>NC_053454.1:30826736-32062736 GCF_015227805.2 Hirundo rustica
AAAGACCTTTAAAAGGCTCTGAAGACCATGTTCTAGTTGCCTATTGGGATATTTAATACAATCTTATATCCATTATAACATTTAGAAAATAATGAGTGACTCTATAATCAAGAAATTTCAAACAGTAAAGACAGTGCAGCACCTAAAATGAGTTGTTCAGGAGATGATTTACACTTTTTCAGGTAAAAAGCTGCTCAAGACAGCCTAGTTAAATGAACAAGCTTTTATATGTGTGACCATTAAAAAAGGGTCCAGTTTTATTAGTGCAGTTAAACTCTCTCTCTGAAATGAGTGAAAATCCAAGCTTCACTTTATGGGCCAAGATACATGTGTAAGCATTCACTAGTGGAACAAACGGATCTTTATAAACTATACCTAAAATCTCATGAGTACTGAGGAAAAAAATATATTTATGTACATGTACATGATTTCAAAAACAGTGGTTTGGGGAATATGAATGACCTGCATATGGTCATTGAAAAGGCTAAAACAGGATGAGATATTCTAATGCAGAGCCTAAATTTTTCTTTGCTTTCCTCACTCATTGGTGATGTAATCCAAAAACAAGAAAGAAGTAAAAAAAAAAAACAAAAACAAAAACAAAAACAAAAACAAAACAAAAACAAAAACAAAAACAAAAACAAAAAAAAAAAAAAAAAAAAAAAAAAAAAAAAAAAAAAACCACCACCACCACAACAGCAACAACAACAAAGTAAAACCCTGCTTGGAGACATTGAGACATGTCAAAAGCAAGAATATCCCTATATGGAGACTTATAATGAACAATCCACAGTTTTTCAATCCATAATAAAAATCCAAGATTTTGTTTCTAATGCTTTATATTTCAGTATCTATCAATAAAAAAGGAAATTAACGTGGACAATATCACTCACTTATCTGACTGTTGTATGTCACAGTAATATGCAACTACTTGAATTACAGAGCTAATCTAAACTTCCCTTTCAAATTAAAATTGTTTTGGCCTAAAATTGTTTTGCGAAAATCTGGGGTTTCTCAAAATTAATTTCTTAATTTAATAAGGCATCTTCAAAAATTGTAATTTCAGAAAAGAATGTTGCATTTTACAGTGTTTAAAATCCAGTGTTTATATTTTGTTTTCTAATATTCTGTCATGACCCTCACTCTAATCTGCTTGACATCTTTCATTTTGCTTTAAAAAGAGCTACAATGTCTACTATCTGTCCACATTAAAACTTGAAATAGGCATGGTTATATTTTATGCTTCCTTCATGAATGAAAGAGAGAAATTGCATTAAGTAACCTCATTCCTGCAGAACTAAAGTTAAAACCTATTTTATGAAGTCTCCTAGGTCAGACTTATTTTATCTATTTGTATACATAAATGCCAGCCATTGTTTATTGTTATGAATATAAAAATAAGAAAGTATGTCCACAACTCCTGAACTGCCCCTTACAGATTTGGATATTTGCCCAAAGGGATGAATATGCTCACAAAGATTTCCAGACTCAGAGAGAAATATTAAGTGAAAATATTGTTTGAACATAGTACTTTTTGAGTGTTTCACATCCACAGTATAAGAAACAAAAACGAGAAAGAAAGAAGAGATTTAAATATTTGCATTCCTAACTTGATAGCATTACACAGAAAAAGAGAAACACGGAGAAAATAATCATAGAAACAAGAATTATATCAGATAGAAAATACCTTTAAGATGACAGAGTCTAACCATACATTTGCATATATAATATGAGTCAGCAGTGCCCTGGCAGCCAGGAGGGCCAGATGTGTCCTGGGATACATCAGGCACAGCATCACCAGCCAGGCAAGGAGGAGATTGTCCTGCTCTGCTCTGCTCTGGGCCAGCCTCAACATGAGCGCTCCGGGCTGGTTTGGGCAACACTATATAACCACATTAAATAATTAGAGAGTGTCCAAGGGAGGGCAACAAGGATGGGGAAGGGCCTTGAGGGGAAGCCACGTGAGGAGCAGATGAGGTCACTTGTTCTGTTCAGCCTGCAAGAGACTGAGAGGAGACCTCAGTGCAGTCTACAATTTCCTCCTGAAGGGAAGAAGAGGGGCAGGCACTGATCTCTTCTCTGTGGTGCCCAGTGACAGGATGAAGGGAATGGCCTGAGGTTGTGTCAGGGGAGGTTTACATTGAATTTAGGAAAAGTTTCTTCACCCAGAGGGTGGCTGGGCACTGGAACAGGCTTCCCAGGGAAGTGGTCACAGCACCAAGCCTGACAGAGTTCAAGAAGTGTTTAGATGATGCTCTCAGGTACATGGTGTGGTTCTTGGGGATGGTGCTGTGCAGGCCCAGGATCTGGATTCATTCATCCTTGTAGGTCCCTTCCAACTCAGCATATCCTGTGATTCTGTGATCCTGTGAACTGTTAACTCAGCACTCTAAAGCCCACCATGAAACCATGTATCCAAGTACCACATTTACATGTGTTTTAAACCCATCTAGAATTGGTGACTCAACCACTTCCCTGGGCATCTTGTTCCAATGCTTGGCAACTCTTTTCCATGGAGAATTTTTTCCATATTCAACCTAAACCCCACCTGGTGCAATTAGAGGCCATTTTCATTTATCCCGTTACCTGGGAGAAAACGTCAATCCCCACATCACAACCTCCTTTCAGGCAGTTGTAGAATGATAAAATCCCTGAAGCTGCCTCTTCTCCAGGCAAAACCACCCCAGTTTCGTCAGCTGTTCCTCATAGGACAATTCACCAGGATTGTTGTCCTTCTCTGGACACGCGCCAGTGCCTCAGCATCCTCCTTGTAGTGAGGGGTCAGAACTGGATTTCCATGTACACGCACAATGTGCAAAAGTCTTAAAAAATATTCAGTGTAATAGCATCATTTAAAAAAAAAAAAAATTATCCAGTTATTAATAATCCAAATGCCTCCCAGCAGATTAAATATATTTGGAACCTAAATGTCTCTTGATTAAATGTTATATGATTTCATATTCATTAATTATATCTAACAATAATGCTTCTCTGACCCTCTTACTGTATTGCTATTAAAATCTAAGTGTCTAATTGTCCTGGTTTGGGACAAATTTGGGGGAAAACCTCTGTAGAGGATCCCTCTAAGGAAGCAAACCCAAGTGGCCCCTCCCTCCAACCGGTCCAATAAAAAAAAAACTTCTTTGGAGAAAAGTGGAAAAAACTATTTTACTAAACAAATGAAGTGCATACAAGTATAAAGAATGAATAATATGAAACAATAAAACCTCTCCTTCTGAAGTGAGATGGCAAACTGAGAAAGTCCTTGCCGTGGGTGGAGCTCGGCTCTCTCAGCGTCTCCTCAGTCCCAGTCCCTCCGGCGCTGCTGGAAAATGCCGAGGTCCAGGCCCCGGTGGGCCGCAGGTGCAGCCCCCAGTGCTCCCCTGGGTTCTCAGTCCAGAGCAGGTTTAAACAGTTCCAAGAAAAAGGAAAAAAAACAGTCCAGGGAACTTCTCTGCCCTATCTAGCTGAAACTAACTAAAAGCAAAACAAGATCTCTGTCCTGCAGTCTCTCCAAGCCTCCGCCGAACACCCCGTCCGCCGAAGAATGTGGAGGAGTCAGGCAGTTTTCTCAAAACAAACTCCGCGCTTCTCCTTGCTCTTAAAACCAGTCTTAAAGGCACAGGACTCAATATACAGCCCAAACAGAACACACGACTGGGGATACAAGCATCATAAAGTTACCCTAGGACACTAATAAAATGCAGTTTATGCTTTTCTATATACTTTCTGCTGTTCTTTATTCAGCCTCTGTACCAGATGATTGTAAGATTAATGTGTACTTGGACAAATACAGAACTGTTAAAACATAGTGGTTGATCTAAACTCCTGAAAATCATTGCCTCAAACACTAAAACTCTTTATAGACATGGGAAGGACTCATTTTCAAAATTATGTTATCTCTTACCAATGCTGGGAACAGTTTTAGAGTACAGAAGGAGGTTAACTTCCAAACTCAATTTTTAATGTATTGATTTCAAAAGATGTATTGATTAAAATAAATATATTTGTATATCCTATAGATGGTTAGGTAGATAGATAGGTAGATAGATAGATAGACAGACAGATTCTCTTCTATCTGCTTGAAGCCTAGTGTAAAGTGATAGTATTGGTTTAGTCTTTGGTAAGAAATGGCTATATAACAACCACTGAAATCACAGCTGGTAACAATTATAGCAGTCTTAGTAGGGAAGCCAAAGATGGATTTATCGTGACAAGATGATCCACTTTTAGCAGTTTGATTCCTTTAGAAGAAGGCCACACAGAAAAGCTTGAAAGCTTTTGAAATTATGCATTTGTATGAGCTAAATTTTGAATGTGTGATCTGCCTGTCATGGGGAGCGGCACATAGCTGTGCCACCTGAGGAGCAGAAAATTACTCAGAACATCTCCATTTTCTCCTCCCCCATGGGAGACATCAGTTACTTTGGACTTTCTCTTGTGTAACTTGTCTTGTGTATCTGTCCAGATGCTCTAGGAAGCCTTATGGGAGAAAAAGTCTGCTTGCTTCCAGTTCAGTTCGTAACTTCTTTGAGTCTTCAGTACAGGCCTTTGTGAATGCAGGCATCCCATGAAGAGAGGGTTTATTGATGTAACACCTTTCACAAACACCATGGGACTAAGTCTGAAGTGCTTCCGATTGTTGAGTAGCACTTCATTTCAGGAATAATTCTGGACTCATTCTAAACAGGAAAATTCGTGTCTGCTGATGTTGTCATTTCTCCCTCTGTTTTGTGAGTTTTGTCTTGCAAAACTTCTGAAATGTTCTTGTATTGTATTACTTTCCTTATGAACTAATTTTAGTTCATGACCAATTTAACTTTGAGGATCAAGAAATATGTAAGTATCTTTTCCAATTCTGTCCTTGTTCGATTATTTATAGATGTAGTAAATGGAATTTTTATTACTTCTGTAAACATCTAGAGCTAATGAATAGCAAGAACTTCCTTGAATTTGACACTGTTTTGTGTTGAATTGGTTAGCTGTGTTAAATTGTTAAATAGCTGTATCTAAAAAAAAAAAAACAAAAAAACAAAAAAACACCCCCAAAACCAGAAAACAACAACAATAACAAAAACCGCAAAAAAATCAAAACCACAAAAATGAAACAAACAAGCAAAAAAATCAGTTTGTTCTGGCCAAAAATATATCTGAGCTAAGGAGAATATTAATTAATAGGCATGAAGAATAGTAGTAAAAAGCTCTAGGAAAAGCTATTACCTGTGACTGTAAGCAAGGATTTATTCTCATGTCTTTTTGCAATCTGAACAAAAAAGGAATTCCATTTGCTAAAATGATAGCATCAGGTCTTCTGAACAAAAGAGAAAGGAAAGGAGATTAACTGAAAGATTAAGCAATCCCCTGCAAACTGTTTATATTGTAGACCAGTTTTTAAAGCGAATTCTGAAAAGACAGAGGCAACAGTAGGTTTGGTATCAAATGTGTCACCTGTTCTCACAATGAAATCACAGAATAAGCCACAGGCCTTACCATTTATGCTACATGGTATGCAGGAAAGGAATCCTAAACTTTGTTCTTGCTCCTGTTTGCTTGATGACATCATAAAAGGTCATTGCATAAGGATACCGATAATAATTAAACACATAACTTATGTTTAAGTCATACTTTTCAGGGATAATATTCCTTTTTTTTTTTTTTAATCATGATATTTGACTTCTTGAAGCTGGAGATCCTTAAAGAAGAAAAGGAAAACAAGATGCCTGTACCAAACTGAAAATTCTGAATATACAAATGATGGTGTGACATCTAGAAAGTTTGTATTGCGTTGCCAACTATACACTCATGTTGTCAGAACTGGAAACACTAAAGAATGGGATTCTGTAGGGCTAGGGTGTCAATGAGGAGCAAAAATCTATCTACATCATAAAACATCAAACAGTCATTTAGGGAGATGGGACAGAAAAAGAAAAGTTTCTCCAATAGTGAAACTAAAAAGAAGAGTCTTATGTCCTGATCTGCCAGCAAACTCACAATCACTTCTAGAGGAATATTATTAATATAAATGGCTCAGAAGGCATCCCAAGCAGTGCTCACTAATGTGTGACCATAAATGTAAGAAATATTAATAAATCTTAATATATTTAAATAAATGTCTTTTAAGGTAAACTCAAATATATGAGTGTATTAGCCAAAGTTTTGAGAGTGTTTAACATTATTTCAAATTAAATTAGGTGAAATGAAATGAAAAAAATCTCCCTCCATAGTTTTTCATTTTAAGACATAAGGAGTTTCTCCTTTTCTAAAGTTCATCTGTTCTGAGCTATTTTTGCTTGTCTTTTCTTTCTTTCAGAAAGAATTTCCTTTTTCCATTTTTAATCAGCTGATGTGATCATTAACCACAGTCTTGAGTACATCCCGTTCCTTTGTATGATCATGTCTGTGATTAGATCTGCATTAAACTGCATCCATCATTATGCATTTTCCAAATATGAGAAAGTGTAATATGAGGAAATGTCAGTGGAAGAAAATGTTGGTCTTAAAGACTAGTTACATAGTGTGCAAGCTGGAAAAGATACCTACAGTAGATATGCAGTAGATGGTATAACTCCATCAAGGACTGAGATGGGCCCAGGGAATGAACCACAGTGTACAAAACCACATAATTAAACAGAGGTGTTGCTAACATATATCACCTACATGCAAAGCCCAAGAAGAACCACTGATGTACTTACTGGCATGTGAACCAGACACATGCTTTGTAAGATCAGTCCTTCTTTTCTGCCCTTATTTTCTTTAATCATTTACCATGTTTTTCTAAATATATTCCTGATTATTGCCTCCAGCTAGTTTGTGCCATTTCCTATTTGAACACATGGCCTAGAGGTTCATGGTTTCACACTGCAAAAAATCTGTATTAACCTTCCCTCCTTTCTGCTGGTACTACAAGCCAGTGGACAAATGATAATAGTGGAGTTTAACAAGGACATACCCAACTGCACATTCACTGGCAGAGATAAGAATGTATAGTATTCAGCAGTAAGTGAATTTTCCAGTATAGTCTTAGTTATCTGCCAGGGCCCTGAGCTCTCCTTTCTTATCCAAATCCCAGTGTTTGGAGGCTCTTATTTTTAAAGTAACAGTAGGTTTACATTCTGTAAGAGATTACTAGTTTTAAATAATTTAAAACATAGTTTCTTTTCACGAGTTACTGTAATACATTGAAGCTAGGAGTTTGAAAGCCCACCTTATGGAAAAAGTAGAGTGTTCCATTTTTGCAGCTCAGTAAAAAACAAGTGCCCTTTACAAGTCCATAAAGCATTTTGAACGACCTACTATTATTCATGTACTGCTTCCTTTTATATTTCTAGTCTTCAACCAATTTTTAAGAGAGCTGCATATGTGTATATATTCAAGCAGCACACATAAGCCCCAGGATAGAAGGCAAATTATCTACATAAATCTTTAGGTGTGTTTCAGAGAAACATGACTTTTCATTTTGCTCACTACAATCATGGAATGCATGTGATTCACAGCATCTAGATTTTGTAAAAGAATACCAACAAAAATGCCTAGTACATGAGAAAAACAACATGAGCAAATTGTGTTTTGCTTCCAAACAACAGCCTGACTCAAACAATATTGAGGGTAAATTGCTGGTATTTTTATTAACATGTATTTTAGTCCTGTCTCAGCTGCCATTAGTCAGCCCTTATGAAGTTGTTAGTATTTTATACACTGAAACTCTTTCAG
This sequence comes from Hirundo rustica, assembly GCF_015227805.2. NCBI lineage: Eukaryota > Metazoa > Chordata > Aves > Passeriformes > Hirundinidae > Hirundo > Hirundo rustica. Next base: position 30,834,447 of record NC_053454.1, read on the forward strand.
TGATTATTTTAGTCATGAGTCTCGTGCAGCACTCTTATTCTGGAGTGGACTCTTGCAGATGCATCTCCAAGAGCTGTGCAGGAAAAAAGAACCTTTTGCTCTAGTTTGACCATATATTCATGCAGACCTTATACGGTTGATAAAATGGAAGGAAAGGAAGCTAGATTTTCTGTTATGTAGTTGAAAAAAAGGTTTTTTAAGTGCTGTATTTTATTATAGGAGTAATTACAAACTTGTTAAATAAGCCACATAAGTCATTTGACTACTTAGATTCCGGTTTTGCTACTATAAAATAGGAATTAAAAGTTGTTCTGACATGCAATGGAATCATACAGAGCTTTGGGATTTTCTTGTGAAAATCTAGCTTTCAGCTGTGTAACAACTGACTCATTTTCTGTGATTATTCTCATGGAAGAAAACCTGTTACTGTGATGTCAGTAGAAAGCAATCATAAAAGGGGCACAGACACAGAGATGAACATTTTATTCTAGAACTTAGCTAATACTTGCAGAGAGACAGTTTGCTATTCCCTATATCATAGTTCTGCTTTTAAAATGTATTCTATACAAATGTATTAATATCAGTGGAATGTGTCGGGGTTTTTTGTTGTTTTGTTTTGTTTGTTTGTTTTGGTTTGTTTTTATTTTGTTTTTTTGTTGGTTTGTTTGTTTGAGGTTTTTTGGCTTATGTGAAAGGTCTCTTTTCCTATTCTTTATAATGTTTAGTTTAACTTTAGTTTCTCATAGTAAGTTTATTATTGTACAGGAAGTGTTCTGTTTCCACATGTGTATTTTATATCCATTAGAGCTGTCTATGGTCATTATAAACTGTCCTTATAAAACACTGACAATGTCTTCACAGCATGTGATTACATTCTCTTCCTAATCTTCCATAACACAATCCTGCCTGGTTCTTTCTTAAGCAAGACTAATTGAGTTACATCAATCAATTTACTGCATAACTAGGACTGAATTAAGTATTGACTAAGTCTGAGTCATTGTTACAGATTTCTATACTAATTTGAACAGAAAACAAGTATACCATTAGGGATAAATATTTATAATATATCTATATTTAATGAAGAACAATATGTAGTGTGTAAAGGGCTTTTTCTATCTTTTTAAATGTATTTAAGCATATATATTTTTTTTTTTTTTTTTTTCATAAAATAAGACAATGTCCCTTTAAAATATGAGCTAGTCACATGACCACATTTTATTTTGGAAGCCTTTCCACTAAGGAAAATATGTCCTAAATAAGAAATTAGTATTTTGTCCTGAAAAGAACTCTTCATTTCCTATTACTAAATGTGTAGGTTTTGATAATGAAAAATATTTATGTCTATTTATTCAAAACAAAAATTTATTTAAGACTTATTTTTTTCTGATATGTGATATTATTACTAATATTCAGCTTGGAAAATTTTATCTTTTCAGATGCTAAAAACTTGAAATTGATTTATGCCTTGGATGAGAAAGCTTACTTCCAAATGGAATACAGTTTTTTTTCACAAAATATAATGTAATTTCTTATGTGATGAATAGACTTTCAGTATTCAAACTGATTACTCAATTTAGCAGAAAACTGTAAGTTTAATGAGACATTGAATTAAAATGCTCAGGAAAAAAAAAAATCTGATTTTCTTCTACTTTATGACAAATGTTCTCCAAACACAACACAAGCAACAATATCCTTGCATCTGCAGTGCTGAGGCGCTGATGAATTTTGCTGTACTATGAACACATTTAGGAACTTTGCATTTGTTGCACGTATGGAACCATGTCACTGGTGGTAATTTAGTTCTTGGTGTGGGAAATGGGGAAATAGTAAGAATAAGAAGTGTGTCTTTTTCTTTCCATCAAGCACAGATCTAAAAATCTCTCAGACTCTCAGAACTGTCTCCCAACTGGGTATAAAGTAACTGACAATAAACACAATTCTATTTCTGGAGATGATGTCATTTAGTTCCCTGGTCCTTATCATTTTTCATTTCTTATAGGTTGAACCTTGTTTCTGCTGGAAGAAAAAAAAAAATCCTATTCATGTTGTACAGAAATTTTCTTAAGAGAAATTCTGGCCTTTTTATATGCAGTACCTAGTAAACAGTCAAAGTAACAAACACACATAAGCCAAGAACAGAACAGTTGGAAAGGGCCTAATTCATAGCAAATATTTTTTGCAATTACTAATTTGCCCTATGCCCCCTATTCTTCACTGTTATGTTCCTGCAATCATGTGGAGCTCTAGAGGTATCTGTGTGATTAAACCAAGACAGAACTCCTTCTCAAGGGGAGTTGTGACCTTCTCTCTTTTTGTGCTTCATAGGTTGCCAGCAATGGTGGTACATAACAGAAATCTAAGATTAATTGCCTACCTCACATACTGGAAATGTCTGTCACCTTTTCCTACCCAAGAATAAATGCATCTCTCTCTCTCTTTTGCTTTGTGGTTTGATTGGTTTGAATGTTTTTTCCCTGGCTATGGCCTCCTCAGAAGCCACTGACTGGTTAAGCTGCTTGTCATTCTTATCTCAATACATTTTCTGCTATAATGCTATTGTAACATCTCACTTGCAACACCATTTTTTCTCCATTGTTTTAAAACTCCTTCTGAGATACAGTTCTTCCCGGCTTTCATCTGCTTCACAAAGGCCAAGTGTCAGCTTTGCCAGCCTTGACAGAAGTACCTGATTATCCTCTCAGAGAGCTCAAGGTTAAGTATCTTGACCCCAGAGTTTGAAATTCTGAATTGCACCAGATCTCATTCACCTCTGAGTCAAAGATAAGAGTTTGAACCCCCTTGTGGAAGATGAAGATGGAATATTGTTGTTTAAACTCAGAAAAATACACATTTTTCTTATCTTAGTCAGATCAATTTGATATCTAGCAGCCGCAATATCTGTTGGCTTTTGTAGCAGATTGTCTCTCTGTTTAGCTCTTACCCAGCAACATTTCTGACTCAAGTGCAGTGAAAAGCAAATAGATTTCATCACACAGACAGAAGAAAACAGTGATAACAAATAGGAGATGCATAATATGTGATGGAACTGACTTCCAATTTAAAAGAATTTTTATGAAAGCCACTTTACAAGATTCAGACAGGTCTAAATTATTTCCTTTATGAAAACATTAAAAAAACCCAAACATAAATATGAAAACATCTTCACTATAACGGGTGATAGAAAGGGGAATGTAGAAACCATATTTGTGGGAAATATGTCTTTAATATTGGTCTTTGTTATGAACACTTTAGACGCAATTATCTGTCCAAAAATTCAACCATATTAGAAGGGTATTTAGTGAACATGATTTAGTGTGATTTTACAGCTTAAAACCCAAAAAACCCCAGTCATATATATTGGTGTATAAGCAATCAATATTCATCTTGAAAACTAGTTATGTGCTTTTTGGGAAAGTAACAGTTGCAAGGAAAAGCATCAGGATGAAAGTGTAATTTGTCCATGTCATTGCGCTGAGTGCCACCATCTATGCAAATACAAAATCAAAACTGTTTTGCTTTAAAATTCAGTTATTTATTTTAGGCCCAACACTTTATAAATAATGAATTTTGTTTTATTATTTTCCCCAACATACTTTAAAAAAATCCTATATAAATTTTAGGATTTTGTAATTTCCCAAAATAGTTTATAGTTCAGAAGATTAAAAGCAATTTTCAAAAATTAAGATAATATTATTCTTTTTATATTGTCTTTCACCAGTTAGGATTTATGCACTGAATTTCTCTTCACTAGAGATCAGGGAATGCTCTAGCAGGGGGTATCCCTGCCCATGGCAGGTGGGGTTGGAAATACATGATCTTTAAGGTCCCTTCCAAACCAAACCATAATGAGACTATGAATAGAACAAGGTATTTTCCATTATTATGTCCTGTGCATGATTTTCTATGTCATACTTTCCAAAGGAATCTAATGATGAAGAATATTCAGATTATTTTAAAAACCCTAAAATTTATCTCACTAAAGATTAATCTGCTTGGATGCCATAGGAGACACATTCAAAATAGCCTTTTTGATTCTTTGCAACACCAACTTTTAAAAATACTTCCAGCCAAAAAGAAGAGTGAAACCCAAAAAGAATCCAGTTCTCCTCAGTTTCATTACTTTTTTTAATAGCCTAATTTTCTTAAATTATCACCATTATTAAAACTTTAATCTTAGTTGTTTTTAAAAGTATTAAAATGGGACATTTGAAAATACAAAGATTTGAACTTTGTCCTTCAGTCTTTAAACCAGCTCATTTTCTATCCTTTTCTTTTAATTTGGCAAATTTTCCAGCGGTGGTGTTTTATTTTAATAGTAGAATGCACGTTGCCACACTGTAGTGGAGGTTACCTTGATGGTATGAAGTCATCAAGTCAAGAACTGCAGCAATACTTTCAGTGCTGCACAAAAAGAGGCAGTGACACTTTGAGCAAGGAGCTGGCAGTCTTAAAACTAGTTTAGGCAAAACCAAACTCCAGCTCTGGATGTATTTCAAGTTTCTCTCTCTGGATTTTTTTAATGGTCCTTAATATTGTTTTCTATTATGTACTGTATGTACTGTATGTAACAATCTTTCAAAACCAGATTCTACAGAAAAAAAAAAAAAAATTACACCATTAAACTGCTATATTAAGCTATGTAGAAGAATGTGGTTTCCTATAGGAAATCAGGATTGTTTTTTAAAGGAAGGGCACATTTGCTTTGCATCATCCTTCAGCTCATACTGAAAGGATCACAATGTAGCCAAGCCTTTGGCTTCTTCTCAGCCATTTCCAAAGAGAAATATTAACTGATGTCAAAATGCTCATTTGGCCACCACATGATGTCTTTCTTCTTGAGAACCTTCCAAACAGCTTCTCTGAGCTATTTCAGAGAAACAATTATCACCTGTCCTGGTGATTTTATGGAGGTACAAATGTCAAAGTTTCACCTGAGAGAGAACATCCTTACAATAAAAGTAGCATAACATGCTATACCCTGTAAGAGCAGAAAACTGCAACTGTTTCACACAGATTTTCTTTGCATTAAGTAAGGCACAAATATATATGCCTAAATGTGATAGATATTACATCCCCAGATTAGTCAAGTAGTTTTTTGTGATGACATAATACAATAGAATGTAGATTGTATATGTGTAACTATATTATTATATTAATAATAGAATTTGCTAATTAATGCATTTATATTATTACAAGTATAGTTATGAATATTTCTAAATACTATTTGTCTATATGTATTAATATCTCAAGGTAATTTATGTATAATTTATATATAAATTATATACATTATAAATATATAAATATATAAATGATGTATAATTTATGAAAAAAAGAGAACCAGATTGACTGACAATGCCTTCTCTCTTCCTATCAAATATCACAACTCTCTGAAAATTCAGATCTCAAGTTCACTTTCCTTGACCAATTTTTAGCAGTCTGAAGGTTATTTTTGCAGACAGTAATAGTAAAATTTGGAATTTAGATAAGACTAGCTCCAAGTGGCTATCCGTCCTGATGCAATGATCAGTACAGAAAGGGACAACATATACATGTTTGAGATATAACACAATCCTCTTGAGTGTAGCATCTTATTTCTTTTGCTTTTCTCTTCCAGTTTTGCTATATCTTTGTTATGTCTACCTTGTTCAAAATTTTTAAATAGAACCTGTGGAAAATACACCTATATCCATGGTAACCCAAAAATTGACAAGAAATAAAATTACCACAGACAATTAAACAAGGAAAAATTAATGTAAGTTACTTCAGCTTTTCTGAAATGTTACAAAAATGAGTATGAACTTTCTTTAAACATCAACGTGGTTGACAACTGGAAATTTATATTTTACATTGATTTTGCTGTTGATTATTTGTGACTATTTTTTAATATATATTTATTTTTTCATTCTTTTGTTCAGAATAAGAAAATGAGCTTAACAGCTCCAGTACTGTGGAGTTTTGGAAACCCCCTATATTTTCAGTAATGAAACCTGCAAGTTCATTGCTCTGGGCCCTAGGCAAAGGACGCTGTTCCAATGGTCTTTCTTTTTCTTCATGTAGAGTCTAACAGGTCTGAAGAACTATTTCTCTGGCTAGCATAACCTTTGTTTAACTTTCTTGAGCATATGTGAAACTATCAACATGGAATGTTTATAAGCCCCAGGCCTGTAAGGATTAGGCAAATAAGATTTTTTGCTTTCTGCTCTGCTTCAAAAGCAGCTAAGGGTTATGCATTCCAGTTTCACAAAGCACCTCATTCAGACCTAGTTTTAGGTGCTTAAGTCCAAGAGAGAGGGAAAATTTCCTGAGTACCTCTCTTTAGAGATTTCTGTTGCCTGTTTAGCCTGAGGTGTTGTAAACCTCATGCCCAGATCTGTTGATGGAGCGTACCTGTCTCCTAGAGACATCTTGTTGATCAGTTACAATTCTGAAAATAGGTACTATGCTGTAATTGTCAAATTTCAGTCTTGAGCTTCACTCATGATCCCCACAAAAACTGAATGCAATATTGCTAATACAGTAGAAACAGGCATAAGAAGCAGGACAAAGTTACAGTTTTGCTTAACTTAGATCTATCTGTGTCATTCCAAAACTCATATTACATGGAATCCAATTTTGAAACAGAGCCTCATCTGGAAGCAATAGGCATTTCTGTTGATGTTAACTTCAAATGAATTTAGGGACAGTGATTCGATTTTGATGCCACCTGATCCAAATCTCAGTAAAACACAAAAAATTTTAAAATATCTTAAATACCCAGGAAAAATGTTACCATTTATTTAGACTCTTACAATTCACCAGTTGTCTAGCTTTTCCAATGATCTTAATAAAACATTTTCGTTACTAAATGGAAAAATAACATTCAAAACGTGTGTAAATATTTTCTAGAAGGAAGAAAAATGAAACAATAATTCAAACACTGTGTATATATCTGCTTCTAGCCAGCAGATGTGAGAGGACCATTTTGACATGCCTTTTTGAAAATGTTTTTTAACTCTAATACAAATATAGTTTTAATCATGTAGGTTCAAAATCATCATCATGAAGTTAAGCATAAGTCAAAAGCACAGACTTCTGAAAAACATAGTCTCAGGAAAAATATTTCTATGGTTCCATTGACCCTGCTAAAACTTAAATGTAGTACTCAGAAAAGTTTTTTTTTTTCTTTTTTTCTTTTTTTTTTTTTTAAATCAGGACTGTGCAAACTCCATTTAATAATTTTAATTATTCTCCATTTCCCAAAACATTATCTGACATTTCATCAGCAAATCAGTTTTTTCTGCTAAAACCCCTTAATTTTTTATTATGAAAGTATTCCCATCCAATAGCAACAAATTAGTTATGAAATGCTCAATGTTTTCTATTAAAACTAGGAATTACATAGAAATTAATGTGTTTTTTAGTAATGTTATTTGGTACAACTGACAATGCGTTCTCACATCTAAATTTCAGTTTTCTAGCTCAGATGAAAAGCTTCTGTCAAATTTGCCTTGCAGTCATTTCAACTTCAACTTAACTTCTGTTTGGTTGCAATGTTCATATTCTTACTGGGAAGGAAAACAAGGTATAGGAAAACAGCTGCCAACAAATTTTTATACAGCATAGTTTGTTTAGGCTGATTGTTCCTGCCCTCCTGTATGCAAATCAGATATTAAAAATTTATAATGTAAATGTAAATATGAACAATAGGAGAATCTCTTTGACAATGATCAAAGGAGCCTTCTTCAATGTTAGAAATCAGAAGATATTGAACCAACGAAACTAACCTTCAGTCTTTCACCTCCACAGATTAACTGAGGGGATTTCTTCTGCAAAAAGATGAACACATAAAATGAAAATCTGTGAAAATGCTTGAAAACTTTTTCCTGAGGATTTTGAATGAATGACATAGACTCACAGAAAGATTTTTCTAAACACTGCAGTCTCTCATTAAGGAGATCTCCGTGAGAAATTAATTTCTTGGCTAATTCATTGTTCTTCTCTTCCTTGACACATTCTATTATAAGAATATTCGATGAAAAAAATCTCTGAATGCCAAGACAGAAGGAAAATTCATATTATTTAAACAACAGGTGTAGCTAGAGAGGGTTGGAGAAGCTAGTGAGACTCAGGCCTGATGGAAGAGCACAAGAGAAAAGAAGAAGGAGCCTGAGAATTTTGTTTTGTGTTATCGTAGCTCTCCATCAAAACTGTCTTGTAAGAAAATGTCCCTTGCATTATGAGTGGGACTGATATTCCATAAATTTACCAAATGGCTAGACAGACTTCAAAAGGAGTTCATCTCTCCCTCTCACGTGTCCTATTACCTTCTGCAGTAAGCAAACAATGGACTCAGAAATCTTGCATTTGCATCTATTGTTGCATCCAGTCCTGATAGATTTGTGACTGTACATTTAATAATTAGATTACAACACTTGCTCACAGAGCTTTCACCTATGTATTTGCTGTTTCTTATGAAATCCACCTCAGAAGCCACTACAGCATTTGAAATTAATACAGTGAAAGGCTTCTGCTTTGGAATATATGGTCAACTACTGACTTTGCAGCTGCATCCCCCTGATATATTGTGTGCCACCAGGGGTATCCAAAGATGGTGTAACCATAACTTACAAAGACAACTTCTGAATTGCTGTGTAACATTCAAACAGAATCCAAAATCAATAAGCTAATAGAATAAAAAATATGATATTTATGCAATCCTGACATTTTTCTCAATGCAATCTCTTGATCATTGATGAATCTTTGTTTCACGAGGGAAAAAAAAAAAAAAAGGCAGCAGAGAAAAGGACAAGATTTATTATGGTTTTGATCTGAAGGTTCTGTATTGCCCAAACACTTTTCATACTGCAATTTCCAATGTATTGCTCTGACAGAAAGGTCACAAAGTTTTATGCTGCAAAATAAAGAATAGAATAGAAAAGGAGATATATAATTGTTTTGGTTGAAAAGTTCAGTAAGGTCTAGAAACGTTGGACAGTTGGACACTGATTTTATTTTACTACAGGGTCACACATTTCAATGACAGCACATTCGATTCAGTGCTGCAGCTGATTCAATTTCCTTTGCCTTGCATGGAAAGAAAAGTAACTTTCTAAAAAGACAGTATTTTTTCAATAATCTTTCAAATCATTTGTCTGTAGCAACTGCTTAGAAGGCTGACATTGAAAGCCATTTGCTTATCAAAATGTTTTTTTCTCCATAGTGTATAAAGCTTCATGCTAGTTATTGTAAACTTGCCATTGATTTTCCAAACAGTTGCAGAGAGCTGGGGTAAAAGGAAGGTCACATTTTGAAGAAATACGGATAGCTGAAAGGTTTAATAAGTAAAATAGATGACAGATAGTATTTTTTTAAATTGCAAGCTTTTTGTTTTCAAGGCATGTTGAACAGTGTTCATTTCACTTCATCACAGTTGACAGTGATACAAAAAATATCTTTAATTCAAAGTAAACCAGTATTACAAGGGTTTTGAATCTTGGAAAACTGACCATTCATTCCAACAATTGTAGCACAAGACTTTTTCCCCCTTGAGCAAAATTATTTCAATACTATTTTTGAAAGCAATAAAAAGATAATGTGATGCTTATTTCAGAGAAGAATACCTGTTTTCCTTATTTAATTTTATATTCATAGCAAATAGATGAAAGTAATATCCAAATACAAAATTTCAGAATGAGTTGACCTTGTAGATGAGCTAGGTACCTATGTTCTCCAAATGCCCTCAGCAGAATAAAAAATTTGGTATTTAGAAAAAATCATACCGTAGAAGATTTCAGAGTTGAATCAACGAGGTAAAGCCTCAGTTCTAGAATAAATGACTTGTTATAGAGGAATAAAGTTACCTGCAATTTCAAGTGAAATTATCAGTTGTGTTAATACATTTTATCTGTGACCAGTTGAACAGCCTCACTTAAGCTTTGTGTCTTTGGTGCTTGAATTGCCTTTTAGTATTCTTACTTTTTTTGATTAATTTACATAGAAGAATGTTTGCTGTTCCTGCAGAAAAACTGGCATTTTTGAATGGCTAATACATGCAGTTGAAATGGCAGTTAATTCACAAAGGGCTTTCTAATTCCAAGGGACTCAGTTATACATGACATTATTGAAAAAAACATTTTCATACTGCAAGAGGACAACACTACCTATTGTTAGATAAATTAAATCTTTTTTTTCTTTTATTGATAGGAAGAAAAGATGAAGAGTCATCAAAGAGGCTTAGAGCAACCTTCTGTTTTTCATTAAGATTCTGTCCTGGAAGAAAGGAACAAAGTTAAGAATAGAAAGAAATTAATCTTCTTACCTAAAAGGAAAGATAGAAACAGGAATGAAAGATTCTGTCAAAATACATCAGAAAGAGTCCTTCCCCCTCCCCCCCCCCCAAATAAACCAGGAACTGTAATTCTAAATAAATTAGAATAATTGCTATAAATAATACAAAATTTTCTCATCTTTACAATATATTGACTGAGTTTCAGTTTTTGCATAAAGAATTAAAAACCTTAATTTGTTCTAGGACATAGTTTTAAAACATAGCAAACAAAAGGGCATAGATACATAGGCAATATATTCATGTAACTAATAATCCTAATTCACCAAGGAAACTAGGAAAATGTATTTACATTATGAAGTTTATACTATTTCATACTCATTTTAAAGAGTAAAGTCTAACAAAGAAAAAAAAATTATCTGTACTTGTGTAAAAAGCAATATATATTAGAACATTTTCATCCAAGACCACTTAATGAGCACAAAAATTTGTTTCGATGAGGAAATGTCACTAGAAATAACTGTATGAGTTTACAGTTTAAAGGTTGTCTCCAAAATTAAATGCTATATTAACAAATCAAATTACTTGCTATGGGTAGGCTGTATGTCAGATAAGACCCCACTGAAAAGAGAAAAAAATTTCATAAGGAGTTTTCTAGATTTCCTGTTTGGACATGCCAAATTTAAAAGAGATTATTTGTGAGAAAATTCAGTAACACACCTGAGAAAGAATGGTAAAACCAGGCCTTTCATATGTCAGATAAAATACTTGAAAAATTACCTCAGGTTGTTTTGTCAACAAGATATGGATGTAACTGAATACCTCATGAGGGAATAAATTTTGTACCAGAGCTGAAAATACAGAGGAAAAATCCTGGTGTTCTTGGTTTGACACGACTGCACAACCTTCTTGACCGCACACCTCACTAGGCTTCACCATCTGTTGACTTGATACCACTTTTAAGTATTGAAAAAACATATCCCTCCATACCAAATGTTTCTACTGAGTGTCAGAGAAAACAGTGAAGATTAGCCAGCTTCCAAACACTTTCCTCCTCACTATAACCCCTTTCCCTGTACTTGTACAGTTCACCGCTTGTGCTAGCTCTATTAGCAGAAGCAATCCAAGAGAAGAAACAGATGCCAAAGGGAAATAGGTGTCAGTAGCAGAACCATGTTTTCCCCCTGACAGAAAACAGTTTGTCTGTCCTCATCATCCCAAGACTAATGCCTAGAAAACCTGCTTTGCCACTTAAATAAACCACCAAAAGCTCAGCAGAATGCAGGGAATGCTGACATTAAACCTGAAGGATTCTTCTTTTCCATCCATATTCAGCCATGACTTCAAGTCTTTCATCACTGTGACACCCTAGAGAACTACTTTTCTTGTGTCTGAGGTCAGCTTTGTTATTTGAACACAAATATGTAAGGAATATCTAAGATTGATCATGTAGGAATAACCACACTGTTCTTTACCTTTAAATTACAGAGATTGTAACAGATGTTCGATGTGGTGCACTTCTATTAAAAATACAAGAAATATACAGGACTGTGGAGAAGTATTGATAATATAGTGGCTTAGTGAGCTGGATTAACCTAGAGGGCTCAAATCCAGGTGTCAATCACTTTGATTAACTGTTCAGGGAAGGCTGCTCATGAAGCTACTCTATGGCAGCCCATTTTCTGATGCATTTTGCCATAAAGAAGTTAATTCCCAGTCTGGAGATTGTAAAGTTGCTGGCTATAACACTGGGAGATGGTTAGGCTATAAAACTGAAGTCATGCTTACCAAGTAATTTAAATCACAAAGAAAGTCCCTTCCAATCAACTGGTAAAAGGGTTTACCAACATTCTTCTCTTTTCAAAGATTCTTGTTTTTCACATTGTTTGAGAGAATTTATGCCCCTTGCTGTTTCTACTTCTATATCTAGTACTCAGGCTGTTATAATTCTATCAGTTGTGAAATCCTCCAAAATGCTAGAACTGTCTTGATGATGTCACACAGCTGTAAAGTGCTGTGAGTGTTTGTCGGCATGACATTTTTGCCATACCTGCACTAAGCAAATTAATTGGGGATGAAAAATTGGTACAGAGTGGAATGAAGTTTTTTAACTAAAAATACTGATTTGGTAATGAAACAGGATACTAGAAAAATCTGCAAATTCAATTACACTGAGAATGTTCCTTCTCCATACTCAGTAACAGCTAAAATGTATTCAAGTAAACTATGTAAATCATGAAACACTGAAAATAATGCTATATGAGGGGACAGATATCTTATGAAACTGAACTGAAGACCTTTGAAATGGATTTTGCTTTTGGCCCTTCTTCCTTTAATAAGACGTCTTTAATTATTTTCACCAACTAATGTAAATTTCTCTTTTTTTTAATAATTCTAAAGTGAATTCAAATTCCATAAAACATGCATTGAAATATTAATATTTTTAAAGGACCAATATATATTATTTTATCTGTAGCATTTTTTAAGATTATTGTTATTATAAGTATAATAGAATTATTTAGGTTGGATCTCCAGAGATATGGTAGAAAGCAAATGAGAAAGAAAATAGCATATCAATCCAACCAGCCACCTAGTCCTCTAGAGAAGCATGCATAAATCACAAATAAAGAAAATGTATTTCTTTCCTTTTGTCAATATAAATCAGATTTTTAAAGTTGATTGAACAGTTATTTTTATATGCTCCATCTTTCCATTTCTACGTACAGTGCTCTTATCTTGAAAAAGTAAAGCTGAATGGAAGGATGGGAATAACTCTCCTAAATCAACCCTAATTTAAGACAACTGTGGCAAGGGTGCATTGAAATGAAAGAGTTTGGTTGTTAATGGTAGTGTAACAATACAGGAAATCTCTTAAATTGCACTTCATTCTGAAATCTTTTTGTCAGAGCATTAGAGAAAAAAAAAAAAAACAAAAAAAAAAAAAACGCTCAAAGTGATATAAGGATGTTCTTGAAACTTCACTACTATATTTCCCGATTTCTTTTTTCAAGCATACATTATACAAGTATACACTTAATGACCTGGGGGTGGGAGAGGGTTTCCCAATAGAAGAAGCCTCTGAGAGATCTGGGAAAGCCAGCACGATCCCACAGAGATGCAGACAGGGACAGGACCAATAGTAGCCAATCCCACAATGCATAAAGGAAGCCCTTGGGGGGCACTGGTGGTCAGGAGTACCGCACACAGGGTGTGGCGATCAGCCAGGGCCCTGCACAGCACTTTGAGTGGTAATTCACATGGGAAGGGAGCTGGAGCCCTGCCAGCCCAACCAGGTTGTGGTCTGGTACCCAATCAGCAGAAAACCATGGCCTCTCTAAGCTCTGCCCGTACCACGGCTGTCACAGTGCCCAGACAGAGCTCCACTGGGGACATGCTGCCACCCTGGTGTCAGCTTCAGACTGTGCCCTGCTCTTAGGTCAGCATGGGACTGCAGCAGTGAGCACCCTGGGGAAGGTGTGCCCAGGTATGGGGACTCCTCTGCTCAATGACCAAGTTGCAGGAGGCAGTGGGTAGGTTGACAGTATCAGCTAGCACGAGAGAGATACAGACAACTCTAATCATGGCCTGCCTTCCTTGGGACAGGCCCAACAGCTGGCTCAAATGCATGGTATTGAGGGTTCTATATCCTCTCTCCAGCTGGATAAACACTGACTTAAGGGACAGGTGGCAACAGTGATGAGTTTCTGCTAGTCAGCTGTCACATGTCTTTGACTACCCCACCTTTCCGAGTGCCCCTTGCATATGGAGTACAAGGTTCTGCAAGTGGAACCAAGCGATAATGAAAATGATGGCTCGCAACAGCCCCACTTAATGTTCAGTCTTGGGGCAGAGTGCCTGAACACGAGCCAGAAGTGTTCCCAGGTGGTCAAAGACAGCCAGTGTCATCCTGGCTTATGTCAGGAATAGCATGGCTAGCAGGACCAGGGAGACAATTCTTCCTTCCCCTGTAGCTGGCTCTGGTGAGGCCACACCCTGAGTTCTGTGTCCAGATCGGGGCCACCATTCAGGAAGCACATTGAGGACATTGAGAGATAGACAACAAAATGGTTGAAAGTGTCTGGAGGATAAGCCATATGAGGAGTAGCTGAAAGAAATGGGAATGTTTAGCCTAGGGAAGAGGAGGCTCATGGGAAACCTTATCACTCTCTACAGCTTCCTGCAAGGAGGGTGTAGCCAGGTGGGGATCGGCCTCTTCTCACATGCAGCCAGTGACAGCAGAAGAGGGCAGAGCTTCAAAATGCATCAGGTGAGGTTCAGGCTGGACATAAGGAGGGATATCTTAACAGAAAGGGTTGTTAAGTGTTGGAACAGGCTGCCCAGGGAGGTGCTGTAGTCACCATCCCTGGAGGATTTTAAGACTGTATACATATACATATACATATACATATACATATACATATACATATACATATACATATACATGCACATGCATATGCACATGTATATATATTTATACATATATGTATATATATGTTGACCTAGCAATTTTAATTATGCATGAGGGTTAAAATATGCTATTGTAAATTATGTTTTCACTTCAGTGGCAAACACTGGCAAAAGAAATACCAGAGCCATTCTAACATGCAGTATCTGCTTCATTAATATCTAGTCTCTCGCAGCTTTCATCAGTAGTATTCGTACCTTTTTTAGTCTTTATATATTTGCTATTTGAACACTTCATGGCCAGTACTGTGAATTATTTTGTATCTGAATTCCTAATTCAGTCTATAATGAAAACATATTATTCATATGCATTTATGATGACATTTCAGAAAAAGCACATAAAATTTTGATGTAAGTTGAACTAAGCAAATATAAAATAAATTCACAGAATACTTTTAGTTTTCAAACTGGCATACATATGGAGCACAGACCTGAAAAGCCAGCTAAAGTTAATGAGAATCTATATGTTTGACTCAAAGGCTTTGGCTCGGACTGAACATGACAGAGTCTATTGCTTTTTCCAGCTGCTAGACTATAGTGTCCAACAGCTAACTTTAGCTAGATAGTTTGAATACATTTCTGTTATTATTTTTCCATGTAAGCAACTTTACCTTTTGCTACAGGAATACCAGGCAGTCATAAATAAGGGACAGATCACTACAATGAAAAAAAAATAAAATTAATAGTCTGTGCAAAGGATTTATTTTGTGATCTGAATGAAAAAAAAAATTATAAAATCTATTTGGTACACTGAAATATGGCACAAAGTAAGCAAAAAAGCTGTTTACAATGAAATTATACAGAACCTTTTTTTATGCTTTGCTGTTTTGAAGCCTCAGACTAATTTTTCCTCATGAAACCCAATAACGATTTTGAAGGGTGCTCATAAGGTTTGTAATTTTTCTTGGGCTCGGAAGCCCAAACACATGGTAACTCATTAGATAATCTAGTGCATCTGCCCATGTATATACTCTGAGCCTGAGCAAAATGGACTCTGTGTTGTTAGAGCCCTTTCTATGCTGAGGATATCTCAATTTTACTGTCTGGCAATTCACCCATGCTTCTTACACAGCACACATGTGCTGTAACTCTCATAAGTGCATCTACCTTTGAGAACAACAGTTGCTAAACCTTTCTTCTCATATTTGTTTTTATAAAGAGCCCTGATGAATCTGATATTTGCTGTGGCTGGGGAGCTCATCTACATTTCTCCAAGTAAGAGCACATCTATATGTGAAGTCAAATAGTAACTACTGCAGGATAATTAGGGTGAGGACTTTAAAACCATAAATGTTTCTGTGTTGAAAAACAATTTTACAGTATTGTTGATGCTATCATAGCTGAAGAAGTTCAGAGAGGTCAAATTGCCAAGAGAGGACCAGTTTTTTGTTAAAAAAATAGCTGCTTTTATAACACTTTAAAAGGGACTTGTGTGATGGGGGGAGGACCATAGGTGTTTTTGGGTTTGGTTGCTTTTATTTTTTTCTGAACTGTATCACTTATTCCAATCAATTATTACCACTTCCTCCAATCCTTGTGTTTACGAATTTATGTTGACCACACAAATGCACGTGCTTATTTCCAACTGGCAACGTCTTTGTACATCTCAGATGAATCAAAGTGGATTAAAGTAATGGTACAAAAGCACTGGATACAAAAAGCGCAGGAAATTGAATGGGAGCAGTCATTGTAAAAAAGAAACAAGATCTTCAATAATATTTATGCTGTTTGATTTTTTTAAGTAAGCAAGTCATAACACCTACCTGTTCTAGTCACAGGGAATGACTGCAAGTGTAGACTCAACCAAGGGACTAAAAATTCAAAAGAAGTCACTCATTTTCTTGCTTTGTAAGCCACCTGGCTATTTTGCTCTGTTACACTATTGGCCACAAACACAGTCGTAATTTCAACAGAGAAGATTGGAATAAGGAGTTTTGAGATAGAAATTTATAAACTGGTGTCAATAAATAGAGATTCTACTCTACAAAATGTTGTGATTTTCATGTTGCAAACAGAAGTATTTGCATTTAAATACTGAACCAGGAAAAATTAGTTGTGTTAAATGCCAAAGTAAACATTTTGTCTCATACTGCTCACTTAAAAATTTGCTTCAAAACTTTCTATTCTGCTTAGCTTTCTAGTACAAAATTAAAGAAATTAAAGCGTGGTCATCCTTATATTTAGGGAAAATTACTTTGCTCATGTCTGCCAAGAGACACAGGTGCAATTGACAATCTTTGCCTCCAATACAGAAAAATTGCAGTAAAGTTATTTTTAAAATGTTATATCCGGAATGCTGAACAAAAACAAAAATAAAACAAACCCCAAACTCAACCAAACAAAATATATCCCCAACTCATTTGTTAGCTATTCAATCATCACAAGTCCCTAAGCATGGTTTCAAGATGGCACAGCTTTCTTATTAAATAACATAGCTTTATTTTTAAAGGCAAACTGAACTCTATCAATCCTGGAGCTCTATTAAAGACAGGAAAAGTTGAGATTTTTCTTTAAAATCTAATCAATGTGATATGGAGCACAGGCTATTACTTGCTTTTCTTCTAACTAATAGAGTATTGTTATTGCATATCACTGAAGTGTAATGATGCAATTCTCTGGGCACTTAATTTTTTAATTTCCACAGCTTCATATTAAATATATTGCATCATCATAAGTGTAATACCAGCTCCCGGTGTCACCAGATTGTACATAAATGGATATACTAACTGCCACTACCAGAATTCCCACCATAAAACTCTGAGATTCTTTTGTTGTAAATTTTTGCCTGAAAAATGTACTCTCTATTGCTTAAAATGACAGTGAATTGTTAACTTTTGTTCAGAGGTAAATCAGAATAGCTTTGCTATATAGAACTTTTATATCAGACCAGACTCAATAGATGGTCCATTTAATAGGGCTGTTTTATTAGTTCTACTATATAAATAAAGTCAAACACACAGAGAAATATCCTTTATCAAAGTATTTTCATGCATATTTATTCCTTGACACTTATGTCACTTAATCCAAGTGCAGATGAGGAAAATTAATGAGGAAAATAAACTGTTTGGCTTCGGGTTTCTTCCCCCCTTCCAAAGAATGTAAGTACTATTAAAATTATTCAATAAAGAATCACCATTGAAAGGAAATATATTCTATTCCAAAGGAGACATATGAATATATGGTAGTTTTACATCCATGTGAAGTTTGAACTTCATATCTTGGCAGTTGCTTGCATGGAATTTCTACTGATGATTTTCCTCTGCTGGAAATTCTTTTTTCTCAAAAAATCCCTTCACTCCTTTTGGAAATAATGAAAAAATATTTTAAAAATCACAAAAAGAAATATAAAAATTATGCAAATGCTGAGAATAAAAAAAAAAATAAAAGAAAATTGATAGTAAATTTTAACAGTGCAATTCAAACTAGTGAAGAATTTATTTTGATTTTAAATTTTAAACAGAAAGGACATTTCCTCAGTTCAGCTTTGTTGGTGTTGATGCTCTGAAAAGCCTCTTGGGAAAACCAAAATCTCTTGCTAAATTTTCTGATAACATGCCTACAAAGATCTAAATATAAATTTATTTTTATATGTCTATTTTAAATATTTTAAACAATAATGAAACACAACTGTAATTTATTTCTTACTATTTATTTAATCTACTATTTTGCATTGAAAATAATTGGCAAATGCTTATTTTTTGTTAACTGGATTTAAAGAAACACCTCAAACTGGAAGACATTTGGTCATATGTATAGTTTTTGCCTCTGAAACAGACATGGAACTGAATGAAGTTATTTTTCTCTATTCTATCTCTCAAAAGTGGGAAATCAAGCTATTTTTTTCCTTTGTTTTGGTTTGTGTTGTGTTTTTTGTTGTTGCTGTAGTTGTTGTTAGGGGTTTTTTGTTGGTGCGGTTTTTGGAGATTTTTTTGGTTGTGGTTTGGTTTTTTTACCTTTTAAAGGATGCTTTTTTGTCAGTGTCTGTATTTGGTTTTGCCCTCTAATTTACACTGCTTTTCAAGGATGGCCACTTCTTTTATACATTTATAGTACACTGTGAAGAATACTAAAGCTGTACTGTAAAAATCTGACAGATCCCTTTTCTTTGTATCTTCCCCAGTCATGGCTTAATTGTAGTAATGTGAGGAAGGTCAGGCTGCTAGCCCTTCCAGAGAGTATTTGCAATGAAAAATGGAAAGCAGGGGAAAGAAACAGACACTGCCTGATTTAACAGTTTCCCTGTTATAGCCTTAGAGGGCTGAGTCCTCTGAGAACACTGCAGGGTACTCTCACACAAAATTTTAAACACAGCTGTCTGAGTTTCTCCTGCTGTTGCAGCTGCTAACAGTTACATTAACGGAGAGAATGTGAAGGTACATAGAGGACATTTCTGTTATCTTTTGAATACACTGGGCTTTTCACTGATGGGAATATTCAAAGTGTGCGTTGGACGCACACCAAATTTGCTTGGTCTTTTACTTTGAATGATATGCTAATGTTAAGATGAGCATTGGTGACTTACATTTATTTTTTCTCTACGTTTAGCAGACTTAAGAATTAGTTTTAATATCTGCTGCGGGATGGGCAATGCAGTGGGGTACAAGAAATCCCACAGATTTCTGGAATGCCTAGGTGACAATTATTTGGCACAGATACTGTACAGAACAATCAGGAGACTTTGCTGCTACTCATAAATAGGGAAGACCTAATCAAGGATGTGACAGCAATTGTCAACCTTAATCTGACTGACTGATATTGAAGCAGTACTGTTTAAGATCCTGAGCAAAGTGAGAAAATACATGACTGCAATCAAGTCCTTAAGCTCCAAAGTAATGCATTTTGTCTCATTCAGGAAAATTATAGGTGATACAAAAGAAGCAAGACAAAGACTTAGAAAATTTATGCCTCCTGGCAAGGTCTTCTCTCAGGAATCCCAACTCTCTGAAACCTAGTAACAGGCTCTGGGGAAGCGCCACCCACAGCAGAGGTGAGTTGAGTTAGATATTGCTTAAGTGAAGTGGAGAAAAATTTTAAACAATTTTATTGTTTAAGAAAGTGTGAGCTGTTGGAAATCCTCCGAGAATCCTGAAAGAGTTGGGTGTTGTTGAGAGGCTGCTCATGAATGTCTTTAAAGTGTGATGCAAAAAACTTAATGAAAAGAAAGAAAATATTTGCTATATCCATCTTCAAAAAGAGAAAGGAGGGGGATTTAGTAACTACAAACTGGTAGGCCTACTACCAGTACTCAGGAAAATGCAAATTGTGAAGAAAATGCTCTTGAAATGGTTTGGAAACCAGAACAGCAAAGTTATTTGGAACAGCCCTCTTGGCCTTACCAGAGGTGAATGGTTCTTGACCACACTCATTGCCATCTATGAAGAGATTAAAACCTCTGCAGGTAAGAGAAGACCAATGGATGTTGTTAATATTGAACTTAGTAAGCATTTCAGAATGAATCCCATGTTTAATAAGTAACATATATATAATTCTCGTCAGCGTTCAATGCTGTGGAACACATCCATCAGTGGTCTGTATGTGAAATGGTCTACTCCTACCTTACAAGGGACATGTCAGAGGGACCTCAAGCTGAAGCAATTAGCTGTAAGGAACTTCACACATTTCAAAAAAGTCAAATGCAGAACCTTGCACATGGGATCGAACAACTGAATGCAAAGGTCCAAGCTGGTTGACTCAAGTGGGGAAGCAACTCTGCTGAAAAATACAAGAGGCTGTTTAGGTGGCTTCAAGATATCCCCTCCAGCCTAATTATTCCATGTGTCTATGAACAGGATAGCTTGGAATGGCAGATAATTTCATCTTGTATGACCACAGAGAACTAAAATTTGTAGAGGGAAAATAATTATTAGGATGAAATGCTTTCTCTCTTTTTCCCCTTTTCTTGGTTAAAGTCAGAATGATGGTTTGCTCTCTGTACAGTTGTTTTCAATTATTCTTTTTGCCTAGATAAAGTTAAAAGGATGATCTCAAATAGACATACAAAAAGCCAAGGCTTTCATTCCCTTTTTGTTGAAAGAAACAGAACCCTAGGAAGGTTTAAGAAGTGGTTCAGATAGGAATACTTTTCTTTCCTGGAAGCTGTGATATAAACAAAATTCAAATGAGCTCTCTCCTCTACCCCCGTTGAATTTGCATTTTTTTCAATCAGCTTCTATAATAAGTAAATTTAAAAATGGAGACTTGAACCCTAAAAATAGTACAAAACTCCACCAAACCCAAGAAAGTAACAAAATAAAGAACTAGGCAAAAGATTTGGGTGAAATATCAGTAGTTTAACCAATGGAGAAGCTTTGCATTAGTGGTTGCTTTTTGAGCATAACATCTGAACATGCAAAGTTTAAGCTTAGTTTAAAGGACAAAGCTCTGTGCTATAGGTAGTATCACTACAAGTCAGTTCAAATTCTTAATGGGAAGAATTATATTAATTTACTACTCTTTCTGCGTATTTGTATTGTATGGATAGGAATTGATGGAAAATCATCCATTTTGAAGATGTTGGAAAACAGGAAAATAACTAGGCTAGTTTTATTGATAAATATCTATTAATGAAAAATTACACTGAAATTACTTCTAAAAGAAACCGCCAAATCAAATTTTGGAGAGATTCATAACATAAGATGTTGAAGTGCTGAAAATTTTCTCCTGTTTTTTGCATTATCTCATACAAGAGGTTTACCAATAGCTTTTTCTTTAAAAGAGAAAATCCTTTTTAAAAGGTGAAGAGATAGTCTTGAGTCAAGTACAGTCCTATCAGAACAAAAGACATTTTTTAAATTCGTACATAATCATTAACAATCTTTGATTGATCAAATAGTATCCAATCAAATAGTAAAAGTAAAAATATTGTTTTGCAATGAGCTGTTACATATTTTTCCAAGACGAGGTCTGAGAGCCTCTTAGCTCTGTCTTTATAAACTGGACAGTATAAAGGAGTGGAAAACAGACTCTAAAAGAAAGATATGCACTGAAACAAATAGATGTATGCTGAGTATTAGCTGGACTGAGCTGAGAGGTTTTACATATTGCAACTTTCGGAATGTGCTGGCATAGTGCCCCCACTACCAAACTCCTAATATGCAGAGACCATATGGGATTCTGACAGAAGCAGCATGATATCAGTTCAATTTCCTTTCTCTTCTAAATCCTAAAGTATTCATATATACAGAATAATGTTTACCTATCCAACTGAAAGTTAATTCTTTTAATACACAGAAAGAAGGTAAAATGATTTGTGTTATATGAGTCTCTACAAAATATGGCTTGATGTGAATTTGGTACATCGAAGAAATTATAAAGAATTGCTTAGGATGTTACAGAGTCACAGATAATTGTCTGCAATTACTTTGGGTAACTTTATAGTTACAAATTAGGAAACAAGGAAACATTTTCAACAAGAGTTGGAGAATTTGCATTCTATTATAAATTTTAGAAACAAACACCTTAGTTTAAAAACAAGCCTAATAGTGTATAATTTTTGTTTTGTATTTTTAGAATGCTTTGAAGGTTTGACACACCTTATGAATTATCATGTGGGCCTGTAACAGCTGTAGTTTTTACAGTTATCATCTTCATCAAAAGGCTTTTCCCTTAAAAAAAAATACTCCTACAGTGAAGGTAGAAATAGACTGTGATGTACAAAGTAAACATCTATATGTTGCTCCTTGATAGCTATTTAAAACAAATTTTGCCAGTCCTTCTGACAAAATATGACCATTTTTTGGATACAATTGATCTTGTCTGTCTTCTCAAACATGGTCTTTTAACTACCTTATTATAACTCCAAAACATAAAGTAAAAAAAAAAAGGAAACTTAGTCGTTATCATAGAGTGTTGGCCGTAATTTCTTTCATTCACTCTCAGTGACAGCCCTAACATAAAACAATTTAAACTTCAGGACGGGAGGAACACCATAGTTTATAACCACACTATAATTCCTCATGATAGAAACAATTTCCCAGAGATCAACAAAAGAAATCACAGTGAATTCCCATAGGAAATAAAGGTCACCAGAAATACCTGGCTCCAGGGGCAATGTACAACTAGATTTTTTCTAATGTAAAAATTTACCAGATTTCTACAAAATATAACTAATAAAACACTGGGAGGAAGGAAAAAAAAAAAAAAAAAAGCCACACCCAAGCCAAAAACTTAAACTGAATTATCTCCTATGGCAAAGCAACTTGCTTAGTGGATGTGGGAAAGGCTGTGGATGTCATCTACCTAGACTTTAGTTAAGCCTTTGACACAGTTTTCTACAACATTCTCCTAGAGAAACTGATTTCTAGGGTGTGGAATGTTGTAAAATCACTGGGCAAAAAATGGCATGGATGTCCAAGCCCAGAGTGTGGGTGAATGGATTTGCATCCAGCTGGCAGCTAGTCACAAGCGTGGTTCCCAAGGGCTCAGTGTTGGGTCCAGTCCTACTCAATACCTTTATCAATGAGCAGGGATTGAGTGCACCCTCAGTAAGTTCACAGATGACACTGCGTTAGGTAGGAGTGTTGATTTGCAGGAGAGTAGGAAGGCTCTGCGAAGGGATCCGGACAGGCTGGATCTGTAGGCCAAGGTCAGCTGTAGGAGGTTCAATAACGCAAAGTGCTGGATCCTCTGCTTCTGTCACAACAACCCCCTGCAGGGTTACAGGCTGGGGGCTGAGTGGCTGGGAAAGGACCTGGGGGTGCTGGCCAACACAGATGAACGTGAGCCACCTGTGTGCCCAGGTGGCCAAGAATGCCAATGGTATCCTGGCCTGTTTCAGAAATAGCATGGCAAGCAGTGATCATCACATATGAGGCTGCACCTCAAGCACTCTGTTCGGTCTTGGAAAGATATTGAGGTACTGAAGTCCAGAGAAGGGCTATGAGGCTGGTAAAGGGTCTGGTCTACAAGTCTTATATGGAGTGGCTGAGGGAACTGGGATTTTTTAACCTGGAGAAAAGGAGGTGGGGAGGGGAGCCTATTGCTCTCTAGAGAGCTTGAGAAGAAATTTTAGCCATATGGGTGCAGCCTCTTCCCCCAGTTAACCAGTAGACAGGATGAGAGGAAATGGCCTCAAGTTACACTAGGCAAGACTATTTTAAGAAAAACTGCTTCACAGAAAGGATGGTCAAACATTAAAACAGAGTGCCCAGAGAAGCATTGGAGTCAGCCTCCCTGGAATCACTCCAAAAGTGTGTCAACTTCAGGGGATGATTCAGTGGTTAAAATGATGGCAGTGATAGATTGATGTTGGACTTGTTCTTTTCATTTTTAACAATTCTGTGATCCTATGATTCTATCATTTTAATGATAAAGTCAGTATGCAAATTATGTACTATTGATCTTTACTGACCTACTTTTTCAAAGATATTATGAATTGTCTTTGTAAATGATGCAGTTTTAACACTTAAGCTTGAAATCTACCAAGTGATTTTAACGCAATATTGTACAAAGTATGCTGTAATGTTTTTTTCTGTTTGAAAAAATTTCAGCTTTGAACTTTAAATATAAGCCAGATTCTGTGTATTATTTAATCCAAAAGAGCTTTTCTTTTGGATGAAGTAATTAGCTGTAAGATCTTTTTTTCAATCAATCATTAAGAAAAAAAAAATTTAAAGGCTCTCACAAAGCTTACAGACAAAAGAATTTCCTAGCTTCCAGATGTGTAGGCACAGAATTATCATTTTCTATCATCTCTAATGATGATATATCCATGACATATAGTGATGATATATATTCTTAATCGCTTTGCATGGAGCTCTGTAGATTTTAAAATATTGTCATAATTTGTTGTTCTTTACTGTGATAATGATGGAGGACTTGTTAGCTGAAGCTGAATAGAACCTTAAAATTTGAAACCATAGTAAAAATTAATTTCTCCTGCAGCATACAGAATTGCTACTCTCTATTTGATACCCCTCACACCATCAAACAAGCTTCAATAAACATTAAAGCTATTTGGTAAGAGTGTTTCCCATGTAATTTTTTAATTCACAGCTGGAAATTACTTTTAGTCCTGGAAAGCAATTATTTTATCCATTTCAAATGCAGATTAAGACAATTGCTGAAAAAAATGGAGATAATATACCTTAGGCATGGATGCTTTCTTTAAAAACATTCAAATATTTAAAGTGGGGTTTGTATTTATAAAATTACAAATTCAGCAAGTTCCTAAATTTTACACTATAGGACTTCCAACAATAGAGAATATTATTAAAGTAAAAGCATAGAAAGATGGAAAAGTGAATTTAATAAATCTTGTTTTACTGATTCCATTCACTTATGTACAAACACAAAACCTGTCAGGATATTTATGTACAAAATTTCCATTTCTCTTGGATAAGGTTTTAGTGACAAATGTTTTTTTTCTTTTCTTAGAAGTTTTAACCAATTATTTTTTACAAGGCATTACTAGGCACTTTTCCTATATTATGTTGAAATATTCTGAGGTTTCTTAGAAGTGCATAAATGCTGACAAAAAGCCCAGAAAACAAGGTGAAAATTTCACGTACACATACATTTTAAAATGTGCATCTGCCAGTTAATTCAGTGTCAGTCATTAATATGAGAAAAGGACTCATACTGGAGAGTATATGGAGGAGAAATAAAGGAGAAGTTTCAGTGAACTGGGTAAAATAATTAATCATTACCTCTTACAGGACAAAAAAAAATAGTAGTCTAGTTAAAATTCACTATGTACTTTGATAATAAGTTTTTTTTTTTCTATTAAAAGACATTAGCATTAATATTTCTACCCATAGACAATGTAAATAAAAGCATTTGGGTGTGTGACAGCTGTGCCTGCTAGATAAGAGAAACATTGTGAAACAGTGGAGAAGTAATTTTTCTGTGACTTATTTATATTCATCACTGCTATAAAAATGAAGGAGAGGGGAGGAAAATCAATCCCAGCATTTGGATGGAAAAGCTAAATAATTATTTTGTGAACATTGTGAATTGGTGTGGTGACACCTTTATTCTGGTTCATTTCCCAAATTTTTAAGGTACTAATCAACACAATGAAGAACTTTCAAGTGGACCTGAAATGTATTTATTTCTTAGATTTCATGTGTTGTAGGGCAGCTGAGCAGATGCTGAAAGCTCTTCTGTGTCTGCTATGTCTGATGACACACTGAGGCCAAAAAGGTTTTTTTGACACAGCTTGATTGAATTTCACAAACATGTAGTAATCTTCTGTCTGTCAAGGAGGAGGTCACTAGTTCCCTTTAAGAAATAAAAGAAGTCTTATTTCTATGGATATAGTGTGATGCCCTACCTCACACTTCTGAAACCTTCTCTAGGTTGCAGGTAGCTCTGCTAAAAAGTACTGCATATTTTACATATTAAAATATCAAATTGTGAATTCAGTGGAACTTATAGGTTCACCAAATCACTTCCACTTCCCAAATCCTAAGAGACCTGTTATAAAAGACAAAGAAAGGTCTTAATTTCAATAGCAATGCAGTGATGAAATATAAAATAATGTGATCTTCTGAAAAATCATGGACTTGATTTCATAGGAATACCTTGTGCTGAATTCCTTATGTCTGAGAAACTTGATACACAATTTGTTTTTAATGGTAAAATTATTACTCTCAAGATTCAATTTTGCAAATAAGTTGGCTAGAAGTTATCATTATCTCCATGTGTACCCTCCAGCGATCTCTACAAAAGTGTTTTACACCCTCACAAATCCATGTACACATTTTGGGTTAGGAAAAATAATTGTGTGCTCCAAAAGCAGCAGATGGTCAAAAATTCACTATGGAGAAAAGTGAGTTCACGTGCTATCAGTAGAAATCAACTCTACCAACTGACAAAATAATGTGGTCTGCAACATTCTTGTCACCTGTGCAAAGTACAGCTTAAAATAAAAGTCCTCCTACAAAGACAGGCTCAGAGAGATTATTCAGCCTGGACAAGGGAAGACTCCAGGGAGGTCTTACAGCAGCCTTCCAGGACCTAAAGGGGGCCTACAGGAAAGCTGGAGGGGATTTTTCATAAGGGCATGTGGTCACAGGACAAGAGATAATGCTTTTAAATTGAAAGAGAGCATGTTCAGGATAGATATACAGAAGAAATTCTTTACTGTGAAGGTGGTAAGACACTGGAACAGGTTGTCCAGAGAAGTTGTGAATGTTCCATCCTTGGAAATGTTCAAGGCCAGGCTGGATGTGTCTTTAAGAAACCTGGTCTGCTAGAAGGTGTTGCTGACCATATCGGGGGGGTGGAACCAGATGATATTTAAAGTTTCTTCCAACCCAAATCATTCTGTGAATCTATGAGGACTCTCAGGGAAGCAATTTATTGTTCTTTCAACTGAGAAAAGACAAGGAGCAGTCTGAGGCTCTCAATATAGAGGAAGAAAAAGAAAATAATGAGGAAAAAAAAAAAAGTAGTAGATTCAATAAAAAATTGTTTCATGGGATTTTAAACAACACTGTAGGAAGATGCCACTCAAATATATTATCCACTGCATTCCCAAATAAAACTGATAATTTCGGAATAATTTCCTTGGCGGCAAAACCTCTCTTTAAATCACTATATGAAGTGAAAATTATTTGCAAAGGTTTATATATATAAACTTAATTAGCAACTATGGATAACCACATATTTTAAATCAAATGCCAAGTACACATTTTATGATTACCACGTGGTTTATACTATGATCCAAATATTTCCTTTCTAGCTCTGTATTCTCCCCTTATTTGTGCTCTGTCCCACTGGCTGGTGCTCAGTAGATCTTCTTGTTTCCTGGTCTTAGCAGCTTCCTCTGTCATAAAGCCCTATGCTCTGCTTTCATCCATAATCCTATGCCTGGCACTCTTTATTTAATAATGCCCAAATAAACCCCTATCAGACTAGTGCTCTCAGAGTGACTGTCCAGTCTCACCTGTGCTTATGGTGCAGCATGTCCAGTGGGTCATCGAATCTACAATCTTCGTGCTAGCCTTCAGCCTGTGAGGGCAGGCTCTGAAGAGCTCTTCTCCCACTCTTTCAAATGCTCCTGTGTGTGTCTACACACATGTGTGCAGGTACACACACAAAGAAGGAACAGGAGTTCTGTATTAGGGCTGTATTGCAATAAACATTTCTCTCAAACAACTAGTACTGACTTCTTTCCACCCCTGCAAGCTTCCACTATTAGTAGGAGCAGCATTAAACAAAGAAGTAAGGGGTGTGCACAGAGCTTCCTGTCATTGATGGCAGACTTTGAATGTGGCATAAGCTGACAGATACGTGCACAGAACAAAAAAAGATGTGCCACATAGTTTTGGTTCACCAAAGTTCAATGTTGGTTTTTTTTCCCTCTGTTGCTGGGAGAAGCTATTTTGAGATTCAAAAGAGAAGACATATGTTTATGGGTGTTTTGTTTAGAAAACATGACATGCCCTAAGAATGTTTGTCAATTCTGTCATGGTTTTCTCCCACATGCTGGTGATTGGTGGCTGTAGCTGAAGAAAATTTCCAGTCATGGTTGCTATAATTGTTACTCTGAGGACATACAGAGACAGTGGAAAAGTCAAAGTGTACATTTTGGCAAGAATTTCTCCAACAGTAGGCTTATCAACATTTTCTTCAATTTATTTAAATTCTGGGTTTGGCGTCATTGTGTCATTCCTCCCTACTCCCTCCCACCTCCCTCTCCCCACCACCCCCTCCACCACCACTGAAAGTAGTTGCTCCTAAATGTGTGTGTAAAACCTTAAAAAAAAAAAAAAATCTATATGCAGACAGCCTGCAGCACAAGAAGTAAAGAAATGTAGTCTCAGATGCTTTCACCATTTCACTGAATGTAGAATATCTTAGAGAAAATTTCCTAGGTGAGACTAGATTCCTTCCACTTTTACAATAATCTGAAATTATTTTGCAGGTCAGCCCTGCATGCTGTGCCTGTGATAAGCCCAGTAAGAACTAGGCAGCAAACTGATAGGTCAGTAGATGGATTATAAAACCCTTTCACTGTTATATGGATGCTTCGTAGTTTCTCCAGAAGGCAGAGCTTTCAGACATGACATAACAGTACTGACTAATCAGTGTCTCCATATGGTGCAGAAATTTAAGAGAAAAAATAATGTTGATAGGAAAAGTAATTTGAAATGTGTATATATATATGTATAAATGAGTATATGTAAGTACATATGTGATGGAAAAAAAGAGGTGTCTGGAAATTCTGGAAAAGATCTACATGCAGCATCTCATCAGATAAAAGTTTTTTCACTTGAATTGGCAGCAAAATGAATGTCATCATGATATGGAATAAAGAAGCAATATTTTCTCTTAGCTTCTTTTTCAGCTGCATCTGGAACATCTTAGGAGGTAGAATATACAGTCAAGAAGAATAGTCAAGTTTCTTGGAATTCGAAAACAGTAAGAATCAAAAAAAGCAGGTAAATATATATAAAAAATAGCTAGCCTTTTACATGACAACCCTGGAGTGATGTGCTTTGCTTGTAACCCCTTGTGTGAAGATGAATCTCCCTTCAAAAAAAGTTTGATTAACAAAAATTCCCAATTTTACAAACCAATAATCTTTTTTTAAAAACAAATGTTTTACTTGTAGATTATTGCATACATTGAAATCACATATGGTTTAGGACATGTTTGAGGTGACAGCTCTGGGGGCTGTGAGAGGGCGTTTGGAGAAGAGTGTGGAGTAAGATGTGTGCATTTCTGGTTTTTTAACTTCTATCCTACTGATTCTTTGGGAGATGTGAAAGGGTGATGCAAATCAAAAGAAGGTGATTCCTAAATAAAAAATTTTAAATGCTTCCAGATTCATCGCATGTCAAAAATAATAGCATTATTTCAGTTTACTTTGTTTTTACAGTTTCAGGAAGGACTGTGAGAACACATACACAGTAAGTAAATGTCAGATAAACCTAAGAACGCATCACTTTAGGTTTAGTGCTAACACTAAAGAGATCAAGGCATACAACAAGAAAAATGTGTTCAGAAGACCGGTCTTCTATTAATGTTCAAATTGAACTGAAATAAATCATACAATCTGTTTCAATATATACTTTTGGTTAATGTTTTATCAATACAAAAATGTAGTAGAAAATGATTAGGCATTCATCAAAACTGGGTTTGGTTTTTTTTTTTTAAATTAAGAGTCTAAACACAAGAAAACATAGGTAAAAATTACTGATAAATAAAAATTCTAAATAACATCTTTGAGCATCAATCTAATTCAAATTAAGCCATCAGTTAATGGTAGCTAACTTTCCAGAAATTAAAGTATTCTCATGTTTTTGCCACTGCTTAAATGTTGACAAGATAAATAAAATTACATGAAGATATAGCAGGGACTCTTTAGGCATAATGAACTGGGATTGTTGCATTATTTAAATAGCTTTTTAAATAAGCTGGTGTTATGCCTGCTCATCAGAGTTTAATTAAATCATGAACTATTGTGAAGAAATTGGAGAGCATTTAATTTAATATAAGCTGGACAGACCAGGTTGAGAGATAATTCCTGTTAAAAAATATAGCATATATCACTCACCATATTATGGGACACTAGACCATAGCTGGAAGAGCATTTTGTTGAATGGGGAATTTCAGAGTATCTATAAATTTGTCATAGATGAAAACAGCATTCAACCACACTATTTTTTTCTAGTCATTCTTACTCAAAGCACCACCAAAAGCAAATTCTCATTGTCTTGTATCACAGGTGAAATATTCAGACACAATTAAAGAGGCATGGTTGCCACAGCCTACTAACAGCCGTGTGTCTAAGTTAATTACAGACTCCTGGCCAGAAATAAAAAAAAAAAAAACCTGCACTAGGCTATAGGGCTACAATATGTTAAGGCAATCCTTTATCAATCTGCTATTTTTTTGCATCTGTGTACATTCATATATTCATATTTATGTACAATACTTACGTTCACTTCTGCTTAAAGTGATACTCTTTTCCTCAAACACAGAAGTCTCATAACAATTTGTATTTTGAAACAAAAAAGAGAGATCAAATGTATCTTGTTTTTTTGCGCACTGAAAAAGAATGGATAGTAATCGGTATTTGTTTTCCCTGCAATTGCACTAAAGAAAACAAAGCAAAACATAATGGAAGGGATTTTGTTGTGTGCTTGCAAGTGTGAAGCATTTTTACACCTGATAAATACAAGTGTAAAATTGAATGATGGTTAAGTACAGCAGTGTCACCTTCCACACTTCACTGTGATCCATGTTAAATTTTTATTAGGAGGGAAGTTAAGCTTTGTATCTTACTGTTAAAAAAGATTTGAAAATTATATTGGCAATGCATAAATTTAGTGAAAAATGAAATCTCTAACTTTCGTTTCACATTAAGAGCTCTCTCTAAGCTGTAGCTGAATTCAGATTGCCTATTATCTTGCCACGTTAAAAAGCTAAGTAATTATATGTTCTTTTGTGTAACCATCTTATGAGCTTACTCCCAAGACTTTCTCCAATAAACTAGCATAATCTCCCTGAAGAAAGAGAAAGTCACATGTAAATCTCATTGTACTATTGCAAAAGTCATACACATCCCTACCTCCACCCACTGTTCGTTTGGGATTCAGCTTTCATTGAAGTGCAGGACAAACTTTCTGTTGACTTCTGTTGACTTCCTCTGTGCACGAAGCTCATAAAACCTCTGGCCTGGCTTATAATTGCATTTAAAATGTTATTCTGATTTTCAATCTTGCTTTGAAATACTTTCATCTTGGCAGAGATTTGTCTAACTTCCTGTCCGCTATTCAGGCTTGGTTTGGGAATTATATTAAAAGTATAACTTTTGAAAAATGCATTGAGATTAGCAAGTGCTGCAAGTATTTAATAAATGTTCTCTTAATGCCATAAAGCATTGGGGTTTTTTCAAGCTGTCAACCAGAGAGACAGTAATTACTATGAAAAATAGATTGAGTTTTGAGACAATTTATATTAAAAAATAAATCCTGTAAAACTTGTTCTTGCAGAGTAATGTCAAAACCAAATTAATTTGGTAGCACTCTGTACCTGAAAATAACAGCTGTTCAAAGAATATTTGTTAAATTATTTCCTTGACATATTCTGTATTTTTTTTTACCTTCAAGGAAACCCAGGATTTTTATCTCTGTCTACATCCTCAAAGCATTAAATTTTCTGTCCTGGTTTTGCACAGGACAGGTTTATTTTTAGCCCGGAGAGGGCATGACCAGGGCCCTGAAGTTATTCTATACCACTGCATATCATTTCCAGGGATGGATAAGGGCAAAAGGACTCTCTTCTGGAGAAAAGGGAGTCCTTCCGGTCAAAAAAACAGGCAGAGGGACCAGCCTGATATTGCTCATTGCTGAGGGCTTTTCATGTAAATAGTTTCTTTTTTTTATACCTTTTATTATTCATATGGTTTCTGTTATAGTTCTTTTCCTTATCTCATTGTTTCAAGTAAATTGCTCTTATTCCAACCCATGATCTTTGCCTTTTGTGCCTCCATTTGGAGGAGGAGGAGAAGCAGCACTTGATTTTCACAAGAGTACTAAAATTGGAGAATACCATTCCTAAACCACAACAGTTTCCTCGGTATTAGAGACCATTATGTCCATTTAAATATCTGGAGCAGTGAACATAAATACGTTATTTGTGCTACAGAGCAAGATTAAAGCTGATTAGAGATATTCAGATAGCTAAATAAAGCCTAAATGTTTCGTTAAAGAACATTTTATTTGACACAAAGAGACACACAATAGGTAATGGGGTGAAGACAGCAGTTTATGTTCACACTGCATGCATTAGCTCCCTGCTTGAAAAGAAATGACCACAACCTCAGCATCTTTTGCCTTCATTACCACGTATCTTATCTGAGGTCTTGCCCTTCAAATTTCATTGGTTATATGATTCTTTTAGACATGGAAGTCAGTGTTAATCCCTTTTGATGTGAAAATAGATTATGGAGAATGTTAAGAAACTTCCCTTAAGGAAAGACTTTTCTTTAAGAAACCTTCTTCTTAAAATAATCTTCTCAGACAAAGGGAATAATGACAGATAGTTGGTGAGCCTTTTGTAGACAGTGGATGCAAAATCTTCCTATCCAATCTATATGAGTACTATAAAATCACATGAACATGTTATATCAGTTTGACAAGCTACGATTTATTACAAACATATTTCATGACTGAAGAGGTATGGTGGGAAATAATAGGAGACACCAAAATATAAAGGAAAGGAAAAAATATTAATCTCCTTTGTAGTTTTAAGTATCCAGACATAGCAAATAAAGGTAATTGTTGAAGAGATGGAAAATAACTTGTAAAGAAACAACAGAGGATAACATTGAGAAGACAAGAAAACCAGAAAATAGTACAGGAAACTGAAGGCTGAGGACAAGAGAATACTTCACAGGAGATTATTGTGCTCAAGGTACTCCAAATGAAGTATATCCATGCATCATTTTTTCAGTATTTCAGTACGGAAGGTTTCAACAAAGTGGCAGTTGCTCATAAGGATGACAAAGTAGGGCTCCTTTCTAATGTACATTTTGACATATTCTTAATTCAAAACCAGTTTATATGACTTCAGACATTTTCTAGTGATTGGAAGTAAGCTAGACATTTCATAAAGTCAAAGAACTGCAGAAGTTTTATGGAAGAGAGTTCTATTTGAGTATATGAAAATAACTTTGAAAGACTATATAACAATCTCTAGAAGACTGTGTTAGAGATCTCATTGACAGACTTTTCGAAATAGTGCTGAGCAGTAAGGAACAAAACTTTACCACAAGTAAAAAAGAAAAATAAAGTAATAATGTGCCTATTTTTGCACCATAATTTTGAAATTAACAGCATTATAGAATAAGTAGAATAAAATTTCTGATCTTAAAGGCATTTTCCAACCCAAATTATTTAACGATTTATATAAAAATATTTGTAAGGATATGTAGATGCATGCATACTCCTAAGTTTCTTTTTTTTAGGTTCTATTTGAAGGTTCAAAATACATAGTATAACCTAAATCAATTTATTTCTTTTCTTTTTAGATAATGGCAACAAACCTGTTTCAATATAATTATATGCATGGCTAATTTATACTCCTAAATGATAGGATGACAATAAAATATTTTTCCAAAAAAGTAGGTCTGTTGAGATTGTTCTTTTGGTGTCTCATGAAAGGTGAAAAATTGAATATATTTTAACTCTGTTATCTTTCGGGCAACATTATGTCTCTTGGTACACTGCAACCTTCTTCACAAAGGATGCCCTACAGAACTCAAGGATTAACAAATAATAGAAGGCATTTGAATTCTAAAAATCCATTTTTGACATACAGAAACAAATACTAAAAGCATTGCATAACACTCTCTTATATTTTGGGATTTCCTATTAGGTCAGAGCAGCAAGTTTAAATGGAGGATTTTTTTTTTTTTTTTTTTTTTTTTTTCCCCAGTGCAATGGGTAGTTTTCACTCAAAGAAGCAAGAAATCCTTTTTACAGTCTACAACTTCCTCATGAGGGGAAGCAGAGGAGAAGGCACTGATGTCTTTTCTCTGTTTAATGATAGGACCTGAGGGAACAGCATTAAGCTGTGTTAAGAGAGGTTTAGGTTAAATTTAAGAGGGTGGTTGGGCACTGGAACAGGGTCCTCAGGGAAGTGGTCACAGCACCAGCCTGACAGAGCTCAAGAAGTGTTTGGGCTATATTCTCAGGCACATGGTGTGACTCTTAGGAATGGTCCTGTGCAGGGACAGGAGCTGGACTTGATGATCCTTGTGGTTCCCTTCCAACTAAGGATATTCTGTGATTTTATGACTCTCAATAAATGAAAGTGAGATTGAAAAAGAAAACAAACTATTTTCATTATTTTTTTTTTCTATTTAGTTTTGTTTGGGTTTTGTTTGTTTTTGTTTGTTTTGTTTTTGTTTTTGTTTTTTTGTTTGTTTGTTTTTTCACTTAGTAACCTTGCTTCTAGCATTTCTTGTAGCAAGGACTTTGGTATTTGGTTGCACATTCTTTTCTTCTTTTTTATAAAATTAATGCAGGTAGTAATTTTTTGAGTTGTTAGTATCATCCTGTATCAAAAAATAGCTTTTTTACCTTTTTTATGCCTGTTTGCATTCCATTGTGGAAAGCCAAACTTCTGTTTTATGCTGAAGCACAAGTGACATTAACAAACAAAGGGAACCTGTCAGTACAAAGATTTGTAAGATCTCTTAATTTATATAGAATTTCCCACCTTCCTTATTGTGTCTTAGAATGATCTCATTATAAATAGCACAGTAGTTTTGCAAAGTCCTTTTGTGCATCTCTTAGTCACAGTGCTTGGAAGATGTAAATTTTAAAATATTGTAAAAAAAGTGCTTGAAGGAAAATCACATGAAATCTGCATCAGAGCTTTATTACTATCAATAAACTCTCCTATCTGCAGTACAGACAGTTGTTAAAACTACTTGGAACAAATTACCAGCAGGCTAGAAAAACAATAGGGATATGACACAAAATAAAAAATGCTAAAAAATTCAAATTCACATTTTAATATTTCATCATTCCATTCTTACAGAATGCATAATATCTGTACATGGAGGTTAGATCTGTGCACCTTTTGACCTATCTGCTGACAAACTCTCCCAAAATAATTGTACCTGCAATTAATCTAAATTCTTCAACAGAGCTAAAATAATATGTATTTTTGGGGTTTTGTATTTTTGTTTGCTAGAATTCCATGCTGAGCAATGTTATCTTTTTAAGCATATTATTTAGCAGAGGACTAGAAATGTCAGTTTTAAAACCACTCATAACTCCTGCATAATCACACAAGGAAAAATGAAAAGAACGCTAGGGATAAAATCAAGTTAAAGGTGGCAAAATAAAAGAACATACAAAGACTCCAAGATCATTTAGATAAATCCATATTCAAGCATCCAAGGGGTTCTTCTGGAAAAATACATCTATAAATAAAACCACTGATTACACTAGCAAAAATCCTATCCAAAACCAGATGTTCAGAGTCACTTCTAACTGAAAAAATATTTTCTGAAAGAACTTTAGAGAATTAATTTTTATGCAAGCAGGAGGAAGTACAATTTTTGGATTAGATTCCTAAAGTATTTCCTCCTTTGAATCTGCAGAGATTTGAGGAAAAAATAGTAAAAGGTAGACTTGGATTGATACTCATATCTCTGTTCCAGAAGTGTAAAGAATTAGGATTCCAAGGTGCAGCATGTGGTTCCATCAGTGGAAACAGCACATATCTCACTGAAATGTCAGCATGGTGTCTGGAACCAGAGGACTTGGACAGATTTTATATCTCTTTTTTGAGATTTAACCAAAGCAAATTGCCTCCACTGAGTCATACTTGAGTTTAGATAATTCCCTCCCTGTCCACTGAACTCCCCTGTGCTGGCAATTCAGTATTTATGCATGTACAGAATAGTCCTAACCAAGTGAAAGAGAGACTAGAAAAATAGGAACTTAAGTCCCCTGTGAGGTGGGGCATGCTCCAAAGATGTTTAACACATACTGACAAGTTCAGAAATGTAGAACAATTAATTCAAACTTGTTTTCTGCATACAGAACCCAGAATGCTCTACTCCATTCTGGGAACATCCAACTGGATGAATACAGGCAATTGCTTATCCAAAAAGCATATGTTAGCTAAGTAACTCTGGTTTCTTAACCATATTTGTGCAATACTCTTGATATGCTAAAATATGAGGGACAACTTATTCCATTCTATGTAGTTGTTTAGTAGTCAAAACAGCAATTCTCAGCTTTTGTAGCCGATGATTTAGATTTTTGAGAAGGTAATGGATTCCAATATTTTATTTCCTCTTTGTAAAACTCCATTTCTACTATTCCAGTGGTTTTGCATTCCAGCCTCTGATGTTAGAGCACACTAATATCCTTTCATGAGAAGATAGGAAAAAAGTAGGGGTTAGAATATTTTGGAGTAAGAAATTTATTTTTGTTGTGTTCTTTTTAAACAGATTCATCTCATCTCCTAAAGAACACGGCTAACAGCTCAGCAGCATATGGGATGGAAAACAAGAGAGAATGCTTACATATTTTATACTGAAGAATAATTTGTTAAAAGAATTTTAAACACATGGATCAAGACTGTTCATACCCTGTTAAGCAGCTTATGCTTATCTGTTCAATGCAGTCTTGTCAGATGCCTGTGAACCTGCTCTTCCCTGCATAGGGAGAGTGAGGATTCTGGCACACTGCTGATCTCAATGTAACAAAAGTTTTTCAAAGAATGTGGTTTTGTTGCTTTCAGAAAATAGTTCTAGTCACAGTCCCAAGAAGATTCCATGTAGATGGATATACTTATATTTTCAAACCTGTATAACATTGATTAGGCTTTTCCATCAGCATTCACTGTGTCTTAATACTTTCCCTTCACAATTTGTTTCTTATATTTCTTTTTCTTTTATTTATCTGTCTAGGACACTTTTCTCTTAATATTCATGAATGGCACAATAGACAATCTTACATGTCAATTCCTATTTTGAAATGCAATATTCATTTCTATCACCCTTTTCAGACTCAGTCCATGAACAAGACAGCAAACAGCACAAGTGCAAAAATCCAGTGTAAAAAAAACAACATGAAGAAGTGTCAGGAAATGTGAAAGTTAATCTGAACTTAGCTCATAGAGTGAGTATCCTCTAGTGAATTGAACTACATTTTGATATAGTTGATAGGGTCTCCAGCTACTAATCAGAAATTAATTGAATGGACTAATTGATTAAGATTTTTTCACCCACATTGTTAAATAGCTTGTAAAATGCCACAGAATATACCTCAAATACTCCAACTGACATCAAATCACATACTCAGATGTGCTGTTAAATGAAATTACTAAATTTCTGTAAGAAAGAGTGCATCCTTTTCAAAGGAATATTTTCCATTTTTAAAGGAGATGGATAAGGAGACATGAATTAAGACAAATTCATATTATTTTCAGCAGATTGAATCTTATGGGAAAATATCTATCATCATTGCTCATCACTATTCAGCTAACAGGTTATCATGGATTGTCGTCAGCAGATGAATGAAGTTTCAGAACACACAAAAAAGAAATGCATCATTCTTCAGTACTTATCTGAGAAACAGACCTATATTCTGCAGCAAGGAGACACCAGACAACTCTGCTTCCCGTGATGTACCAGCCTCTACAAAACTTGAGAACAGGTCAAGACCCTGCATTTATTACCCTCCTAAAGATACTGTAAGAATTTCTGAAGTACTGCAGGAGCCAGCAGTAAACATCGGGGGAGCTTAACACTGCCAGACTATCATAGAAAACCAGCCAGCCTGACTCTGATGTCAGTCTCCTTGGAAAAAATCCAGCAGAAGACAATGGAGTTATGTTGGACATGTAGTGCTATAATTGAGATCTGAATCTCTCCTACAGAATTTAAGGGTGTCTCTTTAAATGAGATTTCAGACCTCTCTATAGGACTGACTTTTAGCTGCAAACACAAAATTGTTTTACTACAACAAGTGTTAGTATTTATTTCAGAATCTGATAGATATTTGAAATTTTGGCACACAACTGCATTTATTCAATGACACAATATATTTTCCAGGGTACTTTAATTTGTTATAGACGTGCATAATCTGAACTTGACCATCTGATATAATGACCCTATTAAAAAAAAAAAAAAACCCATTGTTGAAACACTATTTAATATTAGTCTGCCAGAACAAATTTCTGTCCTGGAAAATTTTTTCTAAAAATAAGTTAAAAGTCATATTTTGTGAAATGAAATAATTAAATGTGCACAGAAATGGCAAATTGGAAGGTGAGAGCCAAACTAATTTTTCAACTATATTTTTTTCTTTGATAATTTCTGATAGGACTCATTCTATTTATGTATTTTCTGTTCTACAAAACCTCTACTACTTTTTTAAAAAGCCATATGTGTGTTGAACACAGATCTATTTGTCACATGCATAAGACAGAAAATGTCTGTATTATTTGCTGAAATGTGTCAGTATACAGTTACTGAAGCATAACAGTGAACAGCTTGAGGTTCATCTACTTTTGCCTTAAAAGCAAGTTGAAAATTGTCAGCATAGTTTGAAAACAATGTTATTTTTACATTTGAAATGAATTAGATAATCATTAACAAATTCTAGCAGTTTAAATCCATTAAATATACAAATGTGTAAAATAAGCTTATTAATTCAGTGGATTATGGCAAACCTGTTGTTTTCATTCTTGTACTGGATGGAATTCAAAGTTGCAATTACCAAACTTTTTGTACCTCAGGTCTGCAAAATCTTCCACAATTTGAGATCAAAATAATGCTCGGGCACTGCAATAGTTACAGTTAGGATCAACATATAGCAGTTCAACATATAATAAGAGAGTGAAATTATCTTTGGAAAACATTTGGCATAATTTGGCTGGTACTTCTGAGCACTAACAAAAGCTACAATAAAACTTAATTTGAACTGAATTGAGAGACAAAACATGAAAAGATAGTAATGTAGAATGTACTTGGATTTATGCCTGTGGGTTCTTTAAAAACTATGCCAATTTTCATGGATACCCAAGTTTAAGAACAGCCTTTTACAAATGTGCTCTAAAATCTGAGGCTCTAGGGTCTCAAGAATCAATAATGTGGCCCATTCAGTCATGTGAATGCCTAATGTTTCTGTTTCTAATTTATTTGTATTTTTATTCTCAACAAAGTTTGTTTGAAGCTCTTCTGTGTAGAAATGTTTGCATGTATTCCCCTTTCCATGTGGTGGTTGTAGCATGTGACTCTGAATTATATTTCTGAATTGCCTTTTTAGCTTAATGTATTCTTAGATACAAATATCCCATACTATAGCCATTGTTCTTCTCTGAAGTGGGAAAGCTTGAACCTATATTCTGGTGTCAGAATATGAGAGAAAAACTAATGTTTCTGATGTTGAAATAAAAGAAATATATCTCATTTAAATTGCTTCCTTCCTTTCCTCCATCATTTTAGTCTAGTTTTTAGCTTTAATTTTTTTTCTGTGTGAAATGAATACAAATCCAAATTTTTCAAGAAGTTCACTTTCAAAACTTAGCTGTGGTTCTATATTTCATGTTTTCAGATGTAGTCAGTACAGTTCCAGGAGCTCGAAGTAACACCATTCCCATTTTAACTTTCCAGTTGAAGCACTGGTGTGACTTAGAGAGCTAACATACACTTCTAAAAGACATACTACTGGGTTTCTGCTGACTGATAAGGCAAAGTCTGGCCTGTCCATTAGGAACACTTTCTTCCTCCTCTAAGAAATTCTCAGGCACACTACATGTCCTAATTATGAGTAAGAAACTTGGGCAGCAAGAGTAAGTTCAAAACAGAGCATTGTTATTTGTGATGGGAAAAGGAAGGCAGGACTATTTTCCTCCAAAATCTTAACAAGTCTCCAAACCTTATTGATTTTTCTTGCCAGGAGACTAGAGTAACATAGGAAAAAAATCTTAAGTATTAATGTCTAACTAAACCGTCCTTAAGGTCTCCTGCAAACCATCTGCAAAATAAACCTCCCTCTCAACTATATATGCATCTAAGAAATGCCTTAAATTGTTCTCTACCCAAGTGTATGTACATTGAACAAGCACATGGAGAACACTGCTAGGACATAAAATACGCCATACACTACAAAAAACTATCCCCTGAGGGCCTACCTAAGTAATTTCCGTATATACTTCCCTGTCTCTTCCTACTGTCCAACATCTCAGGCCAAACACGAGACTTTTCTGCCTCTGTATCCTTCAGGTTGTCAAAGCTGTTATAAACACCATTGAAACCTTGGCCTTGTTAAGCACTAGTAAAGCAGCACGTTAGGCTTACATTAGTTTACTCAAAAAGTGCAGTAATTCAGTAAATACATCCATTTTTAATCACTTTTATCAACACTACTGAAATTTTTTAGAATTAATAACTGTGCCGGAGGAGTCTATAGCTGTTTCCTTAACCTGCCCATTACCTTTTTTTCATCTCATGTAACACAATTAGGAAACAAGAAACCTAAACTAAGTGTCATTTAATAATGAAAATTCATTTAGTATCTCTTCCCTAGTCTTGCTAGTAATAAATTAAATTGACACATTAGTCTGGTCTTCTCAGAGACATTTGCCTTTTTACATTTCACTAAGATCTTCTATTTACCACATATATTGCCCTATTTAGTCCCAACCCTTCAAACTCTGCTGATCTTAAATACCTTTTGGTAAACAGAAACAGTGGTTTTATTTAGTATGTATTAAATTTTTACTTAAAGTCATGAAGTGTTTCACTGTAATATTCCCATATTAGTCATGTCATTTAATTTTAAATGTGGAAAAATTATTCAAGTATTTAAGAAGCAATTAGCCTTTCTTATTGCTATATATATATAAATTATTAGATTTTTAGTAATTCTGTTTAGAATATTTTATCCCAACCCCCATTCTCATTTCAGAAAGTTGCAATACTTATATAGTTTTTCTGCTATTTATTGATCCAGATCTGAGCTGTTTGAGCCCAGCTGATTTTTCTGTTTTCTTTAATCGATTAACAGAGAAATGACATTCCAGCTGAACATTTGATACTCAGTAAGATCCTTTTTTGGATGTTCATTTTGTTGGTAACATTTGTAATGTCTGAAATATTAAATTCATGTTCACCAAAGTCAGACAATGAGTCAATCATAGATTCTGAGTTAAAACCTTAAAACACTTCAGGTGGCTAACTATGCCACAGGTTTCTATCACTTCTTGTAGAAAAGAAAAGAATAAGTCTTGGAATAATACATGTGAAAGAAAAGTGAAGAGTGAAATGCTGTTACCAATCTAGGATAGCTGCAAAGTTAATTCTATTACCTTGGGACAAATCAACCTTTCACAGATATAAATGTGAAATTACCCAAACTTTCATATTCAAGTACATATTTTACTGGTATGTTAAATGGGAAGACTCTTAAAAGTTTTCATTTCTATTATTTCATGCTGTAAGCAGTAAATGCTCCCTGAGATAATTTAGGGTTTCTAATAGAGACCTAATTTCTTTCCTGAACTATTGATGCTACCATAACTTTGTGTACGTTGCCACAACGGGAGTTTAAATGAGTTTCATGCCCTTGTTACTAGTCATTTAACACCTTTTTAAACTTTCTGCTGTCCTGTGCTTTAGTGAAATAAAAGTTAGAAATACACTAAAATAAACTAAAACTTTCCATCTGTTTGACTCTTTCACACTGCACCAGAGCTTTTTGGACAATTGTTATCCTGAAAACTACCCAAGTCAGGCAGATGTGTGATGGAGACTATGTTGTACTATAATTACCACAGAATTGTTTGCAATTTAAATATAAGAAATGGCTTATTATAGTGATCATGTCAAACGTAGTGATGTCCAAAAATAAAATCCATATTTGGAGTCAGTTTGTCTGGTACAAATATGATTTTAACTTTCTAACAGTGATGGCTTCCATATGATGCTGGAGATGATCAAAATAAGAGGGATGGGAAATAACTGGCTGGAACAGAGGTTTTCCTTTCTTCTTGATAGAAAATGTTTTAACAGATGCCTCTTAGAAGGAACTATTCCAGCACTCTGGAAATGATGCACATGAAGCTCACTATTTTAACTGCCAGAAATAAACATTTTAAAAGAAAAAGTCTTTATTTTGACTGGTATTAAGGGACTGATCTTTAAATACTCACTGCAAGTTACTTCCCTTAAAGTTAGAAAAAGAAGTCATACTATTTTAGCTATAAATTGACAGTGTAGAAATTTGGGGGTTGCCCCGCTCTCGGGCTGAATCATTTCTAGAGGGAGGAAAAACTCAGAAACTTCTCTTTGTGAAATGGAACTTCCTTCAATGGAACATGGGAATCACATTTAACTTGAAAGTTTCCTTGGCATAATGCCATAGCTATTACCAGTGAGCCAGGAGAAGGCTGTGGCCAGTGGAAAATGGAAAAGATTTTTCTCATCAAGTTGAACAGGAGTTTTGACAATAAAGCCAAAATAATAGTGCATTTGGCTTCTGAGTGTTTAGAAAGTGGATGTGCTCCCACTTATTGTGTACTTGTGTAAGAAGTAATGCACAGCACTAACTGACCAATAATTTTATGATAATTTATGGATTAGCATCACTAAACTGACTAATTTAACTCACTCATGTAAAAGATGGAAAAGTATTTTGGAGCAGTAGATGACTTATTTCAAGTCTTGTTACTTCTGCCATATCACAGATCCAATACATTTAATTATGTTGCCAGTTTGTATCCAAGAGGATAATTGAAAGAAGAAACAATGGTTAGTATTTCAGCTAAACGTTGACCTGGAATGAGATATTTTGATTTAAAATAGGAATTATTTAGGAATGGGGTTTTGTCCTCTAGTAGAATCAATGCTTCTAATAATCTCATGAGTATTCTTCAAATGAATGCTCTCTGGTAACCTATGTTGAATAACACTGAAAAGAGGTGTATTTCATAGTAGATAACTATAATTTATTGAAGAAATGTACTTCTAAAAAATTGATATTAGAGATGACTGGCATAGCCAGCTTTCCTAACTGCCTTAACAAAAGATCTAATACTTCTTATCTTCAAAAGACCTTTCCCAGTGAAGTAAAACCCAGATTGTTTCATACTAAGCACTTCAGGTTCAATTAAACTGGTATTTTTAAATTAAACTTTGTTTTGTAAAAAAAAAAGAGCAAACCAAAAAACAAGTTGTTCATACTAATTGAAACATAAACAATGCATAAAGCAAACTGTACAGTTTCACCTTTTTTCTGACAGTGAGATTTGAGTCATATAAAATATTCTAACTAGTTTTTCAATGTAATCTCTTAGGGAACTGTGACAAAAGCCCTAAGATCATCAGTTCAAACAATCACGGAACTAATGATGGTAAAATGGATGCTGGTGCAAGATGAGCAGAAGACTAACTCCTCCAATTCATATTTCTTGCTTTACAGAGCAGATTACATACACGTGTATGATT
Source organism: Hirundo rustica (assembly GCF_015227805.2). NCBI lineage: Eukaryota > Metazoa > Chordata > Aves > Passeriformes > Hirundinidae > Hirundo > Hirundo rustica. The sequence continues at coordinate 30,878,108 of NC_053454.1, forward strand.
GACATTCTCCTTGACTGATTTTTGAAAATTGAAGAGCATTAAGAAAACTGAAAGGTCTTTTGATATATTTTTGTGGCTATCACATGTAAAGCTAGTATAAAGCAAAGTAGGGAATCATTCCAGGGGATGGAAAAAAGACTGGAAGGAAAAGAACATGAAATAAAAAATAATGTCTCTAAATATTCAGATCTCAGGAGGCTAGTCCCAGGAAGCTGAAAAGATTCAAAATTGTATATGGACTTTTCTCTTTCCTTCTGGCCTGACCTGGTACAGCTTTTCTGAGAATGACTTATTCTATCATCTCTACACTTGTATAGTGATATGTGATTATGACACAGTGTGCCTGAGAGATGAAAAATACCTTCCCTTAAAGTACAAAAAAGTTTAGACAAAAATCAATCTAAGCTATGTTCAGCTGCATGTAAAAGGATTAGAAACTCAGGCTGTTCAGCTGAAATATGTGTGTCATGTATAGTAATATAGTATACAGAGTCTGTATAGTAGTGATTGATTTTTATAGGCCAAGAATACAACTTATGATATAATTCTAAAATGTTATATAGCTATACAATTAACTCTTCTGGTTTCATTTAGTTACTGTTGTAGATACATCATAAAATAAATTTTAAAAACCAAATTCAGTAATAATTATAAGCTTTTTTTAACACCACAGTTCTTAAGAAAATAGTAAGTGCTTCACATTTAGGGATATATTAGAACTCGAGCTGCAGTGCTTATATCACATAAAAACATCCTAAAATTATTTAAAATGAGCAAACATACATTAGGTTATTCCTCATTTTAGCAAGACATAACAAAAACAAAAGTACCAATGAGAAGTTAATTGTCTTAAAACATCTCTCAACAGAATATTGATATATAATTCAAAATATGGCAGAGATAAAGCTATTAATTATACACAGGAAATATGTCTGAAATTTTCCTAAATGGTTACTTCATTGATAAGTAAAATGCAGTAAATGACTACATTTTAATCAATAGAACATGCTCATATTAGGGTGAGGAAATAAAAGGCATAAAGTTAACACAGCTGAATTCCTCAAAGAGGCACGGTGTCACTCCAAAAACCAAATTACAATTTTAAATTCTGCAGGGATGACATCTGGAACAGGCATTGGACTGGGGAATATGGGTTTACGCCTTCTAAGGGGGCTTGCTTTTGCTGGAATTGCTGAATTCCACTAAAATTGCATGGGCTGAAGTAAAATAAAAATTAAAGTAAAAAGAAAAAAAGTTAAAAATACCCAAACCTTTGGGAGAACAGATTGTGGAAGATTAGGAATGGGGCTATGGCTGAGCCTTATCCCTAATGGGGTGCAGCTGTATAAGACAGGTGAACAGCACTCAAGGAGGTGTGGAATGCTGACATGTATTGACCAATGACAAAGGAGTAAAAGGTCACACAATGGTTATGCCTGTGAGAGAAAAGATATAAAGAGTCAGGAGGAGAGTGAGGTGGAGTTGTTGGAACTAGCAGGTTGTTATGTGAGAAGGAGGAGTCAGTGTTGTGTGGTGCTTGTCGTGGGATTGCAACAGAGAAAAGGTATGAAGGCTTTAATAAACTTCTGATCCTTGCTACTGTCTTTGGTGTCAGCCTTTTGAGCCTACTGTCAATCAGGGGAAAGGTATGAGAGCTTTTAGATAAGGGACTGGTGCTGGTGTCAGTCGTAAGTCCATTATCAATTCAATTAATGTGTTGCATGAGGAGCAAGTGATGACACAAACCCACTCCTGCTTCCAAAGCTGGGTTCTTTGCAGTGAACTGAAAAGTCAATAGCATCATAGCTGAAGAAATTTCTAATCAAGGGATAGCAAAATGTCACCATTCTGTCAGCTGCAAATAAGAATTTTTCCAGGGAAAAAGACCATTGAAGACACATTTCAGAAAGCTGATGTTGAGGCAGAGCTCTCAAAATGGTCTACTGGTGGTAAATAAAGTCAGTGGTGGTGGATGAATTTATTAGCAGAGCTGAGCTTATGCACTTGGAATGGCTACAGGAATTTTTGGGAAGGAAAGCTATTTGTACTGTACTGATTGTGGCATTACTGAGCAGGGTGTGAGACTTGCACATGCCAATTGAAACTTCTATAGCAGTCACCTGAAGAGAGCAAGACGCTTATTTGGTTCATTACACAGCACTGAAATTAAAAACTTCTGCAAATATGCCTTTTCTGTTATTAAGAACTTTTACTTTCTTTCTCCCTAGTCACCTGTTTACACTATAAAAAGAAGCTTGCTGGGACAGGGGGTATGTGGACTTTGTTTTATACAAATGTGGTCTTGTTTACTTCAAAGAAAATCCAGTAAAAATTACATCACATTATTTAGTGGCAGCATGTAGAAACTTGCTAGAATTGCAAGAGTACTGAGAGACCATAGACTAATGTATATCGCTAAGAAATTTCATCAATCTTTTTTGAGAGAGTTCAGTAACAAAGAATAGAAACTAGCTTAGCGTGAAGAAGATACAAATAATACTAAAATTATTTTGCTAATTTTTTGCATGCTTTGCATTTATTATAGCTATTGCAAAGATTCAACAAAATGGCTATTTGATTTCTTTTAATTCCAGAAAGTGAAACCTGGTGTAACCAGAGCATGAAAATTAGTAAAAGCAAAAGATTTCAGTAAAATTTCACTATTAACCTATTCACTATTAAAGTCACAAAGTTTTTCTTCCTCTCAGGGGACACAACATTCAAATTGTTGCAGTGAACACAGCAGAGTGTATAAAAATACTTCATTTTCATCAGTCTATACTTTAGCATTACAAACAATGGACGAGGAAAACTGAGAAAGGTCTCCATCAGTTCCATTAAAAAAAGGATCAAAAAATTATGGAAAGGAAGGTCTGAGAGTTACATTAGAAATCCCATTACAGTTAAAATAAGGCTGTAAATTTAAGTGTTGATTTAGGTGACTTTTCAGTTTGTCCTGGCTGTAACTAGCTCCTCTTCTGTCATTCCCCAGAATCTCTACAAGTAGATGGAAAGCAAAGAAGGCATTTTTTACAAGCTGCTGGTTATAAAGTTACAATGTTTGAAAATCTGTGCTCAAAATGTTGAAAAATTGGGGGGATTTTGTAATCAAGAATTCCCTACAGCTGAGGATGACAGCACCCTTGACTGTACAGGTGTATGTACATAACTCATGTGAAGACACTCAAAATGCTGCATTGATCATGAATCATCTTGTTGTTGCTCGTACAAATCAAAGGGAGGCAGAGTCCCTAGGCAAAGGAGAGGTGCTTTATTTCAAAAAATACAAGCCTTTTTAAGCAGTCAGCCTGTTATCAGTTACAGTCCATTTAAGTATAACAAATATAATCCAACCAATCACCATAAACCACAATGTGAGCACGCAATGGTTATAGAACCTGTTTTTCTACCTCCAATTCAGCTGAGACACTTTCCCATAGTACTTTTCTGCCTAGCCAAAGTAACAGGGCCTGAGATGTGATTTTACAAGGGTAACAAGGCCCTTCTTTTATAAGGTTTTACTTATATTCCACAGTTGCTGTTATAGACTTTGAATACTCAAATGGCACTGATCTTCCTTCACCTTGGCCCCTCAGAGAGACCTGTTTGTGAATAGGACTTCTGCCTGAAGTGACTAGTGAGCTGTGCCGAGGTTAGTATTCTTGTCTGGCATATTTGAAGTGCAGATTCATGAAAATGTAACTTTTTCACAATATGTTTCTTTGCCTAGGCTTTGAGGTATCATATATCTTCTGGTGTTGTGGAAGGTACAGAACTGTTAGGACAATTTCATTTTACCAAACGGTGAGCTGAAAGATGGTGAAAGGAACATGAACCCCCTGTCAACCCACCCTACGCTGTGGGTAATTAATCTGGGAGTTGTGGTGCAGAAAGGTAATTTTCCCAGTGAAAAACGTAGAAGCAGCAGCCTGCGGCAGCCATCTTGGCCTTTACGAGAGTCCTGTGCAGAAGAGCAACTTGTTACGCTTTGATAAAGGCTCTCCGTTCTCTTGGGAAAGGTGCATACCAGAGAAATTACTACTGCCATAAACACCTCGTGTGCATGTTTTTCCTTTGCCTCCCAGAATGCTGGGAGGCAGCGTGTCTGAGTGAATGCCTGGTAGAAACTCTGCTCTAACAAACATTTGGTGGTGTGGCTCTTTTGTCTTTCCTTCTGTGTGTTCCCAAGGCTTTCCTTAAACTTTCCCATAGTAGAAACATAAATACTGGAGTGTGTGTAATAAAGACGGATCCTGCTGGAAGAAGCAGTGGTCTCTGTTTTTTCCAAGCTGCTGCAAAAAATGTGCCAAAAAATGCACTTTCATAAGTATTTTCAAATTTTCATAAATGAATAGCAGTGGAGAACTCATGTTTTCAGCCTGAAAAGGAAACAGTTTTTAAACACACAAATATATTCTGCCTAAATACCTTTGATCCTTCTATATCACTATTCTCACAAATAAACTGCTGTTTGTTCAGCTCTACCAAGGAAAACATTAAACCCTCATAAGAGTCAAATATGGTGCTCTTCAATGAACCTTCCCATAGAAAGCAATAGTGTGATAAACACTTATCTTTTGTGCAGGACAGCACAACTTAAAAAATGGAATCTATACATGTTTAGAATTACTTCATAATTTGAGGGTTTCTTCCCCCAATGACTTCATCACTGTGATAGTTGCAAAGTCAGAGGGTGATGGTGCAAAGACATTAGTCCAGTTTTTTAGGGGGGGATTTTGTTTGTTTGTTTGGGTTTTGTGGGGAGGTTTTTTGTTTGTTTTGTTTTTGTTGTTTTTTCTTTTGAACACATTTGCCATGACAATGGTAAGCATAGGCTTCAAAGGTACATTTTTTTTTTAAAGGTCTGGAGATGCCATCTAATTCCTTTGTGACTATCTGGTCATCCACTGATCATACTGTTAGTCTTCAACACTGATTATAGTCACAGAAAGCTTCTTGTTACAGTCTTAAGGCATTAGGACTAAACAAACCCAACACTTTAAATCCCTGCAATACTAATTTAGCTGTTCTCAGAAGTTTGTAATCTCATTGTGAGCTACAGCAACCCACTATTGACAAGGTGAGAGACAATCTCACTCACAGAGCCTGGATACAGCTAATTATTCTGCTGTCTTTTCATAAGATATTAACACAGAAACTCATCTCGACTACTATTCTGTGCAGAATAGTATCAGACAAATAAAATCAATGCTATGTATAAAAAGTAAAGATAAGAAATATCACAAACATAGCGTTTCAGAAATTATGTATTCAGCTCAAGGGATTCAGAGTAATCTGTAAAATCTGAAACAAATGTCATTATTTTGAAAAGATTAATATATGGGTAATTACTGAAGTGGGGAAAAACAGTGTAGGCAAGGAAGTAATGTAAAAGTACATACTATTATTCTTAAAGTGTAAATTGAAAAATGTGATTTCAATTCAAGCTAATCAATAAATTATTTAAATTTGAAAAGTGACAGTAGAATCAATGCTCAAACAACAAAATATACACAAGTAGTTCATTAAATCAATAAGGCAGGGTTCATCTGTAGTATGAATAATTACAGTAGGAAAATTTTAAACAGAAACTGAGCATTGAAAGTCCAAGCTTTTGGGTAACTTGTCACATTAACAAGCCTGTGTAAGCTTAAAAAAAAAAAAAAAGGGAGTTTGTTACTGTCTCTCTAAGCTAGAGAGTAGGAAACTAGGAAAGAAGCTAATGCTGGTGTAGTCAGAGACAACCATTTCCAACTGAGGGAATTAGAAAATATATGCATAAAAATGTGTCTGACCCTGAATTCAAGTGGTTAATATTCTAAGACAATGGTGCTAAACTTCTTGGCTTGAGGTAAATAAATTAACTTCTAGGGAGGAGTGAAACTTCTATCAGTTGTTCTAATTTACATCAATTAACTCCTGTTTGGGCCAGAAAGTGTTATTTTACATTTTATAGTGGTGTGTCACTGCTCTAGAAACAAAGGTCTTGAATGACTATTGCAACTCAAATTCCAGCTAGTTTCTTGAGTGCCTGAAAAATTCTAGACCATAATGATAATTTAAGAGGACATGCAGTTAGAGATTAAAGGTTCAGAAAGCACAGCAGTGGCCTGTAAAATAAGTCATTTTTCAGGAGCAAGTTTCATTACAGAGAAGAGTTTTTACCCTCTTACCCTCTCCATCATTTCTGGTAGGATCAGCATCTGAAGAAACTCAAAACTGAAATCTTGGGGTCTTGTGCCACAGGTCTGATTGTTCCTGAAGCATCCACCTTCTTGCAATAAGAGCAGTAGTAAATAAGAAAACAAACTGTCACATTTTTCTCAAATTATAAGCATGGTAGATTTGTATACAAGTTTTATGCAGTCTGAGTCCCTTCCCCTATATTTTTATTAAAAAAGGCAAAGCACTGCAAATACCATAATTTTACATAACTCACAACTCAATATTAACCATATTAACAATATATCTGTGAATTATAAGTATGTGAGTGAATTGTCCAGGCAATGACAGAAGGATGGACACCAGAGCCTTCAGATTTAACACATTTTAATAGTTACTGCTAATTAAATTCTATGTCTTCTGCAACTCCATTATAATCAAATTCTGAGTGGAGATAGGTTCCTGAAAAGTGTGATGATTCAGTATCCCACATTTTTAACAACTTTTTTTTGTGGTCAAGTAGTGCTTGATGTGAAGAGTTAATACTAATACAAACAAATCCATATTTTCATCTCAAATAACTGAAGATAATCTTAAGAGACAATGCCCTGGTGAGTAATGGGGTGTGATGAGCACCTTCCAGGAGAATAGCTACATCCAGTAAAATGGCAAATGGAAATAAAGTGGCAGTAAACATGCCTGCAGCTTACCCATTGTTGCCGCCCCTACTACTGCACAGAAAGAGTTACTTTGGTTTTGTGGAGGGGCTGAAAGGAGAGAAAAGCACATGGAAAAAGGGATTTCTATGTAATCGATCACATATCTACATGGCATGTAGTTTTTCTGCAATGGGGTAAACTTAAGCTTTGTCATAGAACCCAATGCCAGTAATATCAGTCTTCAGAAAATTCTGTGGTAAATTCTTTTGTGTCATCAAGAAAGGTCAAGAACATGCTGTTGTTATAGGAAAGCCTGGATTATTTGCTTCAGAGCTTGAACAGATGTAAATAGAAGCAGCTGCAGCAAAGTTATTCTACAATTAGGTTTCATGCTGGTTTGAAAGTTGCTTGTTATAAGTCTTTTAATAGTAGATAATGTCACACTTTGAAGCTGTTCATTTGGATTTTCTGCCATTTTAATGAAAAAAATACTATTTTCAAGTTATGTGGGTTTTCTCACATCATCATTTTTGTGCCAGGCAACTGGAATACTTCTTCTGACTCAATTTTTTATAACAATGAGTCTTTTCTTAAAGATTTTTGTTTGCAGGACGAATACCTTTATACTGTCTTATTTGAAAATTTCTATCTAAAACTGTAGCAATTCTAAGAATTGGGAATATGTCCCTATCACATTTTAACTAGTGGTAAGGAACTTCAAACTGACAAAGATAAGTAGATATCTGGATTGTTCCCTCACACAACTTGGATTGACAGTTTAGTAAACTAGGGAACTATCAAATTAGTATGCTCTTAGTATCAAAAATACTAACCTAGGATTTGTACTTACTAAAAACCAGAGACAATTGAGTCTGCCTGAAATATAAAGCTGTAATTTCAGGTCTAAACCGAGAAAACCTGTATAGAATATCAGTTGCCCCTGAGCTTCAATGCACAGGAGGCTGGTTTGTAGATTGTAGATCTATTGATCAAGAACAATCTTGAGCCTGAGATTTCCAGGAAAAAAATATTGTCACCTGCTTTTCATCCTTTGATTTTCAAGGACTTTGAAAACAATTCTAAAATCCAAAATTATTATATCATCTCTCATTCTGAAATGCCTGAAATGCCGGAACAAGGGGATGCATAGTTTGGAAATACTTCAGTCAAAAGTAGAAAATGTTCCAGTAGATCATTAGAGACTTCAAATACTAGAGATTTTGTGCTAGATTTCACTGAGATATACCAAATTGACTTAAATTTTTAATTTCTATTTAACAATATGGAAGATCAAATAAAATCTAAATGGAAAAATAGGGAAAAGGCAAAATTAATTTCAGATCAGATACATCTTTTTTCTCAAAGAATAAAATGTTCTTTCCTTTTTTTTTTTCCTCTCCTTCCTGCTTACTTGCATGGAGAATATGCAATAAAACCACATTCCTCAACTTCTTCCTGTACCACCCCACACTCAAAAACATCTTTTTCACCTTCATCAAAGGACAGAACTTGTCCTAGGCAGGAGCAAAGAACAAGGGAGAAGTCTTATCAGATAAAACTGGATGCAGATATTATTCCTGCAGCTTCTGCCAGCTGGTAGTTGGCTCCAGCACCCCCCTCCACCCACCTTCCTTTATTTTGTCAAACAATGAAACAAATATGGTTAAAAGATGTCTATGATTTGCTTATGGATTTTTTTATGTAAATGTATCCTAATTCCCTGACTACTTGTTCCTGCATTGAAGCCTTGTTTCCCTTCCTTCTTGCAAGTTCTTCATTTATTTCCTATAACAGGTAGAGATTCTTTGTCATTTAAACCATGGAAAATATGTCTGTTGATTCCCATGAGTTGATTTAGTCCCTTATATAATTTTTCTTTTCACATTTAATTTAACTTACATTTTATTTGAAAATATTTTGGGACACCCTTGACTGCACAGTGTCTACTGAGCAATATTCACATATTGTTCAGGTAGCTGGCACCCTAGTCCTTTCACAAGCAGAAAACACTCTTTTAGCATACCCTTTGAGTGCTGAAGAGCTGAGAGCAGGTTTTCTCTGAAAAATTTGATTCATGAGATTCCTGTTTGGTTCTCTGTAGGACACAAGTCCTTGGTAACTGTCAGAAGCAGGATAATACAGCTCAGATATTAGAACTCCTATACGTCTAACCATTATGGCAATAAGAATCATTTATCTTCCGTCTTGCAAAGTGTAAGTCTGACACATATTGATGTTTCAAGCTTAGTGTCCTGTGTTGTTTAAAGCCAAATCTCTACCGACACTCTGAGGGTACCCAATCTGTAGCCTGTAGTATATAGGGAATGCTTAAAACTCTTCTGAAAGCTCTTGGCTAACAAATATTATTTTATGTTTATGTTAGTCCTGACTGACTCACAGACATCCTTTTATTTGCATTATATATTTCTTACCCCTGTCATACTGAAATCCATTTTGAAGTGAAGCCTGGCTGTTCATCTTAAAAGTTGCTAAGGCTGTCCATAAGCATGGGAAAGATGACAAGTGCTATTTTTTAACCCAAGTTAACAAAAGCCCATGACTCAGGGGCAGCTCAGGTTGTGGTTTTAGTCCAGCTTTCCCTTTTTCAGGTTTATTTGTTTATAAGTTTGTTGCTGCACTGGATGCATCAGCACTGAAGTGCACAAGTCATTCCCTGCACTGATACACTGCTAGTTGTCATTTTGGCTACATTAGGAATTCATCTAGGATGACAGCCCAGGTTCAGGTATAAGAAATCTGTTTTCATCCATCATGTAACTGAACTAGGTACTCTTTGATTACTCTTGAGACTTTCAAAAGGTCACCTAACTTTAAAAAAATAATTCAACTTAGTACATACTTGGGAAATGGCCTGAGTTGGAGTCAGGATCTCCATGGGCCTCAAACACTAGTTTCAGAACTTACTGACCCTTTTCTCAGAAACACAGCTTACAGAAAAAGGCAACTCTGAAGGACTCATGGGTCAGTTTCTGGACCCCTGAAGTTTATAACCCAATGTTAAGTTTAAAAACAGAATATTGATTCCCCTTCAGGCTAATAGACTGGAATATAGGCAAAAGAAGTTCAGTAATGTCTATATATCATCAGCCATCCCCCCTAAGGGAACAGCAGCCTCCAGAACAGAAACAAAGAAACATAATATATATATATTATGCAAGAAACTTAATATATATAAGCATCCAGAAATTATTTCCCGTCAGATAGTTCATCCATTCCTTCTATGTATGTAATTATATATGTTTCATCATTAAGATGGACGGATGTCTCTTTAGTCCAGATGGTACTATTGTGCCACCTAAGTTGCTGAGATGTACCTAATTTTCTTCCAGCTGGTGTCTTAGAGTAAGCAAATACACTTGAACAATTTCAAGGATTTGCACTGACACATGGGCATGAAGGAAAATTAAGAATATAGACAAACAAAAAATTTGAATTCACAGAAGTGTTTCCATGGTTTAAAATGACTCTAATGACTATCTTTTTCATTATATAATGTTGAAGCATATGATATATGTGAACAAACTTGAATGTGTTTTACATGATAATATACATTAAAATGTTCTGTGAAACAAGTAATGAATGCAAGATCATTATGCAAGAAAAGCTCATCTGTTAATGTCAAAGTGCAATGTAAGAGTGTGTGAGAAATGAAACTTCAGTGTCTGAGGAACTTCATTCTGTAAAATCCACCAAATTCAAATCTTTGCTTAGAAATCTATGCAATATTTATTTTAAAGCACATTCTATGCTGCAGTTTTTGATATATTATAAAAGTTAATTTCTTATAAGAACTATACATCTCTTCTTCTAAAGTGCACTTCAAGAAACTTCAGTTTTTAAGACTCCTATGTTATTTGACTTAAATCAGTATCTTAGTTTGAGCTGGGAAAGAGTTAATTTTCTTCTCAGTAGCTGCACGCAGCTTTGGATTCAGTATGAGAATGATGTTGATAACGCACCAATGTTTGGTTGTTGCCAAGCAGTGCTTACCTCAAGTCAAAGACTCTTCAGTGTCCCAGGCTCTGCCAGGGAGGAAGTGCACAAGAAGCTGTGACGGAGAATGGCCAGGAGAGCTGACCTGAACCGGCCAAAGGAACACTCCATACCATGGAATGTCATGCTCAGGACATGGGGAAGTTGCCAGGAGTTGCCAATGAGAGTTCAGGACTGGCTGGCCATTGATCAGCAGCTGATGGGTGATTTTACTGAGCATTGATTTTCTTCCTTGGGATTTAGTCCTGTCTCTCTCTCTCCTTTTCATTACTACTACTGGTACTATTAATAATAATAATAATAATTTTAATATTATAATATTTTAATTTATTTCAATTATTAAACTAATATTATTTCAATCCACAGCTTTTAATTTTTTTTCTGATTCTTCTTTCCATTCCACCAAGAAGGGAAAGAGTGAATGAGCAACTGTGATATTTAGTTTCCAACTACAGTTAAACTCATAAAATAATGGAGAATTAATTGACTTTATGAAAAATAGAACATGATTTTGTGATTCTATTTGTCTTTTTTCAGAAGAAGGAAGCATTAATAAGCATTCAGCATGAATCACATTCTATGATACATATATTTTCCTACTTCCCTACAGTGTTTTATTTTAAAGGGTTTTTTCAATAATCTCATGTTCTATATTGGAACCATACACACACCTGCATGTGCATGTAGGAGTCTATGCATTTCCATTTTATAAAACACACACCAGTTCGTTTCTTCACCACTGGAGAAGAATTATAAGTATACTCAATCAGAGGTGATAGTCTACTTGTGTAGGTCTGGAAGAAAAATTTGTTACTTATTTCAGTAAATCTTTAGCAAAATAATCATCATGAAAAATCTTCTTTATTATTTCCAGGTCAGGCTGCATTAGCATGATACAAGGGACTGCCTCTAGATTACCATGGTGTACATGCCATTGAAATTAGAGTATGATAGATTCATCTCACACTCAAGTAGCTAAAATTTCTGCAGAAAAATTATACCTTGGAGAAGATTTTGAAAGACATTTTTCCCTCAGTTTGTTATATCATGCAGAAACTCATACTATTACATATTATTCACTGAAACTTCATACACTTAGTGAAGCAGACTACTTGGTTCAGGCAGATTAATCAGGCTTGTTACCCAGAATAGAATTATCCAAAAATACTTTGTATAATAAGATAAAAAATGATAATCCACAGCTGGTGCAGAGGCGTGCTCACAGTGGGCCCAGTCACTGCATGGGGCTGCCAGACCCAGTTTGATAACAGTGATAAAGCAGAACAGGACACAGTGCTCTTCACCTTGTTGCCAAGGGGAGCACATCACCAATATGGGTCAAAGGGGAATCTAAGAATGGATTGTTATTCCAATTTTTGTTTTAACAATTTAGAAGTCCAAATTGTGTAATACTAACACAATTTAGTAGTCCAAACTGACACAGAATAGCTGTGTTAATAATACAAGTAAATTTATTACACAAACCCACTGTTCTACTGAAACTTATATTGGCCTTCCTGATGACCCCCTGAATCCTGAGAACAAAAATTTATTTTTGCAGGAAAAGTGAATGTGAGGTAGGGGTCACTGACATTGTGCTGTCTTTGGAGTAAGGACTATCATGTTTATGAAGTGAGTTTCTTCCTTCTCCTTCCCAGGAGAAGAATGAGATCAATGATGCATTTCTTCTCAAAGGTGGGTACAGGTGTTATTATTTTCCTTATTTTTTATGAAATGCATTGTTTTCTTTTCATTGCTTCACAGCTAAAGTTTGAAAGATGACCCTGAGCATCCCTAGGTCCTGTTACCCCAGGAGTCTGTTGTTTTGACACAGTAGTCCCTCAGGATTCTTAGGGCTTTACCACAGACTGTTCCCACTGATGGTGCTAAAACAGTTACTGACTGCTAAACCAAACTACAACCAGTTCGGTCCAAGACAAGTGCAGACTGGTGCTAAGGCTCTGCACTGCCTTTCCACAGGAATGGAACAGAACAAATTCAATATACTGTCCAGCCCACAGACTGTTCTCCTTTCACAGGAAAAGAATTCTACTCATTGATTTCAGTGCGGATATTACTGGCCGGGGAGATCTTGAGCCATTCAAAGGTGATTACAGGGCTCTGTGGGGTTAAGACACTTAAGACAGGGAGTCAGACTCTGGTCTCCCCAACTCTGCCAGTTGGCAAAGAGAGAGATGGCCACAGGCACATCCTGAAAGTTAACACTTAGATGTGTAGCTTTTGTTTCAGGCAGAGTCCTGCCTTTTAGGACTACATGACCCTCCAGAAACAAAGACAACCAATGCTCTCTTTACACTGACCTTGAACATCAAATTCTCTCCTCATGCCACTCAGACCTTTAGTGACAGGATGTGGGGGAATGAAGTACTAATGGCAGCAGAGAAATATCAAAGGTAGTAACCACTCAAATCAATTTGACATACTGAAGTTGACACTGGAAGGGATGCACCTGTGATTCCTAAGGGATGTTTGGATGAGAGGCCTCTCCCTGTTAGCTTCTCACAGGTCAAAATGATCAGGAAGCTCCCTAGTGCTGTGGAAGAAAAAAGAAAAGTCATTTACACTTTGAAGAACCCAAGAGAGAAGACCAAGGGAACTAAAAGCCCAATTAGAAACAGCAACACACATGAAGGAAGACAGGAGAGGAACCCCCATGGTTTTACCAGGAAAATAAAAGAATAATTTGCTTTTATGAGGGTCAAAAATGTTTAAAAATGAGAAAAGAGAGCATACCCCATCATGGGGAGGTGTCTACAATGGTAGAGGTTTTATGGGTCAAATGACCCCCTCACTGGGAATGTGGAGAGTGATGCAGAGAAATGTTCGATACACTTTGCTGCTTGATGCACTTAGAAAAACAGAGCACACAGCTGGGTGCATTCAGTCTGCCTTTTAAAAGGCAGTTTGCCTAGGCAGTGATTTGTGCCATGTATAGCACACCTTATTTTTGACAGTAATGCTGTCATGGGGTTGTTACTTGGGGAAACACAGTAAATATTGTCTAAATCCCAAACAAGCTTAGTTTTTGAGTTTTCAGTCTCACTTAAGGGAGTCTCAGATGGGCAGCAGGATGACAGGCTTAGATGTCCCAAGACACAGCCTGTTTACAATCATTTAAATCCTTGCTACATCCCAGTGTTGGTGTCACAGTCTACAGAAAAAAAAAAAAAAAAATACAAGAGAGATTCAACATTCTAGTGTTTTCAGCAGCAGATTATCATTTCCTATTTGTTTTCCCATTAGCAAATTAAAGGGAGAGAAAATAAAACTGGAATTAGCCACACTGACCGAGCTGTTCAGCTCTTGTTTCTTCCTAGAAAGAAATCTGCTGATCTTGGTGAATGAAATTGCAGAGGAGGATTGATTGCAGTTTATGAGGGGTAAGGTTGTCTGAAGGGAACACATCTCTTTGCGTGTCCTCACCTCCCTGCTGCTGATGTTGCCTTTCTTTTTCTATGATTGTTTAAACTCAAATGTTGCAGAAAGGATTCTTCCGTAATCAGAGCAAGTCTGTGTTCTTATGACACCGAGTTCTGTGCTTTAAACAAACTTAGATCTACTGTATCACTTTATAATCTGATTTATAAACATTTTTGTAGCTCTGAAAATGCCTAGCCCTAAGAATGATATTTTTAAAAGACAAATTGCATAATGATAGGCTACACGTATAAATATTGTGTCCCTTGTTTAAATTTCACAAAACAAATACATGAAAGCAAGCTCTGGCAGGCAACCTAGGGCTTTGAACTAGCTGAATTTTTTCAGTGTGGTTCTTTTCATAAGAAATTTCCCCAGATGACTGGAGAACATGCTATAGAAAAGGAATGTTAAGTATTTAACTTGCTAAGTTTAAAATAGCTCCAATCAGTGAGCTATTTATTACTTCATATATTTTCTGGAAGGAAAAAGAATAAGGCTAAAACTTGCTGCTGCACTTAATAGAATTTAAAATAAATTATGGTGTGATAAGACCTTGCTATATTCACACTTTTGATGGTGTCTGAGAAGGCATTCCTCTGTTTTTTCACTAAGGCTGCATTTTAATCAAACCAAGCCTGTAGATCTCCTTAAATAATATATATGCAAATATGGAGAAATGTCACTTATCAGATCATTACGTACATGGATAACACTTTCTATTTGCATCTAATTTTAGCTACTTTGCAAATAATCTTTCAGACTGTAAGATTCTAGGGGTAATTTGGGTTTTGCATTTGGCAAGAACTACAGTACATCAATTAGTAAATTGTAGTGTTTCACTCCGTATCACCCTTTTCCCTGTGTAGGATTTCAATGGCAAACAATAGTGCCTTGTATGAATGAGGCCAATATTTTTTATTAATTATTACTGTTGCTGTTATCATTATTATCAAGGCATTAACCATGGCCATAACAAAAATAAGGTAATGAATGCAAACCTCTGAAATTTTATGGGATAGAAAATACGTACATTATTCACATAGAAAATGCAATTTTAGTCAATGATAATTAAAAATAAATTTATATGGTAATTTTTTTATATTTATTTTTATTTCTTTTTTGAATATTTGTGTTATCAGTGTCACTGAACCACTGAACAATGTCAAGCTATTGGCGCAACAATAACGCACGTGGAAGCTTGGGATTTTTTACACCAAAGGCAAAATTGAATCTTTCAGCTAACTTACTCTGCTCATACCATGGAGTGGACCAGGAATTATCTTCTGAAGACACACAGTACTAAGTTGCCATAAAGAAGAGAAAAATATCATCACCTTTGAATATTGTAGCAAAGATGTTAAGAGAGACCAAATTCCTGAATCATGAATTGAAATTTCTGGTTTTATTTCTTCATTGTCTGCAAAGAGAAGCAAGTAATGTAGAGTCTTGCCTGGTATCAGGGCAGGAATGGACCTACAATGCTTTTACAAATTTATTATATAATGTCCCTCTTAAAGTCTTAAATGGCAAGCATGTTGGGGTGTACATAGACTTCAGCACAAAAGGAGTAATTTTTCTGATACTCCAGAGAATTTTCAGCTGAGAAAGGGATGAAAACTTTTGTTATAGATGTTATATCATCCAAGAGAAAAAAAAAAAAATCATACAAAAAAAAATCATGAGTTTTGTTCTCTGTGGGCACTGAAAGCCTCCATTTCAAGCATTTTCACATCTCTTGAAAATGAAAACATCTTTCTTCACAATCTACCAAGCAGCTAAGATGTTTTGGACATAGAAGATTATGGAAAAGATTGTTAATACAGAGTGCTCCTACGCCATGTGAGTTATTCTATCATTGTATAAATCTATAGATAAATACTGCAAAGGAAAAGCACATGTTCATTGAAACTGCATATACTTACATGAGTTAGAATTCTTGTAGCGGTTTCATTCATTCTACAATTTGGATTCTAGGTCCAAATTTGAAAGAAAATTTCCATAATTAAATTTTATAATTATATATATTAATATATTAATTAATTGAGTAATTAATATATTCTTGAATATATTGATTAATTATTTAATATATTCAAGAAGCCATTGAAAAGGGTCATGCTATTTCATGCTGAAATAGTTTTTTTGAATTTTCTAAAATCTTTGAAAATTGTGAATTGCCTATGAAAGAACATTAATTCTCTGTGCTTAACATTTATGCTTTTAAGAGGGGAAAAAAATAATAATTTAAAAAAGGACATTGATTTGACATCCACAAGGGACAAAGAAGCAAATTAACCATTTTTTGCAATACTTTATTTCAGAAACTGAACCATGAGTTAGAAGAGCAAGTTGCTTATCTTCATTTTTTCGTGGTATGTTTAACTTTTTGTTTATTCTTCTATATTATGCATTTTTGTTTTCTGTATTTATTTATTCATTTATTATCATGGAGAGGGCATTTTTTTGGCTCTAATACATCTCTTGAATATTGTCTTTACTAATTGGGTTTACCTCCTCCTTCTGCAAAAAACAACTTTACTAGACAATCAAGCAGTGAAATGTCCTACGGCCTATGAATTAAAGATTCTCTTTCCAGACTTCAATTTGGGGACTTGGTAGCAGGAATGCCCCTTGCTCAAGTGGTATCTTAGCTAGGACTGTCTGTATTTTGTTAGTTATAGAATATACACACACACCAAAAATTGTAAGCTAATATGTAGCCAAATGATGACCAGAGTGTCCACTTTCTGTTCAGAAGGATTTCACACTGTTCTTATTGCTCATGTGCAGGATATTAGCTATGATGTATCAACAGAGATCAACATTTCCATGAGGCCGACGACAGAATCAGAATTTCCTATATCTGTCCTTGTAAGGACAACTCTTTACTAGATTGTTATGCAGTCAATTTACTGCCTGTGCAAGGATAAAGAATAAAATCTGCAACTAGCATATTTTCACCTAGTCTAAAATGACAGACAAACTGAATACTGAAGCATCTTTTCCTCTCGGTGGATTATAAGGAATTTTGAAGTTTTTGACTCAGATTTTGCAGACATTTTTGCAGACAAAATCACATGAATATTATAATCAGTTTCACATAATTAAGTCTCAGGTTGGAAAGCATGAGACTGAGTCTCTATGCGTTGCTATTTCTTCCAGGAATACTCTGTCAGGTTCACCTCTCTTTCCACGTGGTCCCAGACAGCTCTCCATATCAAGCCCAAAACCAAAAATGGGCAGTGGGAGTCACAGGCTCTTAACTCCTGTCCTTCTCCCAGCCAGGGCAGCCCCTCCCCTTTTTCCAGTTCAGACCTACAGCAGTCTGATCATCAGGACCAGGTGCTGCAAATCCCAGCCTTGGCAGGACTTACACCCAGTAATACACAAAGCAGTGCACATGCCTAGCCTTTTGAAAGGCATTAAATGCTAATCTAAAGAAGCTGAATTCATGCATTAACACAGCTCATGATATGCATGTCTGTGTCTGTCAAACTGAGGAGTAACTGAGTAAGGATATGACAAATCATCCACATACAGTGTGTTTGCTCTTATCTGCGCAGACAGAGGGGAGAGGTTTTCAAAGTGTTTCTGCTGCATTACGTTTGTTAAGAAATGCACATACTGTTATGTTTTTTACAGCATTTGAAATATCACATTCAGCCTAGAGACATGCTTGCTAGCTCGGTTAAACTCCAGGTCTTTCCAAACACGCAGCCCACCCTGCAGTTAGCTCTCATATATTTGTTCTGAAACCAGCTGTGACAAGCTTTAGATCCTGAAGGTACATTTATCCTGACAGCTGTCCTAAGGTGTGCAAGTGTGTAGATATGCTCTAATATCTGTTTCTTACAGCACATCATGTGGTAAGTAGTAGTCAGCAAATCCTTCTCCTCCTTAGTCAAGATCTTGCTTATTGTAATTCACTTAGTTTAAACAGTTACATATATTCTGAGTGTAATATACACCAGACGTACCTCACAGGTGAATCTATTTTATTTGAGATAAACCAACTACATCAAAGTCCTTCATCACAATCTTTACTTTGCCTCAGCAAATAAAATATCCAGGACATAAAAGCCTTAAGCTATAATTTTTTTGATGTGTAAAGGGGAAGCACTTCTTAGAGACAGAGATTTATTGGGGCTTTTTGATGATCTCAAAATTTCTACTAGGATAACTAATTTTTAACACTGCAACTTTTCACTTGTAGGGAAATAACTTGCAATTCTTTCTGGAAACATCTCTTTGTTTCCAAGATTACACTTTTGTTTATTCAGCAATCATGCTCTATGGAAAACTCCTGACTGAAATTAATACAATACAAAACTGCAAAATATCTATTGGATACTTGGTCCCATGGGTTCTTTCTGTGAGCAGTAAGCATGATAAACATGCCTAACCTTTCCTTTGGAGTTAAATGCAAGTAAACAAACAGAGAAACTAAACAGAAAGAAAACAGCATAAGGACAATTTGAAGAACTAGAAAATTACAAAACCTGACTTTATTTTTCCATGTTTCAAAGAAAAAGGCAAGGCTGCTGGACCGCTTACTTGTGTAAATTCCATGATTTGGGGTAGCATTAAATAATTTCCCCTTCTGTGATAAAAGGATAAAGATAAAATTTGGATGGGGTTTCGAGCAACATTGTTTAGCAGGTGGTATCCCTGTCCATGGCAGGGAGGGGCTGGAACTAGATGTCTCTATCTTTACCCCTCCAACCCAAACCATTCTAATATTCTGTGATATCAGAGGTAGAGTTGACCCTCAACATTCAGTATATTACATTCAAATAATTAAAATCTAATGCTTTATATAATGCATATTCTATAAATTCAAGTATAGCGTTCAGCTACTTTACCATATAAATTAGGTCTATTTTATAAATCCTTATGAGAGAGAATTTCTAATTAAAAGCACCTCATTCATATTTCACTTACATACAAGGGGTAGCATATACCTCCACTTTTCTCAGAAGCAGTTCAAGTAATAGAAGTTATCTGTTATTGCCTTGCTCACAAAGAAGATTACTCCATTTATGCGCCCACTTATATCAATGCAGAGATGTACAATATGCTGCATTTTTCACCTCTTCTCAATTTACTAACTGCACATTTATATGGGAAAAACAGTAGTTCATGGGAGTTTGTTCCATTTTTTAAAAAATAATATAAACAAAGAGGTGTCCTGCATTTCCTCTGTATTGCTTATGTTGAGAATGTGGAAGGTGATAAAAACCTTGAAAAATTTATTTGTGGACACTCATCCATACCTGAAGCAGATAATGAGCATGATTCAGAGAATTTAAACTGTATATTTTACTTCTATTTTCATGGGTGATACAATTTGCACACTCCTGCTTTCTGTTTCGCATGGATCCCAGTCTTATAAATTGCTTTCAACTACATGGTAAGGTCCCAGTATTAGAAACAATATAGGGAATAAAATGTATCCTCATCTGTTTCTGACACAGAGCATAATTATGCTTCATTTCATGTCTCATTTTAATGAATTCTTCATGAATTCTTCGTTATTTCATTTTTGGAACACTATAATAATTTCTCTCTTTAATTTAATTAAATTCCTTTGAATAATTTATTCACATATGTGTAAGTAGATATGGTTCTGGGACTTACTGAAGTCACTAAGAATACTGGCCCAGTGTTGGTTGGTTTTGGTTTTTTTTTTTTGTTTTTTTTTTTTGTTTTTTTTTTTTTTGTTTGTTTGTTTTTTTTTTATTTCTGTTTTGCAGCCACAGGGCAAAATTTCATAATATGAAATTTCTTCTTTCATTTAATGTATTCTTCAGTTTTTCATATTTTCCCACATGGTAGGGTTACTTCATTTTGAGAATGTACCAATTTCACTACAGTATTTAATTTCTCCCTAATGAAAGACAGGCATGTAATCACAGAATTACAGAATATTCTGGAAAGGACCCACAAGGGTCATTAAGTCTAACATGTACTTGAATAGCCCATACAGGGATCAAACCCACAACCTTGACATTAGTGCAGCAAAGGAGTTGGACAACATGTATAAAATAGTATATAACAGCACCCTTTCCTTAAAATCTTATTTAATTTTTCTAGACTATATAGAATATCATTTAATGCTATCAAGATTTGTAAAAATAGAAAAGCCATGAGCTAGTTGATTTTCTACTTCTGAAAACAATTTTATAATTTGATATTCCAGTTATTAAAACAAAAAGACCTTTCCATGCTGTTTGACTTTGAGTCATTTCTGATACAAGAAGAACATGATGTTCCTTTTCAAATGTACAGAAAGATATTAAATAATAATTGTTCTAGTCCAAACAATCTACATGGTTATCAGGACAGTTATAAACCAGAATAACAATAGGCATTATTTATCAATGTTAAAAGTTTTCTATAAATTGTCATAAATTTATGAGACAAAGACTTTTTCACTTAGACAGTGGGAATATGATAATAAAGCATGTATGTTATTTCTAGAAAGACGCTGAAAAAAGTAAAGTACCTTTCTGTATGACAGTAATACAGGACATAGCAAGTGAAAATGCATAGGATCACATACATTTAGCAGAAGTTATGAAAGAGAAGGATGGAGAATATCTATAATTCTTTCTAATCACTCCGCTTACATTGTGAAAGTCACAAGCACCTTATATTTCTTCATTTCTTAAGGAGTTAATGCCCATTTGGTAATAAAGTGCCTTATATTTACCTCAGGTCTTTAAGGGTTTCCATTATTTATTATTCTTCAGAAAATGTACCCGGTTGTCATCATTACTGTTTAAATTATATAATAACTGATATAATAACCATATAATTCCTATTAAATCTAGATGCTGGTTCAGACAACAGGTATTTAGTTCAGTGTTGCATTGTGTGGCAACAGTGACCATCGTCCAGGGAGGTTACAACCACCAGCAGGGAAACAGATGAGACAAATCTTTGTTGTTAGCACCAGAATCCATTTATTCCCCCCCGACCTGGGCTGGGGAGGGGGTGAGAGTGAAGAGGGGTGAAGACGAAGAGAGCGAGCAGTGGCAGGCTCGTGGGTTTTATCGGGTATTCTAGGGGAGGAGTCTTAGGGTTTAGGACAAGGGAGAAGATCAGATTGCAGCCTCCTCAAAACAGGACTCCACAGTCCAGCGGGAATCTTCCATAAAGACAAGACTAAAATTTTTTTTTCTGCAAATGTAAATTCTCATTGCTCCAACATTATTTTTTAGGTTCTAAATGTAATTGAAAATCACCTGCATTTTAAAATT
Organism: Hirundo rustica; assembly: GCF_015227805.2. Taxonomy (NCBI): domain Eukaryota; kingdom Metazoa; phylum Chordata; class Aves; order Passeriformes; family Hirundinidae; genus Hirundo; species Hirundo rustica. The sequence goes on from NC_053454.1 coordinate 30,899,643, forward strand.
TATTTTAATAGCTTCAAAATCAATCCTTAAATCTGTAAATTGCTTGATAGCTGCTCTGTAACCAATGTAGAGAGGTCCACCTCTTTTTTTCATTGCTGCTTTCCATCATCCAGTGGATGGAAAAAACAAACAAAAAAAAAAAAAAAAAACAACAACAAAAAAAAAAAAAAAAAACAAAAACAAAAAAAAAAAACACACTCAGAAATATTGTTGCCATCTTCTCTAAGATTTTATAAAACTCTTTAATAAAATATCTTAAAATTAATGATGTTTGAAGGGAAAATTTGAAAGAAGTTATGAAGCCTGATCAATCAGGATATTTAAGAAGCTTTTACTTTGGGTGTAACATATTTTACTTAAAGAACCACAGTATTAGCAACTGAATCTTTTCAATAGATCTGTGTTCATAAGTTACTGAACTCCAGTTTGTTCTCCCTAGCTGAAAGTGAAAAGGTGTTCCCTTGGATGGGTCAGCAGAGCTCTCAGTGCTGCAGCCCCAGTGACCATCAAAGCCAGCTGGAAGTTAAATCCTGGGTCCACAATCTATGTTCCAAGTTTGTTTTTCCCAGCTTTTTTTATTGCCCGGATGCACCAGGCTGCAGGAAGAAGTCAGGCATGCCCAGCTAGGACATCACCCAAAAGGAGTTCATTTGGCCTAATTTACCCTGAGAGGGGTAAAGGGTGCTAGGGAGGAAGCTTTTCCACTTTTTTACTCCTTTTTTTTTCTGAGAACTAGAGGTTTTTCTTTGATTTTTAAGCAGAAGCATATGGCATTTCCCCTAACAGAGCTTTGTGGCACTAGTCACAATTCAAGCATAAGGGATGGTCTCAGAGGCTTGTGCTGGGCTATAATTTCATTATATCTGAGGACTTTTCCTCTATAGTCTACCTCAACAAGTGTCACTGTCATCTTATTTCTAGGCTTTCTGGAGGCAGTCCAAAGCATTCATTTAAAAATACTACTTTGTATTCTTCTAAAACATCAGACAGTTACTCACAGAGATTAAGAGATTAGAGAGTTAAGTGATAACATGTATAAACCACTTTTTTGCTTCTGTCTAAATTTCTGAAGAATTAAAATGCTTGCATTTCTATATTCATATGAGTTTGCATCATTTCCTTCACATACTTCAGTCTCCAGAAATACCAGATTTTGAGATATTTCTGAGATCACATTAACCACTGCAGAAGAAAAATCTACATGAAGAATTTTACATGTGGGACCACATATAGCAATAATTTGCCTTGACATTGGGAGGGTAGAGTATCTAATGTGTATTACTTTCATACCTTCCTGAACAAATCTTAAGTAGGCATATCAAATGGTAATGCTTTAAAAAGTATGTGGTGGTGCAGAAATGTTTTATTAGGTTTTTATAAGAAGTTTATGTTATGGTTCATTTCACTGTATCCCCAATTCTGTATCCCTTTTGTGTTGTCTGTATAATAAGGTGTTTTGTGTCAATCATCCCACTCCTCACCTGACTTGTAACATCCCCTCTGCCCCAACCCCCCTCTCTGGGGCAGCCTGTCTATCACTTTGAGGAGCCCTCCCAGGTTGCGAAATCTCAGGGAGAGGACTTCAGGTGATAGGCCCCCTGGGGGGAATTCCTTTAGCTTTGGATTTTAGTGGTCCGAGGCCTGGGGGTGGGCACACCTTGTTACCCCCTGAATCCCCTGATTTGTTGTCTTGTTGTATCCTCCCTGGAACCCCTCCCCCACTTATAAGGGGTAGGGGGGAGGAAAAAAACTCTCTCAGCCACTCAGCTCTCTGCTCCTCAGCTCTTGAGCTAATAAACATCTTTTAACCTCCTAAGCTGAGAGCCAGCCTTTTCTCTTCTGCTGCTGTTGCTGTCACGACACTATTGGGTCCAGCTGCTAAGCCGAGAAGCCGAAACGAACTGGGAACTTCTGTGGCTGTGTTGACTCGAGCTAGCCAGAGGTCATTTCCCGCCCGGTGCGGGACGGAACCAGACACAAAAGTAGAACCTCTTTGTGTGTTGGCTGCTATATTGTTTTATCTCTTTGAGGATTCTCTCTGGTGAATATCTAAAACGTACTGTGCATAGATACAGTGAAGTGTCACTAGGAAGGGTATTTTCACTGAGTATTTTAAGGTCTGTTAAACTCTGCATATTGTACTTTCATGCTTTACTAATTTTAAAAACATTCTTTTTATAGATTTTGCTATTCCTATAATGTCATAGCCTTTACATGACTCTAAAATTCAGGCTTCTGGCTTTGTTTAGCTCCTTGTTAAGGAAGCAGTATTGACAATTATTTTATTTTTCTAAGACCAGGACAGATTTTAGGTTCGAATGACTGTAACAACTTCTTCCTTTTTTATCTTCTCTTGCATGATTTTGTTTTCTTGAAGTATTAAGAAAATCCAATTCAAGGTTTCTTGTAAAAGGAAATGATAATTTCTTTTTGTTAAAGCTTTATCAAAGCCTGAACCATTTCTTGTTTCCTAACCGGGTAAACAAGAGAAATTTATATACTCATTCCTGGTACAGACTTAATGTAGATAAACATATCCATCAAACTCTGAACAAGAATTTAAGTATCTTCTGTGCTGATACATGTTTTCAAACTTGTTCATCATCCTCTGTTTTCATTCCATAATTTTGGAATGAAAACAGGAGGAGATGAATTATCGCAGTTTCTTCCCCTCTTTCAGTTCTTTCTTGGCCTTTGATTATTTCAGCTTGAACATTAAGACTTGCTCCTTCCTCTGTTTGATACATCACTTCCACATCACCAAAGCACCCATAATGGCCCTCTGTCATAATTTTAGTTTTCCCCTGCCTTTTCTAAAACAAAGAAAATACAAGTAAACAAGAAAAAAAAAAAAAAAAAAAAAAGAACCTGCAAAACCCCCAGCTAATTAAACTACTGAGTTCCAAGGATAAGCTTGCACTTCCATAAATTTGTAAATTCAACATTTAAAAATCAGTTCCTAATATAAATTTCCTGGTTTTATTAATTATTTGCACCTGCAACTTTTCAAGCACAATTACTACAGGATAGAAACAGTACAGCCTAACTGGGCTTGCAACTTGCTGGGACTTGTTTGAGATGCTGGCATATATCTTCTCCTTTCATAATGGTTGCTTTGCTGAAAGAAAAGTAGTTAATTCATTACTTTGTAAAGAAATTCAAGGTACTCAGAATATAAGAGGTGCCCTAAAAAAATAAATTGCACAGTGTTCTCTTCTGATCTTTTCTATTTCTTTTCTATTCTGTTTTAGCCTACTCACTTGATATTGATCTGTCTGAAAAGATCGTCATAATTTCAAAGTATTTCAAATTTTGCACCACATTGTGCAAAAATATGTAATGTCTGTGGAAAGTGTAGTGACAATTCAGTCATTCTGGAAGTGTATTAGATCTTGATACAAATTTTTTCCCCTTCTGCTGATGCTTTATTTTCTATAACATAAGAAGTTTTAAAAATGCACTCTAGGTGGGGAACAAATTAATTTCTTGTACTTCAAATGCATACAGTTCTGTGATATTGATATAAGGCAAGATGAACCGATGCTTCTGCCAAACAAATATTTCAGTCATAATGTTTCAGGTTATGCTCTGTTGCTTTTCCTTGAAAGGAAGACATCAAGTGTAGCTACTGTTCAGAAGGTAATGTGCTTTGCACTCTGGAGACATTAGTTTAGTTTTAGCACAGAAATAGCTAAACAAAGTTAAACATTTCCTAACTATTTTGGTCAGTATTAAAGCATATATATACATATACATAAATACATAGACACACACACACACACACACATATATATATATATATATATATATATATATATATATATGTTCCACCACAGAATACAGACAAATATCAAGCAAGCTTCAAAAATCTGAAAGGAAACATTCTGGAAAATGAAAATGTAAAAATTATCCCTTTGTCACCCCAAGCTGCTATAAGTTAATAAAAGCAGGTAACTATTTTACCTGGTCATGAAAGATGTAAATTTGCATTATGAAGAATACAAGTGCTTATGAACCTCATTTTAAAAATTGAAAAGGTATAACTGATAAACTAATAATTGGAAGAACCTGAAGAGAATATTTTATATTGCTGTTGTATTGTACAGGTTAAAAGTAATGAAGACATCAATCTTGCAAATGTGGATATGTTTCACCCAGCCACTGTCACCAGCATTACTCTAAATTTATTACAGCACTCACTGGTGTGTCAGTTACTCTTTTTTATCAAACTGAGTTCTTCCCTTCTAAGGGAATGAAGCTGATCTGCAGCAATCAAGACAAGTGGTATTTTATGCAATCAAAACCACAGGATTATTTGACACTGTCTTGTGATGAACAACACCTTTTAATAAGTCAATTACTGTATATGGAAATGAATACTGTAAGTGAAACTCACACAAGGAACTTCAACATTCTGTTCTAGTGAATTTATCAGAGTGGGATGGTTGTGAGTATACTTTTAGCTAGGAGGTTTCTCTTGCCTATCAATTTTCAACATAATAGTAGAGAAACACGGGCATGCTCTAGAGCTTCACGCCAAGTCAAATCACTCTAAATCAATGCATGATTATTTTCTTTGTCTCAAAAGACCATAACCTGAGAATAATGATTCTGTAGATGCTTCTGTACCTGTCTCTAGTTTGAGCTTTCAAGTAATTGGAAAGAAGCAAGATTCATATATTAGGAGTGCAGCCATCACAGTCAGAACAATATTCCAATAGCAGCAGAACTATAAAAGATGATCTGTGCTAGGAAGAAACCCACCATAATTCTATAGAACTGCAACAAAAACATCACCTGAAAAGCACTATTAAAAAAGAAAGGAAGTCAAGTTAACAGCACTAAGATGATTAAAGCATTTAGTCTTTCAGTTTAGAAAATCTGGGATTTTTCAGCTGAATTTCATGTACCTTGAACACCAGACCATAAGCTGCTACCTGAAGGAATGATATCTTCAGGTTTTACAGCTTGAATATTATTATTCCTTCTCCATAGCCAGTTAAAGTGATAAACTTCCACTGATTATGGATTAGTTTGTCAAAATTCTACCTTAATGAACAAAGATTAAGTCAAAAAGATAAAGTCATTAGTAAAATATCCAAATGAATAAAAGAGAATAGAGTAATAAGTCAAAAGCAGTGTCTGTCTCTTGATCTCTGTATATGGATTCCTTCCACCTAGTGTTCCAGTTGTTTCATACAAGCCTTGAGAAAGGAGGTCAGACTTCTGTAAATTATACTAATGCTGTCCACCTAATATTTTAGCATACTGATATAGTTTTAGATCTCTTCTTCAATAGATTGCTTAAGTCATTATTTAGAAGCTATATACTAATGATTCAGTTGGTCACTTTTATGCCTTGCACCTACAGTATCTGTTTGTTCCTTACATGCAGAGAAAGTAGACAGAAGTCTTTTAAATTCAAAGAGCAAAGCCATTCTGCTTCTCAGGTAATTAGCTTGAAGAAAATTTCCAGGGTCTGGTTAACTGATCTGAAAAATCTCTTTTTAGGCTAAATCATACAGTTGTCATGCAAATGGTTTGCTCATCTAGTAAAAAATTAACCAGGCATTGGAGGAAGGGAGCTGCCCAACATAGCTGACGTAATTTATGATTGTCCTATATCTAAACCCCTTTATTATTATCTTCATATTAATTATTATCATAGGATCATAGAGTATGCTGCGTTGGAAGGGTCCACAAGAAAACATTGAGTTCAACTCCGGGCTCTGCACAGGACAGCCCCAGGAATCACACCATGTGCCTGAGAGCGTTGTCCAAATGATTCTCGAACTCTGTCAGCCTTGGTGCTGTGATCACTTCCCTGAGGAACCTGTTCAGTGCTCAACCACCCTCTGGGTGAAGAACCTTTTTCTAGTATCCAGCCTGAACCTTTCCTGACAAAGCTTCATGCTGTTTCCTTGGGTCCTGTCACTGGTCACCGAGTGACCTCAGCAGCTCCTCACATGGCTTCGTCTCTACACTCCATTGTTTGAAAAGTAGTTTAAGCAAAGACTACATACTATGAAAAAAATTCCTGTTCCAAGAAAAACAGCTAAGTTCTATGCCTATAATCAGTGGGTCTTATCTAGAAAACAGGCAAAACAGAATACTAGCAATGAAGTATGTATTTGTTAGTGTTTTGGTTTGAAAAGGCAGGTATCTGCTATGGAGAGGCAGGCCTCTCTAGGAATGGGGAATTCCAATCCCTTCCCTCCGTGTTATTATAATTTGGAAGATTAAAAAAAAAACCAAAACTTTTCAGTCAGAGCTATGGGGAAAGGAATAACAGTCCTTGACTAGTAAATATAACAGGACAGACAAACAACAACAGCAATAATAATAATAGTAAACAGAACCAAGAACCCCGAGGGGCTTTGTCTCACAAGTCCCGGGCAGTCTGATCTCTTGGGACCCCAAGAGCACCAAGCTGAAACGGTGGAAGCTCCGGGCTGATGGCTGGAAACAGCAGGTTGTCCCCAGCAGGCAGGGGGGTGTCCTGGCAGGCGAAGTGAGCAGTGCTGAAGATGCTGCAGCGGCTGGACCCGGGCTGACCCAGCTCCAGCAGGGCAGGCAAAGAGCTCTGAACTCCTGGGCGCTCCAGCAGATGATAGAATTCCCAGGACCGGACCCCTCCGTTAACTGTGGGCTCCACGCAGCTAGCTGTCGCTTGACCGTCCTCCCCGGAAAACCGAGAGCCAAGAGACCACCACCCTCAGCTCTTGGGAGCCTTTTCCTCCCCCACTAAACTAAGTGATTCACTTTTTTTGTATGGGTCAAGCACCCTTTAACTATCAGTATTTAGTCTCCTAGCAACTTACCGGGGGGAAAAATTCCACAGGAAAATGTAACCCCCAACAGTTAGTCTTTATGGTAGTCCTTGAGAGGACACAGCTGAAATATGCTGCTCTGTGTTGATTTACTCTTTGAGATGCCTGGGGTTTGCAGTACCGACTTAGACCAGTGGTTCATTCCAAACCACTTTATTTTCTGAAACATCCCAGCCTAAAGAAGTGGACCATGTCTCAGAACCTTATTATGTTCTCCTTCCCCACCGCTTACATCACTAGTGTTATCTCTCTGGATACGTCTAGATACATAGTGTTAGAAACATGAGTGTTATTCCAGACAGGGGAACCAATTGTAGGTTTAGATCATTCTTTTTATTTACAGAAAATGTACCAAGTCTTGTTTAAACCCAAAGTATAGTCCTTTTGCTTACAGTTCCATTTGCTCTGTTTTGAATGGGTGTTACTAGAGTCCTCGGCAGGGCCATGGTCCCTGTGCTTTTCCAGGCTGCAGCTTGTGATTGACTGACACCTTCTCTCAGTTTCTCTGCCCTTTCCTGCTTCATTCGCACAGCCAAATCTTTACACACAAAAAAATTACTAACAGCAGTTATTGCCCAGCCTCCTTTTGTGTTTTGAAGAGGAACTTATGCTTGGCATTGAGAAAGAGATCAGTATAACTTCTCTAAAAAGTAAAAAATTCCTAAAAATTCTTTAAAGTATCTGAGTGACTACAGCTTGTAAGTAAAATGTCTTTTAAAGTAAGCCAGTAAACTAGGTGTTAGCACTGTAATTTTCATTTCCACTTTGGTTTCACTGCTTAAATTATTTTGAAATATGTAAAAGATTAAGCCAAAATCTCTATATAGTACTGCTTATGTAAAAAAAAAAAAAATTAAAAAAAAAAAAAAAGTTTTTACTGTATTTGTAATACAAGCTTTTAATAAATAAAGGAACATCTCATTTTTCCCACTAAGGTAAAAAGAGTTTTTTTCTTAATCTTAAGAAAGTAGATCATGAACATCAGCATTCCTTAATGCATGTGATTGTGTTTTCACTGAACATCTAGGTTTTCATCAACAATAAAAGTAAAAACAACAACAACAACAACAACAAAACAGTAATACCATTGGATTGCATGTCTATATATGGAAGTCAAATGAAAATCTTTCTGTATTTATCAAGCTACACTAAAATTGCATGGAAGTTTTCTTAGAAGATTTTATATATAAAAATTTAAAAACTAAGCCTCTAATTCTTACAAAAGGCACCAATGATTTCCATGCTTAGATCCTACCTTGTCATCCAAACATTGATTTTCACCAGATTGTAATTCATTAAAAGTGCAAAAAATCCTTCCAACCTGTATTTTATAATGAAATCCATCCAGGATATGTTTTACTTAGTTTTTGGATTTTGAATGGCTCCAGCTGGCATGAGGAAGTCCTTCTCTTCAAGGGACAGTGCTAGGTTCATAAAATATTTTCCCTATGTTTTATTTGACAACTAAGACAACCTTTTTACTTCCTGGCCCAAAAATATGTGCCACAAAGTCTGCCTTTGGTGACAAATATTTACAATCCTGTATTGTATTATAGCACATCTGTTAACGGTAAAAAAGTGGCTGATGTAATTCTTGTTTACATCTATGCCATCAGTGTGACAAGAACATCTACATTTTTTAAATTATTTGATTTGAAATGGCTAATGTTCTTTGTTAAAACTGAGCAATATTAAAACAATTTCTTCCTGATTTTGCCTTAGAATGCATAAAACTCAAGGAAAGCTGTTCTTGCAATTAGAATTTTCTCAGGGAATTAAAATTTAAAACAAAATGCCAAATATGATTACAGGTATGTCAAAAGTCTTGCCTATTTATCTAATTTATAATTGAGTATCCTCTAAAAGATTTGTTCTTTCATGAGTTATTTTACAGAGAAGTTTCATTTTGGCTTTTGATAGTTTATGACCTTCTAAATACAGTGAAAGCATCATTAAAATGTGTCATATGCATGCATTGAAAATAACTGAGAAAGATCACCTACTTTATCATCTAACCCCTGAGGCATCCAGAAATCACACAGATTAAAGATATAAAGGCGACAGTGAAAATAAATACACATCCATCTACAGGAATGTAATTTTTCATAGCAGTCATGACAAATCAGTCCTGCATGAAATTCTGAACGGATTTTGTGAAATATTTACGTAGGGATTTGTGACTAAGAAAAACAAATTATTAATCTTAATGAAACACTTAAATTTTTGAATCAGAACCAAAAGAAAAGCACCACTCATTTTACAAATCTGTATCAAAACTACAACTTAGACAACAAATATGCTGGGTATTGTCTGCTTGAGGACCACACCAGGATTTTTAAGACCACACAGATTTGGATAAAATGCCAAAGATTTTTGGATGAACCAAGCCATAGTGTGTGTCTAGAGAAGTATAAAGAAATTGAGTGATATTTGGAAATTGCTTGGATAGGAACAGAACTGGGAGGTGATGTTGCACGCTAAGTTCAGCTTTTTCATTTCAGCAAGGATTCATATGCAAAAATACACAGGTGTTCCTTATGGCAGATGAAGAAAGAGGTGATTTTTTTGCTAAAAGCCTGCGCTTCATCCGAACCATAGTTTATGGCTAAAATTTTTTTCAAATTATACCTAAACAGATTAGCTGATGTATAAGTAGTTTCTTTAACTGCTTTGTTTTGAACCCATTTGCTTGCCAGTTTGTGGGACAAATATTAGCTAAGCTGAGTACAGGCAAGAGAATCTGGTTTAGAAAATTGTAAGCAGTAATATGACAGTATCAATGCAACTTTTCATGAGATTTTAAAACATATTTGTCAGTCTTCACTGAGTATACCCTGGTAAATTTTTTGGTTGCTAATTTGATTCTTTCCTGTGAACAGCTGTACTTATTCAAGATGTACTGCTGCTCAAATTAATGACTTTAAAAACAGGATTTGGAATCTCACTGATTATGAGGATACTAGTACTCCTCCTCTACTTTTTTTTTCTGGTGTTTTGTTTTATTCTTGGTAAAGGTCACTGTTTTTGTTTTCAGCCAGCCACTTAAGGGGATTTTTCACAACTATTAATACATAACATTAATAAGCTGCAGAAATGCTCTGACCTTCTTACAAATTCAAAATCCAACAATAGCCATGAGATTCTGAAAAGGAAACACAAAGTCCTGTACTAGGGGAGGAGCAGCCACAGGTGTCAACACAGAATGGGGACCAACCAGCTGAAAAGCTCTTCTGTAAAGAAGGACCTGGGCATTCTGGCAGGCAAGTTGAGCCCGGCCAGCAATGTGCCCTTGTGGCAAAGTCCAATGGTATCCTGGGTAGCATTAGGAAGAACATCACCAGCTCAGGGACAAGAGAGGTGATCCTTACCCTCTCCTCAACACGAGTTCTGAGTCCTCTTCTGGGCCTTCCAGTACAGAAAGGGCACCGATTTACTGGAATTAGTCCAAAAAGGGGCCATGAAGATAATTAAGGAACCTATCCTATGAGGAAAGCCTGAAAGAGCTGGAACAGTTCAGCTTGGAGAATAAAAGGCTTTGAGGAGTCTTAGCACTGTTTATCTGATGGGCATCAATAAAGAAAATAGAGTTTTCTCAGTGTTACCTGGTAAGAGAACAAGAGGAAATGGGCTGAAAGTAGAACATAGGAAATTTGACCGAAACATAAGTAAGAACTGAGACTTTGTTTTTAGCTGTGTGTACAGCTGAGCACTTGAACATGTTGCCCAGAGATGTTGTGGAGTCTATGTCCTTGGAGGTATTAAAAATGCAATGAGACACAGCCATGAGCAACCTGCTGTAGTTAATCATCCTTTGAGGACAGTGCTCAACAAGACGGTCTCAAGAGGTACTTTCCAAACTTAACTGTGAGTCTGTGATTCAGAGAAGCAGAGTGACTTTTGGGAGTGTTGTAAATGATTGCTTTCTACTGTCTTAACTAGTTAAGGCTTATGTGAATACTTGATTGCAAATAACAGAATGGGCTTTATTAATTAAAATTATTAATTAAATTGTTAAACACCAGAAATATGTTAGATATTCTTAATCACCCAGGCATACCACATAGCTGTTTAATACCCAGTATTATGAATTGGTTGAAACACTTGGGTAGTATTTTCTATATCACTGATGTCACCTGTTTCTCAGAAACAATTTTTGAAAAAGCATTGCTGGGGAATCTTCATCCGTGAAGGCTAGAAAAAAGAGAAAGCAGAGACAAAAAAAGCAAGAGGGATCATTAGACTTGCTAAAAAATTTACAGAAAAAAAAATCAGAAACTGAAACACACAGAAAAAAGACAACATAGTTAGTGGTCTGTGGAGAGAATGACCAACAGGAACAGTCTGGTTTGGTATGATTTTTGGATGAAAAAATGTTCTCATGCAAGCAAAAACTTTTGTCTCAACATGCAGACTTCTTACCCACCAAACAAAAGAAATGTTTGTGTCTCTCCTTTGTTATATGTCAGTTTTCATAAAATTCCAGGAGATATGTTTGAATTCCAGTACAGAAATAAAAAACTCTCAGCACTGCAGCATTCACAATCTTCCCACTTTTATCACTTTTGATTTGCCCATAATTCATGTTTGAGAGAACATTAAAAATGGGCTTAAAAATAATAAGACCTCTATGCAATCTTTATTTATAAACTTTCATGTAAAGAAGATTTGGGCCAACACCTCTAAGACATGAATATGAGCAAGTAAAGGCACGATTCCTAGGTCAGAACAGTATGCAAAAAGCAGTTTGAGGGCATATATGCTTATTTACATAATTAGATATGAGTTAAACTGAGATAATCATTCTGTAATTACATATACAGAAGAAATGTTTGCTACAGAAAAGCAAAAATCTATGTTGAGTCCTCAGTAAGGAGATTGTTATGACAATAATTTAATGCAATATTAGCTATAATGTCAAGCTCTTACGTATCATCTTTTGTCACTAGATATCAAAGTGACTGACAAGAAGGCTGAATTTTTTTCTTTTCGTTCCATGAGGTATTGCTGATGTTAAGTAAAAAATGCAAGGGGGTCTCTGAACCTTAACCAGATGCATGTAAACCTAGACAACAGACCAGTGATAAGGATAAGACTGGCTTTGCACACCAGCAACTACAGTTGCAGGAGGTTTACCGTGCTACATGAACTTACTGGGTATCCAGCACCTCTACGCCCAGGAGCAAGGCAGGATGTGCTGTACAGTGGGTGAGTGGATGCTCCAAGTGCAGTGCTCCATGCACTACCACACCACATAACTAATGCTGTCCTCTTGCTCTTAGGAGCAACAAAAGAATCTTAATTCTTTCATAAGAAGATTAAAATAGTGGAGAAAATTGAAAAAGGTATTGTGTCCACTAAATGAAACACTAGAGGAAGAGATTTTTGCTTCTGATGCTATGAAACAACTCAGTCCGGGATTTGGATCTCACTAGGAGTTATCAAAGATGATGAAACAGCATTTTTTAAACATGTTTTAAACACTATACAAGTTACTTATTAGGAAAAGAAGAGTTTATTTCAATTTGCGGGCTCAGATTTAAAGTAAATATTTCTGGATATTAATGGTATTATTTTTTCATATTTTAAAAGAATAATTTATTGCTACAGTAACTTTTTGTGTGCAAAATTATAAATATGTGCAAAAGAAAAGGTTTATTGTTGGCTGCTAAATGCAGTGATCTAGATAGAAGCAACTGTTTGAGACAGGAATGCTCTGCTCCAATTATTGCCAGGTAACATAAATGCAAAAAAAAAAGAAGAGAGTATATTTTAGAATTTCCCTGTCTCTTACTCTCCATTGCCATTACTGACTGCTCTCTAAAGCAGAATTACTGATCCGATCCAGCACAGATGTTCTTATGTTATGTTGAAAACAAAAAGGAGATTACTTGGGGTTTTTTTACTATCTTCTCGCCGTCAGAATTCTGACTGAGGGAGTTTACCACAGGGCTTGCAGCCAATGTTCTGGATGTAGCAGGCTGTAACATTTACTCTGTTTATGCAACTGTGTTTAGCCTACACTTCACAAACTGAATTTTAAATTTCTACAAAGTTAAGAAGACAACATACACTATCTAATTAGGAGAGAGGGTTTTTTAATTATTCATTCCTGCCAACTCTGTTTTGTTCCTTCAACTACAGAATTTCTCCCTCATGGAGAACTGGAATTCCCCTCAGTTAGAAAGGTACTTTCAAGAATACCAAAAGAAAAAAAGAAAAAGAAAAAAAAAATTACTTTCTTTTGAGGTGTGCAGTAGCAAATGCCAGATGCAAAACTATGCATTGTCTGGTACGTGACTGATTAATGAATTGTGTCCTTATATTTTGTTAAAGTAATCAAGCAGAAACCTTGAAACTGAATCTTTGCATTTCAAAATATCCTAAGAGTCTTTGAACCTAGAAGAAACAAGAAATGCTAGTGGTTTTGTATCCATACCCATGATTGTCTGGGCGTACATGCAAGGCAGGGTTTGCAGGCAAAGGTAACTTTTAGAGGATGAACTATTACAGTCGGAGAAAAATAAAATAAAATTTCTTTCACACAAAAAAATAAAATTAAAAAAAGGGTAATTATTTGGGATATACTACTGAAGGTCTAATTAGCAAGGAAAACCAGGATTTTTTTTTTTTTAATTTCAACATGCATAAATTATCTGCTCTATTATGAGGTTTCCTGTTGAGAGAAGGGTGAAGATTTCTAAACGGAGAAAATAAAGTCTGGTAAAATATTAAAATCTATGTTTGTGCAGAATAATTTCAGAAAATCTTTTGAGAATTTATGAAATCTAAGATTTTTTTCTTTTTCCTTTTCTTTTTTTTTTTTTTTTCTTTTATTACAGAAGAGTTTTTCTGGGAATGGTTTCCTGCTTTAGAAATTACTTATTATAGGATCTAGGATCACAGGATAAGCCATTTCAAAAGAGAGCTCAGAAGGTCTCTAATCCAGCCTCTTGCTTCAAATGGGGTCAGCTAGGAGATCAGAATGCTCAAGGCTTTATCCTGCCCAGTCTCAAAAACCTCCAAAGAAGGTGATTGCTTAACCTCTCTGGGCAACTTGGTGTGTCTGACTCTCTCATAACAAAACAGGTGTTCTTTTTATCTAGTGTGAATCTCATTTCAGTGTTTACTGTCTCGTCCTCCCACCCAAGAAAACCGTGAACAGCTCCATTCCATGTTCTTGATAACCTCCACATGGACATGGGCATGGGCATGCCGCTGTTCTGTTAGGTTCTCTTCCAAGATCTGATCTTCTTCATGCCGGACAAGCCTTGAGACCAATGGGGGATTTGCCTTAGATTTTTATAAATCACAGTACCCCTGGGCAGTACTCTTTTTTTGAAAATTATTTGATTGCTTACCTATGCTGCTATTTAAAACATAGCCAGAGCATGGGACAAGGTGTCAAAGCTGCCTAAAATTTAAGAACAACAAATAAGTAAGTTGTACCACAGTCATTCAGTCTACCTATATGACCTCGTTTCAGCTAATCCTAACATTTATCTAATGTGTATCTACATCTATCTGACTCTCATGGCCCAAAGGCTTTTCCAGGGATGATGGATCTATGGACTATAATAGGTACTAAAGTAGAATAGGAACCTCTAACTCTTTTTCTCACTTTCACAGCTAGAATTCTTTAATTCTGCCCCAGAAAAAAATGAAAATCTATAAATCAGCATATCTCCATCTGAATTACTTATGGTATAGCATATGGGCAGAATTCTGAATGGTGCTCGGAAGGTTAAAGAAAGAATTATTTAAATAAAGGTGTTGGAAAAAAGCGTAATGCAACAAATAGTGTCAAAAGGATACAACTGAGGTCTAGTGTTGGCACTAAAATGCCTCACCTCATTACATGGAGCATGTTTTTAGAAAACAGGTCTGTCTGGAAGACAAATTAGTTTCTTGCCCCAAAAATGAGCTAGAAGGAAAAACAGACAGGAAAAAGAGAGAAAGAACTTAATGTTGCCCCAACTGTTAGTAGATTCAAAGTATATTTTTCATCTTGATCACTATTATTCCCATAAAAGCAATTACAATATATTCTATTGCAATTTCATGGCACACTGCCAAGCTCCAGCATTTCCATTACAATGGCAAATACCTAGAAACAGTAATCTGAAAACTGAGGAAAGGATATGATATTTGCATTTCATCTGTTTAGAAACATATAAATTGGCTGCATTTTTTCTTTTGAAGTTCAGAAAGTACCTCTAGAAAAACAATTAATTTAAGCAGTATCATTACTGTGTTATAATTCGGAAAAAAAAAAAAACAAAAACAAAACCAGATAGTTCTGTATGGTTTGTTCTCATTATTCTTTCCTCTGACCTTTTCATTATTCAAGTTGTGAAAAGACTTCCTTTCCTAAAGTGCCAAATTAATGGCAACAACTTTGACACTTTACAGCATCTTATGTGTGTACCACTTCTTGCTAGAGTTCACAGCTGTATTATCTCATTAATCAAAAAACACAGGTACAACTTTTTGTTCTGAATGCCAAAAGCCCAAACAGAAAGAACAAGAAGGGAATGAGTGCCAAAAATATATTTTTTTTTTTAATCTATGTGTTTGAAAGCTACTGTAACAAGTATTCATATTGTTGTTTCAGAATTTTTATCACAAGCCATTTTGAAATTTCAACTAGTATCTGTATTCTAATTTAGAAAATAAAACCTTTCTACCACCTATCCTACAAACACACTAGTTAATAACAAGTCACATTCATTTTGACATAATATTCATCTCCTGAAGAAATACAAAATTATGGCACATTCTCTAATAATAAACAAAATCCTACTTGTTTAAGAAGAAAAAAAATACCTTTTTTTTAATTATTATTATGACAACTGATCTGATTTTCTGAAAAAAAATTGTGATTTCATCAAATATATTTCTATTCAAATCACAGTCTGTGGCTTCTATGCATATTCTAGAATAGTGTATATAAAGTTGATATCTGAAGTTTATATGAGAATATAAGAATTTTTTTCAGAAAGCTGCAAAACCAGCAGGAAAATCTGTAGCAGTCTGATAATCCTTCCTCTTATTCGTAAATAAGACCAAAGAGAAAAAATACAGAACAAAAAAAACACTTCTCTTTCTAGTCCCTGTTCCACACTATGGTTTTTTTCACATTATACTTCTTAAAAATGCAGCATCTACATCTCGCTTCAGAGTACCAGAATTGCCAGATGCAGTGCTACAGGTACTGTACAGGGAGAACATCAGTACTAACCAGAAACAAAGCTTTTCTGACTTTATATATTTGAATCCATTGGCTGAATGTCATTGGGTTTTATAATTTTTGAAAATAAATATATATTAACACATAGCCAGAAATCATTTCAACCAAAGTTATTTGTAGATAGCTAAATTGAAACTTTGGCCTCAGCATAAGTGAAGCATTTATTTTATATCCGTTCAAAGCAGCTAATAATTGCCAACAAAACAGAAAATAAGAGAATATTATTTCCCCAGATAGAATCGTACGTACTTGTTTTCCTTATAACTTTCCTTATAAGTTCTTGATAATCAAATCAGGATTAGTAGTACTAACCACTTATTATACACCAAAATATTAATGTATAAAAATACATTTCCATTATTATATAATAAAATAAATTTCCATTTGAGATTATGAAAATTTTTAATTTGGAAATTATTGTGTTTTATTGTGTGTTAGTAATTTAATTTTATTAAGCCTTTATCTTAATATAGATAATAAGTATAATATTTTGGATATTAAGTATCTATTTAGTAATTATATATATATATATATATATATATATATATATATATATATAATTCCAGGTGTCCTTTGACTTAAGAATTCAACTGTTCTCCTTGTTTGGTATAATTCAACTTTTATTCATGAAGGAAAGGAATATCTGAAATGGGCTTACTATGAATGAGAGAATAATATTGTACTCCATGAGTTCATTAGGAATTCAGATTAATGTAAAGGATACTATTTTTTAGGGAAATGGTCAATTTCTTAAAAATCTTGGAGACAATATTCAGTTTTATAACTCAGTAGAGATATTCTCCGTTAAAATAAGCATAGTTTTAAGAAAATATTTGAAGGTGAAGAGGAAAGAGGTTTAATAATGCACTGATAAGTACATAAAATTCAGTCATTACAAGTTTCAAAATACTTAAGAGCTCGAATCTCCCACTCAAGTGAAATTCCATGTTGCAGAAAGAACCTTGGAAGTCCTGTTAGACCTGGTGAAGGGGTGTGATTCTTTCCCTCCACTCAGCAGTGAAGAGCCACATCTGGAGGCCCATTCTGGACTCCACATAGGAGAAAGACATGAACTTACCAGAAGAGGCATGAGGATGTTTGAGGGATAGGAGCATCTGGCATATCACGAGAGGCTGATAGAGACAAGAATGTTCAGCCTGGAGACGAGAAGGCTCCAGGGAAATCCTCACCATATCTGACAAGTGTCGATAAAGAAGACAAGGGACAGTGTCTTTCTTCTTGGTGGTACTCAGAGCAAGAAGTAACAGCAGAATTGGAATCCAACAAAGTTCATTTATACACTAAGGAAAAAACCTTTTCCTAATGAATTTTGGGTCCTTAGTACCACGATTGCACAAATGTAACAGGAGAGATGGGATATTTTTCCCTTCCACTGTGGTGTAAAGATCTCATTGTTTATGAACATCAAAAGCAGGATTTAAAACACTTTAAAGCTATTGAAGACAAATTTTTTTTTTTTCAATTTGTATGATACATCCCTACCCACCAGTCTAATAAAAAGAGGCTTCTATGAATTTGGCATAGAAACTTGTCAAAAAATAAAAATAACATTCAGTGTGACAGACAATTTTTGTCTCAGCCATAATTAAGGCATCAACAGCAGTAATTTAGGATTATAAATGTTTTTGCTTATTAAAATAAAGTGTCCAGAGGTTTTCAGGATCAAAAAGTGTAGGGTTTTGACTGGATCACTGTGCAGAATACTGAATTCTTGAACATTGAGTCAAAATTTGAGAGTTTTTTTACTTTAGCCCAACTACTTGCTCTAATAATATTTTTTTTTGTTTTCCTCTTTAAGAAATGTTGTCTCTTCAGTTGTTTTCTTTGGGGTTTTTTTAGCTGGTTTATACTAGCGTCTTTAACACACATCCCAAATACTTTATACCATCTTGCTGTTTCATTTTTCAAATTTCATATCTGTTCTGTGCTTGTATTTGTTGTTTTGGCAACTACTTTCCACAATGTATAGAGCAGCTAATTCAATATTTAAAACATTCAACTAAATTTTAGTTTTATTTGGCTTTCATCCAGCTACAGTTGTCAGGGATAATAG
Source organism: Hirundo rustica (assembly GCF_015227805.2). Classification (NCBI taxonomy): domain Eukaryota; kingdom Metazoa; phylum Chordata; class Aves; order Passeriformes; family Hirundinidae; genus Hirundo; species Hirundo rustica. The sequence goes on from NC_053454.1 coordinate 30,917,794, forward strand.
AAAACCCAACACAGTAATGCTAAAGGATTTAGATTTGTCCCACAAATATTCTATACTCTTAAGTGGATTTGTTTCATTTGTTTCATTTATCCCCTCTACATCCTCTTGTGTCTCAGCTTTGGATCAGACTTGGAGAATGGAGCAAAATACATTGGCTATATATGAATAACTGTGGTCCCTGAACCTCAACAACCTCATTTTGCTAGCAGTTGCTTATCAGTTTCTTTTATATGAACTTGATTGACTATTAAAGAGGATCTTCCACCTCATTCAAGTCTTTCTCACTAAAACAGGAGCACTGTGAACAATATTCAGTCTCTGCAAGACAGAAAACACCAGAATTCTGTTTATGTAGATAGTGTTTTCTACTGTCATTTGCAATTAGGTATTAAAAGTTTTAATGAAATTGCGCCTTTATTTAATGTAGTTTCTACCTTGGCAAATTACTGGTAAAATTCAGAAGATTTTACCTTTCAATCTAAAAGGGTAAGAGGAGTTACTAGTAGAATTATACTGACACACTTGGTATTGAAAATCAAATCAAAGGCTTGAAAGAGAAAGAAAAATAGAAATGTATTTTAATATATGAAACCACTGTACCAAATTATTTTAGAATAGGCACCATTTTTATTTCAAAACCTTTTTGATTTTGTAACGTGCCAAAATTTCAATGAGCTCTTTTAAATTTTCCAAATTGCTGGCACTGAATGGTTTGTTTCTCATATCCATTAGCAAATTCTTGTTCTATTTCAGAACCAAAAATTGTATGTGATGAAATGCTCCATGTAATGAAAAGAAATTGCCTTTACTATAGATGCTAGCTATTGTCTGAAAAGCTAATATTAATCTTGAGTTAATACCCTGCTTTACCATATTTTCTATGCTTGTTCTTATATTAGAAAAAAAATACATATTATAAATTAGTTAATTATTCTGATAATTTATTGCTGTACACTTTGCATTTCAGGCTGCATTCTGCAGAATATGTATTTTATTTTTATTTAATTCCTGGCATTAATCTTGTTTGTGCATCTAATTCTTTCCAATATGCTTAGAGACAAATACTGCATAAAACAAGTCTTGTCTGTCTGCATTTGCTTTTTTTTTTAATTCAATGTCTTATAATGAAGTTACTGGCTGCATATGCACAACATCAACTGCCCCCACAGCTAAGTAAAAAAGATGTTAAATGTGTCTAACATCTAGAGAATTCAACTGTTACATTTTACTTAGAAGGAAAAAAGATTGCCAATGTGGTAAATTTAACACACATAGAATCATTTAAGTGAGTTCTTCATTTCAAGATAATTATTTTTGATCATCTGAAGATGCCCTTAATTTATAATATTCTATTTGATAATTTTTAGATGCACATTAAATGCCATATAAAATATTTATCAACATAGTAACATCTAATTTCTAATGAACCACTAATTCCTGAATTTTTAAAATTACATTTCCTTTAACATTGGAGGTTTGTTCTCTTGTTCCTAGTGGAATGTACCGACAATTTCAAATTATCCTTTATTTTTTGAATATAATTTCAAATATGTTTCAAATATTCTACCAGATTTATTTCCAAATTACTGATAGAAAGCCTCTCCTGGCATTTGCAGTGTGTTTTTAACCTTGATATCTATTGAGCATATTACACCCAGAAATGGAGGTATGTCCTGTTTATTCTTTAAAGTCAAGGGTTTGACATGTTTCACCATACTGCATTTCCCAAAGAAGTGCTTCTTTCAGAAAAAGCCTATGAAAAATCTCTATGCTGGCAGTCAGCACAAGAAATGCCCGAAGTTTTTATTAGAGAGATTTACTCATCCCAGAAACTTCTGACAGCAAAATCCTTAGCTGTGGGAGATTAGGGACAGGCGGTCGGAAGATATCGCGCTGTACGGGCAGACAGAACCCCTCCCTCAACTCTTAGTTGGTTAGTGTCCTTGATAAGGTAAGCAACACCTAACTTGTAACGTAAGCAGACGGAAGTGATGTAGCAAACAGAGGTTTTATAACTCCATGTAAGCAGTTAATAAACGCCATTTGCCGTCCACCACATTGGTGTCTGTGAGCTAATGGACCGAGCAGCCTGGGTGTGGCTGCCATGTCGTTCCTGAACCAGGTCACTACGCCTCAGCGGAGGTAACACTTAGTAGGCCTGATGCCTGAAATATCTCTAGGGTAAATCAAAACCAACTTTTGTTTTTGGGTTCAGTTTTTTGTTTGTTTATAGGGTCACAGAAATAGAGAATGGTTTGGGTCAGAAGAGACCTTAAACATCACCTGGTTGCAACACTCCTTCCACTCCATTATGTGGCTGAGGGCCCCATCCAACTGGTTTTAAATGCTTCCAGGGTGGTGCATTCATAATTTCTCTGGGATCACTTTCCAGTGTCTTACCACCCTTACCATAAAGAATTTCTTCCTAATATCTAATGCAAACTCACTCTTTTTCAGTGTAAAGCCATTACCCCTTGTCTTATCATTAAATGCCCATGTAAAAAGTCCGTCTCCAACTTTCTTTCAGGTGCCCTTTAGGTACGGGAAGGCTGCCATAAGGCCTCTGTGGAGCCTCCTCTTCTCCAGGATGAACAGCCCCAACTCTTAACCTGTCATCATAGGAGAGGTGCTTCATCCCGCCATCATCTTGGTGGCTTCCTCTGGACTCACTCCAACAGGACTGAAGTCCTTCCTGTGCTGGGACCCCAGAGCTGGATGCAGCCCTGCAGGTGGGGTCTCACCAGAGCAGAGCACAGCAGAGCAGAGCGGCAGAATCCCTTCCCTCACCCTGCTGGCCACACTGCTTTGGATGCAACCCAGGGCACAACTGGCTTTCTGAGCTGCAAGTGCTCATTGCCAGGTCATGTCATTATCTTAAGTGTCGCTTACAATAAGAAGTGGATCTGTCCCTCTGCAGATGTAGCAGATTATCTATGAATTATTCACTATCAAAGCACATGTGACAATTGTCTTCTGTTATGAAATATACATAATTCATAAGACATCTGTTCTATGTTTTCACATTTAAGAGGTACAAAGTGCAAAATAGCACATGATGTAAAATGGATACATAGGAATGTTTTATTTCGTATCACTTTTTCTCTCAGGCTGTTCAGTAAGTGCTAAGGAAAAAGCCATGTACCAATTTATTCTATATGTGTATTTCTTAATTGTTTTAATATAAAAAATAATTTCTAGTAATTCTCTTTTTGATCATATTCTCAACAAAATTAATCAAGAATGGATACCATGGGTCCATTTAGCAGAAAACAAAATGCAAATTATATCCATGATAGATATAAATACCTTATGCCTATAAAGTAAGTAGTTTTTCTTACATGTGGATTTGCAAGCATATATATTCCAGGCATATATATATGTTTGTGTATGTATATATATGTATAGATACTTTGATATCACTATGAAAATAAGGAGCAATCCCACCGAACTTTTTTTTTTTTTTTTTTTGTGAACAACTGCTTAGAAGTGCCATAGCTACAAGTCTTCACAACAAAAAAAAAATTACTTGGCATTCAGAACTTTCTAGTTCAGGGTGCAAATAAATTGTACAATAAACAAAAATAGTATTAAATGGTCTCTGATCTCGTAACTACTATTCAATGAGAAATATTCACATGCCAGGAAAACTCATTTTTCAAATACTGCCTCTGTCTTGAACAGGATACTGAATTGAAATCTCATTACAGTGGACCATAACTCTATCCAATTGTAGCAGTTTGCTTCCATGATTTCAGAACACTTCATTTAACTTTGTTTTTCAAACTTAAATGGCTTTCTAGAAAAAAAAAAAAAAAAAAAAAACACATTATGAAAAAAATGTATTGAAGAAAACTTTGTACTGAAACACAGAAGAAAATAACAAAAATTTTGCAGCTTTTGATGGTTATAAGGGACCTAGAAAAACATTTATATGATCTCCAAAAGAAAGCCTATCTCAATCATAAATTTTTATTAAAAAAAATATTTTCTAAGACAGTTTTATTAGAAATTTATTACTTACTCCTAGAACTCAGTCTTAAAATGCTGGATACTGAGAACATGAAAACACAAAAATAGTCTAAGATGTGCTTCTTGATATAGATCTAATGCTTATCATTATATATAATTAAGAAAAATAATCTCAGTGCATATGAAAATATATTTTGCTGTCTTCTGGGTTTAGGCTAAACTCATTAAGTATTCTGAAAGGTTTGAAAGATACTCATGATCATCAGCTGTTCAGGTGGTGACACTAAGTGATGAAGCCTGGAGATGAACATGTTACTGCCATCCTAAAAGCAGACATCTTTGAAGTCCTCAGTTGCATTATCTGTCACTTCTTCCTTCAAGCCAGTGGGCAGCCTGTGTAACCAACTTACAGTCTTGTCCTCAAATGTTCAACTCAAGCAATTTAAGACTGGCAACTTAACACTTCCTATCTGTTGTAGCGCATTAATTGGGTTTGTCCCTGCTCAGCAGTGCCCATCCCTCACACTGGAATGTAACCCAACTCTGTTCCACTCCCACCTTATCCCTGATTGGGCAGTGGCTTGTCCCTGCCTCTGCGCCCGTCCCAGGGGAAAAAGCCCTGGGCCTGCTGGGGTCTCAGGCTCTCTGGCACTGGCGGGGATGGGGAAGGAGCTAATAAGAGCTCTGGCCAGCGGGGGCAGCACCCCAGAATAAAGCCGTGATATCCCCCTGGACAGAGGGCAGGCTCTGTGCTTTTTGCCATCTGGGTCTCTCAAAAGAACTCCCACATCTGGTGCCTAAATGTGCAGCTCGAAGCCACAAGGGTCTCCCAGAAAGCTGGAAGAACCATGCATGGAGGACGTGGCCGAGGAACCTCATGCAAGCACGTGAGTCATGAAACGCAGCCCACCCACACAAAGACAGACCCATCAGGCTTGGCATTCGCTGTGGAGTTTCTGAAACACAGGATTCCACAGGCCAGGGCTGTAGTTTTTTCCGTTTGACTTAAAAAACCCATTGGAGTACTGCAAAGAAGCCCCCCAAACGGCAGGCTGCTCCCAGAGAAGGTGACCACATGTTCGTGGAAAGATGACCCTGGGATCCAGGACTGGAAGCTCTTTTTGCACCAAAAGGGTCAGTCTCAGGCAAAAGGAGTGATTGGGAAAGAAAAGAAAGATTCGTCTGAGCACTGGATTTTTGGTGAGTATTATCTAAGGAAAAATCTTAATCAGTGGTGGTGTTCCTCAGGGAAAAGGGTTTTTATCCTTTGGAGGAAGGATTTTGCTTTCAGAGTAAACCTTCAGGGTGCTTTAATAGCACATTTTGTTTCAGCTGTGCGGGGGGAGTGGAAAAGGTAACTGTTTCCCCTTCACCTATCAAGCTGAACACCTGAAGATTCAGAGAAGCTTCATAAAATAGGTGTAGAAGTTTCTCCCATTACAATTTAGAGTTCTGAGCACTTTAAAGCTAAGGTTCAAGTCTTCCTTGGACTATGGGATAGAAAAAATTAGAGATGGTAAAAAAAGATCTTGTTTTCCAAGAACCTAAACTAATGTTCCATAAATGGAGAGGACCATGCAGATAAGAAAAGTGAGTCCATGATCTTAACACGGAAAGGAAATCTGAAGTTCTTCAGCCAATGGACAAGAAGCTTTTCATTTCTTAGTCAAATCTTGTGTAAAATAAACCCACTTTTAAATGCTAGAAGTAAGATGCTAATAAATCTCCAGTATGGGCCTGGCAAAGCTGACCCCAGCTGCCACCCCTTGGCTGGCCTTGCTCCCTGCAGGGGGCAGGGAATCACACCCCAGCATGTGAGATTCCTTCTGTGCTGAATGTGCCACCCGGCTGATCCCTGTGGCACCAGACAGAAAGTCTCATGCAGTTAGGATCAAGGATGGCAGAGATCTGTGTGCTTGTAGTGGTGTGGGATTTGTTTTTGGTTTTATTGTATGTGCTGTTAATTTATGGTTCATTCTATGTACCCTGGTTTGTTCCCCCCAATGGTCTTTCCCTGTTTTTCTCCCCTCCAATTGTTATATGCCAATCCCCACTCCCCCACCTCTGGGGTCTTCCTGTCATCTCCGGGCCTTCCCCTGGAGCTAGAAAGTTCTTGCAAGGGTGTCGAGTGATAGGTCAGATCCAGAGGGGGTCCCTCTCCGTCATTTATGTTTGGTATATGAAAATATCATTCATCAGTGTGACCCCTCCCTGATGATCCCTGATTTGCTCACCCCCTGCCTCTTCTCCTGGTTCTACCCCCATATAAAAGGTGCTGGCAAGCAGCCTGGGGGGCTCTGCCTGGGCATTTACCTGGAGGTCAGGAGGTCCCACGCCAGGGCCCCAATGAAATATTGTGACTCGCTCAGCAGAGTTCAACTTTCTATCTCCGCTGTCGTTGCATTGCACCACCTGTGCTTGCTGCCGAGGTCGCGTGGGAGCCGAGACCCCACAGGATCGGATTAGCTGGCGCGGCCAGCTGTCCGTACCTTTCCACACCACAGTGCCTGAGCTAGCCCAGGCGAGCGTGGAGACCACCCTTAAGCCACCGCAACATGTGCTAGTCTGTTGTGCTGAGCAGGTCATATCTTTGAGCAAGAAAGATCACAGACCCGACTCTAAGGTTCCTATATTGCAGACTGCTATCCACTGCCATGCTTTCTTCAAAACAAATATTCCAATCTGTTTGACTGATAAACAGGAGAGAACACTTAGAACTATTCAAACAGTAATAACAGAAGAAATTTCTTGAGTATATTTGACATATTACATATTTGACATAGTAAAACCAGAAGTTTTGGCTCAATATTTCCCATATTCTGAAAGTCTTAAACTACCAAAGGGAGCCAAAGTGTCTTTGGAAAGAGATTCACAAAACTAAGTTTGAATAGTTCTTTTCTTATGTGGGAAGCATGTGGTGTTCAAAGCAGGCCCACTTCTGGTTCTGTCAGGCATTATTTTGATTATGAATGCCAGCAGGAATGAGGAACACAAATGCAAATAAAAGAAGTTTCCAAGAAGAGGGAGGTTATCTTAGGACCTACCACAAGGTGATCTATGTAACCAAAGAGTAAAGTTTAATTAGACTAAGATCATAAGTGGCATAAGATTGAAAAAAACTAAGGGAAACTGAATGCAGTCAAAGCTTTCTGAAAGGAATTTGAAACAGTTAAAGGAGGAAAATTAGAATTGTGTTGGGATAGATCCGGGAGCAATGAGATCCTTCCATAGAAACGACACATATGACCTTTCTTATGAAGTCATTCACTTTCAATGAGAAGTCTGTTACCCTGCACTGGATTATTCATACAGAAGCAACAATCAGAATTACTGAACTTCAATATGAAAGATCTACTATTTTTGAAGTAGTAAAGAAAATTCTTACCCCAATAAAATTCATTGCAGTACTGCAATCCTGGTAAGGTCATCACCTCAAAAAAAGCCCAAAGTCTTTCATGGGAATCCTGAACATACATTTGCTCTAGAGTAATTTAATATTTTACAACTGTATCTACAGTGTATTCTTTAAAAGTTGGCAATCTTTGCACTATAATGTAAATTCTTATCTCTTAATATTTTGCTGAATTATTTAAGATTAATTTACAAATAAAACCTCTTTCTGAATAACCAAGAAAGCAATGAGTAAGGGTTTAACAATTTATTTATTTTAAAAGTCTTGCTTTTTTTCCAAGTCTTTCCAAGACCAGTGAGTTCTCTGTACAAATGAGGATGTTTAAAATGCAGAATTCTGTTAAATTCAGTTACACCAGGAGTTAGAAGGATCTGAGAGAAAACAATCTTACAAATAAGAGAAAAAAGCATTAGAAAACCAAACTAATTACTGTGTTTCTAGGAGGCTCAAACAGAATTATAAAAGCTAGAAACTTTAAATAAAGCAATTGACAGCCGGTAGCTTTTTTTTTTTCCAACTACTCACTGCACCACTATATTGGCATCACCTATTGTTATATGATCCATGGCATAATATTACAGATCTATTTATCAGTTGGGTGTACTTAGAACATTTAGCAATAGACAGGCTGTTAATTTGAAAATCCCTCAGAATGCTGGGGGGTTTCTTAGCATAGAAACGAGTTATCCAGCAATGCCTTCATGCTACACTGATAGTTCTTTCATTTATTCGTATAAATAAAGTGTGTTTCTTTGATTGTTGAAAACTGTTGAGCACTTTAAGATTTGTGACAAGTTCTGAATACCTAACAGCTTCTGCACCTTTTCTGATTTTGTTCCTGTCACTGCTGCTACACATGCTACATTAATTACATACCTTCCTCAGCTGATCAGAGGATACCTTTTGAAATCCACTTGCCTTTTGATAGTAATCATTTGAAATGTAGAAATCATATTTAAAAGTAAATAACACAAATGTTTATGAAAATTTTAATATATCACACCCAACATACATTTGGCTGCAGTTGTGAAGACAGAAAAGTTGAGACAGGAGAATGAAACAATTTCTGCAGTCATTATCACTTGCCATTGTCCCATGACCTGGCTTGGAGCCACTCCAGCTCAGTAAGCAAGCCTCTACTCTGTGTCCCCATTCTCCTTTTCCCTCATATCAAATGAAAGAAGATAAGGAGAATGGAACTAGCAACATGAACTTTAGTGGTGATAGGAACAAGCTTAAGCTGAAAGTTTAACAGATTTCTTAAAGCATGAAGTAATGCCAGAGAAAAGGAGTGAGCCCCTGCCCTGAAAAAAGTTGCCCCCTTTTTTGCATAGTCAGTGGAAAAAAAAAACAATCTCCATCACTGAGATAATTGGCTCACTATGTACAAATAGAAATATGTCAATTCCCATAAACCCATAAATATTGCTGATCTTTACAAATACAATCTTGTTTTGGATTGCTACTTTACAGAATAGAGAAAGAAGACAGTATCCCATTTCCCACGTCGAGAGTTCTCTTCAACTTGTAAAGGATGTCATGCATTTCCTCACCTTTCAGAATGCCTTACAGGTGCAGGTTATGGGCAACTCAAGAATAGATATTATTTATGCCATTGCTTCTTTTAAGTGCTAGGAAAAGCAAATATTACCTCCTTCCAAAACAAAATGAAAGCTAAAATAGTTACTCATTATTTAACTTTTCCACAAGCATTTTATGAGATAAATATTAGACCATAAATTTCAGGCCTAATTTCGCTTCCTTTCTTCTCCCCATTAGAACAAAAGTGAGTGTAACAGGTCGGAGTAGGGGAAACAATGTCATTGAGGCCTCTTTGGTTTAGTATTTGGTTCAGATCAACTAAGAGCTATTATGGTTATTAAATCTTGTTAGATCAGTGAAGAGCTCAGGGTGTGTTGCTACTTTTAGTTTGCACTGTTTGGTTTTCAGAACTGCAGTGCTGTACTACAGTAAGATGTACTCTCCCTACATCTTTAACCTGGAGATGAAGGCACTCATTTCTAATGATTATCGACTTTCAGCAGAATTATATTTTCTGCATTTTCACAATAAGCCTGGTGCCCTTCTCGTTCACCACGTTAACAGTACTAATTTGAATACCCCTGATTAAATGCTTTCTACATAAAATATAACACTTTCATAGAACTTGAGAATAAGGACTGACATAAGGACACAATAAAATGAGTCTAACAAAACCCTGACCTTGATAAGCTCTCACTATCATATATTTGTCTGTGGAATGAGTAGACTACTACCAGGAGAAGTAAATTGCTCCTCATTACAGACTTTGGTCCAAACTACCCCACAGAGAAATTAATGCACGTTTCAATAGTCCATCAATTTCATTTAATGGGAGTTTTAGCTTGAACTGAGTGAGGCCAGCCCAGCACTAGCTACAAACATCAATGAGTAAAACAAGAAAATGCCAAATAAACAGACCTTCAAATGAAAAATATGATGAGTTTTTAATAAGCTTACACAGATTTCAAATTGCAGTTTATTTTGACAAAGCTGAAAATAATTACCTGCTTAATTGTCTTCATGTGAAGCAGCCTCTGCAAGGTGTTCTAATGCTGTTGTGAACAGTCTTGTATGAGCATTTAGAAATACATATTTAAATATTTATTTATTGGATTGCAACACTATCATCTGTTAATGTAATGTCATAAAATAGTAAACAGAACACAAGAAACATATTTATTAGTATAATACCACAGCAGAAAGTAATAACTTTTCCACCATCCTCCAGTAACTTATGTTCAATCCATTTGCAAGAAGCAAAGCTGAGTTTCTTCCTTTTTTATGCTATCACACCTAACTTGAAAGGGGCAAAAATGCTAATCAGTTATCATCTGATCTGCAAATCAGGCTCTGCCAAAAGACGTTTTTTCACTAGTGACTAAAATAGACTATGAAAGAATCTGCTCTTTTAATCCTTGTTCTGCCCCTGTATTATGCCATCACCTCTTTTCGCCCTTGTATACTCCACAAAAAAATACTGAATTACTGTAATGCAGCTCTAAAATATCCCATACATATCTTGGAATATAAAACCAAAAGAGTACCCAAAATGCTGTTCTCAAAACAAAGACTATCTGAAAACTTAGCACAAAGACCACATTGAGGTATGAAATTGAGTGATAGGGGTAGGAAGAATGTGTAAAAAGATGTCTGAATACCAACTTTGTATTTTTTTTCTAATAGAATTGCAATTTTTGATGCCAGAAGCAAGGCATAAATAAAATATTAAGTAATTTGTGATTTGTATAACAAAACAGTGCAGACCATTCTAATTAGATAGGTTTACACAGCAGTCAAAAGCACGGGCTTGACCAGTGATTGTTTATTGGTTCTTATGCCTGTTTTCATCTGGGGACAATCTTATAAATCATGAAAACTGGAATTGTTTAATTCATCTTCGAACTAAAAGGCCTTTCAAAATTTGTAATACTTTCAAGTTATGAACATTACCAAAAAATGTTTTTAAGCTTGCCTTATATTATTTTTTCTCCAATTATTAGTCTACAAGGAAAGAATCAATTCACTTTTGTACCATCCAGTACGGATGTGCCACAAGAAAAATAGAAGCTGCAATAAGCATATAAATTATGGAAAGCCTCAGAGTCCAAGTGTGCACACATAGGAAGGAGAATGGGTCTGTACTATATATTCAGAAAAAGTCCTGCTTGTGTTAGCTTCTGATTTCTTTGAGTAAGAATGGCAAGAACATACTTGTACACATCATAAATTCAGCCCCGCAATAGTATTTCATTAAACAGTCTTTCTTCACCTTGCTTATACCCTATCCCACTGTAAAAAGAACATAGTAACATAAAAGAAGTGCAACAAAAGGAGTGCAGTGTACATGGCATGACCCATTATACATAATAGAATATTCTTAGTTTTAAAACAAAAAACAAAACAAAACAAAAACCAAACCCTAGGCAGGTGTCGATAAAAATCTAACTCAGTGAAAATGATGTACACAGTGGTTGTGGATTTGACTGCCCTAATTTGTAGTGCTTTGGTGAAGTTTCAGAAAATATTGTTGCCTCTCTCTCTTTCTCATTTGTACTTACATGGAAAAGATACCGTAAAATATTCTTGCTGTAGAATCAGGACAACAAAAGGACAAAGAGGTGGAATTCAGAAGTTGTCTATAAGCAACGTCTGAGAAATACAGCGCATAATGAATGGCAACTTGACATGACTCCAATTGTGCAGGGAAGTATTCAGGTGATCAGGAGATCAGGAACAACCCAGTTTATTTTCTGGATTTTAACACTACTGTAGTATATGATTCCTGTTATAAAATTTTCCAATGGCAAAGGAAGCAGTGATAACAATGGCAATTTTATGTTCCAGGTGAGCTGCAGCAACTGCCTTTCTGTAGACTAATAATTAGTCTACTATAATAAATATCCCACAAGACCTCTTTAATGAAAAGGTTTTGCTTTAAACTGCTGATATTTTTAGCTGAAGTCTATTGTGATCAAATGTCAGAAAGAGGTGAAACTCAAAAGAATCATCACAGTAAGATGGTTACCAAGTAATTCACAGGCATCTACTTGTAGCCTAGTTATTAGACCATTCTGGTGTACTCTATCAATTCAGGGAAATATATTCCAATTCCAAATGCAGAGCTTACTGCATTAAACAAGTATTCCACACAATAAAAGTATGGATGAAATATTAGGAAAGCAATTCATACATGAAGAGGAGAGAATGAAACAGGGTTGTAGAATTTCAGTAGCCTTGTTTATAAAAGACAGGATGATGTAGCTGTATATAATGTGTCCAAGTGCCAGATCCGTCTGTAGGAATATTATTATGTAGAATAAAAACTGAAGTTAATGGATGTGATAAAAAAAAGCCTTTTTGGTTTTTTAGTAACTGGTTTTAAAATTTCTTTCTAAGAAATGTGTACCACTGAAGTTATTTTAAGTACATCTGACTGCAGTGATGGTCTCATCAGCTCAAGAGCTCACCATTTTTCTGAGTAAAATTATTTCAAATATACAAAGTAGAAAGACCTTTCATTTGGAATTTACTTTAAGTGATCTCTAAAGCCTACACAGGTTGTGAAGGCAGGCACAATAAAACACCATCTCAGAAGACAAATTTTCTTAGTAGCTGCTTGAAAAGTCCCCAGGGTTTCTACTACAATATTGCCTGACCGTTAGTCAGAGGCCCCTTCTATTGATTGATTTCTTTGGCTGGTCCTGTCCCTGGATGGTTTCACTAGATGGCACGGGCTTTATTTTGCAGCAGTTGTGCATGATGGAAATGAGTAGAGTTGAAAGCAAAGATACTGATCTGTGCATCCTCATTGGAAATAATTAAATATTAGTTTATCTTCAGTTATTTCAGTTTCTTCTATCACATTTTACAGACCATTGAAGAACATTTCAGTCAAATAAATTTCTTCACTATTTTTTTTAAACCACAATATAATTTTTATTCAATACCTTTCAGAGCCCTTGGGTCTGGACATAAATTATTTCAATATATGTTTTAGTTTTAAAAAGTTAGGCTTTTGATTTCTGGCGCATCACGGAATCCTCTGATGACAGTGCACTCAGCTCATACTTGAAAAAAGAACAAGTGTCACTTTAGTGTTTCTGGCAGAACTACTAAGGATAACGTCTCTGCTTCACAGGGCTTGTGCATCTGCTCCCAGTGTGACTAGAGAACATTCTGTGAAAAGGTTGTTGAGCTTTGTGAGGGAGGCCAACTTCACAGCTACAGGAATACGACACGTGATCAAAATGCCAAATTCATCAAGGTTCCTGACAGTACACACAGAAGGAGAAGCTATACTGCAGAATACACCATGTGTTAGGCTCATGTGCAGGTGTACACATTTGCAAATGCACACAAAGCGTGTTGGAGTATTTGCATCAAAAGCCTGCACAGAATTCAGATGTTTGTATTAATTAGAACTTGAGGATTTCTCTGAGATATATCCCACATTTTTCTGAGCTGTTCTACAGATGATTTTTCATTTTTGTGGTGGACACCCAAATAATTTAATTTTCAAGAGACACCACAGTGCTTTGAAGATGGCACATTCAACTTAGGGTTTCCAGCCCTAAGTAATACCTGTATCTGTTGTCCATTCCTGGCAAAGGTAAGCACAGAACAGGAAGAGCAGTTTACCTTGCATTTGACCATCACATATAGAAAGGCAGAATTTTGTAGGATTACAGTGCAGTTCAAGTTGAAGGGTAGTTACTACACCTCAGAAGATTCTCAGGTAGCGTCTTATATTTATGATATTTTAATAACAATAGGATGACTGAGAGCAGACAGTAATCTAGGGTAAGGTCCAAGAAATCATAAAGAGAATAGCAATCAGAAATTCCCATGAAAAAAAGCCAAGTTCTATGGAGATGTCCAAGAAACCCTTCCTTGCCATGACACAGCATATTATGACATTTGACACATCACAACAGTCCTGTAGCAAGTAGGCTTTTTCTTGGTCTGTGATGAAGTGGAGAAAAACAAATGAAATTGTAATTAATTATTGCTGCATTAAAACATTTGTGAAGTAAGATATCCCCAAAGGTCTCATTAGGCTTTATTTGAATGGGGATTGTGAAAACAGTAATACATTTTTGACAGAAATAAAAAAACAATACTACAGAAATGCAAAGACAGTTAATGTTATGAATAAAATAATTCTCTTCTCATAGTAGAATATTTAATGAAAGATATTCCCTCAGGGATTTTTCTAACATTATATATAATATATAACATACATGCACTTCTACAAATTTAGGGCTTATAGAGTGTATTGTAAAATGAATATAAATCTTCTTGCTTCTATGTATATTATGTAAATGACTAGAAATAAGACAAGGGAAACTGATAGATGAGTCTGCCTCAGGTGTCCATGGGGGTGAAATGAATAAGTTCATAATATTGTCAATAGTTCTGGATAAATAAATTAATCTGTAAAATTATTATGCAATTATTTCAAAAGGAGTGTCTCAATATAAGTGTTGTCCTGCTGTCACTGGAAAGCAAATGGAATCCAGAAGCATCCTCATCACCACAAGCCTCAGAATGCTGACACTTCTATTCTTTCATGTAGCACAAGATAAACATTTGCAATGCATGTGAAAATAAAATAGAACAGAACAAAGTTTGGGGGACACAGCAGGTGTAAAAATATACCCAAGTCTCTTCTAGCTCCCCATCATTTTCTCCTCTTTTATCTGGAAAGCTTTCATCTGTACTGCTTCTCTGTATTGGATGTTTAGTTGCACATAGCCTGTCTGGTCCAATTCATTCTTGATATTCACTGTTTCTTTTCTCATTTCTTTCTTTGGAATTAATTGTTCCCTACAGGTGCCAAGAGAGAGCAGCAAGCTAAAGAATAAAACAACTCACAGCAGGGTGTCAAGAGCCAGGTCTTCCTGCTTATGTAGCCTTACAAAATAGAGTGTGTCTGAATACAGTTGATGTGAAAGGATATATGCAAAAACAAGACAGGTCAGGAGTGCAAATCCTTGCCATCTGAAAAGCCTCCTTGTGTAGTCCACTTTGACCACTCTGATAGGCATTGTAAGGGCTTTAGGCTTTCAGTTAAGTTAAAACCTAACATTCTCTTGGAAATTTCAAACTTATTGTATCCCTTAAAAAAAAATTGGAACTTGAGAACAGAAAACACAATCTCACAATCTAATCCAATAGGAAGCAGTAAAACTATCTAAAAGTCTGCAACAACAATGCTGATATTGGCCTGGGTTGGTGAACTCTGGAGATGGAAACAAAAAAAAGGAGAAGGCGGTGCTGGAGGCGGCACTGAAGGGAAGGAGGAGTTTGGGAAGAGAAGGGGGTTGATCAGGTTACAAAAGGGATTGTGGGAAGAAGGAGGGTAAGACACAGAAGACTCCACATGGCTTGATGCCACATGGCACCCGCCATTTTGTGGAACAAACGGGAAGGATGCTGTAAGGCACCCACCATCTTGTGGACCCCCCACAAAACCAGAACTAACTCGGGGACCACTAAACTGGGGATTTTGGGCACCCAAACCATCCGCAAAGGTAAAAAACCATGGGATTTAAAAACTGGGGAAGTCGGGACACTTAGGGGTTTGGAGGTTTCCCGAACAGACTGGTCAGGATTGCTTGGACAGAGGGAATTGGGAACTTGGGGAAAGCCAGGGAGACTGCAGCCTCCCTGCGCTTGTTTGTGGTTTGCTCTCCTCAGAATACCTGAGGTTGGGGATGGTATTTTGGGGTTGGGAGAGGCAGAAGCTGGGGAAACTGAGGCAGATTCACCAGGGGATGGCTGTTTTTTCACTTCATTTTGCTTCTGCAAGACACACCGAATGTGCAAGCTCCAAAGAGCAAAATTTGCGGTTGCTATGTCCCCAGAGCTGCCTGATTCAGCTAATTTGCTTCTGACAGCATCCCAAAATTGGATGCTGCGGACCTGTTCTAAGGACACGTAGGGGAAGTGAAGAAACAACCACTTAATGAACCTTTTTAACTGTTTCTTTGACCACTGAATCCCACCACCATTTAGGGCTCCCATAATTTGGTAAAAGACTCCTTTTTGGGACGCATTCACGCATCATGTCTCAGATCTTAAGATTCTTTATCACCCATTGCCAGCAACTGGGAAAAAACCCAGGAAAAAAAAACCAAAAAAGCCCACCACTGGGGACAAAACCGGGAGGGAAAAACCCTCCTCCCCCGTCCTGGGGCTGTGCAGCCAAAATGATTGCTCCTGAGAGCTCTGAAGGCCAACCCTGAAGGCTAGAACCTTCCCTGAAGGGACAAAACCCTTCCCTGAAGCTTATGGCCTCTGAAAGATCTTCTGAGATTCCCTAGCGGGGAATGCTCACCAAACTCTGGTATAGTAATGAAAAACTTCCCAGTAGCTGTCCTCCACCTGAAAGTGACTCTTTATGGTGCAAAAGAGCTTAATTTTCGGTTCCCAGGAGCGCCACCCACTACAACATGGTCTGCTTCCACTGGAAGTAGCCTTCCAGTCAAGGAGAAGTTTTTTGCAGCTGTCCAACTGAATTTTTTAAGTCCAGCGGAAAACCACAGCCTCACTCTGTGGGGTCCAGTGTCACAGCGAGCACCAAACCTGACTGGTCTTCTCTGTTGATGGGCCACGTTTTTAGGCCTCACACTGATGCGCAAAGTCCTCGACCCCACGTTGCGTGCACCACGCCTGTCACTTGTCTCTTTCAGAGCTGCTGGCTCTGTTTGGCCCAGGCTTGCTCAAGACTGTGACAAGACAGGAAAACTCCCCTGGGTCCTAAAAACCTGGGGAGTGGTGGATGGGGAGAGAGAGAGAGACCACATCGATGGCGGAGGAAAGGAGTCCAGCTTGGAAGAGGGTGAGTCCAAAGTCTTTATTCTGTCCTGTTCAGACCT
The DNA here is from genome assembly GCF_015227805.2 of Hirundo rustica. NCBI lineage: Eukaryota > Metazoa > Chordata > Aves > Passeriformes > Hirundinidae > Hirundo > Hirundo rustica. The sequence goes on from NC_053454.1 coordinate 30,934,597, forward strand.
CTGCCTCAGCAGCCCTTGCCAAATCATGGCCCAGGCCTTGTGGTTTGGGCTTATATATAGGGGAGTGGCTAAAGGAGGGGACAAACCAACACCCAATGAGGGATAAGGTGGGAGTGGAACAAGGTTGGAGGGACATTTAAAGAAACCAATGAGAAAATAAAGGGAGGAACCTCCTTGGTTCTTGCCCTGTCATTCAATGTCCCTATCTGAACTTTTCAGAAGCTGGGAGGAACAGCCGAATGACAGACAGGGGCCGCAGGAGGGGACTGGGAGAGTGTGGGAGAACTGACAGGGAAGAAGGGCAGGGACAATCCTTGGGATATAACATTTTCCAGGAGAACAGGGGAGTACAGAACAAACCATTATAAAACCCAATATAAAAATGAAATACAATATGAAAACAAATAACACACAGCAACATGCAGGCACCTTTGTCACATAGATCTTACAGAATTCTCATACTTCCCAAAAATATTGTTAAGTTCACCTCTCATGTTCTATAAACACTGGAGTATTTGTGATAGCATTTACACATAGCAGGGATAAAATAAATAGAACAAACCTGTTTACTCCTACACAAAATGAGGAAGACTGCTCTGTGTGTCATTCTCTAACATAAAAATGTGGTAAACACCTTTACCAATTGCTTCATCAAGGAAATCTGGCCCTGACATAGCAGTATCTGTAAGGGTAAAATAACCCTTTGCCCTTTTCCCTCTATCAGGATCTCATACATATCACATCAGCTGCTCCAGCCAGGAGGATGTGCCATGAGGTCAAGCCTCTGCTGAGCTGAACTGGGATTGTCAGCAACCATTTGTGACCATCCCAAACCAAAAAACAGCCAGTATTCCCCTGATCCCAGCCCTCACTTAGATGAAGGCTGCTGTGTCAGTGCCATCTCTGAGTCCGAATGATTTTCTTCTTTCTCCAGACAGACAGTTAGGAAATGATAATATGTGCACTCAAAGAAAGCAAATATAACCTATGCACAACTTTGTATACTCCAGTTATACCTGTACAAAAACTACTGACTTCAAGCTCTAATTAGAGTAATCAACACAAAGCGTGGAGCCAAAAACATGATGAAATTAGGCACACATACCTGCAGAAAAGTCCAGTGGACTGCGAAAATATGATACTAATGGGTTTTATGTAAGGGGAGGCATGCATGGGTAATGTATATAAGGCCTATAAACTGAAAATATTTGGTGCTAGGACTTTTGGGACCTGCATTAAAATGAGAATATATTCTTTGAAACAATGGTGAGAAAATATAGGCTGTCATCCCTACTCTTTAAGTAAAATTTAGTTTTCCATGGATGTCAACTTTACAAAATAAAACAATGGAAATATATGCCCTTACTATGCTAGAATAATTGCCATTCTCATTCCTAAATAAATGTTATGAAGACATTTGTTCGGAAAAATTGACATGCTTTCATGTAATTTTGATGTATTTTGATTGAAGTTTTTCCCGTTCAAAGGGTTTAGGAAAAGCACAACTTTTTTGGTAGATAATGACATTTAGACTTTTCTGAGGGAAGTCTTTTTTCAATATCATTTGCTCCCCAGCCAGCCCAGCTATTCCTACACAAAGGTCATGCCCAGAAATAGGAGGGGATGACCCCAGTTGCTTCCAGCAGCCTCATTCTGCTCACCCCAGCCAGATACTGCATTTCAAAAAAAAGAAAAGAGAAGGCAACTTTCAAGCTGAGAAGTCATTAGAGTAGACAGAAAATTGCCCAATACCATCAGAGGTGTAGCATGGCACAGAAGGAAAAGATGCATAAATGGGAAAACAGGCAAATAACTATATTTCAAGACAGTGTAGAGTGGACTGAATACCTCCACTGCCAAGACTGGAACTGGTCTAATCACTAAATGTGCAATTGAAGAAAACTTGCTGATAGATATGTGATAGAAAATGATAGTCAGTTTAACTGTACAATTATTCAATAAATGTCTGTTTAAAGAACTTCTGTTCTTATAATTTCTGAGTGATCCCTGCCCTACTTCTAGACTACTATTAGCAGTAGTCAAGTTGAATTTCTTTTTGAAAAGAAGTGGAAATACTTGGGAGTAACTTTGTTTTGTTTTTAATTGAAAAATTCTATGGCATTTTCTTAGATTTTCTCTGGAGCTCCTCTGTACCACCACTCTTTCATCAAAGGCGTAGTTTCATATTCATGACTCTTGAAACAAGCTAATATACTTACAATATTTGTGTTCTGGAGTAGAGTCTTCAAATTAAATTAATGTGAATATTTTGCTCCTCCCTGCAACCTTGTCTTTGTACATATAGAAGAAATCCGTTACTTAATTTCACTATCAGAAAAGAAGGCATTAGAACAAAAAAACTTTTTTTTTTTTTTTTTCCCTCAGAAGAGAACTCCTTAGCTATTTATTTTCTTGTTAAATGATTACAAAATTCATCCTATTTGATTTGGCTATTCTAAATGATACAACAATGAAAGTCACTGGCATTTTCTAATGCTTAATCAATTTGTCAGATGAAAGAACATAAAACAGGATTGTGAGTACAGCAATGCAAGAAAATATACAAAATTCTCCTCCAATGAACAATGAACAAGAGATAAGTGGAGGTTCTTAATGCTTCTCTCTGAACTAAAGAGCAAATAGATTTCTGCAGAGCTCTATTCCTCATGCATCTGTATCCTCATATCTATTCCATATTTTCATTAAGAGACTGGGTGGTGAATTCCTGAAATTTGGATTAGAAATATGTTGAAACACAGAACTGAACATGACAAACTGGCGATACATCCTGAAAAATAAATGGATGTTATTTAGCCAAGAGAAGTAGAAGTTACTAAGGGATGGCCATCTACATAAATACACAGTGTAAAATAATTGGGGGAGAAAAAATACTCTGAGAGATGTTTATAGTAGTTATCTTAAGATAGTAATCTTAATAAGCAGCAGAACATGAGCCAATGGAGTAATGCTTCTACAATCAGCCAACTAAACCTTGGTTTCTCATATTTAAATGAAAAATAAGTGTAATAACATTTTGATTTAGTCAGCACTAGTAAGGACAAAGTGGAAGAACTTTGTGTGCAGCTTGAGGAAATATATTTCAAGAAATTTGACAGGAAGTCCAGAGGAGAGTCACAAATATTAGAGGTGTTAAAAGCATCATTTAACGCAGAATATTGAATGAAGAGACAGAAGAATTTAATCTGAGGGAGAGAAACGGAGATACAAATGTAAAGCAAACAAAATAAGTATTCACCTAAATAAAAATTTCAGGGAAAGGGAAGGAATTAACCTAATATCATATTCATGTGAATATGAAAAACAGCAATTGGCTTAAATTATAAAGAACAAGATATTAACAAAAACACCTTAATGACGGCAGTAAGGTAAAGCCTGGGTCACACCTTTTGGGAAAGCTATGGTATTTGCAGTGCTGGATGCGTTTAAGACTAGGCTGCACAGATGTCTCTCAGACTCTACATGCATGTAATTGGCCCTGCCCTGCAGAAGATGAATGGACGCTGACTGAATAACTTCTTGAATTCCCTTCCAGCAATATTGCAATCTAACCACCTGTAATTCTCCCTGCGTTTAAATCAGTGCCAAAGTATTTAATAACCTCCCTTCTTTTTCCCCATTATGACCTCCAACAAGAAAAGCTAATAATAGCTTACTCTCCAGTTTAAAAGGTGATGAAACAATTGCAACCTCCTCTCACAAACCAGACAGAACTGATGAGCAGACTAATGTAAAATATAAAAGGGTGTGACTTTTGCTTGGAAGTGTTTTAAGTAGTGCTGGATGTTCAGCATTAAAGTAGTAAGAAGACCCTTCACACTTCCTCTGACAGAAACAGTGAGCTAATGGAACTTTGATGACTGAAGGACATGGTACACCAAGGCACCCTACCCTCAAAAAATAAAACTCCAAAACCAAACAACCTGCCCCCTCCCGCCAAAGAACAAAAACCCACACAAAACAACACAGCAGCACAAAACAAAGAATCCCACCAGCCTCCCTTCTCTAAAAAAAACCCACCAAGAAACAAGAAAGAATTGTATGACTCACCAAATAAAGAAGTACTATAGGACCTAATAAAATCCAGAGCTTTAACTGCAACCTCCTGATTGAACTCCATCCTAGGAGTTTGGGTTCTACTAAGAAGGAAAAACTCAACATTTTTTTTTCTGTTTGCTATCTGAAAACTAATTCTGATAGTAAGGAAATATTCCATCAAGATACTTGAGTGTGTATCTGTGGGTATTTATATGCAAACATAATTACAGTTACCAAGTTCTACCTAAGAATATTAAGACGCCATCAAAGCAACTTAGTTTTCCTGCAATTAGTAGCCCAGAAAACATGGAGAAGTTCTGAAGACTTTCCACCATGAATGAGGACCCATATACAGTATGATTCATCAGGGCAGTATTGCCCATTTTCCTGTTTACTTCACCATGATTTTGTGTGCTCTGCATTGGGAAAAGCCTCACAGCTAATGTAAGAAATACTGCAGCAGACATGTTTGTGGTTTATGAGAAACACTGAACACCTATCTTGAAATATGATTGGAAAATGAATGGTAGTTTGGTAGGAGCTGAGCTACAAAAAACAAAACAAAACAAAACAAAACAAACAAAAAAAAAAAAAAAAAAAAAAGAAATGTGGTTCTGTAAATTTAAACCACTGAATATTACAGCAAGTAGATAATTTTCATTTACCTAACACCTTTCCCCTATAGATTAGTAACTATTTCACAAAAGAAGGACACTTGATAAATTTCAGTAGCTGAGAAGAGATGTAAATAGACAAATAGACCAGAGAAAAAAAGTAAATAACCAAAAGTGACCCTGTGGGCCCAAGACTAAGCTAGGAAAAAAAAAGAAAACAGAGCTCTTCTGTGTCTCTCTCCTTTAGCTGTTGGACTGTACTGGATGCAAAAGGCACCACTTAATCACACAGGCATTATAAAACTATCTGTTTAAATGGAGATCTTTTTTGAATAAGAATAGCCTTGAGTAAAAAAGAAGGTGGAAGTCCAGTCACTACTAATATGCTATGCTTTCCAGTCAATATTATAGTAGGATTAAAAAAGGTTTTCAAAAAACTGAAGGGCTTAACCAATTAGGAATTTCATTCACAATTCAGCTAGAAGTAATTAATATCCTGGGAATTCTTCCTACTCTCTTGGAATACAGGCACCAAAAAATGGCAATAGTCCTACCCTGATTGTTCATACTGTTTGGCAAAAGAACAGAAACCATTTTCCTAACCTGCAAAGACAGGATGCTCAAGGTAGCTAAACACAGATGACACTTGAACTGAAAGCACATGAAATTACAAAAATGGAGGGCAAAAGTAAAACTCTGTTGTGAAGAAGTTTGTTGCCAGCTAACTTATCCAAAAGTATTTCTCCTCATCTGAGATTCAGAAGCAGAAAGATGACCATGAAAATTTTATTTTTGAAAAACAAAATGAAAAAATTAAGAGCTTCCTTTCAGAAATATTACATTCAAATTTTTAAATCTGCTTCACAGATTGACTTGCAAAGACCAGATGCTTGTTCATACCAACCCATAAGGCCATAGGGTAAATGGATAAACTGTCAGATTTCAAAACCAGGTATTGAAACTCCTGCTTTTAGCAAATTTTATGTTCATATAAAAGCAATTTAATTCAGTTAAAAGAAGTTCATATAACATAAGGGACAACTTGGTATAAAGTTATTAATATTTGGCTCACATTAAGGACCCACAGGTCTGATTCTGAAGAATCTGGAACCCGTTTGTATAGGAAGTCTGCCTCAATAAGGATTTCATCATTCTTTCTTATACTATTATGGTTCCCTACCTCCAGCTTGCCAAATTTTTTTGGTTACCTTATTCATGACTAATACAAGGAAAAATGATATATAACTTATTTTTAGGAACTCTACTCTACCAATAAGGGAATTATTAAAGGCAAACTGTAGGAATCAAAACACTTTCCTTTTAATTAACCCTCAGTGGGAATAATGACACTTTTTCTCTTGTACTCTTATTTTTCAATTCCACAAACATCATTTTGAATGCAAGAAATCAGGTATTTAGGTGGACTTGTGGATTTCAATTCCACAGCATTTGACAAGATGATTGGTCAGAGATTGGACTCAATGATATTACAGGTCTTTTCCAACCTAAATGATTCTATGATTTTATAAAGAGCGAATTGATTTGTGGGGGGTTTTTTTGTTTGTTTGTTTGTTTTCCCTTGAATTGTATTTTATCACTTGTCAGGTTTAAGGAAAGGTTTCAGAGTACTATTAGGTTCATCCTTACTTTCTCTTTTTTATTTTTTGGTTGGGATTGGATTTAGATTCCATCAGTTTAAGCAGACATAAATCATTCTTCCCAACTCAACTTAAAAAAAATCATTAACTGTACAGTTTTAATTTCATAAGTTACTATTTTTTAACTATGTTTCCATTTAGATAATCTCATTATTTGTTTAATCAATGCTCAAAACCAAAAAATGTTTCAGGCTAAAGAAAACACTTTCCTGTCTATTAATCATAACACTTCTTTACAAAAATAAAGTTTTATATTAAACATGATAACAATTTTTTAGTCAAAATATTTATTTTTATAAACAACTTAAACATTATGATTTTAACTGCTGTGAAATATTACAAGTGTGAGAACTCACTTTTATTTCATATAGAAGAACAAAGGGGAACAATATTGTTTACAGTCAGGCATTCCACTTGAAACAAAATGCAAAAGCCACCAAAGGGTTGTAGTTTCTGCTGCCACAATATACATTAAACAAAAAAAAATAATTATAGTCATTGAAATCAGAGAGAGGAAATTTCTGAATAAATTGTCTGATCCATTATGCTAATCAGTCATCCCTCTTTGCATCATTATAGTTTATCTTTCATATCTATAAATAGAAGATGCTGCTAGAACCAAACAGAAATGTATACAACTGTATTATTATAGCAACTAATTTATAAAATTTAGCTCATGAATAAAATATCAAATAAATGTTTTCATAATTAGTTTTTCTTTTCATGAATAATGGAAAACAATCACAAGCACATTTGCTTGTTTTTCTGTTTTAAGGTGTATTACTGAAGTCCTAAATTGAATGTTAGAATCTCTTGAGAGAAAATAGGTAAGAATGTTCCATCTTCATCACTTTTTCAATAAGCAAATGAACAAGTGTTGAATTAGGAGAATAACACTAAAACAGCATCTTTGACTCTTTCAATTTACTTTCAGTCATGCTCAGCATACTTTTGTATTCATCTCCCATTCACTTAGTGAATATTCATTTTTCACAGGAACTATTATTAAAAAAAAAAAGAGAGAGAGAGAAAATAGAAAGACAAAGACAGATTCTCATCTGTTCTATGCTCTTTTACACCTCTTGAGCAGTGTACCAGTGAGAGAAAATAGCAGCATTTTGGCTAAAGACAACTCATTTTAATGCCTCTGCCAAACTACAGAGAAATTGAGGATCTCTCACTATTTTTTAGTGGTATACTATCTGTTGCAAACTGGGACTATTAGGCACAACTTAGTGTGGCTCAGAGGCTATTCGTACTTATTGTGGGTATGGAGTGATTGTAATCGTTCACATGAAGCAGAGACTTGCCCCTGGGTCCTAAAAGCTCCAGCCTCTTAGTCCAAAAAAAATCAGGCTTAAGTTCATGTTTCACTCTTCACTTTCATTTCATTCACATTAGTGGTAGTATATATGCTCACATTAAAACCAAAGACAAGGTTTCCTCCAAAGATTGTATCTACTGAAGTCACTAAATAAGCCAGGCAAGAATGTGAGCACACATTTTGCAGCTCAGACCAAGCAGAAGCATGTTGTTGTTTTATGTCAACAGTTAGTGCAGGTGGTGTACACTCTTCTCAGTCTTGGAGACTCAGGTATGGAACCAGTTTACAAGGGTTCTTGCACAAGTTAAAGCTAGTCCTCTATAAAAATACAATGAAAATAAAATAATGAAAAGCTGTTGGACTGTCTTCTCTTACTTAAAAAGTAATTTTTTGTATTGCATTAGAAGAGTTTTCTGACTCATGATCAGTTTGGTACAGCATTGCTAATGCCTTTACAAAATGCAAGACAAAAGAAACTGGAGAAAATAAGAGAAATAAAACCTCATATATTTGACAACCATGTGCAGAATAGAACATTTTTCACTTCAAAACCTTTTGCCAGACTCCTAACACAAAGGCATTTGATGACTCAGCCATGGTTTGCAGCTCTTTTCAACTGATTCTGTGCATGTTCACACAATTACACACATGAATGTGATAAAATACAATTTAATCTAAAATCATCACTTAGTCATTAAATCATTCAGTAGTTTAATATATTCAGGAATGATGCTGTGGGCTAAGCTGGTGTAGCCAAGTCTCAAAGCATTAAAACTATTGTAAAATTCCATGTGTTTTTTTCTTCCCCTAAACTACTATCCCTTCTTGAGAGACTCAGGGAACTTGTGATTGTTTTGTACATGTCTAAAACCTAATTCTGACCAATCCTAATTACTCCATGCAGATCGGGTGCTCAGTATAAGACACTGTTCCTAGTCAAGTCATAAAAGAAACTTGTAAGAGTAAGTGTTGTTAGTAAAGATAATCGAGTCCTCTGTGGACATATGGCAAATGGAAAATCATAAGAGCTGATTTATTTTAGAATAAATATTTGATGTACATAAATGAGAGGAATATCATCATTATTCTAAAAGATTGTATAGCACTTAAAATATGGTCATTACTTTGTAAGGAAACACATCCTCTCCTCTCCCCTTAAGTCTTGAATTCTTTGCTGTAACTGCCAAAGCAGGCAGTGAGATATTTCTGCACAGAGGCATAAACCATAAAAATACGTTCCACCTTTTAATTAACATTAAATACCTCTGTCTTATTGTGGTTGGAGTACTGTATCCCTTTTTTTCTTTTCTTACAGTCATCAGCATTTAGCTTTAAAATAACTGAGAGAATGGATAACTGTTTCTGATAATATAGAAAGATAAAACCTCAGGAGGATGATAAATCAGGATTTAAAAAAACCCTACTGTATACTCTCAGAATTCAGAATTTTAACTGTTTTAAGACTGCTGTAAGTTTTTAATTCATTCCAGAATTTGAATGATGGATTTTAGTATTGCAAAGCTTGCAAAAATTGTATGTGGTACAGATAATTTGGGGCACAACAGGAGAAAATATGAAACAGTAATGTTTCAAGTGAGAATTAAACATTCATTTATTCCATAAAATCTAACTATTGCCTATTGAAGCATTTGCTGATAATTTAGAAGTTTGTTCATTTTAATTCATCATGTAAGTTTTTATAGAAAACATGACAAAAAGTGAAAATAATTGTTAATTTAAATTATGTCATTACTTGTCAGTAATTAGAGCAGGGTGCACATGTGTAGAAATTGCTGTATTTCTACTCTGATTGATTTTATGACCTTTCCTGTGAAATATAAAGAGGTTGATTCCAATTCTTCAGAATAACAGAGGAAAGCAGTCCACAAGCATACTGAAACTACATTTAACTACTTTGCAAGCTGATTAGTGGTATAATATAATTTCCTGAATTATTGCTATTTTGCAATCTTTTACATGAATCTGTATGATCTCAAAATGATTTGTTTTGTTCCAAAACATAATATTATCAGGAATGGTCCATAAGGTCAAGACTTCTTCCAAAATCCTCCCAATTACTAAATCTTTTTTTGAGCAGAAATAAGGATTCTATAGGATAGGAAATATCTTAATCTGCCTTACAACAATCCTGCCATACAAAAATACATCTTCCAAACCCAAATTCTTTTACTATAAAGGGCTTTAATCTAAATTCCTTGTTTTCTCTCTTTCCAACTATACTCCTCACCAACTTGCTTTAAACATGAATAATGCAATAATGTAAGAACATACCCTCTGGTCAGAAACTTACATCATTTCCAGTATAGACATTTACAGTCAATTATAATACCAACATAATTACATACACAATCATGTGAACTCTGAAAACCCACTGAATGGTATTCCCCTGGTGGTTACAGATTCGGCAAATCAAAGTGTTTATTAGAACAAAAATTTTCTTTTGGTAGCTGAATCCACCTTCCACTGCCTGTATACACTCCTCCTAAAAATCCAGAAATACTGACACATTTTACATAAGCAGTTTGTGTAAGCACCCTAACAAGTTCCAAGCACGGGAGCATGGGAAAACTAAGACAATCACAAATCCAGAACCTTCAGATAGTCCAGAGTCACATTCTTTTTTCTCAGTCACACAAGTGAAAGCATTTTCCAATTAAACTGATCAGGGCAGCTGCCAAGATAAAATATGACTTTGGAATCCTGAAACTTATTTATGTCCAGCTGCCAAAAAGTTTCCCATTTTAGGCTTCCATGTCATTTTGGTAAAGGTCTTCACCAAGGGCCATTAGTAACTTTTCCCCACAAGAAAGTGAATAGAGTTCTTGATCAAAAATGAAAAAAATCACAAAATATTGTAAAAATAATGAAAATTCACTGTTCAATATACACCTTTTCTTATGAAATACGTTTGAAAAAACATGGCTGAAAAAAAAAAAAGTGCGAAGCATATCAAGGTTCCATACAGATGTGTATTTACTATGATGATGACAATGAATAAACAAATAACTACAGTTTATTGTCAATATTTAGAGCTCCCAAATCAAAATGACAACATAGAGGCCATCTATGTTCTGCATCTACTGCCAAATTCTGACAAATTAGAAATGAAGGTGTAAAATTATCTAATTGACAGAGAGGACCGATTTAAAAGGTAGAATAAGAGCAGAAAAAAAATACACTAACAAACGGACATGGCAATTGTAAGGTTTTCTGTATTTAATCTTGCATTTAACTCACAATGTTTTATTAATATTATGATATTTCCTGTCACCTCTTATGACCCATGCACTTGTGGATCACATTCATTTGCAGACAGGCAAAATCACTTTGGTATTTAGTCAGTCATGTCACTGTATGTGGCAAATGGCCAGCTATTACAGCTACTCTCAGTGAGGATGTAACAGGCAGTGATAGTAAGAAAATTTGTGCAAGTTATGACTTAGAGCAGCTTGTACCTACTGACGGTGGATTTAGAAAAACAAACAAACACCACATAAACTGTACCCTGAACAAGCACCGCCACTGGATCTTATTTATGCTTCTACAGACATAACAAACAAATCATAGTTTTTAGACTGGGAAACTAACGTGTACAGGTAGAAAAGTCCCTCCTGGATATGGTAGGGTCATTGAAAATGTGGGTAAGCCAGTGCAAAATGGCAATGCAGAACAGCTGGAATCTAAAAATGTTCAGCTGGTTTGGTTCTATATAAAGCAGAGGCCAGAGAACTGCGTTCCTAAGCTGAATTCCAACATTTAAATTCAACACTGATCAATGAAGTGACTTAACATTGAGAACACTTTGTTCATCACAATTAAGTAAAAAGCAGCTTTTATGATTATAATTGTCTATACAAGTGAATTATTGTACAAAACTTTGGTTTAATAAAATAGCAAAATTTTGACTTTTTTTTGTGATTGATGAAACATTCTAAGTTACTTTTGTATTCAATCTATCAACTTTTGTTTAAACTTTATGAAGATATATTGCCTGTACATCTCAATACAAAATTAAGTTGGGGAAATGCTCTAACATATTTCAAAATTTCACACTTAATTAGGCTTTTTGAGAAATTATAGTCCTTTTTAAGTCTCAGGGGGTAAAAGATAATATTTTTCAGTAACAGACAGGAAGTCAGACAAAGTGACTGAGAAAGATCTGATTTCTTATGGAAACAAGTATAAAAGATCACTGGAATTTGACTTCCAATTTCAAGTTCTTTTCTCTGGAAAATACTGAAAGCATTAAAGATACTATAAGAAAATAGTACTCTTCAACACAGTTTCAAACAAAGTGCTTTATCACCTGCCTGTAGATCAGATGTCAAATGTGTAATTTCTTTTCAATCCATGCAGATAATTAGTTTACTACTTTCCTGCTTCTTTTTCATCCTTATTAACAAAAAAGGTCTGAATGGCCTTCACATACAGACAAAGTAACACTTCCTAAGTTATTTTTTAAACATTTCCATGTACAGCCCCTACTCATTAGCATAGGCTTGTCTATTTTTATTCATGTAAATAAAACTATCCAGCTTTCTAGATCAGTCCCAAAAGCATTGCCTTTACTTCATTTTCCCTCTGATCAAAGAATACATGATGAGTGGGATAAGCAGAGACCTTGAAAACAGAATATTTACTGAGCTCTTGTTTGTCTACAAAAAAAAATTTAAATGTTCAGCATTAAAGGTAAGACCACTGGAGATTTGCCTACACATCGCTGAATAAATATAAGGCATGTTTGGGTTTGTTCCCTTGTGCCCTAAACTCTTTCCTCCCACCCCCTAAAGTAGTTCCCTACAGCAAATTGGCTACATCAACATGTTTCTCTCTCTTTTGACTTACATGGCAACACTCCAATATTTACTTGGTCATCCTCCAGTGAAGTACAACATCTTTTGGTACTAAAGACTCTGAAGATTGTAGCTGATTTCAAACAATACTACCACACATACACTCAGTTTGTAAGGATCTTCCAAGACAATTTAAGACTTAGTGGGGAAGCCTTGGTTTGTTCAAGGCAACACTGAAGAATGGAGTTCATTATTTTGTAATCTATTTGAACTTCAATTAAACTTGACTCTATGGATATCCTTGGCTTGGGACTAGTACATAACGGAACAATTGCTATCTTTTCCCATCAGGAGGGAAGTAATCATTGCAGTAACTCGTTTGTGCTGGTGACTTCTTAAAATTTCAATATGAATATGAATCTAATTAGGGACCTAACACAGATATTCTCCTGTGTTAACATATATACACATTGCTCTGACACTGTTATATAAAAAAAAGTTTAAATGAGTGATGCAAGAACTTCAGAAGCCTTGGGGTTTGGAAAAGCTTCAAAAACCAGCAAAGACATACACAGTTAAAGAAAGAAACAAAGAGAATGCCACAATATCCTATGATCTTCCCTCCCATCCCAGATGCTTACCACCAGAGAGCTTCTTATCTCTATTATCCTCCACATGGGGACAATCCAAAGCAGTTTCTTTGTAGAATGAAAGAAGTTGCAACACAGATGCTTTTTGTTCTTCTGTTGTCTGCCTAACCTCTCCTCTTTCTCTCAGTTGCTGCTCCTTGCTGTACAGCAGTTTTGTGTTGACCAATTGGCAAATTTGTTACTAATAGACTGTTCTTTAATAACTTTTATTGTTCTTGTTGTAAAATAGACTGGAATGTTGTACAGCATCTTCTAGCTCCATTAATTTTGTCTTAAATGACTGTTTCAGTATTTGTCAGTCTCTGCCAATTTAACCTTCCATTTTGCTGAACAAACAAAAGATGGCTACCAAATGTCAATTGTCTCTACTCATGTTTGAGAGACATGAAGTAAAACCAGACAAACAGCAGCAGTTTAAGCTGAATTTTAAGACTTTTTAAAAGTTTGACAACAAGAGCACTTTTGTGTGTGTGTCTATGTGTGTGTGCAAAAGTAAAAGCAGATTCTTAGATACTGTGGCACAAATGGATCTCCTGTATCCAGAAATTCTCTTACATTAATCATATATATATAAAGCAGATCCACTCTGTTTGGCTGTAGTGCAGCATGTTCTGTCAAATATATTTGTTTGGGTGTAGAAACACACAAAAATGTCCATGCAAATGCTTCTGCAGGAGAGAGTCTGAGATTATGCATATAGCTGTAACCAAAGTTAGTCACCTCTCAAAATTGTAATTGTATATAAGACGGCTGTTGCACAGAGTATATCATTAAAAACAGACTAAAATAGTAGCAGAACAGCTACCATGAAAAATTCATGTTGCAAAATTAACCTATCCATTTTAACAATATGTAATCATGCGTAAGAGAAGGTTTCTTTTAGGAATGTAGAATGACTCAATGTTAAATTACATGACGGCTGAAAGCATTTAGGACTGTTCAGAATCTAAAACATAAAAACAAGGTCTAAAAAAACATAACTCTGGAACTCTCTCTATATAGAGAGAGTTTTATATATTTTTTTATTATTATTTTTATTTTTTTTTCTTACTGAGAATGCTTATATGGGAAGCTTTTATTCTACTCTTAGTATCAGGAAATGAGAAAAGATATTCTCAGCTTTTGAACTTCAGCTTAAAAATTCCAGTATGAGAAAATCATGGGAAAAACTCCCAAAAGACATGATTAGTGTCCTAGCTTTTCTTTAAGCAGCCTGCCCAGTGTTTTCCTTACTTTGATGGTTAACTTGGTTAACTAAACACTAGAGATTTATTGTTAGCTATTTTAAGAGTCCTTCAGTTTTTGAGAGCTGCAGAACCAATTGATTTTGCAAGAGTAATAGCATATCAGTACCAAAAAAGAGAATGACATGAAGCAATTGTCACTGTTGTAGAAAAATGATAATAAAAAATTGTCTATGCTTTTTCTTCTTAAATCAAGAGGAAGGAAGGAAGGAAGGAAGGAAGGAAGGAAGGAAGGAAGGAAGGAAGGAAGGAAGGAAGGAAGGAAGGAAGGAAGGAAGGAAGGAAGGAAGGAAGGAAGGAAGGAAGGAAGGAAGGAAGGAAGGAAGGAAGGAAGGAAGGAAGGAAGGAAGGAAGGAAGGAAGGAAAAGAAAAAGCTAAAAACAGCAATAGAGAGAAGTCTGTATGGTACCCACACTTAAATATAACAAGACTGAGAATTGCTGAAATTTTTTGCCCTGAGAGGGTGATAATTTCTGTCACAATGTACAAATTAATAGCTTTTCCCAAGAATATAAGAACTGAAGTCTAGCACAAATATAGAATGTACAAACAAATATTAATGAACATATAGTTTAGCTACTTCTGTGACCTCTAGAAATTATTTTTTAATTACTGCTTTTATGTAATAAAACCAAAATTATCTACCAAGAAGAGTAATGAACTTATCAGGGAAGTGAATCACTATTAAAGAATGTGTTAACTTCCCAGAACAAGGAACTGGCAGATTTCTCAGCACCAAGTCTTTCATTTCTCAATGCAGCCATGATTTCCAAAAAAATACAGATTCTCCTTTCTCAGAGATGTAGGCAAGGTATATCAGAAGATTTTCTGTTGACTTCAATTGTTATTGGATGAAAACTTATAAGCAGGTACTGACAAGGCCCCAGACAAATTCTGTTATATATTTTCAGTCTTGGTCTGAGCTTCCCCTGGTATCAATGACTACAACCAGAATGAATCTGCTAGCCAACAGAATAACTTTGTTTAAAGCAGAAAAAGGCCAAAGTAATAAAAATGACAGAAATATAAAAAAGCTGGATGTCACCAATCATGAATTTAAAGAAGAGCCTCTGTTCCTTTTAAGTGGATAATTTTCTAACTATTAGATTAAAAAAAAAATAATAAATAACTGATATTATTTTTTTTACCTGCTCAAAAATACTGAAATTCTGAAAAACTTAACTACTATTTTCTCTCTAATAAACCTTAAGGTGTGTTTTCTTTACAAGTCTGTTATGAGACTTAAAGTTTCACAATTAATTTTGAATGGAAGGGAAAAATTTCATGTGATGCCTTGTTTCCATGTTTTATCCATTCCAACAGAGTAACACCTCTGTTCTGATTCATCTACATATATGGAATTCATCTGATGCCTAAGTTTTAACTTTCTAAGAAGTGAATGAAACTTTAGAGTAATTTACTACTTTGAAGTATTTTTCATCTCCGTAAGTATAAATTTCAAAAACAATGAGAAAAACCATATGCCTAAGTGTTTTACTGAGTCTGGGAAATGTATTTTATATACAAAAGTTTATAAAATGAAATAATTTTTTTCCACACACATTCTGAAATAGTCATGCTAACATTTGTCTATTTTTATACGTGTTTCTTCTAGAAAAAAATGTTGGTGGAGTATTCTTGGGAACAGGATATAAAAAGACTACAGTCACAGCTAGGGTTATTTTTAAAAAAATGTATGAGTATACTTGGGGTTTTTTACAGTATTTATTCTGCTTTATAAATCACCAAGAAGCATGAATTTAGTGTAAAGACTTTTTTTTCTTAGGTAAATAACTACATTTCTTCTCCTGGATTACAGAAGAATTTAGGTTTCATAAACACAATACAAGAGCAACACAAACTGTTACTGACATGTCCTGTTTAATTTTTAAAACAAAGCATCATCTTCTTTTCTTCTTGAAGACAAGAGAAAAAGAAAGAGTAAGTATCTCACATTAAAAATTAATACCAAGTTTGACAACTGTTATGTGCTCAAATTAACAAAGATAATTTCTGTGACACTGTGCTGTTCATTTTTGCAGAATTGTTTTATTTGTGTGGTCTTTCATGGCTGTGGGAAATATGAAACTGCTACTAAAAAAAAAGAAGAGGAGGAACCTTCTGAGGATATTTAACCACAAACATATTATACTTTCCTGCAAAAAAAGAATAGTCAAGCAGTGCATCTTGAATGGATCTACTCTTTGAAACATGAGTATAAGTAATGAAACATATTCCAATCTTTTATATTTATACATATATTGTCAAAAATAATGAATTCTCCAGTATGGTTCACAGAGATGAATACTCAGAAAAGAGACTTACCAACCAGCCTGAGGAAAAGAAAAATCAGATTGCTCTTATATCAAAACACTATAATGAGAAAAACAATCTGCACACCAAAAACAACTTTGCAATACCTTTTACCAAAAGCAAAATCTTAAAGGGATTCTTACAGTCAAAAATAAAATTATTTTCTCAGTCTATTCATTTTCAGATGTGATTAAACAAGGGAAGTTGGACACACTATGGAAAATCTTCTGTCTTCACGTAATCACACTCTGAAAAAAAAAATGTCTGACAGGATTCAGTGACTGTGTGTGCATTCATAGTCATTAGACTTAACTTGATTTTGTGACATTTAGATGGCAAGAAAGTTGTTTGCAAGAATGTCTGAGAAGTTGATTCCTTATATTAGAGCTTAATATTAATGTGTTTTCTGCTCTTTCTCTCTTTGCACTATAAAGTGCTCAGTTTGGAGAATTTTTTTTGAGATCTCATTATGCATATGAAAATCTAATCAGGGTAAAAATAGAGTGTGTGGCTGTGTTTATAGTTACATCTGCACATGTGTTAGTTCACATATTACTGACAGTTCCATTGTTAAGGGTCTTTCCTTTCTTCACCTTTTGAGGTCTTTCCTGTATTTGACACTCACCACTGCCAAATCCTTAGGTAGAATTTCTGTTCAGAATGAACTCCTCTCTTTGGCACTAGACCCCAGAAAAAGCTGTGATTGATTCCCTAACATTAATGTCTTTAATTATTCCAAAACCCAAGTCTGGAGGGGATAACTTGTGTACAGGTCTATACAGCCAAATACCTTACTTGAGCATAAGCCACCAAAAGCTATATCCTAGATGATGTCAATTTGTTTAGAATTAGGAGAGGCTTAATTAAAATTAAGAACTTCAGTTCACAAATGTTTGATGCCATACTTATTTCCAGCACTCTGTCAATAAAGTTGCTCTAAGTGCAGGAAGCTACAGCCAGAGCCAAGCACATGCTACCCGCCCCGAGTACCATAGAAGAATGGTCACACTGAGGTGCTTGAGGTTTTTCTAGGCCAACAATAATACTTTCCTGGAAACTGTGAACCGAAGAGTTTATTTTTCCTTTTTTCTTTTTTTGTTTCTTTTTCCCAGTTTCCCATCTACTCATAGCTATTGTAAAAAACCCCAAAAGTTTCAAAGTATTGATGAAACACAATTCAGTCAAAGTTTTCATGACTTTTTTCCTTTCATATTGTTTAATTGTTTCAGATTTTAAGAACACTAGCAAGGATTATTTCCGATATTTCATTTTACATTAAGAATGATTCACAATACGGGTAGCCTTTACTATTAGCATTACTCTTAGCTTCTTAATAACTGGAGTTACAGCTTGCCTTGAAACTCCATCCATTGCCTCCTTGGCTTGGCTTGAAATGCAATTAAGTGTATTTCAGGCATCACAACACTGCTTTCAGATTGAGTTGTTACATCAATCATCACACAGTAGGACCAGCTACTGCTGCAAATTCAGGATGTAGAGCTATTGGTGACATAAATGGGAGCAGAGTGGAACTGAGCTTTATTAATTAGAAAGGAGAAAAGCAGAAATATTTAATAAACTTGTATCCAAATCAAGATACCTCAAAATGAGACAAAAATTGTCAATCATGTCACTATTTCTAAGAATAAAATGTTGCTTTTTTGTTATTAAAATATATTTTTTAAAAAGATATATTAGAAAAGGTGTTTGATTTGCAAAATAAAGAGAATGTTTTATTTTGGATAAAAAAAAAATTTTTTGTGACCTTCATCTGCACAAAGAAAATAAAAAATGAATCTTTTATTGACACAAATGAATCTTCTGGTACTTTTTTTCATTTTAGCCACAGAATCACAGAAAAAAATAATCAGTTTGTCACATAGCTCCACATAGAAGACTCCCTACTGCCGTTTGTAAGCCCAAGTAAAGCTTAGTTCTTACCTGCTTTTGTAAAACATTTTGGGATCCTCAGCTCAAAGGCATTGCATAATTGCAAGGCATTACTGTGTTTATGCTATTACCCTCAGGATATAAAACATAAGAAATTTTTGTGGCCTATGATTTCACTCTATATACACTGGTCTGCCTTAACTACTTCTAATGTTTGCAGCTGTAGGAACTGCAGCACAGTTGTATTTTTTTTTTTTAAGTTGAAAACTGCTAAATAATTTACTTTGAGGGACCTTTCTCAGTTTGAGACAGCCATTTTCCTTTACAGTTTTAAGAGGCTTGTATATTGGAGCTTCTGAACAATTGGCTCAAGTTATGCTCCATAAATATTCAACAAATTTGCCCCTCCGGTAAAACCGCGTTGATGATCTGCTTTCATGAGTTGTTAATCACATTCCACCCCTGCTGTGAGGGCTTGAATCAGCCATTCAGTGCAGATACATTTAGTTTACAGATCTGGGGGTGGAGGCTGGTGAGCAGAAGGGTCAACAAGGGGCGTTCATCCAGAAGTTGAATAGCCAACATGGATTGCATTATTCTGCAATGTAAGAAGAAAACTGCGTGAGCTTTGCAAGCAGTCTCTCAGTGAAGGCAGACACTAATGATCCAAACTCCAAAGATTACCTTTGCTTATACTTTCAGTATAGAGTGTGTGCATAGAAAGCAAAAGGCCTAGGTTTATTAACAAAATTTGAATTTTTTTTTTCCATATTTTAGGTGAAGAAATGAGACTCACTGGTTTCTCTGGGATCTGACATTGTTTTCACATGGCTCTTCAGTTTTAGTTAGTGGTTGAAGAAATAAGAAATGAAAATTGATATCATGGGCAGGAAAGGACTGATGAAGCATACTAGATATATGAGGCTGGGTCAGTCTGCACACTGAAGAATAACTTCTGCTCGAGTGGGTTTACATGTATATTGTCAACCAGCATCAGGTTTAGGTTCAAGGAAACCCTGAGCAGTAGGAACCACAAAGTCCTTCAATCCAGCCTGCTAAGGGTTTCTCATCCTCCTTCTTGAAAACCTTTTCTCTCATTTCTAAAAATAAATGTTGCTCTCCATTTTCTGTGATTCACAGGTTCCTCTAATCTGAGGAATTGCTAAGGAATACTTTTGCTGAGGAATTATCTGATAGATTACGTACCATTATCTGTTTCAGTCTTCATAGAGAGCATTGGTGAGTCACTTAATTTCTTCTCTGCCTAGTAGGACCAGAGCCATTTAAGTAATAATTTCCTTTGTTTTCTTTTTGGAGTGGTTTCCCATCACATCTATTGAAAAAAATATATTTCTTTGGTTTATGTGAAACAATAATCATACTACTCTTCCAAGAACACTGCTGCTGCCAGGCTACAGTACTAATCTCCAAACACTGTGATGCTATCTAGTGTTTGGATAAAGGATCTGTCAAATATAGTCAGTCGCTTGTCAAGTAGTATTTCAAAGAATTTTGTTTCACCCACTTCATTCAGGCACAGGACAGGAATCCATGTTACTCTAGCTCAGGGTCATATACTTGGTGCTTTTCACTGTATGCTATGACCTGTAATGGAATTACAGGTCATAATATATAAAAAATAAAAATAAATAAAAATAAAATAAAATAATAAAATAAAATAAAAGTCATTACACCTACTGTTGTTGCTTTGCCTAATAAAACCGATCTTCATGATCAATAACACTGTTGTATGTGTACTGAGAGCCCATGAGGAACGAATTCCAGAAGCACCCTGAGAGAGACAGATGCTCCTTGTAGAAGTGTCCTCCTACACAGGAAGGTAACAAGTAGAGCTTAATACTGTCTCTGACCATGAGCTTGCTTTCTCCTTCAATTTTCACCAAGGTTCTGCTCAAAACCAAGAAATCTGTTGTGATTCAGTAAGACCCAAAAAAACTGAGCTTATCTGGGACTTAGCAGCCACTACAGATTGTGCAACAATATTTAAGTGTCTACTTAAGTAGAACTATGAGAAATGTCAGTCGTTCAGCCAGTGTAAAAAGCACCCGTATTGGTTTAGTTAAATGCACTCAAACTGGTTGATTGACTTGTGAAAAATAATACCAGGTGGGTTTTTTTAACTGAATTTTCTGCTAAACAACGTAAATATTTACCTAAAATTGATGGGGGAGGGGCATTTTAAAAGTATTTACTGAATTTTTTATATACAACTGCAGAAGCTTTGTTTACATTCTGTGGTATAAGAAAACACTACTACATAGACATCTTTAGCTATTTCAAACATAATTCACGATTAATTTTTCCAAAGTATTTTGCATTGGCTGATGAAAAAAATATTATCACAAAGCAGTATTTTAATAGTCATTAGAGCCAGAAAAGAACTGGGGGAAAGAGCTACAAAAGAAATAAAAGAAATATAAATAAAGTAAAAACAAAGGACAAATAGGAGCAGTTTGCAGTTTTCCAATATTCACCAATACAGTGCTTTACAAACTGTACATTCCAAGCCTACATTTTTTTTAATGCTTAATCAATTTGAAAGGGGTTTTTCTGACTATGGTTTAAGGAAATTAATTTTTTTCTTTATGCTGAGCCCAATTTAACAAATTGTATCTCCTACCCAGTTAATTCACTGACAGCAGAAGTTCCCACTTTCCATAATGTGATCCCCTTCTGAATTCACAGCAATGCCTGATGCCTTACAGAAACCACTGCCACCCCTTCCAAATGCAGCTAGTAGTAACAGATACAGCCGGCTATAATTTCTGTATTCAGACAAAAAAATCCAATATTTTATTTAGGATTTAAGGATTTGTTTGAGTTAGCCAATTTACTTGTTTGTGGAGTTTCTTTGCTTCCTTCTCCTGTCTGAAGCACTAGGCTAGGCACGCAAGTGGAAAGCCCCTTAGCCTGACTGAGAGCACGGGCTGCATTTTCAGTGCTTTGGGCTTCTATGGAAACCGTGCACTCAGTAAAATACTCCTGTGTTCACTGTCCTTTGCTGCATTCCCTAAACTTCCTCTTCTCCAGCTTCAAAGGCAAGTCACATTCTCCCAGCAAGGTTCAGACTTGTGTTCAATGTAGCAAAGCAAAAGATATGATCCCAAATATATGGGGGGGGGGGGGGGGGGGGGGGGGGGGCGGGGAAAAGTGATCTCAAAGATATAGAACAAAGGTTATGACCCCAAAAGTCCTGACAAGTTACAGGACCAGGCTTACACACATCAGGAGAGGGTAACTCAAGAGTAGCTTCTGGTACTTGCTTTCTTCCTCGGGGGCTAACCAATGTGTTGAGCCTCCTGGTTGATTCTACAGCAAAATCATGCCCACAGATATTTCTTTTGAATCACTGAACTTGAGCAACTTTGCAAGATGAGAGTCAGCCAGTCTGGTGCATTAGTTTTAAAATACTTAGCCTGGGCAAATAGCAGTGAAAAATGGATGTGTAGAAAGAGGAAAAAGTGCTCATTTCAGGCTTTGTGCAATTTGCCAGACAATATAAATTACACATTTTTTGAGTGTTAATGGGTCTATCTGCTTCTGCAAGGGCTTACTATTTAAGAAATTTGTGGTCTGTAAAGAGCTTCAGCTGTGAGCACACCTGAATTAGATTTGGACCTAAGTTGCTCTTTTTTCTTGTACCAAATAGAAGTAAGCACTACCCTAAATCAGACTTCTAAGATTTCATCTTCTTTAAGTAAAACAAAGCAGAAAATGAGGTGCCCCAGCACCTCCTAGGATGCAAGTGTTTGCTGGTTTTTTCTGATTGCATGAGACAGGTACTTACATCTGTTGCCCAGCCAGCCATGCATTCTGCTTTCATTTGGAAAGTTTCTGTTGGGGTTATACCTTGGCCTAATATGCAGGTGGGAGTGTTTGTAAAACCATGCTTGAAAAAAAAAGTGATTATAGTACACTATAAAAGCTCTGCTATAAAATGATGGTACTATACTTCCTGGCAAGATAGTGATTGTGTTATAAGAACTGCGTAACGATTTTCAGCCTGCATTAAGAATGCAGAATGTGAAAACATTATAGGAAGTGAGAGAAACTAGAATTTTCATTATAGCTTGCAAAATTATTTTCAAGTCCTAGCTTAGCTACTGGAAGTGTTTCCAAATTGCACTGCCTTTGAATGCTGCGATTTAAATCAATAACTTTAACATTGCCAACTTCCACACAAAATGAATAACATGCAACTAAAACAAGTAAGATCATTTTTATAACTTAAAAAGAGGTATGAGCTTGGGTTCAGGTTTAGCACTTGAAATGCTAAAAAGAATACCAACAATATTCAAAACCTAAGTACAAAAAATCACAGAATTTTGGGGAAAAAACCAAACCAAAACAAAGGCGTTTCCTTGTTGTGTTATGTTTGCTATGTACTATGTACAGACAGCAATGTTTTTGAGAACACTCGCATCTTGTTTGATATGCGCTACACTTGTGTTTGTAGAGGGATTTTTGTATATATTATCAACCTGTTTTGTATTTAAGAGAAGCCTTTTTGAACTCAATTCTACCTAATAATATCTCTCAAGAGATTTTAATTGAGGGATGATTGTGCTTTGTATACATACAGATGATATCTTCTAATAGCTATTTGAATTAAATAAAATTGACATTTAATTTCTAAAATCCCCCATTTATTTACTGGTGGAATAGTTTTCATTTCTTGCACTAAAAAAGGCTGTTCTTTTATCTCTTTATAGGCACTAAAGCTGTCAGTGTGGTGAAAACCGCACTGTGTTGGATCTTCACTGAGAGCTGCTTTTTCCTCTGTTTTCATTTCTGTCAGCTGCAATATGAGGCTGTGAGTTTTCCCAGCTCTGAAAAATATACAATATTTTGTTCAATATTTATTCATTCTGACAAAACAACTTTTATTAGTTTTGGATAATTAGATTATTGCAGCGCAGTAATATTGTATTGTCTAAGGAGTTGTTATTATTATTATTATTATTATTATTATTATTATTATTATTCTAAACTGTGTTTTTTTCACATATTTATGAAATATTTCTTATATTTCTACAGTTGCATTGAGAAGTTGCACTCCTTGTAGTTAATCTTGTCTGGACCTCTAAAAATCCTTGCCTGTTTTTACAGCAGGTAGAACTCATTCATATGTGTAGAACATAGTTCATGTTGGAAGTAGAAGCAATTACAGAGAAATATTTCTGTTCGTTGTCTATCATTGTTGAAGTTCTTGACATCATAGAAAGGGGTTATAGATATTAGCAATGAAAAGAGATTTTATTTTCCTCTTGCTTTTTTCTATGCAGACACTTTTAGTGGCTCTTAAAATGCTCATTACTCCCACACAAAATGCGAACGGTAAGAGGGACAATTTTCTGATTGCTTAATCACATGAACTAGACAAACACTTAGATTGTATCAATTCTTCAAGAAAGACGTCATTATAATTAAAAGAGCAGCCCTCGGTTTTTTTAGGATTTTAAGTCTTCTTGTAGATTACCATTTGAAAACTCCCATTCTCAAAGGCCAATTAAAATGGCTCTATTACTGCATTTCACAGCTAGGATAATACCACAGCTAATGTGAAACTGCTTCTTAAGACCTCAAAAGGTCCATTTAAAGCAAAGATTCAGTGCCTTAACATGTTTCCTTAGAAAAATCTTCTGCCTTCTGGCAAAGAAATGTATAGCTGTAGCAGTAATGAAAGAATTGCATACATTACATACCAGGTATATCAGGTAGCAAGTTACTTTATGAGTTACTTTATGAATACTTTCTTCTTTTAATTTCATTTTAAGTTATATACAACTGATTTTTTTTTTTTTCACAAATCTTGATCCTTTTTGTTGTTGTTGTTTTTGTTTGGTTTGATTTTTTTAATAGTTTTTGTTTGTTTGTTTGTTTGTTTTTTCCTAAAACTAAAATCATACTGCAGGTTTATCAAAAGGTGAGGGTTTTTTTGTTAAAAATTTATAGAACAGTCTTTGGATTCAAGATTTGGGATATCTGCTTCTCTCTTTAGGTTCCTATTCATAAAACTTAAACTGAATCATCACTTATATCAGGAAAATAACAAGGCCTAAAACATAACTCATAGGTCAATAGTTGACAAGTAACTTTAATGCAGAACAGTTTTCTGCAAAAAGATACAAGATCTAAATAGACATTAGGTGCAGTTCTCATTAGTTTACGTAGCTATGCATGATCCTCATGCAACAACATGGAAAGAAAAACTGATGCTAATTTTCCATTTGGTTGTCTTTTACTGCCTACCTGGAGGAACCTATTACAAATTTCTGATTAAATAAACTGGTGGTGACCTGTAGCACTTCACATTGTGATGATTTATCGCAACTCAACGGAAACTGTTCACAGGCACAGCTCCTAGGTTTGGTTATCCCAGGTCCTACTGTGGAAGTTCTGGGGTACATTACATCCCTAAGGCTGCACAGCCATCAGCTGTACAGTGTGACCTACCGCAAATCACCCAGGGGTTCCTCTTCTTTCCATACCCCTCTTTTCTGCCTATGCTTTGACCTTCCTCTCTGCACTGTTTCCAGTTCTGACTCCAGTGCTGGTCACGCTTGTCTTAGTTCTTGCATCTGCTGCACATCTACTTGGAAAGCTGTGCTAACACCGCATGTAAACTGCTGGCCTCCTCCAATAGTCTTTTTTTTTTCCCCAATGTCTTGGTTGCTTTGATATTCTGTATTCAAAATCACAGCCAATGAGATAAAAGTGTAGTGTTTGCATTTATTTATAAGATGATTCATAGGGACACCATGGGTGTAAAATATTACTTTAAGAAAAAGAAATTTTCACTTGTATTCCTTTTGAAGGCTATGTCATTAAAGAGCTCAAGACTCTTCAGGAATAGAAGAATCTTGCTAAGCTTAAGAACAGACAAGATGGACAAAAATTTCTCTCTCTGTGATAAAATTTCATAGTCCAATTTTTATGACACTAGAGTTTTTTCTCATACCACATTTTTTCTGCTAGTAGTTTTATTCTTAAGTTTTATATATAGCACAGCTGAATCATACTTAGCATAGCTGAATCAGAATCTCTGACACGAGAAGTGATCACGATCCTAGAAATGTGTATAAACCTCCATAGCACATAACATGCTGCTGTTGAGTGCTGCAGACTCATAAAAGACATATGTTACCAGTCAGTTCTTTGAAACCTGGATCACAAATACCCTAATATTCTATCAAAATTAATGACAGTTTGAAACAGATTATTATATAATCCTAGTTTACTGTAAAATAGTGTTCTAGACTCACAGGCTTTTTCTCCTTCTATTTCATCCTTTTCATTTCTGCTCTTAATCCATTCTTCCTCTTTCTTTTATTTTTTATTTGAAAAACACATTTTCTGTGCTCAAATTTTTCTGTGTCTGCTCAAATTTTCACCTTCCCTCTATTTCCCCTTCCTCTTCCCATATCTCTTTTAAGAGTTACCTTAATTGGCTATCAGACAACACCACTTCTCCCATCAGCATCACCTCTGCTACACTAAGATTGAGCCACTTTGAAAGAAAGCAGTGTTCTTTTTGATAATCCTTGACATGTACCTTATAAATCTTACTTGTTCCTAAGATTTCCCAGAGTTTTGATAAACATTTGCATATAATATATAAATCCTAAATAATCAAATAATCAATCATTTATTTACGGCCTGTCTCAAAATTCAGAGAATTTTTCTTTGTCACCTGGAGCTAGCAGGTCATTTTTTTTTTTCCAGACAAATGTTTAGACAACCAGTTTCCACACTCCCTGTGTCCAGCCTAGTTCTTCTCAAAAGCAGGCATTCAAAGCAGTGGCCTCATGGGTAGGAAATACAGAATATTCCTCTGCAGAAGAATGGCTGTTCAGTAAGGAAGACTTCAACCTCCTAGCTGTCAAGGGGCTGTCCTGCCTCCTATCAGATCATACTGTCAGTCTCAGGAATTTGTTGTGTTTCACCACACACACAGATTTACTTCCCCACTGGGTTTCACAAGCTAAATTAATTACCAAAGAGACAAAAAGAGAAACCACAATACAAGCTGAAGTTTACAATTCAGTCTAATCTTATTCTCTGCATGTTTTATGTTGCAGGCACCTCACCCCCTGTGCCAAACTGTCCTCGGTTGAGGAAAAACCAATGGTCCTGAGTACCTGCACGGACATCTCAGGTCCTTCATGAGTGAACTACTCTCAGAAAGCTTCTGCATCTTATGAAAGACAAACATGCATCATTCATTAAAAAAATGTTTGCTTTGGCTACAAAAGATTGAAAATGGTAATTTGGCCTGCAGAGTACCTGATGGGTTGATTTGTAGAGCATATAAACTGACAGGGTATGCATCAGTAAGTTAGGAAACTGAGATTCACATCACTGCTCAAACTCAGTCACCTCAAAAGTCCTTAACAGGTTACAAAATCTTTCATTTTATACCTGAAAGGTACACAGAAAAAGTGATTTCTCTACTTCATGTGCGAATTCAATGGGTGAAGACATTAAGCCATTACAATGTGCATTACATTGCGCACTTGCTGTGGTGCTTTGTAAACAACATAGCTCTCCATGGCATTCAGGAAAGCTTGTATGCAGGATACATATTTGGTAACAATGACATTCAAATGGATTTTTATTTTTCTGAAGCATCCTTAATAATAGGTACATATTAGTTTCAGTGGAATTTGACTACTCTTTAGTTGCTTTCCTTCATAAAACAGCATTTTGAAAAGGCTTGGTTTCTATGCAATATTTCATATACATACATTTTATTAAAATATGTATTTTGACAAACACATAATTTGCTGTAACTGCCTTAGAATATCTTTCTTCATGAAAAATCTTGCATTTGAATATATTCCTGATAGTTCTTTATTGGCTTATTATTTTAAAGTATTACAGCCTTATGTCTTTTTTTTGCTTTTTCACACTTTGGATTTTTTATTCAACTTTAATATTCCACTAAGGTCATAATTATTAATTATATTAATTAGGGGACACACTATTAGATACTATAATAAATGTAATATATATTTCCAGGGACCAACTGAAAAGTAGTGCTCACCAAAGTGTAAAAACATCATCACAGACAGTCCCTGTTATCAGTAGTTTTCATCAGACTGATCAGATCAACATGAAAAAAGAAAGTATGACATACAAGTAGACCAGCCATCGCACTATTAATTTCAACCTGGTTTGTAAAGAATGCAGACATGAAGCCAGTTGTAAGAACTGAGATTTACTGAAGAGAAAATAACCTGAGTAGAAGGAAATCTGAGCACAGGGAAGTGAACAGAGAAGGCAAAGAGAGAAGTGACAGGCATAAGGAGGGGAGAAAGGTATTACGAATTACCAGTCCCTTGGTGACCAGACAAAATAGCAAAAAGACCAGTCAATAAAGATTCCCAGAGAGATCTGATGCGTTTCCACATGGGCATAGCAGTATTTCATCTGATGTAGGAAATCCTCATTCAGTCAAACAGAATCCTTTATGTACGTATGCACTTTCCTTCTTGAGATAGATTACACAAACTCCTTATAAGATGGTAACAGAATGCTTAAAAAGCAGCAACCTGGGAGCAGGGCTGCTAAAACTCTCCTCTAGTTAGAACAATATATTGCCAAACAATGCTAAGGGGATGCAGCATAGTTTTGGGACCTGGCTGGACCCTTTGACCCCTGTCCTAATGATTCTAGCTGTTTGGGTGGCACAAAAAAATTGTTGCCCGTGGTAGCAATCTGGAGAAGGATGGGAGAATCTGAGAGATTTGTTCTACCTGCCCCATTCCCCTCCTCAGTGGAGTGGGTTTACTGGCAGCGAGCCATTACCTGCCCTTTGTCAATCCCAGATAAGACTGTAACTTATAAAGACAGATGCTTTTCCCTTTCTCAAGTCCTGTACCAGCTTTGGTGCCCAAGAAGCTGGTTTTCTGACTTTAATACTACTTAAAAAAACCTGTTTTCTAAGGCTTATCTAGTTCAGTAGAAGTTTTGTTGGTTTTATATTGATATCAAGTGGAGCTCCTTGGGACAGCTTTCATGTTGTGAAACAGTAATTTGTATTTGCAACAGCTGTTTACCTCTCTGCAGAGATCAATATCTGTTGTATTTTTCCCTCTTAATTCACAAATTATGAGTCTAGAATGCAATCTTTTATTACCTATTCCTCATAACATATCAATGTCCTATGTAATATCAGTCTCCTTTATTCAGGTTTAAAATCTGTGCCTTTGTAGGCTTTTTTCCATTCCAGTTAAATAGACAAAACTCTGAAGTTGCTTTATTAGGAGATTGGAACAGATTGGAACAGCAATCCAGGCTTTTCTTTGGATGGTTGAACTATCATTTTTGTAATAAGCAAATAAAGTACATATCCAATAACAAGCTGGATTTAAATTTCAAAGCAATGACCTTAACTGATCTGATAAAAAATTTGCAACTATCTCCAAATTGCAGGGAAAACTAAAGATGTTATCAAAGGACTAGAAAGTTATTAAGTCCTTCTTAATACCCTAGAGATGTATAAACGGTTCAAGCTTCAGATCATAAACTTTTTACAATTTGGAGAAATATCAAATTATTGTGATTTATGTAATTTTTACTTCCTTTTTTAAAAAAAGACAATTGTAACTTAGTTTCTTGGATGTCATATTTATTCATGGTATTTCCTGGTTAAATGAGTACTAAATATGGGTGTGAAAAAAAGTTTTAGGAAGCAAGAAATAATAACAAAGGCTACTTGAGGCTGGCTTTGAAAAATGTGTGATAATTTAATGAAATCCTTGCCACTAGGCTTTTCTATGCCCGCCAGTGTATTCCATTCCATGGTGCTTGACACATAAAAATATGATAAGAAAGCAAATTTATTGGACACAGACAGCTTTGAAGGTGTTAAATAGCATAAATCAGATAAGGTGCTTCCTGTGAAACCATCAGTAGGCAAATCCTGAGGCCACACTTCCCAGACCGTAGATGATTCTGGGGTTGACTGTCAGGTAACCATTTTCCCTCACACGGCTGCAGCCGTTCATACCTGTTATTAATAAAAGACAGACATCCCTAGCAGAGTTTATCACTAATTTTCTCTCTGTTTCTTCTAACTTATGTTATTAATATCCTTAATTGTTGTATCGTGTAGCAACTGTGACCGCCGTGTCCAGGGAGGTTACAACCACCGGCAGGGGAAACAGCCAAGAAAAGTCTTTGTGGTGGTGCTCCAGAATCCATTTATTCCCCTCTACCCCGGGCCGGGGAGGGGGTGAGGTTGAAGAGGGATCGCAGACGAAGAGAGCGAGCAGTGGCAGGCTCGTGGCTTTTATCAGGTATTCTAGGGGAGGAGTCTTAGGGTTTAGGTCAAGGGAGATGATCGGATTTCAGCCTCCGCAAAACAGGACTCCACACTTAATGCTGGAATAGCATTTAGCTTCTCCAGCACCTTTCACAGAACATTTGTAATTCATAAAGGACAGACACCACAAATACTGGTTTGGGTCTGTATCCTGAAATTAAACTATCAAGAGTTTTTGTTGATAAATAATTCCACTGATAACAATAGACCCACGTTTCTTTGCTTAATCTTTCTGGGACTCTTAGGGTGATATTCCTCTCGACTTACTTCAGACATTTAAAACTTATTTTACTAGATTCCTTCCTTGTGGAGCTAAGTAGAGGAACTGCACTTTGGAGGCACTAATCTCTCTTGAATCACTAATAACATGACACTGACTTTGACTACATGCTGATTCAACCACATAAAATTATTTGAGATGATCTACTAGATCACAAATATAGACTATGTAGGATTGTTACCCACTTGATGGATAGATTAGTTGAGATTGATCTTACTGCTATAATCAACTAGTGGACTCTACTGCAACTAATAAGATATAGAATATATAGATAAATCTTACCCATTTGGTGTAAAGATTACCTGTAGATGCTTTGCCAAAAAACAAAACACCTGCAGTAAGACAGCAAAAGGGTCCCTTGATTAAGTCAGTTTTGGGGAATTTCTTGCCAAAAACTTTATTTGAACAGCACAGAGGCTGCTTCATCTAGTGGACACAGGGAGGCTTTTATAGACATGAAAACACTTCAAGGAAAATCAAGAGAACTGTAAAAATATATTCCTTTTTCACATGTGTATGTTTGTTTGGCTCATTTTTGGTCTTTATTTTTTTTCCAAACAAGCATGGCTTGTTGAAAATGCTACTTTCTGAGCTTCATGATAAGTAAAATACTGTATATAATTATGTGACAGAAGCAAAGGAGGGTTTCAATTGATTGAATTTATTTATATCTCTCTTAATCCTATTTCATCCATTCAGTTTTATTACCTTTCAGTCTCTGCTGCTGCCTGTTATCACTCCAGCCCTGAACCTCCCACTGTCTGGTTATACACAGTGTAGTCTTTTCATTTCTGGCACTTTGCTGATCCTATCCTTCAAAACTTTTATCCCCCACTGAATGTAATCTGACCACTTAACTTTTATATGTCTGTTTCTTTACTCCGTTGTCTCCTTTTACCAGGATATTGAATATCTTGTGTTTGCCTCTTCACTTGGACTATATGCTTGCTTTCTGTGGACTGAAGTAAGTCTCAAGGCAGACAAATAACCAGTAAGCTATGTACCATTTTCAGTGTTTGCTTTAGCTATGGTATTATCTGATAACAAATAGAGTGACTTTTTGGGGGGGGGCGGGAGTTATTCACAGGTTTTTCTGATATCTCATGGAGATAGCTGTCATCATGACAGAGTAGTAACTTGTCACTATACCATCCCAAGATTCAATATCAAGACCTTGCAGGAATCAGCTTTCAGAGCAGGCAGAATCTGATGTCAGGTACATTTTGATAGGTCACAGATTACTTCATCTAACTTGATGCCGCTAGTGGCAAGTTCAAAATGAGACTGTGCTACACCCTCCTGAATAGTCATGCTTTTGTCCTTTTCATTCACAAACATCAGAATGCCCTGGAGGGGGGAAAAAAAAAAATCAAGCATAGATAGCAAACTATGTACTGTTGTTATGGTCTGGAAAGAATGGGAAAGTAGAGAACTGGCCATTGGTCCAATACAAAAAATCCACCACACAAAAAGGAAGAGAGAGTAATATGTTTGGTTTCTTATCATTTGGGGAAAATGTGAGGATTAGAAATAAGAGTAGTTTAAGAAATAAATGTGACTCATAATTTCTCATAAAACTTCAGCACAGCTTCAGAAAATGAGGCATTTTCTGTGCAATTATTACAGCACTCCTCAGTGAAATTTTCCCTCAGGAATCTTCATTTTCGGAAGGAACACAGTTAAGATGATATTTACATAAAGAAAACAGAACTTTTCAGAATCATTTTGCAGGAATTATCCAACCATCCTGATGTAACTTAAAATGTTTGGAAGACACTGAAATAAGTAATTCTAGACATGTCTTCTTGGAAAGATTTAGAATTAGAAAATTATGCACCTGAAGTCTTTAACCAGTGAAGTAACCTTCTGCTTGGTTTTAGGGAATCCTTTTAGTCTGTCTTCTTTTGTTTCTGTCTTTCTCCTAAGGGCAGATTGCAATGTCAGGACCAGGAAAACATTATTCAGAATAGCCAATTAAGTCTTAATTGTTAAATACTATAAACTGAACAATCTCAATATATAGATATTTCAAAGTAGGTTAAAATTAAGCTAAAGGAGCATACAATTAATAATGGAGAAAATAAAGGTTAGCTAGGTCCAGATGGTTAATTTGATAAGCCACTCACAAATATGAAGGTGTTCTTACAGGTCTAAGAGCACAAGAAAAATCATCTGTATAAATAAACTGAGCAATAGATTGGCACATGCAGTACAAATTTAGGTTCTTATGTCCATTATTTTGCTAAATCTTGGAAAGCAGTTGTTATTGAGGAAACTCAATGAATTACTGTGACCGTATGTAATAGATAAGAGCAAAGCACATCACACCAGGTATTATTTGCATGAAGTCTCACACCATAATTTCCTCTTTAAGATGTGAAAAGGAGTGTCTCAGGGCATTTAATCAAATATTCTCCCATTTTATACCAATTACCCATACATTTTAGGCATACATTCAAGCATTCAACTACTCGATCATTATAATTATTGTACATTCCATGTCTCTGAAACATGCCAGATTTGTAATTGGAAGGAAGAAAATTATCTTGAGACATGCTCTAACAAAACAATGAAAATAACCTACGGACAATGCCCTTTTTGTTCTGCCTACAGTGCTTTCCTGCTGTCTATACAAAAGCACAATAAACGTTTAATCTGAATTAGAAGAAGAAACTTCCTTCTATCTAGATACCTTAACATCCAAAAAGAAAATTTGCCATGTAAAATATCTTTACACACAACTGAATCCACTTCTAAATTTACTCTTAATCTACAACATAAACCTTCCCTCCGTCCTTTTGTGCAGTAATCTCTCTGAAAACAATCCTACAAGGATGACAGAAGTGAGGTAACTAGTCTGAAACAAAGTTTGGAGATCAAGTCCTAACAGCACAGAAAAAAGAAATCCTCACTCTGCTGGCATACAAAATACCAAGCTGAGTCACACTTTAAATTCCAGAGATGCCTACAATTGACATAGCTGAGCAGTTCACAATGCTTGGCTCACACCTTGCTTATACAGCTAGATTAGGATCCAAAATTATGTCATTTCCTGCATATGTTCTCCAAGTAAATCTACTTGGGAGACATTGTCAGAGTGTATCTACCACACATTCAGCTTTCAAGTTCATCTCAGCAGGTAACTGCATCTTTTAAAACATAACATTTCTTCATCATGAAGAACTGTGAAATTCTAACAGAGCTGATTATTTAGCCAGTTTCAAAGGTGTGGGTTGTTTGTTTTTTTTTTTTTTATTTTTATTTATTTATATGAATATGATTAGAAAATTAATAGGAAATTATGGAAAAACACAGAAGCTGGAGCAATTTAATGCCTAGGACAGTTTCTGAAGAGGCCTTCCTTCTCTAGCAGTTTTTAGAAATTTTCCAGTTCTTTAAGGATTCAGTCATTGCTGCCTCCAGATCATTCACTTTTAAAGTCTAGTGCCCGATCTACCAGGTTGCAGCATCATGTTCTCTCTCAGGCCTATAACAATGTCTGGAATTTTTTTGAATAAGTATTGTAGGTTTAAATTCATTGAGTCAATAAGGAAGTATTAAACCAAGATTTCTGTATTTCTAGCCAAATGCTCTGGCCATAAAGCTCTTCATAGAGTCTGTATTTCTTTAAGACTCAGGCACTTGTCTTCAGGAGAAATGTCAGCTTGACTCAGGGACAGGATTAATAACTCAGACATCTACCCAGTTGTGTAACACTCAGCAGCTACACGCACAGCATGTTATTCTAAACGTCATTCTTACCTTGCCTGGGAATTGCCTGTGATCCTCAGTTTCTAATAAAGGATCCTTGCTCAGGAAGAAGGCCAGAATAGAACCAAGTAGTGCATATATCTGAATTGATTTTTTACTATTCATTACTTTGATCTTTCAATGTTTGCAAAGCAACTTGTAAGTTGCTTTCTTTGCTAGTATTAATTAAATGTTATTTTCTTAGTGACAGGTTAGTTTTCTTGATGCTGTTCTGAGAAAGCTGCATGCCTGATTTCCTGCAGCAGTAGAAGCTTTTAAGGGTCATCCACAGTATGCATAAGCATTTTCAGCATTATTAAAATCTTACCAAGGTATTTCCTGTTTTTTAAAAGGTATTGTCCCAGTGGTTGTCCGGGAAAGAATGAAATTGTCTTACCTATAGCTGTCATTCAAAAAATGTCATATTCTTTGTTCATTTTAATGTAATTTATGTGACTTATGGAAGTGGCTATGTGCTGTGCTGATAATTCTGCAAATACAACTCTTTAATGTAAAACTGGAAAAAACCCCACTTTCCTATAAACTACCTGTGCATAATACAATTGGCAACTGAATTGGATACAGTGGTAACAAAATCAGTGGCTCAATATCCTTCAAGCCTCTGTTGTGTTATTACCTAAAAGGGTGTACCACAGTCAAGAATATGCAAAACCTACTCCTCTCAGATGGCTCCAGCCTTGCTGAAAATTACTTTTTACTCACTGGTATGGATTTTCTTAACTCCAAATACTTCCATGTGCATAATAATATTATGGATCGTAGTGATAAATATTTTGTTTATACTAGTATTTTTATAGTTTCTCATGAATAATAGAAGAGTTTGCCTATGCCAAAAGCTATTTTGGGCATATTTTTTGTTAGGCTACTTCAGCACTTTAAACACTACCTAATTGGATATATTTATCTATAATTAGATATATTTTATTACATCTGCTTCCTCTATCTACTGAGATATCCTTCACCAGAAGTGAAACCTTGAAATATTGACTTTGTGGCACTACAACCATAGCAATGGGAGAGTTGTGCCTCTATAGTTACCCATGCAATATTTGTTTAATTAATGTCTTAAGGGTAGTTTGTTACTCATCAGACTTTTCTGCTGGTGAGAACCAGGCTGATTTCATGTCATACTCCATATCAACCTGTACAGACTAACTGTTACGGGTTTTGAACATTTTTCATTTCCGTATTTCTGCAACATTCAGGCTTCCACTTCTGAATTGAAAAGAGACAAAATCAGAAGGTTTCCTCCAAAAAAAAAGTGATTCCAACAGTTTAGGGAAGGTGGGAAATAAAGGGACCTCAAATGCTGAAAGAAAGGGAGTGGAGGCATTGAAGTATGGAACCTCTTTTTTGTATAGATTTGAAAATTATTTGTTCCACAGAGCTGCAGCTGAAATGGAAGTGAGTCTACATCAAAGCCAAATTGCAAGTCAATTCAATAAAAACTAATGAAAGATGTGATTATACCCCTGTTTCTGATGTGCATCTGTCCCATGATTGATTCTGCTGAAAATTCATATCCCAAAAACTTCTACGTCCATATTTTGCAGGAATTGAAGTTCTTTGTGTTTCACAGTTTTGAAAAGCTCCACCGAGATCCATTAGAGATTCTTCTCTGGCTTGGAAGATCCCTACCACCAACTTGATCATTTTGAGTGATTCCATGTTCTGAAGGGACCTGTTGAACCCTGTTCCACACCTTAATTTTCCAGCTCAGCAAGGCAGATGAATCTGTTGCAAGCTATTAAGTTGGGGTTTCTTTCTGCTAATAACTTTTATGAGTCCATTCCTTTTTTCTTAAACTTAAGCCAATCCATTCTTCATTGTATTCCCATGTGAATGAGTCACATTAATGATTCACTGTCATCCATGGACAGGGATATACATGAAATGTGTAGTGTAAAAAAACCCCACCCATAGCAAAACTTGACTCATTTATATCCCACATGCAAGAAGTAGCAATGTATTTGAGCCATCATGATGTAGAAGTTTTAGACAAAATCACCAAGTTATTGTTCTCTGTAGCTAAAATATTATTTCTGGTTTTATTTTTGCCTGAATTGCTGGATAAAAACATTTTGAATGCATTGTATGAGGTCATTTCAAGCGAAAACTTCTGCCTCCTCTTCTATAAAGTGTGGCTCCCAATGGCTCATTTTGCACTTCTTATGTGAAATAAGCACAAATCATAAAAAAGGAACAGCATATAAATTAAAAGGAAACTATTTTCCTGTAGTTTCTCCTCATTACATGTCGCTCAAAAATAAAGAACTTATTTCTTTTTTATCTGACTTGCTCTCCTTTTCACTTTCTTTTCACAGTTTCTTTTCAAATTTTGAATCAACCAGTCCACATATCCTCACAATAAGTAATATTTCTGGATCTTTTTTCTGTCTATATAATATAGTACAGATTTGGAATGTATATGGGGAGCCAAATTCCTCTGGCTTTGCTCTGTGCCATTTCACAAGGCATACTGCTTTTACAAGAGGTACTTTGTCAAAACATGTTTTAAAGGATGAAATTATCTTCTCATTGTTCAACAGGTAGAGCAGGATTTAAATTTCTTTTCAGAAGTAAAAACTGTTCTCATCTAGTACTTCATGTCAGGAACCAGAACTGCAAAGCCTTAGAAAAAAAAGATTCTTAATTAAAATTGCCATCTCAAAAATATGATACTATCACAATATCTCCAATTAAATTTTTAGCAAATTGGAACTGATAAAGTAAACAGATTGTATGACAGTGATTAGCAAAGCACTGAGCAGAATTTAGTCACTAAGTTGAATTTATGTAAACCACTGAAGGTAAAACCTCAAAGATATTTAACCAGAAAAAGATCATGTCAGGGGTAAGTATGAATAACATCTCTTCAGTATATATTGAGCAAGTGTGAAAACAATAATATTCATATATGGAAACTGTTACTGAGAGCAGCTTATTAGAACATTGTTGCTGGTGTTTTTGTCTTTAAATAATTATGTATAAATATAATTTATTAAAATAATTTTTTTTTTTTTTTTAAGACAGCTAAATTTTCCTTTGGAATGTACAGCTAAGTTCTGCTAATAATAAAATAGCAGAATATTGCAAGCTATTGCATCATTAATCCCTGTATAACCATTTAAATATTGTGGGTTTTAATGTTTTTTCATGCTTAATGATTTCCAATGGTTCAGTTTTCCTGGACACTCTAATCTACTATGCAAGTAAAGGGGATAGAAATTTATACAACCAATGCAAGACTGAACCTTGGCAAAAAAACCCAAAATGCATTCACTACATAGAAATTGTAGTTTTTGCCATCATACTTATTTCTAAGTTATGTTTAGCAGCAGGATTACTGAACAAACCTTAATGTTCCATTTCCAGTCCTACCCTGTGGGCACTCACAAGCATTCTTTTCAGAAATGAGTATGGGCTGAGCCCCCATTTTGTGCAGTCTAGCACCTTCTGTGCTCTAGAAAGCAGTAGAACTTCCATCAAGATGTTTCTCTCAAATAATACCTAGAAAGTAAGAGAAAATCCATTGATCAGTTGTTCTTCTGTTCATTCACCAAGCATGAAGAACAATGCCTCTAAAAGGACTTTTTCTTTTCTCTTGGACACAACTGAAAACCTGGTGGCGCTGGTCAGCCTTAGAGTTGGGTGTGGAAAAACAATAATGCAAACATCCTCAAAAGTCCCACTCTCTGCATTAAAATACTCTGTACTTTCCAGTTCTTCTCAGGCAATATGCCATCTTCAGAAAAGTTTGCCACCATTTCTACTTTATTTATAATTTCTTCTGAACTGTAAAAACATGATTTATAGAAAACAGGAAAAGTATTCTTTTCTTATTTCATATTACCCCTATAGCTCATGCAACACTGTCTTGAAAACATCTATGGTGTAGGCAACTATATAATATACCAGATGGTATTTGTTTCTTTTAAAATGAACAACATTTGACCTCAGAGTTCATTTTTCCATATTTCCATTAATGTAACTGATAGTAGATACAAATGCAATTAAACTGAGGCCCGTGATCTGTCATCAGCCATTTCAAGTTTTGTAAATGTTTTTTTACTCTGCTGCTTTTGGTTTGTGTTTCTCGAAGTCTGTTTTAAGTAGAAGAGTTCATTCATTTTCTGGGATAAAATACAAGACAATTAGAAAATAAATCATTATCAGTGTCCTGGAAACATTTTATTGTTCCTATTATTCTCTTTAAATTGTGTTTAAAATGTTCAGGACACATTATATATCTACATATATATGTATATTATTTCTGATAAAGAGTATAAAGCTAAGAAAGAATGAATTAATGGCTAATAATAGTTATAGTACTGGAAAAAAGACTGAGCAAGCGATAAGCTGAATTAAAGTCCTACTTGACCAAAAGTAGCCTGCATTTTTTACCTCTGAAAACAGTAATTGCAGTGTTTAAAGTGTTTTGAGCACAAGTGCCACAGGCAGCAATATCTATCTTAACTTTCTTCTTGGCACGGTTGGCTTCAGTGATACTTTCCTTAATTTAGAAGACTTAAGTATAAAGTGACAGCTGCAAGTGCCTTGCAGGAATGCATGTTCCTCTTTGCTTTGTCACACGTGTTGCTTGGGAAGTCATAAACCTCTGGAAAAGGAACAGCAATGCCACTGTAAAGGTGAGGTTGTGGCAAACGTTATGTCATGTCATTGTGGAACAATCACTGCAGGATGTTTACAGCCCAAAACTCATCCTCAGTTTTACACTTCAAGCCAGGTAAAAATTTCTGTTAATATAAATGAAACTCATAAATGCTTGTCTGCTAAAGAGTGAAACACCGTGTATTAGTTTAACCATTTCAAATGACTCTCCCAAACTCCTGGAAGCACCAGATGAGACAATATTTATACATGTGCAGACGGAAGGACTGATTCTCCACTGCCTTCCACTGGCACATTTGTAAAAAATTGAGTGCAGCTTCTGTTTTGACAAGTCCTTCACTTAAACCAGGCTTTGGTACTCTTAATATTTTCAGCCTGGTAAAACAACCGGCCATCTGTCAAAGTTGCTTGAACCACCCCCACCTCTGACATTCACAGATTGACAGATTTGTTGAGAATGGTAGTGAGCTTATTAGACTTATTTGTCAAAATTGTTTTGAACAGATGTCTTAATTAGTTGCTTATAATATTAAATTAGCATTGTTTATGCTAATGGAGTTTTTAAAGTAATTGATTCAGAATGTCTTCAGGAATACTGAAGTGAGGAGGATGGAAATGAAATTGTCACACTTACAGATTAATTTCTAAACTCCCTTCAGGGAGTCATATCTCTAGTGGAGATTTAGAGCAAAAAACTGAGTTACAGTTTTGCACACAGTCAAAAAAATTTCCTTAAATTTTCTTTAATTTCCAGAATAATGCAAAAATAAATAAGATGGTTGAAGAACTCTTCAAGGATACTCAACTTTTTCTTATTCAAAACCAAATATGTATTTGGTACTTATTTTGGATAGCAATATCACATCATAATAAGGGCATTGGCATTTCCAGTGTCAAAACTCATTTGGCATTTCTGAGTCACAACTGTTGGCCATTTTTTCTGTATTCTGTCTCTTTTGATAACCTGGCACCTCAATATACAGAATATATTTGATGAGTGTGAGTCAGTATACTGGTACCAGACATTAGGGTACTATTGATATCAGGTGGCCATATCCTCAACTACATTTCAAAGTTCAAATTTACTCAAGAGAACAAAGGACAACCTTCTTTACACTTCATGAACTGTTTCAGTAGAGTTGACTCTTAAATACTGTGTGGAACAGTTAGTCATTATATAGCCTGCAAAAAAGACCTCCTGACCACTGAAGTTTAGTAAGCTGTTGTGACCCCTCCCTCAGCAAAATCCCTTTTCTCATAGCTGTTTTCCGGCCCAGTCACAATATTTGTAATTTTCCACTGTTTTTTCAGGCTATGAGGAAATAGTATACCAAGCTTGGGAATAGATAAATATTATTTTGTAAGTAATTCAGAATCCATGTTTGAAGTACTTCCCTTTGCTAAAGAGGAACATGTTTCCTGAGTATAGGATAGAGAGTTAAGATTCACTTGTTTCATATTTATTTTTGTCAAATCCTTTTTGGTGTATCTAATGATTAGAGGCATGCATATGACTTCATTGAATGACAGAGATTATAGCTTTGGTTTCAACGAGACAAATACATTTGGATATACAGAAAATTTTCCATATAATAATAGGAAGAACAGATACTTAGTTAAGGTCTAAGCTTGGCTATCCATTGAACTCAAAATTGCTGTAAGCTAAGAATATATGTAGGTTAAGATATTGCATTCCATGGGATGCTTAAAAGCATGCTAATTTGTGGAAACAGGTTCAGTGTGTGGCCCCTGCGACCATACCTCAGATATTGTATCTATCCAGGATTAGCTCTTCCTCAGGCACCGCCTCCAGCCTTACTGCCCTGCTGCCTCTGAGCCATCTAAACTGCCTGTGGGAGCTATGGAGTGTCTATGTCATACTACCATGCTCCATCCTTTGTAGCATTTATCTCCAATAATGGCAGAAAGTTTTCTCTGTATGTAATCTATTTTTTTTTTTTTTCCCAAGACTTTATAGTTCTCTCGATTCTTTGAAGGAGATTACCACTTTTTAGTACCGATATTACATTTTCAGTTTTTGGTCTTAATTGAATTGGTTTTAAGTAAAAACAACAATTTCTTGTTTGCAGATTTTTAAAATAAATGTATATATGTACATATTAAAATATATTTTATTATTAAATAAAGTTTATATTATACAAACATATGTATTGAAATAAATATACAAACCTGAATATAAGCATGGCAGATAGCCTTAAGACTCACACAAACTTTTGTCAGATCACATCTAAGTTCTGAATTAAAAGTGTCAGAGCTTAGTGCAGAAACTGCTCTTGACCTTTGGAGTAGGGACAGTGGGATTCAGTAGAAGAAGGAGAAATGTTTTAAAATGTAACTAATCAAGGTACATAAAATGCCAGTTTCTCCTGGAAATACCTGACTTTTTAAACTACCCTGCTGTATTTTGTTTTGGATTTGCCTAGGTGGAGCTTGAGGGCTGTGGGTGGAGATCGATCAAATCTGCACTAGCAAATGTGCCAATAGTTACATCACTGTAACATAAACCGTGGCTATACCAATGCACCTGGACATCCTGCAGGTAGCATATGTCAGCTCCATTGATAAGATTTCTTCCTTCAAATATTTCTTGGGAGACACAAATGGCCCTTTTGTTTTCAAACTAGCACTTAAATATTCATATGACTTCAAATCTGGTCATTGGCTCCAATAATAACAGTTCATTCACAGAAATCCTATCTAGTAATGTTTCATTATAAAGAGGAAGCTGTACCACTATCACTTTAAAACATAGTTGGCCTCAAATCTTACTATTAGAAAGATAAGTACAGAGCAAAATATTTACACCTCTTCACTGATTTTTCAGTGCGCTGTTAAAATCTAGATTCACAGAGCATAGGAGAGCTTGATAGCAAAAAGGCAATTTTTATTGCTCTCTTTGGAGGGGCCATGTAAAATCGGTGATTTTGAGAGCTGCACATTTTAATATTAACAAAAAAATTGTTACTTCTTGTTCTGTGAAAGTGACAAAATTACTTGAACACTATTCCCATTAAAAAGAACAGGCAAAGATATCTCTGATGAATAGTAATTCTGGTTCTTCTCTTTGCTTGGCACACAATTTTTTAGGAAAGCTGTTTAAGTCAATGGAAGTCTATTAACATAAGTGCATTGCGGAGAAAGATGCACAGAGTTTCTTTCAAGTTACATTTCAATTCTTCACTTTCACTCTTTCAGATCCAGTAGTAAAATTGCATAAACAGCAGCTCTGTTTTGACTAAATTATCAAGTCAAGTCAAGAATGGGAGGGGTGGGGATGGGTGTATTATACAGTTTATATTTATGTATTAATTTTATGTTTTCATATCAATGAGAAAAAGCCCCAACAGACTACTTTGTTTCCTCATCTTCCAAATGTAAGAGCAAACACAGTTATATTTCCCACCATTGCTCTTCCATCAAGATTTACGGGTTTTACCTTGTCTCTGCTAATTCAAGAATCTTTCATCATCAAGTACCATTACTAGCTACTATATGGATAGTATATATGGACACCTGAGTATGCGATTAAATACCATCTGACGAAACAAAAAGCAGGAAAGATGGTCCTATTAATAAATGCTTAGCATTCAATTGAAGGATTATGCTTATGGAAAAGCACATTGTAAAAAAGCAGAAATGGCCATAAAAAAGATTATCAGGTCTTCTGCTATTTGGGTTTTTTCCCAACATTTAAGTTATTTCTAGATAAACCCTTGGCAACCTAGCATGGCAATGCTTTTAGACATACTCTGCTTAATGAAGAAATATGTGTGTGAGTGTGAACAGAGTTGTGTGATCTGTTGGAAACCATCTTTTGTGTCCCA
Organism: Hirundo rustica; assembly: GCF_015227805.2. NCBI lineage: Eukaryota > Metazoa > Chordata > Aves > Passeriformes > Hirundinidae > Hirundo > Hirundo rustica. The sequence continues at coordinate 30,977,038 of NC_053454.1, forward strand.
GGGCTGCTAAGGCTAGCTTGTCACCCCGGGGGGGTTTCCACAGGAGTGGGGAACAGAGCCTCTGCAGCAGCACCTTAAAGGACTCTGAACCTGGTGAGATTCCTATGACCCAGGGGTTTCGACAAGGACAAAGGACGAAAGGAGGACTCTTCTTCTTGGATGTAATCCACAAGGTTTACTGTAGAGGGGATCCGGAGAAGAGCCCCCAGACACAGGGAGTGCTTGAGATTATAAACCATGGGGGTGGTGAGGGGTGGAGACAAACAGATAACCAATCAAGTACAACTGGGGAGGAGTTATGGGAGGAGAACAGTAATCGGGGAACCAACAGGATTACAGGGTAGGAGGGATTACACTGTCAAGTCCAATAGAGCGTCAAGGGAGGTTTGATGTACACAGAACACTTTGGGGAAAAGGGAAGAGTTTACAAAGATGGGCAAGGAAGGTAGGCAGGGTTTAGGTGACTGATGGGGAAGGTGCTGGAACAAAAGGCGGGGAATGACCATATTAGGGAACAAAAGGGTTGGGGTAAACCATTAGCATACAAAATATAGGGGAAATTGGGATAAACCATCATAACAGAATACAACAGTGATCCACCTAAGAATGACATCCACAGGTATGTTGATCTGGGAAGCCACCCATAACTGCTTGTTTAAAGTTGTGAAATAAAAGGTTGGGTAAAAACCTTTGCCTTCTTGTAAATATAGCTACATCTGAAGAGACACCCCTCTCTTGCATACACTACCGCTGATGAAATTGGAGCCTGCGCACCAAAAAATACTCTACAGTCTTCATTGTTTTTAAGAGATTTGAAGTCTCTGCTGCATGCTGACCCACAAATAAATATGACTGACTTTTTTTATTAGAAAAAAAATTAAGAGAAAATCAATATATATTTTGAGGATATGGAAGAAAACAGAAACCTCTGTATAGCAAACCAAGATGTCAGTGGCATTTCATCTAGAAATTATTTCAATAAAGAAAGGTTGGTCACATCTATAATGTTGCTAAGGAGAAATCAATTGTGGCATAACAACATGTCATCACATTGCCTGAATGCCTTCTGTCCTGAACTCATGCCTATTGTCCAAGGTGAGTTCATAGGGCAGAAGTCCACCACCTCTCAGACAAATCCTATTCTTTTTTTTTATAGAAAAATGTGTCTTCAGAAACATCACTGTTACCTGCAGAAATGAGGTTTTGGTCTGTTTACAAAATCTGAGTAGGATGAAATGAATCCATAAGACATTTGCATATATGAAAATCCCAGAACATGATTATTGACAGCTGGATCATTTAAATGGGAACAATTCTAAATCTTAATAAAATGGGGGAGGGGGGGAAAAGAGGAGGGGTGTAGAAGAAAGATGGAGAAAGAGAAAAAACATGATTTTTTTTTTTTTTAACTGCATATGTTCTTGCGTATGAAAGAGAAGAATGTGTAAAAACAGATGTGAGACTACAAAGCCTCCCCACAGACTCCTTGAGAAGGAAGACACACATAAAGAGCTGTCTGTGTGGCCATTAATGTACAAACTGATGCAGGGAAAGGATATGATATATGTTACAGCAAGCACATAATTCATCACAAAAGCTGAGATGTATATGACTATCCCAGGGTAGCAGGGAATCAGTGTTTCTTGCATGATTAAATACAGCTAGTGTTTGCAAACATGAGGAAACCACTCCACGTCTTATCTAGGGCACACAAAGTTTGTCAAGAAAAGTAGCACATTTCTGAGACAAATCTGATACAGCTGTAGCAGCATGAGACGAACTGGTAGGCTAACTAGCAGCTAAAACTACACTATAATGACATTATTGATGTATACATAAGACCTTCCTTTCATCTGAGAATCTCATTCAATCTTTTAGCAGAGAATTATGTGTAGTTCTTTATATTGTCTAAGGCAAATTCCAATGGTAGCTCCTCCTCACTGCTGCAATAGCAGTAGCCTCTCCAAATGTCAAGGGCAGTTTCCTACCACAGTTCTGAATCACCTGAAGGAAAATGTCTCCATGTCATTCCTATAAGATTTTCAAGGGTCTTAGAATTTTCCTCATGAATTTACAGTCTGAAATGGGGTTTGTTGGTTTGTTTTTCTGCAGCACTTTGCTCACTTTCACATTTGCAATCCAAGCAATAAAGCCCTAAATATTCAAGGCTTTTACCACATCTAAATGGTCTAGTGGTTCTTCAATCAGTTACTGTTTCTTACATAGAGTTCTTCTGCTGAATTTCATGTTCCATTCTTCTTTCTTTTAAAATTTTTCTTATCTTTTCAACACCAAAGGTTGATGGATTTTATTAGTTAGAAACACTAAAAATATGCACATTAACTTTATGGTAAGTAAAAAGTGTGATTTTCGTCTCCTTCATTTATTTATTTATTTATTTGATTTATTTATTTATTTATTTATGTGATTTATGTTTTGACAGTTCATTTATTAACCATTATAGCTATCATTGCTTTTAATGCAGCAACTTTTTTCATAAAGTTGTGGTTTTCATGTCTGCCGCTGCTGCTCTGATCTCCTCATTCCCTATGATCCTTATAAGCTTCTATTCGCTCTAGCCCATTTCAGTATGACATGAAATGTTTTGGTGGTTTTCTGAGTTTCCCAGACCAATAATTCAGACTTATCTCTTCTTTACAGAATATATGCCAAAAGCAGTTTCCCTCTCACTCATACCATCCCATAATGCAGAGTTCCCCAGTGTCATATTATAGAATCATGTGTTCTGAAATGCATTTCATGTTAAATTGTCCCATTACTTCTTTCAAACATCCACACATTCAGCCCACATGGAATGCTGAATTGTGTGGTCACTACTGCTTGTGGTAGAGGCAAGTGCAAAAAAATCATGAGATTTCAACATCATTAAGCTTTTTATGCATAATTCAGAAGCAATGTGGCCTAATCAGCATTATTTTCTCTGTAAGAGATGTCTGGTGTTAACGCTTCTGTTGCCTATCACCATGGACAGAGCAGAGACAGAGCAAATCCCTATTCTGTCAACTCTTTTAACAGAAAGTGTCTAAGAAGTTTGTAGAGGCTTTGTAACAAGAATGACAGCAGCATCTGTCCCTTAGGGAATACATGTCTTTTCTTTCCTCCAGATTTCAATGACGTATAATAAAAACACAACAGAAATTAAGTGTGATAGCATTTTTGACTCAGACTGTCTTTGTTTTCCAGACTAATTATACTACTTCACTCTCCTACTCAGACTGCCTCAAAGCTTCTCCACCTGGCCATGTTCCTCGTGCACAGCATTGGACAATACTGCTTTCTCCCAAGCTGTTGGTACTACTATTCACAGAGCAGCTTCGCAAACCAAACATGAAACCATGGCAGTCTTCTCATTAACTGTAGTAACAGTTTGAGTGGAATGCTGTTGTACATCACAGCAGCACAAGTGAATTAAAATGTTGACGAAACACAGTTACATTTAGAGTTTGGTAGTAACAGGTGGGTGTCCATGTGCAGCTATTTCTTAACAAAAGGCTGAACCATTTTCTGCTTTACACAGCAGAATTCATACTACTTAAGCTGGAGCTGAACTTATCCATAATTCCACCCAAGTATCTGAACTGTTTGCAGCAAAGACCCTGAGTTAATTTTCACTTGCTTGCTCCCACATAGCTCTGCTGAATCTAATAGGGTTTCAAAGGTTTGACCAGAAGTTGACTTCAGTTTTCTAAGCACATTTGTTTGTATCATGACAGACATTTCTTTAGGTGTTATGTTAGTTAGGACAGAGTCAGATGCTAATTCCTTTCACAAAGGATTTTTTGAGTGATCCCACTGATACCAGCACCTTGCTCTAACCAAAAAACAACCCACCTGTGTGTGACAATGACTCACCATAGGAAAATTATCTGGTACATTCAGTTTATTTGTTCCTTCCACTTAGCCATCAAACACCTCACTAGGTACAAACAGTGCCACTTGGCATCAGTTAAATGCTATTGAATCCTGAGAGAAGATACAGTTTACCTCTATAGTCAGATAAATCCTGTTTATATTTCTAGATGCTCTTAAGTTATGTGCTGGCAAGGCAAGCTTCAACACCTGCAAGGGATTTACGGCAAATCTGGCAGAAATGGACAAACAGAAGATATTCTTAACCAATATACCCCTTCATTAAATTTCTTCCCTCGCTTCATAGACTCAGCAAACCAGCACCATTCACCTCTGCAGGTGACTACAGAACTTCTGGCTCTGAAGGGGACACAGATGTCTTGAACCACAAACTACCCCTCGCGTATTTTTTTATATGCTGAGGGCTCCATGCCTATGCACCTGGCTTGGGATAACACATTTTCATTCAGCTGTTGATGATTTTGAATCCAGTTGAGAAAACAGCTCATTTGAATTCTCCACAGCTTGTTTGATTCTACATCTAATTCATTACCTGATCACTTCTAATTAGAACATTGCAATGGAGGAATTGTTTTGTTCTATGCAGTTAGCAATAATTTCCTCCCAGTCAGGACACAGGATCTCTTCTCATAGGGTAACCTGCAAGAAAATACTGAAAAATTTAGGTTTGGTTGCAGATCAGAAGGAAAAGCTTAGTGGAAAAATCTTTCTGTCACAGAAGTTTTCACAGTAGTTAAAAGATTTTACTTTTATATTATTTTTCTAGTGTTGTTAGCACTTTTTATTTCCAGCATTTATTTTCCAAAATACATTTTTTGTTGTAATGATAACATACTACTATTTCTTTTTTTATAATCTGCTCTTTTTCTGTAGTCATAGCCAAATTTGCCTACACATTTAGGAACTTCAGACCACCAAGATTTCTGAATGAGAAACTGTTATTTTTGGCTTACAGCAAAATTGTAGGAAGATGGATACTGTCATTAAACGTAAGAAAAACATTCAGGCAAATATTCAGTGTTTGGGGCATTATTGTCATTTTCTTAATGCAATACATTTTTTGTACAAGAGCCTCATGGATGAAGACCAATAGCACAGAGGAGAGGAGGCTGCTTGTTGAGAAATTACATTGTTTGAAAGCATAAATAGAAATGTGCACACAAGTAGGAGGCAAAATGAAGCACTATTTTTTGGTTAAAAATACAATAAGAATAGTAGGCGTTTGAGTTCCCTTTAGCGATAATAATTACATTTAAAGCACTCTGTAGACTACTGGCTTGAAAGTGCAGAAATAAAGGTAATGACTGATAAGTGTTTGCAAGCGTTCAATTTTTAATGGTCAGAAGCAATAAGAGCTCACTTTGATACTAATTAAGGACTTATTAACTCTCTTTCAGCTCTGTGTCCAGTTGTACACTAAAATTATATATTTGACATAATTTTTTTCTACGTGTATCCTTGAGCATAACAAGTGAATGTCACTGTACCACAGTAATTTATGTATCATTATACAATTAGAAGTGTTTGCTTCGATAATTGCAGATCAGTTGTGTGGGTTTGAGTTGCATGTTGCACTTGTAATTGATTTGTAATACAGCTAAGATGTGAGACAGTGTCTCAGTTCTTTACTCTTCTCCTGTTAGCTCTGAAACAAAATTAGACTTATAAGAAACAGTAGAATTAGTTAATTAATCAAACTTGCTTAAAGTATCTGAAACTTTATTCATCTAGTAGATGTATTACATACATCAAGGTAAATCTAACATCATAACTTTCAGTTTGTACCTCATACCTTTCTGTTAGCCTGGCTCAGGTTTTAATTGAAAGATATGTATTAAAGATTCAAACTCAAGTGAGGTACAGCAATTTCCCTAAATCAGCTGTCTTGTGGCTGTCTCTGAGCAACAGGATTCTCTTCTCCTAGGTTTGCTGCAGTAAGACCCCTTTGGCCATGTTTCAGCTGCCCTTGCAAGTTCAGTCCCAGGTCCAAGAATTCATGGAGTGGACTTCTTTCTACTCCTACCCCGCTGACCACCCCCCCATATTGTACTATTCAGGACATACCAGGATTTAAAAATTGGCTCCCAACTTATAAATCTGAAAGGCTCAACTGAAGTTAATTGCTCCAGCTGATGACCTGGCCCTCAGGTTGTTTCCCAGTGTTTATGTGCTGCTCCTGGTCTGTCTCATGTATCATCATGTCCCTAAATCACCTTATGGGGGCAAAAGACCAGCTTTGAGCCTTGCCTCAAACCCCTAAGAGAAGTATCAGCCACATTCACCTTGCTGCCAAACAGTGGTTCTCATTGTCAGGGGTTAGCAACAACCCTCTCCTGTCAGGGGCAGCTGTATAGCATGACAGAATATGTGATATACCTGAGTTTCTTTCTCAAATCACTGAATGAATGCAAGGAGATGCAGCAGTTTGTTGGCCTGTTGCAGCTGTTTGATGGGACTTTCACCCATGAAAGTCCCTGGTTCTGTACCTAGAGTACCAACAATATTTGAGAAACTGACTTAAATGCAAGAAAAAGTGAGAGATGATGTTTGAAGGTTTATGAATCAGCATCAAGAGCTCCCACAGAGGTCTGTCCACATCAAGAAGTGGTCCATACTTGGGCAATGGCATTGCACACTACAAGTGCTTCAGGGTGAGATTGCCTTTTGTTTCAACACATTTCCCTTGCCATTCCAAATTAACAGAAGAGCAGGCATGTGATTAAATTATCTGTAAGTGATTATACAATTAGTGTTCTGTATTAGTGCAGGTAGCCTGCACTGCATATCACCTCTGCTTCTCCATTCCTCAGAAGAAAAGTATTTTCACAAATTAGATTAGCTGCCAAGTGCTTTTGATTCATATTAGTTATTTCTGGACCTACCAAGCAAGACAATGACAGATCAACATCAGCATCCTGCATGATAAGCACATTGTTTTGCAAGAAAAGCCTACGTACACTGAGGTATGAAGGTGTCATGCTTTTGAATTCCAGTCTTGAACTAAGAGCAACAAGAACAAGCATCTATAGCTTTAGTATATTCATGCTTATATTCCATGTAACCCTACTACATAACAATATGTTGTTGCTGGATATGTCAGTAAAATATATATATATATTCCTTTTTACCTTTACTCCTACCTATTTTCTCTTCAATACTATTCTCTCTTTTCACAAGAATCACCTCTTTATTTAATGGACAAGGACAAAACTACGACGTGGTAATTCATGGATATTATTCTCTATTGCAGTAGTCCTCTTGTTAGAGGACAGAAATGAGCTGAGACACAGACTTCTGGTACATTGCAGCATGAAATATGGTTTCTTGGTTTCTTTCCTGGTTTATTTCTCTTTACAGCTCAGCCATCCTGACTTCAACTATTCACTGACTCCGGCTGCAGCAAGCTCCTACTATAGGTTTTCCTTGCAGCCTCTGAGTGCTGGTTATTTCCTGCTAAACTATGACTGCATATATTAATTTGCAGACTTTGACTGCAGGCTTTTAACTAGCTAGACTGTGACTGCAGGTTCCAACAACAGGCTCCAACTGCAGACCCAGACTGGCCTCACAGCAGTGATTCTCTCTGCCCAGGAGCCACCTTCTCCATGATCCTCTCATTCCCCCTTCCTCAAGGTTTTTCCTCCTTTATAATCCCCCTCACCAGCTACCCCACTCCCTTTTACCACACTTATTATTGGCTGTAGCTGTGACTCCTCAGGGGTGAGGCTGTATTTGATAGTTAACACAGCTGTTACTTATCAGGAACAAGGTCACCTGTATTCCTTCCTCCTACAATTCTCCAAGCTGGTGATTTGTATCTATATGGTACCTGTTGTTTCTTTGGGAGGAAAATAAGTTGCTTTTGTCTTGAGTTCAGAATAACCTGTGGGTAGCCCTGAATTCTCTGATCTACTGAGGGTGAGATAAAACAGCCTGACCTCTGTGAGAAGAAGAAAGTGGGTGAGAGGAAAACATAAAAATGTGGGAGTTTTTTCACATATAATTCCATCAGAAAAACTAGAGCTAACCTTTGTCAGAGATCTCCTTTGGCCCAGTTATCAAAGACAGTAGTTGTTCCCAATTTAGCATTTCTTCTCTGCTACATGTACTTCATTAACTAAAACCTTGAAAACATATTTTTAAAAATCTCTTATTATTCAGATTTTAAAAACTTTTCTTATACAAATAATGAGAGTTATTTAATTTAATTTGTAATATTTCTCCTAGCATGGTACAAGAGTAGTTTTGATTCCACAAACATTTGGTGTCTCACATCTGGATATTACAAAATCAAAATAAGATGTGACCTAAGTCAATCTCTTTGTATTTATCCTTTCCACTTTCCACAGTATGCCCAGAGTAAAAAAAAAATCAGATAAATACTTCTCACTTCATTCCATGTGGACTTTTGATGTCCCTAAAGACACTGTTTTTAAATTTTAAAATTGAAGTTTTCCTCTGCAAGCAGGATATTATGCAAAAATATTCCAAACATATCTAAACATCATGTTTCTTGCTAAAAAGTGAAAAAAATCTGGCACCATTGATGCCAGAAATATTATTATTCATTTTACTGAAGCCAGGATTTCTTCTGAATATAAAAACTTTGAATATGTGTTTTAATTTTCATGATTCCCCATATATGCACCAGAATCACATGATGCTACAGCTTCCCAGAATTTCAAACCAAATAAAATTGTTTTGTGGATATTTTAGAACAGGCAGCTTCATAACCTTCAGGTGCTACAACAAGGGATCTTTCACTTAATAGGTCTTATTCAGCATTTTGAATTACCTCTGATGCAAAATTCCACATTATGGGACAATTTCTATAAAAGGAACATATGTTTGATATCCAGAGTATTTGTGATTTTAAGCCACCCAGATTCTGTTACACGGTTTAGTCTTTCTATACTCATCACACCTTTCTGTAGAGAGGCTCATGAAGAAAGAAGTTTCATATGATCACAAAAATAAGTAAAATCCTACAGCCACTGAACTACTTTTTTCAGAGCTTGAATGGCATTTTGAGAGAGGCCCTTAGCATTTACTAACCCTCCTGCCACAGCAAGCTGGCTGCCTGATTTTCTCATCAAGAGGTAAAATGAGCACTGGGAAAAGTGATTTGGTGAGACAGAAGGGATACAAACACCTAAGAGCATAGTGGAACTTCATAAAAAAACCAGCCCAGAAATACATGGAAATGCAAGTTACTTTAGAGTTCTTTACAACACAAACATGATGAGAAGAATAAGTCTATAACCACTTCTCACTGTTGAATATACTATAATAACTCATTACTTACCACTGGACACCCAAATCCTGCAGAAATTATGGGCTTGCAGGCAAACCTGGAGCCTTTGAGGAATGCTTAAAGATGTATGAATTCGACAAAGCATGTTGAAAATCTCATGTGGACAGAACTCTTCCCATTGAATGCCTTTAGAAGCCTAGGCATAAATTATTCCAACCAATGTCAACTGCTGGAGACCACAGGGGATTATTTTTTCAGTATTTTAATGAAATATTAGATGTCACTTAGTGTAACTGTGATCTTGGTCTCTTAATTGACTTCAAGGGATCAATTTCTGTTCAAAGGTATTCTCTGGGATTGAGGAAAAGGCAGTCAATGGACTAATATGAGGCAGACTAGCAGGTCTAGGTTAGAAGGGTGAACTATCTGGGCTCAATGACTTTTGGATAGATTTAACTGTGCAGTTCTGCAAGTCAATCAATCTTATTATGCCTTGTGAGCTGGTAGCCAGCGTGTGAGGAAGGAACTTAATTACTTGAATAGGCTGACTAGAGAAACTTTAGACAATGGTATATGTAACGGTTAAAAAATAAAGTGCTGTGTGTATTTGTGCTGTGGGTATTTGGACACAAAAATAAAGAGGTAATCAATAAGTAGACAAGACTCTCTGATTCTATGATTCAGGGAAGAAATTATATACCACGCACAAAAGACTCCCTGAAGACTTTGACTCATTTCCTAAAAGCTGACCACCTTCCTCCTAACAGGCTAAACCATGCAGAATGTTATGTTTATTATTTTGGCTAGAGCTATTTTCTGTCCTATTTAAAGTAAAGGGTAATTGTGGTTAAAGTCTCTTACAAAATCTGAATGTCTTCTCTCAACTAACAGAAGCTTTGGAGAATGCATTTTAAATCCAGCACAGCTAAACACTCACGAAGAGCTGCAGAGCCCAGGTATCATCAGTAGTCTTAGGAACATGTGAGAAGTGAAATGTTGCAGACAGGGAGCCTGTGCGCTGAGGATTACTGCCTGCTCAAGACAGCCTCAATAGCATACGCATGCAATAATTAAGGTCCTCTTGAATATCTAGCCAGTGCTGTGACGTACCTACAAATGCCTTTGTTGTTTTATTAACCACCCCTGTCTTTAATTTAACTGTTCTCATAGGGGCAAATGCACCTACAAAATGCATTTGATCATGTTTTCAAGTTGGAGATCAAAATACTAAAAAAATGCAAAATAAGTACTCGTTCCTAGTATGTAATTGTTTTACCTATTTTAATTTTATAAGTGTGTAGGAAATCTCTAGAAAAGAAAAATTTTACTTAGAGTCATTTATTGTGAACAACAGGATTTAGTTGAGATAGATCACAGAGGACCTTCATGGGTTGTAAATTCAGGTGAGATTTTTTTATCCATATCTAGTATTCCTTAAAGCTTTGTAAACATCCAAACTGTATTTTACTTCTGCTGAGATGATGGCCATATCATGTTTGTTATTTTAATATATTGCTTTTGCTAACACCATCATTTTACCACCAGCATGCTGTTGATAGAACTTGGTAAGAGTTGTTTGGAATAGGAATTCTACTCTTCTTATTGCTTCCTTAACACCCAGTTATACACCATAGCTATACTATACATTCAATATAGCAATATTGTGGCACTGAAGTCTGACAAAGAATAGTGCATTTCATCTTCATAGCATATGTCAAACACGTCGTACAGTGCAGCGCACAACTGACAGGTATATACCTACACTCTCTCATAGCTCCACTATTAACTAAGAAAATCCTACTTACAAGAAAGGATTCCAGATTTAGTAAAAGCTTATCAGAATTCTATTTGGTTTTACCTATAAACTAACTCACTTAAATTTATTTTTGTATTCATAACTGTAGTTAAGTTTTATTATGTGCAGGTCAGAAGGAAGTTTGATAAATATAGAAATGGTACATTTTGTACTCCTCCACTGCAACTATGCAAAAATGTTATCAGGCAATTAATTCTTTCATTAAGAAAGCCCTAAATATTTTTCCATTTTCATTATCAAGATATTGTGTTCCATAGCAAGAGAAAGTAATTTTTTATTGGTTGTGCAGAAGCAGGCTTGCCTGTTTATATTTGCCTTTTCTTTAATATTTTATTTTCAATAATAAAAAGTCACTTTGACCTTATTAGAGAAACAAGGACCATCTACCTAGTGTTGCATGGCAGTAAACACATATGCAAACTGAATCCAAAAATAGTTAGTGTGTGAGAAGTCTGTTTCCTTACTGTATGCTCGGCTTGTTCAAAGGCTGTGGAAGTTCCTTGCATCCATACACAAACATGCAGACAACACAAACCCCCATGCACACGTGCTCATATCTGAACTCTGCAATGCCATTACTGTATCACCCCACAATTATCACTAATCCTAAAGGTAAATTCTAAGTACTGGCTGGAAGCAAGATATGCTTCTATGCACCTTAAGATCCCAGAGAGGAATGTTAAGGCATGAACAAATTATGTTGTGCTACAAAACTTGCCACTTGTGTTAGCCCTGGGACACAAACCAGGTACCTGAACCCCCAGAGCACATTTGTCCCACAAATACATCTGCTCCTTGCCGTAACAGACACTACTCTTTGGGAGGGATGACTTGCTGGGGAAAATAAGGCCCATTCAACCCCCTTCTACTGGGACCACATCCAGCTTCAGCAGAAAAAAAGCCATTCTCAAAAAACTTTGGCTCTATACCATGCTAAAGGCAAAATATCAGAACCTTAATTCTGCTCTACCTTTCTCTAGCACACTTCACAACTGACTGGCCACTTCTAAGGAAACAATGCAATGCACTTATGGAGGAGATGTCAGAAACAATATTATCACTGATACAACAGCATTTCTAGAGAGATCATGAAAGCATACGTGAATAAGGGAAAGGATATCCTAAGGTTCTCTCCTTCTGCAGTCCAAAATGGAAGAGTTTTTTGAAACATGCTGAATTTTAAAGCTACCCTTTGAGAAAGTTTGGCTATCCCAGATAAAAATTTATAAATCAATTTAAAATGCAATGGAGAGAAAAAGTACCAAGCACACAAACAAAACACCCAATAAGACCTGCACTTGTTAGTCATTAATCTTGGTTAACTCCTAAGCTGCACAGTTTGCTCTGGCTCTGCAACAGGACTGTCTCAGATAGCCAGAGTCTTCCATAACTGCAGAAAATTTTCAGTGGGTGTAAGTTCAGCCACCCAATTATTACCCTTTTCATCTCTCTGTTAGCACTGATATTAATGTAATTAATAAAGTAAAAAATATTAGCATTATGAAAGTGTTAAAAAATGCCTACACTCATATTTATCCATTACTCTTTCTGTGGACCAGTGAATGACATTCTAATATTTTCTTTTTTAATAGATAATCTCTTTTAAAACAGAATTTCTCTTTTAGTGAAACATTATACTGTATCTTGTTTGTTCTGTGTAAATATATATTTCAGCAACTTGCTTTTTGTAAGTTAGGCTTGCACAAAGAAAGAGCAGTGTTCAGGTCTGTTCTGTATTTGCATGCTAATTTACACAAGAGCCATGGAAAAGCTTCCATTTGACCTTGAATCTAATTCATTGGTCAGAGTACATACTTCAGGGGGGGTTTGCCATATTTCTTCCTAAACGCATACCTTAAAGTCATCATGATTCCTAATTAGATGAAATATAACAAGACATATAATTACTTTCTTTACATCTGTTCATACATACACATTTCCTCATCAGTGAAGATTCCACTTCTTGGCCTTTAAATGTGGAAGTTTTTTAATTAGCAATGAAATGCTCTTTTTACTTCACTTACTTTTAGTAGCTTTTCTAAATATACCACTGTGCCTTTGATTTCTCATATCCATGTCCTTTCCTTTGATTTTTGGGGCCTGTGATTTTCTGTGGTGGTTTCTAAGATAAATGCCCCCTCAAGAAAAGATGGTAAACATCTAAGCACAGTAAAGAAAATGTCAAAACCAGGTATTTCTCTGTGTCTTTTGGTTTCCTTTGTCTGTTTGGTTTCCTACTTATAATCAATAAGAAGAGCATGTGCTCCATTTCCACTGTCAGTGTGAAATAGGGCAGATCCCAGAGCACATTTTCTTTATATTTAACCAAAACCTGACATTTTAATAGAGATGAATCCTAAAGGTTTTATGTACTAGACATGAGGTATTTCACTTTATCTGCCATTCCTGACAGCTTCTTTAATTTCTCTTGAAACAGACTTAAACAGAAAAGTTTCAATTTTTGTGTGTTCTCTTACCCTCACATTCATTTGTATACAATCACATTAAAAGCTGAAAGAAGCATGAAAATCACCAGCATCCATGACTTCTGTGCATTTTGAGAGCACTCTAGAGTTTAAAAACTCCCTTTATTCCTTCAGTGTCCTCTACTAGGTGAGTAAATTGATTTTCTAGTTTAGTAGTTATTTTGAAATGTAAAAAAAATTACCAGTCCAGGACAAAAATGGAATGTCAATTTTAAACTGGGGGGAAAAAAAAAAAAAAAAGAAAAAAAAAAGTTCTATGGCACAAGCAAAGGAATTTTTGTTTTGATATTTAAGTATGGTTTCAAATTAACAATTAATTCAATTAACAGAAAAATAACTCCAACAGAAATTTCAGCATATACAAAAAGGTGATGCTTATGGCAAGTGTTTTAGTGTTGCCATATATGTAATTTATTTGGACTTTTGTTATCCATCTTTTGTGACCTAATACATTTAACAAGGGCATTGTGGCCTATTAAGATATTCCAGTCCCCAGATGCTTTCTCATGAAATAAAATGGGTTGAAATATCACAGCTCAGCGAGTTTCTCCAACTGAAATCTTAATTGAAAGTATAAGTGAAAACACCTACGTGCTAATCACTGCAAAGTACTGATTGATTCACTCTAAAGTGGTGCAAAGATTTCTGGTCAGGAGCACAAAGGTGAACTTTATTACCACAGTGACAAGGGCTTGGATGCCATTGAGTCACTTCTGTGTTGGAAGGTGAGAAGGGAAAAGAAGCAGCCAAGAGAGGAAATCACAAAAAATAGTAGAAGAACCTGGCTACTCACTGCAGCAGCTGATGTTGGCAATTCTTTCTAAAAGCAAGGTTTCTGCCATCATCTCCTGTTTAAAGTAGAGCACCATGCCACACCATCACCTGCCTCCAAAGCAACATCAACCACCAAATGGACTTTCCAGGACGTTGCTGCAGACCACAGTCATTTTGTTGCTGCCAGCCCTCTCCCTTCTCAGAAAGATCACATATCTTGTCTTTAGAGTTGGCTCTACTCCCTCTGCTTAGGAATTGGGAATGGGTCACTGAGGTGTAGGTAGACAAATAAAAAACATTAATTTCTTTAAATAAAGCAGCTATTTTCTTCAAAGCATCGGGCTCAGTCACCTTATAAACTCAATAGTGTTGAGAGTTTCAAATGATGCTTGCCTTTGCAGCCCATACCTGCTAAAGCTGATGGCTCCATTGCCAGGATTTCAGTTCTCCATTCCACAGCAAATGTGCTTGGCTCCACATTCCCATCTTCACTTTCCAGTGTACGTTCATATTTGTTCTCACCTGTGATAGAACTAGATTTCATTGCAAAGGACAATGACTGCCATAAAGTGGAAATTTGATTAATTATCTGTTCACTCACAGGCTTTTTCCAGATGGCCTCCAATCTGCAAGTTCATGGAAAGCTTTACCTTTCAGCCTTAAGTATACCACAGCTAAGCAGGCAGTCTCCTTTCCCTAGAAATATCAGCTCCAGATGCCTATTTTCTGGCACGTTTCCTGAAGTGTTTCATAGTTGTACTTGTTTACAATAATGATGTGTGTCAGCCACACAAAGCTGCAAGCTTTAGAGCATTTAATGCAGCAATTTTGAAATGTTTCATCTTGCCAACCTCTTATAATTAGATCATGATAATTACATTTATGTAAAGAGTAAATCACTTCTTCAGTCTTTACCACTTTATTACTAACCATTCTGTCTCTGTTTTCTTCCTGTTGCAAGAATTTAATTGACCCAGCAGAAATCGTTACATTTTCCTGATGTAGGGCATTCTATCTGTTTTATAGGTTCACATACTCAGACTTATGTATATCTATATTGCTATGATCCATATGAGTTGTGACCCTTAGTATATCATGATGATGTCCTCAGTGTTTTTGAAGGAGGGATAAAGGGATAGGGATAGAGTATATAATCTAACTGCATGAAGAAAAGGGGCATTTCCCACTGATTATATCCTCTGACCTAAGTGTGGCTGCCAAGAATACCCATCCTTGTAAATATTTTCTGTTTCTAGTACTGTTGAACACTTGGAAGTATCAGAAATAATAAAAGTATATGTTGGGTACAGATCCACAGGAAACACTTCAGGCATGTAGACAATTTAAGCTGATTTCACTTGTATACTAACATAACAAGTCTCTTTTATTAAGAACTATGCCTTTCTGGTACATTTGTTATTCTTGAATATTTAGTTACACACACAAATACAAAGAGTTTAAAAGAGCTAGAAAAACAAAACACCTTTCTACTACTACGCATCAACCAGCTGCTTCTCCATCTGGTGCATTCTGTCTGCTTCATCATAGTCCCAGCTATATCTACCTGAGACCTGACTTTACTGAAGGTCCTGATAACCTGTTTCTTATTGAGGGCTTGTGGAAGGAATTATTTCTATATCTCCTAATGCTAATTTCACAGATAAAATATGACTTTGAGCATATGTGCTTGTTAGCTTAAGAGTATATTAGTCTGCTTTTTTTTTTTTTTTTTTTTTCTTATATAGATCAAACTCGAGTTCTGTGATAAAACAAAAAGTGTCTGATGCCCAAATGGTCAGAAATATGCAATGAAAATTGGCTTAACCATTTTTATATATGCCTCCATAGAAAAATATGATCTAATGCATTAAGAATGCATCTTGATAAGTTGCAAGAAACAGTCAAAACGCTGTGCAGGATTAGAGGTGCTGAGATGGAAATGGAGATAGAGAAATGCTTTCAGAATCATGCTTCTGTGGCAGACACCACAGAGAATTTGGCACCTTGGACCCTAGCAACACACATAAGCAGGACTCTGCTTCCCTACCCAGCCTCCAGCACTACAACCAAAATCAGACCTGAAGAAGTGGCAAAGGAATTTTTGGCAACAGGCTGGCCAACCTGCTGAGGCGAGATTCAAGCTGAAGGATTTGAAGGCACGTTGGACCTGAAGTGGTTGCGCTGGTGCCATATTCCAACCAACTGGGTAATAAGCCAGGCCAACCAGAGCAGCAGCAAATGTTCCTTAGCTGCTTCCCAGGATGAGGACCAGAAGACAACCACCTCAAGTGGATATGTACAGTGCACACAGCCTGGGGACCAAACAGGAGGAACGAGCTCTGCACCCACTCAAAGTCACACAATCAGAGGAATAACTGAAGCATGGTGGAACAACTCACATGACAGGAGGATTGTGATGGATGGCTATAGGCTGCAAAGACAGAAGGAACAGGAGCAGGGGTCACTCTCTGTGTTAAGGAGAACTTGACTGCATAGCATTCAACAATGGCAATTTTGGAATTCCTATTTAATATCTCTGTATCAAGATCAGAGAGATTGTCTCCAAAAAGGATCTTAGAGTAGGTACCTAGCATCAATGTTGAAACCAAGATGATAAGGCCAACAAGACAATATTTTGGTCTCTTAAGCAAGCTTCAAGTCAACAGTGTTGTTCTTATGGGTGACTTCAACTACACAGACTTGTTGGAAGAACAATACAGCTATTCACATGACATCCATCAAGTTCCTGGAATGTGTAGAGGACTGCTTCCTCATACAGATGTCAGATGTGCCGACCAGAAATGAGGCACTACTATATTTAATACTCACCAACAAAGGTGCCCTATTATTATGAATTTCCATGTCACACTCACCTCTTTTCACAAAAAGGACACACTTGTATAGGAGTATATGGGGTAAACTCAGCCTCATCAATAGTAAAGTTTCCCCTGTAACATTTTTCTACTAAAATTTTAAAGAAGTCTAATTGTCACCTCAGCTGAATGAATATTTGTCATAATTTTCTGATGGAATATATTGACTGAAGTTAGTCAGAACTGTAAACATTCAGTAGATTTGAAAAAATACTTTTTTTTTTTAAGTGAGTACCTTTAGAAAAAATACGACTTACCAGTGACACATCTGCACACATCTGCAGTGTAATACACATTTAAATAACTAAAAACACGTTTTGGTGATTTCAACAGTCTGATCTTTAATTGTTATCTGCAAACATGCATACATAAGTTTATCTATACATATATAAACGCCAAACCAGTCTTCTACATCACTGATGATGATGAGTTTATTTTCCCAAACATGCATTGATTTGGCTTAATGAAATAAGGCAGACAGGACTTACTATTCTAATGTTAAATCTTCACATCTACAGTTTGACAGGTCCACAAAAAATACATTAACTCCCAAGGCTGAAGTGAATCCTCAAAAGGAAAACTTAAAGAAAAACAATTGGAAACCTCAGCAGATAATTGGTAGATTCCACATAAGAAATAAAATTAAATATAGGAAGATAAACCAATGACTCATCCTGTAAAAATATGTATTGCTAGATTTTCTGTAGCAAAAGAACCAGTCAAAGAATGGTTGGGATTATTTTAAGAAAGCAAAGTTTAGCACTGAGTGTAGACTTGTGTTTATGGGTCTTTATCATACACAAAAGTGTATGGTTATCTAATGAAGTCGGGATAAATAACATACAGATACACTATGATACGGCATAAACTCCCCTGCACATTTACTGTTGGAATTTGCAGATTTTTCTTTCTCTTCCAATCTTCTTCAACCTTTTAGTGTTCATTATCTGGATTT
Source organism: Hirundo rustica (assembly GCF_015227805.2). NCBI lineage: Eukaryota > Metazoa > Chordata > Aves > Passeriformes > Hirundinidae > Hirundo > Hirundo rustica. The sequence continues at coordinate 30,995,087 of NC_053454.1, forward strand.
CATTTTCTCATGTAAAGTGTTTGTTAGGAACACATGTACTTGCCACACCAACAGGCTGAGCAGGGTTCAGTCTCCAAGAAAAATACATAGCAATTAACAGAAGTTTAAAAACTTATGTTTTCTGGCATTTCACTATTTTTCAATAAGAAACAAACTTCACATGAATCCTCACATTTTCTTCTGGATAGCTAGTTAAATCAACAATTAAACATCACATTTTAAAGTATTTCTCTGAAGTTCCTTCTTTGATTTTTGACACAAACTGGCCATGGGTCCTTCAGTGGTGAGGGACACAAGCAAACTGTCACCAAGGTTGGCTCAACTTTTGAATAAATGTAAGGAAAGAACTCCACATGAGTAGTATCATGAGAGAGAAAAGTAACTGGTGAAGATGAATATTATATATATTTGCTTCCTAGGACCCTGCTAGCTATACTTATAGCACTCTATCCCCAAAAATACTCAGAAAGTTAGTAGAGGAAATGTATCTCAAAAATGTACCCAGAAGTTGTTTCCTTCACACTTATTTGCAATCCACATGGATTCTTTCTAATACAATTGCCTTTGTCTATTGCAGGTTTAAATTTACATCATTCTGTATGCATAATATTTATACTCATACTTCCTTTTCAAAACTACCTTATTCTCCACAGCTTGTTACCATATTTTGAGAAATAAAGAAGCCCAGAAGAGTAAAATAAATATTTACTTTTGAGTGCAATGATTCCAGGATTCTAATACCTGGAAGATGGTAATCTGGTAAATGGGAAATCAGTTCTAAAAAGAGCTAATTATGTCATAATGGTTAAACGGTATGAGAAGTGTATAATGAGTAACTGTATAAAAATGGCTAGTATTTATTTACTTTCATAGAAGAAAATACATAGACACAAGCAGAGATTAAAATTTTTAAATACTGAAAACTTTAGCTTGCTTACTTAATTTTGTTTAAATTTTCAAACCCCAAAACTTTTCCAAGAGGTGTCTACCTTGTCAGCATCACTAAAGAAACCAATGTCCTTAGTTGTTTTATGGGTTTACCTGTAGCACATGTGCCTTTTTTTTTTGATAGCAACATAAAACAAAAAAAATATCAAATTGCCAGGATTCTTGGGTTAATGGAGGACATAATGAAAACCTGCTCTTTCTACCTTTGCATTAGATTCCAGATTGTGACTCCCTTCCAACCTAAGAGTATCTTACTGAATTTTTCATATTTCAATTAATAAATTTTGTCTCACTGTTAAATTAATTAATATTAGGCATCAAGGTCTAGTCATCTCCCTCTTTCTATAAAGGTGAAGTCCCTACAATATTAAATGTCAAAGTATTTTCTTAAAATGAGCTTGAAAGCTTGGTCTTCAGCTATATGAAATCAGAATAAGATCCTTATAATTTGTTTGTGTTCCCATTAAACTGACAGATAATATTGACTTGGGACCAGAGACAGAACATGAAGCATCTTTCTCTCTTCTTGGGAAATTGTCTTCTGCACTTTTGCACTGCTGGAATCCTCAAAAGGATGCCTTGCAACCCAGCATGCAAAGGTGCAATCCTTTCACAGCAGAATTACAGTCAGGGAGGTTCATGTGTGCTGTTCATCAAGGGTAAATACTGAAAATACTTACCCTGGAGGTAACAGAAAGTTAGTGTGTATCTTAAACAGCCCAAGAAGTGAGAAATCATGCCTAATAGCTGTTAGCATTCCGTACCTGATCTTCTCTTCAGAGTAATTAATTGGAAATTTTTCTGTCCTTAACAGTACCAGTGCTGGGCCCTGCAGTCTCCAAATGAACCTGCTCTAAAATACTTCCTACTTTCCTTCTTATTAATGAGAACATACAAATATTAAACCTGAATGTTTCACCTGGGTGCTTTTGCCCAGTTCTGCTGCACTGAAAATAAATGGATTACCTATCTATGCAGTCAATATAAAACTTGACTAGCTCTAGCTGACAATTAGTTTTTAAGGTGGAAGAGTACCTCATTATACACATACAGTTGAATCTTTAAAGGTCACACATTGATGTAAATTACGTATCATGTTCTTACCCAAGAACACATGCATGTAAAGTTTGAAATCATTAGATTTTTTTAATAATTGATATATGCATGCATAAAGAAGGTTCATAGAATTAAAAAAAACAAAACAAAACAAACAAACAAAGAAAATGTAACACCAAAATCAACCAACCAAAAAAAAAAAAAAAAAAAACAAAAAAAAACCACCAAAAAACCACGAAAAAACAAAACCGAGAAAAAAAAGTGCATGTAAATGAAGCCGCTGAGGGTTTCGTTCCCCAGCATAATACATGTTATTTTTTTAGGGGCTCCCTGTAAATGTCTGCTTGGGGCATAAACCTGATGCAAAATGCATTCCATAATCCAGCTTCCATTAGTTAGATCATTAGAAGATTTTGTAAACACTAGCTGTAAGTGTATTTATGAGGTTCTTTACTCCCTTCTATTGCTTAAAAAAAAAAAAAAAAAAAAAAAAAAAAATTATTAATTTATTCCACCAATAAACATCTTTTTAAATGTATGAGACTTCTGTTCTAAAGAAAATGCAAGTATTGCAAAAACTTTCGTTAAGTTAGGCAATAACGCCCTATTTACACTGTTTCTTTTACTTAAAGCCAGGACCAAAATACTTGTGGTCTATACAAGTGCTTTCAACATTTCACACTTAGCAAAATGGGGTGAGAATGTAAACAAGCATATCTAAATTAGTATTGTGAACTTACTAGTTTGTGTATTTTGCTAGTTTGTTTGAATTTGTTGCTTTGAACTAGAATGGCATGATTTATATTGAAGAACCCCCTCAGAAATATTCTTTGTGAAGTGCTTCCAATATAGGAAAAAAATACTCCCCTCCCTCTCACCCTTGTCTTAGATATATTACAATATTTTGTACCTTCTCTTCATTATCCAGCTGATCTATTATCTTGAGGGGATTATATTTCTGAAAAGCTAAAAGAAACATTCATCCATCAGACATAGATCACAAAGTTTACATTGAATGTACATGAAATGTTTAGTTTTGTGCTCTACAAAATATCATGGCTTCCTTATCACCCTGTTCTGCCCTTTCCATCCCTGTTTCTTCTCATTGAGATATATGCAGAAGGTTAAAGAGAAAAGGTCAAAAATAACTAAATGGTAGGCAGTCCTCTACCAAACACTTAGAAAATAATCAGTCTTATCCCCAGTTAATTCTGAAATCTGGGCAGGTGGTTAGTCCTGTAAGGGGCCTGATCTGCAGAGAGTGCAAAGCAGTGCCACTTCACTGGAATACTATAAGACCAACTTCCTACCACCTAAGAATATGCTTTGGGATTTAGTTTAGCTAATGCCAGAGCTAAGAAAAAGCAATCCTTGATTCTTAAAACCAAGGTCAACTTAGGCAAGCTGTAAGTTATTGCTTGCTTTCTTTGTTTATTATTCACAGTGTTGTTATTTTATCTTTTATTAAGAAAGGAAAGTGCTTTTAGGTGTATCTTTCAATGCTTAAAGCATCTTATAGGTCTGTGTAGACAACTGATGCTATCACCAAAGTCAATAATATGAAAATGTACTCTGTAAATTGTATTTTATTCTCACAGTTTAAGGATTTTCGTATTTTTTAATAGCTGCAGGGATTCACAATGCAGGTATATGAAAATTAGAATTTCTTCCTATTTTGCAAACTTTTTATTATGCATGCTATAGGCAAGCTAGAAAACATAGGTACAGCAGTGATTAGGAAGGGATATATTATTGCCGCATTATAACACACAAACAAGTTTTATGTTTTTCTGCATAGCACTAGAAGCTCAAATTTATTGAGTCATACAATCTTATCATCACTCAGCTTTTAAATTAAGACACCATTCATTGATTTATATCAGACGTAAAGAAGTTCTCTTGTTGCAATTCTTTCTGATACATGGGGAATAATTCTGATAAAGTATGAGGGTATGCAGTAGGATCATTAAGAATTATTTGCATGCGTATTAAAAAAAAAGCAAAATATGTTCATGTTTACTGCTAACCTCTTCAAAGTGACAGCTTCTTATTATCTTCTATTACATACTAAAATATTCAACAAATATGATTGAACAATTTTTGACTTTATAGAGTCTACAGATAAAATGTAAATGCAAGATACTTAGAAGTTAGAAATACATCTATGAGAAAGGGATGCAATCATATCTTCTCTTTTTAAATATGACAGAGTAAAGAAGATCATGCCAGAGTACTTTGATAGCTAAAAATTCACTAACTTGTCTGACTAGTAATAAGCAGGCATCTTATCCTATTTTCTAAAAGTAGTGAACAAATTCCCAGAGAGTAAGTTAAAAAATAGGTTAAAGTGTGTGGTTAACTAATTTTCACTTCTTTTGAGGCTTTAGGTTGCACATATAGGCATTCTTGTGAGCTCTATTTGTTCCTGTGAAGAAAGCTTGCAGATCATGGTTATTCTGTAGATGTACACATTCTTGATTATACTTCATATTTACTGGGATCCTCATGTTCACAGAGTAGTGAACATTTTCAGCGGTGCTGTAGTAGATAGCACCCGTAGGAAAAGTACCATTGTTTGGTCCTATACCTATAATTCTCCCTCAACACCACCTCCCCCAATCAAAACTAGCAACCAAAGCCAAACAATCATTCATTTGAAACTGTTCAGAATGTTGGAAAATACCTCCAAGGTCATCAGGTCCAGGCTTTGACCAAAACCCACCATGCCGACTACACCGTACCACAAAGTGGCACTTGTCTTCTAAATACTTCCAGGGATGATGACTTCACTATCCTGTTCCATTGCCTAACCACTCTTTCAGTGAGGAGGTTTTTCCTAATATCCAACCTGAACCCTACCGTGGCCCAGCTTGAGGCTGTTTCCCCTTGCCCTATTGCTGGTTGTCTGGGAGAAGAGGCTAACCCCCATCTCCAGCCTTGCTACAACCACCTTTCTGTGATTCTACATTTCTTAAAACATTTTAATCAAGATTCCCAAAAGAGAAATTAATCCCATTTTTATTCCAGAATTTTATTAAACTGAGTGCTTACTTCTGCAAACTACTGTTGATAGGGGGAGTTGAATTTAAAAAGTAATTACTCCTGTTCTTTGAGAAGATTGTGGAGAAAGCCCAGATCAGAATGATCAGAATTCAGAAATAGTAACAATGTTGGAAACATTCTATACTGAGATATTTTACCCAGGCAGTCAATTTTAAAAATCACAGCCCACCAATGCTAAGGTGTTCCTTCATGATAAATGAATTTCTCCTAGAAAAACAGAAAGCCCACTAAATGCATATATTCTAGGTTTTGAACAAAAAAACACAGAGCAATATAGTATATTATTTTGATATTGCCTTTGTAAAATTTTGATATGAGGCTTGTTTCAAATAACTCAGGTACCAGATATATAAATGTCATATATAATGGACCCCAGTTAATTTCTAAGAGGGGCTGAAATACTCTCTCTGGTTGAAGAAAAGTGCATGTGAAAAAAAAAAAAAAAAAAGTGCATTGGGGATTTTTTTCCCCTAGTAATTTGATTTGACATTTTGCTGTGTGCTTGATATTATTTCTTATTTCAGTTGTACCCAGTTTTCAGGAAGGAATTATCATCTCTGTCATTTGATGCATTGAAATTCCATAAATATGAATGGGGATAATTTAATGAATATTCTGATGCTAGGTTGATTTTAGTAGTGAAACACAACAGAACAGAGTAGAAATTGGATCAATAGAACTGCAAACATTAAAAAATAAGGAAATTGCTTGACAGTTACAGTACTAAGCTCTTCAAAGCTATCTTTTGGTCTTGTAAAATACTCTTCATGCTATTTTAATTAATAAAACTGTTATCTACAATTTCGTTAAATAAAATCCATATGTTTCCTATGCAACTTGAAAAATGGTCTAAGTCCCCCCAAAAAATGGAACAACTTGAATAGAATAAGAAAAAAAACATCAGAACTGCTCAATCTGTAATGATTTTATTACCTCTTCTATTTCTTTTCAACGTCAGTTCAGTTAGTTTATCCTGCATGCGAAACAGTATTTAAATTAACTTTGCTGTCTTTGCATGAAAGATGATGTGAGAAGATTATGTGAGCTTTTTGGCTTCCCAGCAGACTGGCAATAACAAAACCCAGCCACATTGTTTATATATCAGTAATAACATATCTATTTCTGTAATCAATAATTGTGCATTGCTTTATTTCAAAAGAGTCCCCTTTCTTAGGATTACTTAGAGATGCGTGGTGAAGGAGTTGGAGAGGTGTTATATTATACCACAGATTCTTGGTATTTCCGCTAAAACTGTCTTTTATACTTTTTGGTGGAAGTTAATTTGCCATGGTGTATGGTCTTTAGTTATAAATAAGTATATGGGCAGTCTTTTATTGAAGACTTTTCTAACACTAAACATTTGCATGTCACCTGGAGTCAAGCTGAGTTTTGTTGGTTTTCCTCCAATAATCTGGAAAATAATCAAAGTACCTCATGATAAATTATAAAATTCCAAGGCTGAGTCTAAAACAGAGTTACTGGCAAATGCCAAGCTGATTTTCCTGACATTAAGGTAGACATATGCAAAAAGATGATGAGAATCAAAACTTTTTCATCACAAGGCTAACTCCACCCTTTGCTAATAGTCCTGGAATTTGACTGCCTTAGCTAATATATAGCATCTGGATAACTTATTCTCTAGGGTTTAGATTTTTTTCTATTGGACCTGATTTGACTTCTACTCCACAACCTTTGTTTGGAGACACTAGTGGAAATCACATCCTTGCCTTTATAGGTGCCTTCCAATGCTTCTTAATGTTTCAAATAATCTACTGCTGATCAAATTAAAAAACATCTAATTTTACTTAATACCTTTTTGACATTAAGAGAAAAATTATAGAATAAAACATTATTAAAATACATGATATAAAGCAAGACCTTTATCCCATTGCTTTATACACCTGTTTAGACTCTTATACTTTACAAGTTTTATTGGAATTTCTTTCAAACCAGTTTTAGCTCTGCACTTGTGTCTTCACCTAGAGAACCTCATAATGACAAAAAACCCAAAATGCACAAAATTCATAAGTGACTTAAATTCTGATACAGTTCAAACACAGCAATGCCTGTGTTTCCTGCCTCAAAATGTTTTCACCTGCACTGAACTTTTTATTCACAATTTTAAAGATAGGATTTAGAGAATTAAGTAAATTTTGTGCCTTAAAGCCCAATTCAAATTCCTAAGCTGCACAGAATACTACCCTGATTTTCAATGAAATATCACATTGTTTGTCATGGGGAGCAGAAGTGATAGGAGAAATATTTTGTTTCATTTTCAGCACAGATCATACAAACCTAATTAGAATAAATATTCTTCTCAAATTAAGTTCATAACAAGATTTGTCACAGGCAATTAAGAAAATATGTAGACAGTATATCTCACAGAAAATATTTGCTGAAACTACTCTAGGTTTTATTTATTTTTGCATAATTTACATCTCATTTAGCCTATGTTATGTTTGTCTATTGTAACAGAATCCAAGCTATATGAGTGTTTACTCATCTAGTCATTTTTAATTACTCTTCACATGGTGTATTCATCTGTTCATGTGAATTGTTCACTCAAGATTTATATGAGATAAAATATAGATTGATAATTGACAACCATGACATGTCTTTCACCTAAACTGGGTGACTCACTCTTGGTAACAGTTTTATGATAGCTAAAAAGGATAACACTGAAGAACTTCCAGAGTTTGGAGTTTGCACTAGAAATGCAAGTGAATATAACAGTTTGTGATCTTTCTCAAATTATTTTTACAACTTTAGGTGAATCACTGTATCGCTGTAGGTGATTTAGTACACTTACAATAGGAATCAAGAAATAATTTTAGCTATTTTCAGTATGGTAAAAAATAATTTTAACAGGAAACTTGTGTCAATAATAAGGTAAGATTTTTTATTTAAGATTTGTCCTGATGACAGAATTATTTCAAAATATGGGAAACAGATTTCAAAAAACCAAACAATTGGAAAAAAAAAAAAAAAAAAAAAAAAAAAAAAAAAAAAAAAAAAAAAAAAAAAAAAAAAAAGCAAGCAACCCAAACCCTAACTCACTTTTTCTATTATATTTCAAAAAACCAAACAATTGGAAAACGAAACAAAACAAAAAACAAACAAACAAACTACAACAACAACAACAAAAAGCCAACCCAAAAAAACCCCCTCAAACCCTAACTCACTTTTTCTATTATTTTAATGCCTGCCTAGCAGGTTAGGAGATAAAATGCAGGCATGATCTTTATTTCTCCTTGCCAGATACAATTGCAGGTTTACAATTGCAGAGAACTGCATGCTTTCCTTTTAGAGACAAGATTTCAAATCTGTCAATACACAGAATTCTAAAAGCAATGAAAGCATTTCAAAAAAGAAAAAAGAGAGAGGAAAAAAGGAAGCTGGACAGCTGTTATTTTTGGTTAAGTATATTATAGTTTATAAAGAAAGCTCCCAGAGAAGAATGCAGTGTTTATGTGCACATTCCTTACAGATGATAGTCATTAAAGAGAGGCTTTGTGGTTAACCCCTGTCAATGGGAATGTATGGATTCTGGTAGGAAAAAGAATTATATACTACCACAATCTGTAGGAAAGTTTTATTTTTAAAGTATTGACTACATGGTTATGAAAAAAGATGTTTGAGGAGAGCAATAGGGAAGATTTGCTCCTGCTCCTCCTCAAGTCAGTAAATGAAATAAGCTCCTCTGATTTAATAGAGGAAAATTTAGTTTAGGAAGTTTTTATACTAAAGGTTTATAGTCTTTTCTAATTTTATATTCAATTTATAATACATTTCTATAGGATGAACTTAGGATACTTCTTTTTAATTGTTGAATAATAATCACTACTGTCTCAAATAAATCATAATATTACAGAGAAAATACTTTCCTCCTCTATTTGATGGACTGACTTTCTGAAGAAAGCATAAAATAAAATTAGAATCACTAAATGAATGACAAAATGATAGAAAGAATTTCCTTTGGGGTTTTCATAAAAATTTTATTTTCTAGCAGTCACTTCAATTAGGACAAAACAATGTAAACAATTTGTACTGTATTCCATGTTATTGCATGTTGATACACCTTTCCCAGAAGCCTGAACACATATCTAATCTTAATCAGATGGTAATAAGCTTTAAAGAGAAAGAAGCTGATATATGAAGTTTAATCTCTTCTTATGTCTTAAGAAGGACAATCAGGGCTAAGTTTCCAAAAGACATTTTTAAAAACCATGTATTAAACTGTAAAGTGGCAGAAACAGATATTTTTGCAGATAAAAGGATGAGATATACAAATATATGAATGCACAAATCCAACTATTTTGTAGGAACAAATAACTTGTCCATTTATAACTGAATTTGATATTGCTTAACAGCAGAAATCATGCATGAGCAGAATTTCAAAAAAGGACATTCCAAAAGAAAAACTGAGATTCTCCTTTTCAAAACTATTAGAATATCTCTGAAGAATCATCTAATGTTCTAGGATTCTCATTAAGTGGGTTACACTCTGAACTGTTCTTAAATTAATGTCCCATTCTCATTGAAATCAATAGCAATCAGTGCCAATTCTGTATGAAAGACTCAACCTTATTTAGGCATTTTTTAGGTTTTAGGTGCCTTCTTCACTGAAAGGATAGTTAAGCACTGGAATGGGCTATCCAGGGAAGTTGTAGAGTCACCAACGCCAGAACTGTTAAGAGATGCTCAAGTTCAAACTGGATGTGGCGCTTAGTTCCACGGCCTAGTTGACAAAACAGTGATTGGTCAAAGATTGGACTCTGAGACCTTGGAGGTCTTTTCCAACCTCAGTGTCTCTATGACTCTATTCCATGATCCCAAATCACCTACTGCAGCATCTTAACCTGGCTACGGGAGGCACTGTTTATGTGAAGTTAACTGGGATATCTTCAGTACAGCATGGCACAAGGTGGTGTAGCAACGCCTCGCTGTAAACCAGCAGAGGGGGAAGTGACCAGCTGCTGGGGATGTCACTTGCTGGTGTTCTGGAGCATATACAATAGATCATTTCATTTTTGAAGATCACAGTAAGTTAAACAAACTAAATATACAGTGGGTTTCAATCCAGCTAATGCTACACCTTTGCATATAGGGTTGGCAACAGCCCCAGATCCTCAGTTGTTATAAGTGACTATCAGTAGAGAAACATGAACTTGGAGCTACCATGATTGACACTTGAAGTAAGTTTACATTTGGGTTGATTGCTTAGGGGTTTTTGTTTGGTTTGTGGTGTTTCTCTGTGTTGTTTCTTGGGTTGGTTTTGCTGGATTTTTCTCTTTTTTTTTTTTTTTCTTTTTTTGGGGGGAGGGGGGGGCAGTTTTTTGACTGGGGGGATTTGTCTTTCCCATTTCTTTTCCCATAATCTATGTTTTTTATATCTTTGGTCTGCCAATCTGCCCAGCCTTGTCTTTACCCATTCACCTATGTTTGGGCACTACGTGTTGTTGCAGGATGTGAATTAACCTAATATTTAAACCTCACAAGGTAATCCCATTTTGCAAGACTTTGTTTAGACCTCATCTAAAATCAGTGAGAGCAGGATATGTAAGACTGGAAAAAAGACTTAATGAGGACAGACTTAATAATATACAATTACGTGAAGGGTTAGTAGGGGAAGTGAAGATATGAACTTGCTTTCATTGTGTATTCAAATATAAATTGTATACATAAGCTAAAATGATGAACACAGACATGAAAGGGGAAGAAAAAGGGGAACATTTAAAGTTTGTTGAGACAGAAAGAAATGTCTGAAAAATTTGCATACAACACATTATTCTTATTCTAAACATAAAATAACTGTACTGTATCAGTTCATTCTTACATTAAATAGGAAAATGCTAAGAGATGGGAAACAGGAGGCTGGTAAAAACATTCTTTAGTTACAAATGTAGCACTGCATTATATGGTGTTGCTGCTTAAAACAAAGTAATAATTTCAAACCCTTTCTGCAGTTTCTAACCCTTTATTTAACTGTATGTCACCATCAGACACACCACATCTCTTTCTTGCTAACTGGAAGATACAACTTTATAATTGAATTAAAAAGCTACTGTGAAACAATGATCCAGAGCACTGTCTAAAAGCGTTTGTTAGGACAGTCCTTCATTCTGTGGTTGTACATGCTCAGGGCACAGTTTTTGACAGGGACTATAGGAAGATTGAATTTTGATGGCTAAAGATAGTTACAAAAAGAAGAAAGAAAAAACTGATTTTTTTTTAATATATATATATATATATATATCTCAGTGCTTTGTAGTGGGAAAGAATAGCATTTAAAATAGTAAGATGCAGATCAGGGTGTGTACCCTCACAACTTGCCCTTTTGGAAGGCAGAGCAGAATGATAGCAGGGAATCTGAAAACTTAAAAATTAGCTAAGAAAGGATGAAGAAATGTTCTTCCCCAGAAAAAGTAGCTGATGAAAAATGAGATATCTGTCATTTTACTGCTAAATAGTAATTAACCAGCTCTTAGTCCCTACAACCATACTTACAGGTTAATCAGACTTGTAAGTCCTGGACTTCTCAGGTTTTGCTAACTTCTCCTATAACCAATGTTTCTACTAAGCAGAGATTTGAACTCTTGGATTTGTTGTCTCGTTTAACTAACCTTCTATTCAATTTTTAGAGAGGTCTCCGTCTGGAAATATAAAGAGCATGCCTTACATCTTTCCATCATGACACACTTTATTTACTGTAAGGAATTTCACTAGTGTTCAATTTCTGAACAAAAAGAATTATACAAATATTTATATATATATGTAGCTCTTAAATATACACATATATTAGCATATATTTATGCAGTACAAGATATGCATAAAGCATTTCTGGTAATCAAATATCAACAAGAAGAGGAGGAGATACAACTAAAATTACAAAGCAGATCACTCACTTCACTTCTCACACTGAGGAATAGCATGGTTTGGCAACAACAGACAAATGGTGGAACTATACTGCAAAACAAAGACTATAAATTAGACCGGCTGTGTGGTATTTCTTTATGAGACCAGACGACCGCCGATGGCAAAAGGAAAGAGCCTGCTCTCTCACCGGGAGAACATTGGCTTTATTCTGGAGTCCTGCCCTGCCTGGCTGGAGCTCTTTCCCGGTGGCTCACTGGTGCTAGAGAGCGAGGTCCCGCCTGTTCCGGGGCTTTTTCCCCGGGGATGGGCGCAGAGGCAGGGACAAGCCACTGCCCAGTCAGGGACAAGGTGGGAGTGGAACAGAGTTGGGTTACATTCCAGTGTGAGGGATGGGCGCAGACGAGCAGGGACAAACAACTTGATAACAGTTTCCAAGGGGAAAGGGAAATACCATAGAAAAACATTACAAACCCCAATATAAAAATGAAACACAATATAAACCCAATTAATGTGTTACAACATGGGTGTTTCAAAGGCAGGCAAGGCACTGAGCACTAATCCAAATTTTGAAGTACCTGACCCATGCAGACTCTCACAGGTCTCATCCTATTTGGGGTGTCAGTGGCTTTTTATGCAGCTCAGATGCTGAAGAATATGAAATAGGACTAAGATGTACTTCTCCAGTTTCCTAATAATTCTATCTTTTTTTTTTCTTTTCTTTTCTTTTTTCTTTTTCCTCTTCTGATGCCTCCAGACAATTCAGGATATAAAGAAGCAGGTTCCCACTCAGAACAATTGTAGAAAGACATTATCTCTCAAGTTCTGCTACCAGACAGTGATCCTTTCTTTACTCACTGCAGTTTGAGATCACCATGGCAGATGTGGGAGATCTTGAGGACAGAAGAGTGCAAATAATAAGAGTAGAAGACAGACACAGATGACACACAGCCTTTACAAAATACCCATTAAATTAAAACTTTATTCTAAAAAATCTCTAATGTAAAGCCACATTATGCCACAGTGTTTAGATATTTGAACATAAAGGAAAATTAGAGAAATGACTAAGCTATAATTGATCTATAATCAGTTGAAACTGGGAAACAAAAAACTCAAAACAAATAAACAAACAAAAAAAATCCCTTATTAAGCCTTCATAAACAAGATGAAACCAAAGACTGTAAGCTCTTGATTTTAATAAACTGAACTACAAAACAAGGACCAAGCTGTTGGTATGTCACTTCTCTTTGAAATTAATTTTATTCTGCAGTTCAGCACAATTAAATGTTTGCCCTTAAGACATCAGTAGAAAGGAATGGGAGTTATTTGCTTTTTTTCCCTCCCCCCTCAATGACATCTCTTCAGTAGCAGACAGGAATTTGCCCTCTGTTTTCAGTTTGTATAACATCATACTGTGCTTAAATAACCTAGAGGGTGAAATTCCACCTGATGTAGCTTCAGTTTCTTCAGGAAAATACAGCTATATTTTCCTTAGCAAGTTACTCTTCTGAGGTTTGGTATAACATCTGAAATATTGCATTTTAAGGATCAAAGGAAATGTCATCCACAGGGTACAGTGATACTGAAAAATACAGAAGCCACAGCTCCTCACAGAGGAGCAAAGTTTAAATAAAGATACAACAAACCCAACAATTCTGGGTCACAGTAGACTGAGAAAAGTCAAGAAAACACAAATGGGTCATGCTCCACTTACAGTCCTACAAACTACACCCAGTAAACATCCTTTGAACAACAATAACTTCAGTCTACTTTTCTAAATGTTCAATGTATATATTTTCTTTAGACAGAGGCATATAAATAGGGAATTTTTTGTTCTCTTGAGGATTGCTTTTTTTCTTTTCTGTTATATCATTTCTATGCACTATGGGATCTCTGTTTCAAAGTTAAATTCAAGTAATGATGACTAATTAGTCAAATTTCTAAAAGGGTTAAGTCAATCCACATTAGTCTCAAGTAAAGACAGATAGGGCAGTCCTAGAATGTAAAGATGGCAATCAAATTTAAAAAAAAATAAAATAAAAATTACAAAATGTAACTTTTTGGACTTCTTATCTTAAAATAACTGCACAAGCAGTACATAATTGCTACAAAAGATTGGGGGTTTTCACAGCAAAGAATGTATCCAATGAATGCATCATTGCTTTACTTTTGTGTTATCCAATATAAAACCTAACTTCTGCAACTGTATCCCTTATTTCGAGGAAAAATGTGTGGATCTGTAGCCTGAGAACAGTTGACCTAAGCAGAATGCTGTTTACAAGTCTGCTTGGTCAGTCTTCCCATATTAGTCACAATAAGCATTTAGGTCACATGGTACTTTTTTGCATCTTGCTGGATGATTTGAATTTATTTTAGGCAGGAGGAAAATAATAAACAACAGTCAGTAATTAAGAGCAAATGCTATTGTATCTATTAGTTCTTCTAAATGTGAAGATCAGATATGTTTGAACTAACTTGTATTTTGAAGACTTAAGTTACTTGGTTTCCAACTACACCTTTTTACCTGAGGAGAAAGAATATATTGTCTAGTCTTTGGGAAATATTCATTCCTACTTAAACTGTAGATAGAAAGTATACAGATCTTAATATTTGTACAAGAGAAGCATTTATTTTTCTAACATTATTTTTTCTCTTCAGCAATCCTGTACTTTTCAGAATGATACTCTCAAGATACTGTGAAGTCCGTACTTCTCAGTGAGCCTCTTCACCCTCAAAGATCTTCCTTCTAATTAAACTTTATATTAACAGCTGAATGCAGACAGGTTTTCCTGCTTTCAATTATATGAAGCTAGTAATTCACCGGCTATATGAACATTAATTTACCTAGAGCTTAATGGAATTTACCTACCTGGTTTCAATTGATACTCCCATTTGCAGAGCTATGCTGAAACTCCATTCACATTCCATATATTCTTGCCTGGTGAAAAAATAGTTGCACATGCATGTGATTGCCTCTTTGGATCCTTTTCAAAGCCTTCTTTAGGAATCTGAATACGCCCTTCTGTGGGAAAAACTGCAGAAACAAAAAAAGGAATGAAAACACTTTAAGACCATCCTTCTTCCCAGAAGTTTCTCAGAACCTGATTGAGGGCTTCGGATATAAAGGATCCTAAAAGAACAGGAACTATCAAAGCCTCCAGCATCAAAACATTTTGGTTTTACCTTTCACTGCACCTCCTACTTGCAGGTATTGGTGCAGAAAGAGTAAAGCAAGAGATGGTGGAGATGCAGCTCTGGGAAAGATGTTTAAATGGGTATTCCACCCTAGAGGAAGCCTAGAAGAAAGGTTATCTTAAGTTGTACAATTTTTCTACTTTGATCCCTGCTGGGAAAATACACACCTTTCACTTTCTCAGTGCCTGCTGTCCAGAGAAACTGCAAAGTATCTGCAGCTAAAAAAGAATTGCATGTTCTATATATGCATAAAAACACACATACTTAAACATACTGAGAACATAATTCAGTAGATACTTACAGTGATTCATTCACTATGAAATCATACTGTGCCAAATCAATGAGTTACTGCACTGAAGGTAAACTTCACTCACTGTGTATGATTAATATCTATTGTGTTTGGCAGGATTATGTCAAAGAGTAATTGAAAAAAACTTGTATATTATGCATGGATGGTATTGTAAACATCACAGGCTATATTGTGAAGGATATCTTTAAAAATTTAGTTCTTAACCACAGAATTTTGGAAACAGTGAAAGAAGTCAAAGCATTTGATTACAAGAAAATTTTCATTAGAAAAGTAGGTTTATTGTATGCTTCTTTTATACCTAGATCAAAGAAGCACGTGATGTGCCTCATGATTCTAAATAATATTATGTTTGTCCCCAAGGTGTTCACATAACCCAAGGGAACTGGCAATATAAATCAATTGCTGTATAGGTGTAAAGTATAATAAGTGGATCTTGGTGTACTAGCTATTACAAATTATCACTCTGCATGTTTTACTGATTAGTATGAGAGCATCTGTACTGACTTGTACGCGATGCTCAAGGAAGTACATGTACATTCTACCTGCTTATGAGCTGAATGACTGAAAAGCCTTTGTAAAAAGACTGCTTCTCAGACCTCACATACCATAAATAGCTATGATGAGGTCAGGCATTTAGCCTGTTTCCTGATGCTTGAACTGTAGGTGTCTGTGTTTTTGCATTTGGAAGGGATGAAGAAAAAACAAACTGTTCATCCATTGTTATTAATCATTTACAGTGAAGTAACTATCCCACATTTGTATGAGCTGAATCTAGCCAATGTGCAATTAATTAGACATAAGGATCAAAGCTGCTTGTTCCTTCTGATGTATTATTTTTATAATATATTTTTAAATGTTCTGTCTTTTCTTTTTATGCCGTCAAAGACTAATAGGATGGTATGTGACATGCGATCATAGATGTTCACACTGATCCAATGCAACACATGCAGAGGTTGAAGCTAAATAAGAAATTTTTTACTAATTTATTCCTTATGTAATTTGTAGAAAATTCTGGTAAAGAAGGTCATTCAGAAAAACATACATTTTGTTCTATGAACTTAGCTCATGGGTGGGAATTTTCAAGGACATTTAAAGGACAAAAGTGCTCAGCATCTGAGATCAGGGTGGGGGGTGTGGTGTCTCTTTTTTTGGTTTTTTTGGGGGGGGGCTGGGTTGGGTTTGGTGGTTTTTTTTTTTTTTGGTTTGGGTGGGGTTTTTTTGGTTTTGTTTTTGTTTTTTTTGTGTGTGTGTGTGTGTTTGGTTGGTTGGTTGGTTCATTGGTTGGTTTTGGGTTTTTTTTTGGGGGGGGGGGGTTTTTTTGTGGTGGGGGACAGTTTGTTTTTGTTTTAGGTTGTTTTGGTTTGGGGTTTTTTGGCCAGAGATTCTAAAACATCACAGCTTTATTACTTTCCCATCTTTTTAATATCAAACAAAGGGCACATTGGTCCAAATGGTTCTCATTATGTGTTTACAATACAGTAGTTCTTGCTTTACAGACCTTGGGGGATGTTTGGGAGGACAGATGATCTTGGGACTATCTGATTTAAGAACTATCTCTTGCTACCTTAGTTACTAACAGAACAATATGAGAATGGTCTTGATGGATCTATCTCGCCCAATATTCTGCAGTCTAAGTGTGAACAATAGAGATGCCGAGGGAAGAACTAAATAGAATGAATTAAAATAATCAATATCAGGTAACAGCTGAACAGGTGGGCCCAGAAGGTTGTGAACACTGGTACGAAGTCCAGCTGGAGACCAGTCAGGATATATCTGAGAGGCTGATATTGGGACCATTGCTCTGTAACACATTCATTACTGTCCTAGTCACTCCTCACATGAGGAGAGGCTGAGAGCTGGGACTGCTCTGCGTGGAGGAAATGGCTCAGGGAGGATCTTATCAATGTGCATAAAGATCATGTGTGAGGGGAAAAAGATGAGGGAGCCTGACTCCTCTCAGTGATGCCTAGTGAAAGGACAAAAGGCAGTGGGCACAAAGTAAACACCTGAAGCGCCCTCTGAAAACAAGAAACACTTTTTTATTGTGGGAATTGTGAAAAACTGGCATAGGTTGCCCAAAGAGGTCATGGAATCTCCACTGTTGCAGATATTCAAAACTCAACTGCACACAGTGCTGGACAATCAGCTGCAGCTGACCCTGCCTGACCAGAAGGGTTAGACTAGGTGATTTCGCATCCCCTTCCAACCACTCAGAGACTATGTGTGATTCTGTGACAACAGAAACGTCTCAGGAAAAATATTAATATAAGGCAAGCACATAAATGTATTTCTCCTGACAGTTTATCTAGAGAATTTCTTTAAGCCAGAAACAGTGTTTTGATATTTAATAGAACAGTCATAGATTTCATATTTTCCCAGAAAATTGTTCTCTCCTTCTTTCTTCCACCATTCAAACAATGATTATTTAAAAGTCTGAAAAGGACTAATTTCAACCTATCTGCAGACTCATAAGAACCACAGATTAATTTCAGTCTAGTATTTTTAACATTATCCCTGCAATCTGTAAGTGTGTTTACAGTAGAATACAATTTACATACGTGTATGGATGAGTTCAGGGGCAACTCGCCATTTGCATTAACCTTTTGAGCAAGGTAAATGCTTAACTTGCTATGGTATCTTTGGACAACTATTCCTGATATCATAGATAAGAGCATGAGACAAAGCAACACAGGCGAAATCGCACTCCGGTGCTGATGTAGCCTGTTTATTTACTACATATATTTGTGTTAAGAACACTTAATATACTAGATTTCTTCAAGGTCTTTTATAGTAAAGCCAAGTTTTATCAACCTGAAAGACTTAAAGTTTAAGTTCCTAGTTTGAGAAAATTTTCAAGGAATCTAAAATATTCCCTAGGGATTAATACAGAATAAGTCTTAAGTAACCGTATGTTGAGGTGCTGAGAAGGCAGACAATGTTTGATTTTTTTCCTTCATTCTTTGCTTTTTTTGAATTATGCCATCCTTTAAGACTTCAGCCCCCAAACCATAAGCCACCAGCAATAAATTAAGTTATTACACTAAAATAGCACATTAATTTAGTAAATGATGTTTATATGCTTTTCCAAAACATGAGAGAAAATGTTTTTATTAGAAGTCATTCACCATCTTCACTCTTACACAAAAAAAGTATAGAAACATGCAGTTGGTTCCAATGTTGTCTCCTATAAATATTAATTATTGTCGTTCAGACTTTCCTGAGTTATTTTTGGTGCCTCAATATTTCACAACTAATAATTTAGGATATGGCCCTTAAGTGCTTGAATTTCAGTGGTATTCAATGACATTTTGGCATTGAAGTTATTGTAATATAGGACCTGGGCATGCTAATAAAAGGTCTTCTTTGAGTTTCTCTTTCTCACAAAATGAATATACAAAAGCCTTCTAACCACAAAGTGTTATTGCAAAAATAAACACATTGAAGTTGTGGAGTAAACAATGGTTACATGATATGTAAGACAGTAGTTGCTCAGACTCTTAGCACTGGATTTAGAGAGGGATCAATGATGTAGGATGGTTCCATGCTGAAAGGACTTATACTAGAAGGGTGACTTTGCTATATTTTTTACTTTTCTTCTGCAAAGAAAATGAAACTAAAATTCCAATAGCATCAGATTGTATACTACTGAACGGTGTTTATTTTATCTAATTATCCAATTAATTCAAAATTGCCATTCTTAAATCTTGCTATTTATAGTCAGATAAAGAAAATACCCAAATTGTGAGTTTCCCTTGCCCAGGTAACCGTCTATCCCACACATATCCTAAAAACATTCAGGAGTCTTGTATCATGCTCAGACAGTTGTTTCATCTGGGTTCAGGAAGCAAAGAAGTGTTTTGGCTCATGGCCACAGATCTAGGAAAAACAATGTAACAAAAGAGAATTAAACAAGGCAGCGGGAACCAGCCTTCTCAAGAAATTGAGGGTCTTCTTGTTCAGATTGGTCACATCAGGAAAAAATCTTGTCAAAGCAAACAGAATGTATCAATCCAGTTGTGGTTAGAAGAGCCAAAGGAAAACTGCTGACACAGAGAAAACCATCCATTTCTTAAGTCAATAGACACACCCAGGCCAACCATTTAATCCTTATCAATAATTACTTTTTCTATGAGGCCACTGAGCATTACAGTGGTAGCAGTGAATCTTTGCCCTTGTTTCCTGCACGTTCCCTGGCATGAGCAAAACCCATTTGTATTCTGCAATTAGTTGCAAAGCTTTCCTCACTGGTGTTGTCTTCCTCTCAGTTCCTCTCCTTTAAGTAATTTCTTCACCTTGATGACAGAAACATAGAAGAAATCATGGAGGGATCTCTCTTTAGCACTTTAAGATGAGGACCAGTTGCAAATTCTATGTAATATATTGCTGCTTTTACAAACACTCTCATATTGTCATCTGGAAATGCGATGCAGCACAACACAATGAAAATTATTTAATGGACAGACACCCTTTATGCAGTTTCTGGGGTGGAGGGGAAATAATCAAAGAAAGCAAGGGTCTGGTCTTCTTAAATAAATAAATAAATAAATAAATAAATAAATAAATAAATATATCATTCCTGACACTTGAACTGCAAGGAGGGGCATAGATGTGTCTGTCTTTCTGCTATTGTGTCAGGATATATATTAACTAGTGAAAGGGTCATCATGGTATTAAGAAGCCAAACAAAATATTTCTTTAATAACAATGAACTGTATACATCAATAAACTATGGAGGTCTCACCTAGACTAGACCATATTACATAGACTAGCTTAAAGGAATATTTCAAGATCTTAAGTAAACAGGAAAGGAAGTTAAACAAAGCTCAGTTATTGGCTAACTCTTTTGGGTTTTAATAATTCACTACTGGAATCTGCTAGATATCATCTTAACAAATAAATCATGAAAACATTTTCCTTGGGCTTGTATGTGACATTTTTCCTGAATTTACTTTAATCAAAAAACCATATTGATTTTTCTATGGTTTAAGATCATGGTAAACTTTTTTTGATCTTGAATTTTATTTAGGGTCCAATTCTGAAACTGGGTTTTTCTCATGGAAGGAGCATTGCCCAGTAATAGATACAAAATTGATTCTTGTCTGTAGTAATCTGCAAATAGTCTGAAAAACTCAAGTCCTTGATGTCCAAAGCAACATAGAGGCATGGCAGTACAGGCTTTACCCTATTGCTGTTCCCCACTTATTTGCATTTTTAGGAAAAAAAAAAAAAAAAAAAAAAAAAAAAAAAAAAGTCTTATGATAAAGTCTCATATCCCTTTTCATCTTCTGAAATTTTAAACATGTATAAAAGTTTGGGGGGGGGGGTGTTTTGCATCCTAAATGCACATCTATACAAAATTATATTAATTCACAAATTTCTTACAACTAATGATGAGCTATCAAAAGGTCATTATATTCAGTCTCCACTGAAATGGGCCACATTCAAACCTGTGACTTGGCTGTAAAAATTCCATCCTTGCTCCCTGGAGTATCTATCATCTCAGATAGCTTTTTTACGTTGTTGTGGTGGTGGTGGTGGGTTTTGGTGTTTTTTTGGTGAGGTTTTTGTGGTGTGGGGGTTTTTTTTGTTTTTTTTTTCCCCCTCACTAAACTCTAAACTACTGAATGATGATTGGGAAGTTGCAGAAAATTTAACTTCTATATTTGATATTTCATCAAAATGCAGAAAATTCTTTCATGATCAGAGCTTTTATTCTTCTGTGCAGTGATGTTTGCAATTAGAACACAATTGGAATAAATACAAAATAAGAAATACAGTCCACTCTGTGTGAAGATACTCTAACAAAGTATTTCAATCAAAACTGAAGAGAGAAGTGAGTGTTGCCAAATATTAAAAAAGCACAAAATCTTCACAACACATTTTACAAATAGTTAACATAATACAATCAAGTAGTGCTCTGTTATAGCCGCTGAAATTTAATAATGTACAATTCTTTTCAATGAGCATGCCTGATTAAAAATATTTTCATCAGACAGAAGGACAGAACTAAACAAAATTCTAATAAGTACTTTTATTTACGCAGTTAGATAGTTGTACAGTCCTTGTCACCACACAGACTAAGCTGTTTAACAATGTATTTTACTGTTTAAATCATGCAAGATGAGAAGACTTGTATCCATCAATACAGTTTCACATAATGTAGTTTCTGCCTGTTGCCTCTGGTAATGAAATAAGAAGATAGGCAGAGTATTTCAAGTAGTTCAGCAAAAAACTTATCTCCTGCCAGCACAAACATAGTTACTTACTGAATAAACAAACTTATTCCATTGCTGTGAAAGTAGCAAGTTTTTCCCAGGCTGCATTTTACTTTCATTTTGCAAAGGACTATGAAAGCTATGACTATTTGCCATGAAATCACTATTGTGGTAGTGATTTCATGACAAATAATCACTCAACTTCTTTTGATTCCCTGACATACTTCAATCCTGAGAGGAAAGTACAGGTGATGATAAATTCTTGCATTTATTTTATATGGTTTTCTTTGGGTCACCAATTAAAAATGCTACTAGCATTTTTAATGTTTCTAGCTCAACATATGCAGTCCTTAGAATTGTTTCATTTGGAGAGTGTCTTGATAATATAACATATAAAAATGGAAGTGGTGGGCTTTACAGCACAAAAATGCAAAAAAACCCAGAATTCAGTGCATTTGAAGGAAGTTTCAAAACCAACACCTCCTGAAACAGAAAGGCCTCTTATTTTTATTGAGGAAACACTTGTTAAGATATTTTGCTGATTTCAGTTAGATTTTCAGAAAAAGTTTAAATGAAAGTGCAGTGGAGTGTCCTACTCCTGAACACTTATGGCAGTAACAGTAATAGGAGAGAAAACTAAGCAGGAAGAAAAGTCAATAACTTGAGAGCAGAGAAGGAGTTATCATCAAAGCCAGCCTTCCGTCATGTACTCAGATTCCTATTACAGTTATAAGATGATAAGTACACAGAAAAGTTGAGATAGACAGCATTAGCAGAAATATCCTTAAAACCTGCTAAAAAGGAAAGAGGAGTGGGGAAGAAAAGAGAGAAAGTACAATTCCAAGCAATGAGAAACAGGTTTAGGTATGAGTTTTCTTCAAAACAATTTCATTTGATACAATGCCTTGAAAATCCCAAATTTAAAGTAATCCTTTTCCTTATTACCCTTCTTCAATAGACTGCTTTTGATTAACTGAAATAGACTTTCTTATGGTTAATTACTTGTTAATAGCTAATAGTTAATCAGTTCCTGTTGGATAAAATACATGTTGAAGTAGTCTTTATTCCAGATTTTGGGCAGCAGGGCAGCACTATGATTTATTTTGAATATTGTGATAGGTTTGGTAGAGAATTTGACTCATCAGCCTTGAATAATATATCTAATGTTGCTTCCACAGGTCTGAAAAATTCCATCTGTGCAGAATGTATATAGAGGAATACATCACCACAGGAATTTATTACTGATTATATGCTTTCAAGGTACAATTAGACCTAACTTCATTGGCTAGTTGAAAACTCTGCTCGAAACCTGCAAAAATTCCCCGGTATAATGGTAAGTTCAAACATCTTAACTGAATGCCATCTGTGTAGCTCACATAGTATCTTCTCTGAAAGTGAAAATATTTCCTTCTCCCTCTCTCATGAAACTCCTCTTGAACTCTACCCAGTCTACCTCACCAATCTAATTTCTTTTTTCTGCTCCCGATGTAAGACCCTCTTTGCAGATATATCTTTCTCTGCAGTTGGAACTAGAACAAGGGCAATTTTTTCTGAACTTAAAGAAACTGCTTAGGCGTTGTGTTTAGGTGGCATGCAAGTTTTATTACACATAGCTTCAGCTTCCAAGATACTAGCTTTATAAAGATTGTCAATATAAAATAATAGTACAGTAGAATTTTATTTTAAGGGCAATTCAAGCCTGAAGGCATGCTCTATAACTCGGCGTAGGTTAGCAATGATGTTGCAATTACAAAGAGAAAAGGACACAATGTATTTCTTGTGACTGACACATTTATATATACTTATGATGTGAAAATGGGATGCATTGATATTGATTCTTGGTTAGATCCTGTTTTGAAAAATGCTTTTATTTAACAGACATTGCCCTTTATGTGATCCCATTTACATGAGGGATTTTTTTCCATACCTTCAAAGTGACGCAATATTGGGCTGAATGAACACTTCTACGGTGTTCATTATTTGGCTAATTTAAGTAGTAATAACATATCTGATGCACCATAACAGTACTAAAGATGGTATAGAGTACTAGAGATAGTACAGACTACAACTTTACTAGAATATGGCTTTATTACGGAAGATGAGGTGTTATATTGATCTTGGACATTCTGTGAGGCTTTCAATGATTTAACTATTCAAAATACAGAACTTTGGGAAAAAAAAAAAAAAAAGAAAGCATAAAGAAGGCAGCAAATCATATTCTCTTTGTTTATCATGAAAGAGAGACAGAAGGTTAATGCTTGCTGAAAAAGAGGAGAAAAAAACCCAAAAACAAGTTGTCAAGTCCTATTCAGTAATACAGAGCATATGTGACAGTAGATAATTTTTATATGGAGTATACATATTAATCCTTTTATTTGGAATTTTCGTTTTGGAAACACAATTACTTTGCATACACCAGTAAAAAAATTACACTGCTCTATGACAAGAATTGTGATGGAAAGCTGAGTCGGGTAGAGTGGATAGACCAAGACCTTTTTCTTACACTGAGCTGCCAAAAAGGGATAGTAAATTAACTTCAAATACAGGAAAAGTAGATATTACTAGCTTTTAAAGTAGAGTAGATGACTTAATGGTGCCTAGGCAAGACAGAAAACAAATAAAAAAGAGTTCATAAAAGATTCTTTCTCTGCCTATCATGCTTTTGCAGGAGAGGTTCTTGTTTCACGTGCTGGATAATTTCAGCTGTAGGAGTAATGTTTCGAGAAGTAAAGAACCCCTAGTACTCATGAAGCCATTATTCTTTCCATGACTCACTATGGATAACTGTGTATCCTTTTGACAAACCATCCTTAAAGCAGAGACCCTCATCTCCTTGCTGTGACACAATCCTTGAACTAAACAGCTAAAAGGAAGGGGAGCTTGTCATGCTGAGCACCTTCTGTTTGTTCCTTAAATATTCAGGCACTTCCAAGATCCAATAGCCTTTCACTGAACTCAAATTCTTTTCATTGATTTAAGTTGGATTTTGATTAATAACATAGAGAACACCATGTAAGCACAGGAAGAAATGATTTTTCCACACATACACCCTTTCTGGACCAGACAACTCAGTTTACAGTAAGTAAGATATCATGTTGAATGGGAATGTCTATTTAGGAGTCCTCTCTGACAATGGATGAAATAATATTCCCAAATACATTGATCTCTAGAAGCTGGATACATGTACACAAGGTTCAATCAGAAGTGAATCCTAATATTAGTAAAATTGGATAAAAACCACCAGTAAAGACCAAGAATGTTTGTCTTGATGAAATCTAAGGGCTCTCAGCTGTATGTCCAGATTCATTGTAGCAGAAGGATCACATATAAGATTCCATCCTGTAGAAAAAATATCGAGCCTTAGTAATGATGGAAAACAGCTTTGTTTCTATCTATCAGCTTTTCAAAATTCTGAAGTCATCTATGTTTTTGACTACGTGGATTTGCAAATCCTAAACCAAACCTTAACCTAAGATTAATTAAATCTGGACAAATAAGCTATCTAGTCTTAAATAAACATGAAGTTTATGACATGGTAGATGCCAGCACAATTAAATTTTTTTTGAGAAATACAGTAAACTGAAGTCGACTGGGTTGTATACTTACATGCTATATATTTTAATTCTATAGATTTGTAAGCTGTAAGTCTAGAACTAGTCTATTAAAAAGGACCAATGACCAAAATAAGACATGATGACTTAGTCTCAGTAGACACCCATGCCTTTCCTTTTTCTTATAACCTGAAGAATTTTGAAGACATTCAGAGTATTAGATGCCACCATTAATCATTCTATACTAAATTAAAACCATCCTACTAACCCAGGAACATTAGGTAAATCCTTTGCTTACGCAGAGACCATACTTATTTCAGATGTTAATGAGTACCACAGTCACTTGGTCTTTCTAGTTTTCTCCATAGTTCTTCAAACTCTGATTTTGGATTTAGGACCAATTTTAGAATCAAAAGGACTGGTACCTTAGTACAAAACAGAACATAGCACTTGTCCAACATAGCACTTCTCCTTCTTTTACTTCATTCAATCCTACATAATACTAATGTCACCCAGAGCTCTTACAAGTTCAGTTTTGTGATCTCACATCTGCTCAGGGTTTATTGGAACCTGGACAACTAATTCCAACTACTCAAAACCAAGGAAGTAGAAATCATTTTAGCATAGTAGAAACTATATTTTAGCACTATGTCATATAAGCACTATATAGACTTCAACTTTTTTTGTTTGTTTGTTTTGAAAGTTCTTGAAAGCTCTAAAAGAGATGAAGAACCAGCTCAAGAAAACAGGATATTTAAGATCTCATGGGGAGCAGATTTCTTTAATCTCTTTTTGGCACTAAAAAATGCCAGTCATGTCAGCTCTGGACAGGTGAGTCTGAAAATCCCTTTCCTTACTCTAGTGTTAAGCTGATACTTGATAAAATAAAAATACCAGCCTACACAGCTTAAAAAAAGAATTTGAAAATTAATGACTGTTATAGCCTAGCCCTTTTCTGACCTTTTCAAACATTTTAATTGTCCTATAATTATTTAAATCTAAATTCAGTAGTTAGTTGTGTTGTAGGCATGAGACTCTGAACCTATGCAGTTCTGCCTTGAGCTTGCTGAATTTGAGATCTACAGAGCAGCCCAAGATAATATCTGATGGAGAAGCAGACTTAGCCTACCTTGCTGAGCCAGATAACACAAAAACCTCTGCAGATCTCCATTACCCACCCCAGGGAATATTGAAGATAAGTGGATGTTCACATCTGTTTGGGATGAACTAGCACAAACCATTACCCTAAATTCTATCCAGACCTTTAATCAAAACACCAGTACTGTCCATAACAGTGCAGCTGGTTCTGTTCCAGTTGTCAGCATGGCATAGAGTAGAATAAATGTCATAAAAGCAAACTTACATTATGCGAATTTTAAAATTATTTACGAAGAGAGATTGGTGAAGAAAATATGATGTGGGAAAGTGGCTTGTTTCTGAAGTGATATTAAAATATTCCTCAAAAATTGACATACACATAGTTAATCTATAAGACCAAAATATTTTAAGTATAAGGCTGCCTAGCTCACTTCTGTTTAAAGAATATTTTTCTCCTTCCTGTTGCTAAAAGAACAAAAATGAAAAATCACTCTGTAACAGATCAGCTGCCTCTGCCAACTTAAAGGCTCAGGAAATTACTATTGGAATATTTGGATGTCCTTACCCTACTAGTACCTGAAGAACTAGAACCATAAAATTACCTTTTAAGTTTAATTTTTTTGCTCTGTAGCATTGCTCTAGGTTT
Organism: Hirundo rustica; assembly: GCF_015227805.2. Lineage (NCBI taxonomy): Eukaryota > Metazoa > Chordata > Aves > Passeriformes > Hirundinidae > Hirundo > Hirundo rustica. The sequence continues at coordinate 31,022,042 of NC_053454.1, forward strand.
TCTTTAGTACTGCATATATGTGTATTTAACACATATCCACAAATAGTTGCAGCTTGTAGGTTTAATGATTGAGTCGCCTCAATAAACTCCCTTTAGGTTCACAGGGCACACAATAGATTGTCAAGTTGCTGAGATTGTTTAGCATTTCATTATACCATAGCTGATATATGACTATTATTTTGACATTGCTGCCTTGGAAGCCTTGAATAGCACCATGAAAGAATACCTAATCAAATAGTCAGTGATATTTTACACAGTAATAATTCTCTAGGGTAAAAAAAAAAAAAAAAAAAAAAAAAAAAAAAAAAAAAAAAAAAAATCTATAAAAATAATTAAAACATGAAAGGTTAAATATCCTAGCTCAAATTCTGTCAGATAAGGAGACATATGCTAAGGTAATCCTAAAGATTTTCCGGGGTTTTGAAAAAGTTTGGTTTAGGTAAGAAAATGTCAGCACTCTCTTAAATGTGTATTTCATAGAAATGGCCCCCTGTCTCCCCTGCAAACGGCAGACATGGGGAAGGGAAGCGGACAGTTGTAGTTCAACCCAAGTTTTCAAAGAGTAGACAAGAATAGCCAGAAAGACAGAATGCGTTTTTATTGGCCAGGTCTGCATCTACTAGACAGGAAACAAACTAGAGTGGTAAAGGAGTACGTACAGTTGACTGCAGGCCAGGGAAAGGATAATTATGAAGTTTTGGGAAGTTGTTTTGTTTTGCTTTCCGAAGGCTAAAACTACTTGAAGTCTGGGGAGTTCTTCCTAAGACCAGATAGGAAAAGGAGAACAACTAGAACAGAACTGTTACCGAACAGCCTCTTCCTCCCTTTATAAAAGCAGTTCAGATGGGGTATAGGTTTTGTGCTGGCCTTTTGTACCGTACAGAATTTAGTTCTTACTGTAAAACCAATCAGGTCAGTTCATATTTAATTGACAGAGAACTCACTGGAAACTGTGTCTGACCTCTTTACTGAAAAGATATATTTGCCCTCTGTCACAGACAATCGATGTTTATGGCCCCTTTATTGCCCGAGTCACAGGCTGCTATTATGTTCAAAAGTCCTTTTTTTGAAGCTGTGCTTTGTGTAGCAATTGCAACTGGTTTACCCTCATAGAGACCAAGAGAGAGTTATCCTCACCTTTGCCACCTCTGAGCCGGTGCAATTCAAAGTGCCAGTTTTGATCTTCAAAGTTTTATGCAACTGAAGTTACAACAATTTAAAATTATCTTCTCTTTAACAAAATGAGAGCTGAGAAATCAGTCCAAAGTACTTCAGATATCATTCCCCAAGTGCATACCTTGGGCTGGGAGCAGGAAAATTTCTCTGGAGGACACTTGAGTTTGGTATTTACTTCCGATCTCACACAGGTAACTATCAGCTCCACTTTGTTAAATATACAGCAAACGGGTTGAAATCTGTGAGGCCAGGTTTTGAGATAAATTAGTGAGAAAAATGTTAGTGCCATAATGCCTTAGAATAAGATGGTAATGATTATGATTATGATTACAATTATGTGGAAATATAATTTCTATTTCAGTGTTTGGGCAATTCCTGAATAGAAGAATTCATGTTTCTCTTGAAAGAAAACTGTCAAGTCCAGATAATTATTATTTTTTTTTAATTATTATTTTATTGACAGCTGAGCTGGAACTTGTTTCATCTTAGGCAATGTGATAAGGACAGACATATGTTAAAAGGTGACATGGAGAATCAAACATATTTTGCTACAACGGTTATAAGATTGGAAGCTTTTCAGCAACTTGGATGGTGTCCTAGACACCCAAGTGTGATTTCTCTTCTGTACCTTTCCTACAGGTTAGCAAAATATAACAAAATATATGAATTTTCTTTGAGATAACATATGACAAAGATACCCTTTCACATTATAGTGAAAGTAAACAACAATTATAACAGCTTTATTGAGAGTATTTCCAAAAAAAAAAAAATTAAAGGGCAGAGAAAACACAAAATGAAAATGGAATATTCAGTAAGTATCAAAATGGCTTTGTCAACATTATTTAAGATGTTAGAAACCTGTTTTAGAAGGTAAAGCTATCTATATAAGCAGACTTATGAATACACTTGCCTGGACATCATGGCTCCAACATTTTATCTGAAGTGCTAAGCACCATTACCCACTGTTGGAGAAGGATGGTATGTTCCTTTATTCTTCTCCTAAAGTACTTACTGTCAGCATAGCATGACTAGTAGGAGATCTAAATCAGAAGCCTCTAATTTTTTTATCTTTACCAGATACTTTTCAGAGATGTTCCTGTCCAACTTACAGGAGGTTATTGCAATTCTACCACTTCTCCAGGCATTAAGAATTAAAGTTTAGACAAAAGTTTAAGCACTTTGTGGTCCTGACCTTTTATTACTTAACTCAGCAACCAACCACAATATGGTAATGGATCTGAAAGGTAGGAAACTTCATACTCCAAAATTATAAAATATTTGCAACTGTAAGGAGTAGAAGTGTGGTTTGCATTTGTTTTTATCCTTTAGCTATAATGGCCTTTTAGTCCTTTTCTGGAATGCTATTTTCAATGCAGTTTATTTTATGCAACTTGCTTTGAAGCACTTTTCACAGAAGAAAAGGTCATTTGGCCCAATGGCATTTGGATGAGGACTGAGTATAATTCCATTTAGGGTCTTTAGAAAGAAGATGAGATGCTAAATAAATCAGTCAGCTGTGTCTGTTGTGGAAACCTATAAGGACAGAGAATTTTGACATTAAATTTTCCGGAGATTTGCTCAAAGTGAACATTCCTAGACAGAAATGGCATGTATACACTATTTGGAAATGTACTTAATATTACTATACTGCAATTTGTATCTGCTCTTCCTATCCTAGAATCCTGCATGCTCATTTGGCTGACAGATTTTAATGGTGTACCTTATAGGAAATAATGATCCAATGTCTTCAGAAGTCAATTTGACTTTCTGAAGAAGGCCATGACTTAAGGGTCCCTAAGGATAAATTGTTTAGTAAAAGAATATTTTACCTTGTGAGACTCTCAGAGTGCTTTAAATATTTACTGTCACACTGCACCTCTCAGACAAATAACTTTTAAAGCATTTTCTGTAGTTTTCCCAAAATTTTATAAATCACGCCATTCAGGACCTTCTGAGGTCGCTCCTTTCAGCTGATCCCTGCCACTAGGCAGTGCAACAATTCCTTGAACTTTGTCGAGTAAGAGTAGTTGTTTGGGGCTGACTTTAGATGAGGGGGAACCACATTATAAATACATCCTCCTTGCTTGTGATGTATTACTTTGGAGAAAGAGCTGCCATTCTGCACTTCTTTTTTTTTTGCTGCGCTTTGAGGGAGAGGAGAGGAGAGGAGAGGAGAGGAGAGGAGAGGAGAGGAGAGGAGAGGAGAGGAGAGGAGAGGAGAGGAGAGGAGAGGAGAGGAGAGGGCTGTTCTTGACTTAACGTGGCCGGGAGACAGATTCCCGTGCTCAGCCCACTTGGAGCCTCCCGGTTAAGCTCGTGGCTGTGTAGGAGCCGAGTAGGAGCCGCCAGGCGCTGCCGAGTGGAGCGGCGTTGCGGCGGCGCAGCCAGCGGGGCCTCCAAGCGGCGCCGGCCACGGAGAGTTGCGGCGGCGGGAGGCCGGGGCGGCGGGGGCGCGTCGGGCACGGCGCCTCACCTGCGGAGGGAGGGCGGGTGGCCGCGGCCCCGGTGCGAGCCGGAGGCCCGCGCGGAGCCGTGCTGGAGCGCAGAGGTGCGCGCCGCTGCCTCCAGCCGCCGCGCTCGACTGCAGCGGCGAGGACAGGGAGGGGGATGGTGCTGCCGTGAGCGGGCTCCGAGGGGGACGGACAGAGTGCGAAAGAAGACGGAGGGAGAGGGAGGGAAGGAGGGAAGGAGGGAAGGAGGGAGGGAAGGAGGGAGGGAGGGAGGCGGGGGAAGGAGAGAAGGAGGGAAGGAGTCGGCGATCCGGCGCAGCGTCCCCACTCTCACTCTCTCCGCTGGCTGTAACTCCTCAACTCTGCCTGTTCTTTGCCTGGACATGTCTTAAGAAAGTTGGATCTCTCCCTCCCTCTCGCCTTTATTATTTTTCTTTTTCTTTTTTTCTTTTTTTTTTTTTTTTTTTTCTTCTTCCCCCACTCCCCGTCTATTTTTCCTCCCCCTCCCTCGCTGAAGTTTCAAGCAGCGGATGGGCCGGAGCCGACATGCCGCGCTGTGGCGGTGGGGCCGGGCGCCGCGCTGGCTGCGCGCCGGGGCCGCGCTGAGCGATAGGGCCACTGCGGGGTTCACGCTCTAGAGGCGTGTGGGCACCGGGGCATCGCTCGCGCTTCCTCCGAAGGACAAAAAAGAAAGCGGGGGGAGAAAGCGTGCGGAGATGAACTGAGGTGGAGCGGACTTTGTGAGAAGAGTGCCGAGTCCAGCTGGTCTGGTGAGTTCTTTGTTTAATGAGTTTCTTATCAGCAGGGTGCTGAGAGGGGTGATTCTCTTGAGAGTTCTAGTGCTCTAATTTGTTGCGTGACTGAAAACAGTAGAGCCTTCGATTCAACCCGTGGTTTTTAACTGTGTAGAGTGTGTATGTTTATGTAGATATCAGTACGTGTTATGTATATCCGCACATCGACTCTATGCAAAGCTACGCGTACCTGGAGTTGACGGTACCCCAAGGTTTACCGCCCCCTTTCACGAGAAGAGCGAGGCTCAAGTTTCCCGACCCGAAGCCCTGCAGCCGGAGCCGGGCTGGTCGCCGCGGGGCTACCGGCTCGGTTGTGCTCCCTTCGGAAGCGCGGGGGCTGGCAGCAGTGCCCGCCGCCCGTGCGCTGTGGCGCGGCGCCCCCTGCCCGGCCGCCGCGGAACTGCGCCGCCGCCGCTGCCGCGGGGCAGCCGGAGCCCGGCCGGGGGCTATAGGGCCGGGCCCGGGGAGGGGGCGCGGGCGCTGCGGGGCGGAGCCGCCCGGCTGCGGGTTGGTGACCCTGAAAGGCAGCGCTTTCTAACGGGGTTGGTTCCTTTTGACCTGCGGCCGTGGGCGCGTCAGGCTGTGGTTGAAGAGGGGCTCCCTCCGCCGCTGGCTGTATTTATTTATGTGGCTAATAAAAGACGTGGCGGGGCTAATGCGTGGTAAATGCGCCCCCGCTGGCGGCTCCCGCCTGCAACCCGGCTTCGTCGTGAGTCCGCTGGGACAGGATTCCCCAGGCAAACACTTGATCGTTATTAACTGTGATCACTTATTAATGAGCGGTGAATCCTTCAAGCACCGTTTCGGAATATTAATCTTTAACGGAGGGCTGCCAGACTGACAGATATCCCTTCGGCCATGAATCCGGCAGAGCGCTTATCCGCTTGAGGTACGGAGAGGTAGCCCATACCCTCTCCGCGGGCCGCAGGGTGGTCGCCGCTGCGCTTCCCTGGCTCTATGCCCGGCTCCGCACTCCCTCTCACTGCCGCTGCTTTTCCCGATGCCGGAGCAGGGCGCCGTTCCTTACAGCGGTGCCAGGGAGCCGCGGGAGACACCAGTCGCTTTTGGCTTCTGCTGAGACCTCCCTCCTCCGCCCGGCCGTTAAGCGGCGGCTCGCCCAGCCCAGCCCAGCCGAGGTGGGGAGGCGTGAGCCCAAGCCCGCCGGCGCGGGCCGGGGGCGGTAGCCCGGACGCCTGTGGAAAGGGGAGCGGTCGCCGAGGCGCTGCGGTCGCCGCAGGGCGCTCCTGGCTACCAGCAGTGCGGGCGGGCACCGCGGGACTTGTCCCGGCCACCCGCTGTTCCTCGGACAGCGGAAGACCGCGTATTCCCGCGGACTCTGATGATCTCCCTTGCCATCCCCGTAAGACATCCCCGGCAGTAGCTTTCCGAAGTTTCTGAGTAGCCTTTCCGGGGGAGAACTTCGCTGTACGCGAAGTCGCCCGCGTCCTTGGACCGGCACCCGATTCCCTGCCGCTCCCGTCGTGCAGGAGGGGGGCGAGCACGGCGGAGGTCAGGGGTTCCCCCAGCCTCCGGCCACCGGGAAGAACAGCTCGTGGTTGCAGTTCGCCCTTCCCCCGCTGTTCTGTTCCGCGTTTCGTACTTCCACGGCGGGCCCGGGCAGGGGTGCGGGAGCTGCCGCCGCTCCAGCCGAACGCCGCAGAAACGAGTTCCGGAGGGGCGGCCGTCCAGCCCGGCGGAGGAATCCGGCGGCGGGGGGCGCCGCGGCCCGCAGGGGGCGGAGAGGCACCGGCGAGGCGCGCCGGTGGCCGGGGAAGAAAGGGGAGCGGCGCGGCTGGCACCGTGCGGGGCTGGCCCCGGCCCGCGCCCTCGCCCCGCAGAGCAGCGAGCCGCAGAGAGGTGAGCGCTGGGCCAGCCGAAACTTGGGAGAAGTTTTTGCCGTGGCGGAGGACGGGCGGCGGACCCCTTGGGAAGTTGAGACTCCGAGGCGAGGCCGGGACGGGGGCGAGGCCACCCGGAGGCGCTGGGCGAGCGGCCGCCTCGTGCCGCGGGCCCCGGCGGGGCGGGCTGCGGGCGGCGCCGGCCCCCTCCCCTGTTCCCCGCCAAGCCGCGGGGACGCCGCGCGTCGCGGGCCCTGGCGCCCCGATCCTCCCGCGGCTGGCGGCGCCCGGCCGGGCTGGAGCCGGGACCGCGCTCCCCGGAGAGCCGGCGGGACTTTAGCGGGCAGGTTCCGCCTAAGATGGGCAGAGGAAAAGAGCTGGCGGTGGTGCTTTTCCCTGAGGCAAGGTGTCTGAGTGCGTCTGATGGGCCATTGCAAACTTGATTCCCGGGTGAGCCGGCAGGGGCGGTTCGCGGCGGGTGGGAAGTGCCTTTAGGATGAATTTCTTCCTTTGTTCGCACTTCCACACCGCGTCCCTTGTTGCGTTCCTCGCCGGATTGCTCCGAAAGGTAAAGGGCAGTGCCCGCCAGGACCCGACGTTAGGCAGCGGCTCCCCGGAAGAGCCCGGCCGGACTCATCGGTCGGCTTCTGCTGCTTCTTTTATTCTTTAGGGCAGTTGAAGTAGAACAAAGTTATGTTTGAAAGATGTACTTTTTAATCTCGCTTGTCAGCAAGGACGACTTGTTTTACCGCTGATAGTATCCCCCTGTTGTAAACTTTTTTTTTTCAGAAACGCATTTCTAAGTTAAAGAAATGCTGCCTTCTAGCAGCAGGTTTTCCTGCGGTTTAAATACTTGCATACAAGTTGTTCCTAGGGAGTGGCATAGGAAATGCTACCTGTATGCTTTTACCACCTCGGCTGTCTCTCTTTAAAAGAAAAGAACGTTGTATAATAGGTGTGTATTTCCTATTTGCTTTTCTAACCGTCTGGAAATAATTCAGCTATTTAGTGAGTAAATATCTTACTTGCATGCTGTAAACTGTTTTTCAGGTTTTTGTTTTATTCACTGCAAAATCCTAAAATCTCTTTTAGAAGACTGAAAGGCAAACTTTAGTAGTAGTCGTAGTCATCCCAGAAGGATAGTGTTTTTTTTTTCTTTTTTTAATTAAGCATGCTGAAGAACTTTGTATGGCTAACTTAACTCTGCTATCAGTGCAAATAAGCAAGTGTAAAATGGTTTTAAACTCGCGAAGATTTACTTTTTTTTTTTTTTTAAAGTTTAAAACTGAATTCAAAATCAGTAGAATTATTTTTGCTAACACAAATTTTAGGGTGCCAGGCTGAATTTCAATCAAACTCTTATTCACAGGGATTGGAGGTCTGCTTTTCCTTGCACAGCTGATGGGTTCATATTAGACACATCAGTAAGTAACTGCCTGCAGATGAACAGTTTAAATTCTCCATGTAAATCCTTGTTTCATTCTGGTTGCAGAATTTTTTGCCTGCTGTTGGAATATAGCTGCTGCATTTTCTTTTTAACAGTTAATATCTTGAAAACATAAATCAAAATATCTCATGACATTAACTTATGATGTGGGGAATACAAACAAAACTTACTGGACTTTAGTCACAAGTTGAAACTGTTATGTTAATCTCTGTGACAATGTACATTTTTTGAATAACTTACCAGCTTTACTAAAGTAACACTACCATACACTCTCATCATGTGTTAATTTTCTGAATACCAAAACACCTTCCCTCCCTGAGAAGCAAAAGGCTCTGTTAATTTGTTTGATTGGAAAGTTAAGCATGTTGAAACAGCTAAACCTGGTATTTCTTTTTTCCCATCAGACTACATAAATAATCGTTTTTAAACAATTGAAAGGGTAGTTATAACCACAGTTAGTGCAGCTTGCAAAGTCACACGATCTCTCATAGACTGCTACACGAGAAATCATGTCATGACTGTTTTGTTTCACAGTGCATTTCTGTCAGACAGCATCAGTAGGGTATGCTGATCAAAACTGACCTTTAAGGTAAATAGTTAATGTTTTGCTTGGTAGGTAGGTTATTCTGGACTTAACTGGTAGAGGTTGCATGCAGAAAAAGAATAGCAATGAGACTAAGGCTTGCTTGGGTACATGGGCCTGATTTAGGTTCTTTTTCTACCTGTGACTTCTGTTGGTGGGAGAGTAAATATCTCAGTGTATTCTCTCCATAGATATATGGTAAGTTTGGTTCAGTGTATCTATGATAAATAAGATAAGCTTGGTTTGATCTTTTTTTAATTTTTTTTTCCTTGGCTTGGCATTGAAATTGCTGTTTACTAAGTTCTGTATTTTATGCTTAAAACTTTTCAATATTAAAATTTTTAAATATAAACGTTGAAATCCAAATACTGTAAACTTCCTGCTAGAAGAAAGAATCTTTTGTATGACTGCTATCTTATCCAGTCATCTTAATTTGTAAGTTATCAATTTTACCTCCAAAATTATACTTAGACCTTTAATGTGAAGATAGTTCATATTTCTAAGTTGCGTTTATATTTTTTTCCACAAACTGTCTTAATGTTTTGATGTGCTAATAGTTTTGATAATGTTATAACTAAGTAGTAAAACTGTCTTATATATCCCACTGCCGAATGTGCATGTAATAAAAATTACCTGAATAATAATTTCCAGATAGGGGATCAAAGTTTGTTTGAAAGTTGCTTTTGAGAATAATGAGGTGCGCACTTCTTATGAATTTAGGACTGTGTTGTTTTGTTAAGCAAAATGGTTGCCTTATGTATTGAACATGGATACAGAAAATCCTGAACTGGTCATTTTCCAAAGATAATAAAAAATTAGGAGTTCAAAGTGTAGCCTTTGGCTAAAATGTTTCTAAAATTCAGTCATTTTGGCATGCTGTAATGAGCCATCTGAGTTTATATCTAACACGTTATCGCTTTTTCTTAATGCTTTCATACTTTCTCTTAGTAGTTAACTTAATGGTCTTTATAGCTGGAATTGCTTAATACTTTAGATATTTTCCAAGAATATATTATGTTGATCTTTGGATAATTCTAGTCAACGTTTTTTAGTTTCTAGTAGCTATGTAAACTATGACAAGATGGAAAGAGTGTAATGTAAAAGAAATTGCTAACTTGTTTTTATCTGACACGGTTAACTGTGCAGCTGAGAGATACTTTTACATTCTTGATTGTGGCTCAGCAGGTCGAAGGGGTTTACTGCTAAGGAGTGGATTCGCTTCCTGGTGGTTGTGTTGTTGTTTGTAGTGGGCTGCCTGTTGCTGGCTCTGAGCAGACTTGAAGTTGTTACAGAAGAGCAGCAAAAAGTGCTCTAGGTATCATGGCGCAGAAAAATATTTACAGTAATAGCAAAGGCTACACATGTGTTCAGCTTTGAATATTAATGAGAAGTTGGGATATCTTAATGCAGTTTAATGCATCTTAGTTTGGTACATGTCCCGTCTAATGTGCCTGAAATGTGAGAAGCAAATGATAAAAGGTACAAACCAATACAATGTTTTATATTATAAATCCACCACTTCAGTTAGCCCATAAGCATAGGCAGTGAGTTAGCAGGTGCTACATCAGAAGTAAAGCTATGTTTTGGACTTAAGTATAAATTTAAATTAATTATAATAATAAATTCCTAGTGTAACTGAAGGAGAAAAGAGGGAAGCATCTGATCAGATCAACATAAAATTTGATCATTGGTAATAGATGGCTTCCAAAATTCCAGCAAGAGGGAGGAGAAGCTGGGTTTGCTTTTAAAACGTTTGAAAATGATGTTTTAAGCAATCTTCGTAACATTGCATTTTAGGCCAGTCTGATGGCATCTTAGAATTTGCAGAGTTTTAGAATTAGTGATATCAGTTATTTATTGCAAAGATTTGGTTGTGTGCAAGAACTTGTCTTGTTTGGTTGGTTGGTTTTGGTTTTAAGCAAATATTTGTTAACTTGGCAGTATACTGGGATATAAAGCCCTGGAGCCCCAAGTGTCTGTGTATTCCCAGGACGTAACAGCCTGGGAAGAAAAGTAGATGGGGAGGAATAATATTGTTAAACCATTGAAATGGTGACTGTTGCAACCTCGCTCATTGGCCCTCCCAGCCTTTTCTTCATTCAGTGTTAGGACCTTGTAAGTATTGATTCCAGCTAGTGACTTAACTTCAAAGAGCTTTAATTCTTTTTATCATTTGCTTATTCACTTTTTGTTTGCTATGTTTATAGTTTTAATTGTGCAACACACACTTTTCTCCTTCCAAAGGATATTCCTTTTCATTACTCCTCTGCAATACTTCCTATCATTTGTGTGAATCTGAGTCTTAAATTCCTGTCAAAATCATTGACTTAGTAATATCTGTGACTGAATTCCTTCTGAGGTTTTGAAGTGAACTGTTGACATAGGTAGATTAATTTGCTCTGATGTTTGCTAGTGGGCAGAGTCAGTCCATGGAATGTCAGCCAGTGTTATCTTTCACATACCTACCTAAGCAGGTAGGAAGTAGGGAAGAGAGAAGTTATTGTAAGGGAAAATGCAAGTGGAGGAAGGAAATGTGATATTATTTTAGTGGAGATGAACAGAACTAGCAGACAGGTAGGCACTTAGGAGAGATTTACAGCCAAAAAATATGATAAGGGCAAGCTAGGGCTAAAATACGGGGAGAAAAAAGTCACAACACATCGAGTAATTAATTTGGTTTGTGTAGCAGATTGGCCAGGGAAGAAAACTCAGAAGGAGAGGGTAGGGAAAAAAATTAAGGACAGATAGGGAAAGGAGATAGAAATGAATGTGTACTATTTAATCTAAGTAATCAAGACAATGTTAGATTGCTTTCTACTTGCTGGAAAGAAATTTTTGTCCCCAAGATCTTGTTGAAAGCTTGGGCATGTTGAGGGGCCTTCTGAAGCTTTGATTTGTTATACTGTGAGACTTGGAGGAGTGGAGGTTGCTGTAAACCCACATGAAGAAGGTGGTCCCAGATGTCTTGTTCCTGTGGTTTCTGCCTTTCTTCCTACTGCAGTCTTGCCTAGTTTTAGATACCAAAAATGTTATATTGACTTCAAAAGGCAAATCCAGTGAAGGTGTACCTCTGTGACTGTCTTGCTGTTCCAGGCTCTTTCTCTGTCATTTCTGGAGTGTGTTGGAGGAATGTTTCTCCAGTAGTTTTGGTAGATTATTGTTCTCATAGCTCTTGATACTAATTTGTTGCAGATCTGTTCTGAGAGGGGAATAAAGGATTTTGTCTTATTCTTTATGGGCTATACACTTTAGTGGTGCTTGGTATTTATTCTCTTTTCTTTTATGGCAAGCACTACTCTTACAGGAGTAGTCAGAGCTGGAGGGAATACAATACAGAACCATTCTCTGTTTATAATATTTATAATTCTTGGAACAGGTGTACATAGGATACTGTAAAGAGTTGATGGTAATATCAAGCCAACTTTTGGAAGTTTAATTCCACTTAGTTGGACATCAGTCATATTACAATCTAAATGAAATGTGGGAGGAGAATTTTCTACTAGACATCGTCATGTATGAAGTAGAGAACTGGAGTGAATGTTCACTACTCCAGATTAGTTCAGACCTAGTTTGCTCATAGCTGACAGCATTTACACATTTCTTCTAGCATGTTGCTTCATAGGAATGTTCATTTGAACTTAACTCTGTTCCGCTTATGTTGCATTAGTAATTCCTAGACTTTTGCTGTAATGGATTCTTGGATTTTTTTTAGTTTTTAATTTATCTGTGTTTTTTATTACTGCAAATAATTTTGACACTTTCTGCAAGAAAAGGATATAGTCTAAATGTGTAACCTACAGTTTTCTTTCAAGTATGAATTCTGAACTAAGCATCAATGTTTATTTGATAACACATTTGAACAAGCCTAAGTCTTACAACATCTCTTTCTTGTTTCAGGGTTTCTTTTTAATTGCTGCCATGGGAAGATACTTGACTATGCTGTTGCTGCTGATGCTGCTGGTGCAGCATTTTGGAAACTGTGAAGGAAATCAAAGGCCACATCATGCTCCATCAATGCAATTTACACAAGTACAGTATAATGCCACTGTGTATGAGAATTCTGCAGCCAAGACTTATGTTGGGCATCCAGTGAAAATGGGCATTTACATTACAAATCCACTGTGGGACTTAAGGTACAAAATTATTTCTGGTGACAGTGAGAACTTATTCAAAGCTGAAGAGTATGTTCTTGGAAACTTTTGCTTTTTGAGAATACGGACCAAGGGAGGAAACACAGCTATCCTTAACAGAGAGGTGAAGGACCATTATATGCTGACTGTTAAAGCAGTTGAGAAAAATACAAATGCTGAAACACGCACGAAGGTCAGGATACAGGTACTGGATACAAATGACTTGCGGCCTTTGTTTTCTCCAACATCTTACAGTGTTTCTTTGCCTGAAAACACAGCAATAAGGACCAGCATCGCAAGAGTCAGTGCAACAGATGCAGATATAGGAACAAATGGAGAGTTCTACTATAGCTTTAAGGAAAGAACAGATGTGTTTGCTATACATCCAACTAGTGGAGTGGTAGTTCTAACTGGTAGGCTTGACTACTCGGACATTAAGCGTTACGAGATGGAAATTCTTGCAGTGGACCGTGGGCTGAAGTTGTATGGTAGCAGTGGCATAAGCAGTATGGCAAAACTAACTGTTCATGTAGAACAAGCAAATGAGCATGCCCCCGTTATTACAGCTGTTCCATTGACTCCATCAGAATCAGACACAGATCCAACATATGCAATTGTAACCGTAGAGGACAACGACCAGGGTTCAAATGGGGAAATAGCATCATTAAGTATTGTTGCAGGAGATGCACTTCAACAGTTCAAAACAGTGAGGTCTGTTCCAGGTGGCAAAGAATACAGAATAAAAGCCATTGGTCCCATTGACTGGGAGAGTCACCCTTTTGGATACAACCTTACACTTCAAGCTAAAGATAAAGGGAATCCCCCACAATTTTCTTCTGTAAAAGTTGTTCATGTGGCATCACCACAATTTAAGTCTGGTCCTGTCAGATTTGAAAAAGAGATATATAGAGCTGAAATAAGTGAATTTGCTCCTCCAAACACACCTGTGATAATGGTGAAAGCTGTGCCTAGTTACCCACATTTAAAATATGTATTTAAAAACACACCAGGAAAAGCAAAATTCAATTTAAACACTCACACTGGTCTTATTACCACATTAGAACCCATAAAAGCACAATATGCATCCCATTTTGAACTTGAAGTTGTGACAAGTGACAGAAGAACTTCTGCAAAAGTATTAATTAAGGTACTAGGCATGAATAGCAATCCTCCCGAATTTACTCAGACATCTTATAAAGCCTCCTTTGATGAAAATGTGCCAGTAGGTACAAGTGTCATGAGAGTAAGTGCAAAAGACCCTGATGAAGGAGAAAATGGTTACGTGACCTATAGCATTGCAAACCTAAATCCTTTGCCATTTGTGATTAACCATTTCAGTGGGATTATTAGTACCTCAGAAGACTTGGATTATGAATTAATGCCAAGGGTTTACAATTTAAGGATTCGGGCGTCTGATTGGGGCGTACCATATCGCCGAGAAGTTGAAGTTCCTGTTACTATTATTTTAAATAACTTGAATGACAATATACCTCTGTTTGAGAAAATAAATTGTGAGGGAGTAATCCCCCGGGATCTTGGTGTTGGAGAACAAATAACAACTGTGTCTGCTATTGATGCTGATGAGCTCCAGTTGGTGAGATACCAAATTGAATCTGGAAATGAACTGGATTTATTTAGCCTAAACCCAAATTCTGGAGTACTTTCTCTCAAACAGTCACTAATAGATGGCCTAGGTGCTAAAGTGTCTTTTTACAGTTTGAAAATTACAGCTACAGATGGAGAGAACTTTGCAAAACCATTGTATATCAACATAACTGTAGCCAGTAGCCGCAAACCAGTCAACTTGCAATGTGAAGAAACTGGTGTTGCCAAAATGCTCGCAGAGAAACTCTTACAAGCAAATAAGTTGCACAGTCGTGGAGAAGTTGAGGATGTTTTCTTTGATACTCACTCTGTAAATTTGCATGCACCTCAGTTTAGAAGTACTCTCCCCAGCAGCATTGAGATAAGAGAAGATCAACCTGTGGGCTCCAGCATAATATCTGTGAATGCTACTGATCTTGATACTGGCTTCAATGGAAAGCTAGTGTATGTTATTTCTGCAGGTAATGAAGACAGTAGTTTCATTGTTGATATGGAAAGAGGAGTGCTGAAAATCCTATCTCCCCTTGACCGAGAACTAAAAGATAAATATACCCTCAATATTACTGTCTATGATCTTGGAATACCACAGAAGTCTGCTTGGACCCTTTTAGATATAAAAATTTTGGATGCTAATGACAACCCACCGGAGTTCCTCCAAGACAGCTATTTTATTGAAGTAAGTGAAAACAAAGAGCTCAACAGTGCGATAATTCAAATTGGAGCTACTGATAAAGATTTGGGGGCTAATGGAGAAGTGAAATACTCTCTTCTTACAGACACAGACAAGTTTACTATTAATTCAGTGACAGGAGTTGTGAAAGTTGTAGGGGTCCTGGATCGGGAGCAACAGCACGTTTATTTGTTGAAAGTTGAGGCTAGGGACCAACCTACTGAAGAGCCTCAATTATTTTCAACAGTTATTTTGAAAGTGGCTGTAGAAGATGTTAATGACAATCCTCCCAAGTTTATTCCTTCAAATTATCATGTGAAAATTCGAGAAGATCTTCCTGAGGGAACTATTATTACGTGGCTAGAAGCCTACGATCCTGATTTAGGCCAGTCAAGTCAGGTACGGTACAGTCTTTTGGACAGTGGAGACGGCACCTTTGACATTGACAAAATAAGTGGAGCAATACGTATTGTACAAAGACTGGATTATGAAAAGAAACAACTTTATAACTTGACCGTGCGGGCCAAGGACAAAGGAAAACCCATTTCATTGTCCTCTACGTGTTATGTTGAGGTTGAGATAGTTGATGTGAATGAAAACTTGCACCCCCCACGGTTCTCCATATTTGCAGATAAAGGCTTTATAAAAGAAGATGCTCCTATTGGCTCCTCAGTAATGACAGTATCTGCTTATGATGAAGATGCAGGACGAGATGGGGAGATCAGATATTCCATCAGAGATGGATCGGGTGTAGGAGTTTTTCGAATAGATGAAGAAAAAGGTAAGGTGGCTTTCTGTTATTTTTATATAGCGTATAAAATTAAATGCCGGAAAGAGAGAAGAAAAGCAGCGTTATCACAGTTGACACAGGTGTTATAGTTAGGACAAAAAGATGTCACCAACAAGGCATATAGTTGTATCTGCTACTTAAGTGAAATGATTTTTATACATTGAATAAGTGATTTCTCTCTAATATTCCCACTTCCGTCCAGCCTGCCTAAAGCCAGGCTTAAGTCTTAAAATCTATGCCACCCAGAAAAAATAAGAATACTCTTGATATAAAATGGACACCTGCCTCATGTGGGCGCACACACACACACTGTCTTGTGTACAGTGGGACTGGCATACTTTTCAATCTTAAGTGACATTATCTTTTGCTCCTTTTACTGGAGGTGTGCATGCATGTAATATTGCCATAAGTACTGGTTTTGTTAGTTGGCTTCAGAGTTTACAGGTGCCCATCTGGAATTCAGTAAGCAATGCCTTCTTCATCAGAAGGCTTCTGCCAAAGAAAGCATTGATGCAGCCTTAGAAAAACCTCATGTGTCAAGCAGACTGAACTGTTGATTTATTTCATAAATAATGCGTACAGTGATGAGCAGTGTGAGAATTTTTGTAGTGTCATGTGATCAGAAAAAACATAATTTTATTTTCAGTAAAATTCTAGTGCTTTCAACATTTTAGTTGGATGTCTATGTAGCTGTCTATTTATTTGTCTTTGCTAAAGAGAGAGCATTGATACTTTGCAATTAGCTAATCACCTTGAAATAAATTGAGGAGGAATGCAGTGCAAAATTTGTCCACAGGTTACATGTGGGTAAATGATGACATATGTGATCGACGTCTTAAAGAAAAAAAGCTTGTTACTGAGAATAAAGGGTGGGAATTACGCCTGATTCATCCAGTAGTCATTCAGTGTGCTCTCTGTGCTTCCCACAATTGTGAATGTGGGTAATAGAGACTCATGAAGCCACTTTACTCTTTAGGGTTTGGGTGAACAAACTGTTCCTGACTATTTCTACTTCTGTGGAAAGTCAGTTATTAAATTACGTGGTTTGTGGCTAAAGAACCGGCTCTACAGGTTGAAATGTAATAATGCTTCCCTTAGCTTTGCTTTTAACAAAGCACATAGTTAAGACAGTGAAACAGATTTCCTAAAAGTGAAGAATTGAATACTTTCTTTCCAAGAAAGTGTGTTGTAGTTTCACTTTTGGCCACTTTGAATGTGTGCAAAATATCAATTTGTCTATCATTATGCCTTTCTTTTGACATAAGTATATTAAAGTTCATTGTGTATTTTGGTATTTTAGAAGTATCTCTAGTTGTCCTGTAGAATGAGTCTGAGTTTGGCAATTTATTATCTGAGTGATAGGTAGCGGCGGTAAGTGAGAATGAATCTGTTTATGGGTATGTAGACAGGTATGTGTATTTTTGTGTACTACCATGGCAGAACTAGTTGTCTGCATGTGTTGCCTCTCTTTTGGCACAAAGCTAGTTTGCTTTACTAATAAATTGGCGTCGGTTTAAGTAAGTTGCTTTTTATCAGCTGGGTTTACAAAGTTGGCAGAGCTTGGGACAAAGCCAGCTTCCATTTAATAATATTGTCCAGAACAGTGGCTTTGTATTTTCAAGGCAGGGAGAGGCATTGTCTGTGTTCATATCTGGTGTCTAGTGTTTGCAGTTCTTCGGGGATGAAAGTAGAGGGATTTGGTGGGAATGGGGTGGTGGTGGTAAAGATGGCTTGCTAGTTTCTAAGCTTATTTCACTGGTGTGTTTATTTCAGTTTGGTTGATGTGTTCTTTCCATCAAATGGTGATCTTAAGGAGCTCATGAAATGACATTTTCTATGTACAAACTTGACAATGTAGCTTAAATTTTGGAATTACATTTTATTTTGGTAAAAAGCCATCAGAATTGTTCTTAAAGGCACTCTTTATACTGCAGTGTCTTATTATTTGTCACAGTTTTCAAAACAGACTAGCCTTGATACAGGGAGCAGACAGATTATCAGCCAACAAAGCACACTGAAGAATTTGTGAAAGAGATTTGTCAAGCAACTTGCTAACTTTTTCAGCTTGCTGAAAGATTTTTCTGACTTTACCCAAGCTACATGCCTCATCCTGCTGTCTTTGAAGAGCATCATACTACACTGTCAGTTCAAAGGTGGATAAATCAAATTTAAGAACTTATTTCAAGTCAACATGTAACTACTCAGTGGCTCAGAGTGGCTCTTTTATCCCTTGCTTACAAGAAATTAAGGACAACAATCTTATTTTCAGGTAGACTAGATGATGATAGAAGCATTGAATACCTAGTTCCATGCATTGATTTTTGTTGACTTTTAGGTTGTCTTTCCCATGTTAAGTTTGTTTTAACTTTACAGTTCAAAAGGTAGAAAATGGTACTAGTGTTTGATATTTGTACCTGCAATTCTGGTATTTTCACAACTGAATATAGTATATCTTTTGCCACAATGTCTTGAGTTCTGTTTTCCAAGACTTTTTTTGTGGGTTTTCATAAGTTCTTTTTTCTGCACTTGTGCCCAAACTACTAGCAGTGAATCTCTTAACAGGGAGCACTAAGCACCAATATTTCCAAACTCAGGAACTGCTTTGATTACTTTGTTCCCTGACTGCTCTGATGCTTTTCAAGTAGACACAGAAAAAAGATATGTTGGGGTAAATTTGGTAGTCGGTCATATTTTAGCTTTCTTAGTATTCTTAAGCCTGATGATAAAAGTCTAGAAAATTGCATTAGTTTCTTAGCACCTATATCACTGTATATTTTTTGTAATGTAAGAAATAGGGCACACACAGTTAACAGGTTCTAAAGTATTTTTCCTTTCCTAAGCTATAAGGAAGTATTTTTCACATGAAGTGTAATAAAGTCATGAAACCCATTTCCTCAGGAAGTTATAGAGATTGAAAGTAGGACTAAAGAAAATAAATGATACTAATGAGATTGAGGTTCAGCCTCATGCTATCTTCAGCTCATAAACTGTTAACTGGAAGCCAAGGGGGTAAGGGAGAGAGATCAGAGGTCATCACTCAATATGTGATTCAGAAGAACAACAGTGCATTGTGCCTGATATTTTATTCTGATATACAGAAAGTTTAAATTGCATGAGAAATGAAGACTTTGGGATATTAAATAAGAGGAAAAATGTTAAAGTAAGGTTTTTGTGCTGTGAGTATATAAGAAAGCCATTTTTTTATCCTTTAGATATGTGTTCAGGAGAATTTGGAATTTAAGGTAGCTTTTTATTTGTGAGCAGAATTGAAGGCTGCAAATTGAGAAGATCAATTGGTTATATAAATTGCCTGCTAAAGCAGCAGTAAAATATTTTCTCAAAGAATCTGATAAGGAGGTGAGCACATTGGTGTGTATTAATAATAGAAGGCATTACGTTGATGCAGATCTCAGTGTGCCACAAGAAAAACCCATGCACCATATAAACCCCATTAGCACAGAACAGTAAAAGTGAGAAAAATCATGTAGATACCATGCTGCTACTTCGAATGAGAAAAACTAAAGAGTTGCAGAAGCAATTGCTGGAGCAGAACCTAAAGCAGAAGCTCTGTGGGACCAAGGCAATACTGAAACTTCCTTGTCTGTTTTTATTCCAGCGGGCAAGGTGGGAAAAAGAAGAATGTCTTCCTGTTTACTTTTTGGTTTTCAAATACAAGGCTGGAGCCTTTCCATTGAGTATTTGCATTCCTCAAAGGTTAACTGAAAAATGGAAGCTCTGGTAAAAATGGTGTCGGGAAGAGCTCGTAGTACTTCTTCCAGTCGTATAGGCAGATGAACAGTGTCACTCATTGGGCTGGATGGGACACTATCATGGGAGCACCAGCATGTGGTGAGCAAGTATCCACATTAATTTTCAGCTGTAAAAATGAGACTGAGGAAAACTTGGAGTAATTTTCTGGCCTTCTCCGAAGAATTTTTGCTATGCAGGTTGCCCTTTTCCTTGAGGTATCAGAACTTCTAGCTTGTTACTGAGAGCTGTGCTAATCTTGTTTCAAGGTTGTTTTCTTATGGTTTTGGTTTTCTTTCTAATGCTCAAAATTTAGATAGCTAAGGGAGCCAGCAGACTCTGGATGTGTAGATGCCATGGATCATTTAGCCTAAGAAAGGCCTCATTGAAATGTTTACAGAAGATGGAAGCCCATGCTGGAAACTGATGTGCAGAAGTGAAGGGAGGTTTAAGTAATGAATTCCGTGGTGTCTGTTATAAGTAACCCGTTGAGTGGTTGCATTTACAATCCTTATACATGCAGATGCTGGGTGTTACATGTAGGCCCTGCACAGTAGGATTTCAAGTCACAGTGAATTTTATAAACTGATTATCAGAAACTTAGTAACTAGTTCAACTTGCAAGGTGACCGGCAAGTGTTTTCTAAACTTCTGCAGTTGAGGATATTTTGCAATATGTAACCTGGTTCTGGAATGGTGTAAAGGATGATGTGATGGTCTGAACCTTCTACATGATAACCTTATTACTTGTGTTCACAATGTGTAGTTATTTGTTACCAGGAATTTTACTGCTCTTTCATTAACCTGAACTTGAGTTATTAGGCCGTAAGTCTTGTAGAAGAACAGTAATTCTGCTTTAATAATGTAGACAAAGTTTAAAATGATTGAACTAGTTTGCGGACTTAAAAGGAGGCATGACTGTGGTTTATTTAAACAAAGATCTGTCTAGCCTGAGATGCTGTTTCCTGTAGCATAGGCTGGGCACAGAGGTGATTCCTTCTTTTAATACTTTCCCAGTCTGTGGTAGTTATGTATTTGGGAGTTTTCAAGTCCCATGTTTTGTAACATTCACATGCTTATCTTTCTTGTGTAGTCTTCCCTTGGAACCATGTAACTTTCAAGTGTAACCTTGCTACTGTGATAAGGAAAAATGAATTGTTTTGGTAAAGAATATTAAAGGAGCAAGTATAAAAATTAGCAGGGGCATATGGAAGAAAATTAATTTTATTGCATTATCTCTGTATGCATAATATAGTGCCAGTAAAGCTCAACGGCATTAGCAAAGTTTAAATGCTATGATCATCACTGGAGCAGAACATATAAGCACCCACTGGATAGCTGTTAAACCAGCACCATTTTCTGGAACAGAAGCAACTGGCCTGCATCTATACCAACAACTCTTGTACCTTTAGGAAGGGTGACTGTACCCAGATCATCTTTTGGGAATCCTAATCCTGCGGTTCACTCCTAAATATGCCCCCTGCTCTTTGAACACTGGTAGTTGGCACAAACCAAAACGCAGTTTAACGGTACAGAAGTTCAAATGTTGGGGAGTGTTTTCTGTTTGTTTGTTGTAAAGATACAGTCATAAAATACTTGGAGATAGGGGAGGCATTTTTAATCAAAACTGAGATTAGTATGATTTAGTTTTATGTTAATTGTAGTTAAGCAACCTTAGAAATACAGGACTTTCTTCACGCTCTTTCATTGAATGCTTGATCTGTGAAGTTGCTCCTTCTGTATACCTTATTACCCTTATTGTATATGTCATGGATATGAACATCAGGATATGCAAAAACTTAGTTTCTCTCAGTTTAAATTAAAAAAAAAAAAAAAAAAAAAAAAAAGACAGCAAGAAGTTCTTAATAATTTCCATTCTTCTACTATACAAATTCCATGTTGCATGTTGGTTTAGTGTTTATTCTGAGACTTTGAAGATCTGTCAGATTGTAATTGCTGAAAACTATGAACAGAGAAATATGTTGAACAAATCTTATTTTAAGAAACCTACGAAACATTAAACTAAAAATTGTAATTGAACAGGTGATGTTGATACTAGGGAAGGAATACTCTTGGTGGATTTAATATGATTGACTAATTCTTAGACTATCTTCATATCATAGACTAAGTTTGTTTACAAATGTTGTGACAGTGGCATTTCCTACTTGGCTTCTGT
Organism: Hirundo rustica; assembly: GCF_015227805.2. NCBI lineage: Eukaryota > Metazoa > Chordata > Aves > Passeriformes > Hirundinidae > Hirundo > Hirundo rustica. Next base: position 31,043,447 of record NC_053454.1, read on the forward strand.
CCACAGATGCAGTCTCTTTGATACATAGGTTTTTCAGTTAAAATTCCTTATGTGAGGATTTTGCCCCGTTAAAAATGAGATGTGTTTAGGGAGAAGACCCTCATAGAATGGGGTCTTCTGATAGCATTTTATTCCTGCAAAGCACAGTGGTTCTTCTCACTACTTTTGAAGAGAGAGAAGGATTAAGAGGTTCTCTATTTCTGCAAAAGACTTAAGTGGCTGCAGTTTTTGGCACAATAAAGTTTCACCCTAGCCAGCTCAGGTACAATCATGAGTGAAGCTCAGAGCACATACTAATCTCCCAGCTATCTAATTAGCTTTTTGGGGTTTTTTTTTTGGGGGGGGGGGTGTTGTGTGGGGTTTTTTTTTGTTTGGTTGGTTTGTTTTGTTTTGGGGTTTTTTGTTTTGGGTTTGTTTTTTTTTTTTCATACTATGCTGCATTCTCTATGGCTGTGTTACATTGTACTGAAGTTCATGATTTGCCCATGTAGCTATAGCAGTTAAATTTTGAGGTGTTTCTTTATGAGACCCGACGACCGCCGACGGCAAAAGGAAAGAGCCTGCTCTCTCACCGGGGGAACATTGGCTTTATTCTGGAGTCCTGCCCTGCCTGGCTGGAGCTCTTTCCCGGTGGCTCACCGGTGCCAGAGCGAGCTAGGTGCTGCCTGTCCCGGGGCTTTTTCCCCGGGGACAGGCGCAGAGGCAGGGACAAGCCACTGCCCCGTCAGGGACAAGGTGGGAGTGGAACAGAGTTGGGTTACGTTCCAGTGTGAGGGATGGGCGCAGCCGAGCAGAACAAACAACGTGATAACAGTTTCCAAGGGGAGCAGGGAAAACTTTACAAATCCGATGAAAACACAATATAAACCCAATTAATGCATTACCACAAAATTTCTTCAGTCGCTGAGGCATACGTGTCCTAGAGTAAGAATTTAGATTATTCTGGCGCAGTTTGAAGAAAACCCACAAAACCAACCCAAACTGAAAAAAAAAACCAAACAAAAAAAAACCAAACCAACCAACCAACCAAAAAAAACCCCAACCAACCAAAAAAAACCCCACAAACAAACAAACAAACAAAAAAACCCCAGAATGATTACTAGGTTCTGTAAACTCCAAGTTAGAGTTAAATTCTTAAGCTTATAAGTGTTAATTTGGAAGGTTAATCGTTTAAATGAGGGGTTGCATCAGCACTTCAGTTTGCAATTAAGAGAAGACCTCATTCTAATGTGTACTGGAGATTTGAATGACATTAACATGGCTGGTTAGTTGTCACACTGACATCTGGAACAGAATTTCAGGTCAACACCTCAGATTTGAACACAAACTGTTAAACTTATTTCTATGTAAAACAATACAAGGGCAAAGGATCTGTTTGTTTGAATACTGTGTAATTAAAGCACTTGAAAGAAAGTAACACTTTCTGAGTCTGAGAGATGTATTTCTGTGCATATCTCTGTAAAATGCATGTTGGGTTGGGTGGTTTTTTGTGTTTTGAGAAGTTTTAGGAATATAACTGTTCAAGAAGTTTTAGTTTATCTGTGCTACATAATAAAAAATACAGCTGTTCTGGAAGCATGAAGTACTTTAGGTCAGAGATGCAGAAATAGTCTTTAGCCTTCTCTGTGAGGATAGTTTTGTAAAAATAACACTACTTAAGAAAGGGGAGCAGGTTAAGTAAGGATTACTTTGGTGGTTAATTGCTCTGGAAAGATATTTTAATGCTGATACATGTTAAGGATTTTTTCTAGTGGTATATTTTGGTTTTGGTCTGGGCCTTCTCTCCCTTTAGTGTTGAACTGAGAAAGATGAGCACCATGAGGACAACTTCAGACCAGGTCTGCACGTCTCAACTCTCCTGCTGACACTCTTGTGAATCCTTTGCAGGACAGTCTTTATCAAGCTTCTCCAGAACCACCAGAAAAAAGGTTTTGTTGTGACAATAAGTAACAAAGCCACTTCTAGTACTGTGCCCATCCAAACACTGTGACCTGTTTTTTAAAGCATTTATTCCATGTTTTTATGACCTCTGTTTCCTCCCATAATTTTCAGTTGTAGTCAAGCATGCTATATATGGAGCAGAGCAGAAATTCTAGCTTAGTCTTCAAGATGGAAGAGGCAATCATATCTATGTGGGACACTTAAATTGAGGAGGCATACTTGTGGTTGTTAATTACAGATACTGAAAAACTTGGGTAGACTATTTCTAAAATGGGGTATTATTTTCTGCTTTCTAATTAAGGGTAGCCCAGTGGGTTTGCATGTGTTCAGTATGATGTTGAAAGGCGGGCGAAGCTGACACAGAAGATTATCTGTATGGTTTCATTTTGGTTTTATGGATTTTTCTTCAGTGGCATGAAGGCAAACTTGTGCCATTGTGTACGAAAAAAAATTAGTTATGTTAAAAAAGAAAGTAACTGTGCCTAAATTGAATAGTATTTTGAGTTTTAAAAACATTTGCTTAAAATTTCATGCAACTAAAATATATTTTCCGCCAATTTGTTTTGGTTTTAAAAATGAGGCATTTGGAACACAGATTCTGTTTTATGAGACAGTACAAATAGTCGTAACACCAACTTACTAAGAATGACTTCTTAGATCTCCTTAGAATGTACTTAGTACTTAGAATGTACTTTTAGATCTCCTCTAGTATTAGGAGAAATCTAAAAACTTTTAAGAGTCTAGACCAAATTTAATACAATTTGTGTCTCAATAAAGAAATAAGAGAGCCAAGGATCTGTTAGATCTGTTAAGGGCAAGGCCTGAATTTGCTGCTATCCATAGAAAGCAGTACAGAAAGTATTTTACTAGGAGATGACTGAAGTCAGGTGTCAGGCAGCCGTGGTACCAGCAATCAAGCAAAGTATCTCACACGCTAAAGTTAGTTAAGTGCATGTCAGTACTCCCATTCAGAAGAGGTTACCTGGTTAACCTGTCAGGGACCATCTGCTTCTGACTGGACTTTGCAGCTTTGTACTACTGTTCTGACTGTGTAATTATGTTCATTCTAAGGCCTAGAACTAATCGTGCCACTGGGTTAAACTGTGATATGATGCTGTTGCATTTGTGTTTCTTTTTAGGCGCATCAAACTAAGCCTAGCATTTGGAACTAATGTTGAGTTTTAGTTTGGCAGAGGCTAAGGAGGGCCTGGGTTTGGACCAAGGTCCTGAGCAGCCTGGAGCTAGGGAATTACTTTTCTTTCTTAGGCTTGAAGAAAACCATGTAATTTGCATTTGTGATGGTGGCAACTCCCAAAGTGCTATTAGGTTGTTAATGCAGCTTTTAGAATTCGTCTTTGGAAAATGCTGAATTAGTTTTAGACAAACATATTCATCTTATGTTTTCTGTTGTCAGGGGCATCTTCCAAAGTAGTTTGAGTTTTCTTAGGTATCCTACTGAGTAAAACATCACCTTAGCTGCCAAATAGGGATCCCATACAAAAGCTGAGGCTCCCTTCCTCTACTGCAGGCATGCTGAAAGTGAGGGATTGTTCCCTTGTGAAAGGTGTTGATTGGGTTACAGCTTGGTTTGATGAAAACAGCTGCCTGGGGGCTGTGTCTCTGTAGGAGATGAACTGGGGCTGAGCCACATGTGGTCCCAGAGATTACCTTATAAACAGCAATCAGTTCAGGCTGCAGAATAGATATTAAGGGCCTATTAACTTGCTTGGGTCCCTCTTTGACTTGAAAAGTACTTTTGAGCAGAGGAATAATAAAAGGGAAGGGTTGCCAAAAGCTATGGAAGGTGCATCTTGCTATATCACTGGTGGGACATCTGTTGAATTGGGGATTTATTTCCTACTAAGCATCTGCTGAGCTTTTGATGTACATATTAAGGTCAAAGGAGGGGAGCTTGAAATGATTGCATAATGTTTATTCTTTTCTTTGAAGATTTTAGACTTTAATCATACGGCATTTGGACATATTTAACAAAGGACAAACCTACATGAGCATTTGGCAAACTTCCAGAACTTATTACATGCATTAGTTGCAGCTTTAGAACTTGGATTTAAAAATATTTTGGGCTTTGCTGAAACTAGGTTTTGCAGGTCCATTTTTTAATCTGTATATCATTCTAACTGCATTCTAACTGTGACTTTATTACACTAGATATCTGAATGTGACCAAAAATGAATTTTCAATTCATCACTCTCCATGTGGCTCAAGAAAAGAAAATATCTAGCATTCCAATGCCATTAGAGAGGGATTTTTGGAAAAAGCAGAAGTGTCCAACAAATCTAGAAATGAGAGTGCAACAAATCATTTCTATGTTCAGACATGAGGTTTCCCCAAGCTCCTTTCGTTCTGTCCATGATTCTAATCACTGCTTCTTTTTAATTTAAAATAATTCGTGAACAAGGGTAATCAATATGTTCATGGTTCTTATAAGTAGTTGCATAGTTTGGATTGGCATTAGGGTTAGAGAGCAAACTGCTGAGTTAGTGGATATAAATTTACTTGACCTGCTAGTAGTGGTGGTCATTAATAGTTCATTTGGCTCAGAGTTCCATGTCTTTGTAGACTTGTCAATGTGGTGTTGCTGATAACAGAACTGAATATCTGCCTGTGTGTTGGAAAAGTTACACATAGAAAATACAGTAATTGCATTGCTTTGTTGACTAATCTTCTACCTAGAATAATCCTCTCTGACATGAATCATTTCCAAAATCTGCATATATCTAAAAATCAATAATTTGGGGTGTTTATATAAAAAGGACAGTTTTTTATTTTGCTTAGGCAAAAAGCCTGATACCTCCTCTATATACCTGAAAGTGAAAATTACTAAGTTTTAAGTTTGAAGTTGCTGATCATAGAGTGCTTGTTCTTATTTTGTGTAGGATTTAAGGATTAAAAAGTTATTATACTACAAATTTCAAAATGCAAGAAGCATAATTATGGAACAGCCTTCTGATTTTAGTCTTACTGGTAATGTAAATGAGCATTACAGAATTGACCCAGTCATGTGGGCAAAAAACTGAAGATACCTGTAATGTAATATGCTGAAAGTGAATGAATGATATGAGTGAATGAACAATATGCTAAAAATGAATACAGACTTCCTGTATGTGTTGCCAGTAGTTCTGGTTGTATTTATGAGAGAGAGGGAGTCTGATAGTTCAGCTTGAAAGACTTTCAGTACAAAGAAGTTTATGATGGAATTATGGATTATGGAATTATGAATGTGTTCTTTAATGTTGGTATGTTTGTTCCTTCCATTTCTCCAAAGCTGTGAGAGTGGCATGTATAGCTCTTTCACAGGGAATACATCTCCATTCTACAGGGGGTGGATATTTATTTTTTTTTAATCCTCCTTCCCCCTTTGCCTGTAGATTTGCCATGACAGGGTATATCCTGTCTCTATGAAAATTAGAGATTGCTGTCTAATGATAAAGGTTTAATCTGCAACGAATCAGACATGTGGAAACTTCTGTCTGTGGAATTTTCTGTTTGATCTGAGAGGAATGCCCTTGCTGTGCCCTTCCTGTAATGAAAGCAAGGTAGAATGAATCAAAGTGATTCTAGATAAGATTGGAATGTGTGCATTGGTTATGCCTCTATTATATTTGGTGTTGCAATTCTGGCCATATGTATTATTTCATTATTAGAGATATTATCAACATACTTACTTCATCTTAAAAAACTGTCTTTCTGTTTTAGCTGAAAGTGCTATTTTTTATTGATGAAATTTGAGTTAATTACTTAGGTTTGAAAACAGAAATCTTGCTCACAACAACTAATATTGTCAGCAAGATAGTGAATGATATACAGCATCTTTTTCTTACTGTAAATAAATTTACAGTATTCACTTCATCTTGTATGAATCTTTTAAAGATTTTGTTGGTGTACCATTGTGAGAAATAACTAACAGTTTCCATCATTATTTAAAACCAGTTAATGATTAACAAATGTACAGCTGCCTGTGCAAGGAATGTTGCTTATTTTGGGAGGGGGGAAGGAAAGATGATTATTTCTGCACGTAGGAAGTCTGGTGTGATAGTTCACTTTCAAGGTAATTCAAATGTTACAGGATCAATTTCAGCAGATTATTCAGAAATGGGACCTACTTGTGCCTTTGTTTGACGCTTAGTTATATTTATGTGCTTTCTACCTGTCCTGTTAGTTAGTAGAGTACTATTTTGCGTTGCCTGTGTTTATCCAGACAGTAGTTTTAAATAAAAAATATGTAAGAAGGGATGACATTTTGTTAATAAATAGATTACTTTTGTATGAACATAGGCAAAACATGGAAAAAAAAAAAAAAAATCTAAGCAGTTCATAGTCCAAACTATTTTACACCATTCCGAATCAGACTTAATGGGGCCTTGTCTGTTAAGTAGAGAAACCAACAGATCAGGAACTGTGCTTGTAAATACAAAAACAAAAACTATCATAGAACTTGAGCTTTTCGATTAGCTTTTTGCTTGCTTCAGAATGTTCATAGTGAATGGTGAAGTCTTGGATTGAAGTTTTGGACTGACTTGAATCTTTACAGAAGGTAGAGGAGGAAAGTGTGAGAAGGTTCAAAAATTGTTAGTGGAAAATGAGTTGTCAAGTTGTCATTGACTCAAATGACATATCAGTTTCAATGTGCATTGTTTAATAAGAAGTTAAGGGAGTGATGATTAGAGTGAGAGCAAGTATTGATCCAGCATGTGATGAGGGGAGGAAATGGAATAAGAAATGCATGCCATTCTATGTCTGTAATTCCAGGGATGATAAAAAAATACTTTGGAAACTGAGTCATTCAGTCTAGTCAAACACAGGAATGGCCAACATTTGAGCGTGTCTTTTTGACAACAACTCTGCGCAGATACAGAGATTTGAGAAGGTCTCCTGGTGCAACTCTCTAGTTGCTGTGTATTCTGTAAATTTCTTAAACAAAGAAGAAAATCCTTTGTGGTTAGGAGCAAAATTTGTGCCTAAATGGTCTACCACTTACCTGCAATATCGTATTGTTCTTTCATTTACAGAGTGTTCTAGTGTTGACAGAGTTGATCTACTTCTGTTACGACTTTAGGACAAATTATTGTTTTATGAAGTGTTGTTCATAAAACTCATTTTCTTCGGTATTGTTATGAAGGGTGCAGTTATCTTCAGCAAAAAATGTTTCTGTGGAGAATAATTAAGAGCTTTTTCAGTGGAAATTCTGTCAGAAAGACTATGGACTCTGTTCATTCAAATGCTTACAGGTTCAGCTAGCAAGCAATAAAGTGAATTAAATTTATAGATTTTTATTCTTTTTAGCTGTAAATTGCATTCATTTCTACTGCCGTTAGTAATTTTTTAGTCTGGAGAGTGTTGATTAAAGCTGTACATGCAGTTATCCATTATTTATGTGAGAAAGGCTGAAACCATTTCCCAACAAACATCCAAGGCCCCCATAAACGAGTATACTTGACATCTGGTAAGTAATCTCTAGTTTTCTAGTTACAAGTCATCTTTTTAGATGATAGGTATTGATTCTTCAGTGTGCTCTAAGAATTTGCTTACAAATGGAGGATTTCTCGTTTGCTTGATACAGTAATCATTACCCAAAGAGAATGAACATAATTTTATGGCACCGAAACTCTTTGCTTTCATGATTACCCTAGCTTTAAATTTTTACTCAGAACCAGACAAGTTCAGAAATGTTTCTCTGTATGGCCTTGTGTTTAATTTGGTTCATATGCAAAGGCAAATAAGGCTAATAAAAAAAATTGTTTAACAGGTACTTATCAATGTATAATGCCTTCTGGAAACACGAGCAGAAATAAAGTCTGAATAAATAAATGGGTACTTTGTAAGTTAACAGATCTGACTTTGTCAGAACAATGATGAAAATGTCTTTTGATGTCCCTGGATCCCAGATGCTTTAATTTCATGACTTTGTCAATTTGCTTTGTTCTTCTAGCATTAGCATGCCCAGAGGTATATCAGATCTTCTTTGTACACAGAAATCAGCTTGGGAGCAGCATTTCTGTTGGCAGTAATTAAGGGCTATTGTGTATATAGGTACCTGGTACAGTAACACGAACAGCAGTAGTAGCCTGATTTCCAGTATTCCTCAACAGGCTACCTGCCTTTTGGTAGATATCAATATCTTTTCTTGCCCAGAGCTGGTCTGGAAACTGTCATTGCTAACCAGCAGTTTCTGTAACTGAAAATATTTTGGAGACTGGAAGCTTGAAGCAAAATTGCAGCAGTCCAAACCACAGCCATGCATAAATAGCATACTCGTGTGCTAAACAACAATTTTTTGTCATGGGTTAGTCGTGAGCCAGAGTTGCTGTGGAACGCAGCTGTAGCTGCTTCTTACTGAAGGATAAGACTGCACTGTTGGACTTGCTGGGCATTCAGTGTTTTGCAGAACTAATGAAGTAAGCTGCAGTTTCAAATTGCCACCAAAAAGGGAATCTGAGAGAAATGCAGCATGTGCAGGAAAAGTATGCTTGGGATATATGGAGCAATTTTCCTTATTTAAGATGGTCATTAAACCCTGAGATTTACAGACAAAACCCATAATCTGTAAAGTTTAATGGTTTCAAAGTATACTTGTTGCAGAACTGTCCAGGTTTTAATAGTTTGCAGAGGTCTAAAAAGCTAGATCCTTCTGGATCAACAAACCAGTTTCTGAACAATTAAATGTGTTGCTCTTGTGCATAATTGGCTTCCCATGCGTCTCATTATTTTCCTTGTAGACTCTTCTTCAGCCTAAGGGGGACCTAGGTTAATCTGTCAACTCCAGTTAGTTTTGAAATTCCTGGGGCCATTTGCAGAGGAATTTCCCCTTCAGAGGCTCCCCATTTCCCAGCTAAATTATTAGTTACCACACTCATTGTCAACAATTCCTTAGCAATAAGAAGACTGATAGAGAAGTTAAGAGGGTCACTGGTGAAGCCAGAGTTCTTAAGAGCATATATTTGTTCATTTGTGTATTTAAGAAATTCTTATAAACTTTAACAAAGAATATAGAAATTCATCCTTTGCATTTCTCAGGCAGAGGCAAGTACGCATTCTTTATAAAAAATTGATCAAATACTTTCCTTCTTTGTCATTGATGTTCATAAGTAAACAAACAGTGGACCTGTAAAAGCCTTTGCTTGTTGGTGAATCACCTACATTTTAGTAGAAGTTTTCTTGGTCATGAAGGTAACTTAGCTTAAAAACAGCTCAACAATATTATCCCAAAGAGTTTGCTTAAATGTAGTTTCTTATTCTGATTTTGTAATACTGTGTAACTGAGTTTCCTGGGACATAGAAACTGGTTGTGTCTTTTATCTGAAGACAGAAATTGTCCTGGATAAGGGATGGGTGGCCAGAGCAATACTTGCCTCAGATCCTACAAACCTTGTTTGTGTAATGCAGTAAGAGAATCTGCTTTTGCACGTACTGAAATCCCACATGCTTGGCCCAGAACCTGCTGGCAGTTCGTTCTGCTTTCTCTAGTATTTTATAAACCTGCTGTAATGTTGATGTTACAATGATGTTGACTGCTGTGTAGTGCAGTCATGTTTTTCAGCAAGCTTTCGGTCAAGTCATGAGTGACTGCTGATGTTAACGGCAAAGCTTGCTTTACTTGCTCTCTCTTCAAGGAAACGTAGATCCTATGTGGTTGTATTACAATAATTTTTCCGATTGACGTAGGAGTTAACATTACATTTCCCTAATGTGGACTCATCAGGGGGTTTTTATGTCTCTCCATATCGAGCTTTAGCAACATGGTACTGTTCCTCTGTATAGCAATTATATTGCCTGTCCGAAAGCTTGACGTACAAGCTGCCTAGCTGACAGAAATAAGCTGGAACTATTAAAATAAGCATAAATGAGGCTGACAATGGGAGCTGTTTGCCATTGTCCCAAAAGATTTTTTGAACTGGAAGTAATCAGTTGAGTTCTAAGGCAGCGCCATCACAGATCTTCTAATTGCAAAAATTCCCGCTTGCCAACCCCCCAACTTCCTGAAAGGAAGTTCACAATCTTTGTGGACCTTAGGGTTTTATTGCTTGTAGCTCAGACTACCTACTACCAAAACATAATTTCTGGGTGCGGTGTTTTATGTAGACAATTTTAGGAACATACGTAAAAACTGTTGTTCTTTTATAAATGGTATGAACATTGTGTTTTCTGTTGATTTGACTTGTTTTTTGTAGAAATGTCCAGAAAGTGGCAGGAACTAGAAGTTAAAATGTTACTGCATCTAATTATTTACAATTCTCTTTTTGCCCCATTTTTTATTCTACTTTACCCATTTAGCTGCTATGTGGTAAATCTGGTTTTTCCATGTTTTAAAACATAGTGTGTTTTTGGCAGAGCTTTAACTATGCACATTTTTACTTCTAGGACTTTGTATTACCTCTAGATGCTTATTTAAGGGATAGCTGTTCCTAAGTGTTGAACATTCTGTATATCTTCAAATCTGTCTACCTACCTGGTTTATAAGCTGTAGATAGCAGAGGACGGTAGTGACCCTTTCTCTCCCTCCAGTTGAACACGGTTCAAGTTACTGCTGTTGTGATGCATGAACTGTTACGTTTTATGTCAAGGTTTGGATTTGACCACATGCTGAGGGTCTTTGGATGCCACGTTTTCATTCCCAAAAAGTATTTTAAAAGGACAGCCTTGATAACCTCTGTGAGCTTGTAAACGTGAGACAGGTTTCACTGGACACTGATAGTGTCTGATTGTTTCACTGACTGCTCTTGCTGCTGTACCAATAGTGTCATAGAAATTCTTTAATTTCAAATACAGTAGTTTTTTAATGAAACCTGGAGCTTCTGAGAGCTTGTACTAATACCACATTTACTTAAGATACAGCTGCAACACTGGATTTGACTATATGTTTTGCTACATCTAGTCAGCTCAGTGAAGTTGAATTTGAGATATAAAACATAATTTTATTTTTCTTTGTTCCATTTGTTTTTTGTGGGTTTTTGGGGTTGTGGTGTTGTTTTTTTTTTTTTTTTTTTTTAATTTTGTTTGTTTGTTTAGTTTTGGTTTTTTGTTTTTTTTTGTTGTTGTTGTTGTTGTTGGGTTTTTTTGGTGTTGTTTGTTTTTTTTGGGGGGGTTGTTTGTTTGTTTTTGGTTTTTTTTGTTAAAATATTAAATCTGCTCTGCTGATGATGATTACTCGGTTTAAGGGTGTGTTCTGTGTGCCTTGCAGTGATAGTCTTCCCCTTCTACCTCCCAGAACTTGAAATAACTGGTCCCTGTAAATAAAGAAAGCAGTGGTGGACTCTACATGTTTAAGGTCTTGCTATTGCTGCAGTTCCATCAGCTTACTGATACTGCACTGATTTTATTTGAAACTTTCCAGGCCTTGATTTGTTGGAAAATGAGCAGTTTGTCCTTGAAACAGCAACAGGAGTTGCTTTCCATTTAACAGTTGCATGATTTCTCAGCTGGTAGTACACAAGGCACAACCTGAAATGTGTATAGTTTTCTATGTCAAAGAGCTATAAACAAAATTTAATTACATTTTCCGGAATCTGCCCTTATACATGCTGACAAAAGACTTGTTGTTCCCATATAATACTTTAAGCTTATTTTAAGTGCTTTTTTTGTGAGCAAAATTTTTCTCTATATTCTCTGAAGCTGAAATTGTGTAACTCAGGTTTCTTCATTGCCATTCTTATAAAGAAGAAATTTATTTTTGATAAAGAAGAAATGTTATATCTATATAAAAGTGAAGTAAAATCACTATATTGTAACCTACTAAATATTTTTAAAAATGTGTAGATTATGTAAAATATATGTGACAAGCGTTAAGTTTTAGAGCAAACATTTATATTGATCATATTGTTCATACTGTATGTTAAACAATATTATCTTGGGGTACATAAGAAAATCTTAGGTTGGTTGCTTGATTGCTTTTTGTTGTTTTTCCCCCCTCCCCCCCCCCCCCCCATTAAAATGCAGTTAAATACAATGAATGTAAAAGGTAGAGCGCCAAATTATTTAAACAGTCAATCAGAATGTGTTAATTTGCATTTCAGCTTAGGCAAAACAGAAGAAATTCTGAGTAGTTAAAAAGGAAAAAATAAACTATTTCAAACTAGACTGAACCATTAGTTTTGCACATTCATATTCTTCAGATGTGTTTGCAGACAAGTCATCTCACGTTAAGGTATGGAAAACAGTATCGATGGTTTGTTGCCAGGTTACAGTCTTTCTGTCTTTGCCTAATTAATGCTTCTGGAGAAGAGGCGAGTGAAAAGCAGTGAACATCTCTTGCTCATGTGTGATTCAAAGGCAAGCAACAGTTGCTAAAACTTTTTCCTCTCCTTCAGGGCTGCAAGCAAGGATTATTTATATTCTGAACCAGTACGGTTTAGTCTGTGTGAATCTTCGCATGCAAGAAGTCTGATATGAGTAGCTTGCATTGTCAGTGATAAGCTTGAAATTGCTATGGAGCTGAAGAGCAAATCATATTTCTCTGTGTGGCTATTGCACTTTGTTCCGTAGATGCGTAATCACATAAAGCTTCCTGTTCAAAGTGCACATGCAAAAAAAGTAAGGAATTTTTCCAGCTCAGCTTATTTGTCAAAAATAATACTTTTCTTAAAAGAAGAGATTGTATATACTTTTGAAAAGTTCACACTGCCTGCCACAAGTCTTCAATATTTTGAGAGTTAGAGTGCAGTTCCTCTCTTGGCATTCTGCTGCATTTATAGAGTGGATGAGCTGACATTTCACTTTTGCAAGAGGAATTTGATTCCATTCCTTCTTTAGAAGGAATTGAAGGTAACTCCGTTGTTTCATGCAGTTACCAGGATGGAGATTTTGGTCTTTTCAGCTGATACTTTATGTACTAAAGTGTTTGTTGTCTCTGTGGCAGGGCATACGTAAAATTTTCAGTGCTTAGGGGTGGTTGGTTTGTGTAAAATTAAGGCTGTTGTGATATTGTGCTTTCTTTTGGTTTTACTAAGTGTTACGTATTACACTTGAGTGATCAAATACTGTAAAATTTTGTTGACATAAGAATTGGATGCTTTTTTAGAACCATGGTAGGCTTAAGGTTTAGTTGTGTCTTACACACTGGTACTTGGTAGAGGACTGAGTTACAGTAGCACAGTAGCCTCAGGGAAAGAATAACTTTTTTCTTCAGAGTTCAATAGGTTACATGTTTCAAAACCTTCAAATTGTAAAACACTATGGTATGTAGGGTTGTGACTGCCGCTTCAAGGCATTTCCCAGTGTCAGATTGTAGTTATGACCAGAAGTTATCAGAAGTTGAGAAGTTACCAGAAGCACAGATAAAAGTTTGTTTTTTTTTTTTAAATTGCTGTAAAAGTGGAAAGAATCTGAGCTATGACACTGGCCACAATTAATGTTACAGATGGGTGTAGTACTTGTAAATAGTGCACTCTAGTCTCCTGTAGTCTGTTTTGTCTTGTATGGGTAAATACCATAACTATTAATAAAGTGCACTTTTTTCCCAAGTCACCTTCCTTCTTTTTAGCATTTCTGACAGGAATCATAGAGTGGCGGGGAAAAATAAACAAGGAAAGAACCCCTGTGTGTAACACACAGGAGCACTTGCCAACTGTCCTGATTTGACTGTGCCTCTCGAAGTTACTCAAGGGGAAAAGGAGGATAAAAGACTGGGGATGTGTTCCTCTTCAAGGCTTTTGGGGTCTGCTGAGAAGCAGGCAAGCCCTGCATCTTTTCCAGTGCCAGATGCTCTTTCCTGGTTTTGTGTGGGTGTGGGGTTTTGAGCAGGGGGGGCTGTTTTTGTTTGGGGGGGGGGAGTTTGTTTGTTTTTCATCCTGACATCTCTGGTATAGCCTCTGTATTTATACAGCTCAGGAAAATGCTGATCATATCATGATAGGTAATATTGTAAGAAAATAATCTAGGAAAAATAGAGCATGTAAGAAGAGATGAATAGGAAGTAATTTGTGTTCATCTGTGTTTGATCTGGGTATGTTTGAAGAACTGTGCTGTTGTTAACAAAGTAACAGTTTCTATTTTAAATAAAATGAGCTGTGCAGAAAATCAAAAGTTGCGAGTACCAGCTTTATAAAATGTCTTTGTTTTTCTGGCGTATTCTGGCTGTGCAATTGTGGAGATTTTAGTAACAACCTGAAAACTGTCTGTTCTGAATTGTATAACATTAGAAGCCAAAGAATGATAGTATTATATTAAATAAGACTTTACGTAGGAAGGTAGCCAAACCACTAACAGATGAAGCTGATGTGACTCTTTGTTTTAGCAACAACTTAAGCAAAGTTTCACAAGATGTAGAGCAGAAATTTTCCCAGAAAAACTAGCCAGTAAATTTCTGGGGCCTGGGACCCTTGTTCACATAATAACTTCAGGAAAATATATATGTTGCCTATCTTGAGATAGCAGAGACAAACTGCAGTGTGTGCTGAGGAATTTTATCTCTAATTTGAAAGAGTTTGCATGTCTTAGTGATAGTTTACCCTGCAGTGACTTGCTGTTTGTTTAGAATTCAGGACAGTTGCAGTCTGGGTTGATGTGCTGGCAGTCTAGTGCCAATGAGGACAGCATGTCTCCGTGTTTGTAACAGGCTAAATCCACTGGCTTTTAGAACTTTGATTTGAATTGGTTGTTAGTTGAAGGTCATTTTTGATCAAAACTTTTATTCATGCAATTCATAAAATAATGCTTTCCCCCTAGCCCCCCAAATGCCTTTTAAAGCAGCTGAAGAAGCTTTTTGATTTACCCAACTTACTAGAAGTTAGATTGAGTTTGTAATCAGATTTCAAGCATCATGTTCCAGGCCAGGGATTTCTTCGTTTCAAATGCCATTCTCAGGGCAAATTCTGCTAAACTGCATTTTCATGCTTTACTGAGAAATGATTGCAGGTTTTGATTCCCATTCTGAAATAATTAATATTGTTAATTAGAGTTCTTATGGATAAGCACACTTAAGGAGGATCATCCCTGGGAATTGGGAGTATTATAGTTTGAGCATTTGTTAATTAGATAAAATTGGCATATGTAAGAGTATCAGATTTGAGGTATATTTTATGCTTATTTTTAAGCGTGACTTTGGTTGTAGTGATCTCTGTTGTGGGATATAAATGGGGAAGCGCTGGTTCCTGTGAGAGTGGGGTTACTGTTTTGACTTTTTTCTCAGTTGCTGTATTCATAAACCATCCTGTTCCTCCACATTAAATTCTGTCTAAATTCCATTCTACAGTAGTCACTTAGGACTTTTGCCTTCCTTGAATGAAATTGATAGAAAAGTCCTATTGCATCGAGTGGCAACAATATCTAGTCTAAAATTTCAGTCATATGAATATTGTAAAATCAGTTCCCATGTCCTCTTGCATATGACTGAGAAACGTTTCATCAGAGCTCTTTCGTGCTCCCCCCGGTGGTTAGTGACTGAATTTGAATCTCTTTTTATCCTGACCACCTGAAAGGCTTCAAGATTGTACAGCCAGTCAAGTGAAAAATGCTTTCTAAATCCTCACTTCACCTTGTGTTTTGAATAACAATGTTTGCAAGTCTTCGGGATTACCATACATGCAAAAGATTCATTAGTAGATTTCTCAATTTGTCTTGCTACATAAAGAGCAAATGGCTTGTAAAAGTCAAAATTAGCCAACTGCCTGAGCATAGAGGATGGCTGGGAAATCTGCTGATTAAAGACATTCTATGAATGGGAGAAGAGTGAGAGCTAAGATGGAGCTTTTACAGCATTGAAGATAAAATAGAGGCACTTAAGGTGTATTCTATAAATGTGCCATGCACCACTTAAAGGAAAAAGTCTTTCTAGGAGCAAAAACACGCTGTTGAAACTGATGATATGATCAACATCTTACTGATGCTTAATGAATCTAGGTGTTTGCGAGATTAAAACAAATTAACTCTTAATAGATTGTTTTGTTATTTCTGTTTGTTACAGGAGTTCTGATCAGTTTTTTTCTCTGTTACCTTGAGAACCACTGGAACTAGAAACCAGGGAATTTGTAAACTCCACAAGTGCTGAGTGCTGGTTTCCAGGCAGCGTACAGTCTTATGCTGCCCTAATATGTGAAATAGGCTACTGTGGTCAACTTTTGCTTAAGCAGAAAACTGAGACAAGGACCAATGGTACTTAAAAGACTGGTTCTAGACTGTGATTTGGTAGGAGAATGATTGTTATCATTGGTAAAAAAAGTAATCAGTCAAATTTTTTGAGCTTGTATTCCTCAGAAGGTGTAGTAGGCCATTGCATGATGTTTTCATGCAATTTTATTCATTATTGTTGCATAGAAATTAAAAATGAAGCTATTAGTGTTCTCATAGGTGAAATCAGGAAAGATACAGCGTTAAATTTGCAGAAGCAGGAGCAATTTCAACTAGGGCAATGACAATAGGATGGTGTTTTGTAATTACTGATGTAAGATTAGATTGTTGAGGGGACTGAAGTACTTCATATACTTACGTGTGTTTAGTTTTGATTGTATTTTGTGACATAAGAACTGATGTAGAACCAGAAGAAATTCACGTTTTGATTGTATGAGCCCGCCCCTACCCCTAGATGTGTGCTGTTCCATTTTATTGCTGGGTTCAAACATCAGGAAGAAAGCTGAGTCACACTAATAGACCAGTCATCCCTTCCCTTGCTATTGCCTGCAGCTTTAAGCGATGAGGAGAGCTAAGTGGGGTGGCCTCTCTTCCATAGTCCTCAATATGTGAAGGCTGAAGGGAAATTTTTGTTCCCTATCTTCCTGTTCCGTTTTGCATAGCTTTTACGGTGTAGGAATGTTATTTTTTGAGTCTTCATTTTTTGCATTGTCAAAGTAATCCACTTACTTCCGATGTCTGTCTCTCGTAGAGAGAGCTGTAGAATAGTATAAGTTGGAAAGAACCTTAAAGTTCATCTAGTTCCAACTCTGTGCCCATGGGCGGAGACACCTTTCACTAGACCGGGTTGTTTAAAGACCTATCTAAGCTGGCCTTGAACACTTCCAGGGGTAGGACATCCACAAATACAAGTTGCCCAACTTGGATATTCATACCTGTTTACTGCATCTAGTGTGTCCTTTGTGCCTTTAAAACAAGCAAACAAACAAAAAAAAATTAATTCAGGAATTAACCTGTTGATTAGTGTTAGACAGTTTTGCATAGCGGACTGATGATAGAATTGTTTTCCTGGATGCTTTCTATTTTAGATTGGAATTATAAAGGCCACATAAAGAAAAAATGTTCACCCTAAAATTCAGGATCGGTTGAGTGAGAAATGTGAGAAAAAATGGAAAAACAGTGAAATTCCCTGTTGCTTTGACTGATGCATGCTTAGAGTGTGCGAGCCCCTGTAGGAAGTCAGGACATTCTGAAAGCCAGAGCTGTCCTATTGTGGAATCTGTGTTACATGATGCATCCAGTGGTCAGATCATCAGAAAGATTCTAAACCTTTTATCGAACACTCTGCAAAGTCTGTGTAAAATATGCAGAAGTAACATTATATATGCAGACCTTATTTGAAAATAAAAATTAACCAAAAGACAAAGTTGCGCATGTGCACTGTATCATACTAAAAGTTTTCCACGCATTTCTTTTTGAGATTTTGACTGTACTATTTTTTGTGCATGATACTTTTTTCCTCTTCATCTCTTGTGATGGACGTGACTTAAGGGAATGGGCATTTGAGAACTGAAACACTACAAAAGCAAAATAGGTTCAGTCATCCTTTACTTGAGGAGAGCTTTGATAACTAGGGAGATAGAATTTTTAGATTCTAGGTGATCAGATTGCAAGGAAGTGTGCTTCATTTCTACAGGAGTCTCTTTTTATCTTTCTTTAGAATCAGTCAAAGCTATGCTAAAATTCATCTGCCACTTCTGATGCAGCTACTGTTTAGAAAGTGGGATGTGTAAAATGAAAACAGTTGCTCTTTTCAGCACGAATCACAAGCAATAAAACAGCATTGCTGGAGCCGTTGCTGGAAGGGAATTAATACAATCCAGTCTTCTCTTTGGTAGGACATGAAGGATTTACAGAACTTTCCAAGGCATACCTAGAGTCTACCGAGTTTTAAAATTAAGTGCTTATATGCTACATCCAGCTTTAGATTTAAAAGTGAGGCCACAGTGAGTAACTAATTTGTTTTCTCTCAAGCAAGACTCCTGGCTGAGGTAGAGCCGTGCAAAAAGTGTGCAGTGAGTTACAACTTAGAATCTGGGTAACTGAGTGCTCAAGGCTGTGTCCATTTTTAAGAGTGCATTTATGCAGAAACTATTCAGGTAATCAATGCACAAATCCAGTGATACTATCCACTGGATAGTATTACTTTTTTGTTTTAATATTAAAACTGTCATCAAACAAAATACAAATACTGAGGCAGAGAGACTGGAAATGCAAAATATCAGTATTAATTAACACCTGAACTTAGTTGTTGATGATGTTGTTCTGCAAAAAATTAAAAAAGGAAATTATAAAGCCTGTAGTTTACTTTCAGGAAAACTTTTATAGACTGCATGTAATGCATGTATATTTTGAAATTGCAGTGCCCCTCCTTTTTATCCCAGTTCTGTAGCCTTTGACACTATATGAAACCAATTTCCACACTGACATCTGGTGGTAGTTCTGAAATGCCATGTTGCCTGAAATGCTATATATGGGAATTTGCAGGTCGAAGCAGCAGTTTTAATGCCCTCCAGCCCTTCTGAAGTGATCTTATTGACATCTTAAAATTTTAAACTGCCATGATCAGACCTTTGTGCAGCTTCTCACAAGGCAAAGAAAATAATTAATAAATAAGTAATTCCTTAATATTTTGCTCAGTCAGTATAATGTATTTTGAAAAGTGACTGTAGTCTGTGAAGGACACAATACATGGAGTTAACTCCTTTCCTGAAGAGCTCCTGTGAGAAGAGTGACACAGTTTTGTTGAGGTCCTGTTTTACTGATGGTGTGTATATGTAAGTATATACACATATATGTATCTGTGTGAAGTAAATGAGCTCAGTAGAAGTGCCACATCATGCATACTCATATTACGTGGCTTTATCCAGAGTCCAAAACTGGCTGTCATGGTGATAGTTTGACTCATCTTGGCTCTAGTCCTCATTAGTCCTAGAGTGAGTGTATAACAAATAGCAAGAGCCATGACAAAGCCCTTCAAAGTTTCCACGGAAATGGTTGCAAGGGCTTACTCGCTTCCTTATCCTGACGTGCATCAGGTTGATTTTAAGTTCTGTTTAGAAAAGATCTGAAATCAGACACTCTGTAGGAGCGACTGGATGAGGAAAAGGAAAGTGTGAAGTTTTATTGTGCCATGGCTCCATGACTGTGTTTAGTATTCATCCCCCATCTTACGGGTTGCACCATACCACATACCCTTTTGATATATGCATACATAATATGGCTGTACCTGTAGAGTAAGCTCCTTATAAAAATAAAGTTGTATTTCTTCATGCTCTGTAAATTCTTTAGTCAGTTCTGGCTTAGACAATCTCCTATAGGACTGCAGACAGCTTTTTATTAAGTTTGTGAATTGTGTAGTAGTTCCTTATTTGGTAATTCATTTTATGTTTGTAAGATTGAGCAGATTTTTGCCCCTATTTTTGCCGCCCTCAATTTCTAGAGTAATGGCAACCACTGGTAAGTCCTAATGCAGCGAAAGTTAGCTTTGGTATAACTTTTGTTTACTTTTCTGTGACGTGTGTGTGAACATAAGTCGGCACATTAAGAAAGTTCAAATAATCCATTTCAACACAGAGATAAAAATGTTTCACATTTAAGTAGCTGCTCATTAATACAAATAATAGTAAAGACCTCAAGAGTTTGGCATCTAAACCAGATAGTTTAATATGGTGTAAAATTTACTGTAATGAGTAAAGAGGCTCATTCAAGTCCCAGAAGCTTGTGAAATATGTATATGATTTAATCTTTTAGGCAAAACCAATTTTATGAATAGTGCGAACTGGTCTGATGTATTTCAAAAGATATTGGAAAAGAGATCAAGTAATACATTGTTTAAGTATGTGATGCATAATTGCTGAGAACTGTTACAGTAATTTTATTTTTTGTGGCTTCAAATTAACCTCAATATGTTTGTGTGTGTGTGTATGTTAGCGCACATCATAGAATCAGTGTTGGTTATTTTGAACTAGTATTCATCTTGATTTATTAATTTATTTAAAATTGATGCTTACTGTATTTTTACACATTTTTGCATAATTATTGAGCATTTTCTATTTATCTTTCTTCCTATTAAACAGGTATTATTGAGACTGCAGATCACCTGGATCGTGAGACTACTTCACATTACTGGCTTACTGTTTATGCAACAGACCAAGGCGTTGTGCCTTTATCATCTTTCATTGAAATCTACATAGAAGTTGGGGATGTTAATGATAATGCTCCTCAGACCACAGAACCAGTTTATTACCCAGAGGTCATGGAAAACTCACCTAAAGATGTATCTGTCATTCAGATTGAGGCATTTGACCCAGATTCAAGCTCAAGTGAAAAATTAACCTACAAGATTACAAGTGGAAATCCACAGGGATTCTTCTCAATAAACTCCAAAACAGGTAAGTAAAATACGTGTTTTATTTTGTGTAATAATAAATTAATGTATTTGCATAAATGCATAAACCAGGTGAAATCAAAATCTTTGGTTTAACATTGAAAACATGCTTTCACAGTTGCTGGAGTTAAGCTGGTGTCTTGGGCTCTGTCAATATTAGTAAGTTATACAAATATGTAGAAAAGGGTATGAGAGTGAAGCACTTGGTTCAAAGTACTTGACATCCACATCAGGCATGTTTTGTGAAGGCTTACTTCTGAGTAGCTCCACTCGAGACTGGTCAACGTCCGTGCATTTGTATGGTGCAGTAAGTATACAGAAAACCCCCATATTTTAGTTTAGTTTCATCCAAGCTGTGTTTAGTTGTCTTCAAAGTTTCATGCATAGTTTTTTATGTCAGGCCTTTTTAATTTTTTTTTTTGGGGGGGGGCAGGGGGTGTGTTGGTGTCATGTTAGTCTAAACAAAATAAGCCATTTATTACCTGCAGACTCACTTGTCCCACAGTCAGAAGATACTTAGATACTTTCTTTGTAATTAAGTATTGCTGCTGCTAGAAATACATAACCTGAAGGATTATTTTCAGGTATGGTTTTTATGCAATGAAAAGAAAGAGTCTGAGTTCACTGGTTATTTGGAGAGCTTCAGAAAAAAAAATTGAGATTTAAACAGGAGAGTACAAACGCAAGAACTAGGTAACCTTTTAGTAACCTAATTGCAGATACTGAAAGGTGTGTAGGACTGATGGTAAGCAAAATAATCAGTCTTGAGACTGATTTTGAAAATATTTTAAGGTTTGCCTACCATCCCTTCCATCTGAATGTGGAGAAAATGCATATAACACTGGATGGTTTTCCCACAGTTTATGCCTAGAGAGGAGCTTGGGGTTTGGGGTTTTTTTTTGCCAAGTTGTGCTCAGCTTAGCTTAGCTTTTTATATGTTGTGTCTAGGTATTATTTCACAGTAAAAATTATGAGAGATGTTTCTGATTCACTCAACCGTATTTTTTTTTCTCAAAATTCAGAGAGTTTAGATTAGGGGTCTTGCAGAGGTGTAGTGAGTGACTAATCTATTACAAACCCAGCAGTTAGGGAGCAATAGAAGCTTTATTAATTTAGCTCTTTCCCATTCATGGAAGCAGTTTCAGGGGATTTAAAGGAACAAAAATGGAGTGAAAAAAAATTTTAGAAGGCTATGGCCTTCATTTTGCTTTGTGGTTATTTCAGCTCAGGGTATGAAAGACTTGTGTGCTTTATCAATTGCAATTGCTGTGTCAGCAAAGCTTTTGAGTGCCAACACAGGTATGTTATTTGGGTTATTTCTGCCAATAACTTCTTTGTCAGCATATGCTGCATCTGTGAAAACACTGCCAAGAGAGACATACGAAATAGCTATAGCAACACAAGATATTTAGTATAGTTAAAGCCTTCATCTAAACACTATATGTACAGACTGTTGGTTTTAGAGAAGAGGGAGCCTGACAAGTAAAAAAAGAAAAATTCAACCACAGTCTTCTAAAGTGAATGCAGAAAGTGTTTGTATGCTTTATTTCTATTTGGTTTACTATATTTTCTCTGTTTTCTCTCATTTTACATGATGTAAAAGGAAAGAAGTCTGCTTTCTTATCTACTTCCTTGCCCTTTCTGATTTTCAAAAGTACTTTTGCCTGCCACTTTGATATTTTTTGTTGTCTCACTATAATACTGATAAAATGGGAATAAAATTGCCTATAGGTTGGGTGGAAACAAGTGAGTGACTGCACTATTCAAACTGCAAAGGAACATGAATTCTACCTCCATTCATTTCATCATTACTGTATAATTGGCCAGTTATTTTTGGTTATTGTTGCCTTAAATATTCCTGCAGGTTATTTTCTTCTGCCCCCTGTATCATCAGGTGGCATTTTCCAAACTGTGTTTTGAAAAATGATATTTCTGTACCTCCCTTGCTAAAGTTTTGACATAAAGAAATATTTTATTCCTTTTAAATGGGTGGAAGAATTAGGGCACTGGCAGATTGTGACTTGTCTTCAGCCAGGGTTTGCAGTTTTCCATGCCTGTAGCTTACTGTGATCTCATTTATGTTAAAAAGGGACCTTGAGAGAGAGAGCTCAACACACTGGATGGTGAAGTGATAAGGAACACTTAAGAGAAAAGGCAGAAAGATTTTCTGTCAAGCGAGTTTCTTATCTGCCTTTATTGTAGCGCACATAAAGTAGAAGCAAGCAATGCAAGCCACAGTCCTTCTCAGCTTGGTGTTAAAGAAAAAAAAAGGCAAAACAGCAACTGGAAATAATTAAATCACTATATTTCAGAACACAAGCACTGAGAATAAAAGAATCTTCCTCTGATTTACATTCAGACAGAGAAAATTTATTTTTTTTCCCCCTCAATATAGTTAAAGGCCCAGGCTTAGGTATTCACCAGTCGTGTGCCGTTGATGCCACCCTTCACTGGTGTCTGTTACTGTTAAAATCAAAATGCTAGATAGACATGATTCTAGACAGACATCTTAAACATAGTGAAAGGGAAAAGGTGGGCAGAGGAGGGAAGGGAAACTTGTTCCTGAAGTGCACTGAGATAATTCAATGGATATTAAGAAGCTAACTCATATATATTGTCTTCCCATGAAGTAGGACCCTGAATTTCATGTGCTGTAATGGGCCATACTGCCTATCCTGTACATGGCCAGTTTGAAACTGTTAGTCTGCAGTGGGCACTAACATAGTGATCAAGTTTTGACTGAGGTTATCAGGTTCATAAGTTCTCAAGTCTCTCTTCTATTAGATATTGAATATATTTAATTGGAATAGATCTTATTTGACGTGAAAGTGTTTTCAATAAAATTGACTTGTTAAGGAGTTGAAAAAAAATCTTTAAAATACACTGGTTATTGTTCTAGTTATAATACAGTGCATTTTTTTCTTCCCCAATCAATTAAAAGAGGGCTCAGCTGAAGAGTACATTTGACTAAAATTGGAGAGATCAGGTCCTGTCTTGTTTCCTTGTGTGTGTATATTATCCTTGTTGTACCTTGTGATGTTATCACACTGTAAGGTATTTGTCCAAGGAAGAGAAACCTTCCCCAGGGCCCTGGGTTTCCCTTCAGACCACAGAGGAGATACGGCTGGAATATGAATCAAGTATTTTTAACTATATCCTGTTATCACATTGAAAGTGACAGTATGAGTTAAGTATCTGCTGTTGTGCATCCCCAAAGGTGAGTTGAGGACTGTAATTCAGTTCAAGTCAACTAAAAGCTAGTGCTGGGATTCTTAAAATATGTTGTGAGTGTTAAAAATACGTTTCAGGTGGTAATGTGTTATTATCCCTTCTCCTGGTCAAGGATCCATTGTTTCCTTTCTCTTTATAAAATGTAATGCTGTAGTATTGTGGTCCATGGCTAGAATTCCCACACACAGTAGTAATACAGATTATAAATAGAAACCTACGTGTAACCTGTGTCAAGTGAAACATTGCATTCTATTCTCCTGATTTAGCTAATGTGTTTCTAGAATTTTGTGGACTCCAGACTAAGATGTCTGTGTCTTAATGCAATTATCCTGAATTTTGAGAAACTCACTGACATGGATAGGATGTAAGATATAGTTCATCTTTCACAAAAAAAGAGATTTCTTTTCATGACAAGAACTATTGACTGACTGATCTGTTTCTCAGAAATGCTACTGGCTTAAGTAGTAGCTGTGAGCTTCTTACTGCAGTCTGCTTCCAAGTATCTCCTTCAGTAAATCTTCACTGACACTTAAAAACATCTTTTATATTTCAAATGATTGTAAAATAACTTAAGGAAGCGCTGCTAAGTTTTTCTTTGCATGTTATGTCACTTCTTGGAACAGGATGTATAACACAGCACATTGCAGGACATTTTGTAATCTTTTCATGAAAGCAAATGAAAAAACATTTTATTTATCTTTGTGGTTTCTGTATAATGAAAAGAAATTGCTGTACATATGAGCTGTCCAGGTAAAATAAAAATAGGTATCATTATTTGCCAGAAAGAATGAGAACAAAGACTTAATTCTGTAGCTTTCATGCTCAATCTGAACACAACTGTAGATAAATATGCAAATTATGATTATATAACTTCTTGCAACATATCTTGTATTTAAATATAGAAGTAGATGACAAAGTGGAAGAGGTGCAACTCATGTTAATAAGTTTAGATGGAAAGAATTGAAATTGCATGATTTGATAGCTGGTCTGAACACACGTCGTGGGACTCTGTGGTTAATCTCAGGATTTAACACTAGAGCTATTGCACTGAGGCACAGAGAAGATTTGCACGTTTAGCAACACTGATGTACAGCAAAGAATTATATAGCAGTAAACAAGTTGTAGGAGTTGTGCCTTTGAGCTCAAAATACATATGCAATGCTTTTATAAGCACATGTAATACATATGGTACATGTAATAGTGGTTTAATAGTATTTCTGTTTCTTGCAGGTGCGGTTTATTTGCTTGTGAGCTATTTGGGTACTTGTAGAACTGAAAAGTTTTATATATCATAGATGTAAACTCCATGGCTGTATTTACAAAATACAACTGATTATTTTAATGTTTTGAATAAACTACTCAGTGTTTCTAATTTACATGAACACAGTCATGCTAAGTAGAAAAATTAATATTTTCCCTCATCCTTGTGCCTTTCATATTACAATATCTTAATTTGCTTTTTGCTTTTGAGAAGTATTGGATGGATGACACTTGATAGCAGGATTGCTTTCTTAGAGAAAGTGGAACAGGTAATTACTATGGCATCTACAAATTATAGCTGATGATACCATTGTATACAAGTGTACATTTATGAGTTGATAAATTACGATTTTATAATTTCTAATCTATTTGGATTTAGAGATTATATATTTAGAAATGGATCTGTTAGTGCCTATTCAAAAGAGTTATTGTATTCATTTTACTAAAAGCTTTCAATCAAACCATGTAATTTCTTTCTATCTCAGGAGGGTAGGGCATGCATGAAATGAGCTTTTTGTTGCACCCAGAAAGAATTGTAAGGTGGTTTGCAAACTAGCTCCCCAGTTTAAAATGTGTGCTTACAGTTCCCCACAATGACATTATGAACCAAATTCTTTTCCTATCGTTGTTCTCTGATTTGTATTTTTCTTATAGCTTTTCTTTTTAAGTTGTGGGATGGGAAACATCCACATGAAATTAGAAGAAAGGTATTAACTTTTAAATTAATAACTCAGCAAGTCACATGTAAAACATAGAAATTGAAGAGCTAGGGAGAACTTCCTTAATTGCTGTAGAGCTAGAGACATTAGACTGAACTCTCTCTAAACAGAAAAAGCTCACTGATTTCCTTGCACTGTGTCAGTTTCCATATGGATGAAATAGTTTTGCTATGCCATCTTTTTTAAATATGGCTGCTGCTCAGTGTTACAGGCTCTAGATGATGAATTTCTCAAAGATTGCTGAGTTAAGGTACCTGAAAGAAAGTTACGCTGCTTTGTAAGCAAGCACTCTAGGATGGCAAAGTCTGTATTTGCATAGCGAAAGGAGTTTCAGCTCTCCTTAGTATTACTGAGGAAGAGGATAGAATCCTCTTTGTATTACCTTGCACTTATATTCAGGCTAGAAATAATTTCTGATCTTTTGCACATTTGATATGCTTCTTTGCACTTCCCCAGGACTGCTGTTACCTTTGTTGCACCAACCAGATTCGGCTTGGGCGGGGAATCTGGGCTGGTAGCAAAAAACACTTTCTTGAGAAGTCATGCCTTACCTCAGAAATTTAAAACAACAATAGCAAATGAGGAAGGGAGGTACCTAATATTGCTCCATGTAACAATTTTGACTCAGATTGGCAGGAATGCTGATTGCGAAAGTATAGCTTTCTACGCTTTTAATGAAACTTGGTATGAAAGAGATGCAGACTTCTGAAAACTAGCCTTTCATTCACAACCTGGACAGGAGGATGCCAGAATTAATTTTGGGTTGTTAATTTTCCCTTACTTAGGTCTTGAACGTATAAAATGGAAATAATTGCGTGACCTAATTACTTGGGAGTGTTGTAAAGACATACTAATTTATATATGAAGCACTTTGGTATTATTATGAGAATGTTATGGACATACCTTTGAGGAAATTAGTAATTCTATGGTGTAGGAGGTAGTCCATTTAGATAAAGATATTAATTGGGGAATTCAGCAGAAGCTTTGAGAAATTGCCTATTTCAGAAGATAACTGTATCCTGCGCACTCTACACAGTAACCTTTAAAGCAGTGTGTGTGTGTCTGTCTGTCTGATTTGGAGACCGAAGTGAAATGGGAAATGCGTACAGCTGCAAACAACTTCCATGGGTTTCCGATAACACTGGGGAATTACTTAGTGAGGAAATGAAGGGTCAGTGACCACAGAGTAGTATTGGCTTCATTTTAACAAAGGAAATCTTTGTTGTTTAACTGCTTGTGGTTTTTAATCGAAATTGATGTAATATTTAGGAACTTGGATAAAACTAGTGTTAGTATATTGCATGCTTATATGATTTAAAATTAAATAAATATCAAAATGCTGAGGGGGGGGGTTGTTTTTTGGTTTTTTGTGTTTTTTTGTTGTTGTTTGGTTTTGGTTTTTTGGGTTTTTTTGTTTGGTTGGTTGGGGTTTTTTTGGTTTTTTTTTTTTATTTTTGATTTTTTGTTTTTGTGTAACTTCTGTAGCTCGTAAGCAATGCCAGGCTCAATTACTCTTTGGAGTTAATTACTGAAGGCATTTGAGCTTTGAATTGGTGTGGCTTTTGAAGGCAAGAGTATTTTCACAAAGTAAGCACGGAGGTAATAAAAATTTATAGTGTTCTGTTGACAGTAAAATCAAAGTTCATTCTGGAAGAAGTGTATCATCACTTACTAGTTTCCTTAAAATAACTGTATGTGAGTTTTGTTCAATTTTTAATTCAAAATTATTTTAGCTATTTGTTATTATTTATTAAATACAAGGGTTTTTTGGATTTTATCTTATGCTGCTTTTGACTTACACTTCTTTGTTTTGTCTTTTGTATGACAGAAACTAGCAAAAGAATATGGGTGACAGTGAAACTGTTACCCTAATTGCTTTCAAGCTCTGAGAATGCAGGATCATTGACATTTTAATGTAGCTATTTGGGTGTTCTTTTTATTTATATAGTCCTTTTCATTATGTCCCAAATAATTTTACTGCTAGAAAAACTACTGCACAAGAACTTAATACCACTGTCTTAGTAAATCCAGACTAAAAGTAATGTAGTCAGTGACTAATCAGAATATACAAAACGACATGGTTTACTTTTAGTTAGATACATCTGTGGAATTTTCTACAATTATATGATCAGTAATCACTGATTTACACTCCATTTGAAATGTAGTTGAAACTGAAGCTCTACAGTGTTTGTCATATTGGATGGCTTATGTGGCATATTGGATGGCTGTTCATGTAAATAATTTTTTCTTACTTATACTGTACATAAATAATCTTTGGTGGGTTGCTTGCCTTGGCTTTATACTCAGATCACAAATATGATTAATGAGTATTCTGCTCAGCATATTCCAGGATGCTGTTAAAATAGTTCAGGTAAGTGACTCAACTTCAGATGTGCACCTTGCACTTATACTTTATAGTAGTAGGACTGAGTAGTTAAATTGCCTGGTTACAGATAAACATTGTGCCTAGTGGTATGAAATATTAGCCATAGGATGAAGTAACCTGCTTTTTGATCCTATATACAAGGCTGTCTGTCTTGGTAACAAGCAACAAGCTAATAAACATTGAGCTGAACTTCATGATCCTTGTGTGTCCCTTCCAACACAGCATATTCTGTGATATTGCTGTACTTCAATAAATGTACTGCACAAATACACCCTTATGAGCAGGGTGTTACCCCTTGCTTGATGCAGTCCTGACACGGGGAGGACTAAGATCTCAATTATTGCTTGACTTTTCATGGAGTACTATTCAAAGGACAAGAGGTATTCATCTGGGGCAAATGCCAACAGTGTTTTTTGTGGGTGAAATCCCGAGCATATGCACTAGCATTTGAAACAGGAATAAGGAAATACCTAAGTAAAAAGAAAAGGTGATCTGAAGGGCAGATAGAATGTGTAGTTCTCAATGTGTTTCAGACTTTTCAGTTGGAATTTACTTAGGTGTCTGTACACTGCAGAAGTGTCCTGTTGGCTTTTGCTTTTATGGCTATACATTGTAATTGAAGTGGAAAAGGCACCAAAACTGTGAAAGACTATTAGCTGAGTGCCATCATGTTATACTTAACAAAAAGGGAGTAGTGACTTCATCAGAATGTACAGCAGTAGGTTTCCATTTTAATTTTTCTAAAGCTAGGGTATCGTAACTCATTTGTGTAATTTATATACACAAGGAAGTTTATATATGAAGTGCATTTAAATTATCCAGAAAAGTCTCCTAGTCACAGGCTGTGAGTTCTGTTGGCAGAGTGAGTCTTCGTTACACCTAAACAACTGCGTACTAAAATTCAAGAGGCCCCAGAGAGAATAAGCAAGCAGCAGCAGAGCCGATAGAGTATTTGGCTTGGAGAATTGAAAGGGGAACCCAGACTCTTAAATTCTTCTTGAAAAGTGGTACCATTTTTGAGGTCTTTATTGAAAGAACAGTAATGTTTGCTTTTAAGTCTTGTACTTGAGCAGAAGAGGCATTTGCAGCCATTTGAGGTGGTTGTAAATGATTTTCCTAGTTTCTCTTGAGACTGTATATTTACAATCATATTTCAGCATTAGAAAATTACTGATGACAATTCTGTTGCTGGTTTCTATGAGAGTTATTAAGGTGCTTAGAACAAGGAAGAGTTTATGAATGAAAAGAAAGTGAAATTGCTGAGGAATTATCTTGAAGACTATGTAACCAAAGTTCAGTTCCTTTATGATATACTTGCTCCAGTATGATAACTTGTTAGCACTGTCTTGTTTCTTTTTTAACTCAGCAGTCTGCCTTCATGGTGACATATGACAGTGGTGATATATTAGACTTTCTAGCTTATAATAGTCATCATCAGTCATTACGTGGCTAGTAAAACTGAGTTTATTTTTTGCCAGCTGCAAAGCTGGAATCTCTTCTTCAATGCCTTTGATATTAATTTTTATCGACCTACTTATATTAACTTGTTAATTTGGTTTGGTTGTGAAGCTGTTTTTTGGCTTACATAGAAAATAAGATTTTACTACAGTCTTGCCAAAAAGCTTACCTGAACATCGTTAGAAGGAAAATGTGGGCCTTTTCTGATGGTCATCGATTGTACAGTAAGTTAGGTGAAATTGAAATCAGTTGAAAGAAGACTGAAAAAAAAGTCATCTTTATGTGTCAGTGATGAAATAATCATGGATTATTGTTTTATCAGTAATTTTGTTCATATTTTGGAAAGTGCTGAGATATCGGAAGAAGTTTAAAATGATAAGAGATCTTTCAGACAGTGAGACTTGACACTCACTGTATTATGAGAGATGTCTAAGACATGACTTGATCACACCTAGTACTTCTGTGAGGAGGAAGCTGCTGATTCCTGTGAACTTCTTAGTGTGTCATACAAAGGAAAGATATACTCCTCTGTCTAGAAGGGAAAGCTCTCTTGAAGGATACAGTACACTAAGGAAGATTAGTAAGAAACCCTGCCTTGAAGTGAGACAGTATCCCTATCACTTGAAGATAATTGGTCTTCAACTTACAGAATATTTGCTGTAATTTGCTCAGTGCTTTTGGGCTGTGTTATGCAGTAGTTAACATGACTACCATTACAGCCATATGTGAATTTAAAATCCATACTTCCTTCAAATCTTAGACTGATTTACATATTAAAACCTTTTAAATAGATCTGAAAGTATAACAATATGTTAAAAACAGAAAAAGAAAACATTCACTTTAACATTCACTAGTAATTTGTTGGTTTTGGGGTTGAAGTGGGGGAATGAGAGTTAAAATAATAATTGACTAAGTTGCAGTAATCATGTCTGAGAGCTTTAAGTGGTAATTGACTGATGCAGTGCAGAGAAACCATTTTTGCGGGTTAGTTATGGTTTGCATTTAAGACAGATGGCAAAAAACCACATTGACCAAATATGGCCTCCCTCATATTTAGTTTATGACATGTATCTGTTGAAGTTAGTGATAAAATATTTTATAGCTGCTTCCTTAATTCTTCAGTGCTGATGCATTCAAAGATCAGAGAAACTGTATTTCTTTTTGTATGCTGCAATTCAAATAGTGTTATAATAATTCAAATCAAGTCTGTCAGTTCAAGCTCATTGGAGGCAGCATAGTACACTTGGCATCTGCTTTAGTCTTTTTCTTCATTGTGGGGGCTAGCTGTGTCTTAACAGGCAAACTCCCTCCCAGCTCCAGAATCTTCATCCGTCTTAAGCTGAATGTGCAATTGGAAAATCTGCAGATATTTGTGAAAGCACAAATGCATGCGGATGCATGATGTGTGCACAGCAAGATAAAAACTTTGAGCCTTTCTCCTCCCCTTGCAAAGACTACTTTTTCTGATGCCACTTATTTCATCACTGAGATCATCCATACCATCAACATAGCTAATAGATAATTCTTAAAAGAGTGCCCACCTAATAGTCTGGTTTTTTAAAGACAGTGCCATTTCAGCATTGAATGAAAATTATTGTTGACGTGCTAGTCTTCAGAAGGAGATAATATGATGTAGATGGGAACCAATGTGAAATAAATCCTTGCTAGTATCTGATCTCTGGTGCTAATTTCTGTTCCAAATGTAGCAGTCATATTAACATTTGCATAATTGTATGCTGTAGCTGTATTTTTATATGTTTGTTTTGCTATTATTTAAAATAGAAATTTAAGATAAGTTTTATCTGAATGCAGTTGTGATCCTCTTCATTTTTGGGTAGATCTCAAATAGACAGCACTATCCCCAGAATGTAGAGTCAAATAAGGAATGAAGGGAGAATACAGTTGCATTTGCTACTAGTGCAGTTTTTGTTTTATTTTGTTTTGATTTGTTTGTTAGAGATGTTTACAGTTGGTTTCAGTTGATTCTAGTAGCTCTCCAGCTAGTGTGGCAGAACAGCTATGATTTATCCAAAGACTCTCTAAATTATTAAGCTGCTGTTGTGAAAATGTTTCTGATGAGGCAAGTTCTTTAATACAAATACTAAATACAAAAAATTCACTAGAGATATCATTTCCTCATCATTATCTCAAAAATGTTTTTTATAAACTTGAATTTCTCAAGAATGCTTGACCCATCTTGCCATAGTGACTGATTTCAGGTGAAATAACAAGCAGTGATGTGACTTACTGGAGCTTATTTTTCCTGTTGGTTTTGGAAGAGGGGGGCTGATTAAAGGAGGCAGAAGCAAAATGCAAGAATATGACTACAAAACAATGCTCTGCGTCAGTTTTGCTTTGAAATAGTTTGTCACAGTGACCTGTTTCTCACACATGCTGTTATTTCATTCAGCAGTAAACATATTCTCCCCAGCTCATAACAAGGATTTCAAAACTGTATGTTTTATACTTCTTCAGAACTTCATTGAAATCTTTTACTTGCCACTCCGGGAATGTAGTGCATGCATAAGTATGGTCATGCATTTATTTTTTGAGAGGGAGGGGCACAGCAAGGATATATAAGTATTACAGAAAAGAGGAGTTCAATCTAAAAGCACTTTAGATCAGAGCAGTGTGTTGGCTTTTGTTGCAGGGAGCTGACTTACATTAGGTCCAAAGATTCTCCCCAACCCTCTTAACAGGCAGTCACAGTGCACAGGAACACTTGACCTTATTATCACAGTCGTAGTTCAGGAAAGCTCTTCAACAATGGACTAAATCTGTTGGTGCAGAATAAACATTCTGTAATACAGAAAATCCTGGCAAAAATAGAAAAATGTAGTGATTGCAATAATCAAACCTTTTATAGTCTTAAGCTGAAGTGAAACACTTCACTGTAGCTAAATTTGCACTCTAGGAAAGTGTCTAGCAGTAAAGAGTTAAATAAAAAGAATGTCATGCATGTGTATGTGATTCTAAATCCAGAAGTGTTACATTTCCTTTGTTGGCATTAGTTTCTGCTGAATATACAGGATATATATGGTGAAGACTAAGCCCTTCTGTTATTGGTCTGAAGTGTTTTAACAGAAGTGTGGCATGCTTGGCTGAAAAGACTGGAGGTTTTAACAGATCAAAGCATGTATATTTTGTTCTTGCTGGATATTTTTCTGCTTACCCATTTGAGTTGTATTACCAACTTCATTAACAGGGATTTTATCCGGAGCAAGACTTCCTTTAAGAATCACTAGTGTGTAAAGTAGTGTACATAGTAGAATTTTGGTTTGAGTGCTTAAAGCAAAAGCTTTTGAATAGTTTTTTGGTAGATATTTTTTCTTCCAAGTATTAATTGCCATCTTTAGGGGTGGCTCCAGTCTTCATGGCTCTTGATGAAAAATAAAGTGGATCGGAAAAATTCAAAAGTGCCATTTTTCTGATCTCATGTAATTCTCTACTTGCTGCTGCTTTGAGAGATGGAGTCTTATTACTGTCAGAGGATGTAGACTAACTATTGAATATCATGCTTGCATGCAAGCAGGTATTTCTGCTAGAATTGTTTTATTTTTCCTGTTTTTTCTGAGAGTTTCCCAGTGTTCCACAGTCAACTCCTTTAGTGGCTATGCTGCAATCTACCCTTTTTTCTTGTAACTGTGGTGAGGCTTGAGATTAATGCTTCATGGGAGGGCTTGTGCTGGCTTTTTACAGAGATACTCAGTAGAAAGAGGTTTTAGGAGAACTTGTGTTTTCACGAGTCATGTGCAAGCACCTTTGCTGGAAGGAAGCAGATGAGGCTGTGCCACTTGTGCACTTCCAATTAACAGTCCTATGCTGTTTCCCATAGAGCCTGTGAAAATAAGATGTGTTGCCCAGACTTAGGCAGGAAAGTAAAGCTTTTTAGAATATGTGACAATAAATATTTTCAGCGGTCATTGTTCACAGCTCTGTAATATCCATGTGAAAATATTACTTTAAGTAGGTTATAGACAACTGTCACATCATTTTCTCTTTCTTCCCCTGCCCCTTTCTAAATTCACAGTAATACTTCAATTGTTTGGTTGGTTTGTTTGGTTTGGGGTTTTGTGTGTTTTAATTTTCATTCCCCCTTTCTTTGTAACGAAGGGCAATTACTTCATAATACCAAAAGATATAGAAGATTGCTATAGAAGATTGTTAGGATATATGCTGTAAAAACATAAAAATGTAAAGCAGGAGAAGATGACATATCATCGTCTAGAATACTAGATAAATAATGTATTTGATATGATGGCAAAAAAAAATTGCTGGAAAAACAAGGGCAGATTTGACTGTAATTGAAACAGCTGTTATTTGTACTATCTGTTTTTTGGAGAATAGTTGTTTGAACATTTGACAGCTGTAATATTGCCTTATATAGGTGTTGTTCGTATTAGTCCAGGCTGTCTGTTTTGTTGGTATAAGTAGACTACAGCTGTTTTTGTTAGAAGCACTGAGTAGCTGTGCACCTGTGGTATACAGTCCTGTTTCTCTTGGCCTCTTTCAAGTGAAATTGGAGTATTTATTGCTTTTCTTACATACTCTGCTTTTTATCAGCTGAGAGACAAAATTGAAGGCTTTTTTATTGTAGCAGACCGGCTTTGAGAACTGTATAAGTGGATTTTAATTTTCCTTATATAAGGTCATTTATTAATAAATAAATAAATCTGTAGTTAGAAAATGGAACACGAAGTGTGCCACTTGTATTTTGATCTCTATTTCATGCTTCATTGGGTAATTGCTTCCTTGTTTTCCAGTTCGACAAATAAGGATCAGGATGACTGCTTTCCTTTCACTATCAAAAGCTGAGATAGTTGGATAAAATGTCTTCTGACATTGCAGTATCCTCTGTGTTGCTGCTTTGGAGAATATGGGATGCTTTGATCAGTAGTTGCTTAAGGTGGGCAAATCCAGACCTCAGTGTTTGCTTCATGAAAGGCCAGGTTGGGTCTCGCAAGGTTTACTAATACAGGCTCAGTCCCTCGTGAACACAGCAACAGTATTTGTGGCGCCAGCTTGTACCTGCAAAATAGTTAATGGCTTTTATGCAGCAAAGAAACTGAATTCTCTTGTGCTTGCATCTGTGGCACAGTTAACTCACGCAGTAGCAAATCATTCCACTATAACTTGGCCAAGATTTCTTTTCATGAAAGTCAATATTTACGATTCTGAACTAACTGTTAGGGAGAATTAATTCAAATAAGATCCTTCTGTATTAGATTTCACTGTCTTTTTGTTACCTCTTACTCTTTGACTTCCTTCATTTAAAGCAAAACCCATCATGTCTTCCTAATCTTGCATCAGGAATGTATCAAAGTCTTGTGGCAAAATATAACATCATGCATCAAAAACTTGTGGTTCTCTGCTATTGTCAACAGCAACTGTATGACCACTTGTCATTGTGAAATCGAGCCAACACAGATAAATTGCTCTCTTTTTTATACTGTTATTGTATGTCTTGAGGTTATCCTTTTTTTGCCTTTATCATTAATAGTACAAATAGGTGTTGCTTCAGAAGAGATTGGTAATTAATTCAAACAATGTCCATCAGCACCCTTTGAAAAAGGTGTATGAATGCCCTTTGAAAACAAGATGTGTTGGAACACTGAACTGTGTTTGTCTTAAGTGTTAGAACAGCTTAGTTTTCAGATTGCAAAGAATATTTTCACAGCTTTTATGGATTGGAAACCCCTCACCCCTTCCCTTAATGAAAGCATAAATTCTACAAAGATGGAAGTGGCCACCTAAGAAGAAATTGATATTGAGGATATCAGTAACTGCTGATTTAACCTAACCTTCATTCAGATTATTTTCTTGAAGGATCTGATTAATTATTCTCTTATGTTTACAGGGCTAATTACAACCACATCCAGAAAACTAGATCGAGAGCAGCAGGGAGAGCACATAATGGAGGTAAATATTTTATTTTGATTGCTGAAAAGGACTGATTTTAAGTTCATCACTCTTTTACAGGGAATTAAGTTTGCCAGGCTTGATTACTGTATGAAGAATTTAAACAAAAAAGGATTTCAGAAGTCATTTCCTTCTGTGTTCATTCTGTTGCAATGCAGATAACCACCCATCTTATAAAGTGTGTTGAGGGGTTTTTTTTGCTTAAGAAAGAGTAAAGGTACAGATTGAATGATATTATTTTTTCTATATCTCAAAACAAAGATTTACATTCAAATGGTACAAAGGCACGACTGTTAAAAGGAGCGATTCCTCTTTTTATATTCCAGTGTAATTATTGGAATAGCTATTTCAACCTAACTTTTTCTGAGTCTAGGCTTCTGAAAAAGAAGTGCAGAATGTTTTTGTAATATGGGGAATACAAAAGGATGGTACATGAGTAGCCCTATTTCCTGCATGACATGTTTACCAATCACATCAGTTGCAAGACATGCATTATAGAGCCCAAGTCCAAGAGCAGGAAACTTGTGACATAATGCTTTTATTTAACTACATTTAATTAATTTCCTGGTGTTTATTTAAGAGCTTTTCTCATTCTCTGTTAAACAACCTGAAAGGAAAACACATAGAGAACTTTAAGTTTCACAACATTGTTGAGCAGTGTAGTGGCCACGGTACTTCCCATGTACTGGAGACTTAACATTCACAGTGATCCTTACGTCCTAACATTTATCTGGAACATTTACTGTGCCTCTTGTCCTGGATGACAGATAAAAGTCTGCAATGGGAATTGGCAAAATTAACGTAAAAACAGAAAAGCAACACTAGACTTACTCAAAACTTGTGAAATCCTTAGAAGGGTGTTCCAGTAGGGGTGCAGTGACTGCAGAGACATGGAGATGAATGTATTTATTCCCTGATAGCAGAAACTATCCTTTTGCACAATTGCAGTGTATGTGCAGTCTTCCTGG
Organism: Hirundo rustica; assembly: GCF_015227805.2. Taxonomy (NCBI): domain Eukaryota; kingdom Metazoa; phylum Chordata; class Aves; order Passeriformes; family Hirundinidae; genus Hirundo; species Hirundo rustica. The sequence continues at coordinate 31,079,861 of NC_053454.1, forward strand.
GCCTTTTGTATCCCTTTGGTGCATTGCAAGCTGCATTAATGCAGCTGTTGGACCAACTTTTTTATCATTATTTTCATTTCTGTATCAACTTTGAAAAGAAGACTTTGTACCTAAGTAGCAATGGGGCAAAATTTCCTCTGCAATGTGTAACTAGAAGTAATAGTAACAAGATTAATTAAGTGGCAAATCTGATGTAGTACTAGACATAGTATTTCTGTAAATTTTAAAGTAATTATGTAATTCTCTTTTCAAAATGCCTCCTCAAATCTGGTTGTCTCAGTTTCCCAAAGCACTTCATGTTCGGTGTGTCTTATTTCTTGACCACTGCTATGTATATTGGTTGTAAAATCAGTAAATCATGATTTTTACTTCTCTGTCTATTACACTGGGGTTTTTATTAGATTTATACAGTAAATAAAATGAGCTATGGTTTTCTGATCCTGAGGCAACATGGCACATATGTATTTGATTGCTTATACCTTATCCCTGGAACAGGGTGGCCACATCCAAGTTGCCTGTTGGAAATCGTGTCTGAATTGTGTGAATTCTCAGGCTGCAGCTAAACAACATGTATTTGTGCTAGTTGTTCTGGCCCAAAACTTATGCCAGAGGTCACACTGAGGGTGTAATGTGATGGACAGTTGTCTGCTAGCAGTCATGCTAATTAAAGCTTAACTTTATAACCTTAAGCTAACATGTACAGAACTCAGAAAGTTTATTTTTAGGATTACAATGTCACGTAATGGTACATAAATCCTCCTGCTTTCATCATTCTGTAAAAAATAGCAGTGTAAGCTCATTGCTCTTTAGTTTGGAACATTGTTTATTTCCTGCTGGTGTAATTTATATCTGTTTTCATTTTGAATCCCAACTGGTTGTTAAAGTTTTAGTTAAAAGTCTGTGAAGTAGCTGATGGAAAAACTCCTAACTACAGAGCGGTGTTGATAGACAGCCTGGCCTAAAGCAGCAGTTTTCCTATGTGTTAGTTTTATGTTTGCAACTCTGATAATAGGTTGGAAAGAAACCCAGCAATACACAGAATGGTGGACAGTATTATTACCCAAGTGCTGAGCATCTGGCTAATTAATTGAGCGTTGAAATGTTGACGAGATGGGTTGGCGGGTTTATTCCTTTTTGCTATTAAATTTGATCTTTGATTGCATTTCTGCTTACATAATAGCAACTAATATGCCCCATTTTTTTTATTCCCAGTTTGTGTTTTCTGAGTTCCAGTTCTCATGTTCTTATGCAGTTATTTTAGATTAGCTTCATGTTATTCTGTTATATCTTAGTGTACTCTTGGTTATGTCAGTAATGCCTTCAAAACCGATGTTGCGTTCAAATCAAACAGATGTTTCTGAAATTTGCCTTTGTTATTTGTTTGGTTCAGGGCAATGCTAATTTTATGTTACTGGATGTGTTATCCCATACCCCTTCTAATTTCCTCATTTGGAATATGCATTGGTTTTCTCATTGGGTATGGTTGGGGGTTTTTTGTGAACTGAAAGGTATGTGATGGTGTTCCATTACAAGTACTAAAGGGAACAGATATTCATATATGTGGAAATCATATCATCTGTTAGAGATGAGCATGAATATTTGCATTTCGTGTTGCATTTCATATGTCAAAATATCAAGATAGTAGCTGAATATACTTTTGAATGCCTTTTGTAAGTACTCACCTAACAGTTTTAGGCAAGTGCTTCAGCTGAAGTTAGGGGATAACTGAACAGTTGTTTAGGCAGTCGCAGGAAAATCTTCTTTAGGGAGGAGCATTGGAAGGACCATGTTTGAGCTCTAACTTTATCTGTGTTCATAAAAACAGGTAACAGTAACAGACAACGGTACTCCTGCAAAATCAACAGTAGCACGGGTGATTGTGAAGGTCTTAGATGAGAATGACAACAAGCCTCAATTCTTGCAAAAATTCTACAAAATTCGGCTTCCAGAGCGTGGTAAGCCCGAGCGAGAAAGAACTGCTAGGAGAGAGCCCATCTATCGAGTTATTGCTGCAGATAAAGATGAAGGCCCCAATGCAGAGATCTCCTACAGCATTGAAGATGGTGACGAACATGGCAAATTCTTTATTGAACCAAAAACTGGAGTGGTTTCATCAAAGAAATTTTCTGCAGCAAGGGACTACGATATCCTTTCAGTGAGTGAAAATCTTGTGTATCATGAATATGTAAAGTGTTCTTTTATCTGTTCATTTTTTATTTTTGATTCAGCAGCTGGCAGGTGAGTGACTGCAGTATCTGAAGGAAGAAAGCTTCAACAAATCCAGAAGTATTGTTTTGTGTGTTTGCTTGGTTTTTATTAAAGGATGATTTGAGATGTTTGTATTGTGTATTAAGAACTGCAGTTCTTTCCAGAACTTGACAGATAATTTATGTGATGAGGGAACATAAACAATCAGTTTGACTCGCCTTCAGAAAAAAAAGCAAAATAAAAGTGAATTTATGGTAACAGTTTGTGCTGCTATCAGGTGCTGCATACTTTTTCTCCATTTGCTGCCCAGATAATGAAGGGCAAGTGGCACTGTGAGAGACACTTAACCTTTTTGGAAATATCTCACACGAGCAAACATGCTTGGAGCTTATTACTGCTTTCTATTTATGTGGCATAATGATGTATGTGATCCTGTAGCCTAAAAAATGTGTCTGTTTCACAGATTAAAGCTGTAGATAATGGTCGTCCACAAAAATCTTCGACTACACGGCTTCACATAGAATGGATTCCAAAGCCTGTCCCACCTACAGAGCCTATTTATTTTGAGGAATCATTTTTTTCTTTTACGGTGATGGAAAGTGACCCAGTTGCTCACATGATTGGTGTAATAGCTGTTGAACCTCTTGGAACACCACTTTGGTTTGACATAACGGGTAAGGATGCCTTAAGGGCCTTTATTATTAGAAACAAATGCATGGAGTCTGAGATACTGGAGAGCTCATTGCAGCTTGGTTTTAATCACTCTTCTAATTAATGCAAGGTTTCGACATTCTTTAAATGGAGATGTGGATTTTATAAGGCAGAATTATTTAATTTTTATCAATGCCACTCTGTATCAAAGATTAAATTTAAGTTGCAAAATATATGCTAATTTGCGATTTTAAAATTGATTTATGAATGTTGTGTCACTGAAATAAAAATCAATTAAGTCAATCTCATAGACTGTTTGATAGGAAAGGAGATAAGATGCTAGTTTCTGCAAATCAGGATGGTACACTCAAAAAGAGATTTTACTGTTCACATAGATTTCTTCTCTTCTGGGCTGCTTCTCAGTTTGCTGTCCTTTGATTCATTACTAAAAGGAAAGCTTGCAATGTTCCTAACCCCAGCAATCTTCCTGTGCATATTCTTTCTACTAAATCGTATCCTAACCTCTGCCACTGAAAAGGGATTTCCAACCAGTAATATGACTATATGTTGATGTCATGGTGACAAAATTAATAGTAATTTTTTGAAGTTTAGACTTAGTCACTAGACTAATGGTCACTAGTAATACACAGTGTGTTCACTGCATAGCTGATAGTAAAACCAAGTTCTGTTGTGTGTTAAGTGTGTTAGAATCAAGGGGAATGGCATAGCTTTGTTTCAGAAGAGGTAGCTTGTAGTGAACTGCTTCTAGTCTTAAGTAAACTCTGTCAGTCTATCAGATTTTTGATAGATTTTTATTTTTCTACTGTGTTCATAAGAGAAGGATCTTTTAAGATCTTTTTCATCTTGGTGACTACTGAAAACTTTAGCCATGATTATTATGTCAAGTTGCTGGGAAGAACATATTTTAAATTATTTCTCAATAATTTAAGTATTTTAAACATCTGTTTTGTTGGTATGTATTTCCTGAAACTGACAAAAGTAGCAGGAATATATAAATGCCAAATACTTGTTTTCAAAAAATTTTCAAGAACATGCAAACAGATACAATTCTCCCCTGAAATCTTGATTCGTGCATGAACAACCTGTGATGATAATGATAATCACTGCTAATGCATTAAATACTTACATAGAATTTTTAAAAGGTTCTTTCTAATGTATTCTTGAAAAAAAAAAATTTCTGTCCAAATAGATTATAACTGAATCAAAAGTGTTGGTGTTTAGACAAATATAGGGGTTACAGACCTGTAGAACTCTATAGAGGGACAAAAAAGTTGAGGATGCTTTCTTGCATTCTCATAGGAGCAAAGTTCTGTATTAGAGATATTTTGGAACCGAGGCTGCTCTTTCACCGTTCTCCCAAACACACAAAGGGATATGGGAGTAGAAAAGCAGAAAGTATAAAAATAAGTGAGCAGGAAAAATGAGAAGGTATCATGTACTGCAATTCAAATTAGGGTTATTCAGTCAATAGGAAACAAATACCTGTAGACCAAAATGAGTCCATTGAAGGAAAGGTTAAGAAAGTGACATTGCCGAAGATGAAAGAGAGTGGCTAGAATAGGCCTCAGAGATTTTTTGAAGTCTGAATACAGTACAGCAGTGATGTTTTCTGGGGTCCTTTATTAGCAAAATTTGTTAATTAGATTGGGGATGTACTTTCCTATTGTTCTTAGTGTGCTTCAACTGCTATGCACTCTGAACAGTATGTACATCTGAATAGAATTCTGATTGATAGTATTATTTTGATTGGCTCTAAATATGCAGCACAGTTTGGACATTTGCATATTTTTATTGTGTTCCTAATGCAGAAAGTGAATGATCTTTTCCTGCTCTTTTTAGAAAGACATGTAAAGAAAACTCCATGGGGAAAGAGCATAACTTGTCCAAGCTTTGTAAAATAAACCATTTTATTTTGATGGTTTTCTTAGTAAAAGTGTTTTGGAAAATTTGGTGTGTGATCATGTTGTGAAGTTATGGGCTACTCTTACAGGTGGTCACTTTACTACCCTCTTTTACTGTTTCTAATAGCATGAATGAATTTGATTGACAGCTTTCCTTTGTGTTCTGTGCTTGCTTTCCATGCTTTCTTTCTTTTTGGCTGAGCCAGGAGACAAGCTTGCTAGTGAAGTATTTTACATCTTACAGATGGCTTGTGACCTGAACTGTACAGCAGAAGGTATCTGCTGAGATCACATAATTTATTACCAGATTATGAGATCTGAAATGAAAGCGTACATTTATAAACTATTTATTTTATTAATCCTTCGGAAATCAAAGTGCTCACGATTGCATTTGTGACAGGTTCGTTTTTGTTTTGTTTTGTCATCATTACATTTATACAGCATCAATTCTGAGCATCCAGTTTTGGCTTTGGCCAAAACTGTTGCTGTTACACTTTCAGTGTATTAGATGCAGAAGTTTGGGTTGAGTTCTGCTTCAGCGGATCACCAGATACCACTACTACTACAAATACAGGCAAAGCCCTGGTGATTTTCATGATAAGGAAGGGGAAAATGTTGGTTAGAGAGCTTGTCCTTGTGTCAGGAAAACTGATTGTACCAATTCATGCTCATTCGCTTTACTCTTCCTTTGAAGTGTAGAGAACTTCATTGAGACATCTGAGAAAATGGTTTTGTCTGCCAGCTATAACAGGAAAAACTAGATTCACCTTCTAAAATTGACATACTGCACAAAGCCCATTTAAAAAAATCATGTACATCTGTTAAGAAAAGAAAAAAGCTGCTGCCTTTCATGATGTCCAGTTTCTGTCCATTTGAGTGATTCAGAAACTGCTGCTGGGCCAGTAAGAGGAGTTGGCTTTCAATTGAACTAGAAAAATTATGCTATGTTGGTTATTATCAAATATCTCAAATCCAGTGAAGCAGAATCCAGCCCATCTTTCCTAAACTGTTTGTCATGCAGTGGAACCTTCTAAAGGTGAAATCCTTTTTACATGTGAATGGGGGCTCATTTCAGTATTTACTGTTTTTTTTCTTGGACTAAGTTGAAATTTGCAAGCTTTGGGACTTCACCCTCTCACTTCTAACATTGGCTTTTCATAAAAAGCATTTAGTAATTTGCAAAGCTTAGCATGTATAATCTTGTTAAAGGAAAAAAAGCACTCAGATGGTATCTGAATGCTATCTGCTATCCTTGTAAAATGCAATTAGAAAAACACATGCCTATAATTAGGAGAAATTGGTTTGCCATATCTAGCACTGGCTTGACCAAAGTAAAAATTGATTCTTCCATTTTAGGCAGTTTATTGAAAGGTCTAAAGCAATTGCAGTTAAATGGCAGCATTCATCATCGCTAATAGTATTTGGACTTAATGGACTTTACATTCTCAGGACAGTCTGCTCTGGGTGGCAGGTTGATGATCAATTAAATGTTTAAGCAACTGAGTGTAGCTATTGATCTACGCAGTTATTTAACTGTATTTCAAAGAGTAATTTGAAATTTTCACAAGGGAAATTAAAATAATTTGCTTCAGAGGAGAAACGTGGCTGTATTTAAACATTGGGCATTTAAACATTTAACGCCATTCTGAATCCTGCCTATCTCACTGAGATAGTGAACTCCTTAGATACTCAGCATTAGGATGAGAATCCTTTGGAGGCACTGCAGCTTTTTTCAGCTTTATCTATAGTCATATATGAGTATAATAATATGTACTCTGCTACAAAGACAAAAATTTGACTGTATGTCTGATTTGGGATTTTAATGTATTTTGATAAAAAGTATGTTTTTCACTTATTAGCTGACAGTCTGCCCAAAAGGAACTATTGCATTTGATGCAGTAATTCTCGATTTCCTGCTATATGGAGACATTAAATTCCATGGATTTTTTTTTTTAAGTAGAAAGTCTTGCTAATAAGAATGTCCCTGCTGACTTTCCATGAGCCAGGCAAGTCAGCTTTGTCCAAAACAACTCAATTTTAAATATCTATTAGCAGCATACTATGTTACCAGGAAAAAAACCTGAAGTATTTAAACTAAATGTATGTATAAATATATGTATATATAGTTTCACCTTCATTAAGCATTGGAAGACAGAACATGATCATACATGAAAACAATGAAGCAAAAATGTGTTTTATTAACTTCTCTCTCTTACAATTTCCTGAACAAGGTGGCAACTATGACAGTCGATTTGATGTGGACAAGGGCACAGGAACTATCATTGTTGCAAGACCACTTGATGCAGAACAGAAATCAAATTACAACTTGACAGTTGAAGCAACAGATGGAACCCGATCTATCAGCACTCAGGTAATGAACGTTCTGATGAAGCACTTACATAAAGAGTATGTAGCTGGAGGGTAGGGAAAGTGTTGGATTTTCTTCTTACATTTTTTTAATCCTAGACAATCAACATGGTTTATTTAAATCAGGGACTTTGTCTAAAATAGAAGTGAATTCTGATATTCACAGAGCCATGTTGTTTGGTGGCTTAGGTGTAAGGTGGTGTTATACTGTAGTCTGAACCGACAGCTTTTAAGTTATAACATGTTCCTGCTGCTAAATAAATGAAAACAGAAATTAAGCCCCTGCATGCATGACTTTCTCTCAAGAAAAGGATTAATACTACTCATCTGAATTACTCCTCTTTGCAAGCTCCCTCAAAATCACTACCTAAATTGATTACTGTACTTGAAATTTAAAGACAACCTCTTTAAAATTTTGTGGTTCTCCTTCCCTTGGAAGATCTGTACCAGTTGTACAGTGTCCAAATTATATTTTATATGAAACTGAGCTGCTTCTTCTGCATAGTGTACATATAGAAATAAAGTTCAGATTATAATATCTCTTGTCCCCAAATACTTTATTTTAGTTTTGGTTGAAGTAGAGATTGTTTAGTAATCTTCAAAAAGCAGCAGCCTCAGACAAATCAATGTTTTAAAATTACCTTTTTACTAAGGTTTTGTGATGGTGGCAGTTCTTTGCAGTTGGACTAATAAGTTCACTTAAAGGTGCAGAAGCCTTTTGCAACAGTACTGGAAATAATTCATAGTAAAGCAGATTATGATGTATATCTCAGCTGTTTTTCCCAGCTGGTTTCTTTCCCCAGCCCAGAACCTGAATATATTTGAAAGTACAGTTTAGCTGAGGCTGGTGTGAATAGAGCCATTGTTATAGAGGAGCTTCTCTTTTTTTTCCAAATAGAAAGGAAAGGCTTTATTTACCAATTAAAGACTGTTGGACTTGGACAGTGATGTGTCTGTATTGCCTACCCCTATCGTTGACCTACCCCTCAGGCGCTCAAAGAGCAATAAGTGGGTTGCTGCTGTCTTTTCTGTACGTAGAGATCTATGCTACAAGTGCAATTTCTTCTTGTTCAGCTTCTGTGCAGTGCATATGTTTTTCTGTTATCTTTTCTAATATGTTGTCTTCTGCTTTTAGCCAGAGGAAAACATGTTTCTTGTCAATGTTCAGGATTTTAAACAGAATCTTTATTTCACTGACTGCAAGTCTGGAGGCTTGATAGGTCAAATAGAGTAAATTTGATCGTAGAAGGTGATCAAGTTTAGCAGTTTCCTTTGAGGAATGCTTTTTCCTTTAAAGGTGATAATTGTGAGTGATTTTCCTTGACCATGAGTCTTCAAAGATAGCAACATGTTTCCAAGTAGGAACTTGGTGCAATCATAGCTGTGGTGGCCTTGCCTCTGGTGCTGATAACCATCATAAAAGCTTTGGAGAATCTCGCTGTAAATTTATTAAATTTGCCTACTTGTAGTAAAAATATTGAGCAGATTCACTTCTAGTGATTACAGAGTCTGGCTAGAAGGCAGGAATTACTTAAGACAAAAAAGGGAATAAACACAAATTCAGCTAAAAGTCAAAAAGTCAAGAGGCTTTTCCATACACACTTCCGCTTCCTAGCAAAAATGTGTTTTAAAATGCCATCATACAGTGTGTTGAGGTAGCCTGGGGGCTAGGAAAGGCTTAATATGGGGCCTTGGTGAATGTAGATAGCCGATCCAGCGCTGCTGCTTGCATAGCTGAATTTGTGCAGATGTCCTGAGCTGTCACAGTTGAACCGCAATCTGCTTTGTCTTTTAGAACAACCAAGAATTGGAAGGTCATAAAATTACTTTAACCCTCACCCCTTCTTTTCCTCTGAGTTATGTGATTCATTTAGTTCTTCTTGGGAATGCACAGTACACCTTTTGTTCAAGTTCTTTAAATGAATTTGTTATTTTAACATTTTGTAAAGCTAAGTGTACATTATAAACATTTACCCCACAGCACTCTTCTCCAGAACAATTGGAGTAGTAGTCTCAAATTTGTCATTTCCATGATTGCTTTTTCTAAGCTTGTTTTTCATATCTTTCCCTTCCTCTCTCCGTTAGGCTTGTCAGGATCAGAGATTGTGGTTTCTGTTGCAAACTAGCACAAAGACTTCCTTTGTGTTGTCTTCCTTTGCCCAGCTTGTGGGATAAGCACAAGTTACGCTGTTGCTGTTGGAGTCTCACTGTGGTGTATTAGATTGAGTAGTGTGGACTAGTTCAAACTCTGCAACATGATCCTGATTTTAATTGATTCTCTTATCTCCCCCACATCTGGGCCCACCCAAATGCACTAATCTGTTAAAATAACCCTCAGGACTATCCCATAAAAGATGTATTTCAGATCAGGCTTAAATTGGGGGGTTAAAAATATCGATGCAAAATCAAAACTGAAGGTGTGATTTATGGCTGCCAGTGTGTAAACTCCATTACCCACTGCTGAAATACTGATGGTAAAAGTTTAAATGCTGATGTGGTGTTGGATTCTTCTAAGAGCTGATAAACAGTTAAAATGGAGTGACAAGCAGAAGAAATTCTGAATTCTGAGTACATACCTGAGGAACAACAATACAGACCTTTTAGCCTACAAAGTAATTGCTATAAGCACTGGATAGACAGTGAACAATTTAACAGATCTTGATTAACAGCAGAGTAAGTAATTTTACATTTAATTTGGAAAAGGAAATGGCATTTGCAAGAAATTGGGGAGGGGCACAAGAAATGAAAATCTTACTGTGTAAAAGCAGTGTATTGAATTTGACTTTAAACTGGAAGGCATTTGCTGGCCTTGGGCCATTAACATCTGTAGAGCATTTGACTCTTTCAGGACTTCAGTTAAATAGCTTTTTTGAAAAATAAAGCAATAGTAGGCGTGGAGACTATTAGAATTTTGCATGAATCTAAATGCCAAATGCATGAGGCAAAGCAAGGATAAACAAATTCCAGGCCTACAGCAGTGGTGTTTGACATGATGTTAGAAATTAGTAGTGTCATGCATGGAAGGATTATGATTAAAAATAAAATAAAAATACAGAAATTAGGTAACTGAATTTTACAATTCAGTGTACGTATGTACTGAAACAGAAAAGATTATACACAGGCTATAAGTAGAGATAAATGAGTTGTTGAATTGATTTTTAGGGAAAATAAAAAAGAAATGTTCCTGTTTCTAGCTATAGTCACATGCATTCATTGGTATGTATATCAATTTTTTTCATTGAAAGTAATACTTTAGATGGTTTACAGATAATTGCAGCATTTTACCTATTTCTTTGCTATTGCAAAAGAATTAATCTTTATGCAAAGTTTATATGGATATGAGACCTTGGGAATGAAGTACAGAATAATCTTCAGTTACTGGATTTTTGCATGCATTTTTGCTTTCAATTACACTGTTCTACAGCAACATTTAGAACTGGAATGAAGTTACATTATCTCTGGATAATACAACTTTTTATTTATTAAAATTATTATAAACATGTCAGTGTAACTATTATGTAGTTATGGGACAGGAGTAGATTTTAAACTCCATAAAATCAGTGAGTGAAAAATTATATTAAGGCAATCTAAAGGAACATTATATGCACATTAAATATTGCACATTGAGTATTTTTTGTCACTGGCACATATCTCCTCTTGGAAGCAGTCAATACATCCCTATGCAAATTTAGGTTTCACCTGCCAGATTATTAATAGATTTGACGTCCTTCCTCAAAGTAATCCCGGGCTGCTTTGTTCTCTGTATAACCAGTGTGCATTGCTCTCAGTGGGATCTGTGGGCAGAGGGCAGCTGTGCAACACAGCCCTTGCATATTTTTTTGCAAAATGAGTGATGTTTCTTTAGTTCCAGAACATTTTGTTTTAAAGATCATGTAATGGACTGCTGATGTCAAACTTTTCTATGTTGTGTCCCTTTAATGTGCAACTCTTTCTAAGAGATAATATTATCATATTTCATTTCAATTGAATCTTATAGTTTCATTGAGAAATGTTCAATAGCTAGTTTTATGTTATGCTACATGTAGTTAGAATAACATAAGTTCTTCATGTGTTTTGTTCTCAGACACACTAAACCATATTTTTCTCTGTGGGTCTTTAAAACTGCACTTACAGTTATTTCTGCAAATGATTTCCATTTAACTTCAAGATCTTAACAGTTTACATGAAATTTTGGTCCTCTTACCTTTAAAAGGTAATTGCACATCTATCACCTGTCACTTAGCATCAGTAAGAATTCCTGAATTGAAAACAGGATTTCCTTAGTAAATTTATTTAATATTTATTCAATAGTTTACATTGGAAAGAGCCCCTGGAGTTCTAGTTAAAACTCCCAGTCAATGCAGAGCAAACTGCAAAGTTGATCAAGTTTTTCAGTGACTTGTCAGGTTCTAACTGCCTGGGATGACTAGGCACAACACTTCTTCCTTGGTCTTGCTTTTGTACTGGTGTTAAACAGCTCTCAAAAAAAAAAAAATTCTTATGTCTATGTGTATTTTCTCTTATTGAACTCGTGTCACCTTCTGTCCTTTCACTGTGCATCTCTGAGAAGAGTCTGGCCTCTTTCCTGCCCACCTCCTGTGGACAGACTGCTTTTCAGAACCCAGTGATTTTAATGACCTGTCATTGGATTTGTTTCATTTTGTCAAGGCCTCTCCTGTACTGCAGGGCTTAAAACTGTAATGGATCTACATTCCCACCAGTGAATGTCAAACAGAAGAGGGTAATTCCTTTCCCCTGCCCTTATTAAAGCAGCCCAGTGTGCAGGGTTAGACAAGTTAGCAAAAGGGAACCCGTCAGGTCACATTATACTTGTCCACCGGAATTTATGCAGGGGCATAATGTAATAACATCACTGTGAGAAAAATGAATCCTAGAGTATGTAGATAAAACACTTTTCACTTGAGTTTAAGATAAACTTTGGATTTTTCGTACATTTAAAATGATTGCACTAATATATGAAGTTGTGTATTTGTGGAGAAAAACTGCAGCCTGAACAACTAATATGACAAGTAATGGAATACCTGAGCTAACCATTTATAGTGACTGAGTCACTATGTTTATTTCTAAGCAGTGTTTTTATTAATAATTCATATTTAATAATGCTGTACATTTTGAGGCACTAACTCCTTATCTGTTTAGCCCAACAGTACTTTTCGGAGGATGTCTCTGTATGTGTAATTTTAATTACTTTACTAGCTAATACTAGAGTTGATGCTAAATCCTGATGCTATGATCAATGACTCATTTTTCTGTTAAGCTGGTTCATTGGATATATGGTTAGTCCTGCAGGTACTGATGTTTTTACGGTCACTACATTCCTGGCATTTAAATTAGTGGTTTGCATGGGTTTTTTTGTGGTACTCCATTCTAGAAATGTTGTTTTTCTTTATTTGTTTTGCATACTACCAGCAGCACAGGTGGCCATGTCTTCTGCTCCAAAGATTTGTTTAACAGAATTGCTCTGTAGTTTCATGCCTTCTCACTTCCAATTTTGATCTAAGTTTCTGCGTTTCCTCATTTGGGAGTGGAAATAGACGTGAACTTGAATAGCAATTTTAATTTAAATTCACTGCATTTGACACCTTATCTTTTCACTTGTTTTTTTTTTCCTAAGTCTGACCTTAATAATTTTTTGGGAGTGGAAATTTAATAAAAAAATTGGTGATGAGTTCATTTTGAAAGAGTAGTATCCATTAAAGAAGTGTTGTAATTGTATATGGTCTTTAAAACTTCCATCTATGCAAAAATGATTTTATAGTTTGATTTGCATTGAATGGTGGGGTTTTATGTTTTTTTTAAATTATTTTTTAATTGTTTATTCATCTTCATTTGGTATAATTTTTAATTTTCCTGAGCACCATTGTTGAGTGAGCAGCTGTCTTTACTCAAATGCTTTGTGAGTGTATTAGACCCTTTTGTCTTACTTCTTCCAAGAGGCGTTAAAACGTATTTTATTTATACAAAATTTAAAAAGAAACTAACAGCTGTGCTTGTGTTGCTTTATTGATCCTGTCTAATCATGAACATGTAAAAAGATCACATTTGTAATGTAATACTTCTTCTTGCTTTTCATTTTCCCGTTGAATTTGTTAGATAATGTATTTAAAAACTTGTCCTAATATGTATCCTGGGTCACATACCAGTAATATTTCTCCCCACTGAAAGTCAATATTTACTCTAACTCTTTGTTTCTTTTCTTTAATCTCTTTCTAATCCGTGACAAAACCAAACTCCTTAGTCTCCATAGCAACATCTTTCAAGGGATTTTATCAGTGTGTCAAATGATTCCGTTTTAGAGTAAGGTGTTTGTTTTGCAAAGTTGATATTTCCTCTTCCTGTAGCAAGAGGTGTGGCATTTCCTAATTGTTTGCCACCATCAGGATTCACCTAATTTAGTTTCCACTGCATGAAGTTTGGTACTTTGTCTAAATTGCATCTGTAGGCTCTACCAGTTACCAATGGAAAGCTGTAAGTGTCTTCCAAGAGCAATTTCACCCGCTTACAATATTGTAGGTACCTATTTTAAAAGCCGGTTTATATATAGCCCATAACAGATTTATACAAAGCACCTAACCTGTGGATGGATAAAAGCATGGCTGAACGTGCAGCACATAAAAGAACTTGAATTTATCTGTGTGTTGCTGGAGCTTTGCTGCCTGCTTGCCAGCTCCTTTGCGTTACTGTTACTTGTCTGATGTTATCGCTGTTGAGGGAGCAGGATGGTGGCTGGCTGTCTTACCCTTTTTATACAAAACTTTGGTGCTGTGAAAAGGAAGCAGGGGTGCAGAGATCTTGTGTGGTTCCAGTGAGCAGTATTATACAAAGATGCAATTGGAAGCATCTGATTTAATTTAACTTCAGAGAAATCGTGTTGGTGACCAGAGCTATGCTGAAATTGTGTGACATTGCTCAAGAATAGTAAGCAATACCACCTGAAATTTTCCAAATTAATGCACTTCTGTGGCAATTCCACCACTTTTATAGTCTTGCCTAGGCTTGCACGTGTGAGGGGCTGAAAGAGGACTGTTTTTATGTGAGGGCAAAGAGGAGTATTATGCATGCACTGTCTTGAAAAAACATTGCCTAAAATTGTGAACTTGCACCCCAAAACAGGATTTTTACCCACTGTAGGATCCATATTGTATATTTTCAATTTTTAATTCCAAAATTACCAAGATTTTGTTTTGTCTTGTTTTGGGCAAAAATCATTCCCTTTAAGATGTCTTATCTAAGATGTTTCTGGTTGTACAGATTTCTGGTTTGACTTTGGGGAAGGTGAGGCAGATTTGGCTTTAGTGACATTCTTCTTCCATAAAGGTCTTTGATATCTCCTCCTCCCAGCAAAATAAGATTGCCTTGAGGTGGTATTACTTCAGTATTATGGTCTGATTCTTAATGAAATATCCTCCTTTCATTTCTTTTTACCAAATCATCAATGTTTTCCCTTTCCTGTTGTATCATTTCAGGTGTACATCAAAGTTATAGACACAAATAATCACAGGCCTCAGTTTTCCGCTTCAAAATATGAAGTTGTTATACCTGAGGATACCTTACCAGAGACAGAAATTCTGCAAGTCAGTGCCACAGACAGAGATGAGAAGAATAAACTGATTTATACTATGCAGGGCAGCACTGATCCCATTAGTCTTAAAAAATTTCGTCTGGACCCTGCAACTGGCTCCCTTTTTACCTCAGAAAAACTGGATCATGAGACCATGAACCAGCATATTCTCACAATAATGGTAAGTATGCATGAGATTTCTCCTGTTGTGAATGCCAAAAAAGTTACCTTTTAATGTCAATTTAGTTTCTCCCCATAATTCAAACATTTATTTGTATGTTTAATTTTTACTCAGTCTTTGACTCTGCAACTGATTGCACCTTGAACTATTAGTAAAATCTGGTGAACTACTGAAATAACAGTGCTGTTTACTAGTGATGTGCTGACTGCTGCAGGTTCGAGACCAAGACGTTCCTGTGAAGCGCAACTACGCCAGAATCATCATTAATGTCAGTGACACAAACGATCATGCTCCGTGGTTCACCAGCCCTTCCTATGAAGGACGAGTCTATGAGTCAGCAGCTGTTGGATCAGCAGTACTGCAGGTTACAGCATTAGACAAGGACAAAGGAAAGAATGCAGAAATTGTGTACTCTATTGAATCAGGTATATTCGCTTTCTTACATTTTCAGTCCGTTGAACTCGCTGATGCTTTTTCAACTGTAAGTGTGTAAAAACATATCTCTAAAAAAGGAGGAGCAGTGCAGGTTCATCTGCCATATTCTGAGAGATGTATTGGAGATACAGTCTCAGAGTATCTAAAGAAAACTTAAAATATTCTATATCCTTTAGCTGTTTATGTTATCCTCTAGATACTTTTGGAATCTTTTAGTAGTAGGGGAATAAAAAGCCATCTTGAAATGCTCAAAAGGAGTAATTTCTTTAGAAATTACAAAATCATTCCATTCAGGTCTAAAAATTGCGTTCTATTTTGATGTTGTAAGTCTTATTTTTTGTGGCATAGGCAAAGCAAGGACTTGAATAGAGTAAGTGCTTGAGACAAGTGCTTTTGTGTATAATATAATGCAGAGGGATCTCAAAAATAACTTAAATACACATGTACCTAAATAATCCCAGCTTTCAAGGTAAAATTTCTGATAGATGCAGAAAAGAAGGGGTTGCTTTCCATACTTTCCTCTGGCTGATTTTAGTAGTGGAACTGCTGTTCTATCTTACTAAAATATTTGAGAAATTCCTTAAGAGTTGGTCAGTTTGGCATTAAGACTCCTTCCAGGTTGCAGGCCAGGAAAGAATGGCTCCTTTTTTTTAACCTCAGAGTATCTTTCTGAAGTTGCTGACAAGAATGTGATTCAAATGGTGGCAATTTTTAATACTAGAAATCAGGATGACATTGATTGAGTTCACTTAGCAGACAGAAGTGGGTTTTGGTTCAGTCCATTAAATCTGAATTAATACAAATTTGCTGTTAACAAGGTTCTGAGCTCTGTAGACACTAGTAAAAGTTATTTAAATTTCATTCCTTATGTGAAGTACTACTTTCAAGGTAGAAGATAATTTAAAATAAAAATGCCAATAACAAGCATAAGAGACTGTATATTAAAGAGAACAGCAACAGGCAAAAGGTTACTCAGTTACTCTTCCATGCAAGGTTATATGTGCGGTTTTGGGGTTTTTTTTATTTTACATAAATTGCTGTGTAAAGGATAGGAATTATCTACTATAAATATTTTCTTTTTCTTCTCCAAAGTGCTGTTTTCATATGAAAGCATACTTTAACACTGTACTAAAGCTGTGATTATGATACTCTGACAAGAATGAATGTTTCTCAGTGTCTCATAAGTTACTTAAATTACACGAGATTTTTCTGTCATTTCTAGAGACATGACATTTACTAAACAGGACACCAACGTCCATTAAATTTTTCTCTTGCCTTTCCCATTTTGTTAGTGCTTATTTTATGAATGCCAAACAATGGCAAGAAAAAAATGAGTGTGCCTGCAGTCTGGAATGAAGTAACATGCCGTTCTCTTCCTTTCTTCTAGCTTTTTGTAGGAGTAAATGTAAGACCTGTAAGGTTTATTTTACAGGATTGTGATCTACTGGGAGGTTAAATCATTATAATTGGTATTCTAAGCAAATGGAAGGAACATTCCTTAAATGCTTGTAATGGCTGCTTAGATTTGTAATGGGATATTCTAAGAATGCCACTGTGTTTGGAGTCTCTTCTAAAAAACCCAAAAATACCCAACAGCAACAACAACAAAAAGAAAACAGTAAAAAAAACAAACAAAACACAGAATCTCTTTCTTGCCTACTTGTGTGCAGAACTCAGAAATTTTTAATGATTTTGTTTTTATGCTGAGATCATGGCTTTAGTAATATTTTTTTTTTAGGTAAGTAAAATGTTAAATCTTTGCATATTTAATACGTGAGCAGAGTCTTGTATGCAGTGTAGTTCATCTGTATATTTCAAAATTTGAAGCAAACAAGTGTTTATATTAAATGGCAGCTGCTTCTTTTCAGCAGGCATTATTTTTCTTCTAATACTATCACAGGGAATAGCTTGTCTATGTATCAATAGGAAGTTGAGAGAGGTAACTATTTGTCCAGTTCAAAAAGTTTAGTTTTGAAGGAGTGATAGAAGCAATACTTGCACAAACAATTAAGATTCACAAGGGTTTGTTACAACCCTTATTTTTTCTTGTCCAAAACATCCCAGTTGTTTTAAATTATAAAATGTGACTTCTATTCCACTAGTGTTAACTTCTGAATATAAGTTCCTTTCAGCTACAGTCGATATTTAAGTTTGCTAAAAGAAAGATGTTGCATTTATTTTCAAGGCTTGGATGGCTTTGCTAACTATATTTTTTGCAGTATTTCCACAAGTAAAGTTAGAATTACTGCCAACTCTTGGTTACAGAAAGCTTTCCAGACAGGCTTATCAAGCAAAAAAACTAAGAAACTTTCATAGTCTCTGTGTTCCATCTGTCTCTTTAAGTATAGAGCTAAATAAGCAGTCATCCCTTAAATTCTGTATACCTCTTTCTTAATTGCTTTTTCTTTCTTCACAGGGAATATTGGAAATTCCTTCCTTATTGATCCCATTTTGGGTATGATTAAAATTGCGAAGGAATTAGATCGTAGTAACCAGGAAGAGTACAACCTGATGGTAAAAGCTACAGATAAAGGACATCCTCCAATGAGTGAAGTGACCTCTGTGCACATATTTGTTACAGTTTCTGATAATGCCTCACCAAAATTCACAGCCAAAGAATATTCTACAGAAATCAGTGAAAGTGCCAATGTTGGCAGTTATGTTGGAATGGTTACAGCATACAGTCAGTCTTCTGTAGTTTATGAAATAAAAGATGGTAATACAGATGATGCCTTTGCTATCAACCCCAACTCAGGTGTCATCATTACTCAGAAGATACTTGATTTTGAAACTTTGCCTTTTTATGCTCTAACTGTGCAAGGAACAAACATGGCTGGCTTGTCCAGTAATGCAACAGTTTTGGTACATCTTCGGGATGAGAATGACAATGCACCAGTTTTTATGCAGGCTGAATATACAGGACTCATCAGTGAATCAGCTTCAATTAACAGTGTGGTTTTGACTGACAAGAATATCCCATTAGTAATTCGAGCTACAGATGCTGATAAAGAATCTAATGCTTTGCTTGTTTATCAAATTGTTGAACCATCTGTCCGCCAGTATTTTGCAATTGATTCTAGCACTGGTGCCATTCGGACAGTAATGAGTCTGGACTATGAGGAGACAAATATTTTCCACTTTTCAGTGCAAGTACGTGATACAGGGATACCACGTCTGTATGCGGAATATGCAGCTAATGTTACTATTTATGTGATTGACATCAATGATTGCCCTCCTGTGTTTTCAAGAGAGCTGTATGAGACATCCGTTCTGGTTCCAACTTATAAAGGCGTGAAAGTCATCAGCGTAAATGCCACTGATGCAGATTCAGGCATTTTTTTCCCAATTAATTTATTCCATTATTGAAGGCAACATTGGAGAAAAATTTTCAATAAACCCTAAGACTGGAGATATAACCGTACAAAACACAACTCAGTTAAGAAGCAGATACGAATTGACAGTTAGAGCATCTGATGGCAGGTTTGCAAGCACTGCATCTCTAAAAATTAATGTGAAAGAAAGCAAAGCAAGCCAGCTGAAGTTCACACAGAGTTCTTACTCTGCAACAGTGCAGGAGAATTCCACAGAGGCAAAAACAATAACTGTTGTTACTGCTATAGGGAATCAAATAAATAAGCCTTTGTTTTACCGTATTCTAAATCCAGACAGCAGATTTAAAATAAGCCAGACTTCAGGAGTCCTTTCAACAACGGGAATACCATTTGATCGTGAACAGCAAGAATCTTTTGATGTAGTTGTGGAAGTGACAGAAGAAAATAAACCGTCAGTTGTTGCACACATTGTCGTTAAAGTCACAGTAGAAGATGTAAATGATAATGCTCCATTTTTTGTCAATCTTCCATATTATGCTGTTGTTAAAGTAGACTCTGAAGCAGGCCATGTTATTCAACATGTGACGGCAGTAGATAAAGATACAGGCAAAAATGGAGAGGTGCATTACTATCTCAAAGAACATCATGAACATTTCCAAATTGATCCCTCTGGTGAAATCTCCCTGAAGAAGAAATTTGAACCAGACACGCTAAATAAGGAATATCTGGTAACAGTAGTGGCAAAAGATGGAGGAGACCCTGCATTTTCAGCTGAAGTTAGAGTCCCAATTACAGTTATGAATAAAGCTATGCCAGTGTTTGAAAAGCCTTTCTACAGTGCAGAGATACCAGAAAACATTCAGCTCCACAGTCCTGTAGTACATGTACAAGCAAACAGCCCTGAAGGACTCAAGGTGTTTTACAGCATCACAGGTGGAGATTCTTTCAATCAGTTCACTATCAACTTCAACACTGGAGTTATAAATGTTGTTGCTCCTCTTGACTTTGAGTCTCATCCAGCCTATAAACTGAGTGTCCGAGCAACTGACTCCCTAAATGGGGCTCATGCTGATGTGTTTGTAGACATAATAGTGGAAGACATAAATGATAATCCTCCTGTGTTTACAGAGCAGTCTTACATTGCAACACTTTCTGAAGCATCTGTTGTTGGAACATCTGTTGCACAAGTGAGCGCTACAGATGCCGATTCTGGAACCAACAGGGGAATTTCCTATCACTTGGTTGAGGATAATACTGAAAGTCATGACTATTTTAACATAGATAGCAGCACTGGACTCATTCTTACAGCAAGAACTTTGGACTATGAACAAATTAAGCAACACAAGTTACTAATAAGGGCCATAGATGGTGGCATGCTGCCCTTGAGCAGTGACACTGTTGTAACTGTGGATGTAACTGATCTCAATGATAACCCCCCTCTTTTTAGCCAATTGCTTTATGAAGCCAAAATTAGTGAACTGGCTCCACGAGGACATTTTGTGACATGTGTGCAAGCCTCAGATGCAGATAGTTCAGATGTCGACAAGCTGGAGTACTCCATTCTGACAGGCAATGATCAGAAGAATTTTGTGATTAATAGTAAAACTGGCATGATCACCATCTCAAACCTACGCAGACAGACGCTGAAGTCACATTATAATCTTAATGTGTCGGTTTCTGATGGCGTCTTCAGAAGCTCAGCCCAAGTCCATATAACTGTATTCAGTGCCAACATGCACTGTCCTGTTTTCAGCCAGAATGAGTATGAGGTTGAACTAGCTGAAAATGCTCCATTGCACACTTTGGTTACTGAAGTTAAAGCAACAGATGAAGACTCTGGTACATATGGCCGTATCACTTACCACATTGTAAATGACTTTGCCAAAGACAGATTTTATACAAATGAGAGAGGGCAGATATTTACCTCTGAAAAACTTGACCGTGAAACACAAGCAGAAAAAGTAATTGCCATTAGTTTAATGGCCAAAGATTCAGGAGGGAAAGTTGCTTTCTGTACTGTTAATGTAATACTTACAGATGACAATGATAATGCTCCTCAATTCCGAGCAACTGAGTATGAAGTAAATATTGGGTCTGATGTTCCACGGGGTACTTCGGTCATAAAAGTCTGGGCATCTGATGCTGATGAAGGTACAAATGCAGACATCACATATTCTATTGAAGCAGAGTCTGAAAATGTAGAAGAGAATTTAGAAATCGATTCATTGTCTGGTGTAATTACTACAAAAGAAAGCTTAATTGGTTTGGAAAATGAGTTTCTGACTTTCCTTGTTAGAGCAATTGATGGTGGATCCCCCCAAAAAGAGTCAGTTGTTCCTATCTATGCTAGAATACTCCCGCCGGAAGTGCCTCCTCCAAAATTTTCAGAACCATTTTATTCCTATACTGTTTCTGAGGACATTCCAATTGGCACTGTGATAGATGTTATCAAAGCAGATCATAATCAGACTTTAGTATATAATCTGATTAAAGGGAACACTCCTGAGAGCAACAGAGATGACTTTTTTGTGATTGACCGACAGACTGGAGAGTTGAAACTTGAGAAGAATCTTGATCATGAAACGACTAAGTGGTACCAGTTCTCAGTTCAAGCACAGTATGCAAGTGAAGATTATAATGTTGTTTCCTCAGTAGAGGTAAGCATTCAAGTAAAAGATGCAAATGATAACAAACCTATTTTGGAGTCCAACCCATATGAAGCATTCATCGTAGAAAACACACCAGCTGGAGCAAGAGTCATACAGGTTAAAGCAACTGACTTAGATTCAGGACTCAATGGGCAGGTTACTTACAGCTTGGATCCTTCTCAAGAGCTAGACATCATGGATTCTTTTGCCATAAACATGGAAACTGGCTGGATTACCACTCTGAAAGAACTCGATCATGAGAAACAAGACAAATACAAAATCACAGTGGTCGCATCTGACCGGGGTGAAAAAATTCAGTTGTCTTCTACTGCTGTGGTTGAAGTCACTGTCACAGATGTGAATGACAATCCTCCACGGTTTACTGCAGAGATATATAAAGGAACAGTCAGTGAGGATGACCCTCCTGGTGGGGTAATTGCAATCCTGAGTACAACAGATGCTGATACAGAAGAAACCAATAGACAAGTCTTTTATTATATCACAGGTAAATCTTTTTGGGTAATGTCAGAATAAGCATTTGGGTGGTGCTGGAATGATGGGAGATACAATTTAATTTTTGAAAAGATTGGGAAGTGTTTGAAACCATAGAGCTTCAAAGACTGAATGTGCGTGTCTTAATATGAATATTAAAAACTTCAGTGGAAAAATGAGTTTTAGTTGGCTGTGTTTCATGTGTGCCTTCCTTAAAATGCCTTTCTCTGTCTATTACTTACATGTTGAATTTAATTTTAAAAACTATGCGGAGATTAGTGATGTAGTTAAAGAAGAAAGGAAAGAAATTTCACAAAATAATAGGCTGTTAATTTCCAGTAGAGTATTGGTTATATTTAGCATATGTCATTATATGATGTTTTCTGTAATGCTATATGAATTTCTACATTAATTTTCATGGATTCTGTTGGCCACAGTTGAATTGGTTGTGTGAGCATATACTGTTAATTTCTACCTGGGAAATGAAGCAGTTTCCTCATAAAGCTAGAAAATGGCTGCTTATTTGCCTTTTTTTTTTTTTTAGCTATACCTGAATTTTGATAGAGTAATAATAGAAATCTCCCATCTTTAAATAATTATTTCTTTTTGTATTTCAGGAGGTGATCCTTTGGGACAGTTTGCTATTGAAAATATACAGAATGAATGGAAGGTCTATGTCAAAAAGCCTCTGGACAGGGAAGAAAAGGATAATTATCTTCTAAATATTACAGCCACTGATGGGACCTTTGCAGCCAAAGCTGTGGTGGAGGTTAAAGTCCTAGATGCTAATGATAACAGCCCTGTTTGTGAAAAGGTAGGCAGAGTCTTGTATCTTCCATTACCAGCTGCTTTCATACATAATGTTTACATTTTCTCTGAAATTGTTTCTCAGAAGAATGAAAAATAGCAATTCCTTTTAAACCAGTAAAATAATTTGGACTATTAAGATAGAATGCTGTCAAATAAAAGATACTTCACAGACAGATTTTTTAAAAATCCAAAGACAATTCATTGACACTCAGTGGGTGCTTGAGAGATATAAGGAGAATTGTAGTAAATTTCTCCTATGTTACTTCTTTTCCAAAATAAGTCTTTTAAGCTGCAGCCATCATCGTTTATATGCTCTATTTTATAAAAATAAAGAAATAAAGTTTTAAAGAAAGATTAATTGCATTGCTTAGTTGAAATATGTGTGTATTTCCTGGCGTAAAAGAACTGAAAAGAGTGGAACATTACCCTGCAATTGCAGTCAACAGCACCAAAAATCTCTAAGCCACAAATGTTTTCTTGTTACAAAGCTGTCTACCATACCAGATTTTATAGTCTGCAAAAACGGACATGAAAAATAAGGAATAGATAAAACTCAGGAAGATAGTCCCTAAAAGATGTGTTATGGCCTCTTTTGGAACTTCCAGAGTTGAACACAGGTTTGATATTACCAGGTTGAAATCTTCCCTTGTACTAGGAAAAACAAGTATACAGTGAACATAGGATTATTTTTCTTAGTTAATGTTTATGTTGGTTACTTCTGTGTAAATGGTTGCAGTTATACACACTGACAAGTCAGTATTTTCATCTTTTTTTCCGTTTATTTTCCCCTTTGTTAATTTTGGTGTTACAAGGCTCAGTGCTTCTAATGTGATGCACATTCCTGACATGGTTGAGCTATGAGAGTGCTTAGTGCCATAAAATTCGGAATCCTTTTTCTTATTTTTAATTTAATCTAGAATCTTTTGTGTCATTAAAATGGTAGCTATCAATTTCTTGTAGATTGAGGCAGACCTAGAAAAAATGATCCACCAAAAGACATAAAAATTAAATTAGCAAAAAATTATAACTCCTGTTTTGGGAACACATTTCATTATCAGTTACAAGTGTCTTGAGTTCTGAGCAATGCAGTGATGTTCAAAATTCCTTATAGTTTTAGTATTAAATACCTTTTTGAATAATCTAATAAATGTGAAGTAATTAATTAGAAAACTGTAAGTTCTCTTAATTTTCAGTTATTCCATCCTCTGGTTCACATTGTATGTTACCAAACATTCAAAGAATATTATTTTCTCTATTGTTCCTTCTTCCCCTCCCCTTTCCAAGCGCTGCTTACTTCATATATTCAGTTTTTCAATGTAACTTTGAAATCTTGCAGACTTTATATGCTGATTCAGTTCCTGAAGATGCCCTTCCTGGCAAACTGATAATGCAGGTGTCTGCCACAGATGCAGATATTCGTTCCAATGCAGAAATTACTTATACACTGCATGGCACAGGAGCAGAAAAATTCAGACTCACTCCAGACACAGGTAATATAATACTTTCTACACTATACAAGATTCCAGTCACCTCATTTTATAAAATATTTTGCTATTACATTAAGACATAAATGTCAGTTACTAAAACTTTTCCACTAAGGGTTGGTTTATTGTACAGTGGTTTAAAATGTGAGTTTCTACTACACAATTACTAATAATATATTGAATAAAATCAGGCAAAAGGCAAGTATTTTACTATATGAGGATCTAAACAGCATAATTGTCCTGAAGCCAGAAACTTCTATGCTGAAGTGACTGGAATAAAAGCATGCCATTAATTTTGCTCTTTTTTATATTCACTGTAGTAGCAGCAATAGTGGTTTGTAACTGAACATATCTTCATTCAGCTTCTTTTTGCCATCTTTTGTTTTGGAGAATTAAATGGGATGAGGTTTGATGGAGCAACAAATATCCACTCCATAGCAAACACCAGAAGTGCCCCCAGTTTACTGGAATGAGCTTAACTCAGAAATATGAATGAAATTATCTTTTTACTCATTTCACTTTGGTCTTCGTGACATTTGTGTGTTTTGTATTATAGTATAGGTCACAGTTGTTGCCAAAATCCTGTACTTGCAGGCTGCAGTAGACAAGCAGTAGGAAGGTAGACAGTGTAGAAAAAATGATGAATAAGATGAATACAAAAATGTAATGCAAGTGGAAGAGATTAGAAAACTTTTCAGTGACAGAATAAATGAGAAGGACCTTACTTCATGGGTTTGGGGAGTGTTTTCAACTTTGAATGTCACCTATGTTATGTGCTACTGTGTTGTTACATAAATTGAGGATTGGCAGGGCTAGAAGACTCAGAAAAAATGTTTCATAATAATTTTTGAACTGTTTATAAGGAGACAATAACTACACATAGTGATAGCCTCTCATGTTTTCTGTCACTTTAGAAAGTATGTGTTAGAGTTCTAGAGGTTTGTCTGTAGTAGCAGTTAAGACCTCATAGTGAATAGTTGTTTTTATTCATGGAATGTTAGAGGAGGAAATACCAGTAGCTACGGAAGGAATACAGCTACATAGCCCAGAAAAACCAGACATGGATTTAACCTTGCCTTTTTTTAAAGCCAGAGTTCTAATATTTTAATTTTCTTTGCAAAAAGACACTTGGATTTTTGCCTGTGTACATATTCTCTCTCTGCACTATCAGAGAGTTTAGCTAATTTCTGTTTCAAGTGGATTAGAAAGAAAAATAAAGGGTTTTAGTTCTTAATCATTTCAAGCTGAAAAGGCAGGTCACTTACATGCTTTGCCCAAAGTGGAGTTCATTAATACGGTACGGCTGTTGACTTAGCCACTGATTAAATTACTGTAAACAAGAAAATTGTTGTTTAGCTTTTCTGATTTTAGGAGAAAACATGTTAGGGGTACTTAAGCCTTGCAACTTACATCAGCTTACATGTTATGCTGTTTGTAGGTGAACTGAAAACATTAATGGCACTTGATCGTGAGCAGCAAGCAGTTTATCATCTTCTCGTGAAAGCCACAGATGGAGGAGGAAGATTCTGCCAAGCTAACGTTATCCTAACTCTGGAAGATGTGAATGATAATGCCCCAGAGTTTACAACTGATACTTACTCCATTACAGTATTTGAAAACACAGAGCCTAAAACACTTTTGACAAGAGTGCAGGCAGCAGATGCAGATGCAGGTATACATTCTTTGACTGATACTTTTGTCATGTTCTCATACTTATTATTTCTTTAGTTTTATCCTGAGAAGTGTCAGCTGTTTCAGTAGAGCTGACAAATGTTCAATACCATTTGGGATTAGACTCCTGAAAGATATATTTTGGTCTACTAAATCATTTAACACCTGACTTCCATGCGTGAGTAGCTTGGAAGACATCCCTATATTGTCTTTGCAAAAAAAGAAGAGAGAGGGAAGAGACAAAATGTATATTTTTAGTATCATAAGGTATTAATGTTAT
Organism: Hirundo rustica; assembly: GCF_015227805.2. NCBI lineage: Eukaryota > Metazoa > Chordata > Aves > Passeriformes > Hirundinidae > Hirundo > Hirundo rustica. The sequence continues at coordinate 31,105,924 of NC_053454.1, forward strand.
GATTGATTAGGTTCATCCTTTTACTCCTGATGCAAGTAATAGGACTATCAAGCCATGTCTGTTCATGTAAATGGGCATTCATGGATTTTTGAATTTGTGCTTCTCAGGCCAGCTATTGATGAACATACCATCAAGAAAACCCTGGTTAGCTGTAGCTTTATGTATATGCTGTTAAGGTTTTTACTGTCTCTTTGGCTTCATTGTTCAGTTACAAATATTTAAGTGACCGTGAACTGAAAATGACATTAGAAAGAGTTTGTTCATAGGCTTTGTTGTAAGGAACACAACAGCAGGCAGTATTTTTAAAAGTGTATGATTTTCACGTCTCATCAGTTTCTTAATCAAATAGTATTAAGGAATCTAATATCCTAAATCAGTATCCTAAAACTACTGACCTGCTTTGTGCTATGATAAAGCTAGGTTGCTCATTTGGAAGGTAACAGACAGGTGATTTCATACTTCACTGGTCTTTGAGGCTCAGGCAGACCAAAATACTTGCCCCTAAAATCTATAAGGTTTTTGTTTGTTTTATAAAGGAGTGTTGCTAGAAATTATATTAATTTTGGGGCGTGATTCTTAAGTACTGGTGCTGGTTTTGAGTCTAGTTATTTGATGCAACCTAACTCTCCCGTATCCTCTTTTGTTATTATAAGCTTGCTAAGCAGATTCTGTTGTTCTAAAGTTATAATTACATTTATATTAAAAATTGTTTCATATTAATTAGTGCTGTAACTGAAGCAGAGTCATGGTTCGTGTTTTCTGTATGGCAGAAAATCAGTGCAGTGAAATGTTAGCTTAATTTTTTTGTTGAAGTAATTCTGCCCTTCACAAGAGACTTTAACTCTTTCTGAAATTTATTTTTAGCATGAATGATTATATTTAGCATGCATGTCTTATTTCCATAGCTATCAGATGGGTTATTCTGTTGTTATATATTTTAAGGGATGCTTCATACTTGAAATTTGTTTTTAAAATGCAGGGTTGAACCGTAAAATCCGTTATGCACTGGTGAATTCTGCAGAGGGGCAGTTCTCCATTGATGAATTCTCTGGGATCATTCGTTTGGAGAAGCCTTTGGATCGGGAAATGCAAGCTGTGTACACATTAACTTTGAAGGCTACAGATGAAGGCTTACCTAGAAGACTGTCTTCAACGAGTAGTCTTATAGTTTCTGTTTTGGATATTAATGATAATCCACCCGTATTTGAGCATAGGGAATATAGTGCAAGTGTATCAGAGGACATTTTGGTTGGAACTGAAGTTCTCCAAATCTATGCTGCAAGCAGAGACATTGAAGCCAATGCTGAAATCACGTACTCAATAGTCAGTGGGAACGAACATGGAAAATTCAGCATCGATTCAACAACAGGTAACAATTTACAGCTGTGAATATACTTTAGGCCAAGCAAACATGATGCCATACTGACTTCCTCCATAGTCAACCAGGTTATGTATAATTTACATGCATCATCCTGGCTGTAAAGTTGTTGCTGCTGTCTTTTCACCCATTTTGGCAGCATGCTTACTAGAGGAGTGCAGTAAAATGTAGAATAGAAACTTTATTTGTTGCTTCTATTTAATGGATTATTACTTGGATTAGATTCATTGAGCTGACAAGAGTAAGGATTTCCTAACTGGAAATTCCCCACTCTGGGGGCAGGCAGGTGGAAAGACATAGATTTGTAATGAGAAACATAGTAGTCTTTCCACAAAAAGTATATAATCAGAAAGAATGGCCAGGCTTGGCAAAAGAAGGATTAGAAATAAAATGGATTGGGAAGACTAGTCATTGGTCCACAAAGGCAGTACTCCTAGAGAAGTTTGATATGGCATTAAAGGGAGCTTGGAATAGAAATATTATGTTCAGCATGACAGTGGAGATTTTAGGCTTGTATGATGGCCAGATTTAGTCTCAGGGACTATTTAAGTTATGTTAAGAATTTTTCGCTATTAAAGACAATTCTATGTTAAAAATCAATGAACACCTCAATTTTAATTTTGTTTACTTATATAGTTCTTTTTTTAGAGCTAGTTTCTGGTAAAGTTGGTTGGGTTTGGGGTTGTTTTGCTATTTTTTTTTAAATAAGAATTCTACCCAAAAATTAATTCTTATTGACGGTAAGTAGTTAGTTAAATAGTTTAGTAGTTAATTGTACTAGGGTAGTGGCAATTACAATTTTGCTTTTTCCTGTGGACATACTGCTACTAAGGTACATAAGTACTTTGCCAGCTAAATTTCTCATATTTGAAAGGAGTAAAACGGTTCCAGAAAAGCTTATCCAGCAAATCAGTGCATATGCTAGGGGCTGCACTGTCTTAACCAGTCGGTTAAAAACTCCCATTACAAAATGTAAGCCACGTTGTTTTAAACTGTGAATCTTTTGTGGTAATGGCAGGAACTTTGCATCCTTTTACTTACATGAGTAAAGCAAAATCATTTCACTGGGTAGCTCTAGCTTTACAGTGACAAATCAAACCCTGAAGAAGCTGAGTATTTGTCAGGTCAAAGTAAAAAGTTGCAACACATACTACAGCAGCAGCAGAGTTTATATGAGGCTTTTTTTTTTTTTTTTTCTTTCCCTAGGGGCCATTTTTATCATTGAGAGTTTGGATTATGAAAGCTCTCATGAATACTACTTAACAGTGGAAGCCACAGATGGAGGCACGCCTTCATTAAGTGATGTTGTAACAGTGAATATTAATGTCACGGATATCAATGACAATTCTCCAGTGTTTAGCCAAGACACTTACACTGCAGTAATCAGTGAAGATGCTATGCTTGAACAATCAGTTATCACAGTACGTATTGGGTTTTTTTACTTTGAAATACTCTGTCATGATGATCATGCTTTCAGTCTCAAAGGATTAAGTGTTGAAGGTGAACATCAGTGAATAGATGTTTGCCACTGAGTGAATTAAAAATTTACTTTGAAAAAGTTTCAGAAGTAGAAACTTAAGATGCTGTGGGAAAGTAGATAATATTTTGTCAAATGTTTATGTTCTCCTCATGAGACCATGACTTAACTTTCAGAAGAAATTCAGGAAATTAAGTGATTTTGATATACTCTATTGAGATGGCATTTCTTGTATGAACTATGAGATTTGTTAGACCAAAAGAGCTCATCTTCAGGATGAGTGTATCTGGAAGGTGCTAGAGTCTATTTCAACCTGTTTTAAATGAGACTGTAATGTCCCTTAGGTTATGGCAGATGATGCTGATGGACCTTCCAACAACCACATTCGCTACACAATTATAGATGGCAATCAAGGAAATCCTTTTACAATTGACCCTACCAGAGGTGAAATAAAAGTGACTAAGCTTCTAGACAGAGAAAAGGTGAGTTTTCTGTGGTTTTAGGGCAGCTGGGATTAATTTACCTATACATAATTGATGACCACCATTTTCTTACTCTATTTGTAAATTACCATTTCATGTTGCAAAATTAATATAACTGTAATAAAGTGCAAGCAACTGTTTATATCAGTACTTTTGGGAGAAAGAGAAAGGATTAAATATGTGAAGGAAAGCTTTACTGGGGGTTGTGCTAAAATAATTTTTCCATAAAACAAAAGCTGACTTTGATCCTTGTTTCCTCTTCAGTAAATGTTTTAATTTTTTTAATTACTTTTTTAGATTTCAGGATATACCTTGACAGTTCAAGCTTCAGATAATGGAAGCCCACCTAAGCTTAATACAACTACAGTTAACATTGATGTTTCTGATGTAAATGATAATCCTCCTGTGTTCTCAAAAGGAAACTATAGTGTTATCATCCAGGTAAATACAACTAGTGAAGTAGTTAAATAAATAATGTTAGTGGACTGTGAATTTGTGACTTGAATTTTTCTGTATTTTTAATTATTTAAGGTCACCAGTGAGACTACGTATCAAATAAGTGTTGAGGGTTATAAAATTTCTATTTGCATGTTGTGTAAACACTTACATTGCAAGTTGTCAGAATCACAGAATGGGTGAGGTTGGAAGGGACCACAGTGGTCTGGTCCAATCTCCTGCTAAAGCAGGCTCATCCTAGAGCACATGGCACAGGATTGAGTCCAAATATTTTTGAATATTTACAGTGAGGGAGACTGCAATAACATGTCTCTGGATTCTTTTTCAGATTCCTTGTGTGTGTACATATATATATATACATATATATATTATACATTCCATTTACACATAGAACAATATTAGAATCATTCAGAAATGCTAAAATACATAAAAATTGTGTTATTTCTTTTTAGAGTTACTACTTAGAAGAAGATCCTTTAGGTACGTGTTACTGTGAAGCTAGTGTTCTACACCATGGCAGATTGGTTAAGCCTTAGTTCCCATTGGCCTCCTCTGGGATCAGCAGCAGTTAGAACAAGAGTGGAATTTCACATGGCTCCATACCAATCCTTTCACTAATTTTATGCCATAGGATGGTAGCAGTAGGCCACATTCTCAAGTGTCTGGCATGTACTTGCCTGGTTCAGAAAACTGCTAAACCAAGGACAGCAGAGTCAGTGTCTCTACTTCTTGTCTTCCTAAATCCAGTAGAAAATAAATGGAAGTCAGCAAAGGATTTGCATTAAAACCTTTGTAGACTAGTAATGTAACTGAGCTCAGTCCCTTGTGTCCTTCACCTCTTCCTGTCTTGGTGCAGTAGATCAGTGAGGATCAGACAATGTTGCCTGATGCACTGTGCGATCCTAACGTACCACTTGTGTTTGAGACAAGTATGCATCATTTTTAAAGGCAGCTTTCTGAAACAGGGCAAAGTGAATATATACAGTGTACACACAGTATGCAAGATGTCCTGGATCTTATTTAAAAAAAAAAAAAAAAACAACCAACCAAAACAAAACCAAAACAAAACATAACAAAAAAAAAAAAAAAAAACAAAAAAAAACAAAAAAAACAAAAAAAAAAACCACCCCACCACAAACCAAAACAACAGATTCATGTTTGTGTGCTGTCAAATGTATCTTCTTTTCCCCAATTACAGTCTTTCTTGAAATAAATGTTAATTAATATCTCTCTTAAACTTCAGACTGGGTACCCAATGTCTGTATTATTTCCCTTACTTAATTAAAAAGGAAGACCTCTTGTTTTATAGTTCATTAATATGTGCCTGCCCAACTTAAAGGTAGCAGAGAAAAAGCGGGAGGAGCTGCCCAAGAATGCTGGTGTTCATTTCCTCTTGTGTTGGAGATGGATATATTTGAATGCAGTAGAAAATGTGCTTAGCTCTTAGGAAAGTTAAATTACTTTGGATGTCCAACTGTAAATATTTGTATTTTAAAGCAATGGTCTTTGTTTTGCTGAAAGGGAGAAATCTTCACCTTTTTGCAGTATCTGATAACTAAATTGACTTATTCTCTCAGAAACAGAGAATTGTTATCAGGAGTTTTTACATCTGTAAAAGGAATGGCATTTTGTTCTTTTTGTACTTTGAAATAATGTTTCTACTTGCTTTTCAAATATGTATATAGAAAAATCTGACTGATACAGTAGAGCACAAGTTTTCTGGAAGAGGTGTTACAGGTGTAGATAAAGTTGTATGTGTGTGTAAGATACATGATAAGCCAATGTATGTGAAGTGTGTGTGAAACCTCAGATATCCACGTGATGTAAATTTGAAGGGATTTTATGATGCAAATTTTAAAACCTGGATTTCATATTTTAACTGGATAGTGGCTGTAGCAGCCACAGCTGTTGTCAGAACTCTAATTAGGGGTGCAAGGGGTCAGATGGAGGAGGGTATTTTTCTAGTCCTCCCAACAAAGGCGTTAGATTATTCTTAACAGGTGTTTTCTCTAAATTTCAAATCTTTGATGACTTGGTAATTAGGCTACAGTAGTATTCATTCAGACCAGAAGTGGAAAATGTGAAGTGTCAAGGCTGAATTACCTTCAAAAATACAATACGAAGTTTAAAAAACTGCCATTCTCCTTTTACTGTTTTTTGAGTCTTTTTCTCAGGGAGTAGTAGTTTCCCTGAAGCAGTATTGTCATTCTGATTTCTCTTGTACTGATTAACTGGTTTGACAGTAATTTTTTGAGGTTTCTGTTGGAAGGAAGGAATCAGCATCATACCATATCCTCAATTATAACAAAACTTATATGTCTACAGGAGAATAAGCCGGTTGGATTCAGTGTGCTGCAGCTAGTGGTGACAGACAGGGATTCATCTCACAATGGCCCTCCTTTTCTCTTCACCATCCTGACTGGAAACGAAGAGGGAACTTTTCAGATTACCCAGCAGGGAGTTCTGACCACAAGTGCTGCGCTGAATCGCAAAGTGAGAGATCACTATTTGCTTCATGTTAAGGTAGGATGTTTCTGTCATGTTCCTCTTACTGTTTTGCATTGTAAGTATTTAATTAACTTTTTCCACTTGTGTTCACTCCACCACTTGTCTTTCTGTTAGGAGATCCTGACATGCCATGTAGTCATTTGAGGCGTGTCCCATGAGGTGACATCTTCATAGACAAAGTCTGTTGGTTTAAATGCTAATCTACACAGATGCAATGGGAAGTTCACTTAAACTCACAGTAGAAGTAAGGTATAAGTGAAATGTTAACTGGGTGAGTGGTCTTGATAAGCCCTTTGCCTTCTGGTTGGAATGTTGAAAAAACCAGCAGGGGACAGGTCCCGTGAGTCACTCACTATTGACTGCAGAATTCCTCTTGCCACTATCATTTTGACCCTTGAAGCTGTGTGCTGGACTAAACTCACATGCTGAAAGCAGGGATATTGTGCAACATAGCAGTAATGTGCCACATTCTTTTTTCAAGGGCAATTGAAAACAACATTTTTAAGTTTGGACGTTTTTTCATAGTATTTTCAGTAGACATTTTTTCATTGCATTGAAACTTGGAATGCAGTAGTTTGAGACCTCAGGATCCTGAAGTGGAAATCACGGCAATAAAACTCAAAAAATGACCCTGAAGTACTATAATCTATGCTATGTTTGCCATTGTTGTGCAAAAAGACCAGACCATGTCCAAGGTTACATTAACCCACCTAAGTTCTCTCAAAGACGTTTTGTAACCTAGTGTGAGAAAAATTCAAACCAATAATTTTAATCTTATTGAGTCCTTTTAAATTCAGTTATAAGTTAAGCAGCTGGGAACAGAGGACTTAAAATTCGTAGGCTAAAACTAGATGGCCTTAATTCTTAAACTTCATTTCCAGATTCACGTTTTAAGAAAAATTCTTACCTTCATTTTCACATGAGGAATTTTTTTCAATCTCCAAATTATTCTTACACATATTATGAGTAAACATGCACTTGCAGAATTTTAGAGCATTACGGTTTATAACAGTGCATGCTGAATTTTGTCCACGTTGGGATAATTGTGACATATTTACACCAAGTCTATTCTTGGGGAAAAGAAGAAAAAATTCACACAGATACTGTAATTTGCTGTTTGAGTCACTGAAATGTTAGTAACCAGAAGCCATCAGTAGAAGGACAGTTATGGTTTCATTTAAATGTAGTTTAGTTTAGGGTTTGAGAATTGAGATGAAAATGGGGGCAGGTATATCATTCTTTTCCTCAGAAGTGATACGCCAATTCCCCCAAAGTCACCTTTTTGTTTATGGATGTTTTTCCTGTACGTGGAATTAGTGTAGTGCATTCATATGTTTTGATTCAGATCTTCTCTAAGCAGTAACTAATTTCTATTTATTTTGCTTTTAAAATGGATTCTTATAAGTGCATGTACAGGCAGTTGTGTTTGTTCTGTAGTGACTGTTACACTGACTTTGTCACATTTCATGATTGAGCTGCACCTTTGGCCCTTCCTTATGTGCCTGGCTTTTCCTAAGTGTGAGACGCCTGTCTCACATCTTCCTCTGGGTGGAATCTTGCAATTCTTTCATTTCTAAGCCATTTTCTGGTCCCTAGTCTGCTTGTAACAGCCTGTCAGTACTTCAGCTATCTTGTCTTCAGCACAGCAGCTGAAAAGTGCCTTTTTATTAGTGATTGAATATGGGCTATTTTAATGGCATCCAGTAGCTAAACAAATGTCTTCAAATTTACTCATTTAGAGCAAAGACTTTCAGAGATTGTAAATCATTAAAGCACAGTGTACTAATGTGCCTCTTTTTGTGTGCTGTACTACCCAGTCTCAGTATTTTGGATCTGTGTAGTCTGTTGATTTCCAAGTTTCTGGACTGGATTCTTGAAATATATCATTGTCTTTTAATTGCCATTTGTCATTTTACACTTTGCTAACTTTTTTTCAATAGACATACTGCTATTATTTTCTATTCTCTTACAATCCATGGGTATGAAGGGGCATCCAAGACTAAAACTAGCATTTTTCTGTCACAAGACTCCAGTTCTAATGATACACACAAAATTATAAGCATGGCTTTTAAGGTAAAACATTCTTCCTCTGTTCATTTAAAATTATATTTTTTAAAGTCGGTAGGAAGGCATTTTCTCAAGTTTGTATTATGTTTAATTTCTGCATTTTGATCTTTCAAATCACAAGTAAATGCCTGTGTGTGATCTCTTGATACCCATTTTCACTTTTTAACTGACCTTTACGGGTGTGCTTTTCAGTATTGACCGCTTTCACCTTAGTTGCTTTCTGAATGGACTGCTGAGGTAGTGTTTTTAATTTACAGGCATACTTCCATTTGAAAAAACTCATAACCACCCCCCCAAAAAAAAAACAAAAACAAAAAAAAAAAAAAACCCAAACCACCACACTAAAACCACACAAACATTCCCCATGTGCACTCAATGCACCCACTACCTCCAAAAGACTTTACTTTTGTCATTTTAATAGAAATAAGGAATTTTTTTTTCCCCCCAGTGGTCACTTTATATGGGCATGCCACTTGTTTGCTTGTCCTCTCTCTAAAGGAAATAGATTATCCATTAACAAATGTCTCACGGCATTAGTGTGTGAAATCTTCAGCTATGAGTCATGCAGTCCTTTGTGCCACCCTCTGAAGTCTTCAGTTTAAGACCACAGCACATTTTTAAATATTTGCACGATTGAAAAAGCATTTCTCCTGGGGCTCTTCTTTCCTACTTCCTGTCCGTTTGTTATAATTTTGCTTGTCTGTTTGTTTTGAGCCTTTTCTTGTTTCCCTGGGCATTTCTTCTCTAGATAAACTGCCTGCCTTGTCTTGTTTCCAGGCAGAGATCGAGGCAAAACAAAACTTTGCCAACTTGAGCTAAAACTCTCGTTATTTATTTGGGTAACTGGAGGGCAAATTTCTGGCCATGCCTGTCTTTTGGAGTTAACAGAAACAGATGAAGACATGTAGTTCTGTGAGACACGCATTACCTCTTAAAAATGCCATGTTTATGTGCCCATCCACAGATAATCCTGTGCCTCGAGTTACTCCTCATTTGCTTAAATTCGTATAAAAAATAAAAAGCAGCCTCTCTGTTTAGATCTTCAAAGTGTACCCTGTAAAGTTGTTGCAAAATCTTTTAAACAATGCAGAACATCTTCTACTTTCTGAGCTGTCCCCTCTGTACCTTCACATGTTCAACTGTTTCTTCAGTGTCACTTTGAGTAACTGAGAGAGAATTCTGGAAAAAGGTATGTGGGAAACAAGAGGTGAGAAACAGAAGGAAAAAAGTGAACCCAGGGGAATGCTTTACTCACTTTTCCACTTTTTTTACTGTCTTCATACAACAACAGTGTATATCTTTGTCCAAAAGGGGTGGAGAATAGGGTTTTCAGAAAGGCTTTAAAATGTAATTAGCCTGATATAGTTAAAGATAGTTGATTGACTGTCTGAAGCAAATAGTACTATAGGTACCCACCTTTTTCCCCTCTCTGTGACCAAAAATCATGAAAGGCAACATAATTAGTTGTAACTTTCTGCATGCATTTTTTTCCTTTTGAAGTACTGTTTGGAGCAGTGCATTTAGCTTGTCTTCCAGACCACCTCCTAACTGTAGTGAAGCATGTTGTACATTTCTGGTGCATGACTCATTTCAAGTTTGTAATGCGTTTCCATGCTTGATATAAAAAAGCTTCAAGCACCATCTGCTGTCTGAAATCAGCTACTGTGCATTTCCTCTGTATTTGCTACCAGTGTTAATAGCTTCCTGGCATTTTCACGTAATAAGAGCACTGTAGGCTTTTAATCTTGGGAGAAGTGAAAGCACGTTTGTGTGTGCCTGCTTACATAAGGTTTTTAAATTTTCAGTGTTGACTTTTATGTTAGGAATTGTGTTACAGAATTTATGTAAAGCATTTTCCTATAGGACTTTCTGGTGGTTTTTTTTTGGTACAGAAATATAGCTCTACTCTATACAGTATAAATATCTACAGTAGAATTTGAGATATGGCAAAAATTTAAATCTGTCCTCATCTTTCCTTTAGGTGGCAGATAATGGAAAACCACCGTTGTCATCTTTGACTTACATTGATATTAGAGTTATTGAGGAAAGCATTTATTCTCCAGCAATACTGCCTCTGGAAATCTTTATCACAGCCTTTGGGGAAGAATATTCCGGTGGTGTCATTGGAAAAATTCATGCAACCGATCAAGATGTTTATGATACCTTGACATACAGTCTGGACCCCAAAATGGAATCCCTGTTCTCTGTTTCCAGTACTGGTGGCAAACTAATAGCACATAAAAGGTTAGATGTAGGACAGTACCTCCTAAACGTCACTGTTACAGATGGAAAGTTTACAACTGCAGCTGATATTACTGTACACATCAGACAAATCACACAAGACGTATTAAATCACAGTATCGCAATACGCTTTGCAAACCTGTCCCCTGAAGAATTCATTGGTGATTACTGGCGCAATTTCCAGAGAGCATTAAGAAACATCTTGGGCGTGAGGAGAAATGACATCCAGATTGTTAGTTTGCAGCCTTCTGATCCTCCTTCTAATCTGGATGTCCTCCTGAACATTGAAAAATCTAGTAGCTCTCACCATCCAATGAGAATTTTGCTTCACAAGATAAACTCTTCTGTGCCTGACCTAGAGGAGATTTTAGGTGTCCGGATAATTGATGTGTTTCATAAGCTCTGTGCAGGCCTAGATTGTCCTTTGAAATTTTGTGAAGAAAATGTAACAGTGGATGAGAATGTCATGTCAACCCACAGCACAGCCAGGTTGAGTTTCGTCACTCCCCGTCATCACAGAACAGCAGTTTGTCTTTGTAAAGGTAAGAAGCACAGTAAGGAAAACTGTATCCTTGAAAATATTGTTCTAGTTTTAAAAAGCAGTAATCCACAGATGGAAATTTATATTACAGGACAAGATTATGAATATTCTGTAACTCTGTCCATAATATTTGCCTAATTTTATTCATAGTAAAGAATAATTCTTTCTTATCTCATTACCTCATTTCAAAAGTTTACATAATACAAGCTGATGGGAGTAGATATTTATGTTTTTTATAGCTACAACTTCATTTTCCATTTTATTAAAGAAGGTAATTTTTTGTTGTTGTTGCCTATCCTATATTGATGGCCATTTTCAGTCTTGTGTGCACAAAGGTAGGTTCCTGCAATAAACCTGAATACTACATTGTTTCTACTCAGGGGAGTCGCCCACACAGTTTCCAAACTTGTTTGGGAATGACAGGGTAATGTGGGAAATAAATATTCATTAAAATATATGTAAATATAAAGATTTTTGGCATAAGATTAATTTATCTTTATCCCTGAGGAAAACAACATTGCTTTTTAAAATCAGGACTTAACCTTGCCAGGTGACCTTGCACATATGGATCAAATATTTAAAGCCCGTTCCTTTTCTGTCTGAAATACAGACATTCTTTTCTTTGCTCTTCCCAACATACCCTGTCCATGTGTAATATCTACACGTTGAGTTTTGTGGTGAATGATTCTAATGGTAAGCCTTAAACCGCAACACCAGTTTCCCAATTTTACCAATTGAATTGAGTAATCAAGATAAGGATGAGCATCATCCGCTCTGTATGCTCTTTGTCTGGTCTGTGCCAGTCATGCCCCATAACTGTTACTCACCTCCTTGTCTCATAGTTAGGAATATCATTTGGGGTACTTTCATCTGCTATACTTAAAGAGTCCCTTTTCACAAAATACCATCCCCACCAACAGAAAAGAAATAATGGATTTGGTTTTACAGAAGGGAAATGCCCCCTGGTGAACAGTGTGTGTGAAGGAAACCCATGTCCTGAAGGTACTGAATGTTTAGGAGATCCAAAGGAAGGAACATACACCTGTGTTTGCCAAGACAGCAAAGCTGGACAATGTCCTGGTAAGGAATTAACTCTAAAAAACTCTGTGTAAAACTATATTACTTTCCAAATATCAATTTGATTCCAGTCCTCTGCTAATACTTTTTATGCTTTTCTTTATTCCTAAGCATCGGCTGGCTCTGCTGTGACATTTACTGGGAGCAGCTATGTGAAATATCGTCTCATGGAAAATGAGAACAAAGAGGAAATGAAGCTGACAATGAGACTTAGAACTTACTCTGCTCATGCAGTTGTTATGTATGCTCGAGGAACAGACTACAGTATCTTGGAGGTATATTAAAATCTCATAGTGCTTATCTCCTCCTTTCTTCCTACCATCTTCTTACTATTTTTTTTTATCAGATTAAAAGACTGAGTCATAACATCTCTGTAGAATTGTTATAATTGAAAATTGCCTTAAAGATAGGTTGTGTTAAACATCCAGGTGACAAACCTGTACAGAATTTTTTAAGTGTGTAAACAAACAAAACTTCCTGAATCATATACTTTAAACAACTTTAAATGTATTTGCTTATAATACCGAAGTCCATACAGGAAAAGTTACTTAAAGCACAAGATGAAAGGTATTGAAGTATTGTAATATTTTGATTATGATGTGTGGCTGTTTCAGTAGAGGAACAAATTGTACAAAGTGTATGTTTCAATTAAAAGAAGCATATAGAATAAATCACAGTTGCTGTGTAACTGAAAAACAGTGTTATTAAACTGCTTTTATGAATACCACCATCATCTTGTCTCTCCAGCAAACAAAACTTTTATAGGCGTCAATATTTTATACTCTTGAAGTGTGCAGACCATTTATTGGTTGTTGTGGCTTTGCTCTGTAGATCCATCATGGAAGACTGCAATATAAATTTGATTGTGGCAGCGGACCCGGGATTGTCTCTGTTCAGAGCACCCAGATAAACGATGGCCAGTGGCATTCCATATCTCTTGAAGTGGATGGAAACTACGCACGACTTGTTCTGGACAGGGTGCATACTGCATCTGGTACTGCTCCTGGTACACTTAGAACACTAAACCTAGACAATCATGTGTTTTTTGGTGGTCATATTCGTCAGCAAGGTACAAGACATGGTAGAAGTCCTCAGGTTAGCAATGGTTTCAGAGGCTGTATGGATTCCATTGTACTAAATGGACAAGAGCTGCCCCTAAACAGCAAGCCACGAAGCTATGCACACATGGAAGAATCTGTAGATGTCACTCCTGGATGCTTACTGACTGCCACAGATGGCTGTTCAAGCAGCCCATGCCAGAATGGAGGCATCTGCAACGCACTGTCAAATGGAGGTAAGCTGCTCTTTATTTTTCTGCTTTTAGTTTTCAAAGCTGCTATTTAAATTCTCTGCTTTGAAGGACAAGACAACTTTGTGCATAATTCTTGGTTTCCCAGAGTTGGAGAAGGTCAGTTTTTGAATTGGTGGGAAGGCTGTGTGTGCCTTCTAGATTTGACTCCTTGGGGTATGAAGTAGACAAAGTCCATCTGGCAAAGTGGGGATTTAAACTTAAGTGCTGAGGTCCATCCTCTTAACTGCCTACTCTGGAGTCTTTGTTTAAAAATTCTGAAGTCATTGGGACAATTTGTGTTTTGTGAGAGAAATGGAAATTATCCTTCAGTCATGTTTAGGGAAACTCTTACTGTTACAGTTTGCCTCATCTTTCGATAAAAACATTTCTGTTTTTCCCTGTCCTTTCTCTCTTTTAACAGGTTGGTGGGTAGGGGAGGAATTTGTCTTAAATATGTAGGTGGGCAGGGAGGATTTTATATTTAGTCCAGTAAAGCCCTGTGCATCTTTTAAAAAGACTATTTGATTTCAGGTTACTACTGCAAGTGTGCACCTTTGTTTATGGGAACTCACTGTGATGTAAGTGTCAACCCATGTGCTTCCAACCCCTGCCTTTATGGTGGGACTTGCATCCCAGTCAGTGATGATTTTATCTGCCAGTGCCGAGGACAATACACGGGTCAAAGGTATGTTTGTATGTCACGTTGTATCAATGAACCCCTTAGAAAAGAGAATATAAATGTAACATTTTTCTGTTTCTTTTCTTTCTGTTTCCTACTTAAAGCTCAGACTTTGAGCCATACTGAAGCTGACTGAGGTTAACAACAGCCCCTGTCACAGCTCTGAATCCCACATTATAAGCTTACTTGTAGTACAGTAATGTTCAGCTATTTTTTGTTTGTTTTGCCTTTGCAGATGCCAGCTGGGTCCATATTGCAAAGACAATCCCTGCAAAAACAGTGGCAAGTGTATTGACAGCTTGGATGGACCTGTTTGTGAGTGTGAAGCAGGCTTTCGTGGAGAAAGGTAGGTAGCGTTCCATATATATTGAATTTTACTAGTATTAATAAATTAACAGGTTAACAGTTCAAAGTGCTTGAAATCTGGGATGTTGATAAAACAGCAAAATGCATGCCAGTGTGCAGTACCTTGTAATAAATATATCTAAAATTGTTGAGGACACAGTTGCAACAAAGACTGCTGATGTAAACTAAGCTTCACTGCTGTGCTCTGTTTCTGATAGGTGCCTGACTGATGTCGATGAATGCGTAGAAAACCCATGTCTCAATGGTGCCCTTTGTGAGAATACTTACGGTTCATATCACTGCAACTGTAGTCGTGGATTTGGAGGCAAACATTGCACAGACATTGTCCTTAATAAATATGTTTCAACATCTTGGAACATCAGCTTAGCTGAAGTGATTGGGATTATTGTTTTCATCGCAGGAATCTTCTTGTTAGTTGTGATTTTTGTTGTTTGTCGCAAAGTGGTTGGTAGAAAGAAGAAGCACCAGCCCGAACCTGAAGACAAGCAACTGGGAGCTACGACAGCCTTCTTGCAAAGACCGTGTTTTGATGCAAAATTGAATAAGAACATCTATTCTGACATCCCACCACAGGTTCCTGTCCGTCCCATTTCCTACACTCCAAGCATTCCAAGCGACTCCAGGAACAATCTTGACAGGAATTCTTTTGAAGGGTCTGCTATCCCTGAGCACCCTGAGTTTAGTACTTTTAACCCAGATTCTGTACATGGTCACCGGAAAGCTGTAGCTGTTTGCAGTGTTGCACCAAATTTGCCACCTCCACCTCCCTCCAACTCACCTTCGGACAGTGATTCAATACAGAAACCCAGCTGGGATTTTGACTATGACAGTAAGAAATGTTCTTATTTTCTTACTTTCCTGTTAAATGTGTGCGCTGGTACAATTTTAATATGAGTACAAACTCTCTGTCTATACCTCTTAGAGTTCAAAAGGCATTATGACTTTACTTGGTTTTGTCTCTGATCAGCCTTCATGCTCTACTAAGTTTTGTAAAAATGTGCAGATCGCAGCTTTAAATCATATAAATACTTTAATCTAGAATCTATTCATTGTCTCACTTGAAACCTTTCCTTTCAGCTAAAGTAGTAGATCTTGACCCCTGCCTTTCTAAGAAGCCTCTGGATGAAAAGAGCTCCCATCCTTACAGTGCTAGAGAAAGCATGTCTGAGGTCCAGTCTCTCAGCTCCTTCCAGTCTGAATCCTGTGATGACAATGGTGAGGAAAATGCAATGATTCTGTACCACTGCTGATGTTCATTTGTTCTGTCTTTGCATCTCTATCTCTTAGTAACAATAGGATTTACATATATTGAATATATATTAAATAGTAGCTTATTTAATATATATTTGTATTTACTTATGTTAATACCCAGATCTGGTAATTTTTAAAAAACTACCTATCTACACCAACTGTTAATTACTTTACCTTAAAATTATATATAATCATTCTATTGTTCGAATATTACAGTGAAAATGCAGCTCAAGTTCCTCAGAGCTTTGTGTTTAAAATGTATTAGAAGTTGGTAAACTCTTCTAGAATATCCTTAGTTATCACCTTATGCACAAATACAGTGAATTTTAAAAATGGCCTCTGCACAAATATAACTTTCACTTTTTTGTTCAGCTGTCAGTAAAAAGCTTTCTGTTGTTACAGTTTCATTTGTTTCCTTCTCTTTTTCTTTCTGCGACCTCAGCTCCCATATGGATCAGATCAGTTCTGAGTGAGAGCAGAGTTTAAGGGACTGCTTGTAAGTTTGATTACTTTAGTAATGAAGGAAACTGCACAAAAAGGAATTTTGTTATAATAGAACAGTATATTTGGCTTTCACCATGATTGAAATAAATTCATATAAACATTTCATACATTGAAAAAAGCCAATATAAAAATAAAAATATTTTGATCCCACCTCAGGTCCATCAAAATATGATCAGCATACATATCTGTGGGTTTGATTATTATTAATTGGATGTCTTTTCCATTGTGATGACAGATGCTTTTATAGTTGATATGAATGCATCTGTGTATTCAGAAACATGTCATACAAAGCCACAGTTGTCTCATAATTTAATTTGCTAAGTTAAGGTGTGCTTTGACTCTTTATTCCACTTTCTGCTTTTGTCTCTGCCTGGTAAAAAAAGAACTTGAAATTCCTTTAGTTTAGGAATAAAGAACATTCTGCTTCTTAATGAAGTGGAGTAATTTGTTGTTAACAGCATGAAAAAACCCTATCTGGTGTAATGATTGGTGAAAGTAAAATGATATGCTTACAGTCCTCATCATTTTATCAATAGAGCTGATACCAACTTCCAGCTTTTTTTCCTGTGGTTTTAAGTGTCCTGTTGTACATGTTGTCCTCCCCTCCTCACCATCTCATATGTTTAGTGTATTCTTTTTCCAGTCTCCTGTCATGTACTGATTACCCATTAATACATCGTTTTAAGAGAAATAACTGTAGCATCATAGATACTGTTCCTTTCTTCCATTTTGGTAGATTCAGAATTCATTAGCTTGCTATTTAATCCCTGAGCTGTGCAAACAAGTTGTATGTGCTTACTTTATTTTACTCTGTAAGAATAAATCCTTCTCTATTCCAAAACTGTCTTGAGGGAAAAAGAAGATATAAAAGAAGTCTTTTTTATATGTTTGTGGGTTTTTTTAAATAAGCATGTAACAGCCTGAATTTGGTATTCCTACTGTGATATCTCTATTTTATTCAAAACTTGAGTAGATCAGTAATAGAAATTTACAGTAGGTATTTTTCATATTCTATCCTTTTAGTTCATTTCAGGGAAAATTTCTTTCCCATATCTTTCATTGATAGGGAGGCAACATAGTTTACCTTTTTAAAGGAGAAGCCTAATGCAATAA
The DNA here is from genome assembly GCF_015227805.2 of Hirundo rustica. NCBI lineage: Eukaryota > Metazoa > Chordata > Aves > Passeriformes > Hirundinidae > Hirundo > Hirundo rustica. The sequence goes on from NC_053454.1 coordinate 31,123,355, forward strand.
TCCTTAATTCTCCCAACACGAGCCTTTAGAAAAGTCCAGGTTGTTGTTACGTAGATAAAGTATTATGCAAATGAGTACATTTCAGAAATTCTGTCAGAACTCAAACAGCCTTGTGCTCCTGCAAAATGTGCTTCACAAGTAGTTACAAGGTAGTAAAAAGTAGTTACTTTTGTATGTTTAGCAAGAATTGAGCTTTAGATATGTGTTCTGTGTATTATATATAACTGCTCTCTAGATTGAGAGTAAATGTATATGTACACCAATAATCCTGCTCTATAAAATAGTAACAAACTGCAATTTCACCGTGTTGATGGGGATTTTTATGTGTATCTATCTGCTGTTTAAAGTGATACTAACTATAGGTTTGTTTTAATTTGCTCCTTTTATACCTTTTACAAGCTTCCGTAGTGACTGTAATACACCTTGTCAATGCTGTTGTTGACTCGGTGGAACAAGAAGGTATATACATGTTTTCATATTTATTTACTGCTTTGGCAGCATAATGCACGTTTGTCTTCTTACATTGTCTTCTAGTAATGTAGTCCTAGCGAGATGCAAGTTATAAAATATTATTTACTTATGCTTTGTGATAAGCTGTAGGAAAAATATATTTATATTGTATATCTGTTAATATTTTTTTCCATATGCTGTAGATGTAAACAGGTTTCAGTGTGTTTTCTTGGGAGAAAAAAGGATTGGCATAAAAAGATCTTGGTGTTTACTCTCTCCTGAAAATATTCATACTAGAGCTGCCAGCAGAATTGAGACAATATCAAAGGCAAATACATGCATCTACATACTGTAGATGAAACAGCAGCAGCCTCTGCTTCCTTTTTTTTCTCCCATCCACACTTGTTGATACCTTGTCCAGCTGAGCAGAATCAAAATGGTCTGGTATCAGTACTCACTTCCTTGGTCTTCAGATCAATCTGTCTCTTAAGCAGAACAAAGTTATTTTTGTCTACAGCCGATATATATAGCCATACACATCCTTCTCAGTTTAAGTAGTATGTTACTATGCAGCCTTACAAGGAGTACCTAAAATGTATGTTTGAATATACGTACACACATGCATATTTGTGTGTGTGTGTGTGTGTGTGTATAGTATGTATTTGGAATTTAGAAAGCAAAGTAGGCATTTTCAATGGTATTTTATTTCATTTCTGCTAATATTTAAGAACTAACCACTCTGGGAAACACAGTCTCTTTACGAAATAATAGTAGTAATAAAAGTGCCAGTGAGTCTATACAAATGCTAACTGTTGTTTTAATTGACTAAATAGTACTTAAGTTCCAGTAAAAGGCAAATTATTCACTCCATGATCATGACTTTGCAGAGGTTTCTTCTGATAACCAGCTTATGCTTACTATTTCTAGATCCAGACTAGGAAACATAATGGTTTTTGTTAAGTCCTACTTAAAATGAAGCATGTAAAATCAATTATGGTAGCTAAAGTTTCATTTTGGTTTGTTATCTGAAGTACATCCTTTTTAATTTGCGCAGACACACAAAAGAAAGTAGACAAATGCAAGGGCTTCCAATTACTTGAAAGTATTTAATTAATGAAGGTGCCATTTCATTAATGTGTACCTATAGACAGTAGTCCTCAGTGCAGAAAAATTGCAATGCACAGTACTTGGGAATGGGAGAATTACAAGACTGAAAGAGGCCAGATATACCAGGGGAAATATTTAATAACTGAGTCAGATTTTCTCTAAGATTTTAATTGGTAGAATGTAAAAATTATAGATGTAGTTCTCAAGTAAAAGATAAAAGTATTGTTTGGTGTTTTAGTATTACCATAAGATAAACACAAACATTATATGAATTGCAGTCATAGAGAGATTAAATATGTCCTACTCAGCTTCTTCTTAACATTTGAAAGTTTCTGCTCATAATAAGCATTTCTTCTTTCAAAATATCTTAGATAAAGAATCCTGCTTTTGAGTACCCTCAGGAGGGTGTCAGTTCAAGCAGCAGAGATCCTAGCTCAAGCCTGCAGAAAGGTCCTGTTCTTGGACAGATGGTTCTTACCGTTAGTCTCCCCAAGTGTTTCTGTCCAACAGGCAGCCTGGAAGCATGAACTGTAACTAATTTCATTGTAGGACAGTTTTAGGCCTGTATTCTCTGCACTGCTCCTCAGGTTGTAGCTTGGTGCAAATTACCAATGCTGAGTGCAAGAGAAAATACAGGTCCAATCTAGCAGATTGTCACATAAAGATGGGCACACCTGGTTCTAGTTTGTGTTTCTGTCATTTATGTTAGAGGGTCTTTGCCTCAGAAGAAGAGGAAAACCAAGACCCCTCTCCATTCCTTGGTAAAAGTGCTCTAAATCATAAAGCCTATTGGCTTTCTCAATTTCCCAGGAAAAATAAGGAAAGTTGTCTTCTCAGCAGGCTAGTGATCAGAACGTTCTCCTGGAGTTGAGGCTAGAGATGTTTTAAGAGTCTCAGAGCTCAGACTGACATCTCCATTAGTCTGAACAGTATTTTTCTTGTGTGGGCTAGGCAAGCTTGAAAAATAGGAACTTCTCTCCAAAGAGGCAACCTCTGTCCCCTCCAGTCTTCCAACAGATGAAAATATGAATTCTTAGGAGAAGATTCTGCTATTATGATAGGCATTGCTCATCCTTAGAGGCGTTAATAGGGAATATAGATACCTGAAGAGAGAAAGGTTTAACGCAGGGCAGTTCTCTGCTGAGCATGAGTTGTTGGAATTGCTGTACAAAGGGAGGTGGGCTTCCCAGTGCTTTATGTATGGAAGCCAGACGCTGAAGGAGGAGTTACCTTGGTACTCAAGAGATACTTCAAAGTGTACGTGCCAATAGATGGAGCCCTATATCAAAACACAAGGGTAGATGCAAGGAAAGAAAAAAATCAGATCAAGTCCTGTTACCCTGTGTAGAATGTACGGGTGCAAGGATTTCAGTAAACTCTCCAGACTGCAGATTTCACCACAAGACATCTGTGTCTCAGATGGGCTGTACATTAATTCAGTAGCTGTCCTACAGTTCAAGTCTTAGCAAATAAGGAGCCCAAGAGAAAATTTTTTAAAAAGCCAACTTTAGTATTGCTAATTAAACTGGACAAAAGCAGCGTGAATATCATAATTACTAGTCATTGTTTGTCTTCATATTGGTTCTACTATTTGACTCCTAACTACAGATGTTTTCTCCTTTTTCTTATTCTGCCACCTAAAGAATCTTTTGCTGTTCCTGACCTCAGCAATTCAAGAGGTGACTTCTGCATGCAGTTCATTGATGTTCACCAAAATATTTCTGTTCATATTTGGTTTTAACACAGACTTACAATCAGTTGCTTGCTGTGCATTTGTCTGCAGTGATTTCTCTTTACTAGATTTGCACTATATTACAATAGTGTATTTTGGTTAGTTTAGGCTTGCATCTAGTTTCCAGCAGACAAATACAAACTTATTCATAGGGGGTTTGCGAGAGAGGATCAAGTCCAGTCACTTTTGCATGATTATGCCTGATTTTCCTGTTTTGTTCTTGTAGTTGAATGTGGAATGTCTTTACTAATAGCGAAGGATTTTTATCAGAGGTGTTCCTGTAGAGCTAACAGCATTTTGTGAAACTAACTTTATTATTTGCTTGTGTGGCAAAGTCACTTTAAAAAGTCTGAATACTTTACCAAATAGAAATTACCTCTTTTATGTAAGAAAGTCATGGGTTATATATATCTTCTTAAGAATATATTCTTAAGAAAAATAGGCCGTTGTTACCACCCTAACTAATTACTCAGCAACAATTAAGTATTTAGTTGCACCAGGTAGGGTGTTGATTCTTTGCTATCCACTGAACAACCATGTACTGTGACAGCGCATTCCATAGGTGACTACAGCTCTTCCCATGTTAGGTGTGATGTCTGAGAAAATTTAAAAGTTCAAGTGTGAATGATGCACTATCTCATGCATGGCGTAAAGTTGTTTTGAATATCTTCTGTGCAACCAGGGGAAACTGCTGATTAACAAGTAGTGTCCTAATCACAGTGATTGCATTGTCTTAATACATAACGTTGATTTCTCAGTTCAGACTAACTTAAAAACAAGATAGTAATACTATTTTTTTTTTAATTAACTTTTCAGGTTATCACTGGGATACATCAGATTGGATGCCAAGTGTTCAGTTGCCAGGTATCCAAGAGTATCCAAATTACGAAGTGGTTGAGGAGTCAGCTCCCCTCTACACAGATCCAAATGCCATCGATACAGACTATTACCCTGGTGGTTATGACATAGAAAGTGATTTTCCACCTCCGCCTGATGACTTCCCTGCACCTGATGAGCTTCCACCGTTACCACCTGAATACAGCGACCAGTTTGAGTCAATACAGCCACCCAGAGACATGCCAGCCGTAGGTAGCTTGGGTTCTTCTGCAAGGAGCAGGCAGAGATTTAACCTTAATCAGTACCTTCCCCATCACTACCCTGCAGACATGTCAGAACCTCAGACTACACCCAGTGGCGGCAATGGCAGCTACAGAGAACCGTACGCTCCGTACTCGCTGGGGTTCAACCAAGACTTTGAAGCACCCACTGTAGACAACATGTCCATGTCTGTGTACGCTTCCACAGCCTCCTGCTCGGATGTGTCGGCATGCTGTGAAATGGAGTCTGAAGTCATGATGAGTGACTATGAGAGTGGAGACGATGGTCACTTCGAAGATGTGAAAATTCCTCCACTTGATTCCCAGCAACATACAGAAGTCTGACACACTCAACAAAAGTGCCTGGACTCTTAACAAACTTTGTGAAATCTAGAACAATTTTCAAGAGCTTTTTTCTTTTCTTTTCTTTTCTTTTTTTTTTTTTTCCCCCAGCCACAGTGAATGCTTTTGTTTCAGTGAGCTAAACTGGCATGGCAGCATTGGATCATGCAATCCATTTCACTAAATGAACCTCTTTCCATTTCCTGATCTACTGTAATTGGAAAATTCCAAGATTTCCATTGGCTGTGCCATTTCTGAACATCCTTTATGTACTTACATTGTTTTATGTTTAAGAAAAATTGCATACCACTTCTCCATGTTAGCATGATGCTTATATTTATATAGTTCTAATGCAATTAATTTTCTCCTACTTTTTGTAAATTTTATGTACAGTTTTGATTTTAATAGTTTTAACTAGATTTTGTAGATATTTTGTGAATTTGTTTTCCACTGAAACTAGTGGTGTTAGTGTGCCATTAAAAATGAGCACCCTGACTTACTACAATCAGGGCATCACTGTATGTATTCCCCTGAAAACTAAGGTTTGACATTTCATTGTAAAACATTCAACATAATCACACAATTTCAATTGTACATACATTAGGTCTGATATTTTTCTGGGTCAGCTATATGGAAATGTCTTAAATGGGTTGCTGTATTTTAGAACTGTAAACATTTTTTTCCCTTCTTGGAAAGTGTGTTGGGGACTCTCTGCATACCAGTTTAGAACCAAACCCACCATGACACAGTTTTTATAGTGTCTGTATATTTGTGATCCAATGGTCTTGTAAAGGTTTTTACTGAAAATTACCATTAGCCAGTCTTTCTTACTGACAATAAATTATTAATAAAATACTTTAGCTTTGCTCTGTGTATCTATTATATAATATACCATTGACAAAGCATTCAGTGCAGCATTTTTTAAGTCTGTATATGTTTTGTACTGTATTAAGTTACTTGCTCCAAGCAACTCGGTTTCCTCTCCTCCGAAATCAGCCTGCAGCTGTGTTAGAGATGCTCACGAGATGGCAGTGTGTGTCTGCTTAATGGTGTTTTTAAAAGCAATCGGGCCAGTCTGAATAAAGATTGATGGGTATCAAACTGCAGCAGCCTTCTCGGTAGTTTGCATTTTTCTTTAAACATATAATATCAGCTATTTAAATTGCTGAATATTTTTATCTCAAGTCACAAAAATATAAACAAAAAACCCAAGATCTTTAAAGCAATTTCTCCCTTCCTTTGTCACCTGAATACTTACTTTCAAGACTAGTTACCCCTTGATTGTGCACCTGTGTGCTGAAATGGCACTTTGTCTCAGTTTGTGCTAGATAGTTGGTGGTTTCCTGCAATTATGTTTCAATCAGTTTCTTACATTAGGTTTGCACCAGAAATTTACCTGGAAGAAGTAAAGGTGAAATACAGTTTTCCTGTGTATTATCCAGCTGTTTTTGTGACTAGAAAAGAACAAAGCCTTTAACAGAGTTCTCTAGCATAAATTTGGGTAAGCTAAAGGAATAATGTAAATTCTGCCTCTTGCTTGAGGGATGCTTTTTAAGTTCAGAACAGATTTCCTGGCACATTGGTGAATTTTTAATATAGCCTGGAATCCTTTCAGCTCCACCTCCATTTTGTTCCTACTGTCAAAAAGTTCTGTAGCCTAGAAATATACAATATTAGATTCTCTGTGTCCTGAGAGCTAAGCCTCAGCCTTCTGCCATCTAGGGGAACAGGGTACTGTATTTGGAGTGCTATTTATATACAAAATGGAACAATTCCCAGCTTGGCAGCTGTACAATGGAAATTGGGTGGATTGCAGGACACAGCCAGGCACTGACATTCCTGTGTTAGCTTGCCCATATGAAGGTTAATAGTCTCATGAGTTATGCAAAAAGACTAAAAAATCAGTGGGTTTAAACCCACATTCTGGCTATGCACTCTTCTTTTAGAAAAGAGCCTTTTGTATGTCAGACTGTTAGAATTATCTTAATAGCTTTAGAGGAATCTTACAGAACTGTGAGCAGAGCATGTCACACTCTGTAGTAGTTCACGTCACTGCTTAAGGCCCATCTTGAGGGAGGAAGGTTAAGCCTAGTGGAAGTTCTGCTCAAGATTGCTTAATACCTGCTACTGAGTAGGAAAGAGTATCAGGAGTCAGCAAGAGGAAGATGCTGCACAGATTTGCATCACTTCTCAGTTGATAAGGATTTCCATAAAAGATGAAAACTTGCCCTACAAATACATTTTCTGAAGTTGCGCATTTACAGAAAAAAAGGTCTGAGGACAGATTTCTAAAACAGAGTTATGAAGGACAGGAATATCAACACTTAAATACACTTTTATTTGTAGTACTGTGAACTGAAGGCTAACATAGAACATCAGACTGAAAAGGAACAATGTCTCATTATTCTACAATGAAATTCCATGTAGGTGTAAGAGAATGTTTTGTTGAAAGTATCAGAATATATATCCACATATGTGTATGTTTTGGGGTTTTTTTTACCTCTTCACAAGAACTGTGCTGCTAGGCAACATGCAACACCAAGGTTATGCTTCACAGCAGAAAACAAGGCTGCATCATAGCACTCACTTATGGAAATAGCAGGCATATTCAATTCCACAGCTTTCAACAGCCTTGCTGTTGGTGTGTAAAGCAAGGACATGTTGGACAAATGCTCCCTTTGTGGGGAGCTCTTATTGCCTAATTCAGGTCCAGTAAGTGCAATCAAACCTGTTTTCCCACACAGAGCTACAGCAATACACCAGATGAAGCTGGTGACATTTTAAACCAAATTAAAACTGATACAGCAGAGCATTGCTGTTCAACTCAACAGTAGTCCAGCACATTCAAAAGCATTGGCCACGTGATTTATTTTACAAGCCAAACATTTTAAAATAAGAAATTTCACTGAAGTCACACATTGACTATTTCATCTGTCCTCATGTAACAGCAAGATGTTTATGTTAGTTTCATGTGTTTCAATTTATGCTCGTTCCTTCTTACCATGCCAAAGAGCGCCACTGAGAAGAGCCTGTCTGTCTTTACAGCTTCACATCAGGTATTTATAAATATCATCAAGCTCCTCACTGAGCCTTCTTTTTCCCCCAGACTGATCAACCTCAGTTCTCTCAGCTTCTCATATGAAAGCAGCCTCAGTCTATTAATCATCTTACTGGCCCTTTGCAGAACTGTAGCTAAGTCCCCCATGTTTTGGTGGGTTTTTTTGGTGTTTGGGGTTTTTTGGTTTGTGGGGGTTTTTTTTGTTTGTTTGTTTTTGTTTTGTTTTGTTTTGTTTTTTAATACTTATGAGATAGCAGAATTTAAAGTTTTATTGAGCAGATTTGAGTCAAGCTCGTTGCTGCTTTGTTCAATGTTTTGAGTGAATGAAATGTCACTTAGCCTTGAAGCAGAGAACAAACTGCAATTCTACAAAACAACAGACAACCCTATGAAATTTCTTTCATTCAGTATTTAAGACACCTGGTCTGAGAACTCCAGCATGCAGGCATATATGCTTAATAGAATGAACATGACTGGAGTACCAGATTTGGGCCCCTTTTCCAAGGATATTTACTCAGATTGTTTTTTCACTGTTCCCTGTTCTACCCATGGCCTCCATGAAACAAGTACACTGTCCCAGGAAACCACATGTAAGCAGAGTTTTTGCACTGCCCAAGGGCTACAAATCTGAATCCACTCAAGCCAAAGAAGGTATGAAATCTGTCTCTAACTGCAAGCTCCATTTTGGAGTAGAGGGGTTAGAAGAAATGCTCTACTTCCACCTTGAATCTTACCTGTAAAGCCCTTGAAGGAAGACAGCTACAGGAATTAGTCCATGTTTTATGAAGGGGTCATGACTGACACCTGTCTGCAGACAGACCAGTGCTGAACAAGTGTGGTTCATGAAGTGCCTCACATGACTCCTGACTCAACTTTGCCCCTGGAGAGCCCATTCTGATTGCCTTGAATTACCTCCCTGTGCCTTTTGCATAGCCTCTAGGACAATCTATGACCTTCCCAGACAGAGGTGAGGCTGACAGGTTGGTAATTCTCAGGCTCGCTCTTTCTACCCTTTCTAAAGACAGGCACTATTGTTTCCCTTTTTCCATTCACCTGGGACTTCGCCTGACTGCCATGACTTTTCAAGTACCATGGAGAGTACCTTGGCAACTACATCAGCCAGTTTCCTGAGGACTCTGGGATGTACCTCATTGGGTCCCACAGACTTAACATATATTCAGGCTCCTCAGAAGGTCATGAACTTGATCTTTACTTAGAGTTTGAGAGGCTTTGCTCCTCCAGTACCCATCTTGCTGCCCATCCTCTTGAGAGGTGTAGGAAAAGGTTTCCATTGAAGACTGAGGCAAAAAAGCTCTTGAGTAACTGAGCCTTTTCTTCATCCTTCTGTGCTGGTGTGACTATCAATGGACAAGGCAAGAACTACAGATATCATTTATCTGGATTTCTGTAAAGGCTTTGACAGGGTCCCCCACAAAATCTTTTTTCCTCCATTAGAGAGAGATGGATTTGATGGGTGGGCTGTTAGATGGATAAGGAATTGGTTGGATGGTCGCATCCAGATGGTAGTGGTCAACAGCTCAGAGTAAGAAGAGGGACATCAGAAGAGGTGTTCCTCAAGGGTCTGTACTGGGACTAGTGCTATTTAATACTTAAATTATAAATAATAATGTAATACTCAACATTTAATAATACTTAGGTTTAAATAATTATTAATATATTTTCAAAATATTATTAATATCTTCATGACATTGATGAAGGGACCAAGTGCACTCTCAGCATATTTGCAGATGCTCCCAAGCTGAGTGATGCTGAAGGATGGGATTCTATCCTGAGGGGCCTGGACAAGCTCCAGAAGTGGTGCCAAGGGAATTTCATGAGGTTTAATAAGACCAAGTGCAAGATGCTGCACTTGGATTGTGGCAACCCCCAGTATCAACACAGATTGAGAGCAGCCTGGCTGAGAGGGACTTGAGGGTGCTGGTGGGTGAGAAGCTGGATATGAGCCATCCATGTATGCACTTGCAGCCCAGAAAGTCAAACATGTCCTGGGCTGCATCCAAAGCAGCATGGGCAGCAGGGCCAGGGAGGGGATTCTGCCCCTCTGCTCTGCTCTGCTGAGACCCTCCCTGTGTCCGGCTCTGGGGTCCAAAACATATGGACATCAACCTGTTGGAGCAAGTCCAGAGGAGGCCACCAAGTTGATCAGAGGGATGGAGCACCTCTTCTATGACAAAAGGCTGAGAGAATTAGGATTGTTTAACCTGTAAAAGAGAAGGCTTTGGGGTGACCTAATTGTGGCCATCCAGTACCTGAAGGGGACTTACAAGAAAGACAGATAGAGATTATTTACAAGAGCCTGTAGTGCTGGACAAGAGGGAATAGCTTCAAACTGAGAGTAGGTTTAGATGAATTATTAGAAAACTTAGAAAACTTTTTTTTTTTTTTTCTTTTTTTTTTTCCCCCTACTCTGAAGATGATAACAGACTGAAAGGGGTTACCCCAAGAAGTTGTGGATGCCCCATGTCTGGATGTGCTGGATGTGTTCAAAGCCAGACTGGATGAGGCTCTGAGCAACCCGGTCTAGTGTAAAGTGTCCCAGCCCATGGCAAGGGCTTGTAACTAGATGATCTTTTAGATGCCTTCCAACCCAAACTATTCTATGATTCCATGATTCCCAAGCACTGTCTGGACCACAGCTCTGCACACATCAGCTGTGAACATCCATACTGCAGGTTCCACACAAGGAGTCTACATGTTTCACTGAAAGCTCTGCACACACATCAGACAACCAAGCGGTGAGTGCCTCAGTTTCTTTTCATAGCTCTTGCCAGTTTTTAGCATTAAATGGCTTTCAAGCACACAGAAGATTTCATAAAAATACTGAATAGATTAAACCAAGCATGCTGAAGCAGACAAATTTTGGCAGCATTATTCGTTCTTCCACAGCTGCACTGGGGGAGAATGAAAATCAGAGGAGCATAGTGCAATATCCGGAGATGTTGCAAAGCACAAAAATGGGATCTTTGCTTTGATCTTATAAAAAAAAGTTTAAGAGAAAGATAATTACAAGTATTTCCCCTCATGTAATGAGGAAACTTGCTGATAATCAAAAGCTTATTAATTACCAATGTCCAACGTCTGTTACTAAACCTGGTAGCACACCTCTAAAACTTCACACACAAACAAGTTAGGCACTGGAAACAGTCACCCAGGAGTCAAGGCTATCAGTAAGAACATGACCTTATAGAACAAGAGCAAACAGTCTCATTTAGCATTATCAAAGCTGAGCCATATTCCTTTCTAGACTTTTTGCTGCAGATGATCATTTCTCAGTTTCTTATACTCTTATATGCTTTGAGTTGAAATCTTCAATGTGAGGAAAGGCACTGAGAAGCCCAATTATGTGAATGAGTCATTCTGCTCTTAATCCCCAGGGTCCCAATTGGAAAACATGCTAAGCAAGATGAATTGCTTTCAGAGCTTGAATTTAACTTTGAAGAAATACATAGGGAAAGATTATGCTGCTGCATCAAAAAATTTATTTTGTATTTTCATCTTTTTCTAGAGAACTTGAAGCACTGACAGTAATTTATAGCATAAAAATTCAAGAGCCTCCTGTTTAAACAACTAGTACCTCATGATGGACATTTAGGTAACAGAAACTTCTGCTTTGACTTTCACTGGGGAAAAAATACCTCAACTCACAGAGAAAAAGGCTAAAATATAATTAGCTTGACAACTGGAGCCTGATAGTATGCATTGAGCTTTTTTGGGTTTAAAGCCAAACACAGTTCAGTACCACCAAAATTTCACAGAATTTGCCTCCAAAAACGTAGCGTAACTGTTCAGAAACACCTAGAAATCAGGAGAACAAAGTTCACTTTGGCTGAGTTGGATTAGGCACCTAAAGTGTTTAAACCCACATCTTTCACTGGTTGCCTGCCTCCAGAGCTGAAGGAGGCTGAGGAAGCCAGAAAGCCATCTAACCTGGGCAACAGAAAAGATAAAGGCAAAAGATCCACATGATGTTCCAAGAAAACAAAAGCAAAAAAAACCCAAACCAAACCAAACCAAACCAAAACAAAAAACAAACAAACAAACAAACAAACAAACAAACAAAACTACAGAAAAAGAAAACACTAACCACCAAAATCATACAAACGCACAGCCAACAGCAACAGGAACTTACTAGCTCAGTAAGATATGCATAGAAGCACAATGTGAGGAATTCTGAAAATCAGAGGAAGATAACTACTAAAAGTAGAGAGCAGCCGAGGCAGAGAGAGGTTTTTCTCGAAGTCTAAGAGAGAGTATCCTAATAATGGTTTCAAAGTCTTTTAGTAGGCCATGTCTTAAGTATTTTAGACACTTAAACTCATAGCCTAGCAGCTTCCTCTGATTCAATGTAGGCTAATTCTTGCTCAGTGTGGAAGCTTTTCCAAGAGCTAGATGTGAAGCTGTGTTCCTCAATCTAAAGCCCCATCTTATTTGCACAATTTCTGCCATGATTTTTTTATTGGCCACTCTAAAAATCCCACAAACAATTCTTACCACCACGAGGAAGTGAGGCAGACTCAAAATTAAACCTCCTCAGTCCCATGGAGACAGCAGCTCATTTCTCCACCATTTCTTCAGCCCTAGTTGAGGTTAATAAATTCTGTTGCCAAAGCCCTGCTAAATAGCCTACAGCCACTTTGCCCCACAGCACAAGCACAGGTGGGAGGGCTGGATTTATATCTCCAGAAGGCAAAATGGTATTCACACCTATTGTTGAAACAAGTGGAGAAAAGGTCTTGTATTAAGGAGCTGACATTCATCTCCAGCTCTATCTGAATTCAGATATTACTGAGTCACCTCTCAAACAAGAAAAATGTACAGTTATGCTGTATTTTAAATGCCAGAGATGATTTTTCTGTATCTGGAATGAAACATGTTACTTTAGGCACCCCTGAGGTTTAGAGTGTTTGTTTGGGGCTCTTTGTTGGGGGATTTTGGCTGTAATTAATCAATTTTCTTGGGAAAAGAAAAAAATTGTTCAACTCAATCCATTTTAGTAGCCTGTGCAGAAAAGAATTATGTTCAGGTAAAATCTCCAGAGTGTCTAACTTGGCCAACCTCTCACAAGAGGGATGGAGTCTAAAGGAAAGCTTGTTACAAACAGGTTTTGTCTATATCTTTACAGAGTTAAAGAGAAAAAGATGCTCTAAGTGTGAAGGGTATATTGAACAGTTCCATCGAGGGACTGGTGCAAAAAAATTTGAAAAATATTTCATTCCTCTACCATGTTTAAGTAGGCTCTGCAGTCGAGAATGGATAGATCTGTTGATATCCATTAACAGACACACAGATTCTCAAAGACGAAAACAAAATTTAAGAAGCAATCCTCTGAACAGAATTTCTCAGGATAATTCAAAATTAATGGTTTTATTTCTCCATATTTCCCTGGTATTGATCATTTACCACAAGCTTAACTCTACAGTAGCTTGCCTCAGGATCAGCAGGGTCCCTACGGTCTCCCCGTTTCCACCTGTTTGGGTATTTCATGCCCACACGCCTTTCAGCACTGTCAGTGGCTCCTTCACTTCAGAAAACACAACATGAGCTCCCAAGAGCCAAATCAGTTTTTTGAATTGTGCCTCGTGGTTCACAGTACCCAATGAGTACTGACACTGCTGAAGAAATAGTATTTAACAAGAGTTTAAAAATGAAGCTTTGAAGGAGCATCAAAAGCCAAAACTTGGAACTGCCATGATCAAAACCATCTAAACAACACAGAAGTGAACAAACTTTTTAAAGAGAGCCAAGAGAGGCAGCTAAAAAAGCAATTCTTAGAATAGAGCACAGAGTGTACAAAGATGTCATATTGGCAAGCTTGTACCATTTATTTCAGCAAGAGTTGAAAGACAAAAAGGAGAATGACACAGTACAACAGGAAAGCAAGGAAGGCTATGAACTCCAGGAGGTGGAAATCGTACAAAAATGAGGAAAAGAAGGAGCAAACTCTGGCAAATAAGATAATCCAAAAGTGTTTGAGGACCAATTTGCAGACATCAAAAATTAAAGTTTATTTTAAAATACATTAGAAGCAGAAAGTTCTGCCAGAGAAACTATAAATTTGAACTAGTGAAAGATCAAGTTGTAACAAGAACCTTGGAAAATTCAAGACTAGCAGATATCTTCCCCACTGGATCTGTGTCCACTGTGGGAAAAGTTGAGATGTTTCACTACTTTCCAAATGGCTTAATATGTAAATCACACAATACAAAAATATTAGTGAATGGGAATAAACAGTATCAAAGTCAATATGGCACTCACTCAGCAGTTCTAAATCACTTAAGGATCAGAGATTCAAGTCTTCAGTCATAGCCAACAAAAACCTCTTCAGAACCACATGACTAAAAACTGGCAAAGACAGGATACTGAGCAAGATGTACCAAGTGGCAGCTTCTCACAGACACATATTCCTTTAAGAAAGAATGAAAACACTAAGCACAGAAGCAGCAGCAAGCAATTGAGACAACTGGGACTGTTAAACTGAGATTATTAAATCATCAGTGTGGTCCACTCCTTGTAAAAAGAGAACTGAATCATATCACATGGCACCAGCTTGGGCATTTGCACGTTCTCTGTACAATCCTTTAATGTTTCCTTTGTTCCCAAGCATAAGAGACAAAAGAGCACCAGCAAACATGACCATTATCAAAAATATTCATCCAAACAGTTTGGTCTTATCTGAAAAAAAAAAAAAAAAAAACCCAAACAGATCTCCCATGGGCACTGTGACATTAGGCATATAATCAGCATCAGGGGACAAAAGCTATTCATTTCTGCTCTCAACCAGACAGTTATGGAACAGGAACAGAAATTCAGGCTCAGGTAGAAATAGTAGATTAGAATTACTGCCTAAACATAACCAGATTATTATTTCCTGAAACACAGGTTTACACGGCAGCCAGTTCTAGAAAATAAAGGAGCGGGGGGGGGTGGGGGGGGGAAGTGTCTTTTATCCAAAACAGGGTTTTTAACCAAGATTTCCCACAAAAAGGAAAACCATTTCAGCAATTTGGAGCAGTCAATAAAGGTGTAGAGGAGTTGTACTAGTGCCTTCTCCCAATTTTTTGAATTATTTTGGTTCTGCTCCTTCAGTTTTGTTAAATAAATGAAACAAGATGTTTTCAAGATGAACTAAAAGATCATGTGACCCAAGGGTGTTTGGGGTTGGTTTTTCCCAGTGCTCATGTTGGCAAGATACAGGAGCTTTCATACAGCTGTACTGAAGGAAGTTTTCAGTTTGTCTGAATGAGGGAGAAATTATTTTTACTGCCCTGTTTCTGAAACTGTTCTTCATCTCTTGCTATATGGCAGTGCTGTCAGTTGTGTCCTACAGTGAAGTATTTTCTATGCTTTTTCAAGGCAACACAACACTGAAGAAATACTATTTCCTCCAGTAGAAATCACTGCTGCTGGAGCGCTCTGGCATTGTTTCCTCAATGTGTTAAATTGTAGCATCAAATCTTAAAAAGAAAGTCATGGGCAGCAAAGTATGTGTTGCAATTGAAAACCTCTA
Source organism: Hirundo rustica (assembly GCF_015227805.2). Lineage (NCBI taxonomy): Eukaryota > Metazoa > Chordata > Aves > Passeriformes > Hirundinidae > Hirundo > Hirundo rustica. The sequence continues at coordinate 31,138,669 of NC_053454.1, forward strand.
TTAGTACTTCAGGGCTCTAATCACCCCTTCTGCTATCCCTCCTTTGTCTAATTTTAAATATAAAATATTACATGGGCAAAAAAAACAGGTGAAGCTGATATCAAACTACAGCCGAAAGTTACTAATGCAGTCTCTCAAAAGCATATGGACTATGAGGTTCCACAGAATAAAACCTAATTACATTTACTTCCCCTTTCAAGGAACATCATAGGTGAAAGGAAGAGTTTTCCTCCTCCTAATATTCTTTCTAAGTATGTCTATTTCTGCATTGTAGAAATTAATCCAAACTCAGTTGTTGGTTTCTTTATGAGACCAGATGACCGCCGATGGCAAAAGGAAAAGAGTCTGCTCTCTCTCACGGGGGAATATTGGCTTTATTCTGGAGTCCTGCCCTTCCTTGGCTGGAGCCCTTCCCCGGTGGTTCACGGGCGCCAGAGAGAGCTGGCCCCTCCCATGCTGGGGCTTTTTCCCCAGGGGGCAGAGCCCAGAGGCAGGAACAAACCACTGCTCAATCAGGGATAAAGTGGGAGGGGAACAGGGTTAGGTTACATTTCAGTGTGGGGGATGGGCACTGCTGGGCAAGGACAGACCACATGATACAGAGAAAAAACATTACAAATCTGATGAAACACAATACAAACCCAACTAATGCATTACAACACTCAGGGAAGTGTCATTTCATTGGGATTTACAAAAATCAAATATACCTTCTGTTCTATACTAACTAATAAATAACTACTGTGTTAGATACACCTATGACTCAACAAGATCTTATCCATCAACATCTTTATATTTCAACTCCACTTTCATTCAAAGGAATGATGTGACAAATGCAGATCAACACACAACAGCCACACAGGGCAACGGAGCAGCTCTAACAGCACAGGTCTGGAAATCATTTGCAACCCTAATACTGGCACTCAAGCCCAGAGACCTTCCTACCTTTTCAAATTCCTGAGCGTTTCAGAAACATCTCACACAGCACAAAACACACAGTGTGTGGAAAAATACTTCTTGCTCTTGGTAAGGGGAAACATTTCCGGAACATCATCTTCCTTTGACACAGAAGTGCTACAAAGTACACTACTGGACCAGCAAACCCACCAACAAAAGAGCCCGAGGGAAGTCTTGGAGATTTTTCAAGGGTTCAGTTCTACGTGTGACACTAACCATGCATGCTCCTGGAGGGGTCAGGACCCCAAAGTAGCCCTTGCTGCTGGCCAGTCACTGCCTTCCAAAACATTTCTGTTTGTGATACTAGATAGTCACAGAAGGAAGCAAGTCTGAAGGAAGATAGCTTTACACTCGATATTAGTAAGAAATTTACTGTGAGAGTGGTGATATATCGGAACAGGTTGCCCAGAGAGCTTGGGGGGTTCAAGAACAGGCTGGATGGTGCTCTGTGTAACCTAGTCTAGCAGAAGATTTCCTGCCCATGGAAGGAAGGTTAGAACTAGATGATCTTTAGGCTCCCTTCCAAACCAAACCATTCTGTGACACTTCTGCTCACATTTCTCCCCTCCAGAACTCCAGCTCTGACTCTCCTTTCGGTATTTCACTTCCCTAACTTTACGTCTAGGCTCTTTTCCAGGGCAGATCAGCATGTGGGAAGTGGCTGGTGCTCTGACATTGACAGAATCCCTTGCCTTCCCTTTCCCTTTTCACTCTGACCCATACTGCTGCCCCTAACTCAGCTGTGGATCTTGCAAACAGCAAGAAGATCCATTTCCCAGAGCCCATCCTGCTTTCCATCCAGCAGCAGCTTGGGAGCCCGTTTAACCAGTGCTGTTCATATGGAGACCCCGAGCGCCAAAAGCTCTTCTCACAATCACAAGGGGCCACTGCTCGCTGTTATAACCCAGACAGGAGAGTTTGGGAAGCCTTCCATGCATCAGCATCAAGCAAAATTCTCACAGCAATGAAACTGAGTGTTCAAAAGTTCAGGAATAGCTCCTGAACTAGAAGACATATAGGTTTCTTCCAGGTGAGATATGTCTTTTTTTTTTTTTTTTCCTTTTTTGGCACAGGGTTTGGGTTACTCCTACTGTTACCAGGGAACAGAACCAGCGTACCACTATGCTGCTTTTTTAAAGAAGCTACAGAATTACAATATTTGAACTGACCTTTAGATAGTGCAGATGGCATGCCAGCCTGAATTAGTGAAACTGGACATTTTCATGGTTGCCCAGTATACAAATTATAGAGAAAAATTGTTCCTGGGGAAAACAAGCACATAAAGACTTTAAAATGTGCGTGCAAGATTCAGTCATAGCCAAAATATAGGATATGATGCTGAATGACACTGGACAGATGAAAGAAACTCAGGGAACCATGGTATTTCAGATCTTAGGATGGCATCAAACTCTATAGCTGAGAAATCATCACCTAGTCTGACATACCTAGAGCAATACTACCCTTATGATTATTTGTATTATTAAAGCAGCAAGACAGTAAGGGAATGCCAGTCAGAACCTGATTCATAATTATTCTCCGAAGCATCTACAAAAAGTACGTATCCTAGCCCAAATTAAAATATAAATGGATTCTAAAATTACTGCAATTTCTCTTCAGCTTGTGATCATGACCAAGAAACCCGCCTGATTTCTTGTGCTTAAAGGATCTCTTCAAAGTAGTCTCTGCTATTATGGTTATACAATTAACTTCAGAACGTACCCAAATGAATTCTCAGCCTCTTAGGCTGAAGGAGCCTGCACCCAGCCTTTTGGACTATGTTTCTGTGCTTGGGTAGGAGAAATACCCAAGACAGTACTCACAAGAGCTAGGATTGCAGAACATTGTTTGGTTTGAACTTCAGTGCATGTTGCTGTTCACACCCCAGTAAACTTCTGGTTTAAGCTGCAGAGAGGGGCCCCTCCTCCCTTTGTAGAGAAACAGGCATCAGTAAGGGTGAAACAAGTGAACACATTATTCCTCTGAGGTAAGAAGGATCTAAACTGAAGAGCAAATTAGTAAAGACCTGTCTTATATAAAATTGCCACACAGTCCTGACTGCTGCAGGTCAAACTGAGTGGAGGTGGGCATTAGAAGGAGCAGTAGTCAGTCCAGAATCTGCATTAGTAAACAATATTGAAAAATGTGGTGAGTTTTCTTCTCCAACAACAAAACCAATACAAGGAAATCACAGTGAGACCTGAACTAATATATGTTCTTTCATCGTGCTTCCACGCATCTTTTTGACTGCCTGTTCAGGAAACTGGATTAGAATATGGAGATTCTTATTCCTTGGTCAGTCTGGCCTCTCATATAGGCTCATGTCAGCCCCCAAAGCAGCTCAGCTCTTTGCAGGATTCCCACTTCCCACACAGCTCCAGCCAGACAAGCAGCCCCTTTTGCAGCTCACCCCTGCTGGAGATACTACTCTCAACAAAACTTCTCCTCTCTGCCTGTTAACAAATGAAGGCTGTGCCAACCTTCCCATATCCTCGACTTCATCCTGCCCAACCTCCCGGTGCAATGCAGGACACTGAGGACAGACACTCTTTTTAACCCCTTCATATCAACACGCAGTTCTTAATGCAAAGCTTCATAGGAGTAAATTTTCAGCAAGGGTCTGAAGAAAATTCACATGAAAATCTGGATGGGGGGCCGGAAGGGCAAACAAGGATTTCAGGAGTTTGTGGCTTCAGTTGCAAGGGGAAGAAATAACAGGCCTTTTACAATTAGGATTGGGCACAAACAGCTCAGAAACAACTCTAAGATAAAAGTGTAGTCCTTTGCTTTATTAGTCATCTAAACAGACAGAAGCTGATGTCAGAATGAGACAGACTAATTCCCTTCCAAATATATGCACTGCAACTTGCTTAAAGCCTCTAAGCATTTCCTTCAACCATGACCCCACTTTCCAAATTCCCACTCTGGCTAATCTCCAGCTTGAACACATCCTTCTTGCCACTGTGTATTTGCAGCCTTCACAGAACAATAAGAAACACCTCGTTATCCTTGAAGATTTACCCCCTGGTAAATCCCTTCATTACACTCATCTAACTTGTTAAAGAAATTCTCTTCCTACATTAGCTGCAGATAATTTGGGGTCAGCAATAAGAACATATTTTATGTACATATTTGTTTAGAATTCCCTTTCTTAAATTGTTCACCTTTGTCCTTGTTTACTCATCACCATATATACTGACTCTTACAATCAAGTTGAAAGTTCGCAGTCTTCCAGTTCTGTCAGCCAGCAAACAAACCTCAAATATCTTCACACCAATTCTCTTGTGTCTGACTCAGCTTCTCAAAGATACAGTTCATTGGTTTTAACAGCACATTTTCTTTCACACCAGATATGCTGTACAGTTGTACATGACATTAAATACATAACAGTTTTCCTGAAATAGCAAAATAATAGTTGTAAACAACATAGTATTTGTATAGTATGTGCTCTGAAGTAGTTGCTTTATTTAGAAGACAAAAAAATACACAAAATCTTTCTGGAGGCCTTTTCTTGCCCATGCATATTTTTGTTTGTGTGTATGAGGGCGTTTCTTTGGTCTGTAAATAGTTTGTCCATATCATTTTTTAAAACATGCTGCGTTGCTGAGTGAGAGGCACCTCAGGGTTTCATCAGCTCTTTGCTGTAAATGCTGTAATTACTAATACTCTGTTCCACCATGAAGGATATCTGTCTGCTATATTGTAACAGCATCCTTAAGGGTGCAGAGTGAATACATATTTAGAGAGAGAGAGAAAATTACCTTGAAAAGCAAATACAAAGATGGAGGTGGACAAAAGGCTACAGCAATAAGACAGTCCATTAAAAACACAGTTAAATCAATACAAAAAGACAGAAAAATGAGATAAGTTTCTAGAGTACCCACCAACACTTAATAACATGTGGTTGCAAGGGACAGCTACATCAGCTAGGGAAAAACATCTTTTTTTTCAAGCTTTTCACTATTATGTAACTTCTTTACAGTCAAGTTGTGCCCAAAGGGCTTTGCCTGTTAGAAAAGATACAGAACTATTCTAGGACACAGTCTTGCAGTCTTGCTACATTTTTAGAAACGCCTCAAAGCCACTAAAAAAACCCCCATAACTGGCCAAAAAAACCCCCCAAAACCAAAAAACAAACACAAAAGCTACAAACAAAATAAACCAAATGAAAAAACAACCACCAAAACAAGTAAAAAAACCAACCAAACCAAACCAAAACAAAACAAAATAAACAAACAAAAAAAAACCCAAGCAACCAAATGATAAACAAAAAACAAACAAACAAACAAAATCAAGAAAAACCCAAATAAACAGATAAATCACAAACAAAACAAATTTAAAACACACAACACCTCCCCCCCTCCCCCACCAAATTAAACAAACAAAACCCAGTTCTGAATGTGTTTAGCCAATGTAATGAAGAAGACTAGACATGTGCAGTGCACTGTGCTGGAGTACCAACAGTCCATCCAGGCCAGCACTGGACACCTCCACAGCCCTTCCCTCCCCACCCTCCACGACCTTCTGCTTGTACAGCCTTAAGAACCAAACCAAGGAGTCCATGTGAGACAGCGGTCGAACTTACCCACAAAAAACAAGGACTTCAAAGGGCTGAACAAACAAGGGTGATTAGAGGGCAAAGAGTTAATTCCCATTTTTCTTTATGAGGAGCGATATTGTGGTCTTGGCACTCTCTAAATCAATGAAGCATTGTTATGATTCTATAACCCACTGAGCTTTTTACCTTTCATAAGTATTTGATCAGAAAAGACACATTCTCTTCTCCACTCCACATCTACCTTGTTTCAAGCTAACAACATTCAGGGTAATAAGATGGAAATTGCCTTCCTTATGATTAAATATATATTTATACTAGGGTTTATCTCCCTGATTCGGCTGTTCTCTTGGTTTAAGCAGGAAGTTATTTTCCCCGATTCATCTGCCTGTCTGTCTTTCTTTCTTTCTTTCTTTCTTTCTTTCTTTCTTTCTTTCTCCAGGACTTAAAAAATATATAAATATAATAGCTGCTCAAAGTGAGATGCATAAATGCCTCCAGTATTTAAACTGCCTCTCATACAGCATAGGATTTTCTTTTCCAACCCAGCTATCAACTTCTTTGTTTTTCATTTTGCAAAGCGCAAGAGGGGCTTTAGAGGAGAGAATTACAAGATCCATGTTCTCAGGGTATCCAAATGCCACTTTAAATCTAAATTCCATTTTAAATATCCTTCATTCTAGTCAAAACCAGTCAATTAAACTTATTGAGGAAAAGCCATAACAAGGCTCTCACAACAGTAACAAGAACATTTTATTGCTATTAAAGCCATAAATCATCACACAGAAAATGAACTTCATGGTGATTACTTCATTTGCTATTACCTAAAGTAATAGCATAGGGGTGTGTTAGGAATAATACAATGGAAAAGGCAGAAAGATCAAAAAGGACGTGACATTTGTACAGGGCTTGTCCCTCCTCTTCTGCCTCACTGGGTGATTTCCCTTGTAATACTGACATCAGGACAATTGACTCCCTGATGGAGTTGTGCCAGGGTCTCCAACACTACTCCCGTCCAAGCAGATCCTGCTCCTTGAAGCATGACAGGAATTGCATATCTTGACATCTGCCTCCTTTCCTTCTAGAGTAGGTTCTCCCAGTAGCAGTGTCCACAGAAAAGTCACCTTAAGGTCCAGTCACCTAAACCTTTTTTTTTTTTTTTTTTTTTTTTTTTTTTTTTTTTTTTTTTTTTTTTTTTGCTTTGCACTCATTCAAACTCAACAGGAATATATAGCACAGCTGGCAAGTTTGAAGAGGCTACAGTAATCAGAAAGGAGTAAAAGAAGAAAGGAAAAAAGAGCTGGATCTTGTCTAGCCAATGACAAAAGAAGGTTTTGTTACATTATTGAGCCCTCTCTTCTTCATACCCATTTGAAAAGAGTATTTGTCTCCCAAAAGAAAATTACTGATTTCAAACGGAAACACAAGACATATGACAGAGGGACAAAGGGCTTATGGGAGAAGAAAGCTGTCCCAGATTTTTAACCTGCCTCTCCAGATAGACTTCAAAAAGCAGAAAGGATCTTAAAAAGAGAATTTACCTTAATTTGGCACTTTCTCATGTCCATCAACTCCATACATGAAACGTGAAGACTCAAGAAAAACTTGCGGGTTCTGGCATCTAGGTCTAGAACAGACCTTGCCTAGAAGCACAGCAAAGCGTCTGGAAATACAGGTTCTCTACTTTCACACAAAACTTCATTTAAGAAACCATGCAAGAAATCCTGACAAAACTCAGATATCCCTTCCTAGAGTGGGGACCCCAGATATTGCTTCAGTGTGGGCTGAGCCACTTCTCACAGGAAGGATATGGTTGTGGAGTCCAGGACCTCAGAGCCCCCATACAGTCCTACATCTCCCCTATGAAGCTCCATAAACACCATTTTCCTCATTAACCGGGGAAGGCCCCAGGCTTTACACTGACCTGGCAGTGCAGGGTCTCAGGGTTGTCTGTGCCTCGACCCTGGTTGTACCTGCAGGGGACCATAACTCTTCCTGCCCCGATCTCCAGTCAACACCAGGCTCCACACCCTGCTCTGCATAACCCTGGAGATCCCTTCTGATTGCTGGTCTATGTATATGTCCAAATCCCAGTAACCCACTGTGTCCTTAATGTCTAAATTCAGAATGGAATTTGTAGAAAACAAACATGCACAAAGCAATAACAAGCCCCTCCTCCCCAAGCCTCCTCTAGTACCCACTGCAGAGAGTATGTATGCTTCCTTGGTTTTTCAGCAGACTGGGAATATGTTATCATCTTCACTCTACCTTTTAATTATGCTACACTGAGGTTCACCTTGCACTGCAATGACGACATATTTTCTGGGTTGTGTCCTCCAACTTTGCACCGAAATAAGCCAGTGTCATGCAACTACAGCTCACAATGCATGTTCATTAAAAGTAATGCCACGCATGCAGCTGATATGGTCATGTAAATGAAGGCTAACCTGAACAATCACACAGAAAAGAGGCATTAAACAGCTGGTAACTCAATGGGGGAAAAAAAAAAAAGAAAAAACAAACAAACAAACACCACCACCGCAATTTCTTTTCATGTGTGGAGTTTGATCACACATTGGAACATGTCTTACAATACTGGAAAAATGCACTCACAACTTCACTAGGCAGTCTTCTAAATCTAGGTTGTCTCTCCTATGCACAGGACAAAATAAGGCACACATTCTCTCTGAACTCATCAGTAGAATATATGACTGTGAGGAAAGCCTAACAATTTAATTTTGCCCTGTTTTCTCAAGAGTTTTCCATTTCCTGTTTGTGTGCTGCATGGTCGAATGTGCTTACATTCAGTGATTGCCATTGCTGCAAAAAACATATGGGGAAGAGCACAGTGGGGGAAAATGGTTCTGCTCTCTTCCTTGAGGGCCACCCATGTTTTAGGCCATGTGATATAGTGATAAATTCCATCAGATTTATCGGATTTTTTTACGATGGCTTCCCTAGATCAGACACAGATTACACTTAACTCAAGCTTTCAGATTCAAAAATGTTTAAATAAACATGTTCTCCTTCTGCTACTGCCCAAATTTTTATTTGCCTTTAGGAAAATGTATGACAATGGAACACACCTGAAAACAATTATAGTAATCACTGAAAGGGTGACATCAAAATTTGGAAATTAATTTTCCTTTGAAAAAAATCACATTATAGATGACAAAACCCACTGAAATAAGAAAAAAAAACACTGTGAAATCAAATGCATTTCATTTTCTTTTACTCTCAATATATCTGTTGCCTACATGCAACAGTCATCCAACAATGAAGTAAGAAAATCCACAACTGCAACAAGGATTTAATGAGTCATTTAAATTACAGATCTGTTTCCACTGTTACTTTGGTTTAATCCTCAAACATTTTTAAATATCAAAAGATCTGGCAGTCCCTACGGTAAGCTAGCTCAGCACTACATGACGAATTTTCTTCGTGATTCTTGAGGCTTTAGTAGCACTGACAAAACATTTACTAACAATGCATAAGACAAATGTGCCTAAACAAAGCCTGACACTAGCTTTACTTGGAAACCTCAGAGCTATATCAAATTGAGTTAATTAATAAAGAAAGAAAAATCTCAGCCCATAGCTTAGTGAACATTGTTGCTCTTAGTAAGAATATACACGGAGAAAGGAGTACCTTCAACCTGTATTATAACTTAAAAATCATTTCAGCAGGTTAATCAGTAAGAGGAAAAAGACCATCATTTTACTAACTATGGATCTTCTCTCTATACTGACAGCTACAGGTAGATATAACAGAATATATATTTTTGTTCATTTTCTTATCTGGGATACTTTGTTACAGGCAAATAAAACTCATCATAAAGCACATGCTGATCCCAAGAAATACCACTGAGACCAGGGCCTAAACGTCTGCTGAGAATCAAAGCAAGAGATACAAATAAATCTTCTTGTAGGAGAGACAGTTCTTCATAACTAACAATCCACATGACAGGCAAAATGACAGATATATTTCTGTATGATAGAACTGGCAATCCATTTTCTCATATAAGGAAAAAACCTACAGCACCTGAAAAATGACAGACAGAAATAGAAGGGATAGTTAATAGCAGTGAAAGAAGCTCATAGAGACTACATACAAAGATAAATGAATACACCATGAAAGACTTTAAAATTGTGATTCCAAAAAAAAAAACCAAAAACAACCACCCCCCCCCCCCCCCCAAAAAAAAAAAAAAAAAAAAAAAAAAATCCACACAAATCTCCAAACATGTACTGGAAGGCTTGTACCATTTATTTTGTTCATTTTACTTTATTCAGCAGACTTTTTTTTTTTGCTGTGTTGTATTTTGGGTCTTTCCTCCAGATATATATTAAAAAATGTCCTATAATTGAACAAAACCAGTCAATAATGCTACATAAATTTTGACAAGAAAAATAGTATTGTGTTCAAATTATCCCACATAATTTGAAAAGGAAAAAAAAAACACAAACACCCAGGAATTGGCATTTAGATTATTTCTTCCCCATAAAATCTCCAGAGTTCTTCAGTTATGATTGACCAGTTCAACCATCTCAATGAAGATATTTTAAGTACTATATCTGGATTCTTTATTAGTAAGATAGTTGTTCGCCAAAGATAATTTTAAGTGGATTCAGTCTACAAATAATTGCTGGCTCACTAGCTATAGAATAGTGAAAATTTCTCAACAGACTAATTAAAAATATTAATAACTACCCCTCAGACATGCTAGCTCTAACCTTGAGTTACAGATAAAAGAGCAAGTCATTTTCCACCTCCATTGCTTTCTTATTGTGTCAGCTGAATTTGCTACAAAATGCCAGTAAAAGGAGTTTTTCTTCTTTGAGCATTTCTTTGATCCATTAACTAGATGAAAAGCTCTAGTTTATTTCATATAAAGCAGTGAATGGTGAACATTTATCAGATAAGTCAGATGGAATAAAGATAAGGAAAATAAGTCTTTTTAGGGGATGATATGTTTATATGATGTCACAACTACTGGAGTTTAGAAAAACCTTCATAGTTTAATACCACTGAGGTGTTATTTTGTATTCCCCCTCCACTTTATATATTATTAAAAGATATAAAACTTTGGAAATCTTTTTTCTTATTAACAGCTCCACTGCTTCCTCCTCTCTTGAAGAAATAATAAATAGGATTTGCATCACTGGCATTTATCTCTGACAGCAGGCTGCAGACCAGTTCCGCACACATAAATAGGGGAATATCACAGAAATCAGAGTCAACATGTTGGTCACCCATTTTCAGCAATGAAATTATACCCTTGTTCCAAAATAAATTCAAAGGATATGTGCACCTGGCTAAGAAATCACAGTGATATAAATATAGCTAAAATCTGCTATGAAATTCAAAATCAAAAGATCTTCTCTGAAATGGATCACTATACCAATTTCAGTAATTCAGATAAATTCAACAAAAGACAGTGCACAGTATCAAAGTGACAGCCTTTATTCTATGTCCCAGATCACATAAAAAGTATATGACAACTTCATATGATGTTTTACTATATTTAGATTTAAAAACAAGCCTTAAAGGAGTATGTCTTTTCATAATGGAGATCAAAGTTATATGAAAAGTTCCAGAGATTTTATCAATGGCAGAAAATTCAAACTTTAGAGACAGCGTACTTTCAGCAGACCTTGTAGCAAAACACTGCTGAAATTAATCAGCATGACTCATGTCAACAAAGTATATGCGGATCTAATCAACATAATTGAAATTAATGGTACTAAAAATTGCTGGCTAACGTGTAACTTCACCTAGCATAGATTACTTTTGACCACATCTGACCATCACTTTCATATGTAGGTTACTGCTGCAGAATGTTTCATTGTTGAGGTCCTAGAAGGTAAAAAATTCAGATGAGGTGAAACTGGCAACACAAAACTGATCCAACACTTCACCCAGTACATCACAGAATCATAGAATGGTTTGGGTTGGCAGGGACCTTAAAGATCATGCAGTTCCAATTCCCCACAAAGGACAGGGACACATTCTACTAGACCAGGTTGCTCAGAGCTCCATCCAGCCTAGCCTTGAGCACTTCCAGGGATGGGGTACGCACAACTCCCCTGGGCATCCTGTGCCAGTGCCTCACTACCATGATAAGGAAGAAAATCACTAAAGACATCCTCCATAAGCACTTTATTTACGTGCATGCCCTGAATTTAAGTAATTCCCTCGGTTTTTTGATAACTTTGAGGTTTTCCACCAAGAGTGGGGTAACCGTTCATGCCTGTTTTTCAAAAACTGTAAAAAACATCATTTAACCACATCAGACTAATAGGTGTTAAATCATAGGTTGAGTTGCAAACATAAATTCTTATTTTATATAAAAGTTTAGAGGAATTTACCACAGAAGCCTGGTGCATATAAATAATTATACTCTTGTGAATAGTTTTTACATTTTCATGATTAGAAGCTAACTGGGCACCTTTTTAAAATAAGCTAGTGAGAATAAATACACTTTATGGTAACCATCACAATTCTTAAGGAGTAAAGATTTTTATATTACTTTTGACTCCTTCATTACGCCTGCTGTCTTCTCATGCAGTTTTGATTTGCATATTGTCACTTTTTAAATTTTTGTTTTAGAATGCAAAACAGTTTCAGCAAAATGAGGATTTTCATTTTCAAAAATTAATCATGGATTAATGATGTCATATTTCTGAAACAATATATTTAAATGGTATTCCCTCAATGAGTGTGTGTACTACAAGAGATGCTTATTGACTAATTAATCACCAGATTTATTTTACTCTGTTTTACTGTCTTCCCATTTTCGTTCATTTTTTCTAAGAGACGTGGGAAGTTTCTTGTTGAAACAGGGGTGTAATTACCAGGAAAGAACATGCTCTGAAAAAGTCAGGAGCACAAAATAATAAATGCCTCTGTGTTATTGTCCCAGGCTGAAGATTCAAGGACAAAAGTGAAATGAAATCTGCAAGAGCAGAAATTAAATGTTAGGGTGAAGCTGCCTCAGAACTGAAGAGAAATTCTGTGGCTGAGCTTGAGGTTTGTGATCGAGTCGGACAAATAAACTGGATTTCTCAGCAAGAGGATGGGATGTGTAGAGGGAGATAAAGCAAATACTAAAAAAAGCTGCAAGATTATTAAGTGTTAGATAAGCACAAGCCCACACAAATATCTTGACATGAGGATACAAACCCAGCAGATGAAATGAATACAATCAGCCCCGAATAGGACGTGTGAGGAATACCAAGACACAGGTCGTGGTACCTGCAACAAGCTAGACCAAGTGACAGAGTGATGTAGTGCTGATCACTGACTTCAATAATATTTTACAGCCTCCCATCACCACTCCAGATTTTTCCTGAGCAGATACAGGAAACGAGACACGTCTTACATGTTCTGAATGATATTAACTATCTCAATATAGCAGGTATCCTGGTTGCAGCTTCAAAAAAATAGCAAGTTCTTCCTCTGAAAGGAGAATTGCCCTCTCACACCTCATTGCCTCTGGAATATATATTCAGGTACAAGAATAATAGAGACGGCATTTCTATTCCCTGGATGTATTGTATCTTGTCCACATAGGGGAAACATTTCTCAGAGCTGTTACTTGTCTCTTTGAAGAGCATTGTATTGAAAACACAAAAGTGGTTTTTGATTACTGAACAATACTAAATGTGTTCAATCCTGTCTAAAGAACCTCTGATGTGTCACTTGTTTAGTCTTTGAGGAAAACATCACATTTGGTGACTTTGAGATCCCTGAGAAGATTAAGTAACCTTTGTTGAACTCGTGGTTTGTTTTGTGACTAGGTTTGAAATTGACACAAGTCTTAACTACTCGAGGAGTTACTAACACTACTATGGATGAAGTCTAGTGCATCACACAGAGAGGGAATTAAAAGGTTACAACAGAAACTGTCACCAAATCCATTTTTGTTTATTAGTGAAACAAAAAGAGTAGAAAATAAAAATAAATTAGATAAAGTATGAAATAACCTGTTGAAGAATTAAGGAAAATTAGTATAAAGAGCTGCTGAGCAGTACACAATTTTGAGCTCAGAAAAAATACTTATTTCACCTCTCTACCCTCTATTTCTTCATAAATATTCTCTCCTTCTAAAATTCAGGTTTAGAAATTGCTCACAGTGGCATGTCACGTAGATGATTTTGTGAAGTTTTGTAATTTTCATAGGCAAATGGGGAAGGTAAATCACTGTCATTTAACCCTATTGTAATTTACAAACTGTATCCAAGCCTACCCTGGGAATACTGGGGGGACATCTCTACATGTGTGTGTGTGTGTGTGTGTGTGCATGGCTAGGGGAAGAAGGGCGGTGTGAAAACAGAAACAAACAAATGAAAATTCCCCAAAGCTAGAAATGGTTATTTGTAGACTCAAGCCTGAAAAGGTTTCTGGAAACACTGAAGACAAGGCAAATTGTTTAAAAATCTCTTCCTTGATCTGCTGATGATACTCTAATTGAAGAAAATGGCTCAGCCTATATTTGCTGAATAAAAATTTAGAAGCAACTATGTTGCTGATTCTTTGTGTGTGTGTGTGTGGTGAAATTCTGGAGTAACAAAATCACTCAATAGTTAGTTCAGAATTTGAGGATTTCAATTCAGATTAAATCTTTTTTTTCCCCATCAATTCTATTTGCAAATGATTCCACATTTCTTAAAGGGCCCATTGTGAAGTGCTCCTTAGCATTGCATCATGGAATTGTGTCATCACCGTTTCAATGCAGTTTTATTCCACTGATTTCTGTTCATTAATAACAGCCGAAAACTAGAATACTCACTGTACACAACAATCCTATGTTTCTCTATTTTAAGCACTTAAACCTCTTCCAATCCCCCAGACTCAGCAGCCCACCTTACCCCACCCTTGGCTCATTCTCATCTAGCTTCATGTCAAAGACTACCAATTTCAAGACTACCCATTTCAATTTTTCCCATTAATTTCAACCATTTCCATTGTAACTTCTCCGTGCATTCTCTGAGGCTGTATGCATTTTTCTGCTTCCCTTTTGGTAAGAACTGCACTGGCTGGATTTTAATAGTTATGCTTTACTACAGTCAATTCCTTTTGTAGACCCTTTCAAGTTCAGTGATTTCAATTCAAGACATGTTCCCTCTATTCCCCATATTTAAACAAAAGGAAAGCCAAAGAAAACATTCACTCAGACTGAAAAAAGAGTCATATAAAAGAATATGAGGAGATATTGAAAGGTTTTAAAGTCACTGCCAAAGAGGAAAAAAAAAAAAACCCACACACAACAGCAGAATATTCAAAGGTGAATATAAAAATTTACATCAAGAAAGTGAATGTTATTTCTGTTTTAAAACATTCTGTATGCTCTGTTAAAGGAGTATGATATTTCCCTGAGTGTAATAGGTTCCTGTATAGAAAAAGAAAAACCAAACAAAAAACCAAAAAAACCCAACACCCACCCAAATTTAAATGTTAAGTAGATAGGCTGAATTTGGTTGGCATAGGGAAAACATCAGAGAAATATGTGGTAATAAAAAAGCACTGTAACAGCATATAAAAACAGGCTACAGCCTTGCAAGAAAAGAATACCAGCTAACAATCTGAATGCACAGGTACATCCAGGCTTTTAGCAGAGCTTTTATTATATTGCCGGAGTATTTAAACCTCTACAGTTAATGCAAGTAAATGGTATCTACCAGGAACTGTGCAACTGTGCTCAGAGGGCAGGGCAGAAGAGTGACACGTTGTCATGACACTATAAAATGCTAGTGCCATGGAAATCCTTATTCTTAACATTTTAAATGCGGACTTGAAGGAAGCAGAAGGCAACCACAAATAATAGGACAGTTCTGTTTCCTCGGTGCACACAGGTGTGGTAATCCAGAGTGCCCTCTGTCTAACAGCCTCGCTTGTTACTGGACAGCTCGCATGGTGGAACAATCTACATCAATCAGCTCTTAAAAGCACTTGCTGGGGACCAATATCCTGAAGAATCACAGGACAAAGAAATGGGCATAGCAAAAAAATAGACCAGAAGAATAGTCTGAGTTAAGCAACCTCACTCTATGTGTAGTAAGGTGGGTCTCTTAGTGTGATCTACCACTAGATGCACTGATTTAGAAGTCTTGGAGCCACTGAAGACAAAGCTGAGTATTAACTCACCTATCAGCAACTGTGGTGTGTGACTGTGGCCTTCAGAAAGTATCAGTTTCTGATCAGGATTTATAGCCCTGAACCTTACACACTTTCAGCCCTCCCATTTTAAAATTAGCTCCAAATTAATCCTTAAAATCAAAATTATGAGGTAGCATGCTTAAAACAGTCAGTTAAAATATACAGCATTTCACTTTCCTACCCTAAAATACAGATGAGCTGAGATTTTTTCTATTCATCCTGGAGACTGCTTCAACAATTATATAATATGCTATTCTACAGTGAAAAGTTACTATTTCTTCCTTTTGAGGTAATTTCATATTGGAGGAGGAGAGAGTATTAATGCAGAGAAGAGTCCTAGGATGTAGTTTCATTTCTAAATTAAATCCCCTGTCCCAGCCATGTAGTGAATGGCATCTCACCTTAAAACCCCCAAAGCTAGAAGTTAAGCAGACTGTGTTGCCCAAGAATTGTCATAACAGTGCTCTCTGAATACAAAAACTGTGCTCTAAGGCAGTGCTGAATGAAGAATTAAAGAGCTGGCACATTTCCCATCAATCTCTTACATCATCTGCCCAAACCAGATACTCATGGAGAGGATGAGATTTACAGAGTTATTTTATGACATGTTGGTAGGAGATGCCACAGATTGTAACTAAGGAAAAAAACATTGAAATAAAAGTCTTGTCAGAGAAAGAAAGCTGCATAACACAAAATAAAACATGGCAAAATTTCAGTACTCTGAATCACTCCTCTAAAAGACAGGAGGAACAACAGCCACATTTTTTTTTGTAGTGTGGCATCACAACCAATGGTCTGATGTAATGAAGAGTAGATACCTCCTGCCACAGGATGAGCTGCAACAAACCTGCTGCCACAGCAGTTTAACTGTTGAGGAAGTGGAATTGTCCCATGGGTGTATCAGCAAGGTTTGTGTACTGAACAACAGCTGCCAAGGCAGGTTTATGGGGAGAACTATGACTGTGTCAGTGTGCTGGGAGAGCAGCCCAAGAGGCTGGCAAATGTGATGGTGAAAATGCCTCCAAGCACCACAGTGGAGAGGTGCTGTGGGATTCCTTTCTTTCCTAGAGTGCCCAAGAACCATCAGCATCATAACTGTTCTTCAGCGTAACAGGGGGATTAGGAAGGTCTCAAAATAGTAAGCAATGGCACCAGACTTAATATGCACCCACTTAATTTAATGCTAAGCATTCAAATGAGCAGCTGCTCCTACTCTCTGCACTACTGCTCACGACAGAAACACACTGCCATGTGGTTACCTCACTTTTTTCCACCTCAGTTCTAGGATAGTTTCAGCTTTTACAGAAATACCTATTGTGATGGAGCAGAATAGAGTCTGCATTTATACCTTTCATGCAGCTCCTGGGCTTCTCTGAAGGAGAGAAGGGCACCAAAACAGTGATAAAGGATATCAGAAGCTGCTTCTTCAGTGCCACAGGCACCACAAATTACTTACCTCCTTGTACCAGTACAGCCCTCCAAGGCCTTTCTCCCGTGTTTGTATTCAAGTCAGCCCCTTCCAAGATATCTTATCTGCCATCAGCCTCCACAGCTATTTCCTCTGATGGAAGGAAACCACACCATACCATGGTGAATACTTCTCCGGAAGGAGACAAAGGTTATGCCTCTTGCCCTCCCTCCATGTTCTGCCAGGCACCCACACCAGCATGCTGTCAGTACTTGCCCCTGTTACCGACCATCTCGGTCCCATCGGCCAGGCAGTCTCCATTCTCTTACTCGGATGAATTGTTGATTTCTTCTCATGTTTTCTATGTTTCCACCTATCTTTTCAGATGGACAATGCTCCCTCAACTCATCTAATGCTGTTACTGTGTAGTTTTAAGAGCTTCTCCACAGGAAAGGCAAACTGGGAGCCGAGGAAAACCTGAGCCCAGGCAGTACCCACACCAAGCAGACCACAGTCCCACAAGACCTAAGAGTAGCAAGCAGAGCCAGGTTTGACAACAGATTCAACTGAAAACCCTAGACAGGACAAGAAGAAGACTCAGGTCCAGCACCCATCCAGAGGGGCCAGGTTGCATCAACAGGAGATAGGACGAAAACCAAGACTACAACATCAGCTCAAGATCAGCCAGGAAACTTGGCTGAAGACAGAATGACCAACAGGCACATCCCAAACATAACTCAAGCAAAAATAAATCAGAACTCTTTTATGACCGATCGGACAAGTTCTGTGTTTCTTCATGTAATAAGATCTCTACGAACATTGCTCATTACAGTGAAGTCAACTCTGATTTAAATTATTATTATACGGGGTGGCTGGCCCAAGTGATTTGCCTTTTCTTGTGCCTTGATCTTATCTTATGCTGCTTTCATGTAAAGCATCATTTAACCTCACTCAGTTGTACTTTAAAAATGCATATGTAGAAAAACCTTAGAAAATGTGAGGGCAGAGGGACCAGCCTCAGAGGATGTAACAAGTGATACCAAACTGCCTCTAAGCTTCTGACTGACTCTGAATGTTGATCAGTGTGAAGGAGCCTGATGTTGTTATATCTGCTCCTCTTCAGTTTTTCCAGGTTGCTTGTTTTGGGTAGCATCTTAGAGCTCTCCAGAAAGTGAGTAAACACATGCAAAACCCTAAAGAGCAGCATTTTCTAGTATGAGACATCTCTTGTCAAGGTGAGAGGGAGGAAAGAGAAGCTTGTCCCACTCCCTCGTGGGGAATGGGAAGATGATCCTTGCTGGAGACTGACCCACTTCCTGATGCCCATCTCCCACTCTGCAGGAAAGAAATCCAACTCGCAGAGCAGTAGAACAAAGCTTCTCAGTGTATCATGGCCCTTGCTGGTGCTTGGGTCACCCTTAGCTCTCATATAGGGTTTCTTCAATGTCCTTCTCAAGAGGCGTTCCCTTCCCTAAACATTGCTCTCGCCACACATGCAGCCTTGGTCCAGAGAATGCTCTTGTCATAAGACTAAACTGGGATGGATGGAGTGATAACTCCATTCCCCTGTGGGTCTAAATTGCAAATATGTCACTGAACATCCCAGAAATGAGACAAATAGCAGTTCCTGCATGGACCAGATTCCCTTTCTTTGAGGCAAAATTCTGGGCTGATCCTCATCATTGATCTACCTTCCGGTTAAAAATACCTGACCTTGTGAAACTTCACAGCTCTCTCTGGGCAGCCAGCCCCTCCCTCTCCAGTGAAACACCCGTGGAGATCTACTGAGGACCAGGTAGTTCTGCCTGTCTCCACGTGTGGCTGCCCTTGATCTGATATCCCCTGATACTGACTCCTCCTATTTTTAATCTTCTCCCACAGCTTGAAAACCTATTTGTTATGCACCTACACGGACACACGCACTAACCTGCCGGGGGGGATGGGGGGCGGGGGCTGGTGGTGGGTGGATGTGGAGGTGGATGTGGGGACGTGCTCACCACCACCCTCTGCCCAGGAGCTGCGGCGCCGCGCTGAGGGGTTCCTCCTGCAACCTCCTCTCGTAGTGCGGGCGGCTGCACTCCATCTCCAGTGACGGACGGGCTTCGCTCTCCTCGGGAAGCAGTTGGAAGGAACGCTCTGTAGGGCCAACGCATATCCCCGGGTTTGCCGTTTATAGGGGCGGCGGGAGAACACGCTGCCGGAATACTGAGCGTTTAATAAGTCAGTAAGTGATCAAATAAATCAGCACTTCCCCCACAAAACACAGCGGTCTCATTCACCAGCCGGAGGCTGAGCGGCGGTGCT
This sequence comes from Hirundo rustica, assembly GCF_015227805.2. Classification (NCBI taxonomy): domain Eukaryota; kingdom Metazoa; phylum Chordata; class Aves; order Passeriformes; family Hirundinidae; genus Hirundo; species Hirundo rustica. The sequence goes on from NC_053454.1 coordinate 31,158,045, forward strand.
CCCCGCTCCGCTGCCCGCGGTGGTGTAAGAAAACCGTGGGTGAATGGGAAGCTCGGGGTTTCCCTGGCACTCAGCCGTGCAGGCTGGGACTGCGGCGCCTGCCAGGGCGGGGGTGCCGCAGCCGCCGCCGCCCGCCTGTCCGCGCCCCTCCGCGGCCGCGGGCCGGCCGCTCCCGCGGTGTTCTGTCACAGCCGCGGCGTTACGTAACCGCTGGTCACGACGGTGCCTTTGGTTATCCCTCACCTCGGGCTGCCGCCGGACCCAGCACCGTAACCCTGGCTGGGCGCAGGCTGCGCCGCATGAGCCCCTCCCGCCCCGCGCAGAGCCGCGCAAGACACGGGCTGGGCTCCGCAGCGCCCGGCGGAGGCTGGGTGGGTGCCGTCCCTGGCCGCCAGCGCCGCGCCCAGCCCTGCGCTCGGCGGAGAACAGCGCGCACTGCCATCCGCACCCGCAGCCCGTTATCCTGAATGGATATCCTGAACGCCCGGTTTGCTCAGAGATTTCCAACAGCTCTGTACCGCGCAAGCGAGAAGATTCGGTCAGAAGAAAGTGCCTTTTATTTATTCATTTATTAATTTACCAGAGCGCCCACCGCACGAGACGGTGAAGGGATACCCTATTCAGTCAACCGGGTTCTCCTCACGGCTGGGCAATGGCTCCCCGTTCCCTCCTTTCTTTGAAGCAAACGCTGCTTTTGGGGAACAGGGGAGCCAGACCTCATCGGGCTCGTAGGGGTGGAATAGGGCATCCCCGCTACCTTTCCCTCCGTCTTCCCCGTGCGGATCGCCCCCGCTGCCCAGGGTGCGGGGGAGGAAGAAGGGCTGCAGGGGAGGAAGGAGGGGCTGCCGAGGCGGTGCGCGTCCCCCCCGCCGCCCCCTCGCCGCGGCGGCACGTGGTGCTCCCGGGACGCGGGTCCTCAGACGGCCCCCCTCGCCCAGCCAGCCAGCCTCCTTCGCGAGGAGCTTTTTATAGCAGCCCCGACCCGCTCCCCGATGGGAGGTTTCTCGCCGCGCTCACGTTACCGTGCGGGTGCGATGTTAAATAAAGGAGGGGGAGGAGGGGAAGGGAGTTCGGCGGGCGCCTAATTAAGAGCCGGCGTTAACCAGGAGGGCTAAAAATAGCGCCGAGCGCCGCAAACCGCCCAACCGCAGACAGCAACCCCCGTCGATCCCTGCCGCGCCTCCGCCGGTGAATGGAGCGGCCGGGCTGAATGGAGCGGCCGGGAGCATGAATGGGGAAGCGGAGCGCGGCGCGAACGGGGCGGCGCGGGCGCCGCGGGGGGGCGCTGTGGCGCCGCGCGGCAGCCGCTGTGGCCCGGGCCGCGCACGTGCCGGCGCGGGGGCGGCTCGGTGTCACCTGGCGGCAGCGGTGGCGGCGGGCGGGGCGGCGGCGCGGGCGGGCTATAAAAGTGTCCCGCCGCGGCACATGCACACTTCGGGGAAACTTCCCGCCTGGAGCGGCGGCGCCGGCCGCCATGGGAGGCGCGCCCGCTCCCGCCAGCCCCGCTCCGCCCTAGGGCGGGCAGCCCCCCGGCGCAGGGCGGCCGCCGCTCCCGCACCTACCTGACCCGGCCCGACCCGACCCGACCCGACCTGCCCCCGGCGGGGACGGCGCTGGCGAGCGCGCCCCCTCCGCCGGTACCCGGTTGTGCCCTGGGAGGCTGCGGCGGCGGCACGATGAGAGTCAACGAGAGCGAGCTGAACAGCTCCGTCCTCCCGCGGGACCCGCCGACCGAGGGCGCCCCGCGCCGCCAGCCCTGGGTGACCTCCGCTTTGGCCGCCATCCTCATCTTCACCATCGCGGTGGACCTGCTGGGCAACCTCTTGGTCATCCTCTCCGTGTACCGCAACAAGAAGCTGCGAAACGCGGGTAAGGGGCGGCGGGGAAGCCCGGGGGCGCCGCCCGGGCTGGGGTGGGTGGGGGTCCCGCGGCCCCGGGATGCAGCGCTGTGGCCTCTTCGTCTGCCGGTGAAACTTTTCCCCGAGCGCGTAACTCCGGGGCTGGGCTCTTTGCCTCCGTCCCCAGCTGGCGGTTATAGGCTGTGACAGATGCCGAGAGCTCCGTCTTTCCTGCCGAGTCGGTAATCGAGCGGGAAAGGGTATTTTTAGCACCCGCCACTGAATCCTGGTGTTATTTTTAGCTCTCGGCGTTTCCCACCTAGCAAAAGAGAATGACAAGTCGTATTTAAGAATGAAATTTAGACACGGTACTGGGGATGCTGCCTTGGCATACAGTGTGTGCCTGTGCATGCTGGATGCTATTCTTCTGATCGATTTTCTTTGAGTTACAGAAATGTCTCCAGTAACATATTCTATGGTTGGAGCTTCAAATCAAGCAAATACGAAGTTATAAGCATTGCAGGAGTCAGACAATTCCCTCCCCCCACCTTTGTTCTCCTCCTACTTGCTGTCTAGGTCTTTGGGGAATGGAAAACATTCAACAGAACACAGCTTTAGGCACTTAAAAAAAACTCTCTAATTTTGACAGGATAGAATCTGTGCTGGTCTATTGAGTAAATCCCTCTTAGTTCATGGATTATTGGTCAGACAGGCAGGAACTTCTTCAGATTCATTCTGCTTTATCATGTCAGACCAGCTGCTGTGCACGTGTTCCAAATCTGTGCACTCCAAACCCTATGCATCTTTCATTGAAAAAAACCACAGGAGCATGGGAAGAGAGCTGTACTGGTAGCAAAAGCAGAATTTCGCTCCATGACAACTGAGAGGCTGCTTTTATTTTTTTCATACCTGGGCTGTCAGGGTCTTCATTACTACTGTACTAAGTTCATTAATCAGTGGTTTAAAATTCCTTTGAGGGGGAACTTGAGCCTGGCTTTGCTCTGAGCTAGCCTAAGAATGGCATCTAGTATTGGGCTCTGGCAAACCGTGGCATGCTTATCTTTCTAAGGTTAAGTCAGGTAATTCAAGTGGATTGTCTGCTTCAGTTTCATCCAGCCATAGTGGAAGGCCACACACAAGATCAAAATGAAGAGTAAGAGATTGTAATTTTTTCCTCCCTACAACTGCCACTGATGTAAATTCTGAAAGCTATATTATCTTTCTGCTTTCACTGGCAGAAATTTCATTCACTGGAGCTGGCAGGGTAACACGTGCAACAGCATGCAATTGAGAGGAGATTTCAACTCCAGAGGGCCAAGTGAGCACTTGACTACGCTTGTTCCCTGGAAGATTTTTAGATGGAGAAAGGGTTGAGACAGGCATGTTACTCTAGGGGAATGGGTGATATTCTCCTCTTCCTTAATTAATGAATCTATGCTTTAGCAATTCTGTGGGTAGTTTGCGATATGGACAAGTCTGGTGAAGTCTGAAATAAACATGGTGTCTGTGTTCTGGAGACATAACTGAATCCTTGGGCTCTACGTGTGTGCATACTCTCTGCTGTAGATGTCGTGTAATCCCTCCTGAATCTCAACACGTGCTCACTTGCTCATTCTTACTGCATTTCTTGTTCTTGCCTTTTCTGTCATAGTGTCTGTTAAGAGCTGCAATAATCTGGCAACAGCTAGGAGAATAGAGCATTCTTCTGAACATAAATTTTTTTGATACTGGAACGTGAACTAGATACTGCTTGACCCTCTGAAATTAAGGATTAATTAAAACAAGTAGATAATTGGTACAATGTGGTAATTAGTTTATAGTCTTGATTTGGGAGAAAAATAGGATCAAGCTTTTAAAGTTCTCAAGTTTGGGGTTTTTTTCTTTAAAATATTGGGTGGGGTCTGATAAATGGATTAAAGGAATCTTTGGAAATAATACGGTGTTCCAAGTGTTCTTGACTACTCCTGCAAAAACCTGTGCCTGGGCATAACTTTATTTATGTGAGCAGCACTTTTAAATTGGGCCTTCGATTAGGAAGGAGTTAATCAGGCAAGTTAATTTGTAACAGGGAATAAGTATTTAGAAGACTCTGGCCTAATATTTGAAGACTAAAGTCTCCCCAGGTCTTGTTTATCCTAATTCAGATTATTCAGAGAGAGATTACATTGAAAAAAATCTTTTTTATACATACAACTCTTTTGTAACTTGGTAATGCCAAAGGCAGTTATGACTTTTTACAGAAATGTAATAAGAAAAAAACTACTTTTGCAACAACTTATATTAAGTCTTGCTGGCCCATTTATTGAGGAAAAAGGACACAGGATGAAAATTCCACTGGAAAAAGGTCAGGGAGGAACAGAAGATGCCTCCTGAAGAAAATGTATCTCACTGAAGATTTTCTTCCCTCTTTGCAAGAGAGGACTAACAGAAATAAGGAGTATTTAACCCTTTCACAAAAAGGTGGATTTTGTGGGGGAAAACATCTTGCATCTCTGTCCTACTCTCTATTATGTACATATCTATTGGAAGATACTACAAATTGAACCTGTGGACTTACAATTTAAAAAGTGCTTTGGGGAATAGTAGGAAGGCCTAGAAAAACCTTCTCAACAAATGGTGTAACCTTCCTGACAGTCAGAAGGTTAGTAAAAGACACTGATCAAAGCAGAGAAGTCAGTAACTCAAAGAAGTTTGTCCGAGCAAGCGAGGAGTGTCTGATACTACAGACTCCTTCATAGGCACAAGCATGACTTCAATAGATGCTCTTCTAGACACAGAAGCTGATGATGCAACTGGTAGGATCCTCTTTTATTTAATGTACTTGACTTGTAATAAGTTTCATAGTTCTGGTCTGTTGTTTCTTTTATGGTGGCTTGTACTCCAAGAGGTGCCTGACACCAATTCAGTCCTGATGGGAACAGCTGCAATTTAAAGCTGACCTGCACAAAGACTGAATTTGGTTTATGATATCTGTAATCTTTCAACTTTGAAACAAAGTTCAAGGGAAACATTCAAGGCATAAGGATTTCAATGACCATATCTTGGTAGCATATTCATGCAGCTTTAAACTGATATGCCTTCTTTAATAACTAATTTTTAAAAAGAATGAGACTAGATCACTTTAAAAAGAAGTTCTGTGTAAATCCTTGTCTCATTTACCATTATAAATATTCATAGATCAGAAATAAGATCATTCAACAGATCCACCCTGGGTAGATGCAGTAACTAGCCTTAGGGAAGGTGTATTAAAAAAACTGTTGGTACTTTTAACAAATGGGATTTTTACTTAAAAGTGTCAACATCGAATCAGAGGAAAACCAAGGACATCATTTAAGTGATTTATGTAATACTAGACACAAATTTGTTGATTGCTGGTATCCTTATGCCTTTGTTGTTACCCACACCAAGAAAAAAAAAATGCATCAAGAACAAGGTGAGGGAGCAGTAGTTCTAAGTCTTTGACTATGGAAATTAGTTTTCTGGTAGTGACGTTAAAATGTCAACACACGCCTGGTTTTTTGATGACAGGTGGATTTGGGTACTCATTGTAGGACTGGACCATTCTTAAGGTCAATGAAGAAAGTTTTCTTGAGTGGTATTACACCTCTTGCTCTTCTTTCTCTTCCTTTTGAAACTGTTCTCTTGGCTGGGTGGGCTGCTTTTTTTTTCTGGGTGCTTTGTGTGCTGGGGTCCAGGAGTTCCCTGACTATCCTCTCCAACTGAATCCACTGTGGGAAGGGAGCCTCCAGGAGGCAAGAAGGGAGGCCCAGCAGTCTCACCCTCACTCCTGTGTGCCTGTCCTCTCTGCTAGCACTTGGCATGGGTTAGGATAATCCAGGGACTGGTGCCAAGATGGTAACTAGCACCTACCAAAGCAGGGCAGAAAGCTGCATTCACCCGCTTCTCACTGATCTCTGCTCTGTGCTAGGTGTATTTGGGGTTTTGTCCTTTTGACTAGTTTTCCAAGTCCTTGGCCCAAATGTTTTGTTGCTAAAATTTTGTTACTAGTAAAGAAGGCATAGAGGGAGTTTGACATTGCTGAGGCCCCAGGGCAACAAGATAGTTAATTTTGCTAGGACTGCACACATGCTTAAACTTACCTATGTGTGGTAACTTCTGAATGAGGAGGCAATGACAGAGAAAAAACCCCCAATGTTTGTATGCTCGATCTGCCTCACCTGCTTTAGATCTCAAGAGTTCTGTGAAGACAGCTCTGTGAGTGGTCAAAAGAGTACAGTGAACTCAAGGGTAATCTTGAGTAAGGGTAATCTATCTTAAGATCAGTGAAGTCATTCTTGAAGGAACAAAGTAACACAGCAACTTATGGGGTATTTTATTTGTTTTTTTTTTTTTTCCGTTCTTTGCTGAATAGTACGGCCATTGCAGAATTAGGGTTGGGAATCTGTCAGTAAGAATTTCATCTTGGAGGCTTTTGAAACTGGCCCTGGGTGTTGATTTAAGCAGTGTAAGAATCTAGTTGAAGAGTCCTCCTCTCTTAATGCATTTTCTAGAATAAATTTTTTTAAAATAAGGATGGAGCTATCTTTTGATAACCAGATTGGAGATATCATCAGCCTTTTCAGTAAAAGACTGTTCTTGATGATGTTTTGGTTTTAGTTTTAAAATTATAATGTTAAATGCACTAGTAAAGATTTTATCTAATATTTGAAACTCCTGTTGTGAATTGAGACTAATGAAATCATTCTTTTTATCACAGGTGAACCTTGGACTTCATTTTGTGCCCTGAGAGACTATGGGTAGCCCGACAAATACTTGACTCAAAGAAGAAAACTTAGAAGATCAAGTTATAGCACAAATTCAGGGTTCTGATAAAAACTGAGATGTTGATGGCAATGAACATTATTTCAGAAATTAATAACTTCCAGTATTAAAAATGGTAAGCTGTTTGGGACAAGGGAAAATGTCTAGAGGAGATGCTGAATGCTGCCAATTGTTGAATAGAACTGAGCATAAAAATACAGTTTCAATAAAGTTGTTCCTCAGACTGTTTTTGATTGAATAATTTACTGAAACAAAGGTTTGCTTCAAAGACTTGTTTAAATGGTGCTGTGCTGTTAGTGACCCAAAGGTAGAGGTGAGTATTTCAAATAATTAATAATTTATTCATACTAATGTGTCTGTCAAGCTCAGCTGTTTATTCCTTTCGCAAGATTCTGCGTTTTGAAGTTTTTAGAGACATTGCTTTTCTAATTAGCTGCTACCAATGGACAGTGATACATACTCTACTATTAGCTGTCTCTTTCAGGTTATTTTTTGAGGAGTTTTCCATTTTCTCATAATTTTTTTATCTTTAGTTTTTTTCATTAGCAATATCTGATCTGCTTCTGCTCTTAGTCTCTTTCCTATTTCTTTTCATGCTAGCCACTTTTCTTTCATAACATAGACACTTCATGTCTTTCCATCTGTCAGGCATCAGCAGCAAGTCTAGGTTAGTGACAGAAAATGCTACCAAGAGTAGGTATCCAGTGCCAGTGTGGCAATGTCCATTCTGTTTGTCTAGTGAGGCTTGCTTTCCTAGGGCAGTAAAAACTTTGCAGTGTCAATTCAATGCTGTGCATCACAGTTTAGTTTTGCAATGTCAATAAGAACTTGTCCCCCTTGCTGTTGGCAGTTTTTCTTGCGGTCTCTGAGCTGCCTTAAATACAGTGTTTCTGCTCCTGAGGAACAATTACAAACCTCCATTTCAGGAGGACAGGTGTTACTAAGAATTCCTCTGGAAAACAGAACACAAACTGTTAACAAAGCAAGCAATGTTTGCTTATTGAAAGAACAAATAAACATGTATTTAATATGCATAGTTAAGTAATGCTTGAGACTATAATACAAACGTTGCTCCTAAACTAATCCCAAGTTCTTTCCTAATCTAGCCCTCCTGAAGTCACAGGTGGACAGGTGAGATAATCAAGGTTTCTGCCTTAAATGACAGAAAAAAAAGGTCTGATTAACTTCTTACTTACTTTTTAAGAATGGATAAATATGCACATGAACTTCACCAGTGCCCTTAAATTCAGATGACAAGCATGCTGCAAGCTTCTTAATATTTTTTTTAAGTAGACCAGCAAGTGAAAGTAATCAGCAAAGGTATTTACAGCATTTAGATAATGACTTCTATAGCTTTTAAGTAGCTTTGTGCTAATAACTGACCAGTAAAATGTTTCATGCTCTATACTTTTTTTTAACGAGAAGGCAAGCTTCTTCCCTTCCTTGGAGAAACAACATCAGAAGCAAAAATTTTCAACTTGTTCTTTTCATTTTATACATTTCATAATATTATACCAGGTTATATAGTAGGATATGCTTTTTGAAGAATAGGTATTAGACTACTGGTCTTCATAAAAATTCAAGTCTTGGTTATATCAGGGAATCCTATGCTTGAGTTGGGGGCTTAAATTGGGTTGTTTGTGGAGTTTTGGCAGGGTGGTAGGTTGGGTTGTCTTGATGGTGAAGGACTTATCTTTTCCATTGCTAGAATTCCAAAAAAGTCCTTCAATGCTTCATTTGGACTCTCCACCCTATCCTAAGAAACCGTGTTCTCTAAAATGAGAGAAAATAGAAGCAGCTGATCTTAAACACTTATATGTGTGACCAAGCACTGAATTTCTTTAGTCAAACACAGACTAAGCAGCTGGAAGGGTTTCAGATTAATTATGTTTTTCAGTTAACGCCTTTAAACTGCTACCTTTGTTGTATAAGCTGCACTGGACATGTAGCTTTTTCATTTAGGCTTACAGAAACCCCATTCAGCATGATGTGCACATGATATTCTACATGTGGTGCTGAAATACAAGGTCTATTTATATCATAGCACCATGGGGTTGTTTGTTTGGGTTTTGTTTTTGACTGCAGATGCAAGGTTAGCAAAACTGATTTGCCTTCAAGGAGAGGTTACCAAGCAGACGTGGTTTGTCCCTGTGCTGACAGAGGCCAGCTCCATGCTTGGTTTTGAGGTCAATGTGACTTGTTTTTTAATCAGCTCTTTTAGCTGCACCATCTATTAGCCTATTGAGTTTATGGTGCAGCTGCCAGGACTTTGTCACTTAGCCAAAGTGGCCAACTCTGTGGAAATGAACCAAAGTGGTGAATGGGCATGAGTACAGGGATCAGCTTTGAAAATTGATATCCAGTCATACCATCCAGAAGTTCCACCAGATCTTTGCATTCTGGGAAAAAATGATGAATATTCTTTTTCCCCAGTAGTGACTATGGGTTGCATTTTATGTTTCTATTTTCCAGAATGACTGATGAACAGTTTTCTACTCTGTAGTCTAACTTGATTTTTTTAAAGACCCATTTATCTCCCTGTCTGTATTTGGGAGACAAGTCTGTATTTCCATTTTCACAGGTGAAAGAGTCCAGTGCAGCTAGGGTGTGGCATTTTTGTTTGGAATACTTTGAAAATATGGGGGTTGTGTATTATGAAGAATCAAAATTTGCATAAATGCAATTTAATAATTTATTTCGGTTGCATTTTTGCTTCATTTTGGATGAAGAATTAATGGTCTTTAATGTTTGTGTATTTTACATTAATATGTCCTGTCTTATTACAGTAATTATTTACGTTAAAGATGTCTCCAGATTGTATCTGACACAGTAATGCTGAGGTCTGCCTTCCGTAATCTGAGTATTGTAATGTGCTGCAACTAACATGCAGGTTCACATAATTTTAACCTACTTTTTGAAACCTAGGTTCTTCCCCACATTCCCATTATTCCATATTACATCTCTGAACCTTCCCTGAATCTCTGTCACAGAATTAGCTCTCACTTAGAACGCAGGATTCAATGGGACCTTTTCAATCATCAAATAAAGCTTTTGCTGTAGGTGTTCACAGAAATCCTTTTGGAATTACCTTGCTCTAACCTGAAGGGTGTTGATACATTGGAAGGTGGCTCAGTGAGGTTTTGGATGCTGCATTCCTTGAAGTGTTCAAGGCCAGGTTGGATGATACTTTGAGCAACCTGGTGTAAAGGAAAGCGTCCCGGTCCATAGCAGGGGGTTGGAACTAGATGATCTTTAAGGTCCCTTCCAACACAACCCACTCTATGATTCTCATTGCCTAAAGGTATTTTCTGTCAGTTTATATGCTTTTGCTGCTGTACCAATATTACATAGCATTGCTATTCCTGTAATGAGAATAAAAGTATCTCTTCTTGGCTGTTGCTTTGCTAGTCAAAGAAAGGTTGATATCAAGTTCTCTTCATCTTTCTGCGAAATAACCCTTCCCCTCTGCAAGAGAACTCCACCTCCAGGAGTCTGCTTGATCTCTGGAAATAACTTCCCTAAAAGTGAAATCCTGGTTTTACTGAAATCAATAGCAAATCTCTTACCAAGGTCAGTGCCTGTCTTGCTTCACTCTTTATGTCTGCAGTATACTTGCCAGTAAGTAAGAAGGCTGCTACACTGCTCCTAGCCTTAAACCCAAAATGTCGTAAGCAGAGAAATCTCCCATAACTCTGGAGTAGGAATAGGATTTTTGTTGGGTCACTGATCACATTGTAATAAAGTTGAATACAGGTAAGGGTCATAAGTGCCTGACCTATATGTCCTGAGGTGGGTGCATTGTAGGAAGCCACTTACAATTTCATGCATAGCAGATATGCAAGCTATTAAGTCTGAAAATTGATGCTTCAAGAGTGCACTTGGGAATAAAGAAAATACAAGAGACCATCAATGATTACTACTGCATTGGTGTCCTTTGTAGGGTTACAGATGAGAATTGTTACTTGGATCAAGGACCAGTTGTACTTGTACTAGGGTTGTCTGGTCAGATCACACAAGTATATTCTTGATATATTTGTCCTCTTCTAACTTTCTAGGAACCCCTTATTCTTTATTATGTTCATCAATCAGAGTAAATTAGGGTTTTGCTGCTGTAGCCTCACTGTACAGATGGGTGGTTCTGTTGTAACTTACATCACCATTTATATGTGTGATATTCCTTTGGAAATTTCTCAATCTGGCTGTCTGTGACCACTGATTTTTTTTAGTTCTGTCATTTTTTTTTTTTTTTTTTTCACCTTGTCTAAAGAACTGTACTGTTGAGAATCTCTGCAGTGCTTATAAACCCATCTTATTCTCCATTCCTGATGAGATAATCCTGTCGCTAAGGATTTTCATTGGCTGTCTTGTCTTGGGTATGTACAGAACCACATTTATATTAAAGCATATGCAAATCCTGCTGTTTTTTATCATCTTGCAGAAGTTAATCAAACCAAAGGTTGCTTAATTTTCGGTAGTTTGGGTTCATAAATTTACAGATATAAATACATCCGGAAACATTTCATATTATTTGGTGTTTTTTGCAGAAAGAACCTTTTAATTTAACCTTTTTTTTTTCCTACTGCAACATCTGCTGGCACATTGTAACTCATACTTTTGTGCATTGCTTGTGGATATACACACTCCAGAAATTACAATCTCTCATATGCAGGAGAAAAATATTAAGCATTCCTGAGGGGAGGGAGGACAGTAATCTTTACCTTTCTTTCAGCTAGACACAGGTGCTGGCTTTAGTTCTTAGAATAAATTGGAAGAATTTTGGTGGTTTTGTAATTCATGGTTCTTGATGCAGCTTCCATGGGAATTTTTGTATTGGGGAGTGTCATGTACACATAATCTTCATTGGCCAAGCTTATTCTAACTGGTCTGGATGCAGACTTTCAAGACTACAGAGTTAACAAAGTAATCCTCATAAAGCTCAGTAAAAGAGATTTTCATCTCCTCTGTATACTGGTAAGTATGGAGAAGACAGCTGTTTGTGTCGTTTGTGTCTTAGCATATATTAAATATCTAATGTAAAGCTCAAAATGCAGTCGGATTTTCTTGCTCTTGAAGCAAAAGTTATTGAACAATTTTTTGGGAAAAAATGGTCATTTTGTGTTTTCACTTATAGATTCATATATATACTATTGTTTTTGCAGCTCTTCTGATTCCTTTTTTCTCTTGCCCATCTGGTGCATTCCACTACTGCAGTTCCTGATAATATTGTCAACTATGAACATTTTCTTGGTTGGTGGAAAACTGCCTTGATTTTCTTAATTTTTGTGGCATAACACTTGTCTCCTTTGTAGGCAATCAAAAATATTTTGTATTTACCTAACATACCCACTTTTGTTCAATTACTTCTGCATGTTCCTATGAATTGGTTGTGCTTCTGCACATCATATGTTTGCACTTTTTCTTTGGTTGATCCATACCCATTGGGTATTATGCTGAGGATGGCGTGGAGATGACCACTCCTGTGTTGAAGAACAACTTTGCACTAGTCTTGTTAAATTGTTTGCTGCTGAATTTTTTTGTTTGCTTTCTGTTGTTTTTGTTTCTCCTACATTTTTCCACTGAGTGTAGATGTCAGGTTTTTTTCCCGAAAGGCTCTTATTTTAGAGTTGTTATTGACTCGGGTCTCTCCCTCGTGGTCTCCTTTACACGATCTGTCAAAACTGGTATACACTCTGTAAAAACAGAATTTTGAGATGCACTATTTTTACGGGCATTAGGAATATTATCATTTTAAAAGAAGTGCTTTTTTAAAATTATTCCTAGTAAGAATTTCTAGTGCATAATTTGTGACAATCTGGGGGAGATCATACAGTTGTGCAAAGCTTGCACTTGTACCTTGTTAATACCACTTGCAGCTCTTGTTATCTGCAACGTGACCTAAAGATGTGGCTGAATCTTACAAACAAGGACATGCAGAAGTATGAATGAAAAAAAAAAATTAGGTGTACAAGATAAGTTTAAGTAACCTAGTGGGTGTAGAATTTGCAATCTGCTTGTTACTGGTGTTTGTTTTTTACTGGGATATCCCATCTGTCACAAGAGTGATGCCATCTTTTCATTGCAGGCTTTTTTCGTTGCTGGTGGTGGGTGTTTTTGTTTTCCTTTTCTCAAGCTATTGCAGTGGCAGGACTTTGCTGCCAGAATGCTTCCTGTTTCTTACTTTTGAAATGCTGATCATTTATAGTGATGACTGGACAGAATGTTTGCTTACTTTACTCAAAAACAAGAAACTTGCTTGTCTTGGAAATAAATCTCCAAATAATGAATTTGCTTGTGGGGAGTTGTGGGGGTTTGTTTGTTTGTTTGGGTTTTTTTGGGGTGGGTTTTTTTGTTTGGTTGGGTTTTTTGCCTTTTTTTTTTTTAATGGGTGTTTGTTGTGGGTTTGTGGTTTTTTTTGTATACTCTCTTATACAGGTATTCCAATGAAGTAAATGAAATCTTCAGTAATAACATTATGAGGCAGTTCCAGTATGTTTCATTTTAGCTAATACCTATTCTGAAGACATATTTACCAGCATTACTTTAAGGATCTATTTTGTTAGAACATCTCTACATACTCACTTTATAAGTGCAAATGCAGTATGCGATCAAATACTTTTTTATAGAAATACAAAATGGTGACTTTTTTGTACACTGGAAATAAGTGTCTAATCATCTGTAAAGTAAAATTGTTTTGTGTCTTCTATGTTCAGAATCTCTGAGCCTATACTGAGGTAAGAAAAATGTCATATGAGCTGACAAATTAGGAATGCAGTGTAACTGGAAAAATTAGATTACTGTGTCAGCTATAGTAGGGCACTCATTAGTCTGTAATCCTAAACCCAACCTTCCTCTTGCTGGTGTAATTATTGAGTTGGGTATTAGAAGTAAGGTACTACTCTCTGCATGTGTACCTATATGACTGCTTGGGGCTGGAGTCTCTGTCTTAATAGAGATTGCTCTCAGGATTAAAAGGCTCACCCCACATCCCATGATTACAGCTGCAGGAATTACAGTGCTCTTGAGCAGAAAGGGCCTCACTGCATGCTTTGATTCATTTGAGGTGATTTCTGTCCCCATAGGGTGTCATTCAGCTAGCAGCCTTAAAATGGTGCTGCTCTTTCTTGCTTTCTTTAGTTTCTCTTGCTTCTGGAAAAGAAATTGGACCCTTCAGAGTCTGGAATATTTCAGCACAAGTTTTTTCCTGTTAGTGTCATTTGAGATGTATGTAGTTGATAAATATTGATAGAGCTGATAATTACACCTTAACTTATTTACCCTGAACTTAATTATTCAACTTAGTTTTTAACTCCAGCTTGGAATTCTTCTTGGCCCCCATGCAAACAGTACATGTGCTCAAGGATACCTCTGCACCATCTGTGACATGGATGTGCATGGAACTAGACGCCATCATAAACCTTGTTACAAAGAGGCTTTCCAGGAGGGTCTTTTCATTTGTTCACGACATCTTGCTTCCACCAGGTTTCTGATCATCTTAGATTGCACTGTTAAGGGAATGCATTTGGTTCAGTTCTTGTACCTGGTCATTATCTGACAGGGATAATGAAACATTTTGTTGCTCATAAGTAACATAAGCAGCATGTTATCCAGCATGCCCTAAAGGTCTATATAGGTCTATATAATACATACAATTAGGCATAGTTAAATTTGTCCTTTTTTCTTGCTCTTTCCTCTGAAGTGTTAGGCAGCTTTAGGTTGTTTTCAAGCTTTCAACAATGAATGGTGGCAGTCTTTCCAGTGCTGTTATTTTTGCTCCTTTGGAGGAGCATACTATAAAAATCTTCTATTGAAGACCTCATGAAAGGGCATCAGTTGCCCTTTCCTTATTGTCTTCCAGGACTCTCTTCCCAGCCCTCTGTAGACTTCATTGACTCCATCTCCATAATCAAAGTTCAGATGTGCCCTTTATCTTTCAATCTCTCTCCATATGTTGAATACTAAATTTCTGAGCACTTGCATATGTGTGACCTCTGTCTTGTTCTCCCTGAGACTTTTGCTTTTAGGACTGTCCTTTTTGTCCTTCTGTCATGAATGTTTTTCCATATTTGTTCCCAGCCAAAGGTTATAATTCATTATGTTTCATTTGATCCTCTCATAGATCTTGCTTTATGGCATGATTTTTGGACTATCAGTGTAGAAAATATGAATCTATTGGTTTCTATTTATTGCTTTTGTAGTCCCTAGACAATCTTTTCTAGATCAAACCCTGTTTCATTTTAAACTGTGCCTATGTTTAGGAAACAGACTTAAAAAAATATACTTAATCACATCATATGTTCTGCATCAACATCAAATGTCTTCAGTTTACAAATCATTGTGAAACACTGGAAATGTTCAGCTGTTAAGTCTTCTCTACATGTACAGATAAGCTTGATAGCATTCCAGTTAATGACTACTATTAGTAGTGTCTGGAAGGAAGTACAGCAACAGTGCAACTTCAGCCAAAACAATTTCAAAATACAGAAATATTCTTTAGCAAGTTGGGGGGAAAGAGTTGAAAAATCTGAAATATAGCGTTTAGGATTTACTGACAAGTGTTTGTTGATTCATGCTCTTGTTCAACTTTTTGTTTGGATTATGGCCGCTGGACAACTCAGGCTGCTTCAAGTTGTTTAAACCAGTGCCTAATGTTTTGTTAATTGTCCAGACAGATGGCTTATTTTAGTGAATCAGTATTGCCTTCAAAACTTTGTGGTGTACTGGCATTGTTCAGAGAGGAGGGGCTATGGAGAAAGAAATTAATAGGAGTTTTGAAATTATTCTCAGTGAAGTGAAGCAAATGGTAGAATAATTTTGAACCCAAAATTCTCATTTTCTAGTTTGGGAGTCCAGAGAAAAAAAAAAATCACTGCATGATTTTTATGTCACTAGTGACTTTCACTGATACAGTTAACTACTGCTTGGGTCTAAACTGATTTCCCTGATACATTATGAAGCCCTGCAAGCAGTAATAGTGTATGTATGCATTGTGCAAAACATTGACACCAATATAAGGTGACAGAAGTATGTAATGAAATAATAAGAGTAAGGCCTTTCTAAGTGTGGAACAAAATACTCCAACCACATGATTTTTTTCAGAATTCTAGTATTAGGAAATCTGGACTCAGCAATAGTTAAAAGTAGCGACTCTCATTTAAGGTCTTGTGTATTCCTTGGAGTCTACTCTATCCAAGGCTAACTGGACTTTATGCTTTTGGCTCTGGAACTGAAGATGCCATCAATGCCAAGGATTCTTACAGATCCTTGGTTTCCAGAGCATCTAAAGTTCTGTCAAAGTCTGGTACACTTTTTCTATTAGACTTGAACACTAAAAACTTAGTCCACAACACGAAAGATATTTGATCACATGCTGACTTCAGATAAATAGACAGTTATGTACAGGAAAGTCATAGACAGAGTTAGTGATGTATTTGAAGAAGAAAAAGGACTAGGATGATCTCCTAATTCCTTTCTATACAAACTGAAATAGGAGTATGACTTTATGATAACTTTTTTTTCCAACTGAAGTAATGTTCAGCATAGCTTGGGAAGCATTTTCCAGGAAAATTAATTACTATCTGGAATTGATACTAGTCTGTTTTATTTCGACCCATACTGTTTATATGTTTGTTGACTTTTTTTGAAGCATGTGCAATGCCAAGTAATTTCTTATCAGCTGAGAATGAATTTCCTTCTTATTTTACAGTTGTCTGTCTCCTGTTACATCTACTGTTGTAATATTGTCAAAGCACAGTTTCTAAGCCATTTTTGGTCTTCACTGTTTGGTATGTATGTATGTAGCTTTATAGTTCAGCTACTGAATCTACTTGTCCTTATACTTTATGTTCTCATTAACATTTCTCAGCTTCACTCTGGAACAGTCTTTTGTCCCAGTATGACAGCCAAAGTTTCTTTATCCTAAATAACTGTAGAAAGTATCGTCTTCCACAGCACCTCTGTGCCATAAGAACCCTTGTTCCAGACTATAATTTTAGCTTTTCTTCCAACTTGGTTTTTCACACAACAAACATATTGTTAATGCATTTAATTTCTTTTACTACATCCCCAATTTTATCTGGTCCATCTTTCTGCTTTCTGTCACATGCTTTCTTCAGCATTTCATCATAGTCTCTACGAATTTGTATCCTGTCTTTAGCTATTGTATGGATGCCTGTTGTGTCCCTGAGTTAGTCTCTTGATTCTTTTGTCAATGTTGCACTAATCCACTGTTAATTTTATCCCCAAAAAGAATTAAAAAAAATTTATACTGTGTCTAGCATGCACTGTTTAGCTGAGTATATTTTTTTTTGGTAAATATCCATTTTCTTTTTTCAGAACACTTAATTTGCTTATATCACCTATTTGATCATCTGATCTTAAATACTGATTAAGTTATGTGTATAGACTCTTCTTATTTCTTAATAGCTGTGTTAGGATCTTCAAGATCAATACAAATTGTAGTTGAGAGGGTGCCTTAGGGCAGTGCCTTTTTCATGACAAATTCACACATTATATGGATCTTCCATTTCTAGGTGTATTTGTGAATCTATTGGCCAAAGTCAATTTTCCTAAAACTTATATATATATATTAAAGGAGCATATGAATCATAATAAATATACAATACTCAGGAATGTCCACACCCTCTCAAAGAATTTCAGGTGCTGCATAATGAGATTTATTTGAGTGATGCATGCATGTTCTAACCAGGTCTAGTTTAGCTTATTTAGATATTACAAAAAGGAAGATTTTCAACTTCAATGGTGATGTAAAACTTCTTGAGAGAAAGTATTAAGAAGTGTCCTTATTCTGGACTTTTGATTCCACTAAGCTCATCTCACCTTGGGCTTTTTGGATCCTTTCACATCTTAAAGCATAGTGTCAGACTGTCTTACCTGAGTGAGACCTATTATCTCTGTTAAGTGCATAGCCATAATAATGCTGTATGATGACTTCAGTAACTTTAAAATACTGTGAAGGATACTAAGTTTCTCTGAATCTCAAGATTTAAATGCTATTTATTCTGTGGTACTTTAGAGATGACGCAGAGAATTGTGAATTTGTGTTTGGGGTAGGTCACCTGTCCTGAATATGGCAAATTGTGATGAATATGTCCAATACACCTTCAAAAATGAAATTACCTATGTAATTAGATTTTTTTTTCATGATCATGTACTGACATGACTTCTTATTTAAGTTACCCAGGTGTTTCTGGGTGAAGAGTTAGAATGAAGATAAACATTAGGGAATGATTGCGGGTTGTTGTGGTTTGTTTGTTTGTTTGTTTTGTTGTTGTGTTTTTGGGGTTTTTTTGGTGGTTTTTTTGGTTTGTTTTGTTTTTGGTTTTTGGTTTGTTTGGTTTGTTTTGGTGTGTGGTTTGTGTGTGGTTTTTTTTTTTTTTTTTTTTTTTTTTTTTTTTTTCTTTGATGACTCCAAAATGTATAATTTTGAGAGGTATTAGCTGACAGAGCTGGGGGATTTCATGAGGCTCTGATTCAGCTGATCCTTGGTTCAATTGTAGCATAGTACAGTACTTCGGTAAAGCTGTAACTAAACACTTGTTACTGGATTACAGGTATTAGATACTGTGACCTCCCTTTAAAACATCTTAATTTCCACCACTTTCATATAATACCGTTTGAAACTTCTGTGGCCATTTGTCTCTTTGGTCTAGGTACGTCACAAGGATCATTCACTAGTGATGCAAGTTCCATAGGTCATGCTAATTATTTTAGCTTTATGTCAGCCCTTTTAGCCATGCTTTTTAATTGACTCTTCTGCCTCATACTCTGCCTATCTTCAATAAAAATAGGGCATTTAGACATTTTCACTCAAATGACAATTCAAATAATGTCTAGTATGTCCCCGAGTATATTTTCTGTCACTATTTGCATCAGTACCTAAAGCTTGCGGTATTCTTCACAGAGCTGGCCCCAAAATCTTCATTTTCCCAGATGGAGTGTCATCTCTTCCATCACACTTCCATAGCTTTCCATACTGTTGATATCAGAAACTTCACAGAAGATACTGTACTCTGCCATAAGCAGTAGATGGTCTTGAGTTGCATATCTCCTTGCTAGATTGCTCCTATCAAAGAAGTTGCTGTTGTTTTTAAGTGTTTATCAAACCTCCCTCCACCCCCCCACCCAAAAAAAACCCCAAAAAAACAAAACAAAAAAAAACACCAAAACCCCCACACTCTTCTGTACTTGCTGGGAAACCTACAGTGCTGCTCATTTACAGGCACTTCTGTTTTCTCTTAAGACCAGCATTTCTTATGGCACATTCAGAAGACTGCAGGATATCTGTGAATAGATTTACAGTAAACTTTACAGGTCTCCTTTAGCTTGTGAATTTTTAAACTTCTAATAAAATTGTTTATGTCCTTGTAAACAAGGTGAAATATCAGTCAATGGTGACTATGCATGTGTGAAAATTCTACTGACAGCCATAAAGTAGTCATGAAATATAAGCTTGGTATAACTTTAAAATCAGTACAAGAAAAGCTAATACCGTTTGCTACAAGAGCTATGGTCTTTGCCACTTAAATTGTAGACTTCAGAACTTTCTAGAAAGTTTCTGTTCTGCTGACACTGATGTTTATACATTGATATTAATTTTAAGGGCTAATGAGTGACTTTGACTTAGTATTATAATTATATTATTAATATATTATAAATATATTATTATTATATAACATATTAACAAGCGTTTTAGATTAAAGCATTAGTCTAGCACTAGCAGCCAAGTGTTCTCTCTCATAAAAGCTAAGCTAATCAGAGAAGATTCCTGAAAAATCTTGTCCCTGAAGAAAATAAGTAGCAGAGCTGAAGTCACAGAGTAAACCACAAGTCAAGCCACTAGCATGGTTCAAAGATTTGTTAGCACCACTGTAAACTGTAAACAAATTTTCTAAAAAGCATTGCAGTGGTCCCTCTGTTTATAGTGCAGTGATTAAAAATTGAAACTCTCATGGCCAGTTTGAGGGGAAAGCACAAATATGGAAAGAGTCTTTTTTTTCACTTCCACAAGCATTATCTACCAATTTGAAAAAGTATTTTTTAAACCAGAGGAAAAAAAGGAAAGTGACTTACATTTATGGCAACAGAAATTAAATTACATAGCAATAGGAATAATATTACCAATTTCATGCTTTTATCTATACTGATCAAAGCAGTATTCCAGAATTCTCTGCTAATCATACATTCCAGTTGGGTGTCAGAGCAATAACTTGTATTACAGTTGGGCAAGACATGGCAGACTAAAAGACTGTTTATGTACTGTGTGTATCATATACTAAGGGATATTTATCCCTTTTATATAATACCTTTTGTGTTGCTCAGAGCAGCACCCCTTACAATAATAATTTCATTTCTAATTTACATCTACAGAGCTTTGGCTGCATGTTTTCTGCCCTCTCTGGATGTGAGAATATACCTACTGATATATTTATCTTCAAACCTGATTTCAGATGGACTGAGTATCTCAAACTGTGGGGTTTTTTTTTTCAATTTAGTGCCATATTTCATCTATTGTATGAAAGTACAGAGCCATCTGCTCCCTTGAATTCAGCTGTGTGGACTTTTTACCTTGAACTGAGAATCTCATAGTGAATTTTAATAGCTGTGGTATTGCCCACATTTTCTCGTGTGAAAGAAGGGTGTCTGTGCCACTACAGAGTTTAGTAGTTTTCTCCTTAATCTGCTTTAAATCAAAAAAACCCCACATCCTTAACTCCTGTTAGTTTCCTCAGCTTTAGGTACTGGCGGGCTGCTCTAAGGTCTCATCAGACCCTTCAATTCTCCAGGCTGAACAGCTCCAGCTCTTTCAGACTGACTGCCTAGGAGAGGTGCTCCAGTCTTCTGATCGGCTTTGTGGCCCTCTTTTAGACCTGCTCCAACAGGTCCCCATTGTTCTTGTGCTGGGGACCCCAGAGCTGGATGCAGTGTTCTGGGTGGGGTCTCACCAGAGCAGAGGAACAGAATCTCCTCCCCATCCCTGTTGCTGCTTTGGATACACAAGCCCAAGACATGACTGGCTTTTCGGGCTACAAGTGCTTGTTGCTGGGTCATGTTGAGCTTTGTGTCAACCAACACCCCCAAATAATTCTTCCCGAGTCAAAGGTATCGACGCACCAAGACTGCAGTTCAGAAAAACACAGAGGTGGAAAGCAGGCACCAGCTTCTCTACCTCAACTTTGGTGTAGAGAAAACAGCAGGAAAGCTGGACTCACAGGAGCATTCTTGAGATACACTGTACACTTCAGCTGTAAAGTTTTATTTCCCTCCTGTACTGTTATGGGCAAGCATTGAGTTGTGAAGATCTGTAAGTATTAGTGATTTTCTCTCCTTGAGGTAAAAGATTTTTTGTGTTTTGGGAGCATCTGACTGGGAAATAGTTCATTCTGTCCTCTTCAGAAAAACCTGGATAGGAAGGGAAGGCTTTACAGTTTGCTCTAAGGACGTTTTTAGAAATTCAATTCCTGCTGTCTTTCAAATATAATCGCCTCACAAAGAACTCACATGAAGTTTCTTTTATTTTCACATGGCGGTTTTTGTACAAGTGAAGAGGACAGAAGGTGGTCACTGATGGGTTGCTGTGGTTTGGCTCTTTTTCAGACAGCATTCTTTTCCAGGGCAGTTCCATTTAAACACATAAACATCTTAAGGATATTGAATGGCCCAGTCAAACAATGCTTATCCCTGAAGCTAACACATGTTGAAATGCTTTTGCAATGCTTAACTATGCATGTCACTACTGAAGTGTCTGGAACTGAGAGCTATTATAAAGATATTTTTTGTTTTTCTTCTTTCTTGTCTAAACTGAATTTAGGATTAAAATGTAAAGAAACAGTGTGCTGACACTAAATTTGCAACAAGTCTCAGGAATACTTCAGTTACTTCAGATAGTTCTGTCTTCATCGAATTGCAACACCTCCACAAAAGCAGATCATGATTGATGTATTAAACATCTAGGGAGAAAAATAACTTCAGTGCCAGTTATACTTGAGAAGAAGAGACAAAATTATTTTGTTTTCTATCCAGATTCTCTAGGCGTTTTCCGCTCATATTACTCTCTTCTGGGAAACAAAGTATTCAAAATGAAGTTCCTAGGCCACGTTTTCTTGCAACAGTAACTGAAAGATTTCTTATGTCATTGCATCTACGTGCCTCCTTTGCCCATGCTCCAGTCACTCAAATACATGGATATATCTAAAATAAAAATTTATTCCACCACACTGCATTCCCCTTTGGCTTATCCTTAGCTGCTTGAGTTGTCACAAAAGTCATATTAATAAAGGCAGCTGCTTTTCATCAAAATAAATTTTGTGATGCTGTTTTTTGAGTACTGACAGGCCAAAGCTGTGCACATCAATCGCAGTCCAAAGTTCAGACAGAAATTTCAGCTAAATTTTCTGCAGTGTGTATGTTTTTGTGGTTTTCAAATCAATTCTCTGGTGGTTCCACATTTTTACTCCATCTTTCAATATTTTTCATATGAAAGCTCTTACGAATGTTATGAAGAAGCCAGGGGTTTTTTTCTGATTTTCGAAGGCAAATGGATGGTTTCAAAATGACAAATTTGACCATTTCCAGCAAGAAAATAAGGTGACTGGTTTGTGTCAGTGATTCCTTACCCGACTCACCTCTCTTAAGCTAAATGGCCCTTTTTGTACTTTTTTTTTTTCTCCCAAAATTTTGAAGAGAGTGACTGTCATAAGGGAACATCATTTTTCTTTAGAAACGAGATGAGGTTGCTACCTCATGGACTGTCAAGCCAAATCTGCTTGATGTATATGCTTTGTGAATAATATTATTAACAACTGCATGAAGCAGAAAGTCTCTTTAGACTCCATCTGCATTGTAGTTATCCAGAACATAAAAATGTCTCACAGCAGTATTTTCAACAGTTTAGAAAGAAATTATATAGCCAAAGTGATTGCTGTCTGATTTCTGCCCGGCAGATAGCAGTGGCTGAAAAGTCATCTATGGCATTACAATGGCTTTTAAATACTGAATTCAATGTATAAACATTACCTTAAAAAGAAAATTTGTTTGGGTACTTGCAATATATATATTTACGCTTTTGTTTGTAGCTGGAAATTTTGATTTGTTCCACTCTGCGTCTCCTCAACTGTTTAGTCTTTGGGGAGTTTAGAAAGCAGCATTAATAGCTCTCAAAATACTGGATATGTCAAATTCTATAGGGCTGAGAGAAAACAGCTGCTGTAAAAATGTCAAGGAGGCAATCTGCATCTTATGCTGCCTCACACAGGATCAGCCCTACTAACATGACCCTGAAAAAGGATCTCCTCAGTCAATTCATTACTGAATTTCAGATTCTTCCTGCTTAATTCTGTGCTGTATAAGGTTATGGAGTAAAAACTGCGTTTACGTCTATGCATACAGTAACTACTTTCTCATTTTCTTGAGAGTTGTTTCTCTTCCTCCTTCTAATAACATGAAATTGATGAAGAGAACTCAAAAGTATCACCATCAATTTGTGAGGAGCCTTTGTCACGTGTCTGTGATGCATACAAAGGCTAAAAATATGTAATCATTTTTTTCCGATAACATAATATGAGAAACATTCCTTTGACCTTTATCCTTCACCCAAGACTTCATGAAGAAAATTCTAAAAATATTTTGAAATATTTGAAAATAGTTAGAAATCTACTTTGGGTCCTGTGAATCTTATTGAGGTTGGTGGGAAAAAATGTCTGCATATCTTGAAATGTTTAAAGTTTTTGAAGGCAAAGTCTTTAATTTTAAATTATACTCGGGTGGCTTTTTGCTTCCAGATAGATTATAATTTTGGGGGGGGCGGGGGGGGACAAACAAAAAACAAAACAACCCCCCCACCAAACAAACAAAAACCAAACAAACAAAAAACCAAAACAACCCCCACCTTTTTATATATATATATATAAAAAAAAAAAAAAAAAAAAAAAAAAAAAAAAAGAGAAGGGTTGTTGTTTTTTTTTTTCTGTAGCTTGAAAGCAGCAAGGTATAGTTTAACAATTAAGTTTCCATACTTGTGTGTTGAAAACAATCTTTATCTTGCTAAAGTTTAGTTTGTCTTTTTTTTTTTCCCCTGAAAGTTGCTTCTAGCACCCAACTGATATTAATGTTCCATTACTCTTTCAGAATTCTCAGAGCCTAATTATGAAAGCTTGGTAAATTTGATATGTTGCCAAATTCACTTTCAGATTCTGTTTCCTTTTCCTGGTTTGGTCTTGTAGAATTTATTTATTCTTTGTAAACATGTCCAAGAAAAGAATCTTGGTCTGTTGATATTTGAGTAATGATAAGAGGACCCAACCTTGGATAATATACAAGTCACTGTCTAGAACAGTTCAGTGTGCTTTTGCAGGCAACATCTAAAAAAATTGCATAAAAATGGTGAAAGAAATATATTTTTGATTGGTTTTCATTCTGCTGAGGATAGAAAGGGTAAATGCTGTTTCTTCTGTCGTGATTTCTGAGAGATTTAATCTGTTTCATGCATAAGGTAAACAATATCTCTAAGAGCAAAGCTTTCTTTTCTACCTAACAAGTACTACATATTTTTTTTACTGATTACAGGCTTGAAAAAAGTCTTTCAACCTTTTCACGTCTTGCCACCTTTCTTACATAAAGTCCTCATTTTATTAGCCATGATTTTAATGATAATTCTTGTGGAAGAAAAACTGTATAACAATTCCTCTGTAGATATTTCTAATATTATTTAATCTTTTTTCCTCTTCTGAAATCTAATTTTGGGTATTCTCTTTGAAAAAGTTTTCCATCAAATTATGAAATAATAACTCTCTATGTTTAATTGAATCTGAATTTATTTCAAAGGCAGTATTACGATGATGAAGTAAATGTTGGTTGACCCTTCATATTTGGAAAAGAGCAGTGAATGACAGTTTGTTCTAAAACAATCATGAATTATGCAGCAAGTCATGATACCAGTGTAAAAATTCAGATGCTTGAATTTGATTAACACATCAATCATTGATGTCTAGGTGTAGATTGTAGAGAAACTGGACCCCTACCTTTCAAACCCTAAGTCAAAGTGTTTCTTTTGATTCATTTCGGGGGGGGGGGTGGGTGGGTATTTTCCTTAAGTCTTAACCTTAATCATTTTCTGCTTTACAGTCAGTGGACAGCTCAGCCCATTATCTTTGCACCATTCAGCCTGTCAGAATTCATTAGCACGCCATCTACAGAGAACTCCCTCTGCAACCAACTATTTGTTAATTCATCTACAGCAAACTCTAAGGAATTTTGTTAAAGAGCCATTTTAGGCAAAATATTTGACTTATATTTCCTTTGGCATTATTTAGCCGAAGGTTCAACAAATGTCAGATTTTTACAGCTCACCCACACTTGGTAAGATTTGTTTCTTCTTTAGATTTTGAAAGTAGAGTACTTTTTTCAGCAATCATTCTGGCAGTGTGTAGATGCTACAATAAAAAGTCATGAAATATTATTGCATCAAGCTGTTTAGAACTCTTTTTTTTTTCCCTGTAGGGAATTTATCTTCAATTAAATACACTAAAAATAATAAGTTACAGTGTCTTTCAATTTGGAAGTTCCATAAGAGACATTGTTTGATGTACCTAAAGCATATCTTTCTGAGATTGCTACAGGGCATTGAAACTGTTTTCTTTTGGAGTGCAGTTTATTCATTTCTGTTAAGCCTGACATACTTTTGTAAGAATGTTTCCATGAGGATGACCAGTATCATCTTTAACTGAAATGAGTTACTCAATTTCATTCTTATATTGGAGTGCCAAATACTTCAAACAATAATGGACTTCAGTATTTAAGTTTCTAAATAAAATTCCTATAAATTTTTTCATCTTTTCATCTTTTCTTTTTGTCTTTGTAGGAGTGTCAAAATAAAACTGTCATATGCAGGATTCCTTTCTCCTCCATGTATATTTTATAGGCCGAAAATGCCTAGGCAATTTCCTGAACAGGAGGTTCTGTCAAAGAACTAGACACCAAAATGTCTACAGATTAAAGTACCAACCAAATTTGCTGTAAAGTAGCAGTTAAAGTACCTCAATTAGGAGTACAGTTTTAGGGGCATCTATAAAATCAGTGGAAATGCCTCAAGAAGGCTGGTCAGCTGAGACAGAATTCCCCATCAATTTTTTTCTCAAAGACTCAAGAGTGCCATACAGAAGGCTGATAATAATGAGCATTATTATGAATTTTCTGAGAGCCGTCATTTTCTCATTAATCAAACATCTGGTTGCTGTTCGCTCCCTTCCCCTAGTAACTATTTCTGGGTTTCAGTTTGGTTACTGGGATAACTACTCATTCTTAAAAACATACAGTGTATCTGAATCACTGGGAGGAAGAGAGAGGTCTATTAATTATAACAGAGAAGGAACAACGTGAGAGGTTTCATTGAAAGGTATGGAGTTTCTTTTTTTCTCAATAAATACACAGCAGTATGGAACATCATTATGAAGACACTATAAGCCAAAAAAGTGAATGTATGCCTATGCAAGTTGTAACAGAGGTACAGAGGGACTAAGAAAAGAAAGACACCACTTCTTGCTTCACTCTTCTTTTTTTTTTTTTTTTCTTTCTTTTTTTTTTTTTTTTTTTTTTTTTTTTTTTTAACTTGACTAGAAAATAGAATAATTGAAGCTGTCATTCTTAATTTTTTCCTCTGGAATCTGGGTGTGCAGGAGTTAGCTTACTCTCTTTCTCTTAGCAAATCTTTAGGAAAAAAAATAATAAATCAACACACAAATAAACAAAGGAACAAAAAATCCCCAAACCCAACTCCAAAAACCCAAACTCCAAGGGAAACAATGTTCACAATCTGCCATTTCTAACCAATTTGGAAAAGTTACAGAAATTTAGTTATCTGAGTTAAATTTTGGCCAAAGGGATAACTTTCAGTAAAATAATGCCTGGAGAAAACAGACAGACTTCCAAATGTAGACTCCTCTAATGAGAGCTGAGGAAAGATAGAAAAATATATATAGGATATTAGGAAAAAGTTTTGCATGGCAAGAGTGATAAGGTATTGGAATAGTCTGCCCGGGGAGTGGTGGAATCACCATCCCTGGACACGTTTAAAAAATGACTGGATATGGCACCTAGTTGAGATGTTAGGGCATGGGTTGGACTCAATGATCTTGAAGGTCTCTTCCAGCCTAGACATTCTGTGATTCTGTGAAATCCAGATAACTCCCATGTACACACAAAGGCTTTTATTTTAGTATAATTGTACAATAGATTGTAGACTCTTTGAGAACATACATTCAGTGCAGAAAATCAGAAGCATTCCATTGTTTAGTCTGATTTAATATTTACCACTTGCTGGGTGCATTCAGAGAATGGACTCTCAGGCCTGTGAGAAAATCTGGTCACTGTAGTGACAATGGAAGCAGCGAGTAATGGTTCTGCCTGTTCCCCAAAGCACCCACCCCACACATAAAAAGACATCTGGCCACATGCAAGACATCTTCTCTCAGTCCCTAGATCATGTGCCTGCTTTTCTCTGTTGACTCTGTAGGACTCTCCTGTGATGGGTCGAGGTAGCAGTCACCTTGAATTGCTCTTCTCCATCTCTTGAATGTGGCCACTCTAAAAGTGCCAGGATCAATTTATGGCTTCACTGTATTAAATATATAAAGCTTAGAGGCAAGCTTGGATGGGGCAGATCAGGCTCTGACTGCAAGTTAACAGCTGCTGGCTATTGCCAGAAAATATTACTTTGTAGTGGAAATTATATTGATACATCTGAAGTTTTAGAGCTTTTCCAAAAATTAAAGATCTACATTATCAATACAAGTTCCAATCTATATCTGCTGTAATTGCTTTTATACTCTGATGTGAATTTAACTAAACTGAAATTTCTGAAGATACATCTTTTCTTCACTTTCTTATTTTAAAAAGGTATTAAAAGCCCATTGACATCAACAATAAAACTTTGGTAAAAACTTCAGTATGAGTTGGGTCATATGAATTCTTCATTAGAAAATTTTAAAATAATGCATTATTTTTAATATGAACATGTTAGACTTTAACATGTTCTTATTTAAAAAAAAAAAAATTATAGCTTAAAAAATATAATTCTTTAAATAAAAAAAAATACATACAACTCGTTGTCATTTTCACTACCAGACACTAGAGGGGAAAAATGTTCCATATTTTTAGACCATTAAGATGCAAACTAAGTTGTAATGTATTCCATTTTATGCATCACTTCTCAGAATAAGAATGCAGAGTATAATACATTTATTATAGATTTTCTAGTTGTAGCAGGAAATGATTAATTATACTGTATTCATATTGTTATTGATTCACTGAATTAGCACTCAGACATGGGGTTCATAACAGTATTCATTACAAGTCAGCTGGCATCAAGATGTGATACAGTCTGATTATTTGATCCTTACAGAGCATGAAAATCCATTAAAAAACAATGTATTTTAATTAGAATGTAACAACTTTGTCCAGGTTATGGTAGCTGGTTCAATTTCTGTATACGGATAAGTTCTTATGAACATGTTCATTCACAGAAACTGCATTTTTTTCTTGTATGAAGTATTTTCATGAGCACAAAGAATCCTTCTGTGTTTGTAATTGTCTTCCTTAAAACAAGTCTGTTTTTTTTTCCCTTGAACTCCACTCTCTCTGGGTCTTGCTTTGCCAAAAAAAAAAAAAACAAAAAACAAAACCAAAAAACAACAACAGCAAAAAAAAAAAAAAAACCAAAAAAACCCCACCAAAACCACAACACAACTTGGGGCTTTCCAAAGTCCAAATACATTGAAATTCATATCCAAATATATGTCACGATACATTGTACCAGAAATAATCAGATTTAAGAAAATTCAGTTTTCTCCCAGACAGGCACAGAAAGCAGAAAGGTTGAACAGTGATGGGTAACAGGGAGAAGAACAGATGTGTGCAAGTGTGCTCCACAAACTAAGCCAAAAAACATTCTAACCCAGTGTTGGAGTATCTTTAGTACTATAGGGCATATAACATTATAGGACAGTATTAGAACCAGTGGGTTCCAGTTGCGTGCTTTCTTTCTCTCTCTTTAATACAACCTGCTGTTTGTACTGCTGGCAGATGTGACTGAGATTCTCAAAAGTCCAAAGAAACTAGATTTCTGCTTGCCCCTGAACCTGAGGTCTGGGCATCCAAGTCCATGAGCTCCATTTTGGAAGCTCAGACCAGGTTATCTTGTGAAGACATCTCCTACCTTACTTCCTTTGCTGACTCTCAACAGGTTAGATTCGGCAGAAGGTGTAGGAATACTCCATGTAGGGCAGAGATGTGTGTTCTGTTTTCATATTGATAGATGCAAGAAAGAGTAAAAGGGAGGAAAGATAAATAGAAGTGTCAGCCATGAGAATTACTCAATATAATTGGTTACCCCTTGTCTGAGTGCTACAGTACAGTGAGAAAGGATGCTGTGCTAGTTCTACTAGGTGATGAAAGATGAATTGACAAGTAAAGAATAATATGAACTTCTATTTGATACTCATTTGGTAGGTGAGAAGACAAGGCTGCAAGTACACTTGGAGGCCATGAAGGTAGAAAAAGGTGATCGCAACAAGCAAAAGGCTGGCACCTTTCTCCAAAATTATTTGATTGGTTTGTTGTTTATCAGGAGTCCCCAAATTTTTGATGAGATTATTTTCTAAAGTGTATCTGAACACGAAGGAAGAATGGCTCTAAAATCACATTTGCTGGTTTAGTCATCTGGAAGTAAATAATTTTATAGAGAGAGCCAAATACAGAGTATAGACAGGATTCCATACAGCTAAATTGAATAATTGGAAAGATTTAATACTTTTATTTATTCTTCTACAAATGTAAATGAATACAATTTTTCTGAAAATTCTCTTAGAAATTCTTCAAAATTCAAAAAAATCAAAATATGCAATTAATTAGATAAACCAAAGCAACACATACATAAAATTAATACATCTATAATGGAATGATATATAAAAGGGATCACTTCATAGGTTTTGGACAGCTTCATTCACAATGTATAGCAAATATGACTACTTACCAAGCCGGAAACAATTTCCAAACAATGATTTCCAAATATGAGTAGTTGGATTATCTGAACACAAATCCATTGCTGATGCAGTTAGTAAATGTCATCTTCAGTTTTAAAGAAGCTTAAATCACTCCCACTAATATCAATGAGGCTGATGTATGTTCAACAAGTGGAAAATATATCCCTAATGAATGAGTTGTCACTGAGATTTCTGATTATGTTAAAGTTTAATTTTCTACCATTCTCTCACATTGCTTTCTAACATTATTAGTCAACATCTTTCTCTATATTATGAGTTATCAAGAAAATGCACCTTAAAAAATCAGCTGTGACAGAATTAGACTTCTGCCATAAACTTACTTGACAGAAACTTAAACTTCTCTGATACTCCTAGAGGCCTTTATCACAACTACCTCCATTTTATTTCTTGTTCTATATTTATACCAGAGACAATTTGACATCGTGTACCTGTATAAAAAATATGTGTATATAAACATTATTTTTTGTATATATTTAAAGACAAGATTTTTCTCCTATAGTTGCATAACTATACATAGAAGCTTTTAAATCATTATCCTATAAGGGAATTTGGAGACGTCCTTATGAAAGAGATTATATATATTCAGAAAAGTCTTCATTTTGTTCTGTGATTTCTAATTTTTTGTCTCCACCTATTTCATAGAGATTCCGTCGATTGTAAATGCAGTGTTTTTCCAGTACTGAAATCATAACCCATAAAACTTTTGGTATTGGATTGTAAACCATGCCACTTCTTAATCCCTAGAAACATTTATATGTAATCTAGAAGAAATAGGAAAATATATTTTGTTAATCCATTAACAAAGATTATTCAAACTGGATTAACCTGCTCTACTTAGTGTTAGTCCTGTTTCATAGTACTAGAGATAATCCTTGATGGCACAAAATGTTATGGAGACAATTAGTAATACAGTAGCTAAGAACTAGTACAAAAAGCCAAAATGAAAAATCTGGCATAGTCTTAGTTTCTTCATGTTTCCTCTACAGTGATCTTTCCTTTCCTGTTGCAGCAATGTGGCATATATACATGGTCCTCTAATATCAGCCAGCTCTCCTGGACCATTCTGCTGTCCAGGGCCATATCCTCTGAAAAGGTTGAAATGTAGGGTTATGATCCTGCTTTTGTGCCTGACTTCTCTTAGGATTCTGAACTCCACCGTTTTATGTTCACTGCTGCCAAGGTTGCCTCTGACATTCCTCATAAGCTATTCATCGTTCATAAGTACCAGGTCCAGCATAGCAACTTAACTTTTGGCTCCTTAATTGCCCGTGTCAGCAAGTTGTCTCTCCATAAATCTAGGTTGCTTGAGCCCTTCTGTGTTATCTTTCTGGCAGTTATCAGGGTGGCTGAAGACTTCCTTGATAACTAGGGCGTTATAGAAACTTTGCATCAGTGTCTTAGAGACCCTCTTTCAAACTTGTTTGAAAACTTTGAAACATGAGAAAAAGGAACATCCAGATGGGATTGACTTTTTTTTTTTTTTTTTTTTTTAAAGTTTTTATAATATTTAAAGATTTTACCTAAAAAGGGATTTCTTAATATTTATAATCCAAGATTGATCCTTCTACTAGGATATTTATTTGTCAATGAATTTTACCTCATCCTGGTTTTTCATCATAGTATGTTGAGCAAAAGATTACCAATAGCTATAAAATATGAAAAAAAAATCTAGAAGTGTTCAGTTTTGCTTTCTTCATGTAGATGGAAAAGTATTTTTTCCTCTATTCTCTCTTGTACTGTCATTTTAGTTCTAACCCAACAACCCCAGGGTAGTGCCTAGTACAATCTAGTACAATGACAGGGACCTTTTAGCACCAGCTGCTGTTAGAGTAAAATAGTAATTAGTGGGTGATATTTATAGAGCTACCTCAAGTAGCTAGATGACCAGTTCCAGTTAAAATTGGTACAAAATGTGAGTCTAAACAGTAAATGCATCTTTGAAAACCTCAACTAAAGTTATTTTTAAAGGCTATGATTGAATTTGCTGCAGCTTCTTATCCCTGTTGTCTCTACTGTCAAATCATTACTAACCCCATTCTTCAAATGGTATATGTTGGCTGTGTACCCAGCCTACACCACCAGTTCTGTATGAACAAAATTAAAGTCTACATTATGCATATTCCTGGCACAGCTGGGTGGTCCTTTATGAGGTCTGTGTTGTACGTTAGGACTATTTCAGATGCAGCTAAATTGACTGCAGACTCTCTCCTGGCCAGTTCCCCACAGAGTGGTAACAATCAGTCATCTCTGTGTCTTGACTAGCAAGTATATTGGAAAGTACTTCTTTTTTATATGTTCAGCCATCTTTCCACTGCAACTCAGCGCAGGAAACATGTTTGCTTACTCCTTAGAATAGACCACAGTACAGACAACTTTCTTAATATCCTAGTTTAAAAAATTATGATAAAGATTCAGTACTGCCGTGCACTAGCTTGTGCATTTATTTGCTCAGTTTTGGAATTTTACTGAAGAGTTCTCTTTAGTACTTTTTTTTTTTTTTTTTTTTTTTTTTTTTTAAAGCACTTTGTACATAAGTTAAATTTTGCTTTTCAAAGGGGAGACTGGTAACTACTTGATCTTATCCAGTAATCATTTCTCTTTTAAAAAAATAAAAAATGTCCATTTACTTACTTCTGCAAGTCACCTCTCCTAAATAAGATATTTTCATTGAATCATAGGACACTAGGTTGAAAGGGACCTCAAGGGGGATTAATCTTTATTGGCAAGAGCATAGAAAAACCACAGTCTAGGCAAGATGTCTCAGCACCATGTGCAGCTGAATCTTAAAAATGTCAAACACTGGGGAATCCCTCGCTTACCTGGTGAGATTATTCTGGGCCAGATTGTTCTCATTGTGAAAATTCGTGTGTCCAATTGGAATCTTCCCAGGAGTAACTTGTACCCATCACCCCTCATATTTTCCATGTGACTCCTTGTAAAAAGGGAGTTATCTTAGCCTTTAAATACAGGAAAATGGTGTTAAGGTCTTCCCAAGCCTTCTCTGAAGCTGAGAAAACCTTTCCTCACAGCCTTCCAGCTGTTTGGTCATCTTTGTGGCCCTTCTGTGGATTCTCTCCAGCCCATATGCTTCTCTTTCGTATAGTGGGAACCGAAACTGAACAGAGTATTCCAGGTGTGGCCTGACAAGCACTGAGCAGAGTGGCACAATGATTAATCTCTCCTTGCTGGTGATGCCTTCATTGGTGCTACCCAGCATCCCTCCTCTGCTGAAGCAGCAATCTGTTCACTCATGTTGAACTTGACACCATGGCGTATCTCTCTCTCTCTCTTGGAGCCCCAGCTCCGTTTTTGCCTCGGCTAGCTAGAGAGAGAAACCACAGCTGGAAGGATTTTTCCTCAGGGCCTTAAAGATCCCAGAGGCTGCAAACCTTTTCCTTTAGAGAGAGCAGGCCCCTGTTGATGGCAAAAGGAAAGAGTCTGCACTTGGTCCGGGGGGAATCACGGCTTTATTCAGCCTGTAGTCCTGACCCCGCAGGGTCAGGAGCTCAATCCAGTCCCCGTCACAAGAGCCAAGAGAGATCCACGTGCTTTCCTGGCTTTTATCCAGGGGGTAGGGGCTAGAGGCAGGGATGAGCCACTACCCAATCAGGGACTGGGAGTGGAACAGAGTTGGATTATATTCCAGTGTGGGAGGATGGGCGGGGAAAAGGAGCAGGGAAAAACCACGTGATACATTTTCCATGGGAACCGGGATACAGAAGAAACCATTACAAAACCCAGTATAAAAATGAAATACAATATAAACCCAAATAATGCACAACAACAACACCAGACTTTAAATCAACAAAAGTGAAGCAACCATTGTAATCATCAATCCAATGCTGATTAACTTTTGAAGACGGATTGCATTTAGACTACAGATGCAAGCATTATGACAGAGCTGCACTGTGTTCAAGTCATTAACTTTCTACTTTACTAAAATATTTTCTGTGGGCTAATTCATGGATGCACATATGAAATGCTAAATTTACAGATTATTGGCTCAGAAAAGATTCTTGACTTCAACTTGGACACCCATCTGTTTTTCCAAAAATAAATTTTTAAAGATGTCATTGCAACTTTATACTTGACTTTTCTTTGAGTATTGAATTTTGAGAGCAGACTGGTTTTTAATATCGTTTTAAATGAGTGGAGCTTGACAGGTTTGTAAATACTATGTGTAGTTTATTGCATGAAGAAATTACCTAGGATGTGGGTCTCTCATTATATTTTAACTCACATTTGAAAGCTATCTAAAATATTTTTAAAAAATATTTCAGTGTAAATATAAATTTTGTGAAGAAGCAGAAATCTTCTCTATGGCAAAATTATTCACTGGATTAATGGCGTCCTTTAATTAAACAAGCATGTTCCTAGTGATGGCTTTGGCTGGCTCTCTGCAGAGTTTTTCACAAAGTAGTATGATCGAGAGTAGGTCTCTCGAAAAGTCAGTGGGCAGAATTATGATGTCCAATTCAGATTGATTTGACAATTTTGTCTCAGAAAAACTTAGAAGTAACTGAGGATCTTGAGAAGTTACTCTCTTTAAATGTGACTGAGTCCAGAGCCATCTTTTGCTTACAGATAATTATCTGGACCTGAGCCAAAGCTTTTATCTGTATACTTTCTAGCTTAATGGAGAAGCAAAGTGTTTAGAAGCTTAAGTAAATTTCCTCCAAGTCTGATCCCTGTCTATATCAAATATTTGGGCTTATTGGCTCATAGACATGCTTTCAGGACTCTGAAGAACTTACCTTTTCCTTCTATGCAGATCTTCTTACCCTCAGTGATGCTGAGTAAGTTGACTACAAGACCTGTCTGTTATTTTCAGTGTTTGACTCTGTTCAAGTTCACAGTCATCTACCAAGGAAAATATTGACTAGCAATAATAGCTTAGAAAATAAAGATATTTCCTAAATTATAATTATTTTAATTCAAATGTACAGAGTAAGATCTGAACCAAAATAAAATGTTGCTAACAAAGAGTATTCCCACTGGTGACAACTAAAATATCCCCTGAAATACTGTAGTATTTTTATATGTATGGGAAATAACTAAAATTATAATTTCATAGGCCTGTAGGTCAAGCAACTGGCCAAAAATTTCATACATGATGAACTGCTATGTTTCCCAATAGCATGGGATTTGTGGACATGAAAAATAAATAGACCTCTAAAAACTCAATGTCTCATAAAAGCTATATCTGTTCAGGTTATAGAACAGAAATTTTTTCCTGTGGTAAACACTGTAACTTTTGAAGTTATTACAGTAGGTAGCATATGTCATTATGAATTGAGAATTACACATGCTTCATCTTTTAGTCCTTTTTTTGTTTGTGCATATTGTTCCCAAATGATCTAAAAGCCAGAAATGTGGGTATCTTGCATCATGATGGATGAGATTATTTAAAGAACATTCTCACCCAGTCTTCACATACAGCAGTACAGATGAGAAACAGCCCAGAACCAGTGGATTGTTCATATTCTGTCAGCTTTCTGAAAATGCAACAGGCATCTTAAAATGCTCCTGCTATTTGATGTTAAAACTGATTTCCTTTTTTATTAAATGAAAGTTAAAGTTAAAGGTTAAATTAAAAGTTAAAAACTAAAGGATATGTTAAGGATATGTTACTTATTTTTAGTAAGAGTTTCTTTTTATCATGGCATTATGCTGAAATTATTGGATAGATTTCAATACAATACAATAAAATTGGGGTTATTTGAAATCCTATAGAATAATAATGATTGATTTTAGTCTTTGATAAAGAAACATTTTCAAATGTATATGACTTTAAATTTGAGAAACCACTACATGGATTTATTCTCAGTGCCTGCAACTGTGTATGGTTTCCTCAAAGTTGCTGTGATCGTTGATTGACTTAAGCAAACATACTGGGCCTGAAAGTTTTCCTCCAATACAAT
This sequence comes from Hirundo rustica, assembly GCF_015227805.2. Classification (NCBI taxonomy): domain Eukaryota; kingdom Metazoa; phylum Chordata; class Aves; order Passeriformes; family Hirundinidae; genus Hirundo; species Hirundo rustica. Next base: position 31,193,658 of record NC_053454.1, read on the forward strand.
CACAAGAAAATACAGGGAAATGGCACATAACAGTCATTACACTTTGTCTTCCATTTACCAGAAGGTGAACACATATCCAATAGCAGTACTTTTCCTACAATGATCATAGCATTTCCAATTTTTCTCAAACACGGAACCCTTTTGAGAGATGGTAAGATGAGCGCATATTAGCACAAACACTGGCGCTTTCACTTTTTATGTTTTTTATATCTGGCCTTTGCCAAAGGAATACAGGGCTATAACTGGAAGATTAATTCAGGCTACTAAATCTAATGTGTAACTTGCATTCATTCTTAAACACAACACAACGGAGAGCAAATAATATAATTCTATTCCCAGAACAGTTAACTTAGCAGGAGAAAATGTCAGGCTTGATGGATTTGTTAACTCAAGTGACTGCACCAACATTTAATGACACAAAAAGTATTCACCAGTTAGAATAAAAAATTGCCTGAAAGATTGAAAGTAGGTTTAATGGTAAAGTTTTGATAAAGGACATAACCTTTTTTTTTTATTCTTATTTTACAGAAATTCTAGTACAACCTCCATGAGACATTGCCATGAGTTTATAATGTCAAGTTCACTAGGATAGAGTATTTATATTATAGTTTCTTAAGATTTCCAGCAGCTAGATAAAAAACTTTCAAATTCACTTTAGTTTATACTTGTCACTGGCAAAGGCACCAATTTTTTATTAACTTCATGGCATAAAAACTTCAGGACAAAAAGCTGTCCATCACTTAGTGATGGACATTATGATATCCTTTCCTGTATCTACTAGACTAAGGAGTATGAAACATTTTTCTGCAGAGGCTGTCTTTCTCCATATGTCATCCAACATCAATATATCCTTATGAGAGGAAAAAAAAGTAAAATTATTGGTCCTAATGTGATTAAATTACCTTCAAATGCCTCATTCTTTTTGATTTTGGAGCATCCATGTGCTGAAAGCAGAGCTTGTCATTTAGAGGTAGTATGTCCTCCACTGTTTGTGCCTCAAACTACAGGTAGAAGAAGGGGAGGAAAAAAAAAAAAATCAAAGAACAGAGAAGGAAGCATAATAATAATAATAATAATAACCAGCATAATTTTGGAGGTGATCCATCAATTTACTGTTTAGAGAAGTGACATATCTTCAATATCCTCTGATGGCTCGGGTCAGGCTGGACATGACCACACTGCAGCTTTCTTAAGATTACTGGAAACCCAGATTTAGTAACAGCCCTATCCTAATGAATGCAGCCATTCTTTTGAAAATAGAAATTTTGCTTTTCTGACCTTTTAGCAAAAATCTATAACACACAAAGTTGTCTGTACTAGGTGCTAGGGTTTTTTAATTAAACTTTTGATCCAGCCTCATAACCATGAGACTTTTAAAAAGTAATCAATTTGGTCAGAAAATGAAGGTAAGGCTCTACAGCAAATACTGATCCTATAGTATAGCAAGGCAAAGCATCACCCATCAGCCTAAAAGACACTTAAAATAAGATCTTAATTAACATTTTTTTCTCTGAAAAAGTGAAATATTTCTGTTTTCTGTAAAAAAATTATTTTTTTTAATATTTATCATGAAAACAAAACACTGAGATAGCTGATTTTTTACCCTTCAATTTACTTCAAAGGATTATTCAGAACCTTCTATGAATGAATTTATTGGGGTATTTTTATTCATTCTTAAACGCACTTGAGTGCAAAGAAATGAATTCAGTCTTCAGAACAGTTAACTCTACAAGGAAATAAGTTATGCCTGATTTTTTAATTTTGGAAATTGAATAATAATGAATTAATAAATAGAAATACAAAAAGATACTATGTTAAAATAAAAACCTCATCTACTCAGCCCCCATTATAATTTTTTATACTGATGGTACTTTTTTCTGGATTTGATTTTTTTAAAAAATATTTTTATTGCTTCTTGGAATTTTCTAGAAGAAAAGCATTGTTTTGATATCACTACACTCAAGGGTTTTTTGGCTTTTTTTTGGGGGGGGGAGGTAATGAAATTACTAAAATAATAAAAAGTGCAGTAATAGCTGCTTCTGGAAATTTCCATGTGTGTTCCTTCAAGGGTTTGATTATGTGGAATAATAATAAGTGTGACTAATTACAATACAAGGTATATTCATGGTGGTTTGATAATTCTGCTAGATTTCCATCATTTGGATTTCTTCTAATTTCTGTGAAGTTCAATAATCTCAGTGGGCAAGTTTCTGTAGGGAGCAATAAAAGGTTACTATATAATAATGTCTTCTCAGTGAATCATTTTATGTATGAACAACGTGCTCATAAATTATAAAATGCTAACGCAATCATTTTATACTATAAACCCAAGTCCCAATACTCTATATTACTGCAATTAAATGAAATAGACGTGAGGTTAATTTGTAATTTGAAGCCATCTATAGCAAGATTTTTAACCCTTAAATCTTGAACAGATTGTAATCAAATTTACATCAACATCTAAATTTTTATTGTGAACTAGGGGCAAAAGTGATTTCAAATAATCTTCCCTATTTATAAAGACACAAATCCATGGCAGTCCCTATTTTTTTTTTTTTTTTTTTTTTTTTCCCCACTGTATAGCCTTGTACAACCTATATTTGTTCTACCTATAGTTTTTGGGGAACTTCAACTTGCTAGATGTCTGCTGGAAATGCAGCACAGCAGAGAAGAGGCAGTCTAGAAGGTTCCTGGAGAGTACAGAAGTTCCTGACACAGCTGGTAAGTGACCCAACCAATGGAGGTGCCCCACGAGTGGGTGCTGGATATGAGCCAGCTGAACAGGAGCCAGCCGTGTGTCCAGGTAGCCATGGGCAGTGGTGTCCTGGCCTGTATCAGCAACAGTGTGGCCAGCAGGACTAGGAAAGGATTGTCCCTCTGCATTCAGCACTGGCGAGGCTGCACCGTGTTTAGTTTTGGGCCACACAATGAAAGAAACACGTGGAGGTGCTGGAGCCAGTCCAGAGAAGGGCAACAGGGCTGGAGAAGAGCTGAGGTACAAGTCTTAACAGGAGAGGCTGAAGGAACTGGGTTTGTTTAGTCTGGAGAAAAGGAGGCTCAGGGACAGCGTCACTCCTCTCTTCAGCCACACAAAAGGAATGGGGGTTGATTTCTTCTGCCATGTCTCAAGGGAAAGGATGAGAGCAACTGGCCTTAAGCTGTGCAGGGGAGGTTCATATTATATATTAGGGGGGAAAAAACCCAAAACCACCAAACCAAACTAACCAAACCACTGATAGAGAGGTTGGGCATTGGAATAAGTTGCCCAGGGAGGTATTGAGTTTACCATCTCTGGAAATATTCAAGAGATATCTGAATGTGGCACTTGGGGATCTCTCAGGTTTTGTCCCAAGATTCAGGTGGTTTTAGAGTCCTTTGCCTTCTGAAAAGCCCTGAGCCAGACACAAGAAAGAGACAGTCTTCAGGTTCTGATTTTCGAGGTTGCATACTTTATTTATTATTTCTTATCTTACAATTCTTTCTGTGCCCAGCTAAGATCTGTGCAGCTGCTCAGGCATCTGATGACTCCCCCCGCCCTGGGAGGTCACTGCCTCTTATACTAATTGTTACATATTCTTTATTTATAGTTACTTGCCAATACCTACTATCTATACTAAACAGGTCATCCCTACTTTGACCCAATCTCCTTAAACTTTTTTGTGCCACTGTCGCCACAGAAAATGGAGTGAATGAAGAAGAAAGAAGAAGCAGGAGACAACGCCCCAAATCCTCCATCTTGCTCCCATCCACTTCCATACTAAAAACCCAAACCTACTGTTTTTCACCCTGTAATAAGCTAAACTACTATCTTTCATACTCTCGTGGCCTGTAACTCACCTTGCAATGCCGGAAGCCTTTCCCATGGACCAGGATGAAAGTCAGTGTTCTTCTGGGCTCTGTGCCAGGGTCCCAGACCCCCCTGTCCAGGTCCCAGACCCCTCTGCCCAGGTCTCTGACCTTCCAGGGCAACCAAAGGAATGCCCTGGACTCTGAAAGGGATACAGTTTAGAGGTTATTATGGTGGTGCTGAGTTGATGATTAGTTAAATTTGAAGGTCTCTTCCAGTCTTGATGATTCCGTGATTCTGTGATCTGGGTGAGCAAAAATAGGCTGAAAGGCATAGGATATTAATTACCAAAAATATTTTCTTTTTTTGCTATTATTAAAGGACATAGAATTTATACATCTGCAGTTTATATTAAAAATCACAATTGCAATATTAACTAATTGCCTGAATATTTGTTCAACAAATGTTTTACTGCTGACATATGGTAGAATCCAAGCATGAGAGGCTGCACTTCACAGTGAACCTGGCTGCTGTCATGCTTCACCTGTGGAGAGACTTTCCAAAATGCAGTACCCAGATGCAGAAGGAAAAAGGACATCCTTTTAAAAGGACATCCATTTCTCTGCCCATCTCTCAAAGCTGTCAAGGTCCCTCTGGAGGGCTGCACAGCACTCTGGGTTATCAGAGTGCTCCCAGTTTGTGTTCACTGAGCTTGCTAAGGAGGCATCTGCCCCTTCAGCCAAATCATTGATGGATAAGCTAAACAATGCTTGGTTTGTTCCTTTGATACTGGTCCTGCTTTTTACATTTCTCACTTTTGTACCTCTGCATAAAATCTCATGTAACTAAGTACTTTCTTATGCTGGAAGAATAAGGTTGGATGTGTTTGTTCATTTGTTTGACTTAGTGATTTGACACAGATTTTTAATTCTTTGCAGACTAGCAAGAGACATTTTCAGGGACTGTCTTTAGAATGACAAGTTTAACTGCTGTTCTTCTCCCCTTAAGTCTGAATAAGGATATTTGTTACCTTTTTTCTCACTCTGCTTGCCACATACTGTTAACAAAGGCATACATGGGTGAGGTTTATCTCCTAGAAGAAAGGGGAAATTACTCTCCCTCAGAAGCAGCTGAGCAGGGTCAATAACAGCAAGCCCCAGCCAACAGGAAGATCAGTCATGAGAGGGCATCAAGAAGACAGCTTGCAGCTACAGCAGGAAGTGGTATGGCTGAGAAGAACAGAAAACACATCTGGCCTAAGAATGAGAAGATGACCAAAGGAGACCATCAAAGTATGGAACTGACAGAAATCAATTCTGGAAGAAAGGAGGTGCCTTAGAAACACAAAAATGCAGGGAGAAACTGGATTGGTTTTACTGTTCTCTCTTACATGGTTTTCTTCTCTGAGCTCACTGTAAGAAGGTTGATTGATCTGTTTTAAAGCTCTGACCAGATCAACATCCTTCCACACCAAACAAGTTGTTAATAAAATATACCTAAAAATACTGCAAAGAGCTGACACAGACCAATTCCAGATACTGGAATTTATAAACAAAAAATCCACTTGTACTTTACTATAATAAGACTTCAGATCTACCAGGAGGTGACTGTAATGCTAATAAATTCTGCTATTGCCCATCAATGGTTTCAACTGACTGACACATACAACTTCAATAAAAGATTTTAGAAGGAGATTTTTTTACCTGTTACCAAAATAATTAACTTCTGATTAATGAACTGACCACTTTTACACAACACAAATGAAAGCTCTTAGTCAGATCTTTAGGGGAAGCCCTTCTGCTATTGATTTGATAAGAACATTAATGTGCCAAAGCAGACATTTTTGCGCTTATGCATGGAAACAACTAAAGTAGTTCTCTGAGGAGCTCAAGCTGTCTTTTAAAATTTTTAAAGAAATTTTTTCACCTACAAAGCTGAATACCAATCTTTCTTAAACTAAAGTAAGAAAATCTAGACAGTTTTATATGAGGTGTGAAAGATGCTTCCCCCCACCACCATTTTTTTAGCATTAAGTCATCTGTAGAACATTTTGCAAAGATATTATTTTAAAAATGAGATCATTATTCCCTAATAGAACAAAGTAAAGAAATGTGAAGCTACTGTTCTGTGCTGTTTGAAGCTAAGGCTTCCTTACCACTCATTCTTCTTCACAATAAACTTCGAGTCAGGTTTTGTAGCACAATATACGTACATGGCATCTTTGGCATACACCAGTTGCACAGAACTTCTACTTTTTGGCATCCTTTCAACATAGAAATACTTTTTATTAATATTCATTGAGATAGTTATCTCACATTTCTTTGGGTATCCTATTTTTAGTTTCATAAGTAGTAGTGTTGACTTCTGGTTTGCTAAATTTTGTTAAATAATGAAGTATGTTGGCACACAGAAAGCTTGTGCCTAAAAAAAGATTAAGAACTGAGCAGTAAGGTTCAGAGGGAGAACTGGAAATGTTTTTACTGAATATTTAAAAGGATACTATCTTTAGCTGTCTATATATACCTTTTCATCTTGCTTAAAAGCTTTTTTTTTCGGTAAGATTTTTGCTAACATTTAAACAAAGATAAAAAGGAATATAAAAAGAAAAAAAAAACAGGCACTAAAAAAGGAAAGGAACTCCACAGCTTAGATACAATATGCATAACATTATGAGATTAAGGTAATAATGGTGGTATCATTTTCTAGATTTGTTTTATTTTCACACAGTGAAAGGTTCACATTTTTACATTGAAGGTATTGAACTTAATTTTACAAATTTTGTTTGGTTTCTCAGAGTGCTCAGTTAGGGTATTTCTGAGTCATAACAAAAATCAATGGGTACAAATAATTCAAATGAGACATCATAACACAACTTATAAATGCACCCACACTGAAATTACTATAATACAAAATCCAATACTTTTGACAACAAGTGTAGGTTTCAGCAGTTTTGCATTTTTTTGCTGGACAGTCTTGTGCAGCATGTTAAGTAAGAACACTGTGTGATAAGTTCTGAAGACATATGTAGGTACTGAAAGTCAACACCATTTATATATTTCTTTCATATTATCTAGTGCCATAGACTCATAGCTTTTTTTACTACATTCACTGATAAACAAGCAGTTTAGTCTTAGGCAATAAAAAAAAATAAATGCTTTCTGAGAAATTCTACACCATTCTTCATGAAAGTAAAACCGAGAGAAAAGGCAAATGACTAAAGCAAGACGGAGAAGAATAACAATTCAATAATGCAATGACCCACTTATTTGTTCACTTACACTACTTCAACTTGTCAGTGGAGTCATCTGAATTATTATTTTAGCCTTTTTTTTTTTCTTTTTCTTTTTTTTTTTTTTTTTCTTTTTTTTTTCTTTTCAAAAGCCTACTTCTAAGGATTCAATGGTTTGGCAAATTCATCTGTATGCTGAATTATATGTCTCCATGTAAGGGAGCTCTCAATAAAGAACTTCATTTAATACTGCTAAGATAAAAGACACAAATCCAAAACCCATTTTATTTCTAACAAGCATTAAATGTAAAAGTAATGTATTTTCTAATTAAATAATCAAGAGGATATTGAAAAATTTTGGACTTCTATATCAGTAGTTGCTAAAGAGAAGAAAAATCCTTCAAGCTGACCTCACTTATGTAAGGCCCAGTGTGGAAATACCTGAAATCTCCCATGATGTCAAAGGATAATCATACCTCACTATTTGTCTAACTAGTTTTCTCTAAAATGATTACTGCTTGAAAACTTTATTCTGTTCTGTATGAAAAATCCCATCATGCAGGTAAAAAAAGAAAAAATAAATCAAAGCAAAGAAACAAGCAATAAATGAGGTCTCCTTATTAAGACTTCCAGAGATCTGGTCAACCCAGAGCCAACTCCTGTGAAAGCTTCATCATTCAGACTGATAGCAAAATATAGATCATTCAGTTAAAAATTAAGTGGAGATATGCTCATTACCTACAAGTATAATAGTCCATCCAGTTGCAGAATAACTAGGTGATGTACGTGAGCATCAGTGTACTTCCCATATCATTGTATACTGTAAAGGTAATGGCCATGAATTAAGGATATCTTAGGTTTTTTGCCTGCAGTGAAGTCACAGTATCTAATTTAGGCTGTCTAGAAGAAATACTGAAAAAAAAATCATATCTTTATTTGTCTGAAGAATTACAGGAAAAATGATTTAAGACTATTTTTTAATGTTCTGTAAAGTCTATAGTCAGCTTGTTCCTGTTGTTTTGTCTATTCTGATAGCTGCACTGTAATGAAGAAACTAAATTGTACAAAGATAAGAATCCTGGAGAGCCTTAGAATAAATGAAAATAATTTATGGTTGTTCAAATGACACAAGTGTTAAACTTTATCTTAAATTCTTTATAGATTGCTGCTACTAGCAATGAAGACAACATTAGAAAACTAAGAAATTTTTTCTTTCACATCTGTTTTAGTATTATGAGAGGACAAGGAGCTTGATCTTGAGGTAAAAAAAAACAAACAATAGCAACAACAAAAAAGAAAGAAGGCGGTTTAGGTGCAGATGAAGTGTATTTTTCCTGCAACTTCTTTGATACAAATTAAAATACAGATTTTACTTAAGGTAGTACAGCATCCTGATTCTTTCTCCTCTAATACAAAATTTCAACTATAGGTTTAATCAGCAACATATTTTAAACTACACAACTAATATAAGCAAACAAACTTTGTTTCTGAATTAATGATGTTGTGCAGAAGCTAAAAATTTGATTAATGAATCAGGGAAATAATGAATAAACTACCTTCTTCCTTAATTTCTTATATATATCTTATATTATTTTTAATATTTCTTATTCCTTAATTTCTTATTCCTTAATTTCTTATTCCCTAATTTCTTATAAATCTATCCTATATCTAAATCCATTTATTTGAATAACACAAGGGGCAAAAATATTTGCCTCTAAGCTTTTGACAGTTAAATTTCCAGGGGTATTGTTTTAATTGCTTGCTGCAACAATCCAGAATATTTGCTCTAAGAAAGTTGTCTGCTTTCTTGTTTTGTCATATTTTGAATTTGCATGACACTAAGTGTAACCAGTTTACTAATTTGTTATTTCTTACCACATTTTTGCCCCATTGTGGATGGGGTAAAAATATGGTAAGAACCCTGCAGTTGGTGTGGGTTCCCATCAAATGACAGAAGAATGTGTTCAGTAAAGGTTTCTCCTGGCTGTCTATGGACGTATACAAACAACAGGAAAAGGAGTGTATATAGGTGTCTAGTGTTGGGCTGGAAGAGTGTATTTTGGTTCAATAGCTGGAGCAAATTTCACAAGGTTTTAAAATCTTTTTACAGAAGAAAAGAACTACACATCTTAGGGTCTTCACTCTCTTTTAATGCAGTTTTTTTCCCCATATCCTGTTTCCTTGATTTGACTGTCCATAATAAAGAGGAAAAGACAATAGAGAAGATGGATATTAAGATTCTTCACCTTGCTGCCATGCATATGGCAGTTCCACTTATTTGCCCATCTTTCAATTTCCAGTGGTAATGAATTTCTGATGGTATAGAATAGCAAGAATTCTTGATACTGTCAGTTACTTTTATAAATAAACCCCACTAATATCACAATTAAAACAGCATTATTTGGGTGAATTCCCCATGATACTTGTTACTGTTTCACTTGCTCCATTCTGGCGTGGAACCATTCAACTTGACTTTTGCTGTAGAACAATAGAGCAAATGAAGGACTGAAAGGAAGTGAGGAAGAAATGAAGTCACCTGGGTCTGTGATAGTGACACAGTGGAATACACTCTAAAAATCATCAAACTGATAAGGTGGAAATGAGTATGATAATCATCTGTGTCTTCCCTCCTGTCATAGTTTTAATTTCAAACCGGGCAGAAACACCAATTAATGTCGTGGTTTCACGTTCACTAAATTTTGGTCTTGGTACTTACTTTTTTTGTGAGAGAGAGACTAGGAGAAAAACAAAGCAGGCTCAACCTTAAAATTAACAAATTTAGTAAATTAACAAATTTAATAAACAAAATGTTTATTAACATACACTAAAAGAATAGAAAAACAGAAAGTTGGAAAAAACCTAAAATGGAATGAAACTTCAAAAACACTTTTCCCTCCCCTTACAAACTGTTCACTTTCTTACAAAACAACATAAAGAGACAAAACTTGTAATTTTCAGTCAGTTTCACTATCTGATAATAGTCTTTCATCAGTTCATTAGGGGAAGAGTCTCTTAGAGTCATGGATCCCACTGACAACTTAGAACAGTTCTCTTGTGGGTTTTGAACTGTCACAAAAACAACCGCCTGGAGAAAACCTGCTTTTGTGACCCTTCCAGGAGCAGTTTCCCAAGCTGCATATGGGTCATGGGTCTTAGACTTTTGCATACTGGGGTGTCACTTTTTAAAGATGAATAACTCCAAAGCAAAGGATTCTTCACCTCAAGGTACAGAGATATCTTCTCACTTCTTCACTAGCGCTGAGGGCTTCTGATCTTTAGCTCTGTTCAAGCATCTTATAGGATATTACTTAGTTCATCACAAACACCTTTGCTTAAATCTACACACAAACTTAAACAATCATCTCTCCAAATGCATATCTTCCCCATGATTTAAAGGAATGACTTAACTATAGAGTTCATTTCTATGGCTCAAGTAAGAATAGAACAACCAACTCTTCAACCCTCTGTCTCAACAGTCTTTTCACTCTTGCTTTACTTCATCCTGCTGTTCTTTATGTTCACTCTGTACTTTCTTACTCTCTCAGAGAAGGGCTGAGCTCTGGAAGCTTCATGTTGCTAAGAAAGAGTTAAATCTGCTCGGAGTCTTTGTCTCTCCCTCTGTAGCTCATGGTGTTAGATGTTCAAGGCCGTGCTGGTGAGGGAGGAAGAACTCACAGAAACATCAGAGATCAGAGCACTGAGGCAGTCCGGAATCACAAAAAAACTAGGCAGGATCATAAATGCCTTCTCAGCAACCCCCTCAGTGTAAATTGGGGTGGCTTTGGCCTGAATGGTGCCCATAGCTCTTATCAAGGCCCAGCAGAGATCTCTCCTTGTTCTAAAGTAGTCTGAAGTAGCTGTTAAAAACTAGCAACTAGCAACTTCTCCTTCCCATCCCCCTTCACCCGGGAGCCGATGGAATCCGGCCAGGCCTCAGGCCAGCTCCCCTCCAAAAGGGGGGAGCAGCAGGCCCAGCTCGATGTTATCTGTCTCTCTCTGGCCAAAGGAACAAGAAAAAAGGACCCATCTACAGGAAATCAAGGGGTTTTATATTGTACTTCCCAAAGTCGCAGCCAACAATTTCAGTGGTCAGAATAGATGTCAATATTCTAACTAACTCTCTGATAGGTCTCTGTCTCTTCCAAAGCAATTCCCAGGTCCTGACCTGGAGAATTATTTTACATTCTTTTATAACTAAAAAACTAAACTGTACTAAACCATGACACCTCCTTTTCTAAGAAACTTGGGGCAAAAAAGAAGGGAGGAAAAGATGGAGGAAAAAGGCTTCTGTCAGAAACAAAAGATTTTGGATCTTAAGTCAGTGAGGAGAGAAAAAACACAGTGATGGAATAAATATGGAAAGGAGGAAAAGGAAGAATAGATAAATAGAGAATGGATGGAAGAAAGGACAGTAAACACACTTACAGATTTTTTTTCTGTGATGTTATTTTCCACTTTCTTGGCAGGTGTTTTACCACTGCTAATTTTAAGAGAAAGAACTGGGAAGACTATTTTATGAATTTGTTTTACTAGCTGTGTTGTCTACTGTCTACATTGGCTGAATGACCAGCTATAGTCTGTCATAACAGAAAGAAAATGGGTTATTTTGTCCTCTGGAGAATTTTTAAACTTCTTTTTCATAGCATGAATAATTCTGGACAAATTCAGCCACAAAATCCTCTTACATAAAAGCGTGACTTTCAAAGATTCAGGAAAGTGATTTTGTGTTTGTGATGTTTTATATAGTATAGAAGTCTTTCCTGTCAGGCTCTCCTGTCAGTTATGTGGTTGCAACTCTCTTGTTTTTTCCTACTTGTTTTCTCAAAATACATATTAGAATTTGGAAGGGAATAGACTGCATCTTCACATTATCTAGCATCAGTCCCGACAGATCTGTGATTTTGTACAGGCACAAAATGTAATTATATTTCATAAGCATCCATCTCTGCCTGTTTCTACAGTTGAAATGTATTATTAGTTTTATTTATCTGAGCTCTGATATTACTGTGAACAGTATAATTTTTGTCTTTGCATATATTTCTAGTCTCTAGTGCAAATACAGTTGAAGGGGAGAAAAGCACTCTCACATTGATCCTACAGTGATGCAGTTCAGTAGCATGATCCTCTGACATCAGAATATTGTTGTTCTAATCGGTTTCATACAGCTTGCTGAACCTCAGTGTTCTGTAACATCTAGGCAGTGCCTTGTTGGAGAACAGAATGTCCACAGGATTTTTTTCCTCCCAAATGGATCATAGAAATTAGAGATAGAAAAGATCAAGTCAGAATTGGTAATATAATTCCCTTCTGTAAAACTGGATAAGTTATTCAGGCAAATCTATTTGATCTCTGAAATATTGCCATCATGATAGAAGAAACTGATGTTCAAAGGGGACAGATGTTCTGACCTTGAAAACACACCCACACAGTGAACTGTACAAAGAACAGGCCAGGCAGATACCAGAGCCAAAACCAGGGCCACAGAACTTGAGACATTCACCAGTATGTTTGCCTGCCCTGGTTTCTAACTTTCACCTCTAAGACAGCAGGACCTGTTGATTCACGTCAGTGTCAGTACAAGACTTCAAGCCTTCTTGATATTTTATGTTATGTCTTAATTCACTCTTGACTGGGTGACAAGAGTCACTTTTATATTTTATTTCTATGTTTTAAAACTATAAAACCCTACGACAGTGCCAGTTTAATACAATATTGTTACCAAGATAAATAGGTATTAGCTGTGATAAAATTTTAGACATCTCTCTCTGTAAGAGAGCAGAAGCCTTGTTCAATTTGCTGCTGCTTCTAAAGCAAAATATCTTGGACATGAACCCACTATGTAGAATCTCAAAGCAAAATATTTCGTGCCACTGCATAGTGTAACAGAAAGATGAGTGTATCCTGAGGTGCACTGTTGCTCTGAGAGGTATTTAAAGTGCATCTGAAAATAGCATTTCTTAAAAATTGTTTAAAAAGACCCAGACCCTGACCACTTTTAGATTTTTTTAAGTCCAGTTTCACATAAGATCTTCAGTTAATGTCAGGTCCTGTTTATTCCTATGTTAGGTGTCTAAATGGGCGATGCTTGTCTAGGCCTTTTCTTTAGTGCTGCTTTCCTCAGGTGTTTTATATTTCACGTCAGGTAAATTCATCCAGTAGATAGTGCTGCCCTTCTTGGCACTCCCATAAATACCTGTCTTATCAGTACTGAGGCATTCAATATCCCATGCACCTCCTAAATCTGCCACATAGTGTACTATGTATACCTCTCATGTTAGAGGTCCAATATAAGAGATATTTTCAAAGCAGCCCTGGCACGTCATACAAAACTTCCAGAGGCAAGGAACATCCCCAAGTCTGTGGCACTCATCCAGCATATGCATTCAATTCCCTTCTGTGCCTGACAGTAAACTCACATCACTTTCCTCTCATGACTGAACCACCAAAAATAGCAGCAACAAATATTTTTAGACTGTGAGAAGGAGAGCAAGAGCTTTCTTACTCACATGTTTACCATGGTACTGCAGAAAAATATGGTAGGTGATAAAACCACAGAAAATGGTATGTTGTTTGGCATGTCTGTAAAGCCACTTAATCTCATCTGCATGCTCTGGCTACAGTCAACTTGGACCTGATATACAACCATTCCTTTGGTCTGAATACTACATAATTTGTCACTGCCATTTTCTGCCAATTACTCCTTCACGCATCTGATTTTCTTGGCCAGAAGATGGCACAGGCATTTCAAATTTAATTGTTGCTGCAGCTTTGCTGGAAGATTCTGTGTGATAATTAATCTAAATACAGTATAGCATTTTCTTTTCTGAATGTATCAGTAATCTTTCATTTATGCTGTGCTGATGACATAAATTTTTCTTCAACTTACAGCACAATGAAACAAAGCATTGCAATATGGATTATTCTGATAGCTCTTTAACAAATCTATTCTTCAGTATCTCTCTAATATACTATTATGTTGTACTCCAGCTGTAAGGCTCAGGACCCTGAATTTCTATTAACTGGAGTTAAATGTTGAGGTTACTTAGGTGATTTCAGTATCTGAACTTACCTGACACTAAGTATTTCTACTTTAGTAATATAGTAAATGAGTTTAAATCTCAAATATTTAATACTCTCCTCAGTGCTAACAAGTTACCTGCCTATCATAATTATTTCTGGTAAGCAGTGTTAATGTCTTTAATTGCCCTATTGGTTTCATTAGCATCCCTACTAGATGATAGAAGGTCTGACTGTGACCTGACAGAAGTGTACATTTGAATGAGGCTTTATGAAAATAGCAAAGTAATACAAGGTGTTTTCTCGGCTTAAAAGGAAAGAGAGTGGTTTTCTTACATATGCTTAATGCTGTAAGGTTGACTATGGGCTTTATATCTTCCACATTTCCCTGCATTACCACCTGTAGCATCAGGGTTAACTTGCTAATGAGAAGAAAAACCCATAGGCCCATCATGCTATTCAAATTTAATGTGCACGTGGACTTCTTGATTCAGGACAGGTTTATAAATAGTGCCTTTAGTTTAAAAATAGGTTTTTCAGTTCTAGGCGAGTTGATACTATGATCTGTAAAGTGAATGAAGCTCCCAGGAGTAACTAGAGTTTATGTAATATTTATTTCTACATTTTTGCTTAGCTGTTTTTGTGCCATTTTGCTGCTGAACTGCAAGGACTGTTAAGTTTCTTAGACATTTCAAATCTTTCTTCAGTGAAGCTGGGACTCCACACTTTCTTGTCTAGGTAACCTTACTTGACTTTGGGATTTTTTCTAAGAAACCATGGTCATTGTCCCACTTAGAAGTATTTTAATTTAGCAATTTTCGTTGTGCATGATCTCTGTGGAAGCCCAAACTGTGCTGCCACATACAACAACTTTCCAATATTAATTTAATGCTAGAAAAATTATGAACTGATCTTTTCCTTGAAACGTTCTGACTGATTGATCTCCCAGGTAGAAGAAACACTGAGTAGAGCTAAGATCTGTTTCTGGATACATGCACAAGAAAATTTTATTAAATTTGCATTAGGTACTCACAAAAATAGCTTTCACTCCTTGATTTTGTAGTTGTTTATGATGTTTTACCAGTGAAATATTGGTGCTACTGGAGCAACATTCAGGGTGAAAATGTTTGTGGAATATGGAACAAATTTAGCTTTAATATTTGTCATTGGTATACCAATTTGTGCATGGAAACATCATTAAATAAGCAGAGGCCTGACCAAATGCCTCTCTAAGGAAGAAGTTCATCCCTCAGATGCTGTACCTAGTTATGAGGTATCACATTTAAAGTTTCTGATGCTGCAGGCATCCCCTGGTGAGCACCTATCATAGTTTTGTTGTCAGCTTGGAGCATAAACTTTCAAATTAACATCCTTAACAAGGGCTAGATTAATCAGAAAGATTTCATAATGTCAAACAATTCTGTAAGCTATCCTTGAGGGAAATTGGTAGAAGTATTAGAATGATCAGAAACCAGTGCTTAAAAATATAAATATTTTTTTGTGCCATTAGATGTGTATAAACTGTGTAAATAACAAACTTGGAAGTATGATATTTAAATATAGTTTAATGTCTACAAAACATGATCAAAATTTAAAGGAAAGCATCCTGTTACTTAAGGCTAATTATGAAACAATTGTAAATTACTTAACATATCTGGCAATATCTTACAAGTGGTGAAAAGACAGTAGATAAGAATGACATGAATCTGATCATTAGAAACTAAATTTGATCTAAAAATTAGCAGTGTTGGACCAATTACACTATCCTCTTTCCTTAAAGAAGTACTTATCAAGTAAACATTAGAAGTCTGAGACAATGGCCACTGAAACAAAATCCTTGTATGTGATTTCCCAGTTGGTATAAAGATTAAATCCTCACCTAAAATTGGTCCAGCCTGAAGCACTAATGGAAACATGACAGTATGTGTTTCAAAATGCAACTACATGATGAAAACATGATGGCTTGTGGAAAGCATTTGCTGTGAGCAGCCAAAACATTACTTATCCAGGAAAAACTTTGAAAACGGTGAATAGCATAGTGATTTGGCAACCAATATTAAAAGGTATAGAAATAACTTGTAAAAAAAGTAGAAAAAGTAGCCTTACTGATGTTGCCAGCAGTATGAGATCTTTTCTAAAATTCATTTATTTTCTGAGTACCAAATATCCTAGCTGGATTCCCCCTAATGCTTTAAAACAATGTTGGGTTTTTTTGTTATACATAAGCTGTTTCCCTTTTTTACAGTAGGTTATTTTCCCCAGACAAAATATTTTTGAAGAGTAAAAATACTTCACAGTCCTAGCACTTGAGGAAAGAGCTCTGTACACCACATCACCCTCAGTTGTCCTAAAATTGCCAGAAGAATTAGTCATTTTTGACCTACTGTATTCAGCCCTCCATTCTAACTCTATGGCAGGCATTCAGCACCACCTAGTCTATGTAATTTTAATATTTTTCCATTAATATTGTGCACATATTTAAGTTGCTAGAAATTTCTGGAAACTTTATAATTATCATTCAGGACACACTTAGTACTAAATATAGGGAATAACAACCCACACAGTAATTTGTATATGTTCTGCAAATACAAGTTGCTACTGATACAGCTACATCAAGTATTTCTTACTGAGGCTCTTATATTCATTTTGACATCTTGGCAAACCCAAAACACAATTTTTACATGCATTTAATGTTGTATTGTGGTCTTGGAAGTCAAATTTTCTAGGAAAACACTTGTTTGTTTTCTGTAGTGTTAATACAGCTTTATATTCAGCAGATAGGTCTGATGTTGCTATGTGTTTGCTGAGCAGAAAGGCTTCTTTTTCAGTAAGGGTGGTGAAAATATTTAATGGAACATTGCTTTAGACAGCATCTAAAAACATAACCTTCTCAAGCTGGTTACCAATAGATTATCTTTCTTTCCACATGCTTCCACTGCACAACATTTGCTTAAATTTATTAAAGCTTAATTGCCTTATGTCAAAGTCAAGAAATTCAACTTCTGCCTTCTCAGTTCAACCAACTGGTGTTAATGCATAATAATATATTCTTTTGATACATAAATCACATTTTTTCACAGTAACGTAATCTTACTCTCTAAAGAGAATGAATATTTTTACTTCAAGGAAGAGTTATTCAAGATTGTGATTTTGTGGCCTTTTTGAAGCATTCAATATATAACTTCAGACTTCATTTATAGCATTCTGTTCAAACTTAAATCTGAAGAGAAATAGATACATATAAGATATATACATTTTTGTGATACTCACTTTGAAAATACCAAGTACTCTATGAATGTATTTCATTTCAGAATATGCCATTATAATATGGAAATTTCATAAATTAGAAATATTTTTCAGTGATTGTGGTAGCTAAAGCTTGGATCATGTTTTCAAGTTGTATATTATATAACTTATGAAAGCTCAACTTCATTTCAGCTCCAACTTCAGGGTCTGAAACTACAAACCTCAAAATATACAACAATCATACTAATCCCAAGGGGTTTTTTTTACTTGAATTTTAAGTTTTAGCTGAAATTTCTGTGCTCATAAGGGCAATTTGTCTGAACTCAAGTTTTAAAATAACCCTTCCTGAAAGGCAAATTAAAAGACTTGTCTGCAAACAGGTATCTGGTTTCCAAGCAGTTTTCACCCCTGCACTTCATTTATTCAGCCTACATGAGCTGGCAGCTTGAGACTTGATCACTTGATCTCCAAACTCTTTTTTTTTTTTTTTTTTTTTTTTTTTTTAAGAAAGGCTATTAGGATATCCTGCTAGCCTCCTGCTAGCTTACAATTTTCACATGAAATAGCTTGTGTTTCCAAGATTTTTGGTTTGCCATTCTACAGCAGTTAGTTGAAAAAATCTAGACCAACCATTGTGCATGGGTTTATGGAAGCCTGAAATTTGGTTGATTCAGAGACAGAGTGCCTGCTCTTGCTAGGCTCATTTGTTTCCAAAGCTAAAGATATTCAGAGAATTGTATACCATCTGTCACCTTTCAATACAGCACCTTTTAAAGGGAAAAAACCCTTTTAACTTTGTCCTTATCATTTTGTTAAAGTGGGTAAATAATAACAATATTAGCAATAATAATGGTGAGCAACAGCAGAAGATTTAGTGGATGGCAGAAAAATAAGTTTAGGATGGGCAGTCTCGAGATAAGCAGAAAGTTAATAAACAAATATAAACAGAATTCTTTCAAGTATTACACTTTATTAAATGTCTGGAATTTATATGCTACGATTTCATCAAACCTGCAATATTCTGGACAGGGGAAAAAAACCCTGCCAACAGCGCCTTTTCATTTACTTTCCACTTCTTGATTCATCAGTTAAACAAACAGCTATAAGTTCCATACAGTCTCTTGTTCTTATATCAGTTGCCACTGCATCAAGGATGAATTCTGAAAGCAGTGCTTTTTTCCTGTGTCATCTTCTGCCTAAAAATCTCTCATGTTTTTGCTGAAATGATCTGGAATTCTGCCAGAGGCTTCAGGATAAGCATATTTCAGTCTGGCAGTGAATCCCCAGTCAAAGATGAAACAGCTACAGACACTATCACAAGAAAGTTATTTATAAATCCAGATACTAAATCAAGGAAAAACTAGTGTAACAGTCTTTTAATTGAGGTCATTTGTTCCAGGTGCCATTAGGATAGGTATCAAATGTGGTATTTTGTGCATATATCAAAATTTAAACACAACAGTGTAGGTAGCATCCAGAGAAAGATAATTTTTATGTTTTTCTCTGACAGTATTTGCAGATTAAACATTTCTAACTGGACTTTCAAAGCCTGAGATTGGTAAGAGACTATGTATTTGAAGATATTTGAAATAATATATTCAAAAATTAGTTCTGAGTATTTTAGCAGCTAAAATGTCCTATTGGGCATTGCCTTTCATACTAATCTGCTATTATCTGTTTATATTTTGTATGCTCAAATAGATGCATAGAACAATTTACCAAGCCCATCTTTGATTATCACTGAAATTGTACATCATCTAAAACTAATAATATATTTTATTACAGGTTGCAATGGAAGCTTGTATTTGGCCTTCCATGAATAATCTCAGAACTGCAAAATAGAATATCAAATGCCTATATATATATGCATTTATATACATACAAACATGCATGTATAGGTAACATTGATAGTCTTCTGTACTTATGGCCATGAATAACTAGAGCTTTACATGTAATAGTTATTTTAAAGAAGTGAATAAAAGTGACAGTGTTTCTTGTGAGCTTCTTAGAAACTAGAATGGTTGGGAGGGGTTCATTTGGGTTATCGTTTAAGCAACTAAAAAAAGAAAATATAACCTATTCTCAAAAAATGAATTTAAAACATGATGGATTAAATTGTCTTGGAGAATATCATCTCCCTTTGTTTAAAAATGAATCAGCAGAATGTTTCTTTGCTTAATTTTCCAGTTTGGAGGCAGAGAAAAATGGGGCATCAGTATTGTCTGGGAACTGTCTAGGCTACTGCCCAGCATCTCTTTTTTTACTGAAGAGCATGTCTTTAGGAAAGACAACTGTGTTCAACCAGACTCTTATGTATTTATGTACTTGCCAGCATATTCAAAGAGAATAATGTAAAAGTCATACTAAAGTCATGGAAGCTTGAAATATAAATGGGAGAAAAGAGATTTTAATTTCAGGATTGGAAAAGTTAAGGGCTAGTTCATGTAATAAAAAGAAGTTAAATAAAGAAAGTAGATGTGAGTTTGGAAATTTTTAGTAATATTATTTTTGCTGATTTTTCAAGAGAGATTAATTAAAACCAAAGCAAGCTTTAAAGTTAGGAATATTTTGATTAGATATGAATTCTTAGTCTGTGTGATTGAAAGAATCCAAATAAATGGCATGAGAAAAATGGTAGGTCATGGTAGATAAGCTTAAAGACAGTTTTCTTTCAAAAGGTGCATCTTCAAGTTAAGCTACCCTTTTAAACTAAAAAATCAGTGTCTTATTTCTGATACATGACAATGAATTTTCAGCTAGAAAGTAGAACATAATTACATTTAAAGTGTTCCACTGAGGCTGCTCATTAGTATAATGGGAGCAGAAATGACAGAAAAGAGCAAAAGAAAAACTAATATTTGCCTTTTTATATTTATTTTACAGGAAATGTGTTTGTTGTAAGCCTGGCAGTTGCAGACTTGATAGTAGCTATCTACCCTTATCCACTGGTCCTCACATCTGTGTTTCACAACGGATGGAAACTGGGATACCTACACTGCCAGATTAGTGGCTTCTTGATGGGCCTAAGTGTCATTGGATCAATCTTCAATATTACAGGCATCGCGATCAATCGGTACTGCTATATCTGCCACAGTCTCAAATATGACAAGCTGTACAGCGACAAGAATTCATTGTGCTATATTGTTCTTATATGGGTCCTAACATTTGTTGCTATCGTGCCCAACCTGTTTGTGGGATCGCTACAGTATGACCCCAGGATTTACTCATGTACATTTGCACAGTCTGTGAGCTCAGCATATACTATAGCAGTTGTGTTTTTCCACTTCCTGCTTCCCATAGCCATAGTTACTTTCTGTTACTTGAGAATATGGATCCTCGTTATTCAGGTAAGGCGAAGGGTTAAACCAGATAACAACCCTAGGCTGAAACCACATGACTTCAGAAACTTTGTAACCATGTTTGTGGTATTTGTACTGTTTGCAGTCTGCTGGGCTCCTTTGAACTTCATAGGCCTTGCAGTTGCTGTCAACCCCAAAACTGTAATCCCTAGGATTCCAGAGTGGTTGTTTGTGTCTAGTTATTACATGGCATATTTCAACAGCTGCCTTAATGCTATAGTATATGGACTACTGAACCAGAACTTCAGAAGAGAATACAAGAGAATTATTGTCACTTTTTGTACAGCAAAAGTTTTTTTCCAGGATAGTTCTAATGATGCAGGAGACAGAATGAGAAGCAAACCTTCTCCACTGATTACAAACAACAATCAAGTGAAGGTGGACTCTGTCTGAAAATGGGAATCTTACTATTATCACTCAACAGCATCCAAAAAGTGTCCATTTTATTAGACCTCCTGTTAAATATTATAGTGAAATATATCTTCTACACTGAAAGCACTTTGATCAAATTCCTTGCATGGTGTTTGGAAGCTTGTTGCAGAGCCTTAACATAAAGATTCTATTATACAACGGTATATCCCTTGTATAACCCCATAATGATATCCTTGAGGGAATAAAAAGTTATGAATGGCTACTTTTTTTTTTTTTTTTTCTTAGATGGAGATAAACACCTAGAAAGAGATAGAATCAGAAGTATTCATATTGCCTGGTTCAGTAAAACAAATCCTAAAAACATTTCTGCCACTTTCCACATCCTTTTTGTATTTGTTATGGTCCTGATTCTAAAATCTCTGAAAACGTCTTTCAAAAAATGAATTTCAGTCTTTATGTAATATATTACAAGATGTGAAGTGAAAAATCAAGGTAATTGAAATTTCATTAGGATTTTTCATAAGTACCTCTATCTATATTTCTTTGCTACTAACATGGACACGAATATAATTTTTTTGGATATTAAACCTCATTAGCCGTCCTAGGAATGACATTCTCAATTGACTTCTCAATTTTAAAATAGCTTTTAGGAGGAGAAACATGCCTGAATGATTATCTTCAAAACTCCAAGGGCAGGAGGATAAACAGCAAGGAAGGAAAAGAGCCATGATTCATCAGCCCAAGCTGTTTCAGCATGAAAAAGAGGTGTAGGAGGGTTGGGAAGAGAAATTTAAATGACCATTTCTTCTGAGGGTTGTTCTGAAATTTAAATGACTATTTTTTCCTGAAATCAGGAAGTACCCCAGAGGAGTTTCTGGGGAAACACCTTCTAGAAACATAAGTGAGGGAGAACTGTTATATCTCACTTGTGTACAAGACAGAAGTTCTAATCTCTGTGAGAAGGTCAATTTAATAGGAGTGATAGTTGGGTATGACAGTTTTGTCTGGTAAGTGGAATCTTAAGCCCATGAAACACTGAGAAAGGAGACATGTATACAGGATGAGTATTTAACATCTTTCTGAAACTGATCTCCTGAGAATACCTTGAGGCTAGCAGCTATATTTTAATCTGCCACAGATAAAATTTTCAAATTAATAATTAGGTGTCTACCAAAATTATGAACATAGTGTAATAACCTAGGAGTAATTAGACACCTTGAAATAACAGAAAAGAGAAGATACTACTTATAACAATGGCACAAAGAGGAGCATGTGATTCTCAGGACCTTCCGCAGACAACAGGGACGTCTTCAGTAAGGAGAAGTACAGTGA
Organism: Hirundo rustica; assembly: GCF_015227805.2. Taxonomy (NCBI): domain Eukaryota; kingdom Metazoa; phylum Chordata; class Aves; order Passeriformes; family Hirundinidae; genus Hirundo; species Hirundo rustica. Next base: position 31,216,000 of record NC_053454.1, read on the forward strand.
GAAGTGAGGAAGAATAGCAAGACAGGCTGTCTCCTGCAACAATGAATCTCTCTTTATAATGAAGTCCTCTGGCAAAGAAAAGTAATTCACAATAGGATTCACCTTCGGATTGACGTTGAAAAGAAAGAGCATTTTAGTTCTGGAAAGAAGCTCCGACTGCCCTACCTTTTAATGCTCAATTGTTTATACCTACTGTGATGTTCAAGTACACTTGAGCTTTTCCAAGCTAATTCCAACAATGTCAGTGGGACTAAGAGCGTCTGAATAGCCATCAGAATTTTTTTAATCTATGTTAAAATGTGAATTTTGCTTAAACAGTTATTTTAAAAAATTATTTACTGTACTGGATTTTTCCTTGAGCTCATATGTCTTGGAAAACAACAATCATTTTGTCACAGAACTCCTTAAACTGCATATAAACCTAATTCCATCTTTATTGGATCATAGATTAGTATATCCTTGGTTTACTAATGAACCAATGGGAATGGATTCATATTTACTTGAAAGCCCCACTGACATTTCATTATCTGACCAGTTTCTTACCTTAAAAACAGGTGCCTCATGTCAAGTTATCCACGGAACTAAATTAACAACAATGTAAAATCTTGGATATGAACTAGCAAGTCAATGCATTGCTGAGGTGCTTGACTCATCTTTGTTTACATTTTCCAGTCAGAACCACTGTGTAAATAACCAGCTCTCTTCTTATTGTGGTATCATCATATGATATGATACAATATGATTTACAGCATAAAGTATATCACAGCTTTCTTCACTGTGATTTCATCCTTGGAGGATGCTTAGCGCTGTAATTTTATTGCTTTGTGTGTAGTGATTTTAAGATACCAAGGGGGGCATGACCACCTTACAAGTAAATGAGTTTTTCATGCAAGAAAAAATACTATTTAAATTCCTACAAAAATTGCCTTATTTAAAACATATTTTCAATGAAAATAATGTCTTATTATATATCTATGAAAGTAGCATAAAGACAGTTAAAGTAGCTTAATAATTAGTAAGTTTATAATTCTCAAAGACCTTTCACTTTCCATTTCCTACAGAAAATATACATCTGTATCATGTCTACATATTTATGAGCTGGTCCAAGATACTGTATCCAATATGTGGGTTATCTGAGGAATTAAGTCCCCTGTAATTCGCAAGCGCTAAAGTATATTTTTGATGACAATGAAAATGGTTTGCTATATACAACAGAATATATTATACCAAAGGTATATATTTTATTGAATAGGCCTGTAATAAAAATTGAGAGCATTTTTTTCAGATCTGTCTTTTGAAATATTTGTATTAAATCTAAATCGCAGAAATGTGCATGTTGGTGATGTTATGAGCTGCTAAATATAGCAATAATTTTAAGAAATTTATCTCTTGTTCTTCTTTGGTGGGAGAGTTGATAATTTTGTTTAAATTACTATGGATGAAAACTTTGGATAATATCTGCTGCCCTCTTGAGATTACTTTTGCATTTACTGCCATTCTGAAGTATGTTTTAGGTAAGGATTGCAAAACTACCAATTGCAAAAGTAGAAGAATAATGAATGATGCTTAAATCTGCAGTAAAGGTTACTTTTAGTTCAAATCTGTTGCTTCAAAAGAGTCAAAGTGATTCATGCAAGACAATCAGCAGACTTACCACCTGCTCACTGACAAGTGTGACAATGTAAATCAGCACCTCACGAGATCTGACTCATTATGGTCAACACAAAGATAATTAGTGACAATAATAATGATTTCTGTCCATTCTAAGGAGATACAGTTTGAAACATCTCAGATTGCTTGCTCCTGTGAAAGCGGACGAGCCATGGTATGCTCTTTTATATTCCAAGTCATTAAAATATCCCCTGTATGAAAGGTTAGCATAGCACAACTGCATTATTAAGCTTTCTATCTGGGTGGTTTAGCTAGCGTACTTGTCCTACAGCAGTCATCAGTCCTGGATAGATTTATTCCTAAAATGCGAGTTTTAGGAGTCTGCAGCATCTGCAGAGTCCCATCCCTTTCCTACTTCCTATCCTTTTGTGATCTGAGCCCCAGTGAAGCCAAAGGACCTCTGTGAAGGAGCAGTGAAACATTCCTGTCCCCCTCCCTGTATGCAAACCATTGAAGACTTACAGCCTTTTTGAGTTCTACCTTATCCTGCAAGAAATCCTTTCCTGTATCACAACCTTGATTATGTTGACAATCTGAATATGATCTTACCAACACACCTTGAACCCTTACAGATAGTTTTATTGCTGGTCATCTACATTGCAAACTTCACGTTTACAAAGAAGCTTGGCGTTATTAAATATTAACCAGCAAAGAGAATCTTAATGAATTTATTAATATCAAACAGGGTAGTTATTGTATTTAAACTGTAACTGTATGCAACAATGTAATTTCATTTGGAGTAGCTTTGCACATTTTCTCTTTGCACCTTTCTTCTATCACTGGGCTAATGCAAGTGCATAGATATGAAACAAGCATATGTTATTTCAATAGATATAATATGTAGCAATGATTTTACTTCTTTTTATTCTAATTTGTTTTAGAAGGCAGGTATATGAATCATCCATAATAAAGAGACTATCATGAACAATCTGTATCAGTGTATAGTGCATCCTTCTCTAATTGTCATATCTTTTTCTTCTTTTTGACCACTTTTGAAATGTTATCATGTTAGATCTGGTTAATTGTACTGGAGGGAACTGCTATTTCCTTTACATGGCACCGGAAAAAAAAATCATTAAAAAAGATCCTCAAAATGTAACACACAAGTACATAAATATATGTGCTCATTCAATTTCAAAAGCTCCTTTTATTTGAACAACTTGTTCACAACCTGTAGTAATATAGATGGACTGTTATTCCTTAGTTATTTTCTAATAACTGCACTTTCTAAGTATCATTAATGTGGTTTATGAATAATTAAGAACTACAAATGTCATTTTTTCACTGAGACTTGGGAAATCACACATGCTAAAGCTGACTTTCTTAGCAGAAAAAATATTCAAGTAGTGGCCTGGCTTATAGCCCATGTACTCTATCTCAAATTTTTGCCTGTAATAAGAATTCCATTATGTGGTTTTATGAATTTACTTATTAAAAATATCATTCCTACCTCAAATATGTGTCTGAGAGATTGCAATGTGTATAGGGTGGAAAAGACCCACAGTATACGTCAATAACCTTTACAATTTTAAGTAGAAACAAAAGTAAATCCAGCAAAGAGGTACATATATAAATAGTGGTCATGGAAAATATTTTCCCAGTTGAATGCAATACTCACAAATTAAACTGTCTCAGCTACCAAACACTGACCAAAGCATGCACATTTTGAGGACTGTGCTATTCACAAAAGTATATACATTATTCCCAAAGATTATTCTAGAAGTTAAACGCAAATAGCCTTTGAGACACAGTGTCTGGGTTTCATTGCACATGAAATAGTACAGCTTCACTGATTGATGTCAGCTGAGGATTTGGGTATCCTAGAGTACACAAATCTAAAAATTAACTATTTTACACTATTACACAAGCAATATATATATTATTTCTATGAAATTCCCCAAATGTCAGATGTACCCAACTGTCAGATTATAGGAGAATGTGAAGCTGCTATTGATCCGCAAAATTAACCTCATCTAGTGATTGTGATTTCTGTGATTTGTTGTTTTTATAAATATATATAAAAAATCAGCAGACTTTCATGTCACTTCCATCTTAATTGTATAAGTAGCACCTATTTAGGAGACATTTATATCAAACTTAAGAGATTTAGAGATAGGAAATCTACTTGTCATTATTCTTTCTGCTTATATTGCAAGTGTGCACATGGATTTAATCACACTAAGAATTTTACTTTTCATGTTTGTTTCCATATTCTAAGAGTTTCTATAATTAAGTACATGATCTTCTTCAATATGTACAGATATTCAGCTAGTTTATAAAAGTCAGAGAAACACAATGATATTATCAGGTGTAAGTCTCAGACCAAAGTATTTTTCCACAATTTTAGGCTATGAATTTTTCTGCCACAAAGCACTGCCTATGAGAACCCTAAACAGGTACAAAGAAACAATTGCACTGATTCACAGAAAGAAAATTCTGTTTGCTTTTTAGCTTTTCCCATGTTTTCTTTTTACTTTTTGATGCTAAAAATTAACATGGAAAAATGTCATTAAGCCTTTGTGATAGTTTTTAAAGTTATATAAAAATATTGTGTAGATCTATGAACTATATATACATACTTTACAAACCTCAAGTCATGTAAAAATACATGTCCCCCAAATATTATATTCAAGTAGATGTTTACATCCAGCATAAGGAAGCACAGCTACCATGGGAACATAAAATCAGCTATAGATCCCCAAACTTCTGTTTCAGACTGGCTGAATAGCTAATATGCCAATAATTTGCTCACCCTGTTCTAGTCTTTCCTGATATTTTATTAACATGCAATATCTCTCTTACCATAAACTTCACCTAGCTTGAAAGCAGAAATGTTAACTGTTTCATTAATATTTATGTACTTACCAGTCATGTCTGACAACCAATTTTGATGTTGATGTAATTTTTTCAAAGCAGCTGATAGAAATACATCTCCTTCCAAAAATAATCCCTTCGCATCTCAATCCCAGGTAACATGGGATTTTCCTTCCTCAGATTTTCCTCAGCTCCTTGTATTATCAGCTTGGCTGTCCTTTTTCCACATGTTCACACCAGTGAACATCTGACATAGTGCTCTTGATGCTGAAATGTCCTGTCCTATTGTGATCTCTTATGACCACTTGTGTTTTTTAACTGTAGTTTGATATCAATTAAATACTGTTTACAGACAAATTAAATACAATAATTTCAGTACTAGTCACTCTGAAAAATCTTTGATTTAATACAAGCACAAAAATTTATAGCATGAATAACCCCAAGGGGTTCTATTCTTTAAATACAAACTTTGATTTATAACCTTTATAGTAATTGTTTTTCTTTTAAGTGCTCATTAATCCCATTTATCCCTTATCTTTTTCTGCACATGTCAAGAACCCAGCTTCTGTGCTGAGGGAGGAATTAAATAGCTGCTAGAATGAGTGTTGCACTTGAAGTGTCCTATGGGCTGAGTCAGGAAGGGAAATCAAATTCAGAATAGGCAACACTAAGTATTGAAGGATTTGACAATAACTGTCTGTTCCCAAAGATTTTAAAGAAAGAAAATGGACCTTGTTTCAAGAGGAGCTCAGCAATGAGGAATAGTTACTAAGAAATTACTCCTGATGTTACCATCAAAAGACTGTTAGGGGAAAAAGGAAGCCCTTATAAATGAACCAAGGTTTTACTACTAGTCTAACTAAAGTTTTATTGGTCTATTTAAAAAGGGCAGGTTATTCCTAGTTTAGTTACAATTAAATTAACATTTGAAGTACAAACTATTTAAATATTGTAGAAAATATTTATTTATTACAAGATTCAAGTCATGTATGTGACTACATGTGAAGTATAGTTTTATACATAGAATCTAATATCTAGCCCTTCTTCCTCTTTTAACACTCCCCCTTTCTCAGTACTTCTGAATTATTCTTGTGCTCCTGTTTGTTGAGATGACAAAGCCATAAAGAAACTGTAAAGCTATAAAGCCACCAAAACCTCCAGCCTGAAGGAAAGAACCAGCATGGATAATGTTTCTGTTCATGTAAATTTGTTTACAACATTCTTCTCTTTTCATTCTTAAAAGCATATCTGACAGGAGTAATGGAACTGTCACTCCCTCATCCTATGGGAAACAGCATCTGAAACACAGCAGCCCGTAGTGGAAAGTCTTATGTCCATTGGGTTATTTTTTGTCATGGAAGATCCATGAAACATGGACACAGAGGATAGGTGTTTTGTCATCCCAAACAGACTTAAAGGCCTATTACACAGATGTCAGCTATTAGCTGGGCCAGGCGGTCTGACTCGTCCTGAACAGTACACTCCTACTTCTTTCTTAAATTGTTTCTGGTTCACCCCTAGGCAGAACTTGTGTTTCATTCACATACTCCTAGAATGCTGATGTCCAGGAAAGCAGCAATCAAAAGACACAATTAATCTTATGTAACATTTCTATTGAAATTTGAAATAAAATATGATCAAATGTCCAGTGTATCTTTCAAAAAATTTTTTTTCATACTCTTTTTATTTAGGATATTGCTGGCAGGTAAAAAACAATACCCTAATTAAAATAAATAAATAAATAAATAAATAAATAAATAAATAAATAAATAAATATTTAAAACCTACATTAAAAAGCACATAAAAACAAACAAAACAAAACAACCCAACAACAAGCAAACAAACAAACAAAAACAAACAAACAAAAAACCTCACTGTTTTTCATAGATAAGTATGTCGATCCAGGAAGACAAACAAAGAGACTGTTGAATGTTTTCCTAAATAACTGCAATATAAAGATGAATATTACGTAGTGCCAGCTCACGATCTCATCATCATTAAGGGCAGGATGATGCCAGTGTGGGCAGCTGGAATGAAAAACATTCCATTTGTTACAAAAATACACAAATAAGGAAATTAGTAGTTGTGTCTTTAGCCACATGAAAGCATTCTTCAAAATGGGGTTCAGTTTCAGCCTCATCAGTTACTTCATTTTTTAGCTTCATTCTTCAGCACCACAGCTTTTGGGCAGTGTTCCATGACACTGAGAAAACCTGTTTATCATCTGTCTATGACATTCTTGGTTTCAGTTCTTCCTTCTTTTTTGGAAAAAATAAAAACATTCAAGTAGAACCCTTATAATACATTCAAAATATGTTTGGATACAGCTGCACATACATAATTGTAGGCAGCTATGAAAATTAAGTTTGCATTCAGTAAGAAATGTAACAGTCATAGGGAATAACTAAAGCCTTTGAAAATCATATGTATTGCATTTGTTTTGTCAACACCAAATGTCAACAAACTGAGCTATACTGAACCACTGGATTTGCATTTCGCTTGTTGTCCTGCTTTTCATTTAATTTTATTTAACCATCGTGTTTTCTAAGTGGCGGAGATGCCAACAGAAAATTTTGGAGCTCACTCTACACATGTCTCTGTGTGAATGAATGGCTACTCTCTTCTAAATCACCCTGCAGTGGGTCTTCCTTCTCTCTTAGACTGATTTTCTATATGTTTGTCTCTGCCAGCTCTAGACGAGATGCCACCGTGGCTCCTCTGCAGGCAGAGCAAACTTCCCACACCAGGGTATACCTCCCGATGTGATGCTTTGCTGTGATGGGCTTGGTGCTGGCAGCAGCACCACACACAAGTACTGCAAGAGAGAAACATCTCTGAAGGGTTTTGCTGGTGTTTATGAAGCTCTGGGGAGCATGGACCACAGTTGCAAAAGCCATTACTGCTTCATTTTACTGCCCACTAGTCCTTAATTTTTTCTCCCTAGGCAACAGAAAGCACAATTGCTAATACCAGGGATCAAGGTATTAATGGTTTTCAACTGAGTCATGACGGTAGGTTCTGTGAAGGTTTTTCTTATTTTCAAATCTTTCAGCAACAGAAAGTTAATCTAATTGGCAGTTGGTTTTTTTTTGGGTTTTTTTTTTTTTTAAATTTTGGGGTTTTTTAGATTTCAGGCATTGAAATCTAGAATTTTTTGAGTTTGCTCTTTCTAAAAAAGCAAGTATTTTAACTGGTGATAAATCAAACTAGAATATAAATAGTTTATACTAAAACAACACTACTTCTTTTGTTAAAATTTTTTCTCTCACATTTATGTCAGCGTATCTCGCAGGTAAAGACAGCATGATTTAGTTGGTGTTTGAACAGGACATCTGAACTTTTCAAGTGTTACCAGTGGATTTTATACAATTGTGTTAGTCAACACTAGTTCAATTTTATTGTGGAAAATTGGAGGACACTGTGATCTCATTTAGATGAAATGTATCATCAAGACACCACTATTTGTCTTTTTTTAAAGGACACACTCTGAAAGAAAGGTAAGATTTGTGCAAATTCAGGACTGAGTTATTATGTTCTTTCTGCTTAAATACCCCTTCTCTCTTCTAGAGCTAGCTCAGTATATTTTTCGCTTAGTAGCCTAAAATTTGTCTAACATTGATATGCATTGCTACTCCATGGCAACAGGAATTATACTCCCAGCATGGCTATGCTTCTGTAGTAAATGACAGAGGCAGCACAAATCGTTCCTTTAACCAGCCATCAAACACATGTATGCTTTACTTGCAAATAATGTTGGATAAATTCTCTCCACTTGAGTCCACACCATGAATTTGATTTTCTTTCTAGAATAAGAGTGTCACTTACTAAGAATTAAAAGAAATAGACTGAAGTTATTTCCCTGGATCACTTTGAAAGTTCGGATTGCCAGTCTTAATCCTTCAGAAGCCATAAATCAAGCACACAAAACCCTGAGAATGACATTCAACAAAAATGTGATTTCAAATAATAGTAATAATAAAGTACTTTAATTTGCCTTCCATTTTCATGTCTTAAAAATGCAACCATATTAATTTTTTGATCCTTCTTCAATAGACAGTCTTTTCCATATGAGATATTCTCCTGTAGATCTAAAGGAAAAACACCAAATATCATAATCATGAGGAAATTAAAAGGTGAATAGTAAGATACATATTTGAAAAACAGAAAAAGCAGTCTCCATGTACTTCTCCCATTCTCAAGAGCACAAGAAGCTTCAATGAGCTTCGGTATTCCTTTATCACTTGAATGCAAAAATAGCTTGCGAATAATTGGGAGGATAAATCACCCAATTATTATTTAACACCTCCACTCTGTCAGTCTTTTCCTCTATTATTTGCAAATAATCCTAGGTAGGATCAGGTAGTGTGAAGAAAGCACAGTAAATGAACTGCATGTATATCTTTAACGAGATTTTTATTGCTATTAAGTACAGAGGAAAATTTGTATATTTAAATACACTAAAAAAATAAAATTAATACTACTACTGAAATGGTGACCTAAGAATCAGGTACATTACCCATATTCCAAAAACATATTTTCATAAAAAATAAAGACAGAAGCTAATTATTCCAAGTATTCAGGCTTTTTTTCCCATTAGATAATTTTCTAATTCTATTTTTTCCCACATTAAATGTTTTTAATGCTTAAAATAAAGACAGTCGTTCAACAAAATTCACTCATTTTGATCGTTGGACCTATAGATCCTATGAGGTTTTCAAGGCGTCATGAGTGCGTGCCTACTGGAAGAACTGGAGGAAAGGCTTCGGTTCAGCTAATTGATACACCACTTCCAGCATATGTGCATATCTGGCTGAGCAAATACTAATGAATACATTCACTCTTTTTGTGCGTATCTGTACAACCTTTTGTACAAATGTAGAGTGGCAGCTAGGGACAACTGGCTAAATTCCCTTTTAGGAAGGATTTATTGCAAGTCAGACGCAGAGGTCTGACTGCAGAAGCATGAGGGTACTTCAGGACTCCACATGGGCAGGAATCCTTAGTGGCAACCAGCAGAGATGTATATGCCAGTAGAATAAGCAAAATTTGTGGATTTGGTTTAATAACATCATTCAGGGGTTTACAGCAGCATACAACTCTTGACAAATTCTGCCTTTACTGACATAACTGTTTCAGGATTAGGAATTCTTTCTAAAAGTTTCAGGATTTTGATTGCCTTTGTCTCCAAAATATTGTTTCAAAAATTAAAACCAAATTAACCTAATCATGCACAGTCATTTCAAATATGCATAAAAATCATTGGCTAAACTTTTCCAATCCTAAACCCCCACATTTAAAAGAAATAGCTTTAAAAATAGAGGAACTGAAGAAAGAATTCAAAATAAACCAAAGTCAGGATGCATTCATGAATAAAAAATTATCATTTTGCTCAGTCTGGTTTTGACAAAGTTTAATTCTGTTATGGGAGCAGTGCAACCTGCTTAAGATATACAATTTGGGGTTAATTCTTGAGAACTTAGATGCAGCTACCTGTATTCATGAGGCAGCATAATTTTTTTCCTAGCCTTAAGCAAACTCTCAGGTAACTTTCTTAGTCCTCTTTTTTTTTTCCTTTATGGGAAGCACTCCACACTACTTTTACCCACTCAAATTCCCATGGATAATTGTGTCCTGTGCCTCTTGCAGATGAGAAGCCTCCAGCTCTTGCATAGGACCTTTCCAGAAATAACACGGGAGTATGCCATGTGCTGAGTCAGTTGGTCTGGCATATGGCCTGCAAGTGCAGCCTCTCCAGTATGGAAGTTATTTTGTGACTCATGTGCAGTCATTCTTTTACCTGACAAATGCATATCTACTCACATAATGCAGTAAGCATTAAACTCAGATTCTTGCACTGTAAATCAACTTAATCAAGGTTGGAGACATCCAAGGTTCAAGGAATAACTAATCAGCTGTCTATTTCAAAGTTTAAACTTTTCTAAGCCAACCCCACAAATATAATGGATCTTACACCTATTGGAATTAAACTAACACCTTTTTTTAGTTCGTGTTTTCTTTTTGTTAACATACCAATGAATTCTGCAGCATACTTAAACAAAGGCACATATCATTCTCCTACTTTTTTTTAACTAAAGCACCAATCTGAAAATATCCATTCAACTGTAGGTATCTGTTATAGCTTTAATTTTGGACTGGACAGAAACACTAATTAATGTAGTGTTTTCATGTTCACTAAATTTTGGTTTTGGCACTTACTCTTTCTGTGGGAGAGAGACTAGGAGAAAAACAAAGCAGGCTCAACCTTAAAATTAACAAATAGTTTTATTAACATACACTAAAAGAATAGAAAAAAAAGAAAGTTGGAAAAAAAACCTAAAACAGAATGAAACTTCAAAAACACTCTTCCCTCCCCTTACAAACTGCTCACTTTCTTACAAAACAACATAAAGGGACAAAACTTGTAATTTTCAGTCAGTTTTACTATCTGACAATAGTCTTTTATCAATTCATTAGGGGAAGAGTATCTTTTAGAGTCATGGATCCCACTGACAACTTAGAACAGTTCTCTTGCTGCACTAACTGTATTAACCCATGACAATCCACCCCTTGACTTTGGGAATATAAACCCCATTACTAAGGTTACATACAATATACAACTTTATCTATTTAAAGCAATAAGACTATTCTACCCTTAGACATTTTACTATAATTCTACTTAACTAATACTTGCTTTGCTTTTAGATTCTCCTAGTCAATCTTATCTTGCAGTTTTATTAATTGCCCATATTCTCCACCAAGTCTCTGATAGGTCCCTGTCTCTTCCAAAGCAATTCCCAGGTCCTGACCTGGAGAATTATTCTACATTCTTCTATAGCTAAAAAACTAAACTGTACTAACCCATGATAGTATCCAAAATATGCTTGTATGTCATAAAAGATGTCATATAAGCTATCCAACATTCTCTCAAAACTTTAAAAAATAAACAAAAAATTAAAACTTTAAATTTATTAGCCTAGAATTGTAATTTTTGAAAACTTATTTTGCACATAATTAACCATCTATCTTCCTGTCATACCGTAACGGGTCACAAGATCAGCTATGATTTGGTCACAAGATCAGCTATGATTTTTTATTTATTTTCTGAGTCCTTAGAATAATATTTAGTGTGGTGGTGCGCAGTTTGTTTTATTTGTTTTATGTGGATTTATACATGTTTTATGTAATGGTTCGTTCCTTGTACCCCCCTATTTCGTTAATGGTTTCGACTTGTTTACTCCAAAGTGCTCCCAGTTCGTTTTCTGTCAATCATCCCTTCCCCCTATACCCAGGTTGTCAATCCCCTCTCTCTCCCCTTGGGCGCCCTGTCCATCACTCTAGGACCCTTCCCTGGCTTCTGGAAAGCTCCAGGGAGGGCGTCGAGTGATAGGCTGGGGCCCTGGAAATCCCCTCCCAGCGTTTTGTGGTTGGTCCCTTGTTCTATGGTTTACACCCCTGGTTACACCCCCAAGTTCTGTAATTGGCTGACCGGTTGTCGCCAGCCCTGTTTCCACCCCCCCTTAAAGGTTGCTGCACCCCAGCTCTCGGGGCTCTTCTGGGCAGCAGGACAGAGAGTGCTGAGCTCCGTGCTCCCTCTCCCCTCCATAAAACCGAGTTGTACCCTGTCCAGAGGAGTCAGCCTTTTATTCGGTTGCCGTGGTTGCTTTCCCATCATCGTGCCTGTTGCTGGTGTGGGGGATCCAAGTCCCCACTGGGAGGAGGTGGCTTGCCCAGCCTGCCACCCCGACCATTCCACGTTGCCGCAGTGGGAACCCGCTGAGCTAGCCTGCGGCTGCGCTGGTCAGCGCACATAGGACACTGCGACAATTTAGGACTCTAAGTTGGTTTATGTGAAAGCTGTATAGGTTTGTCAAGTGCTTGAGTAGTGAAAAAGTTTTGGCTTACTGGAATACCACTGTGATTTCAAAATTTTCTGGCTTAAATTCCCCAAGAAAATGAACTAAATTGACATATTAAACACATAACTTTCTTACCTTTTTTTTTTTTAAAGATTTATTGAACAAAAATAAAATCCTTTAAAAAGTTTAAATAGTTCAGTTTGTATTTTCTACAAGGTACTTTAAAAATGAAATGTGTTCCTCAGAATTAATAATAAAACTCTCTCTGTTTCAGTATGGGGATGAATGATTTTTATTTCAGAAAGCATTTTTATCTAATGGATAGCAATTATATTGTATAATATGTTTTAATTCCAGGAGCTAACTTCAAAAGAGCACTGGAAAGATCCCAGCTATCTAAATTGCTAGAGCTCTTTTCAGAGGCCAGAGAAAATGTTGCCAGCATCAGTCTGCCTGTAACTGCATATACTTGCTTCCAGATTTGAGATACTTATGACAATAGCAAGGTTTGATGATCTTGCCCCTCTCAAGGAACTAAACTTGGATAAGATCTCACAGAAACATATTTATAGCTGTACTTTCAGTCATAAGGTGAAACACGCACAGAAACTGCAGGAAGCACTGTAATAAAACACAATAGGAAGGAATGTTCTGCAATTGTTTTATCTTTAAACATCCCTTGTTTTATATCAAAGCAATGCTGAGGTAGCGGAAGAGGCCAAAGTCAACCACTGTGTAGGTGATTAATGGCACTTTCTACCCCAGCAGAATATAAATTTTTGGCATTGTCTAAGAAAGTTTTCTCACCACTAAGTGGCACCACCTCTACAGACAGCATTGGGTGCCTTGGCAGCGTGGCTCCAGCTCCCTCCGCAACCCAAACCAAAAGCATGTGGTCATCACCAGGTGAAATGTTCCACCTGCCAGGATTTTCTGCCATGGTAGTAACTAGACAAAGAGTAAAATGTCTTCCCTCACAGGACTTGGGACACCAGGGCTTCCTTGGCACCCAGATGCCAAGCAGCTGTCCTCAAACTCCACCTACTCACCCCTTGCCCAGGTATCTGGTTCCTCAATCCAGCCAAACACCTGGGCTTCAGCTAGCAATGTCGTGATTCTGCAACAGGCCTTTGCCTTCTTCCTTCATCAAGATGGCTGAAAAATGCTCATGTATGGTGCCTGGTGCCCTACTTGCATGCAGTGGGAGACTATCAGGATGTTAAAATCATTGGCCAAGGTTCTTTTGCAGGGTGCTGAGGCAGGTACATATTACCCAAAAGGCAAAGAAGACTGTGCATCCACAAGCACTTGCTGAAGAGAGATGGGGTGAAGGGTGTGTGTGCGTGCTTAAGAGCATGCAGATTGCAGAAAAATGAATAAGTTCTGTCTGTTACAGGAAGGTAATTTTCAATTAAAGTTCAGCATATTCTTTCAGGCAAAACATGGCAGGCCAGCAGAGCACCTGCTGCTGCAGCCCAGAGGCACTGTGATGAGCCAGCTGTGACCGACGTCACCTTAGCTAAAGCAGGATCTGAGGCTAGATTAGAAACGGAAATGTCACTGCTGGGAACCAGGCACAGATCTCTCAGCACTGGGAGGTGATACCAAAGAGAGTGTCCCTGGTGTGTGTCTGCTAAATGCAGCCCCAGGGTGAGTGTGTCAGTATGTTGTGTGGTTAGGAGAGCTTCCTCGGCAGATCAGAAGTTTGGCTTCCAGACCAACAGCTGAAATTTAGCCAGACAGTGATGGCATGCAAAGGTAACTGGATATGGACTGGAAAAATGTATTAGCAAGGTCCTACACCTGTGTGAGACAGTTTGGATGGAAAGGGACCTTTATGTCTTTAAATTTGTTCACTTCAATTTACTTATTTGCTAGTGTGGAGGTAAAACGGGTGAGTTTATAGGAACTGCAGTGTGGGAAATAGTTGCTCAGGCATAGAGCAGATGGTTAGTTTACCTGTGACTAATTTGCTTTATTTCTGAAATTAAAAAAAAAAAAAAAGGCACGCACTCAGCATACTTTTATTATTAGCCTACTTGTATTATTAATCTTATGCCAACATTTTAAAATCTGCGGTGAAAAAATTTACATTAGAACAAACCCAAAATTTATAAAAACAAATTTATAAATAACATAAACATAATTTATAAAGTGAGAAGAGAGACTTAGATCCTATCTAACACCTTGGACAGCCTACCATGTCACAGAATTTGTATAAACACTTTGCAGTGGGAACGTCTCTGTTAGAATCTCAGTGGCTGCTTCCACGAGTTTTAGTCTTCACATCCTTGTGTAGATTATCACCATTATTACTTGCAGAAAGCTGCTGTATTTTTTGCAACCTCAAAACAGTCGTTATAATTAAATGGACCATCTCTAGAAGACACATAAGGATGCATCTCTAGACTTCAGATGATAATTTGGAGGTTTGTGTTCAAAGGCATCTGTGAAAACTCATGCATTCTATTTTCCTTTAAAAAAAGTAACTCCTGTTCTATCAGGAAAGACTATTGCTACTCAAAATATATAGCTATGTATTGCTCTAACAAGGGTATTTATAATATGTTGTGTAATGCAATGTATCTGGGGGGGGTGGGGAAACCATTTAAAACAAATATCACAATTAATTCAAAGCAAACAACCTTATTCTTCAACATGTACCTTCAGATTTGCTGCATGCCAACTAAAATGTATTGTTAGATTTTTTGGTTTTTTTCTATCTGGCACTCTTATCAAGGGGACCTCTGGAAATAAGTAAGTATCACATGGCAATAAGTGTCACACTGCAATTACTGTTATTGTAACCTACAAAAATATTTTCTGGAGGCCATAGAGCCCCTACTGCATTTGATAAAATAACATGGTCATGCATTCTGATTCTGAATGAGTTGAATGAGAGGATGACTTCAATGCCTCACAGATACATCTGTAATTTCTGTAATGCTTTCCATATCAGGTTGTTCTTGATATTTATTTTATTTGGGTTTCTGAAACAGCATGAGGATTACTACAATAAAATGACAGCTACATTTAATTAAGGCATGACTGATGTATCTGCAAATAAGAGAATTTTATTTTTCATTTGGAACCCTTGCAGACAGAACATGATTTCTGTTGGTTTTTTTGTTGTTGTTGTTTAATATTCTACTGATTTTTCTACTGCTTAAGAAAAAAATAGTGCTGCATCTCAAATCAAGTAGTTAAGATATCAAGTGTTATCAAATAGCTACTTCTGGTTGACACATGAAATTGATCTTAGTCGCATATTGGTGTTGCTCATCCTGGATTGTGAAGGCAGGCAATCCTAACAAAAATATTCCCTATGTACATTATTTAAAAAAAAAAAAAAAAAAAAGTTATTTTCAGGAGCTTCAGTTGTGCATTTGTATGAGCTTCTTCTAAACACTCCCAATAACAGAGACTGGTCAGAGGGCACTTGAAGAAAATAAATAGAAACAGAATATGGCCACAGCTGAACAGAATTCACTTAAATATTCAGGAAAATATTGATAGAAAATATCGGGGTACCTCAACAAGTAAATGCTGGTAAAATCTGTTCAGCTGTAACATCTGGATGGCTTGAGTAAAAAGCATAAAATTAAATCCCACTTTGAAATAAATGTATTAAAGTTACCACAGTATTCTGGGAGCTTGTGTCAGTTATTCCAGAAATCCAATTTGTTGCAGATATACTGGAGGTTCACAGAAGAGGTAAACAGATACTGTGGTGAAAAATTCTATGGGAGTAAGTAGGTAGAGGATGGGGAAGTTATTTGTTCATATTATTTGCTCTAGGATATTCATTTCATGTCCAAATTAAAACTGGGCGAGGGTATTTGCATTAGCTATGCTTTAGTGCAAAACCAAATCACTTTGTTATTATGAGTTAGCAGTTTTTCTTCTTACAGGAAAAAATGAAAAGCCCTATTTCTTGGACATATAAGCAGATGAGCTGTCACCATAGCAACAAAAAGACGTATCCATCGCGTCATTCTGTCAAACAGCCCCTGCATGTGACTCCGAGCTCACATTCCTTACTTCCATCTGAAAGTAGATTTTAGTCCTGCCATTCAATAAAATCAATACCCAGCAGGATGTTTTCTGTCTGTCATAGTTTAGAAATAAAAAGCTACTCGTAGTAGCCTTTCTTGTCTTAAATGAAATGTAAAAGTTGTTTATCCATCATGTACTAGGAGTTAATGAGAAATAGAATTAATAGAAAACACATCATTAGTTTCCACGAATGCTAGGCTTGCTCTTGGTCTGTATTATGCTTAGTGATTCAGTCATGTCTTTGTTGCAGAGTATTATGACAGGGGTTTTTTTCACAGCTTCCAGCAGTGAGTCTGGTTTAAGAGAAACACCATGTTTCTCTCCCAGAGTTATGAAAGAGGCTTTGATTTCTCCACCAAGAGGAGGAGAATCACACTGCAAATATGATTTACAAATTAGGTAGCAGAAACCAAATACAACTACAAAGTGTTAATTGATTGTCCATTTCCTTTGCAACTCTGAAGCAGGATTTTATTTTCATGTTCTTGCCCTCTTCAAAAGTGTTTTCTAGCTTCTCTCTCAGACTTGAGAAGGTCGTTTTTACTTCGCCTTATCTTTCCTCTTCATCACCATTAGATTTTCATCTAATCACCTCTACACCTGCAGTGTGATAAGAACCAATACATTTGGCCTCTGATTTCCTGGTCTAATTCGAGAAGCCTTCCCGAGTATTACAAAAGCAATGGTCATTTGCACCTGTGTGGGTTCTGCATTTTACCTCAACCAAGTCGACTCAGGCTCAGATTCCATATGTCAAATGACTACTGCAACAGCAGTCTCTGGGAGAAAAGACGTAACCGTTGCCTCATTAGGTAGATCCTGAGGCAACCATGCTGCTGATGTTTTGAGCTCTTTGTGTGTTGAATGGTTTGTGATGAATACCAGTTGTGCCTAAGTGTAACACAAACTTTCACAAAGCTTCAGTTTAACTACAGACTGATCCTACCTTGGGATTCATACACCAGCATGACAGTAATGGAAGATATACAAAATAGATGGAAAATTTCTGATGACAAGAAAGAACCATCTCTTTGTATCACTACATTAAAGCAATGAATGGTATAACCTACACAAGAATGTATGGTGCCAGAACCTGAATTTTTTTCCCTCAATAATGCTTTCTTTAGTCTTATCTGAGTAAGACTGAAGGAGATCTATAAAAACTGCTCTATTTCTCTCTGTCTTTGAAACACACATTTTAGATGCATGAAAATGTAAAATGCATGAAAATGTAAATAAATGAGGCAAGAGTCTATACTCAAGTGAATTAACAGATATATGGAAAAGTGATCTGCAAAATGTCAGCTTTCCATATAAAATTAATGGTCTTGAAATGCTATCTAAGCAACTTCTGTCAGTTTCAGTCAAGCCAGACCAACTGATAGTTTCTAAAACAGATTGCCAGGATCGTGCCAGTGAAACTGTTTCTTGTAGAAGCGGGAAGTGAATTTGGCAATCTCCTGCTGGTGGTTTTGTCTGGTATTGAGTTAATATGCAAGTTAAGGTAGTATGGGCCATGCTGGAAACGCTGTAGATAACACAGTGACGTTTTTGTTCTCTCTGAGCAATGCTTACATGGAGTCAAGACCTTTTCTGTTCCTCACTTCACCGCTCCAGTGAGGAGGCTGGGGTAGCACTTAAGGGAGCACAGCCATGACAGCTGACCCCAACTGACCATGTGGCATTAGCCTCAGCATACAAACCTGGGGGAAGAAGGAGGAAAGGGGGCACATTCCAAGCGATGGTGTTTGGCTTTGCAAGTCCCTATTGCATGTGATGGGGCCCTGCTCCCCTGGGGAAGGGTGAACACCTGCCTGCCCATGGGAAACAGTGAATTGTTTGGTTTTGCTTGCTTGTGTGGCTTTTGCTTTACGTCTACCTGTGTTTATCTTAACCCATGAGTATTCACACTTTCAGCCTTTGGGCTGTCTCCTCAATCCCGCTGTGGAGGAGTGATTGAGTAACTGTGTGGTGCTTAGTTGCAGGCTTGGGTTAAACCACAACACTCATGTCAAAAGAAATGAAGAAATCACATTGTATACTCCTTTATTATTAGGTGTTATTAGCAAAACCAAGAATCAGTCCAAGTATTATGTCTAGCAGTTTCGGTGTGGGGTTTTTTTGGGTTTTTGTTTTTTGGTTTTTTTTAATGAAATAAAATATTTGAGTTTTAATCCTAAAACACAAACTCTCAGGTGCTTGGAACTTCAACTCTAAATCCAAAGTTCAAATGTTTTCTTTTTACTTTCAAACTAGTTAGTAGTTCCCGGAAAGACGAACACCACATTGAGGAGTGGGACATAAATAACTGTTCTCAGAAATTAACAAGGTTTCAAAAAAATGGGTTACAAGTCTGGACAGTTTGTACTGGCTTGATTACTCCACATATAGTGTTCACTCACACAAGTCTCATTTATGAATTTAATTAGACTGCTTCTGCCACCAAATTTGATTCTCCTTAGCTGCCATACGGACAGGTCTGCCTAGATTAAGGTTTATGTCAACATTTCTGCATTTCTTTCCAGTCTTGAAAAGTTTCCACCTGACACTAGGTGGGCACTAGTCCTTCATCAGAGATACCGGCCTTATCAGTTCTCCAGTTTTACAAATACTGTCATTTTCTGCTGACCTAAAGTTTGTTCCACCTGATTTCTCTGCTGACAAGTCTGGTTCAACAGAGCCATTTTGCCTCATTTGGTGAGCTTCTGGTTTTTTTGGCATTAGATCTCTCAATGTACAGCTCCAAGTCAGAACCTGGGCTATCACTAGGTCCTAAATGTGCGAAATCAAATGACTTGGCCCTTCTCAGTTTAAGTTTATGCGCATGAACAGATTGCCAGTTTTCCAAGGCTCTTATTAATCAGCTTCCCTATAATTTCAAAGCTGTTCCCTTAGCTAAAATAGAAAACAAAAATTATCTACAACCACCATGCCTTGAAGAAAGGACTGTTAAGTCATCTTTTTAATCAAAATACTTTATGCTTAGGAAAAAAAAAATGAACAAAGATAATTAGAAAAAAATACTATTATTTTGAAGGCCATGCAATATTTTTTGTATGTTTTCTGTAAGATGTACTGCATTAACTTTAAAGGCAAGTGTAGAGTCTTTAGCCTATGTAAATAAGAAAATAGCTCTCTGGGGGTTTTTTTTAAGTCACTATTACAATTTTATTCAGATATGCCATTGTTTTCCATTATTTCATAGATCTGTGGATATTAAATCATGTCAGTTTCCATTTGTGAGAAGCTTGATGATATGTATACTTAGATTTATTCTATAATTTATTATAGTTTTATATTTAGAATTTCATAGCTTCCAATGCCCCTCATTAAAGCTGTGGCTTTGCAGGAGCGAGTGCAAAATCTCCAAAGGTAAATGCAGCCCAAGTGCCAGTGCTTCCCAAAGGGTATAATGTGGTGTATAGTGTGTCATGAGGACAGTAGAAACTTGGCAGTACCCTGTTTGCTCTGCCATTTGTTTTTAGCTAAATAACCTACTTTACTGTTTTCTCCTGTGACCCAAGAAGAAAAAAACAGATAGATTAAGGTTTTGTCATGGGTTGGCACAGTTTAGTTTTTAGTTAGAGAAGAACATGGAGTGTTTTTCCCTGTCAGGACCTGGGAATTGCTTTAGAAAGGACAGGGACCTATCAGAAGGTTAGTTGGGATATTGGCATCTGTTTTGACCACTGAGAATGTCAAACGTGACTTTTGTCAGTACCCATATGAAACCCTGGTTTCGGGCAGGTCGGCCCTTTTCTCTTTGGCCAGAGAGAGAGGTACTGTCGTACGGCAGCCGGGGGTGGGCCGGGGCGGGCTGAGGCGGGCCCAGAGGAGCGGCCCAGGCCGGGCTGTGCCTCGGGCCCAGCTGCTGCCGGCACGGGGCCGGGCAGGCTCTGCCGGCCGGGCCCTGATACCAGCTACGGGCCTGGCTGGGCCGGGGCCCGCCCCGATTTACACTGAGGGGCGGGCAAAAATGGCATTCGTGATCCTGCCTGGTTCTTTTTGATTCCGGACTGCCTGGGTCCTCTGATCTCTGATCTTTCTGTGTGATTCTTCCCCACTTCACCAGTGCAGCCTTGAAAATCTTAACACCATGAGCTGCAGAGAGAGAGACAAAGACTCTGGGCAGATTTAACACTTTCCTGGCAACATGAAGCTTCCAAGGCTTATCGCTTTCCTGAGAGAAAAAAGAAAGGGACAGAGTGCAGAGCATAAATGAAAGGACTATTGGGACAAGGGTTGAGGAGTTTGACATTCCATTTTAGGATAGATTTCTTACTGAGCCACGGAAATGAACTCTATATTTAGATTATCCCTTTATATCATGGGAAAGATAGGCATTTGGGGAGATGATTGTTTAGATTTGTGTGTGGATTTGAACAAAGGTGTTTGTGATGGACTTAAGTGGTATTAATCCCATAAGATGCTTGAACAGAGATAGAGATGAGAAGCCCTCTGTGCCGGTGACGAAGTGAGAAGATATCTCTATTCCTTGAGATGAAGAATCCTTTGCCTTTGGAGTTATTCTTCTCTAAAAGGTGACACCTCAATATGCGAAAGTCTAAGACCCATGACCCATAAGCAGCTTGGGAAACTGCTCCTGGGAGGGTCACAAAGGCAGGTTTCCCTGGGCAGTTGTTTTTGTGTCAGTTAAACCCACGCGAGAACTGTTCGAAGTTGTCAGTGGGATCCATAACTCTAAGAGAGACTCTTCTCCTAAAGAATTGGTGAAAGACCATTTTCAAATGGTGAAACTGACTGAAAATCACAGGTTTTGTCTCTTTATGTTGTTTTGTAGGAAAGTTAACTGTAGTGGGAGGGAAGAATGTTTTTGGAGTTTCATTCTGTTTTGTTTTAGTTTTTTTCCTCAACTTGCTTTTTCCATTCTTTTCGTGTGTGTAAATAAAACTATTTGTTTATTTTTAAGCTTGAGCCTGCTTTGCTTTTCCCCTAATCTTTCTCCCACAAAAAGAGAATAAAGCTTAGGACCACTACACTAAATTTGGTAACCAGAATTTGGCGAATATGAAACCACTACAGGTTTTTATCCATCACAAGCAGTTCAAAGGGCTGTCTTTCGTGGCTGAGGATCTCAGAGCTGTCAGTGCAATTCCCTTGTTGTGTAAGCTTTGACTCTGCTGTCACTGACAGTGGGATTGGGTGTGTGTATTCATCTTCTGAGGGAGAATTACCAGGTACACTGTCTGTGTGACTTAAATAAGTTGCACTCTCAGTAAAGATGGTATAAAATGTTCAGAAACCTTACAGATGTTGTGCTGGGATCACAATACTTAGAGTGACATCAAATATTTCCCCACCACATCATCTGAAGACTCAGTCCCTAAGAGCCCAGTGTCCTCCACTACCAGTAAGAGCAACAACCTGACAATTGTCGTGATTTTATTTTGTTTGTCAGCTTTCGTCATTGCCTGTCATTACTCATACTGGGGGATGGAAATACCTGCAATGTAGTGCAGAGGGAAACAAGTGCAGTGAATACACCCTATAGAAATATTTTATATTAATGCAGTCTTTTCTATTTTATTTTAAAAAGATATAATACAGCTTAAATGAATGAGCACTGGTTAGTCATACTGGTACTCCCCAAAGCTGTCTCTAATAGCAAAAATTATATAGTGTAGATATTACAAAAACATTCAAGAACTGTTCATCATAACAAATATTCAGACACACAACAAGACATGGAGTGCAGGTAAACTAATTCTTCACATTTAATTCGTCCAACTGAATTACTCTTTCTGAATACAGTTCCTTTGTAAATTTAGAGGAAGAGGAAAATGAACAGCTCCATAGGAAACCAGAAAAGCCAAGCAGATGTGGAACATTTAGCATTGCAACTTTAATCACAATTTAAAAATATTTTTTCAACATTTGTTAAAAAAAAAAAAGAACTTATACACAAAAGAACAAAAACTAGGTGTACTGCTAGTACTGCATAAAGAGCACCTGTTCTCATTAGGATGGTATCTTATTTTCTTCACAGTATACCACTTTAATGGATCCAGCAGGGAAATAGCAACAAAAACTAAGCAACTAGAATGTCAGTGTCATCTCTGTGGAAACATCAGCATTTATTCATCATCATCTTCAGTGCTATAAGATATCACCTAGAGAATTTCTTCTGAGATTTTTCTTTTTCTAACAAGGGTTTAGCCTAATTTATATTCCCTACATGTAAAATGCAGCTTTATTGTTTTAAATTACATGACTTCTATATCTGTCTGCATAAAATCCCTTTTAAGGAGAAACAAAGTATTCTGTTGCCTTGATCGCAGGTTTTTGGCCTAAAAGAAAAAAAAAGATTTTTTTATAGTTTCTCCCACTTGTCTTTCATGTCAGAAAATAATGATGTGATTAGTGCTTTTCTCTCCATCCCCTGGGTTCCTGTAGTTGTTCTTCTTATATGAAAACTTCAATATTTCATTCAAGCAGATTAGCATTGAATCTTCAATAAACTCATAGAGCACATTAACATTTCCAATGCCTTTATCTGATATATATCATGTAGTTTTCACCTATCTTTGAGTTTTGTTTCTTCACTAAACTGATAATCTTTTTCAGTTTATAATAGTCTGGTTTAGGCAAGAAATCGTTGCCTAATAAAAGTGGACCATGGACTGGTAGTAGTACCTGGAGTACAATGGCTCAAGGACCACCAGCTAGAGTACGCAGGATTTCAGGAATTTTGAGTGACTACTAAAACTAAATTGCTCTTATACCAGATCATAAAAAAGCAAGGAATTGCTGTGGTTCAATGACAGTTTTAACCATATGTTTCTTTATAACTAGCCATAACATGATATTAATGAAGAAAAAAAATGTCATCCTTGTGCCTACACAGGGCTTGATAGGGTATCAGTTATTCTTTTAGTTTCTCCCTTACCTATAAGATAATAAGTTGTGGAATGCTGTCAACTGCACTATAAGCAGATTCAAAAAGACAGTGATAAATACTCTGGGTTGTGACAGTGAATAGAAGGTCTTCTGTTTTGAACTCTGTGTGTGTATTTACCACTGCTATAAAGCATTAAATGTTAGGTATACTGTGGTGGTGCAAGAATTGTTTTATTAGGTTTTTATAAGAAGTTTTATGTTATAGTTCATTTCACTGTATTCCCAGTTCTGTAACCGTTTTGTGTTTTCTGTATAATAAGGTGTTTTGTGTCAATCATCCCACCCCCCGCCTATCCGTGTCCATCCCCTCTGCCCCCCCCACTCTGGGGCAGCCTGTCTGTCACTCCAGGAGCCCTCCCAGATTGTGAAATCTCAGGGGAGGGCTTCAGGTGATAGGTAGCCTGGGGGGAATTCTTTTGGCTCTGGATTTTAGTGGTCCGAGGCTTGGGGGTAGGCACGCCTTCTTACCCCCTGAATCCCCTGATTTGTTGTCTTGTTGTAACCCACCCCCGGAACCCCTCCCCCGCTTATAAGGTGGAGGAGGGAGATTCTCGCTCTCTCACTCGCTGGTCTCTCTGGCCTGAGGTTTGGACCAGCTGCGGACTTCCCGCAGCTGGGCCTGAATAAACATCTTTTAACCTGCAAAGCTGAGAGCCAGCCTTTTCTTCTGCTGCCATTGCTGTCACGACACTACTTGGTCCAGCTGCTGCTGAGAAGCCGAACCAGCAGGTAAAGATAACCTGCGTGCCCATCCGAACTGGGAACATCTTGTAGCTGTGCTGACCAGAGCTAGCTGGAAGTCAGCGTCCGCCCAGTGTGGGGACAGGAACCAGCAACAGTATACATGTAACAAAAATTTACCCAAAAGAGTATCATAAATAGTTTTAGAAAAGCTTATCATCCCCTTATGGCTATATTCTGTGGGGAGCTCTTTCTCTTGGGCTTCTGCAGCTATAGAAGCAGGCTCCAGTAAAATGAACTTAGCAACAATGTCTGGGATTCAAATTTCATATGCTCATTAGAATTGTGGTGTATTAGGAGGCAATGAAGAGAGGAGTGAAATAATTGATTTTTGTTTCACATCTTATGTTGCATAGAGAACTTTTTTTTAAGTGAAGTTTTAATCATTCTTTCATTTAAATGCATTATGTCAGTGATGGGTTGATTGATTGATTGACTGATTGATTAAATGAAAGAAAGAAATGGGCATTTTACCAGACTGGGAACTCAGTGGCTTTTCAGGTTCAATTACTTTCTCTATGGGCTCCTGAGGTGTTGGTACTCTTGACTGTCTCCACTCTGATATTATGTCACATGCTTCTCACCCCCTATTCCAAACTGCATCAAATTGCATCACATGTACTTTAGGAATGCACAATATACTACAGCAAAAATAGTCAGAAACATAATGGAAGAGCCAATTAAAGTACAAGCTTAAAAAATAATTCATTTGCTGTTGCAATTTGTATATTCTATACAAGATAAGGCATGTAGGTTGCCACAACGTTGCTATGACTCAAGGTACTTTGCTATATTGAATAATTTTTGTATATGATGAACGAGATGGGTGGCTGTGCTGACTTCTGTGGGGCTGAGAAGTACAAAGAGCATTGCAAGGGGTTTCCAGAGCCAGAGAAGCCTGACCAAGAGCTGAGACGCTGACCAGGAACCTAACAGGAAACCACTAGGAACAGGCAGCCCTTGCAAGCAGGACTGACTGACCTGGCAATAGGTGTTGCTGTGGTAGATATCAGTGAGCTGAAACTGAACTCCTCAGTCAGTTTGGTGAGGCTGAAGGCTTCAGACAGCTGATGACAGCAGCAGTCCATATGATAAACTCTGTGAGGATGAGCCCTAGAATGAGTGTTGCAATTTATGCAGCAGTTTGCACAGAAAGACACACAGGGAGGGTGCAGGGAGGGTGCAAGAAGGGCTCCCCTCCTTAGGAAGGTCAAAAGAGTAGCAGAGCCAGAGGGCAGCAGATAGGAGCAACAGTTAATGCTGAGGGAGGGAAAAGAGCTGGCTTCTTCTCTCCAGCCTTAGTCTGAACTTCCATTGTTAATGGATTATTATGCGCTGTGGCATTAATTACCCAGCAGTGTTGAAGTTTCTGCACCAGCAATGTCTGTTCACCCAAACAGACCTTCTGACTGACTGTAGGTGTAGCTCTGCAGGCCTCTGGTTGTAAAGAGTGCCTGGTGCCTGTACAGGAAGTTAGGGCTGACAGTTATCTCCTCTGCAGAAAGTGCGTCCCTGTCAAGGAGCTATGTCACCAGTTGAAGGAGTTACACAAACAAGTAAGTAGGTTGAGCAGCATTCCTGAGTATGGGAAAGAAATAGTTTGGACATTCAAAGCAATTGCAGGCGCAGGTGTTTCAACCTCAATCTACATCAGAGATGCAGGTGGCCTCTGTGCCTGATCTCACAAGGAGTCAGATGTCAATAAAAGATGACAATTTTATTTTTTATTGGCTAGAAACGAAACCATGGATGAGGTGGTTGAAGCTTCAAGTAAGGCAATTGAGTCATCAGGCCTGAAGAATCAATAAGAGATTGGGATGGGTGGCTCCCTACCACAGAAGACAGAGACACCCATCTGCTGACCTCACCAGTTGTCCAAAGAACTTTGTTGCCTGCCAGGGGTTTGAATCAGAGATGTCATGGACAGACTGCTAAGGCTTGTCAACACATCTGGCTATTACTCCCTGCTGGTCTTTCTCATGAGTGCTAATGATACCAATGGTAAATTGAAAACAATGAAACTGTTTTCAGGTCTCTGGGGAGCTCAGTTGAGGGTCTGGGTGCCAAGGTAGTTATCCTCTTAATATTGCCAATTAGGGTAAATGGCAAGAGAAGAATTAAATGGACTTACCAAGTGAATCACTGGGTATGCCATTGGTGCTGTCAACAGTGTTTGATTTTTTTAACTTTGGGACCCTGTTTGCTGAGATTTACAGCTGTTTGGAAGAGGTGGGATCCACCTCACTAAGTTGAGCAACGTGTTTTTGTCAATAAAATGGCCAATCTGGTAAAGTGAGCTTTGCACTAGAAAATGTGGGTAAAGGGCAATGATTAGTGTCAACCCAAATAGCAACAGAAGGCTTAAGAAGAGATACGCACATGCAAGTAGCCAAAAATATAACTACAAGACAAGACTATGGGGCATGCCTTTGTACCTTTCCTGGGATACAGACATAGTCAAATACTTCTATAAAGTGCCCGTATACCAATGCATGCACTATAGGAAACAAACAGGAGGAACAGTAGATCTGTGTGTAATCACAGGGCTTTGACCTCATTGCAATTACAGAAGTGTGGTGCGATAGCTCACATGGATGGAGTGTTGTCATGAAAGACCACACACTATTCAGGGAAGACAGACCAGGAAGGCACCATGGTAGAGCTGCCCTCTGAATGAGGCAACTCTTGGAATGTATTGAGCTCTGTCTTGAAGTGAATGATGAGCGTGTCGAGAGCTCATGAGTTAGGATAACAGATCAGACTAGTGAAGGTGACAATGTTGTGGATGTTTGCTACAGGGTGCTTGATCGAGATGAAGAAGTGGATGAGAACTTCTACTGGCAGCTTGAAGCAGCCTCACAGCCACAAATGCTGGTTCTTAAACTTCCCTGACATCTGCTGAAGAAGCAATGCAGCAAACAGTTCAGGATGTTCCTGGAAAGTGTTGATGACAACTTCCTGGCACAGATGGTGGAGAGTCCCACAAGGAATGGTGTGCTGCTTGACCTCATCATAACAAACAGGGAAGGCCTTGTTGGAGATGCAAAGGTTGAGGGCAGCCTTTGCTGTAGTCACCACGAAATTATGGAACTTGGTATCAGATGAGGAGGAAGCAGGGCAGCAAGTAAGACTGCAACCATTGACTTCAGGAGACCTAAGTAAACCTCCTCAAGGATCTTATTGGAAGAGTCCTGTGGGAATGGACCCTGCAGGTAAGAAGAATCAAAGAGAGCTGGTCAATATTCAAGGATCACTTTTCCAAAGGTCAAGAACAATGCATCCTAGTAAACAAATAATCAGGCAAAGAGGGCAAGAGATGTGCATGGATGAATGAGGAACTTCTGTCATTGCTTAG
This sequence comes from Hirundo rustica, assembly GCF_015227805.2. NCBI lineage: Eukaryota > Metazoa > Chordata > Aves > Passeriformes > Hirundinidae > Hirundo > Hirundo rustica. Next base: position 31,243,411 of record NC_053454.1, read on the forward strand.
GTGTAAGCAGGAAATACACAGCAGGTGGAAGCAGGGTACGGCCACTTGGAAAGAATACAGACAGATTGTCAGAGTAAGTAGAAATGAGACAAAGAAGGCCAAGGCCCATCTGGAAATGTGTCCGGCCAGGAATGTTGGGGACAATGAGAAGGGCTTCTTTGAATACATCAATAAAAAAAGGGAAACCATGGATAATGTGGGCCAATTACTAAACGGAGAGGAGACCCCTGTAACAGAGGATGTAGAGTTGATGAATGCCTTCTTTGCATCATCCATATTGTCTCAGAAATTTTAATTTTTTGTCACAACTTGAAAATATATTTTGAGTTTCCTTTCCAGTTTCAAAAGATATTTGGGAATCTAAAATATATGGGAATGTCAAATCATATTTGGCAATTAGAAACAATTCAAAATTTCATTCTTCTCAATGACTTTGGAAGGAGGGTCTCTAGTGCAAATACCTCTGCCTTGGAGTTCAAAGTAGTGAGCACTTTAATGCATGTATACCTCTATATATGCCCTCTAAAATGAGTTTGGCCTATAACAAACCATGATATCTGGGTAGAATTATACAATGCCCAGAGTTTCTCGAAGGGCTTCATCCATTTATCATGAGACCACATTTTCATAGCTCCACATTTTCTGGGGAAAAAAAATTAATTTTATTTACAACACAAAACATCCCTTTTCTGCTAACACTAGTACCAGCTTCCAGAGCCTTTTTGTTTCCAGGCATCATGCTCCATTGATATTTCAAAACACATCTACATTACAAGGCCAATTCTAGCACAGCCACACTGGCATATCTTCTGCTAGAGATGCAGCATAGGCTGACAGGAGAACCTTTTCAGCTGTCATAGCAACACTACCTACCCTGCATAACATAACCGAAAATGGCAAAAGCACTTTTGCATCAGCATGGCTGTGACAGACACCAGGGGGATGTTAATACACTGTGTTTGCTGAATACCCTATCATGCACAATATCCTATTTTTCTGTGTGGTGGTACTTTAACATCATAATTCAGAATGTTCTTAATCAGTGCTGGAAAATATAATCCTTATAAGAGAATCACAGAGTGGCTGAGATTGAAAGGGACTTCTGGAGGTTATTTGGTCACTTATGTCAGACGTCAGACTCAGTCAGAAAGGAGCAGGTTCCTGTCTGGATCACAGGCCTTCAACTAGACCTTTGAAGCTAAGAGAATGAGTAGTATTAAGATGGAAATGTCAACTAAGGAATGAACGAAACAGATTTTGTCCATATATAAGACTCCCTGTACAGAAAGCAAATACAAAGAGATGCTCTTTACACACAGAGCTGGCTTTCAGGAGGGCAGGTTTGGTGCCGTGAGAAAAGCGTAGGCTGTAGTCTGCCCTGCTTATTCCTGCTACCAGAAGAAAATGGGACAGGCTGAGATTTTGCACAGACTTAAGAGGTGGAAAAAAATTCCACACTTGTTCTGCAATTATAAGGATATGGTTTGCCCTCTGGGGCTTTCAGAAGGTTGCAAACAACTAACAAACAAGCTAAAAGTAGTGTGTCTAGTCCCAGAGCGTGATGTCTAGTCTTGCAAAAGAGACAAAGGTTTCAGCTGTCCTATCCACAATGTGTCGTCTTGATAGATTGGAATTGTTCTCCATTTATAATATCCAGTCTAGAGAAGACTAAGGGGAGACCTCATTGCTGTCATTGCTATAACATCCTCACAAGGGGAAGCAGAGGGACAGGTAGCAATCTCTTCACCCTGGTGACCAGTGCCTCGAGGAAAGGGTACAGAGCTGAGTTAGGAAAAGGAAGGTTCAGGAAAAGGTGTTTCACCCAGAGGATGGTTGGGCACTGGAACAGGCTTCCCAGAGAAGTGGTCACAACACCAGCCTGACAGAGTTCAAGAAGTGTTTGGACTATGTGCTCAGGTGCAGGGTGTTACTCTTGAGACTGTCCTGTACAGGGCCAGGAGCTGGACTTGATGATCCCTTGTGTGTTCCTTCCAACTCTGCATAATCTATGCTTCTATGATGTCCTTATAATTATGTAAACTGGGGGCAAATTTTCCTGAGCCTTATGTGTAAAATTTTAAATAGGTGAGAGTACTGACAGAAAAGTATTTCAAACAATGCCAGACTCAGCTGTTTAAATTTTTTGAACCTGTCACTAAGCCCCTTGTTAAATAATACTGTTTTCACAGTTCTGAAATTAACACTGAAGCAAAAACTTTTACTGTAAAGAATTTAATTTTCAAAATGTAAAAATATTTTGCAACTACAGTATCTGGTGTGTTCCTTGCATTTACAAAGACATATTTAATCACAGCCTTCAGGAATATGTCTTGCTACTAGACTTGTGTAATCCTGAAAAATTCTGAAGGTATAAGAAATTGCTTATGGAGACTATTTTAAAATTTCTGTCACAGAAAGAGGCTAATAAAGTTGTCTTTCTAGCAATGTAGGAAGCTATTGAACATGCACAGAGAACCTTCAACTAGGCAGAAGAAAAGGAGTTCAAAGACTAGTATTACCCTGAAGAGTTAAAGAAGGTGAGAGCCAATCAGGATGGAGTTAATTAAATGGTGCAGATATTGAAAAAAAAAAAAAAAAGTAAAGCAGGTAACCGTACTAACAAAATGTTGTTATGGTTCTTAAATTACACAAGTTAGGTAGACATTTCTTATATTTGTGATACACAGACAAAGTGTTATTGGAGAGGTTAAAATGTATGATATGTTCTTTTGGATATTTGAAGTATTTGTTTGGATTTTTGATTGCTTTAAATATTATTCTGCTCAGTAATGCCTATGCTAGAAGCTGGTATTTGAAGAGAACAAGAAGGTTCTCTTTCAGAGAATTTAAAGAGGCATTTAAAATGGCATTTTGATCACAGTAGTTCTGAAGAGTTTGTGAGGCCTAAGATAGGCAAACCAGAAGTAAAGAGAAGCCTGTCCATACAGGTAATTATTTCTCAGCCATTGCATAAGTCAGTTCACTTAATTTTTTTATTGATGGGAATTGCACACGTAATACTGATTTATACTTTGTATGGATGTACTTTGTTTTGTATTGTAAAAGAAGATTGAACTGATCTTGTTAACAAGAGCACTAGCGGTTCTAGGAAATTATCCAACCTCCTGAGGAATATTTTGGCAGCAGTCTTAATTTGACCTGTGGTGTCAGCACTGTCATTGCACAGCTCTGTTTTAGCAGGTTTTTCTTTTCCTTTTTTTTTGCTCTGCCCCTTTTTATGCTCTGTCAGGCAGAGTCCACACTGAGATCAGCCAGAAACTTGCTATACCAGGAATCATTTGATGTAGCCCTCATTGCCTATTAGATGCTGAACAAGGGAGGACTTTGCCAGAGTGAGATGTGAGATGTCGCTTACTGAAACTTCAGAAAATAGAGATTATCTACTTTGTCTTCCAGTGGGATGCAACATCCAAGGCAATTTAGTTCTGCACTGTAATTTAAAAATGCCTCTGGTTTTTGGAGAAGATAGTGGCATATGGTACTTTTGCATGGTAGAAGCATTCTTGTTAAATTATGTTGCACTAAATTTTAAGGATTATTAGTTTACAGAAAAAATACATAACATTTTCCCTATTGTCCCTCTTTCTGTTGTATATGAATCAGGGATTAATCTGCACAACATATATTTTTGGTATCTCCTCTGCTATGTAAGAAAGAGAACAACACGGCACAGTAGTAAAATATAATATCTCTTGACTACATGAAATCTCATACTTTTATTTTGTACTATATAATTTATAAATTGATTTTCTAGACTCAGGAGGACACGTTAAGTTCGTTCAGCTTTCAAGACCATAATGCTCCACCAAATTGTCTTGTTCTCATATCTGGCAGGATACTGAATACCTCTGTAACAATTTTAAAAGAGAAAGGAATGGAAGAGAAATGGAAGGAATGGAAAGAAGCTGGAAGAGAAAGGCTACTTTTAAAATGATATGACTTATTTATAAGTACAGTAGCATTCATCCACTCTCTTGCATCATGGAATAATTTTTATTATTTTGAGATTGTATTTCAGGAAAATGCATTTTCTATTTAAAAAACAGAGAAGTAATACTATGTCAAATTCAAACACAAAGGTAAAACCTTTAGTAAGCTCAGTGTAAGATTAATGTGTAAAGTGAAAATGCAAATGGCCTATTTTATATTTACATGATTTCCAGGACTTTTAATTGACAAACTCAGTTTTCCAGGATATTTGTTGGATCCTGCATATATGTTTATATAGATCTCAGAGTGCTTACAGTCATATTCTTGACAACTTAATCAAGTTAATTTATATGTAATTACAAGGACTCAGACTGAGGTTGCTGGAGTAGTTTCTATTGCAACATAATTAATATTCATTCTTTTCTCTTGATCACTGTGTGACAAGGGTACATCCCAGCTTAGCATGGAATTTGAGTTCCCAGCAGAGAAAAGCCTGGGTAATCAGCTACAAAATGCTGATGTATAGACTGAGTCCAGCTCCGGGACTATTGAGCAAACGTGTACCTATATTCCCACAAAAGGCTGATCTTGTCATCTCACATAAATATATAAGTAAGGCAGTGTGATTTGGTATGAGTTAGCAAATCACAGCCAGATCGTTTGACAGTGTCAATATGTCCGGTTGGAGTAGGTCTACCCATGCTAAGCCGCCTTCTGTGCTTCGAGCCCGGCCACGTCCCTCCCTGTCACACCTCCTCTCTGGTGGCTCCCAGAGAATATGACTGACACCCAGGCGCTGAGGCCATCAGTGTGGGCTGCCTCTGAATCCTCATCTGACCATCGCAGGCAAACAATGTACAAAAGGGCAGACGTGGTCAATCTTTCTTTGAGATGCAATTGGGGTCAAAATAACTGACTCTGACTTTCTTTGCTCATTTCTGATCATTGTTGTCTAAATATTTAGGCACCCATTTCTATGCAGTTACTGTACTATTTATAGAAGTATGTCCAATAAGGATACTGTTAAGACTGGTGCCAAATACAAACCCTAACAAATAGATTGGTACAAATATTCTAAAATTACTCGCCAGAATGGAAAACAAATGCTCTTGCCACAAAAAAAACCAAAAAACAAAAAACAAAAAAAAAACACCCCACCCACACCACAAGCCAAGCTAATTTGAATTCATGAGAAACAGTGGATATTTATGATGAATTTTTAATGAACAACTACTCACCCTAAGATTAATTAAGAAAAATTATTCTGAGTAAGAAATAAATGTGTGAAAATGACAATCTGTTCCTAGACAATTCCTAGGCAGAAAGGAGCAAGGAAGTTCATTAATTAAATCTTTTGTTATAAATAATTAATTGAGTGGGGTTTTGTGTGGTGTTTTTTTGGGTTTTTTTTTAGTAGTACATATTAGTATGCCTAAGGGTATTTTAAGTAGTATGATTACTAATAGTATCTCTTGTTTTGGTGAACCCCTCAATCTCACTTCTCATTTCCAGCAAGGGCCAACTAGTTTTAGGTAGACAAATATTATTTTGTTTCCCATTCTTGGATTCACATTTATATGTCTTTACAGGACAAAAAGATCCTAGGACAGTTTTCAGTTTGTCCATGCTGAAATGGGAATAGATATTGTCCCTAGAACATAAATTCTTTCCCTCATGTTCTGAGACTGGACTTTATTTTTTGCATTAAGAGGCTTTATTATCTAGTGGGGAAAAACATGAGATTGAAGCTTTTAGATCTTTCAGATTGTGAAAATGGAGATAAATGGAAAATGATTTTGCCTTTAATTGTATACTATACTTGTACTAAAATACTGGAAAGGATTCAAAAACTTATAAAATGTATAAAAATAATAACCCCCTAAACCAATAATTTTGTTTCTCTTCTTCACACTTTTTTTGAGTGAGGAGAAAAGGAAGGAAGAAAGCAGAAGAGGAACTGTGAGGATTTGAATGATATAAAACCTATTAGGGTCAAAAAATTGAGCTTTTGAAAACAGTAAGTTACTTAATTTCTTTATGGAAAATAAGCACAAAATATACTTTAGTTCAAACTTCTGAAAATGTAAATAAATAGACCAGTCATGGTTTAATGTGCAAAGCAAATGCATACACAGTACATTCTAGTCTCTCATTGCAAGATTTATTTGAAGTTATTATGTCCAATAAGCAGATAAAAATTTGGTGTAGAAGGTTGGGAAAGGTTTCAGAAGGTGGAGGGAGTATGGACAAGAAGCAAGAAGATACAATACTGACTGAAATATTGCTTGCATTTCTCTTTTTAAAATTCTCATATTTGAGAGGCTGTTCTGAGTTACCTGAATCTTGAATGGAAACTGCTAAAACACACATTCTTTATGAGAACCATTTTCAATGGATATTTTTCATCTCTTCTGATTGCTGCTGCAGGTCTTATGGAACACATATGAACTTGAGCCAGATGTAACGGTTAATTATTATTCTCTGAACTAAAAATTAAGCTGTTCTTATTAATGTTTCATTCTTGGATGGTCATAGCTATATTTTCACTATGAAATACTGATGTCAAATATGCTAAAATGATTTCAGAAGTTGTGAAGTTCATTCTGTATAATGTATGTTATGTTACAATGATTTTTTATGGAAATATGTAGTCATTCTCATAGGACTGCTTTTTAGTGAGAAGAAGCCATTTGGATGTAAGATGTGTAGTAGAATGTTCTCAGTTTCTCTTCCGAGATTCAGGTGGTTTTAGAGTTTTTTTGCCTTCTGCAAAGCTCTGAGCCAGACGCAAGAAAGAGATAGAGTCTTCAGGTTCTGATTTTTCAAGGTTGCGCACTTTGTTTATTGTTTCTTATCTTACGATTTTCTCAGTGTCCAACTAAGATCTGTGCAGCTGCTCGGGCATCTGACGACTCCTCCCACACTGGGCTGTCTCTGTCTTTTACACTAATTGTTACGTGTTCTTTATTTATCATTATTTGCCAATGTCTATCACTTATACTAAACAGGTCATCCCTACTTTGACCCAATCTCTTGAAACTACTTTGTGCCATCGTCACCACAGAAAATGGAGTGAATGAAGAAGAAAGAAGAAGCAGGAGACAACGCCCCAAATCCTCCATCTTGCTCCCATCCACTTCCATACTAAAAACCCAAACCTACTGTTTTTCATCTTGTGATGAGCTAAACTACTATCTTTCACGCTCTCATGGCTTGCAATCCATCCCGCAGTGCAGGAAGCCTTTCCCATGGACAGGGATCAAAGCCAGTGTTCTTCTGGGCTCTGTGCCAGGGTCCCAGACCCCCGTGTCCAGGTCTCTGATCCTCCAGGGTAGTCAAAGGAATGCCCTGGGCTCCAACAAAATGTAAATTATCTGAATACTGAGACAAAATATAATTTGTCACTGCAAGCAAGTCTGGTAAAAGTTTATCAATGGAATATAGTGGGACTATCTATACACAGCAAATGGAAGATGATAAAATGTATAGCTAATGGCCATGGAATTCCAGCCACCCATCAGTTCTGGATAACTGCATTTTGGCTAGGATTACTGCTTCTGCCTAACCAATATAAAAATTCTACAGCTCATCTAATATATATTGGAAATTATTAAAATCTAGAGGTGTAACAAATGGGGAAATTTAACTATTTTAGTAAATTACACTGATTGCTAGCAGTAAAGAGAAAGCTTTAGTATTTTTCTTTTTATTCCTAATGAGAGGTAGCATTTTCTAGCAGGAGGATTGATATTTATTACAGATTTATATATATATAATATATATATATTTGTTCTTGTATCTCATTATTGAAGGTTGGTCAGCCTCTCAGATAAATGATAAAATTATTTTTTAAAATCAAAAAATAGATCACTGCAATATATGAACATGTGTATGACTGTTGCTATTTTGCATGCTTCTTTCTTCCTTGTGGTTTGCATTTAAATTCCGGTGCAGCCATGACTCAAATGTCTCATGAAGTGCTAGGATCCAGTTTGCCCTCATAGCCCCTTGAGAGATTTTTGCTCACCTTTTGTGTGCTGATAATTGATCAAACCCTGTAGTTTTGGCTCAGTAAGATTATGGAAATATAGCAAAGCAAACTCAGAAAGGTTGTGTCGACATTCAGCAGCCCTGGAGATCAAATGAGTGCATCAAATTTTCCCCAGGGATTTTGGTAGTGTTTCCTTGCTGGCCAGATTCAGATGTGTGATTGCTCTTGAAGCTCAACATTTATTGTTCAAAAATAAGCTTACATGGCACATGGAGGCCACAACTTATGTGAGGGTTAAATGACTTTCAAAGATCTTATGATATCATCTTTTGACAACTATAAAACCCTTATACTTGTAAAATCTCTGGAAAGAGAGTAGCTAAGTTGTAATATCTGAAATCACAGAGATGCAGTAATGTAAAAATTTTCTTATTAGGTTTTTGCAATTACAGTGTGATTGTGGTATGCTTGAGTGAAGAGATCAGAGACAAATCAGCTCTAGAGATGAAGGGACGGTCTTTGTGAGAAACATTTGGCCTTGCTGCTGCTCCTTTATAGCTTTTGTGACAACGTAAAGGAGTATGTCCAAATACAGATAATACAGAGGCAGTACAGAGGAAGAGAAAAAGACACATCTTCATGTTCTTCCCATTTTTCCCTTGAGAGAAAATATAGACATTTTACAAGTAGATTTATCAACTTGTGAAGATTGTTTTTGCCTCTCTCCCTGATACGTGCATTTCTGCAGTGACATTTTATTCTGATGGTTGAAGCTGCTGTAATTTAAAACAGTACTAGGAAGTGAAAAATCCTTTAGGAAAATAACTCTTCTAGTTTCGTTTCCACTCTACTTCATAATGGGGTACACAGGAGAATTCACCTGTCAGTGGATTTCCTTACCTAACAGGTACAAATCTGAAGTGTGCCAAGAATTTTTAACCAGAATTGAAAGACATACAGTGATGCTGATGATCAGTAAAAATAACATGAGCCTCTTTAAACTTATTTTAGTTGGCAAGTTTAGAAGATATTGCTACAAAAAATGACTGGAGAAGTGATATTTTTCATTTTCTTCCCCCTAGAGTTTACTTATCTCCTAAGTTTTCTTTAAGATATTGAAAAGACTGATAGCCAATTGATCCTGCAAAAAAATTAAGTCTTTAACATGACTCTGACATAGTATGCATCAGAGGGATACATTCTAGTTCTTTACACAAGTAGTTATTACAGGTATTAAGAAGCTTTATTACACAGACTAAAGCTTAACTTCCTCAGCCGTCCATTACAGTTTCCTGTCAAACAAAATCTACATTCAGAAAATGTATATTGAATTTATACAATTATCTACTGTTATATGTAAAAATTTGCCAAATGATCTGAGTCCTTTCCCTAAAAATTTAACAGGAAGCTTTCTTAAAGACAGATTCATCATAGTCACAAAAATAAATGTAATTTTCCTATGTTTTTATAACAGTATTTAATTATGAATATAACAATTTAAGTTGTGCATTTTTTTCTTATCAGTTAGATAGAATAATAACAAAAGTACTTATCAAAAAAGCTGTAGTTCCAAGAGTGGAGCTCATATGTTTTGAAGTGACAGAATTAATGCTTTCCTTGCTTATTGCAAAAAAGGGTCAAGAATATCTGTTTAAAATACTTTTCTATTTTGATCTTAATCTGTGTATAAGGAATGGATCTTCACTATTTCCAGTGAAGATCCATTCCTGGGCTACCTAGATGTGTGCCTTCTTTCATGTACTGTTTTTGTGAGTTTAGTGTTTTCTCATGGACTGGTAATAATACTTATTTCTATGGTATTTACTTAGTACCTTTTTGTGGCAGTATGAACTTTCCTTAGTACAAGATATTAAAGTTCCCATAGACTACTGCAGAGTAGCTTTAATATAAATGCCAAAGTTTTTAACTGGCTGAACATCTGGACAGATTTTATCTGCTGTTGTTGGGGGATGTTTACAAAAGGAATTTAAACTTATTTCTTCCTCTTTTTATTCAAGTTCAAGTGTAAGTAAAGGTCCTGTAAAGGAACTGCTACATGTTTGTAACAAGCTCCATATGTTTATGCAACTGACTGTGTTCAAAAATACTCATTCAAATGTATTCCAGTATGGAGCAAAATTCTCAGGAATCAGAAGATCAAAAAGCTTGTTAATAATAAAATAATTTTCATTACTATTACTTAAAAGCAATTTTTTCATAGAGATGAAGAAAGATTTTTATGTGTATGCTTACAAGAACTTAAAAGTTTACTGCCTAGAGATAGAAATTAGACACAGTTAACAGCCTGAAAAGTAAATCAAATTTATGTCTTAAATATAAATCCTTCAAAAAGAGGGAGTGGGCAGAAGAAATTGTTTACTGAAATACAAAGCCCTTCAGCTCAGTGTCTGAAAATTATATGGATCTTTTAAATATTTATAATTCCATTTAAAAAATCTATTACAAGTTCCATTTTTTATTTAATAAAAATATCATGTTCTCTTATTTTCTTTTTTTTCTAAGAGCCTTTTACACAAATCTCAATTCAAAATTTACATAAAACTATACTGGACATTTAAAATGTATTTGAAGGAATTTGTCTCTGCAAAATCTATTTTTTTTTTCTTGAGTGTTTTTACTTAATCTACTGAGGTGCCATTTTGTTATCTTACTTGTTAGTTTGTTTATTTCTTCTGGTCTGGGTTGTTCTTGATCTCTATTTTGGGGGAAAATATTCACCAAAATATGTTCTCTTACTAGAAGTTCTAGTTGAAAATCATGATTTAATCTGGGAAGTGTTTATAACTGTATTTCAAATTTCTTAATGTATTACAGTTGCACATAATACATCAAATCCCTATATTTCTGCAGAATTTAAACTAATTTATTTCTTCACCTTTTTCTTGAAGTTCAAGTGTAAGTAAAGGACCTACTCTGAAAGAAGCACAGTTCTTGGACACAGTGTGTCTGTCTATCTCTGTCTATCTATCTATCTAGATATCTAGATATAAATGATAGAGATATAGACAGATAAAAAATGGATGTGGATAGATAGATATATAGATATAGATATAGATATAGATATAGATATAGATATAGATATAGATGATATAGATAGATATAGAGATAGATATAGATTAGATATAGATATAGATAGATATATAGAATATAGATATATAGACTATAGATATAGGTATAGGTATAGGTGATAAAGATATTTCACAGTGAGCATAGATCAATCTGAGCATATTGCTGTCCTGAAGGACTTAAAATCTGAACAGAGGAGATAGGATGGGAGAATAAAAGAACAGTTATTATCTCATATTTGTAGTTAACAAAGCAGAAAAAAAAAAAAAAAAAAAAACCTACAAGAAATCGCCAGTAGGAATCCTGGAGGAGAGCTTGATCTCCTGGATACTGTTGAGCTTACTGCCTTTCTTTCAGCTGGTACATTAATTCAGTCTATGAGACAATGCACCCATAGAACTGTTTCATATTATGCAGTAATACCTGCTGTTCTTCGAGACTGTGTAAATCCATAACTGTTACCAGATTATTCTTCTTGAAAGGCAGTGCCCAATTAGGAATGATTTCTTACAAATGAAAGCATCACCTATGGATTTTTCTTGTTTTAAATGAATAAAAATATAATTTTTATTGCTGCATAGTACCCAAAAAATCTTCATTTGTTGGCCAAGCATAGGGCTTCTCTGCAGCAGTTAAGAAGTCTTCTATTATGAACAGGAAAGCGATAAGCGTATGTACCGTAAAGTTGATCATGTATGTGTTGAAAATGTCTATCAAATTCACAAATGAGTCTCACATGACCTTCTCATGTTCATTATCATGCACTACAGTACTGTGCTTGTACTGATAGATCAGAAGTGAACAGTTTTCCTTAAAAATATTCATCAAATTTTTGACTTGATACAGCTTGTTTTGAAAGACAGTGCTTTTGGCATTGTGAGGAAAAAAAAATAAAATAGGTCACAGCTCATTTAAATTCCAAAATGCAGTTAACTACTATTTCAAAGCCTGTAGCAACAACTTTGGAGATGAAACATTTAAAAAGACAGCAAGTTTAACATTATGTAAGTGTAAGACAAGCACAAAAAGTTAGATTGAAAATATATTTAATGCTGGTAGTAGTTAAAAGTTATTCTCTCAATTATGTTTCACTTTTCCTTTAAAATTTCCTGCAGACAAATGTGAAAAAAAAAAGTATAGAGCAAAACTAGAAGAGAGAAAATTTCTTTTTTTTTCCATTTGAAATGGGAAATACTAATTTAAAGTTCTGTCAGATCCACTACTGCAGATTCAGCTGAAGATGTTTCCTTGCCCTTTTGCCAGAGATCACCACCACCTCAGTAGCTACAGCAGGACAGATTGTCAGCTGCTGCACTTTGACATATTAATAAATAATTCCTTTTATTAGGAGCTGGAGTGCCACGGCCAGATTGCGAACCAAAGCAACTGCACGAACATGCAGTCTGTTCTGTGCTGTCTCTACAGGGCAAACTTTGTCAGAGAGATAAGCCCAGACAGGTTAAGGAAGTACTGTATTAAAGCACTTTCAGAAGATAAACCTATCACAAATTGTCAAGAAATCCATTTTCCTTCCTCCCTCATGGATTCAGCTGCATTTTTCTTAGATTCAAATTTATCTGAATTGCTATTCAATCGTTGCATATATCAAAAATATTTATGCTTTTTTGTATAAAAGAAACACTTAATTTTTCTAAATCTTATTATCTGATTCTCATCTTCATTTGATCACAGTATAAGTTTTTTTCCCCCATTATACTTGGCCAAAAATGTAACCAACAATTCACTTGGAGTTACAGACATGAACCTTTGATTATGCTGCTACAACTTTTGATTTCTTCTGCACACTCAGCATCCAAAATGTTCCTCATACAATAAAGAGTTGTCTTAGTGCAAATTTTAACAATGCTTCATGACATTTAGAGTAAGGATTTGGGGGTACATCTGAAGTTTATATAAATCTGTTACATATATAAGAATATTTGCAGTTGTCTTTCACATCCTTGCCATTCTGAAGTCCACTGCTCCAAATCTAGGTGGTTTCTTCATTTCACATTGGCAGCCAGTCCCCTTCCATGTCTACTATTTTTATTTTTTAGTTCAGTCAGCAATTCCTTATTTAACCAGTTTGGCCACCTGCCATGCTTATTCAGCTTCCAGATGTTATGATAAACATAGGAACCTGGAGAGAGGCTGGAGACTGCAGCATGCATTGTATTTTAAAAAACCCCAGCATTTAAAAAAAAAAAAAAAATTGAAGTCCCCAGAGACTTGGCTTTATCTGCTTTTGTTTCTATCCATAGCATCAGATTATAGAAATTTGCCAAACAAATAAAACCAGTGACTTAGATTTGTTTGTACATCAATTAGTTGCCTGCACCTTAATCCATTGTCTTGGGTTCTGTAACCAAAGACAAAACAAAAACCAAGAACAACAACAAAAACAAAGACAACAACAACAACAACAAGTATTCTATTTCATCTGCTGAAAGCTGTTTTATGGGAGATGTTTTTTCCTTATGTCTTGTGACTCCAGGGGGGAGGGGAGGGGATGCCTTCTGGTGATGTCCCAGCCGTCATTAAATCCAGGTGGACAGTGTTTCTTATCTCTTTCACCACCCCTCCATCCTCCAGGGGGACATCTCCTGATAATGGGCCATTAGGGCCCACCAATGACATGGCACATTCCATCATCCCATTGTGAGATGCTCCACCCAGTGGGGGAAGAGCCAACTGTTCCTAGCTAGATAAAAACTGGGACTCAAGACCACCAGGTATCCTGTTTTTCCACTGGATCCCTGCAGGAAGACTGGACCCATCTTGCCACCATTGGACTTTCTACAGGACCATCTCTACTCCACAGATCCACATCTGTTACTCTAGGAGGACTTATTTGGACTGCTTCCAACATCCTGACCAACAGGGTATCAGGTCATATCCCTGACTCTGTCAGGATTTTTCCAGGATTTTTGTTTGCTTCCTTGTTTGTATTTTTATAGTACTACATTTGTATCTTCTTATTTTTTAAAATATTCCTAGTAAAGAACTGTTACTCCTATTCCCATATCTTTGTCTGAAAGCCTCTAATTGCAAAATTATAATAATTTGGAAGGAAGGGGGGTTACATTATCCATTCCAGTGGAGGCTCTAGCTTTCTCTGGCAGACAACTGTCTTTCAAAACCTAGACATCCATTTATGAAGGAAAGAGTACCATGATTTTTTGATAGCTGACTTTGATAACGTGATTATTTCATCAGTTTGAGGCACTGGTATGTTCTGAACTACTTGAATGAGGATTGATACTTCATGCTTATTGTTTATTGCTGAAAAAATACTAGATATTGTGTAGTCTGCCAAGGTTACATATATCTCAGAGTTCTATGCATAATGCACAATTATGCAGAGAAATTCTCCACAATTATGTGGAGAATAAATTAATAAACCTATAAATTGCTGCTTGGTTGTTTTGTTTGAATAATTCTACCCTAGTCTCTAAAGTCTGCTCCTGTTGTTTCACATCTCTAAGCAAGTGGTTTGGAATAAAAAGTGCAAAAGGCTGAACTAGGGGTAAATAAAAAATTGTCATATTCCCTTTCAATAAAGTAGCTATGAACAGTATGAATTTGCTCTTCTATTCCTGTCATAGGATTTCACTTAAATCACCTTAACTGCAAACATATATAACTTCTCCCTGTGTAGTCCAGTAAATACCATGACCAGAGGAATGTGCCAGGGTTTACACTGTGCAGTGCAGAATCTAAACAGTTGCCTTTGAAAGTAGTGTTTATATCTATTTGTGTCTATTCTCTATTCTTATTTGCTAATGCTTTATCAAGGACTTATCTCTGAATTCTGAATATATCTAAAAATGAAAATATAATATTTAAAATCCAGAGATAAAACCCAAGATGATTTAGGGAGTTTTAACAAATTAAAGTTGGTCTTATTTGGAAATGTGCTGCAGTTTCCACAGCATTTAGATTAGGAAGATAATTATGTTCATTGTCTGTGTCTAGGTTATTTTTGAATATACAACAAGCAGTTGCTTAGACAGGGTATAGGTTCAGAGCTTTTCACATCAAGTTTTATGTGACTTTAGTCTGAAATCATATAAACCATCATACCTCTAAAGATTACAATGTTTTAGATTATGGTGTACGTGCATGTCTTACTTTGCAACGTAATGACATATGTTTGATGTTAGTTCATCATCATGACATAGCAATGCATGAGAATTTCAAATGGAAAAAGTGCTTCATCCTGTTATATCCTACTACTGCATCATATATTGTCCTTTGTGACTGTGTGTTTCAATTGTTTGCCTAAAAGTTTGGGCAGACACTTATCTATCATAGAAAAAGAAATATTTTTAAAAAGTTTAGTCTCACATTATCAGAACTTTTGCTGCAATTTCTTGGACAAAATGACTGAACAAGGAGACCTTTTGATGCAGTCTTTTTATTCAAACTAGTTGACTGGAAAGATTGATGCAAACTTGTTATCTGAGAGTCAGTGGAAGAGAAGGACACTTCTGAAAAACAATCCAAACTCTGCCATAGGATTTCATTGCTGAAAAAAGGAGATTACAGTGCTCTTTGGTCTCCTGTGTTGGGGTGTATGGCGTTCAAATATATGTAATCCCTACCTCAATGAAGAAAACATACATCCCTATTGTTATCACCATGCAGTATCATTTTAAAATTAGATTTATACCTTATAATTTAATAATGAGATAGTCTGGCCTTCAATTAACTGGCCACCTATTAACAGTTACTCAGCAATAGATTATTTGTTTTGTTTTGTTTTTACAAATGCAAAATGCATTTTGGTATTTCAGATAGTATAACTGAAAATGGATAGATCTATTCTACATGAAGACATAGCTTTAATAGATAATTCTTAGGAATAACATTAATTTCTAAATACAGAACAATTAAGATACATTAAAGAAGAAATTATTCAGAAAAAGAAGTAAGCATTATTGCTTGCTAATAATCTGTATCACTGTGTAGATAGTTCTTAGAAAGCCCAGCATCTTTGTGGTTTCCAACACTGGCAGCATTGGAAAGGAGATTAAAGTGTTTTAAAAGTGTAACTTATTCCTGGATACTGGGTTTGAAATTTACCTTTAAAAGAACAGGATCTATATAGGGACACAAAGAGATTTTTTAAACTCCCACATGTGAGCACTGTTTCCAAGTTCCTTTTGAAAAATCTTTGGAAGCTTTTGGTCTCAATGTCAAGGGGACTTCAGAGAATACTTTGGGCAATGTGTTTTTTTTGTTTTTTGTTTTTTTTTTCCCCCAGCTCCTCTAGTGTAAATTTGCTCAGTGCCATCATAGAACATCTTCTATCAACAGGCTAAGGTAACTGGCTTCTGTTGTGCTTGTTTCTATCCATAGCATCAGATTATAGAAATTTGCCAAATATATTCACATTACAAACTAATGTTTTAAAGTTGTTCTCAAAACAGCACCTGTTTCCAAAAGTTTCTTAATCTTAACTAGTCAGGATTCATGAATAGAGACTTTCCAAATTATGATAAAGTGACCCCAGATATAAAAATATGTACACTAAAAAATGCATAAGTAAAAAATTAGTCTTTAGGGATGAATAGCAGTAGTATTTAATAAACTTTTTAAAAAAGTTCATATGTGCAATATAAATTATCATTCTAGATATTTTATATTACCTCTATATATTATAGTTTTGTTTATATTAATTTAAACTATATTTGACTAAGCTATACAGTCTCAAATTTCATTAGAAACATTAGGGCAACTATTGTAAGAAGTGACACCTTTTTATTCAGTAGGCATTTTCCCTCTGTAGGCATTTATCTCTGAGTGCGTGAATTCTGTAATAGATTCTCTGAGTTTGAGGGGAAATATCTCTCTCGGGCTATTAATAAGAAAAAAACATCACAGTATTTGTTACTGTATGTCAATGACATAATCCCTGCAAGAGAGATTATCCATACTAGTACTTATCCATACTAGTACTTATCCATACTAGTAAGCAAACTTTATACAGAGATTTAGAAGTATTTTTCTTCTTTTTTTCTCTTTTTTTTTCATTTCTTTTTGTCTCATAAGATAGAAGTTTTGCCCACAATATACACTTTGTGTCTTAAAAGATAAATATTCTGAATATATATTTGATATATTCTTTTCTTAATTTTAATAAGGTGAGGTAGTTCCTTTATAGAAAGAAGCATGTATTCTGGACAACAATTTAAGAACTTGTTAGGAGCAGTCCAATTAAAGCAAAGCCTGCTTAGTGAGTGGGAAAAAGTACTACATTACTATAAAAAATTTTACACCCACATTTTCCAGCAGCAGTTCAGATGAAAAATAGTCCAACTTTTCAAGTACTATGATAGGGAAAATGCGGACTGTGTCTTCCACCAATTCATTTTTCCGTACTCTTATGTCATTAGGTGTAAAGAGTGTTATCATAAATTTTTAAAGTTATTATTAATACTCCCACAAGAATAATAAAGATGCTAAGTTAATTACATACTACAGGGGACTAAACATCTGAACTAAGTGAAGCATAAAAGCTTCTTGTAGGATTATTCCAATAACAAGAGTGTAGTTGCACTACTGTATCATTCTCTCCAAAGAAATTTTTCTGTTATAGATGAAGTATCTGGAACAATTTTTCCTCAGGAAGTCATCAATGATGAGGGCATTGTGTTCCTGTGCTAGTGAATGTTAAAAATATCACTGTGTGGGTGGTACTTTGGCATGTTACTTTTACAATTCTTACAAGCCCTTCTGATTAAAAAAACAAACAAACAAACAAACAAACAAAAACCTTAGAGTGAAAATAAATAATAAGTAATTTTCTGTTTACAAGTTTAGATTTCACTCTTAAAAAAATAATATATTTCAAATAAATATAAACTGTGTTAACCTACTCTAATATAATTCTGTTCATATACTTTGCTTGATGATTAATCTACAATTGATTAAAGATTGATCAGAACATATTGATCAGAAAATGGTGCAAAAAAAGGTTCAATTCTCATTTTATATCTTTGAGTGTGTAGACTACGAATATTGCCTGGGGCAAAGTTCCTAACAGGTTGTAAAATGATTATATGGCTCTCAGAAAGCATGTTTTAGATGTTTATATCAGTATGTCTGTGTCTGTTTAAGTATAAACATATTTCAAGCACAGTATTGCTCTATATCCCTCTTTCCTCTAAATGGAATGATCTGTTACTATGACCACTGTTGCAATGAGTCAACATCTATTTAAGTCTAGTAAGTTAGCAACATGCAGTCAATCACTGGATTTCATTGGCTGAATATTCCCACAGGCTTTCCAATTGATAGAATATTCCTCTCCATATAATTTTTCAGCCACATAATGCTAATTTATAGCATTCTGTCTCTATCTTTCTTAAAGAGAATAATTTCCTCTTCTAATGTCAGGGATGTTGTTTAATAAAGAGCCCATATGAATATTTGAGTTGGTGAGATATAGGTGCAAAATTATATTTTTAAGGCAAACACACTATGAAACCAAGTGCAGATCAGTTTTGAAATCTTTATCCCATGCTCAGAGAAATGAGCTTGAAAGAGACATGATGCAGCTAAATCAACCAAGCAGTTTGATCAATTATCATTTAAGGACACTTGAGATTATTTAACTGACTCTCCAGCCATATACCAGAGAAAATTTAATATTATTTTAATTAAATATAGTGGTGCAGTAATACAGACCCAGAAGCAGTGTTCTTATAGAGCCCAGAAGATCTTTTTATCTCAATCACCATGGATCTCTTATTAACTCATTGCACACCTAACTTCTCACCAAAGTCTGTCAATATTTTATCAGACTCAGCTGCGAGAGAGAAATCCCCAGAAAATTTTGTCTGAATTCAGATGAGGCACCATCAAACAGATGGAATTGCAAAGTAGTGAAGTGGCTTCTTTTAGGACAGATGAGCTATATTTAGAGTGCAATCTATGGGCACATCTTAGTACCTATGCCCATGTAAGTGATCCAGGCATATTTTAATCTGATCTGGGAATGAGATCAGATACACAAAAGTTGCCATTCATACATTATTTTCTCTGGCAGGAAAACACTCTGTGTGAACTCTAAGAGAATCACAGCAAGCTGCAGCTAAATCTCAAAGACCAAGACCTGCTTAGTGTGATGCATTTCTTGCATGGCCAGAGAATTTTTGATGATTCCTAACTTCTTTGTCCTAATTTTCAGGGTGGGAACCTTAATTTGCAAAAGCAATTATAGATTTTACATTGATCAATTATATCTAGGATTGTTATGTCTGGCATTGAAAATGCAATAATCTACTTCCTAGAAAATCAAACCAATCCAATGTGTCTTAAAATGGCAATGGAGACATCACTAAAATGAGAAAATAGTCTTATTTAAAAATGTAGACTGCAGCCCTTTCCTGTCTGTTTTTAAATCATTCTTGAATTTTTCTTCTTATCATTAGGGAACTAGAGGACCTTTAAGGCCCTTTCCAACCCAAACCTTTCTATGATCCTGTGATTATCTTCATGGCTCTCTTCTGGATGTGCTCTAACTGGTCCATGTCTTTGTTGTGCTGAGGAGCCCAGAGCTGGATGCAGTACTCCAGACTGGGTCTTACCTTTCTTGACTTGCTGGTCACATTTATGTTGATGCAGCCCAGAATACAATTGTCCTTCCGGACTATGAGCACTCATTGCTGGCTAATGTCCAACCAAATAATACTGGCCAGGTGCCCAGGGGAATCACACATCTGATAACTTAAATCAGATTTACGTCTTTTGGATTTTAAAACTGATAAAAATCAAAATTTATGTGGTCATGAATAAGAAAAGGTTGACTCCAGCTTGTGACAATACTCAAGCAAATCATTCACAAAGGTTTTCTGTACACACAATTACTTTTTACTTCTCCTAAGACACCAGCTGACCTGGACAAAAAATGAAGACTTCAAGGGAGCGACAAAGTATGCCGGCTTCCATCTGAGTAAAAAGTAGCCTTTGGAGTCAGAGAATATAAGTGAGAAAACACTTCAGTGGAAGCGTGAATCCCCCAGGTCCAGCAAAGTGATAGAGTCATTTAAATGTGGCTGCTACACTGAGGGTGGAAAAAAGCAGAGTAAACTGCCCAAGTACTGTTTCCTACAGCAATAATACATAAGATTGTCTTCTTCTGTCTGTATATGAGGCTGACTGATAATATCAGTATTTTATTTTTTTTTACTTCCTTAATTGCCCAGGTGCTCTGACATATCAAATCTCCCTATTCCTTCTTTTTCTTTTTCCCCTCTGCATGTCTTCTGAATTCCACACTTGGCTGCATGGTTCTTTTGTTCTAAGGTTTAACAATTATTTAACTGCTTTGATAGTGTAGTCTAACATCTCAGTTGAAGAAAAACTTTACAGTCTTCTGGCACTGTGAGACATTGTAGAACATAAACATTTTTGGTAATAACATAAGTTACATCCTTTAACTTACATTTTTTGAAAGCATTTAAAAGAATTACGTATTATTCTCTTTCTTTAGCAAGTAGACTTTCAGAATATAAACTAGAAAACCACTAACCTTTATCATGAGCTGAATTTCCAAAGGATTTTTAGACATATTTGTTTTATTTGTCTTATTGGCAGGATTACGCAAGCCATGATTTAAGACAAGTTAACTCTTTTAGTCAAGACAGATGAAAATTGAAGTTTTTTCCAAGTGCCTTTTAAATTCAAGGATGTGTGAGCAGTCAAATAATATAGTATGCAGCTGCTAATCAGAAACTTCTCAGGTCTGCTTTTCTCCTGTAGATGAGATAGCCACACGCTAACTCTTTATACATAAAAAAATTGGAATAAATTGGAATAAATCCGAATGATTGGATCAGTAATTTGCAGCTGACTACAAACTAGATGCTAGGCCATGTTATCTACTTAATTACTATGATAAAAATGGAATTAACATTAATGGATTCATAAAATCCCAACTCCCCAAATTCCAAAACAGGTAACAAACACAGGACATAACATTTGCTACTGAAAATTGTAGTTAGAAAATGCTGGTTTAATTCTCAACTCTGCCATAAGCTAAGCAAGCCATTTACCCACATAGTGCCCCAGTTTCTCTGACTGTAAAAATCTGGATAATCTTATTTATACACTCCAGTAATTTCAGATCCCAAACATGAAAGAAGTGTCAGAGAAGTGTGAAGAATATATTTTTTAGGAGAAAACAATATTTGCCCAAAGAGACAGAATCTGAATTTCCACTCCAATATGATGGCTCCTAAGTGTTACAATCATCTGTTAATACTATCTGTCAATACACACTACTATGCTGTTTCTAAAAAGTAACTAGTACTGGATGCTTAAAAACAAAGGTTTAAAAAAATGCCAGATATTAGCAAGGGGAAAAAAGTCCATGGGTAAAGTTTCTTGCTAATTCCCAGCCTCTCCCCTTTCTTTTAGAGAATCTTTTTTTTTCCTTTTTTTTTTTTTCTTTTTTTTTTTTTTTTCCCTGAAAAAGGGGGTCTGAGTTCCATTCTATTTAAGTTAGTTTATGTAATCTCATGTTCATTTTCTGTTAATACATGTGCATTTCACAATGAAAATGAGAATGAAAATGAAAATAAATGAAAGCAACATATTTTATCTATGCCTTTGTTTCCTTTAAGTTTATATTTCCTATATTAGATGAAAAAAACCATATTTGAAAGACCTTCCTCAACATTTTGTGAAGCTTCACATTTTAAAAGCATCAGTCATCCATAGCTCTCTATAAAACATAGAAGTTTCCCATGGTGCAATAATTTGCAGATTGCATTTGCCAATCCTAGCTGCAAAACATTCCTTTCTAGTCTTCTTAACATTATATCCACATAATTATCAATGACAGAACCTGACTCTGTCTTACCCCAAACATGATTCTCTATTGAATTATTCAATCATATTTGATGATTATAGTCTTTTATCAAGGACTGATAGTAGGAAAGGGGGTAAAAAAAGTAGAATATCATCTTTCTTTTACAGTGGTTTTTAAATACAGCTTGAAGATTTAATGGAAAATACTTGTAGTTGAATAAGCATAACATGAAATGAAAAATTAAAAAACTTTCCTTAAGATTTTCAGGAATACTACATTTTATTTTGTATTTTTCATTTGAACACAACTGTATGTTTAAAATTCTTAGAGTTGAAACACTGTATCTTATAGTTCTTTAGTTTTTATACCTCAAATGCTCAGAAATCATGAAACAATATTATAAAATTAAGGAAATTTACTGCAATGTCATTAACTCTTAATGAAATAGTAAATTGTGAGTTTATTTCTTTCACCTCTTTGATTCTGGAACACTTAGAATAATTCACAAAATGTTTCTCACCTATTTTTCCCAATAATGGATTAATTTTCCACCTCTTTCCCTCATTTATGAGTTCAGAAGTACTTTTTTAATATGAAAATATTTTTCCGTATTTAAAAGTTCTAGAAACAAAATACAAAGCAGTACAAGCCTACAAAGCACCTACAGAGTATGGTCTTCAGTACACATTATGTTTCGAGAACTCCAATACTCTGTCATATGAAAGGAGAAAAGCATAGATTCTTCTATGGCAGTAAGAGAAAGCCAGTAAGAATTATTTAAGTCATCACAACTCAGGAGTCTATTGAGTCCTCAAGGTCACTCAGAGTCCCCGTTGCTATTCTTTCAGTGTTTGCACGGTCGTCACAGAGGATTTTCAAAAGAATAATCATGGAGGTTGTTAGTGGCTTCTGGGATCTATATCTTCATTTTACCTTGAAATGACAGCCATCTGAGAAAGTGTTGGCACATACCCTGCTGTCAGCGATTAGTATAAACATTAAGACATATGTGGGAAGAGTGTGGGAGATACACTTTCCTATCCTCAGGAAAATGAGGGGTTGATTTCTGCATGAAGTATTTTAACTAATCTTAAACCAGGATAATATTTAATCCTAAATATTCCAAACTTCTAATTGTCTTTCCTATAGATTTCAAATTTGGATTTGTCTTTCAACTGGAAATATCAAATATTGTAAATACTAATATTAGTTGTAAAAATCTTCCCTTCCAGAACACATCAGGCATAAACCTGTATATGAAAGAAGAGATCCTTAAAAAAAAAGAAAAGCAAGCTCCAAACAAAACCTACTCCCCCCAAACAAACAAAACAAAACTGACCCTCTCTCTGCCTCTTTAGCACATGTTGTTTATTGTTTATTATAATGTTGCTTATTAAAAACTACTACATGAAGCTGTCTAATTTTCCTATTAATTTTCCTGGATTATAAAATATTTATAATAAATTCTTGAGATGACCAGCCTTTCTTTATGGCAGCAGGATTATCATTTATATGTAGAACTATCTAAAAACTGCAGGTGGAATTTGAGAAATTCTAAACTGATCACTATGGGATAGAATTTGCACTTTTCTTTGTACGCTCCCCAAAAAATGAATCAACTAATGTCTCAGACCAGAACATTCTCTACATAATAAAAGTTCAAAGGGGTATAGTCTGAAAAAAGGTATGTGTACCACAATGCAGAGATTTTAAATTTGTGATTTTGAAGTTCCTGCTTCTTCAACTAGAATCCAGACTAGTGTGTGAGGGATAAAACCCCACAGCATGATGCCTGAAGAAAATTAAACTTTGGACAGTCTTAGCATTGAGTATTTTGAGACAGAAAAGCTGAAATATGCTTCTATGAATTTTCTCTTTAGAACTAGGGTGCTTTATTTCATTAAGGTGAATACTAGCTTGCAGGACTGTCTGCAGAAACTTCTCCCTAAGACTAAGGTCTGCGACACTTTTTTAAAAATTAAATGTGCTGTTCTTTGTTTTGAGGAAACCATTGAGAGAAAGAAAAGCCATAGAAAAACTTCCAAATCATGCTAAATCTAGTGTGGTTTGAGCTTCCTTCTTTGGTTTATGCCACAGTCCAGGAGACTGCCATAGGTTTTAAAAAACACATGACAGTTCTCCCAGCCCAACTGGCTTTTCTTTTGGATTAAATGGCTTCAACAGGAGGAGTTTACTTTCTGGTCAGGGAGGCAGGTGATTTGAAATAACATCCCCAGAGGAAAACTGAACCTTGGTCTGGTGGTCCTGAGTGAGAGCTGTAGTCACTGAGATGCCAGCAGTTTAACATAAATCCTTTAAATTCCATGGGAACTATATTCCATCCTACAGCTACTACAACTACTACTTCTACTCTCCTTTGGTAGATAAGCATTGCCCCATTCAGTTTGAAGCTGTGGAACAACTAGGAGATGACAACATCTAGGAGATGAGCTGCCCCACCAAGTCAGGTCTGAAATATTAGGGTCATTTACAGTAATGGAACACAGATGCCAAGACAAATGGAGACATTATTTGAGTTTCTGGACCTAAGAATTAGTCAGACATTAAGTAAAGAATTAAGAATTACAGTGCAGATTTTAGACATCTGCCAAAGTCCAAGGCTGCTTTTGATGATCTACCAAGCCTTTCATTTTCACTACCTATAGTAGAATTTAAGAGAGGAAAAGGCATTCAGGTAGAACATATGTCAGTGGTCAAATATCCAGTTTACTCTCTGCTGGTCTGTGTGGTGAGCTCTGTTAGCAGTTTGTGTATGTTACTGGGAGCACATTTAGCCTTGCCACTGGCTGGACCTGGAGCTGTAGCAGCCACATATGAAGCTGGAACTGGCTCCTGAAGTCCACCAGATGATATGCTCTGATCACCTAAATCACAGAAAAATAATCAGACTAATATAAATATAAAAAAGCTGATAATGTTAAGGTGTCCTTTCCTCAAAAAGAGAAACTCAACAAAGTGCACTCAAGGTTGCAGGGAACTACCCACATTTTTCTGTGTTTCAGGGAAACTAAATTGTTTCACAGGTTACAGACTGCGGATATTTCAGCTGAAGTCTGAAGATTCTGCATCTTCTGGCTAGGTTTAGTGTGCTTTCCAAAAGTAAGAATCCTGTGAATCTACCTTGGATGTTTAGTAAGAATTCATTGTGTCCATGTGTTGCACCCAGGAAAAAATCATAAATCAGTCTGAAAAGAGCATTAAGCATAACAAAAGTTGGCAGGATAGATTACCAGACTCTGTTTTCATGACATTCAATAGCTATAGCCAGGAAAAGAGGCTTGTTTCCTTGAAGTCTCTTCCATTAAAGAAAATGTCTGCCTACAGACATAACAGCTCATATAAACATCAACATCCTCCCCGAGGAAACGATTAGTGGAATTTCTAGAACACGCCATTCTTAATCTGTAGATGCCATGGGCAGCTACATTTACTTGTGAATAAAGTTTTACTCGACCTAGGACATTCAGATTGTGCCCAGGGCATGGACCCAACATATTTAATTGGATTTGTTTCCTCCTTGGTATTAATTCCTAGCTTGATGCTATTACTTCTGGGCTCCTTTCTTTTTAGTTTTTCAAGCACCAAATAATCTAGAAGCAGTAACCCTGAGTTACTAAATCTCCTCTAAAACTAGCAGACTAATATAATTGTGCAAGGATACAGATTAATAGATTTTTTTTTTGCTATATATGGGCTATGAACAGGATTACTTCAGAAAGAAAAAAAAAAAAAAAAAAAAAAAAAAAGAAAAAGGCAATTTTAAAAAAGTTTATAAAAACTGTGTTAGAGGCTAGGGTAGCTCAGAGACCCTTCCTAAAACAGGGCAAAGCAAGACAGCGAGTGCACACACACATAATATAATGGTAATGGCAGAACAGCATTAAGACAAGCTAAAGTACATAACATATGACTGATATCCCGCAGAGCATCTGGGAATGCTGCTTTAAATGATTCCCTGATAGGCAATATTTGTTTGTGTAGAAAAAGTTTTGTACACGTTTTTGCTGAACCACTTCTTTGTGTCTGGAAACATATGGAGGTCAAGTATTGCCATTTATTGAACTGATTATAAATTTTCAGTTTGAAATCATTTACTTATAAAGAGTGCTCCTCTCTTTAATGGCAAAGAGTCTCTTGAAAATTGTGGCTTACAACAATTTTCTCATGGGCTTTTTAGGATGACCTTTTCTTCTAAATCACAGTATTTTTATTTTTTTTTTTAATAAAGAAGCATAATGGATCTTGAAGAGTATAATTCACTAAAGAACTGAAGACTTTAGAGAGCAGAAGATCCATTTCTTAAATGATGATTATCAGTGTGTTATAGAAAATTATAGTTTAATCTTGAATTGACTCACAGTAAAATACTTTGGCTTTTTTTTTTTTTTTTAATATTCATTTAATGTCATTTATAGATTTCTGAATTTTGCAGTTCCTTTTCCACATTTATTTTTTGATTCTATTTAGTCCAATAACAAGTGCTAGTAAATTGGTTACCAACAGGATGGAAATTTCAGTATTTGTTAAATTTATCAGTACCTTTGTAGGCTTATAATTGGGTTGAAAAATAGCGCAATTTAATTGTGATCTTGAAGGTACAAGCATCCACACAATTGAAAAATACCGTTTTAAGATGAAGAACCAGCAATTAGTGGTGCCACTACCATCTAGTGGGGAATTTTTTTGCTACACTGTGGCCGCAGTGGTGCTACGGATAGGCAAAGGCAGGTAGGTGCCTGCTGATAGATACCTGAATGAGTTCAAGCCTATTTTGTTGCAGAGAAACAGATGCATAAACATTCAAAGTTTCTCTTTTAGTGCTTTGTGAGCACTTTCTTTTTTTATATTAATTGATTTACACAATGACCAAAACCTTTTTTTCTACATTAGTGAATGTCCCCCTCTTTGTCATTCTCTTCTATATTCATTCTGACTCAACATAGTGAAGTCAACACATAGTTTATTTTGTTTATTTTCATTAGAAGAATGTTGTTTTGCACACTATTTCTGAACAGGAGGAAAATAAAAACTATGAAAGATATAACATATGATCATAAATTCTAAATCCTACTTAAGGACCACTATCAATAGCCAAACTATGTCTTTTATAAATAACTCAAAAATTTTCTTCATATATAGAATAAAAAGATATGACAAAAGTACTTCAATAACATTTTTGAACAGAGTGTATAACTTTCCTGACAGCTTTTCAACAGGACTTTGGTGTTGCATAGAAAAGCAACCTTTGCCAATCAGCTGTCACAACCTATGAACAGAAATACTAGTGTATCTTCCAGCTTCACTAGTGGACAAACTGGATTTGTTTGTTCCTGTCATAAAAAATCCATCAAAAAATGGCTTCAAATGAGAATCAGACTCAGCATAGAAAGAGCATGACCTCATGAGGTTCTCTTACTGTACAGCACTGTACAGTGGGTGCATCACTTTTTAAAAAAGTAATGCACCTACAGATTTCAATAGACCTTTTAAATCTGTTCAGAGCAGTTCCTAATACCCTGTATCATTCTTCTGAATTTATTTTACTGATGTTAACTACTAAACTCAGTTGTTAATTGAACGACTCTGGGCTTCAGTAAAATAATTAAAAAAAAAAAATTGAAACACAATAAAGAAAAAAGGAAATTTTTTTCATCCAAATTTGTTGCTTAGGGAAAAAAAATATATAAAATCTTCAAGCACAAAAATCAATCCTGCTAAACATTAAATATTTGCTACATAGTCCGAACAGCATTTAGAAAGATTAAAAATGCTTGAATATATTTCAGTAGTTTTCCTTTTGAAGAGGAAACCTTTCCCGTACGTTACCATAAATTACACTTTCAACTCTTAGTAGTATTTATTGCTGTCTTATATGTTAAATTTGTTCTTTTCTGGCTTTTCTGTTAAATATATTATTTTCTGGCTTTCTATCTTAAAGCAAAATTAGGTTAGCAAATCATTAACTTAACTGAGCATGTGCAAATTTTAGACTGAAGTTACAGTCTTGTTTAAAATGGTAATATGATTCCTGACATAAGAATTTAATTAATCTCCCTTTAATGTCACAGATTTCTTGTATTATACATATATTTTTTAAATGTATTTGTTGCTCGTAAGTCTTTCCAGTTATCAGCATGATATGAGTAAGTGCAGGTTACAATAAAATTCAGGACCTTATTCTATAGATTGACAAATTCCCCATTTATTTTAACATTGTGATTAAGAGTCCCATTCAAGTTTTTGTCACGGTACTGTTCTTGATTCCTGCACTGGACTTTTAGCAGTGACAGTAAGTCAGTTAACACTGATGTGCCTGCATTCTCTATTGGTTGTCAGATAGGATGATGAACATTCACGAATAAATGCGTAAACTTTGCACCTGAAATAAAGTACTTCTCTTTGGCAACTTAGAAGACTGGAAAGGGAAAAATATTTAAGGCAAAGAAGAAACACATAAAGGGCTGCTGAAGATCTCTAAAAACAAAGGTTAATTCAAGGAAGGAACAAAGGATTTTTCTCCTGGCAGAGAGGAAATCTTTAGTTGCCACATCAGCTAAAGCTGAGAAGAACTTGCTGTACAGGTCAGAGAGGAGACAGTATTATCTGTCAAAGGTACCTAAATACGGAAATTAAATCAGGGTCATGAGGGAAGACTATAAAAGGATGGTGTTCCATTTCTAGAGTACCCAAGAGCATTGAGGACATCAAACAGTTGTACTGCCAAATTTTCAGAAATTCAGTAATCTCCCCTTGTATGGGTGTGTCAATTAAGCGCATGGACCTTAAGTCATTAGAGTCTATGTCTGGTGGACTTCAGATGAATCTCTCAGGTCCCAGCCTCCTAGATATGGGGCTGATGGGGCTGATGGGGCTCCATGTCCCCAGGTCCAGCCAGTGTCAAGCATTCCTGTTAGCACACCCACACTGCTAACACAGCTTACCACACAGATCAACACAGAGAGAAAACAGTGCCTTGTAGGGCACCCATGCTACCAGACACGGCACTCACGTAAACTTGAACAGCAAGAACTTCTTCCAGTTTCTCTGGCTTCTCAGTAATGAAGCCTGCTGGTGGATGAAAAAAAAAAAAAGAGAAAACAATGATCTGAGAGCACTTCTCAGCAGAAGTCAAAACTCCTGTGTTTTATTTGTCATAAATCCAAGCCACAGCACGGTGTAGGCCACTATGGAGGGAAGCTGAATACAGTCCAGCCAGCCAGAGTATAGATAGCACCCTATAATAAGTCTTGCTTATTTCCATAGCCCCTTTAAGCCATATCAGAAGCTTTTACACCTGAAAATACTCTTCTTCTTACATCAGTAGTAAGTCCTATATCCATTCAGGCAATCATCCCTGATAGCATGCATATGGAGAATTCATCTGACTAATCTTGGTGAGGTTTCTACTGGGGTCAATGGTCTAGTGAGTCTTCTCTGACGGTCTTTGGAGAAGCAGGTTCTACAACATGATTTTACTCATTGGGCCATCAGTGCCCATCTGCCTGTGCTTTTCGCAGTCCTGGCAGGAAAGGTGTGTTCCCTGTGACGAGCTTTTATTCACATAACCTAGCACATTTAAAATTAAATATTCTAAATACAGTTAAAACATATGTTTCACTTGATAATCAGAATAATTGCTGTTTTAATCAGTTATAATTATCTTCATTTTTTTGACTAGCATTTTTACAAGTTAATCTTAATGATACATAATATGGCATGCCATAATTATTGAAAATAACACAAAGAAATTATATAGACTTAAACATTTCAAGACTTCCAAATCAGAACATGTTTATATTTTTTACTGGAAGTTTTGAAAATCTATTTTTATTTCTCCAATTCAAAATATCAGAATGGTTTTTGTGGCTTTCAGAGGGCTCCTTCATTTAAGTTTTTCAAAGCTCACAAAACATATGATCAGTTAGAAGTTCAGGCTCATTGTACGCTATGTAGTGTTTACCAGACAATAAAAACTGCAACTCCCACATTTCACCTTCTTTAGAAAACTTTAAAAGGTAATTTCATTGCAAATTATGAACATCAGGAATTTTTCAAAACTGGTTCAAATAAAAAATGAAAATGAAATCTGATAAAGTATATTGTATTTTATGACATAATTGTAAGATAACACTGATTAATTTCTTGATTAAATCTTTAAAGACAGAAAAACTTATTATTTGCATATTTTAACCAAAATTATTTTACTTTCCTACTCAAATCTCCTCAAAATTAGTGTTCATGTTTTTATACATGGCTTTTGTCATTGGCTTATTCTTCTACACTGCTTACAGATGAGTTCGAGTATTTGTCATACAGAAAATGAATATGGCACAAAGTCAAATTATATTAAAACACTCTTTATACCAGCAGAACCTTTAAAAGCATTTCTGAACTGATGATGCAGCTCTTCAGTTTATCCTTAGATTTTTCCCTTCTTACCTCATGCAACAATGTAGAATATACACTGACAATATTAGCAACTTCCTAAATTCTGTTTTACTTCTTAATTTCAGATCAGTTGGATAAGGTTAATGCTCTAATAGGATTATGTTAACATAAATGATGTTCTTACAAGGCTATGGACACATTCGCTTGTAATGATATAGTATTTCATCACTTAAATTACTTGTCTAGTTTTCCAGTTATCAAACATGTCAGCAAAACTAAGGTACACATAGGATCTGATATTCAGCATTTAAATCACGGGACTTCCAGTATCTTCCAGTGTCTTGGATTATGTAACCTAAAAATGTGTATTCTATTTCATCTGTTGAAAGCTGTTTTTTGGGAGAGGTTTTATCCTTCTTACTCCAGGGGGGAGTGGAGTGGATGACTTCCGATAATGACCCAGCCATTAAAACCAGGTGGGCAGTGTTTCTTATCTCTTTCACCACCCCTCCATCCTCCAGGGAGACATCTTCTGATAATGGGCCATTAGGGCCCACCAATGACATGGCACATTCCATCATCCCATTGTGAGATGCTCCACCCAGTGGGGGAGGAGCCAGCTGTTCCTAGCTAGATAAAAACTGGGACTCAAGACCACCAGGTGTCTGGTTTTTCCACTGGATTCCTGGAAGAAGACCAGACCCATCTCCTCACCACAGGCCCATCTCTACTCCACAGAACCACATCTGTTACCCCAGGAGGACTTACTTGGACTGCTTCCAACACCCTGACCAACAGGGTATCAGGTCATATCCCTGACTCTGTCAGGGTTTTTTCCAGGATCTTTGTTTCCTTGCTTGTTTTTTTGTACTACTACATTTGTATATATATATATATATATATATATATATATATATATTTAATTTTTTTAAAATATTCCTAATAAAGAACTGTTACTCCTATTCCCATATCTTTGCCTAAAAGCCCCTAATTGCAAAGCTGTAATAATTTGGAGGGAAGGGGGTTTACATTCTCCATTCCAATGGAGGCTCTAGCTTTCCCTGGCAGACAACTGTCTTTCAAAACCTAGACATCCAGTTACTGTTTTTTTCTCTCAGGTAACAAGTGAAAGGATGAGAGGAAATGGCCTCAAGTTGCACCACAGGAGGTTTAGATTACATGTTAGGAATTAATCTCCACTGAAAGAATTAGGCATTGGAATAGGCTGCCTATGGACTGGTGGAATCACCATTCCTGGAAAGGGATGTAGCACTAGGAGTTATGGTTTAGTGGTGAACATGGTGGTGCTAGGTAGTCATTGGACTCTTGAAATCTAAGAGGTCTTTTCCAACCTTAACAATGTGATGATCCAGTTTCTATTTTAACACCTTACAATTGCTTTCAAATTCATTATTAGGTTTTTTAATAATTTCAGAAGTTTTATCTGTTGGTGGTCATTTATCTTGAAGCTGTTTTACTTTTTCTACTCTATCTATATACAGCAGTTTTTCATTACCAGACTTGCTTTCCAGTCTTTCCTCTCCTGTAGTTTGACACTTCAGGCTAAATATAATCACTATTCTGTCTGATGTATATATTTTTTTTTTGTCTTAAGTATTTTCTTATTTCCACTTGTCCAAATTTTCTTTGTTATGCAAGTATTCATTCATTGCTCTTTTAGCGTCTTTGTAGATTTGCCTGTGTCATGGGACATAATCCATGTCTCTTCAATTATATTATTATTTTCCACAGGCATATACAGACAGACATATAGGGCCCTTTAAAGATATTGGATATATCAATACAGATTAATTAACTCAGGTATCTTGCATCAAGTAGTGCTTGAAATCTGAGTTTCTTTATGTAAAAAAATAACCATTATTTGTGTGTGTGTGTTTGCGTGGTACTGAACAAAACTACATTAAATTGTGATTAAAATATCACATATTAATTTACTTGAACTTTATCACTAGTTATGCCTACTGGTACCCCATTAGTCAAAGAACTGATTTTTATGTATGGATGGGTTTACAGTGCTTTAGGGAATTAGAAATTTATCCTTGATTAAAGCTTTTATACATGACCATAACAGATAATAGAAACTGGCCTACTGCTGACTTAGTAATAGCAGAATATTTTCCAGATCACATTAACACATGCTTAACATTATACAGATTTGTAAAAAATTTTATTGAAATAGCTTCTTCTGTTCTTTATTCCTTAGGCAGTCATACACATTGATGGTGAAAGGACTGCTTCAATGGCGTTACTAGTATCTGGGAACATTTTAAAAGCCTCTGTGGCATTAAATTTTACTCTCTTTTCTGTTTCTTTCAGGCAGAATATGTCTTTTAAGTTTACTAAAAGTCACAGAAATGCTATCTAGTTTGGTACACATTATTAGTGTTACATTTCAATCTGAAATCCATATCACTTTTTGAATTTTCTAAGCTTGTTTCAAAATACCATCTTAGTGATATAATGTGGGTGAACTCTGTGGTTGTCCATGGAAAATCTAGTTTGTGATACAGGCTCTACTCATTCAGATTACATGCTTTTTACCCCTCCACCACAGAGATCCATCCACCCCATGTTGCTGAGCTACAGAGATGCATTATTCCTTCCTTTTTTTTTTTTTTAAAATTTATGTGTGCTTTCTCACAGATCACGGCAGTCCTGCTTCCAATATCTAGGTTGCACTGTCATGAAACTTAGGTATCCAAATATTTATAGGTCATGTGTTACTAAGAGATTTTTGGGGACATACAGAAAACTATGAGCTACAGTTTTCTACATTTCTAACTATATTTTGAGATGACTTTAACACAAACTTTCAGTTTGCTTTAATTTGGAGAAGTGGAAGAGACAGGAGCAAACCTGTGACATTCAAAGCCCGAGAAATGGTAATGGCATTTGGTGGAAGGAGACACGTGTCTAAGAATGAAGGAGGATCATGAAGGAGTCCTGAGTTTACTTCAAAATGAGAATTGAGTGTTTTATTACTACAGCAGGGATTGAAGAAATAATGATGGTGGAAGAGTAAAAGATGAAAAGAGTGAGATCATAATAGATTCCCAGCAAAATGTTATAGGAAGCTTAGCATCATTCAAGGAAACAACCTAAGATAAAGAGGTAAGAACTGAGAGAACTGTCATTCTCTAGAAAAGCAAGTTGGTATCCACTAATGGACTCAGAAGGGATAGTTACTAATAGTTGCAGTATTAAAATGAAGACAATTTGATCTCCAGTAACATGATAATTTTGGCATATAGTGAAGGTGACTATGTCTTTGTTTACCCTTTCTCATACCACTTTTTCTTATATATGATACAAACAGCAGGCACCCTCCTCACATGTAATAAAGCGAATAAGTTCTTTTGGATGCAGATTCCAGCCCAGTTACTCATTCAGACAAGCCATACTTCTGAAACTCCCTGACTAAGGAAGGATTCTTAGGATAGTGCACTCCTAATTTACCAGTCTAAGTAGAACCTGGAAATATACATGCTAATCCACAGTTTTCCTTAGGGTTTTTCATGTGAAGGTTATTGCAAAATAATTGAACAGATACTGTGACTTATTCATAGACAAAAAGCAAGTAATTAATGTTTTTATTGTTACTTATTCTCCTGTATTGTAAATATTTATTTATTTATTGTGATACTTATTTTAAACACAAATGGCTATCTTTTGAGGAGAACTCTAGGATTCAGAAGCTGATATCAAGTTGCTCTATCCAATTTTTTATTCTAGTCCATACAGTACAAGACTTAGTGTCATCTACTATCGTTTTACTAGTTTTACATTACATGAAAAAGATATAGTGACTTTCTGTAGTTATGCTTGTTTGAGAAAGCAGGTTAAAACCATCTTTAATTAGGGTAAGAAATAAATTATCTGCCTATCATTAATTATGACATTCTATTACTACAATTGGAATTAGTTCTTTTAGGAATCTATGTATTTTACATAAAAAATAACAATAAGAATGGAGTTTAATCTCTTACTTCTAATACTCAGATGAAAGCAAGCAGTATTGAATGCTCAGCTGCCATGAAAATCTTTTGACTAACTACTTTTAAAATTAAAAATTACAGATCAGTATGTTGAAAAGAGCTATGGAATTAGATGCAGAAATCTAATTTGATTGTTGGCAAATTTATGTCAAAAGAAGATGACCATATGTAGGAGAAAATGATACTTTTCATGTACCACTGGCTTTTCCCTTTTAAGCTTTATTCTACCAACAGATTGTTCCTGAAACAGAATTAATTTCAGCTCAGTCCTTAATAAGTAGTTAGATGCAACAGTAGAAAGTATGGAATGCAGCTTGACACAATCATCACTGAGTATTCAGAGTACAATCAGCAAATAGATTCTGTGTGTGGTAAGACACACAAATCATTATCTAGTCTATAGATAATTTGTTACCCATAAGTAAATAATTGAGATATTGCGAGGGTGGTAATCGCCTAACTGTAAGGAAAACATATTTTATATGTTAATCTAGTAAGGAGTGGTCAGTTTTCAAAAGGTCGTCATTCTGCAAGGCTGTAAAGATGACGGCCTCTATAGTATCGCTGTAAAAAACAAACAACAGATTGCAATAAAAAGACCTTCACCCTGTCATTTATTTTCACAAGCAATGATTTTATAAATGAGATTTAAAACATGACATCATTTTTTGGTGTTATTCAAACCCAAATTTTATCTACCAAAACAGTAGTATATAAGATATGTTTAAATTTAGGATTTTAATGTCCACATAGTGACCATATTGGTAGACTTTGGCATAAATAAAAATATGTTTATGTAATATAATTAGGTAATTATATATTATCTAAATATTGTATTATCTATCTTATTATATGTAGTTCAGTCACATTTTTCAGATATTTCAATTCTCTTGTTCGTGTTTATGTTTTTGAGAGAATTCATTCTAAATATTTTTCTCCTTGGCCTAACAATCAGAAACTACTACACATTACATCTTAGACTACTTTCAAAAAATATTGGAACCACCCAATGGGAATGATGTTGTTTTCATTTGAAAGATCTGAAGTAAGGAATAGTCATTGGCTGTTCAAAATTGACATAATATATATGATAGAAGTATGATAGAAGCTTAATATTTCCATCTCTTACTAGATTAAGCTGCAAATCAGGACTGGATTACTTTCCCTGGTTAACATTGGCAAACTGCTTTTATGACTCCAAGTTGGTTGCACCCATGAACAATGTTTATGCTTTATATATCCTCCTTTTGTTTAAATAACTGTCTCTATATGTAATATATACTGAATAAAATATGGACATTTTGAAGGAATATGTCAAAATTTTGTAACCATTATAATTGTTGCTGCTGTAGTCAGGAGGAGATAAAAAAAATGAAAGTGAATAAAAAATGTCTAGGAAAGCTATTTTATAGGTTAGTGTTCTGAAAATAAATATTTCCGTTTCCAGTGTTATCTAGCGGTAGCGGTGCATTTGATTTTAAATAGTCCCAGTTGCTAATTTCCTGGATGAACATGAAGCTTCAGGTGCGTGTCTTTGTGGCAGATTATGGTCCATTTATCAATGCAACATAAATAAGTCTCTGATGAGTGTAAAAACAAATATCATTAGAAAGAGTCCCTGTAACATAAATATCATATGAAGGTTCTAAATTGCAAAATAGACCTGAAATAAAACATAACTTTAAAGAATGAAATCCTTCACCTCTGAGAAAGCAATTAAGCAACTCTGTACAAAACATTTTTCTCAGTATTATCCTCTCTCTTTTGCGACACATCTGTTAAAGTATTATTAGTTTTGGCATTTTCCAACCTCCTCGTGGTTGATTTTGTCATCTTGATTCTGTTGCTAGAGAATGTGTGTGAAATGTTAACTACTTTCAGCACAAAGACTTTCATTTATTCCTTTTTTGAGGTAAACAAATCAAGTAGTTTCAGTCTCTCTTCACGGGAAATTGGTCTGTGCACTTGTTGTTTCTCAGTAGCCCACTCTGAAGCTCTAATTCAAACTCAAGTTCTCCTTTGAGGGAGGGAAAGCAGACCTGTATCGTTTCCAGTATTCTAAAGGCATAATCACCTTCTACACCCTGCATTAATGTAACTTGGTTATTCATTTGACTGAAACTGCTCACTGAGCTGTAGTTTCCACTGAGCTTCCTGCAATGCCCAGGCCATTTACTGAATTAATAATAAAACTATATAACCCTATAAAGCTAAAGAATAAATCCATTTACTTACTCTTCAGTATATGTTTATCAACATGCTCTGCCTTCATCCCGATTCACATTCCTCATGTGGTTGCTTCAATGTTTTTCAGAAGCTTTTCTTGGTAAATCAAAATGGCTCAAACATTTTCCTGAATGGCACCATAAAGAGTTTATAACTGATCACTTAGAGAACTTTAGGTTGTTCATTAAGAATATAAGTATCAGCACAATGATATTATTACTTTCCTATTAGGCTTTGAGTGTCTTCCACAAAAAATGACATAACCTTTTTCTCTGCAAATTTTTGGGAATAGAGATGATAAAATTCTCCACTGGATGATGGTGGAATGAGTCTCAATGAGTCTAATTCAGTGTTGACCAACTTCAGTAGGCTGAAGTCATGTTTAAACAATACCCAAACAATTTTTTACCATAGGGAAACTATTGAAATTTAGAAGGACCTTATTCTCAATTGGGATGAAAAGTCAAAGTTTCAAAATTTTTAAAGGCTAATCTTCCTTTTCTCCAGTCAAAAGTGTATTTTGATTAAAGCAATATGCCACAACAACCTCAAAACAATTTTTACAATTTGAACTTTTTCATTTGTATAGGAGTCAGTCCAGTTAACATTTTGAAAAGTCAAAATACATAAGAAATATTCATCCAGACCTTTTACTTATTTTTTTCCCTGAAGTGAGAAATTTTCCAAAACAAGGCTTTGCCTATGAGAAATGTTCTTTTTTAGAAAAAAATGTTATCTGTTTCCTGTAGCTGTGTCCATTGTCTGATAGCAAAGTGTCTTTTAGAGTTGTAACCCTTGATATATCAGTGTCAAAGCAGCTGCAGTCTGGAAACACCAGTGCTAATTATGTCTCATAAAGAATGAGCTGAAGTTCAGTGACTGTCTCATGCATCTTTGGAGTCCAGAAAGCCATAACCAGCTGTCTTTGACAGGGCATTAAGTCCTGTTGCTGTTATGATATGGCATTATATTCCCTAGCAAAATATAAAAGTCTCATGGTTTCAGCCTTTATTCTCTACAGTATTCATATTAAATGGGTCTTAATTCCCACAAGTGTGCTGATCAGGATGTTCAAATTTCATTTCCACCATAAGATTTTCTATTAGTTATAATGCACTTAAATTTCTCTGCCTTCCTCTCTTTTGGCAGCACAACTTTTGTCTCATTCTCCTGACACTGTTAGGCCCTTCTTGTGTAGATAGTGCATCTAGTGGTAGCAGCTTCTATAGCAAAGAGACTTGCTTGACTTAAAGCTTTGGGAAGACTATCAACCCTAGTCCCCAGCTAAACCTTCCTTAAGACTCCTAACAGGTTGGACACTTTCAATTTGGTTGTAACTGTTAAAAGCCAAAGTTTCTAAAATTATCTTGATCATCTTATAAATGAAATTTAACACTTAAGGATGCAGAACAACGTCTTTGAGGAAGTAATGAATAAGGTTTCATTTGCCTGCTTCTCATACATCTTTTGTGCAGCAAGTGGTCAAAACAAGAAAATGCTTAAAATATTAGTCAGTCTTCAGAGGGTCCGAAGTAGAACCACAAAGGTGATCAAAGGACTAGAGCACCTGCACTCTGAGGAGAGACTGAACAAATTAGATCTTTGCACCCTGGAGAAGAGAATGCTCAGGCAGAGGGGGGTCATCATAGATTTTCAGTACTTAAAAGGGCGACTGAAAAGGGAAAGAAAGGCAATCTCTTCACAAGGAACAAACAGCACAAGGAACAAAAGACATCAAGTGCAACTTGCGTTGTGTGATATAAAAAAGAAATTTTTTACAGTGAAAAGAATTGACCATTGGAGCAACCTCCCCAGGGACATGGTGAAAACCTCATCACTGAAGGTTTTCAAGACATGAGTGGACATGACACTAAAGAAACTTTTCTACTCTCCCTTGTCCATTAAGATTTGACCAGATCATCCTTTGAGGTCCCTTAGAACCTGGGCTGTTCTCTGGTATCAAATGTAACTGAGTGCCTCTCTTTGTTTTTTGGTCTTTCATTTCCTTATAATACTGATTAATATTCAATTCAGCTAAAAAAGATGGTGTAGGTTTTTATTAACTGCATGAGTGGCTTCTTAGTGTACATTTCTGAAGGACATGATATGCAAGCAGAAATCCAAATTATCATCATTATTTCTGAGCATATTGTTTCAATGATTAGCAGGGATTCTGTTATCTTCTGATCTTTGATCTCAGTTAGCTGGACTATGGAAATTTTATCCTATTTGAGTGAGATTATATTCCACGAAGGATACTTTGTGTCATAGGATATATGTAACTTTTTAAAGCTTGTTCTGCTTTAAAACAAGAGAATATATAAACCTACATTCATTTTACTATTTCTGCTTCTAGGAGGGATAACTTCAGCTGCAACTTTATGGAAATCTCTAAAGGGGACTTTTAATTTTTCTTGCCTTTCCCTCTTCCTGTTATTAATCCTCTTTCCTGCATACCCACCGCCAGTGAAAAAATCAGATTATCACAATGTTTGCATAGCACTATGGCATTTGACTTCTTCAAAGCTATGTTATAATGTCTGAAAGTGTGTCCATGCATTTACATGAGGTGTATCCTACTCTACACTCTGTCCCTATATTTTGTGGTCTTGATATATGAAGCCATCCTGATAATATGATTCTACTTAGGAAATAGAATCATCTTATATGATGGGAAGTGAGTGTGGCACCTAACTCATGAAAGAGCAACTACTTCCAGCATTCCTGGGGAAATCCCATTCCTATTCCTAGAGAAGCTGTGTAGATATAAGAGAGCTGAGCATTAGGATAGTTACTGGAAAATTAGAAATAGAAAGAGTCAAGGTTCCAAACAGTGAAGTTTTATAGCAATCAACTCTTTCAATAAGTATTTTGTTGTTTCCTTTGGGGATAACTTCAGGTGGAAAACTTCTTTAGTATTCATAATGAAGTATCATTGGAACACTTTGCACTTTGCTCAGAGAATGGATTCAGTCTAATGATAGTATTGGGTATCTACTTCAATCTCCAATTATTATATCTCTTAAATCAGGATTGAAAAACTGTGTCTTGGGCTAGCAATCAGAACAGATTTAAATTTTAGATGTATAGCTTTGGTGATTTTCTATGTCTTAACTTGCCTCAGCACCAAGCAATGTGTAAAGGTCTTCTTTGATTTGAAAAACTTTTATATCTGTTCCCATCTACTTCTACCTCTACTAGGAGACTGAAAGTTGCCTTAAAAATAGCACTGAGAAACAGCAATTAATAATTTTTATTGCAAGTTTGGGTGTACAACATTTCTAAAGCCAGCATAAATGATGACAGAATATTTTGTCTGCTTCAAATGTACATCAGAAACCTTTTGCCTAGTACATTGTGTCTTCTCAGTCCAAAATGCAGAAATAGAAAATAGTTCTCCAATTCATACAATCTTTTGAATTTTAACTTGTCTGTATCTTTTACTGCATAACTTGTCAGTCAATTTCAGGTTAGTGATTTAGTGGGGTTTTTTGGTTTGATTTCAAATATCACTGAATAATAGACACTCCTTTCCTGCATTTGCTTTTTTCTTCCTTTTTTCTGTTCCTACCAGTTGAAAATTAGGATCCTAATTTGAATCCTCTGCATGATAGCATGTTGCATTTGTACAGACTGATTGACCTATATGGCAGTAGGATTTTCTCTATAAAACCAAATAACAGAATGCTTGGCACCCATTTTTCCCACCACTTTCAAGTTCCTAAATAGCAGAGAAAGCAGTTAATTGCTTTGTGCACTTCCTAGAGCAACAGCTGTAAACTGCTTGAAGGTGGTGAAAATAATTAAACCTGCTTCAGCGGTGAATAAACACCAAACGTAGAGAAGCCTTAATGGAAATCAAGTTCCTACTGACGTGTGATGATTACTACGTTCACTTTACTTTTGACATAGTTCAGACTTAACTGAAGACATTTTATTAGACTTTCAATCTTAAGCCATGTCATTACTATTTCACATAGTTCAGTTTGCCTAGAGCAAATGAAGGAAATGTTTTTTATTAATGAAGTAGAAAAACTTAATTGAAACATTTCAAAGACGAAAGGAAATAAAAGCAGACTGAACTGCTACAGTCAGTCTTTTGTAATGAACTCAACTATTAAGAACAAGACTGTATGACTAAGGATTTGGTGGTTTTGAATTGTAAATATAATTCATTTTCAGCCAAATACTTTAAATCAAAATAATGATAAAAATCTAGGCTGACGTCAAAGGAAAAAACCAAATTTGGTTGAAGATTATAAACCAAAGCTCAAGCCTTATATTATCTTGTCCATCAAAACTATCCCCTTTTTGTTCTTTTGAGAGCACTTTTGGAACAGAATTTTAGGATTTGACTCAAGGCAGCATTTTCATAAGTGACAGTTGACTGATATACAGAGACATGCAATTAGATGCTCCACCAGGGAATAGCTTCCAACACTAATAGAAGCACAAGGAAAAGCCTAGGAGGAAAATTTAACAGATGCTTACACCAAATTGTAATATTTATTTTCCCCAATCTGTAGCTTTGTATAAGTAGGCTTTGCCTCCTGAGGGAACCTGCCTTCTGCAGAGCCCAGTCTACAAACTAGATGTGGTGGTGTTTGTATGCTCATGGTCACACCCCGAAACTCTCTCTAGGAGACCATGATTTTCTTCTGCTGCTAGCTCCTTATTACCTTTCTTCAGCTTTTCTCTGCTTTTCTATTCTTTAGAAACACCTGAATAAGCCAGTAAAGGAGTCAATTTGTACTGAAAGCACATGAACAACTAGAATGTCGCTGTCACCCAACAGTAGCTTTCAACATGGTATTTTGTATTCTTGCATATAAAAATGCATCTTCATTCCACCAAAACTAGTATCAAAATTCCTAGTTGGTCTGAAAGTTAGCAGAAAAAAGAATACCTCGTTGAGTGAATCAGACCTGTTTAAACCCAACTGAGGATACAGTATTTTCTAGGAGCCCTCTATATGGGAGAGTTGCTATTCTAAAAACAATCATACTACTAACAAGGACAAGAGTCAAAAAGGGTCACTTAATTGTCATTCATGAAGGTGTTGAAGTTCTGAACCCCCCCCATAAGCACTTTTAATACCTTCGCTGAAAAGGAGATGTAAATAAACACCAAATACAAATAATATGTTTATCCTATATTGTATAGGTGGATTTAAATACATATCCAAGTTCTTTACAAAATCTAGGGCCTGATATGTCCTCTTCATTATAAATTGTTTATTAATTTAGGCCTAAATGTTCTTTTTTGTGCTGTTCTTTTGTCTCCACAAAGTTTACCTATGAAGCCAGCCCTTGGGGGGAGAAAACCCTGAAAAGTAACTAACGAATATTGTTTCATAATTGAAGAAGCCATTTCATTTCGTCTAGAAAGTGAAATAACTTTGTTAGCTGGAATATATTGGCAGACTTTTTGAAGTCATGATTTTAGGCTT
The DNA here is from genome assembly GCF_015227805.2 of Hirundo rustica. Taxonomy (NCBI): domain Eukaryota; kingdom Metazoa; phylum Chordata; class Aves; order Passeriformes; family Hirundinidae; genus Hirundo; species Hirundo rustica. The sequence continues at coordinate 31,285,359 of NC_053454.1, forward strand.
GCTCATCACTATACCACAAAATAAAATTCCCTCCCCCATCAAAATTTCAACCATTTAATGTTCCAGTTTACCACACAGATATTATTTTTTTTTTCCTTGAAAATCTGCTATTATGATTTATTATACCAAAACCTTGGAGCACTACAAACTCAAGTGCTCTGAACTTCTGTGTACTAAAACGCCACGTGGCATTTTTGCCAGCAGTGATAATTGTCTGTGAATGCATGATACTCCCTTTCCTAAATTACATCAACTAATTTATCTCTTACATAAATTACTCATGAAGCTCTGCTGGAGATTTGGACTACCTACCTACTGTCATTGCATGTACATCTATTTCACACTTTGGTGGAGTTACTGTCATACACTGCTGTTACTGTGAAATGTTATAAGCTGTGTGTGCAAGTAGAGTGTAGCCTGTTCTTTGTTTATGTTTGTGTTATTTGTCTCACCCAAGAACCAAAAAAATTAAACGATAGTTTAGAACTGCAAATGTTTTTTGCCCTGAGCATAGCCCCTGTCAGGCCACTCAGAAGCAAAAGACCTGTGCAACACCTTTTGTTCAAAGAAGATCAAAGCCATTCTAGGAATGAAAAATATGGAAACATAGAAAAGTAAAATAAGGACTGCATTTTTGCCCTTCACCACTTGCATAATCCTTTTTAAGTTTTTAAATAATTTTATTTTTAAAGAATCATTCTTGTTTCGTTGAGAAAGCTGGTTTGAAACTTTCAGGTGAAAACAGTATTTGTCAATATTAATAGTACCTGAGAAGACTTCACAAGACTTCACAAATTAAAATAATCTCTTAGCACCTGTACTGACTAATGTAGGCTTACAAGAACTGTTAATTACCCAATTGCTGCAAACTGAAAAATAGAAGCTATAAAATTCCGACATGCATTTTACAACTGATTAGATGCCAATCTATGTTAACAGAAAAAGACAGAAAAAAAGTGAAAGTGTGTGGTGAATATGCAAGGGAATTTATTATTAATATGAAATGACAAAGCAAAACATTTTGGAAATTTCAGTCTAGCTCAAAAAGGAGGATCAAAGAGAGGGAACTGAATACCAAAGAAGTAAATTAGAACTGATTACAAAGAAAAAAATTATTACATAATAAATAGAAGATTTTTTTTAGATATGAATTTCAGTCCAAGGGTACATCTACTGGGATAACTGAAGAAGCTTAAATTGCAGTAAAACAACTCATGTGGAATAAAATAAAAGTGAATTTAATGGTACAGGAGCTCAGAAAAGCCTTAACTGGATTATAGAAATGATCTAGTTCTAATATTACTTTTGTTAATTCCACTAAACCTTCCATTCTTTTCAGTGAGATTACTTTCTTTTCCCAGAGTCGTAGGATTGATGATGGATTAAAAATATAAAGGAATCAAATGAGAAATAAAATCAGAAGGACTGGTGTTATCTTCCATTTGAACAGCTGGTACACCTCCACAAACCAAATAGCTGGAGATCTTATATGATAGATAAAAATTTTCAGGAACAGAATCATTCACATCAGATATAGAATCTCTTCCTCATGAACATAAAATTAAACAGGAAGATAAATTGTTTACACTGAAAATTTAAATAATCTGTGCAGTCTTGAGCAAAGAGTTGGATTCATTCAGTCCCTGCACCATGGTCAACACTGTTGAGTAACTAATATAAATGGTAGGCCCTCAACAAAGGACTTTCTGTTCTTGCTAATCTTTGAAACACAAGCTTAATCAGTTTTACCACCACTGAAGTCTGTATTTGTACAATTACTTAATATCTAATACAGCATATTGAGAGCAACAGAGACAGTCAATAGGAAATTAAAGGCACATTGAGAGTTCCAAAGGCATATAGTCCAAATTTAGTCTGCAGTGCCCAATTCTGCCTTTACCAGAGCACAATCAAATGGAGCAGCTCACATTTTAATTAGCTGAACTTTTTAAATTTGCAGAATATGAACATAATTAATTAACTCAAGATTTACCTTATCAGGTATGGTTCCAGATGCAATGTTTCAACTGAGAAATTGTATTTGATTTTGTTGGTCTTAGGATATAATAAAATATCCATCTTCACTTACTGGTGCAACAAACATTATACCTCAATATTTTAGTAAATATTTACTTCATGGAAGAGACCTAGAAAAATAGCTCGTTTTGATTACATCATTTCAAATTATATTATGTCATACTACAGCATATCTAATGTAATATTATAGATATTGATCTAAACATCCAAAGTTCTTAATATTTCCTATCAAATAATTCATTAAACATATGTAGATTTGGCAACAGAAATTAAATATTTACTTCAGAGAGTTTTTTTAGTCACAGATTTCACTGTGTTCTTGACAGCACTGAAACAAACAAACAAAAAAATTGATTCATATTCTTATTCATGGTGAGGGCTCACCTTAGACCTTATGCAGCTGCAATGACAGCAGTGATGTTCCTGCTGCATGTAGCATAGGAACAGCATCTTCACCAGCAAGACAAGAATTCATATGGGATCTATCCCAGATGTTTTTATCTTTTTTTTTTCATTAAAGTCAGCAGAACAAATTGCATGAAGGGTTGACGTCACCCTACTTGGGCTAAACTTTTAACTTTTAACTTAAAATTCTGAGGTAATCCTTACAGCTTACAAGTTCATGTTCACTGTGTTGGATTTTTGTAGAAGCACATGAGAAGCTGTCACACAGCTTGTTTGCATTGTCTGAGAACTGATAAAAATAAGTAATGGTATGAAATGTCATGTAATGCAATTACATGTCATTTAATATTATGTGACTCTGTTTTTCAGGGCATGTGACTGAGTCTCCTTCCCAAACACTTAACCAACACAATTAGAGAGTTGAATCATGTGAGGAGAAAGCAATTTTCATCTAGCAAATGCTATTTGAAGGTAATGGAATTTAAAAGGTTTTCCTCCCCTGCAAAATCCATGATGGAATTCTCTGAGAATTATTAATATCCAACTGCTAGTTATAAGATATTAACATAGTCATTTTGAGGTTATATGGTAAAAAAAAAATGCAGATAACTTTTAAATAAAAAGATAGATTTTTTTTCTATCCATTCAGGGTGATTACTGATAGTGATTTGTCATGGATATGGGTGCTGAAGGGTAAATTAATTCAGGATTTCATCACAAGAAACGATGGAGAAGTACCTTCCAGAAATAAAATAGTAAATTTCCATGGGGAGCCTTCCAAATGCTTTATAAAAATGACCCATTGAGAAACTACTGTGCTACTTCATCATCATCTGTGGGACAAGAAAATTATATTTCCATCAAAGACTTTCAATAGAATAAAGCAATTTTAATAAAGAATGATTAAAAAAAAAAAAATCAGTGCCCCCAGCTTTAAAAGCAATTATTGGGTTTTCTTTCTATCTCACCCTGAAATTTCTTATTTTTTGACAGCATTCTTTTTTCCTTTCATATTACTTCTGAAATATTGCCATTTATAATGCAGCAAAATTAACTACACAATGCAAATTTAAAATACTGTCCTATTTTTCTGGTGAGCTCAGTGATGATTGTGAAACAGCTGTTGTGCAGTATACTAACACTTTGTAGCCATGGTTCCATGCTCAAAATATGAGTTATATCCCTGCTTTGTCGTGGCACTGTCACTCTCTAACTTCAAACTGCACAAAAACCTGAAAGATATAAATATTTGTTCCAGATAGTCTAAGCTCTGATACTTTTGATAAATAGACAGATGAAAATAGTCTGACAGAAGAGCTGCTGTTCGTGTAAAGATACCACAGAAAGGTATGTGAATAACTGATTTAAAAAAAAAAAAAAAAAAAAAAAAAAAAAAAGGGAACTAAAATTTAAATAAAAACTTAAGACATTTTCTTTTGAAAGTCTATTAACAATAGCATATTTCTGTGTTATTTTCCTAAATGAAATACTTTCTATTCCTTGGAAATATTTTACAAATAATTTGAACAAGCTTAAAACTTCATGCTTCAGTAATTAAGTTGTTTTTCTGGAGGACCAGTTTTGTGTCAGTCAAGACAGACTTTATAGCTTAGTCTTTCCTCAATGACTGAGTTGAAACACTACTTAAAGTCCATTTTTTCAGCACATTTTTGAGTGCTGTCTCTGTTGTTCTTTCACAATTCAATGTAGAACCTCCGACAAGCTTAGATGTACTCTTCTTGGATCTTTACAATTCATCTCTTCCAGAATGCATATTTGAACTACATAGATATGTGTTTGGTTCTGAACTTGAGTGTTTCTGAATTTTTCTTTAGACATCCTCAGAACAAAACAAAGACAAAACAAAGGCCCACATACATACATACATACATACATACATACATACATACATACAAAAATGCTCTATACCAGCTTCCTTTTTTGAGTAGTTTATTCCCCTAAGGAATTCCCACTTCATCTTCTTCCTTCTTATATGGATGTAAGAAATATGGAGAAACGGCCTTTTGAGAGTCCTGGTTCATCTTGTTGCCTCTCTGAAATGACTGACTCACAGCACTGCAAACACTTTTAGTTGCTCTAAGTTCTTTGGGAAGACATCTTCTATTTTCTAAAGACTTAATCCCTTATACAGACACAAATTCTTCTGGTTTCTGACCTTGCTGTTCAGAGAGTATTCTGGTGTTGCAATTTTACCTCTACCACCCGCCTCAATATTGATGATTTATTTCAGCCGTAACATTGGGTACATCTCTAGTGTGCTCTATGTTCCCAATGAAAATTTTGCAGGAATTAGGAGTGAAGCAGAGTGAAGACTCTCTGTAAAGACAAGACTGTAAGATGTATTAAAACAGAAAGGAGAAGAGTAGCAGCCACATTCCATAGCCCAAGAGCAACAACCGAGAAATAATTAGATCTAAACAACAGCTTATCAGGTTGTTTTAAGAACAGCAACAGTTTCAACAGCAGTCGATTCACACACTTATTTACCAAGTGCCCCTACTCACACTACAGGCAGCTACTGCCGTCTGCTTACCATAGGTGTGTTCAGATCCACGTGCCAAGCAACCTTTCTAACACAAGAAAGAATGATCTGTGGGACTCTAAAAGAATCTCTGGAAATGTGTAGAACTTGGAAATCCTACCCTGTACAAAATTAGGTGTGAGATGGACACACATCCATTGTAGATGGACTGAATGTACCTTATCCTTATTAGTGTGATTTACAATCTTCTACATAAGCACGGGGAAGTATGTAACACAGGTGCCGCTCCCACTGGCCAACAAGACAGTAACTCGAAGAAAGATATTTTGCCTACTCTCATTCAGGTATGCTTACCTCCAGGCAGACAAAGGAATTCTTACACCACTATCTTTCTGTGGACTCTCGGCTATGTCCTTGAAGTATACCATCTGAATAGTTAAATCTGGGGTAATGGCTTGCTCCTCCATCTGTGAAATCTCAGTTAAGGAGCACTTTCTCTGATTCCGTAATCCTTGAAGATCGCATACATATTATGGAATAATAAGTTCTAGAGGCAATAAAGAAATTAAAACAGGAGTGAAAGACTTCAAGAGTGGGATCAGAGGAAAGATTGCAAAGTCATGTACCTTCTAAGCATTGTCATATAATTGACAATGTTGCTCTTGTTTCATAGAAAAGGAAAGATATTAGAACAGAGGTGCTGACAGAAGTTTGTAGGAACAATCAATTTCTCATAGAAAACCTGAAGTGAAGAAATAACTTTTCATTACTAATAAATTTAACAGACAGGATTTTACTAGTATCGAAGGAATTAGCCTTCTTTGCTCAGGAGTAAGTCCATGTTCTGCTTTTTTTCTGGCACAGAGTTAATTTTCTTCAGAGTAGCTGATATGGGGCTATGTTTTGATCTGGTGCTGGAAACATTGTACATAAAACACGGAAGTTTCTGTTACTGCTGAGCAGCACTTGCACAGAGTTATAGATTTTTCTGCTTCTCACCCTCCCCCACCAAGGAGAAGGCTGGGAATGACCAAGAAGGTGAGAGAGGACAGAGCTGGGACAGCAAAACCTAACTGAGCAAAGGGATAACTTGTGACATCATTCCATAACATGTGACATCATTCTATAACATGTATATAAAGCTGTAGAAGAAGGAAGTGGGGGGCAATAGGAGAGATGGCATTTTTCTTCCCAAGTCTTCACACATGACGGAGCCCTGCCCTCGCAGTGATGGCTGAACACTTGCCCATGGGAAAGACAAAGCATGCGGAATAATTACCATTAGAAGTGAGGGAATTGTTTAACCAATAGAATAAGGGAACTGTGTAGCCTTAAGGAGCATTAATTACTGTGTTTGCTAAGATGTATAAATAGTGAAAAGTTTTGAACCACCCACCCAAGGAGTGCCACTGGATCCAAAGGTGGTGCTTGCTTGACCTGTCTCTCTACCTCACCTTTATTGTTAAATAAATCCATATTATTGACTTCAGTTTATGGTCTATTTTGTACCTTAATTTGAGCAGGGGCACCTCTCACCAACTGGATCTTAACAAAAGGACATATCTAAAGCATAGCAGTCAGTACTTTTATGGCTCTTTACACAAAAAGCTTTCAAATTATTCTGAAGAATTTCATATTAATATTGTTTAAAACCAGGAAAGTTTCATTTTAAGTTCATCGTTGACTTGACCAGTGATGAAGACCTCACTCCACTTTAGTCTGTGCATTTCTTTTATCTAGGCCAGAATGAACATGTCACATTAAAAATATTTTAGAAACTTTGTTTTCTGACCCTGATGGCCTATAGTAATTCTTAGCTTTGAGGTGATCACTTGGATGTAGCAAACAGACACTTATCTTTCACAAGGCTTTTATTATATTAATCATATCACAAAAATAACTTGGCATATACAAAAAAACCTCAATGAAATATCAAACCAAATTTCAGAGGCAGGAAAGAATACTTAGATATTAAGCCCTAGGTAAAGCATAATGAAATACAAGTCTCAAGACAAAAAACCCCAACTACATGTTTAGAAAAGCTGTGGTGTTCAAAAGTAGACAGTGTACATACTGAAAACCATCACCAACTTCTTTATCCAGTGAAGTAGTGTTATTCTGTTCAACAATGAAAAAAAAAAAAATATGAATCTGTGGAGCAGTGATGAAATGGTTTGTCTTTTGAGGCCTTCCCTAGATCTTTAAACATGAAATCAGACCTTGTTATATCATACAGTGGAATTCCATTAGATCCTTAAGAGTACCTCCTCTTTTGATGAACTGGAACCACTGGCAGATAATTTCTCCATGAAGGCCAGGCAAGATGTGCAATCATCAAAATCAGAACATGCCCACCCCAAAACATCAATTCCTTCCTCCTCAACTCTACTTTTAAATTCCTATAATTTGCCTCTTGCTTTTTTTATGATCCAAGAATCTGATCCAAGAATTATCACCATGCTGTTGCTACCATTACCCTCTCACAAACCCCAGTCATCAGTAAATATGACCAGTAACCACAGATTAGGGATGGCCAGAAACAGCTTATGGAATGGGAAATGTGGTCTTTAGCTAGTATGATTTTGGTAAAAGCTGTAACTGACATTTTTACTATAGAAAACTGTCATAGTTCCATAGATCCAAACTATATTCCATGCTGCCGTTTAGATAATTGTGCTTGAAGATAAAACCAACATAAGAAAATCTGAGAGACATCACCAGTGTGCTACCTGCAACTTAATTTTTCACCAAAGTAGAATAGATTGATACAGTTTAACAGAAAGTGTGTGTTGGTTTTTTTTTTTTCCTTTCCTGTACCTCACAAAATTTTTGCGATAATGTCTGTCTCACATCTTTTACTGATCAAGATTCACATAAACTCTCAGGGAGCCCAAACTATTCACAGTGTAGCAATATGTGCTAATATTTTTTTCTAAATTACTATGTATTATATTCAATATGATTCGAGAAATTTTTAAAACTCTTAATTTAAATTCACTAAATTTTGAGAATTCAGCAGAATAATACCTTTTGGAAATTGAAGAAAAAAGAATTATTTCTTCTGCTTTTTTTTTTTTTTTTTTTTTTTTTTTTGGTATTAGTGACATAGAAATTCAATATTTCCTTTCATTGATACTTAATTTTCAGTAATAAGTTTTCTATAAGAGAACAGTGGTCTGAAACATCATGACAGCATCTAAGTGACTTCTGATACTGAGAATTACAGCAGATAAAATATCTGGACAAATATTTATCAGTGTGAATTTTAATTCAAACCCTATCTGCACTGTGTTTTATGACTTCTGTTTTGGTAGCATAGACATGCTGATTTTATGACTTTGAAATAAGTGGATTTTCTTTCATTGGGGAAAACAGGTATGCAGAAATGCACTTTTGTTTCTTACAGAAAGAAAATTCCAACTTTCTTAATAGAGGGATCACAGCAGACCCTTAAGAGGGAAAGTGCTATGGTGTTTTTCACTTTGTGCAGATTACATAGCACATAGAACAGATGTTCTTGAATCCACGGCCATGATCATTGTTGGAGATGGTCTGTATGTAACTGAGGTTGTAAATGCCATGTATTTTCCTGCCACATTTACTGCAGTACATAGTGTATTGAATTATGTAACCTAAAAATGTGTGTACTATTTCATCTGTTGAAAGCTGGTTTTTGGGAGATGTTTTATCCTTCTCTTGTAACTCCAGGGGGGAAGGGGGCAGATGCCTTCTGATAATGACCCAGCCATTAAATCCAGGTGTGGCAGTGTTTCTTATCTCTTTCACCACCCCTCCATCCTCCAGGGGGACATCTTCTGATAATGGGCCATTAGGGCCCACCAATGACATGGCACATTCCATCATCCCATAGCGAGATGCTCCACACAGTGGGGGAGGAGCCAACTGTTCCTAGCTAGATAAAAACTGGGACTCAAGACCACCAGGTATCTGTTTTTTCCACTGGATCCCTGGAGGAAGACCGGACCCATCTTGCCACCATTGGACTTTCCACAGGCCCATCTCTACTCCACAGAACCACATCTGTTACTCCAGGAGGACTTATCTGGACTGCTTCCAACATCCTGACCACCAGGGTGCCAGGTCATATCCCTGACTCTGTCAGGGTTTTTTCCAGGATCTTTGTTTCCTTGCTTGTTTTTTTGTACTACTACATTTGTGTGTGTGTGTGTGTGTATATATATATATATATATATATATATATATATATGTGTGTGTGTGTGTGTGTGTGTGTATATATCTTTAATATTCCTAGTAAAGAACTGTTACTCCTATTCCCATATCTTTGCCTAAAAGCCCCTCATTGCAAAACCGTAATAATTTGGAGGGAAGGGGGTTTACATTCTCCATTCCAATGGAGGCTCTAACTTTCCTTAGCAGACAACTGTCTTTTAAAACCAAAACACATAGATATACTTAATGCACACACAAATCATAAATCATACACAGCTACTGTTGGTTTGGTGTTGGACTGAGTTCAACAGAAACATTTCATAATATCCCCTATTTTTGTCAATTTTCCTGCAGGCATAAAAACCTGAATTCAGAGAGAATTAATTAATGTTCTCTGAAGTTATAGAATAATCATGAATGAATCTACTTTTTATTATATATTTCAGCTCATGAGCACATCTCATTTGAGAAGACCAAATCAACAGATTCTTAAATATGGATGCTTTGCTAATAGTAAAAGAAGATTAAAATTTCTCATTTCCTTAAATAAAGGCACAAAGCCTCAAGAAACCCAACTGTTTGAAATTTTTGGCTGTGTATCATGCACTTAACACCCAGATGAATGAATTCACATCACTTGAATGTGAATTCATGTCCCTCAGCTGCCTAGACCAATGGCCAGCTGTTAGCATGACAGAACATGCCCACTGGGTTGGGCCATTGCTTCAGGACACATATGTCAAGAAGTGGCAGGTTTAGATGTGTAGCCTGCAAAATACTTTAAATATCTTCCTTATACATAAAGGCCTTAGAGTTGAATGTCATCATCCACTAAATCATATCATTTAAACCTACATGCCAGAGAAAGAAAATATATTCAGAAGCAGATATAAGGAATGTGAAGAAGCAGCTGTGGCTGTTAGTAACCTCAACCAACCAACTTGAAGGTTAGAAAACCAGAAAGTCCAAAGAAGGTTATAAACATAAATTGGAAGGTCATCTCTACAGCAGCCTGTAGTGTCAGAGGGACTAAATGAATTACAGAGAAATGTTTCTTTTTGAATGCGATGGAAAAAAATAACATTGCCATTATTACCAAGCACCACTGAAATAGTTTCGGTTGCCTGCAAAATCTGTAGTTCAGCACCTTGCCCAGAGAAAGGTGAATCCAGGTAGACACAGCCGTAGAGAATGTTAACTATAAGCATTGATAGAGGAATCTAGAATCTGTTGTTTTGTGTATTATCCCACTAATAACTTGTGCCTTTTCATTTTCTCTTTTAAGTGTGAAAACTTATAAGAGGTCTTTGTGGAGCTGAGGTTTGTACTCATTCAGAAAAAGTCCATTCCCTTTACTTCTCCTAGATTCCTAAGAACACCGAGTGTCAGATGCATCCTAATACACATGCAGGCAAAACCGACATGCAACCCTTGGATAACCTTGTATACAAAAGGACAGTGGTTTCAAGTTTTCTTGGCATTTCATCCTGTTACTTCATGTAACTTCATCAATTTTTCAATAATTTGCCCCAAATTTTTCATGCTATGTGTCTGCCTCAGGCCGAACTTTTTATGTGTTCTGATGATAGAGATAAAACTTTTTAGCTACTTTCAAGAATAAGATGAAGGAAAAGAAAAATAGGTTAAGCAAAAGATCTGGGAGAGCAAGGAATAGGGAGCATCAGAAGTGAACAACTTAGCATGTTGCTCTATGCTGCTGTTCATCATATTGGACTCTAAGGTTTGAATTCACTAAGACGTATCAAGTGGCAAATATTTCTCAAAAACAGTGCAGTTGTCTAGTGGGGAAGATGGTACAAGTTGCACCCCTTTTTGGCTATACACAATGACTACAGGACCTTCCGAGATGTTGAATCATGGATTCTGCTTTACAGCTTCCGAACAGTGTATTACTGAACTTCTTTTGTGAAATGGTGCACTTTCAAGTGGAGATGAGTCAAACAGTCTTGTTGCTGGTGCACAGAATACTGCTCCTCTACAAACAAACACCATCTGCATTAAACACACTAGACAGTAAAAGGATATGTATTTATATATTTAGAAAGTATCTTGGCCTTGTATGGCAAAGAAGAATTAAGTCTGATGAACCACCTTCATATACTTTCACCAAAGGTTTTGAAACTGAACAGCTGCCTAAATTGAAACACAAAGCACAATGAAAGTAAAAATAACCTGTAATTACTGTAAGCTGCACGTTTAGGGAAAAAGAAAGCCATGAGTGTATTTTCTTGTACTTTCAATCTAACTTTTTCACTGAAAAAAAATAAGATGAATTGCTGATTAGTGTGTAAAGTAATGCCGTGTGGAGAGCAGCTTTCCAGGACATAATGGCTTTTGCTTTAAATGTTGGTTTTCCTGCACTTGCCAGAGTAAATTGATCAGTTCTGTTTTCCCATGAGGGTACTAAAAAGTCTTTTAAACCAAACAATTCCACGAAGTATGCATTTAGCAACCATACATACAATATAAAATACAATTTTCTCTCAAGAGAGCTTTTTTTAGTGTTCTGCACATGAGCAACAAGTGAATCAACTGATACCTGGCAACAGCATTTTGAGAATGTCATCGTGCCACTGGAGGTGGATTAGTGGAGAGGATGTTGCCTGGCTATGAAGGTAAATGAACAAGAATGACACAAATATCTTTTTAAATGTTCAAAGAAGTTAAATTTTTACTACAGTGGAAGCCAAGCACCATTTTTTTTCAGTAAACTCTACTAAAATTTGAACTGTTAATTATCCTCAGGTTGTTGAAGCCCATGAAACTTGCATTTGCTTGCTGTTAAAGTTATTATTCTACTTCTATTCAAATTCTTCTATGAAGTGATATCCCCTACAGAGTAAGACTGTTCATTAGATCTTTAGAAACCTTTGGCTTTTTATTCAATATGTAATTTTTAAGCCTTTCCAAGCTGAAACATATATTATATGAGACATAATTTAAATGTTTCTATTTGGGACAGACAATGCACTTGCTTCAGCATTTCTAGGCTGATCAGCCCTTGAGTACTAGTTTTTACTATTTCCAATATTATATCTTAGGCCTTGCCAGTCTGATGACTCAAAGTGCCAGAATTAATTTAGTGGTAGACTTTGTGGGATGTGAAGTTACCTTACAGGATTTGTGCCTTATTAACATAGTAATTTCATAAGCTGAAACCCACAGATGTCTTAGTATACATGGGCTCTAGAGCACTCTGCAAATACACAGAATGTAAATACAATATTAAATGATGTATAGGACCTCCAGAAATCTAAAGACACTAAAACATAATAAGAGTTGCTGCTTAGAGAGCTACTTTAAATTAAAATATTATGGCTTGGTTTTTTTAAATAAGGGGTTTTGGTGGATTTTGTTTGTTTGTTTGTTTGTTTGTTTATGGGGTTTTTTGTTTTGTTTTGTTTTGTTTTAATTGGGATCACCGAGTTTTATTTTCAAGCTATTGCTAAGTGCAAATCTGTTGTGCTCCTTTACAAGACTAGACTACCGCCGATGGCAATAGGAAAGAGCTTGCTCTTTGTCCAGGAGGGAAAATATTGTTTTATTTGTCCAGGTACTAGCTTTAGTTCCTTTCCCATCCATGCCAGAGCCAGATCTCCTGAGGCCCCACCCACCCCGGGTTTTTTTCCCCAGGGAGCAGGGCCCAGAGGCAGGGACAAGCCACTGCCCAATCAGGGATATAGTGGGAGTGGAACAGAGCTGGGTTACATTCCAGTGTGGGAGATGGGCGCAGCCAACAGTTAAAGGGGGACATTACAAAACCGATGAAAAACAATATAAACCCAATTAATGCATTACAACACAAATCAGTATTATGCTGAATACTAACAGTAATTCTCTTTCTTCCTGTATTTTGAATGTTTCAACTTCCTGTCTGAAAAGTATATCAACTTTTCTGCATGGAATTCATCTTCAGTAAAGCCCTTGATTTCCTTTTTTTTTTCAGAAATATTTTTATTTCTTATTAAGGATTGATTTCATAAGCATATCTTTATTTTGCTGCTTTTATTCCTGTTTTGATCTGCTTATTAACTTTTGAGCCTACTTTGGCTTGTGTTTTAAATCACGTCTAGGCAAAATTAGTTTTGAAATTAAATAAAGCATTTCTTTATTTTCACAAAAAATGGGAAAGTGGGCAAACAACTCTCATCCATAAACACTGTTAGTTTTGATCAATGAATACTTCAGAATAAGGCAGCGAAGTACCTAGCTCAAGCCACTATACATTGCAGATCTTATACTGACACACACATATCTGGTCAATAGGGGTACAAATAATAATCAAGATTTTCCAAAGGAACATTAAACCACGGTAGGAAACTGCAGCCTAGTTCAGTTATCATTTTCAGATCAGAGTTTTGCTCCTGTTCTGACACTGCAGGTTACTGGGCTGTGTGGAGCTACTCAAGCTAATCAGAAAGTAGCACCTTCCTGCAATAATTCATCCTGTGGGTAACATAAGTAGCACTCTGTTCCCTGATGCTGCAGTGAAAATTGTCAGACACAGTTCTGTCCTTTCAGGTGCCTGGGGGTGTCACGATGTGACATGGAGACGTATCCTTATTACTGTGTTTGCACTTCTAAATATTCTCGGCTGTCTTTTTTTTTTTTTTCCTAGCAGCTTTTTAGACTGAGGCAATACTCGCAACCTTCTGTGCTTGGTTTTTTCATGCAAAACTATTCTATAGCTGTAAGTCATCATCATGCTCCTGCTTCTTTCTTGATGCTCTTTTTTTTTTTTTTTTTTTTTTTTTTTTTTTTTTTTTTTTTTTGTTAAGCCAATATTTTTCCTGTAATTCTGTTGTGTCAAAAAAAAAAAAAAAAAAAAAAAAAAAAAAAAAAATCTGGTTAATCAGAAGTCTTGCAGACATCTTTTTAAAACAGTTTTGATACTTTCTCTTATGTAAATGCAATATAATTCTTTGGCCCATGAACATGACTGTATTTTGGTTTATTTTGACCAGTTTCACCTGCTGAAAATTGCAGCCATTTATTTATGTTTATTCCCCTTGCCTTGATGCAATTTCCGGGGAAGTTTAGGCTGATAGACTTTTAGAGGTATGGGAACTGGTATAAAAAATCTAGAATTCCAGTATGATGAAAATATTCATTATAAAAATTATTTTTCCTAATATAACTGTCTATGCAACTAAAATTCCATTATTGGATATTTTCATAGGGAATGTCACTGAAAAATTTGAGGAGCAGGAGACAAACAACAGTGAGCAGAGAAATGTTAAGGCTATTGATAATGAATGCCTAAAGTGAAAAATTTTGAATGGTTCTATCTCATATTTTTGTTGGTGTAGTTGTTCCTCTGAATAGCTAATCTCATAGAAAAGGTTAGACTCTTATCAGGTTGCTCTGCTTGTTTCCTAACATCACATGTTACGCATACTGATGTGCGCCCTCATGCTCTGCTCTAATCAGTGAGGAGCAGCAGTGCTTGATTATGCAGGGTAATACATTGTTCCACAAGAACTTGCTTCTGTATCAGTAGAATAGGATATGAACCGACACACAGTACACACCTATTTATCCCAGTCTTCCAAGCTAACTAATGTTATTTTGGCCAGCTCTCACAAGCTTTAAAAGAGCGCCAAAAAGGATGAAGCTGGCCAGGAGAAATTTGTGATCAGTTGGGGAAAGGTCGATGATAGAAACAGCAACCATCTAAATGGCTTTTCTCCACGCCAAAAGCCTTCTCCCATCCTTTCAGTCTCAGTGTGAGAAAAAGAATCACTGAAAGTCAGTGAAGCTGAAGAAATCCTTTGTATGGATTGGTTTGTCTGTTATTGACCTCTCTGCCCTGCAATGCCCCAGTCACATTTTCTCAACACTATATCTTGCCAGTTTAAGGATTATGCAAATAAGAATTTTTGGGTCTCCTTTCAGGAAAGGGAATGAAATCTTGTGATTTTGATGAAGATTAGTTGGGCGAGCTTCGGTCCCTTTCCCTGCACTTCTTGTCATCCCATGCACTTTTATTGTTTTCACTTGGTCTTGGAATTTCTTTTTTTTTTTTAACATTTAATTTCTTTAGGTTAGTATCTTTGTTTACTTTTCTTCCCTGATTTCAGGATTTTAATCGGAGTAATTTTGGCAAGTTTTCATCCTTTTCACTGCCCCTCATTTCATCTCAGTCCATTTAGTTGTGGTCACTCCATTTGCAAATTTTCTGGTTTTTTTCCTATTGTTCTCTGATTTCAAAATTTCATTCCTTTCCTGAAAAGGAGCCAACATTTCTGACATTACTTGGAGTCTTGTCCCTTTATTATATTCTAAACAGCTGCTGTTTGTGTTAATTTCCATGTTGCCTGAAGAAGCTGTGAAGTTGATGAAATCTTTTATAGATTTCAGTTTTCATTCCCAGTCTGTTCTCATATTTCTGTGCTTGAAATTCTGCTGTTTTGCTAATAATTATCTATTTTTTATAGTATTTTAAAGGTTTTGCATGCAGTTCAATTTTATTTTATCCCCTTCAAGGTGCAAGTAACCAGTGGGATTCCCTTGCTATGAAAGTTAACTTTACTTCAAAATATAGTATCTCGTTATTTTCCTACCACTGTCTTTTTTCTTCATCTCTTCTCTTTTGTAACTTTTATCATGCATCTGAAATTATAATTGTTGTATGAGATTACATTTTCTCATCAGAGCATACACAGACTCATTCCCTAAATTTCTGTGGAGCTTTTTAGGTTACTTTTATCAGCTCCAAGGCTGTTTTAAATCACTAGCATTTATCTTAGTTGTACCATCATATGAGACACCCAATATCTTTGACATTAATCAGGAAACTTTTGATTACTTATAATTGGCATTATGTAACATGTCAAGGAACAATGGAAAATAATAACAATTTGCCTTTGGTCTGAAATTTCTCTTCATGCTTTAAATCCACCAGCAGGTGCTGTTATTCTTAAATTTATCCCTAGTACTAATTTTTTTAAAGAAAGAAAAACAACAAGGAAATTCATTTGAGGATGGCTTCATTTTTACCAGACTTTATACAGATTTATATCAGACAGCTGGGACCCTGCAAAATTCAGAATAGATTTTAAAGGGAAGCCAATTTCAGACAATAAAAATAAATGAAACACAGGACAAAATATTTATAAAAGGCATAGAGTAATGCTGGAATCAGAATAACTGGAAATAAACTAACAATGATGATGTTTTGAACCCTTGAGAAGGCTTTCAATCATGACAGTAAGAAAGATGTAAGAAAGGTGTAAAATAACTTTCAAAGTATAGAGAAGATCTCCAAGAATTACAGTCAAAATGTTCCTATGACCAAAGATTATTACATCATATATACTGGTAATTTAATGTTAATTCAGAGAACTTTTTAATGAACTAATAGTCCAAATTGTCTAGTGAATACATAAAAGGCTCATTAATACTATAATTTAAATTATTATATAAAATAATCTTCTTCATATCATTCCCTCTTCTCTAGGGAATGGTACAGGAAAACACATCTTGAGAATTTACAAGGGGATTAGATTTTCCTGTAACACCAAGAGATTGGACTCACTAACCCATGAGCAACCTCAGCTTCATATTCTTAAATATTTAACTCATGTGCACAGAAGTGGGCTATGCATATTTACAGATGAAGTATCAGAAGCATTGGCAGTGTTAGAATGACCAAATCTATTATCAACAGTTTACCAAATTAAATCTAATAATTTATACACTTAAGTGAAATTTTAATTTTTTTTTTAAAATGCCCCTAGTCAGAAATAATTTTAATAATATTAAACAAACACCTTTGACCAAAACATTGACATTAGGATGTTTTTTCCTAAAGTCAAAGATTTTGATGGAGGGTTATCATATTTTTTATGGGATTTTTCTTTTAGGACCATGTAGACAGAGGGTTCTGTTTCCAGGAGTGATTGCATATTTGTGTTCTGCATTTGCATTAGATATTAATTGGAAAGGTTGTATATCTTCAAGTCAGAAATCTTAAAAAGGAATTAATTCCCAGAATGGAGACTCAGTTCTGAGTCCAGTGCAGAGAAAGATTGCATCAGTGTTTCATTGCCTCTTTCTCCAGGTATGTAATTTTCACGGTGTCATGATGGCCTGGTTGTAAAAGGAAGCATGGTAGGTACCCCAGGTCAAACTGCTCAGATACCTCACAGTCACTGAGTGCACTCATCGTAGATGCATCTGCAACCTCTCCCATACACTCAACAGCATAACGTTGAATCTGTGACTGAGTAAACACATCATCCATCATAAGTGTGTGATTTGATCTTACATTGTTCAGTTTTAAACCTCACAGGAAAATTTACATTAATTCAGCTGGATGAGATTCTATATTTTTAAAAGGTATCATTTCGACATGACTACAAATAATCTCTCTACACCCTCCAAACTTCGTTGGTCCAAAAGAATTTGTATGTTTTGTCACACAATCCAAGCTCTCTGCTTTCAAATAGTTGTGATACAAATTCATATTCTTGAGATACTGCATTAGACCTGTGAGATTACTGTTTCCCAGCTCAATGTTCGTGACTTTTTTTCTCTTCCTCATGCATTATTAGTTTTATCTGAGCAAGGAAGTGCAAGCTATACTTGCACAGGAACTGAATATTTGGTGTTTGGCAACCAATTCCCAGAGAAATTTAAGAGCTACCCAAATTTTGGCTGAAAATGAATTCTATTTTTTTTTTTTTTTTCCATACACTTTTGATAAGGAGGCCCTCTAGAAACAATCCAGCAACTGATTTATCTTGGAGTCTCAGGCTATACTTGCACTGCATGGTTCTATAGAACCTCTGTTAACCCAAAGGACTGATTGTAGCAAACTGTAGTGTGTAAACTCTGTGTTTAGAGGAAACTGAATAGAGAACTTGGGAACTTTTCCCTTGGAGTGTCTTCAGAATTTCAAAACAAGGTGAACAACTTTACATTTAGCATGATTTGAGGAAATAGGGTCAAATGATAATTGTTTCTTTTATCTTAGGATCTCTGGAAGTAAAAGGCAACTAAAAAAATCTGGGTATGTTCAAAGAAAATGAATTGAAAAGAATGTAAATAATCTAATAAAATCTTTCAGTCTTGTAATAAAATGCAGCCACAGATCCTTTTTATGTTAGTTGCAGAGTGTGCATGTATAATTTCATCATCAGTTAGTAGTCTCCAGAAGAAAGAAGAATCTTGAAATTGCCATTTTACTTTGAAAATAAGTCCCTAAAAAAAAAATCTTCAAGCTTGTAATTAACAGTCTTCAGTGACAACATATGGCCAGACTGGCCTGTGAAACCTTAGAGTCAGTGAATCTCTTCAGGATCTTGCCCTGGTAACAATCACATGGACAAAAAGATGGACTCCAGCCTGGAGATACACAAATTTTCTTAAGTAAAAAAGACATTGTGTAAGATACAGCTTGAAATAAAAAATTGTGGTAAGAAAGTTCATTCCATCTTAGTAAAATGGAATTTTACCATCAAATTTATCTGAGCCCAATCATTTTTGTCTACTGCCTTAGAGATGCCCAGGAGCATCCAGTCACTTTGCAGATGGATTATTTCTGCTTCCTACCAGGTCAATGGATTTTATGAGTGTTCAACATCTCAGGGGGGAAAGCATTTACCAGAATCTCTTGTGTTATTCCTGAAGGTATTGTGTAGTACAACACTTCAGGTGAATGCTTTGGTGCATGCTGGTGATCACTCATGAAGCTATTTGCCTACTTTGTCTCTTTACTGGTACACCATTTCAGTTTCAGTCCATTACATTTGTTTAACAATTAGTACGTCTCTCTAAGAGCTTCTTGGTTTTTTCCCATTTCAAGGGTTAGCTAGCCCCCTTCAGCCTTATCTCAAAGATGGAAAGAAACTTGAAAAAGAAAGGCTAATAAGATGCTATGAAGGATGGTAGTGGCTATATTTGAAAACATGAAATCCAAAAGCTACTAAGGAACACAAAGGGCTGAAGTGGCAGAAAATGAAATTCGCTTTCTAAGAGATCCCTTTTCCTTTACTAAGAGATACATAGCTATAAATACAAATGCTTATGGCTCACTGGCTCTTAGTAATTTCTTTGCAGTGATCTGAATCCTTTGATAGTTTCTGATACGGTTTTTGACTGTTACTCCTGTCCTTCAGGGACAGTCAAAAATTACAAGGAACTCCTAGCATAATTTGTACTCTAGTGGTCAAATTTTATACTTTTAAAATTTATTTACAACCAATAATTTGTGTAAATGCCTTTACTATATTTTCCACAGTTTTTCTGAAGCCTGTTTGCTATGTTTTAATATAATTTAAAACTACAATCTAATCATAATCAATATTACTCCAGCTTATAAGTGAAAAATTTGGCTTCAAACAAAGATTTGTATTTCTAAAGCAAAAACACCACTGTTGTCATAAATTATTCCAGTGAATTAGAATAACTGTGAGGTCATAAAATGAGAAGCTGCTACTTTTGATGATGGCCTTGAGGAGTGGAATGCTCAAAGCAGAAATTGCAGACAATGTATGACACTTGTTTTCTCTCTTGTTGATCTGCTTCTCACATTTTTATAGAGTTCTTAGGCCTTCACTGACAAGTGAACTTCATCAACATTACGCCCTGACTTTTAGGCAAAACAGTGAGTTAATTTCTTCAAAAATGGCACAAAGGTCAGCTCTTGACACAGTTTCAATGTCAATACAAAATTGCAACAGTAAAGCCCGTATAAAGCAATGGTGAATAGGTAGGTTCGAAGTCTGGCACAGATAAAATGATTACCACGACTGTATTCTCAGTGCACTGGTAAACTGACAAATTATGAGGTGAAAACCAAACAAGATGAAATTAATTACTGTGAAAAGGCTCATTATAACATCTCCTCAGACTTCTGGTATAAGGCAGCCATACATGATAAAAATGCCAGTGTTACCCACGCAGACTCTGGTTACAGCGCAGCACTGAACCACATCTGTAGAGAGAGGGAAGAACAGAGATCAACGCGTCTCTACAAAGGCAGGGGACTCACCAGCTGTCACAGCATGCATACATGTGACACAAGGAGATGAGATTGTCAAGTTTGCATCCAGGTTTCAAAGCAAGTCACCTTTTCCTCCTTCTCTCTCCTCCCCTTTACCACCCATTTTTTGGGAAAAAGAGTCTTCCTATTCTTACATTTAGTCAGTGCTATACTACTCAGTGGTATTTCAGGGAAAGAAGAAATAAACTACTGCAACCATAACCATGTCTGATCAGTTGTGCCTCTAGGAATAAAGTTCTTTCTAATCCCTGTGGGTAAGCAAATGTAGCCACAGGGCAATATTATTTTCTTACAGTCCGTCAAGGAAGGAGATCAATAAATAACATGTAAATTCACAACTTTTTGCTTTAAAAGAATAATCCTAGTGAACTAACTCAAATACTCGTATGGTCCTGGAATTACTCCCAGAAATTACATCAAATTATAATATGTAAAGGAAAAAAAAAAAATGGGTCGCATCCAAAACACACTAAGAAATGGTTAGTATACCATTTTCCCTGGAAACTTTTCAGTTGCTCTTACATCCAGGAAATTGCTTCTAATTTCAAGGTTGATTTTGTCTAACATCAACTTCCAGCTATTAGATCTTGTTACACTTTGATCAGCAAAATTGAAAAGCATTCCATTATCTGATTTTTTCCCCCCATGTATAGGCATATTTCCATAGGGATTTAGAAATATTTCACGTAACTCCTTGATCAAATGAACCTGCTAAGGGCTTTTTTCACCTACACATAGTATTTGGAGTACCACTTTGAAAAGTCTTCATTATGTCAACACCCTTCTCCACACATGGATCCCAGGAAGAGACATAACACTCTTGGGCAGCTAGTTCATCAGTGTAACATGCAAATACAAACCTCAATTTTCCCTTGTTCTGTGATATTCTTCTTTTTATGAACGTAATGGCATTTTGGCTACAAACAATAATCTGAGGACTGAAACTATTCTCTGTACTTTTTAGTCTGTTACCTTTGTTTCCTTGTCTCTCGGTAGTGTACAAACAGATTGGTGATCTTTTAATCAAGAAATTTGAATTATTCCATGACTCTATAATATAATATACATTATATACATATCATATACACATATATGACTATATAATATAACGTAACATAATTCCTAGTCTAGTATGCCATCTGCAAACTTCTCCAGAATATTTTTGGTGTCCTCAACCCAGCAGCTGATGAAGAAACTAAGTAGGGACAAATAAAGGATTGGTGTCTAAAAATCCTACTTTAATAAATTTATTCATTTCTATATGTCACATTCAAAATTTATCAATTATTCCATTTCTAGTCAAATCATCTTGTGAGTTCCTCCTACGTATGCCTTTTAATCAAAATGCATAACGAAAGCTCTGAAGAAATCCCTGTGTCTTTAATCATAACTCTCATCATTTCCAGCTAGTCTCTAAAAACACCACAGAGTTTGTTTAAGGAGAAAAAATTCCAAAAGACCTCAATTGACTAGCACAAATTAATCTCACATTTTGAATCTTGAATGAAACACCTCATTAGATATTCAGCTTTGGGCTCACACGAAATGATTCATAACTTCCCAGTTATTTCTCACTACCTTTTTAAAGCATAGGAGTTGAATAAGCAGCCTTCAGCTTTTGTTCAACATTGTCATCAGTTTCTCAGAGATGCTCAGAATTTCCTTTAGGCTGTGGGTTATTAAAAAACAAGGGAAACAAACCAACAGGCAACTTTTTCTTTTTTTTTTTTTTTTTTTTTTCCTAGTGGTAGCTCTTGTCTACTTTGAAAATTTCACTCTGTACCTGAAGAGAAATACAACCAGTAAAGAGGTCTCTGCTGGGGATATGGTGTGTCTAATTCCCAGCAGATAGATTAAAAGGACATGGAAAATCAGCATAGTTTACTGTTCAAAGCCATCTAGGATGTAGTATTATGTGCCAGACCAGCTGGAAAACAAACAGTTTCATTAGAGCACTGAAAAAGGAAAGTGTTAAAATGAGATTTATTGTTACATACAATGAAAATTAATACTTTGCTCCTGAGGTGCTGCAATTCAAAGAAACTAACTGTAGCCTCATTTCCATTTCTATAGCTATAGCTATTAAAGATTTTATATGTGCCTGTTGTTTAACAGAGGCATTAAGTGCTTAGTGCAGTTCCAAAACACATATGGTATGTAGTGGCATTTGAGATATCCTAAGCCTACAGCTGACCCTCAGAAGGGTATGATTATCCCATAAGCCCTTAGTCATGTCTGCCAACAGCATGTAGGATATCCATTTGTTGTCATGTGATTATAATTTCAAAACTTTTGGACTGGAATTTAGTACCTAGCACTGTGTAGCTCACCACAGGATTACTGAAAGGCAGTATGACTGAAAGGCACTCTCCTCACAACAACCGTGAATATACCTCTCACATACTGCTCAGTTCTGAATCTTGGAATGAACAACACTTACTGAGTTAAGGCCAATATAAATTTCCTACTGAAATCTTGATATTTCCACAGGTAATGTCTTATCCAGGAATGTTCTGGCAATGAATAAGTCCTCATTGGTTTAATATTTTTTTCACTAAAGTCATGCCTGTTACTCCTTCCTTTCCTTCCCTTCTCTTTTATTCTCCTCCTTTGTTTTGGTTTTGTTCTTTCTTTCCACCACTTCCTCTCTCCTTCTTCTTTGTATACTTTGGAAACTCATCTACTGCTCATCTACTGCAGTTAACTGTCTGGACACAACAGCTCAAAGTAGGCTAACATTGTCCTCATTTTCAAGAAGAGCAAGAAGGAGGAACCCCGGAAGCTTCTTATGCTTAAACCATGGAAAAGGTCATTCTGGGAGGTATTGAAAAACACCTGGAGGACAACACAGTCACTGCTCACAGTCAGCACAGCTTCATGAGAGGAAAGTCCTGTTTGTTGAACCTGATTTACTTCTGTTATAGGGTAACCTATCTACTTGATCTTGGAAAACATGTAGATATAATATTTTTATACTTCAGCGAAGCTTTTGATACTCTCACACAGAGTCCTTCTGGAACAAAATATCCAGCATGAAAGTGGATACTCACCTTACCTTATGTGTGAGCAACTGCCTCACAGGTCAGGCACAAAGAATTGTAGTGAATGGGGTGACATCAGGCTGGCAACTGTCACTGGTGGGGTTCTGCAGGACTCCATCCTCAGCCCAGTTCTCTTCAGCATTTTCATTAATGCCTTGGATACAGAAACTGATCTATTCATTCTTATGACCAGTGACAGGATGCAAGGAAATGGCATGATGCTGAGTTGAGGGTGGTTTAGGTTGGCTATCAGGAAAAAGTTTTTCACTCAGAGAGTGGTTGGGCACTGGAACAGGATCCTCAGGGAAATGGTCACAGCATCAAGAATGACAGAGTTCAAGAAGTGTTTGGACAATGCTCTCAGGCACAGGATGTGATCCTTGGGATGCCATGTGCAAGGCCAGAAGTTGGACTCTATGGTTTTCATGGCTTTCTTCCAAATCAGCATATTCTATGATGATTCTAAAAAATCATAGATCAGAAAGCAGTAGAGATTGCCTCAAAAATATATTCAAGAGATTTCTGTCCTCCAAATAAAATTCATCTTCATGATCACTTCTGTTTCTTAAGTCTTGTGAAAAATGTTTACATTGCATACAGAAAAAGCAAGCATAGCTTTAGTTAAAACATACTGTGCTCACAAAAACAAGTAGCCTAAGGAAAATGCAGGTCAGAAGTGCCTCACCTTGTTATAGGTAAAAACTGCTGATACACAGGAGTCACCTTACCTTGAAGGACAGCACGTACTTTTGAAAAAGACACTATCCACACTAATCATCTATATATGTGGAAAGCTTTACACTAGTGTGGGTGCCAATAACTGCTTAGGTTTTAGATAAGCCGCTGTGTTTTTTCCGTTTTCGCACCTCTAGTAAGGATCCCTTCCCAAAGCAATATCACAAACATATGTGGAGTACTAATTTATTCTCACTTTACATTGAAATAGCAACTAATTATAAGAAAGGTTTTATTGTGTATTTATGGCAAATATGTCAAATAAACTGGACAATAACAGAAGCACTGAAAAAGTAAACTACTTCAGAACTGGCCAGTAGAAGATATTTGGGACATATGCGGAATATGATAGATAGGCCTGCTGCTAGACCCAGAACAGTGGGTGAATTGCTCTTAACCTTTATGGTCTGTAGATTTTTTAACCAAGAAGTCCAGAGCAGACTGCAAAAAATTAGTGCTAAATTACTGAGCTGGTAATTCATTCTTGCTGAGATTTTTGTTGTTCTAAGATGTATTTACTCTTACCCTGTCTTCTGGGAATTAGCTCATAAAATTGTATCTCATAAAAACTCATGGAATCAACCCTTTAAAATATTGCAGTAAGTTTTGAGATGGATTAATTTCTACTTATAAGCTGTCTGAAAATTAAGTATAGGGAAGAAACTGGACTCTTAGTTTCCTTCTATTATCAAAGGAAGGGATGAGTGATACATCTTTTTATGTTCTTCCTGTAGAATAATAGCGTGGCTTGTCCTCTGGAAATATTTTTATCTGTCCTCATTGTCTAAGATTGAACTTGAACCAAATTTGAACTTTCAGATTGTTGCATTGGGTAAAATTAATTTCATTCATTAATCACTGCAGTTATTTGAATGAATTAAAAATAGATTCAGTAGTTCTGTGCCACTAGTGATCACAATATATTAACTACAGAGCAGGATGTAGTCTTGGAACATAGTCATAGGATGAAAAGAATTTTAGTACCAGTAAATCCAAAAAACTTTTTCTCACTTCATTTTGTAGATTATAAAGCTATTTTTAAAACAAACTTTTAAAATGTGAACCAGTTTTAAAAGTCAAATTCTTTGCAATAAGAATAATAGTTATTGAAAGATAACATGGGATTGCATAAAATTTTTTCTGTAAAAGTCAGAATTTTTCCTATGTAGCAGGCCAGATTAAATTACTTGGAACCACAATTTCTTTGAGGTAACATTTAGATAATTACTGTTATCTGAAACTAATCCATCAAAGTAGGCACCTTAATGTTATAGCTAATAAGTAAACTCATACAGAATAATAGCATAGCATGAGAAAAGCATTCAGCTACTTCTATGAGTCATGATACTAATATGCCAATCAGTCTGTGTGGTACCAGCCTGAAAGATGAACAGCAGAAACTAGCAAACTACTACTTCCATACATAAACAAATAATTATAGTCTTTCATTATTATTAGTGCCAGGGTAAAGTTCTACAATGGTATGTAAAAAAAAAAAAAAAAAAAGAAAAAAAAAAAAAAAAAAGAAAAAAAAAAAAAAAAAAGAAAAAAGTGTCATTTTTATCTGCTTTAAACCTGTGGTCTATAAAGTGCAGCTATAGTCTTACAAAATCACAGAATCAGGAAATGGTTGAGGTTGGCAGGCACTTCTGGAGATTTTCTGGTCCAAATACTCTACCAAAACAGGGTCACCAACAGCCAGTTCCCCAGGACCATGTATAGATAGCTTTTGATTACGTCCAAGGACAGAAAGTCCACACCCTCTGGGCACAGCAGCTTGCTACTCTCAAAGCAGATTTTGTTGTTGTTGTTCATAAAGGATCTCCTGTGTTTCTGTTTGTGCTCATCGCTTCTGGTCCTTTCATTGAGCTCCATTGGAAAGTGCCTGGCTTCAGAGATTTTACATCCTTTCTCCAGCCATTTACATGCATTATGGAGATCTCCCATGAGTGTTCTCTTCTCTAGGCCAAACAGCCACAGCTCTCTCATTTGTTTTCCTCTTGATGATTTGCTGCTGACTTCTCACAGTGGCTTCCTCTTTCTTCATGTGTCCAGAAATTGTTCCTGGGATTAGGTGCTCCCTCCCTGACCAGGAATCAAGGTGACTCTGACCAGTCTGTAGTTTTCTGGGTCCTCCTTCTTGACCTCTTAGACAATAGGACTGACATTTTCTTTTCTCCAGCCTTCAGTCACCCACTCCAATTACCATGATTTTTTCAAGATAATCAATAGTGGCATGATTATTGATTAGTAACACCTGCCAGTTCTGCCCACGTTTATATGCCCAGTTTGTTTAAACATTTTCTTACCTGATTCTCTTCCACCAAAGAGGATTGTTTTTCTATATATTATAAGGTATAGCTTACAGGCAGATAAGGTGCTTGACAATGTGATAGGAGTTGCCAATTACTTGCCTAGACATATTTTCATAGTGAGTGATACAAGAGCAGTTGAATGGTCTGATACAGTTAATCTGATTAAAAATATTCTTAAATTGTGTAGTGTCCAGTCATAAAAAAATTAGCTGTCCCAAAAGATTCTATGAATCAAGAGGGTGACTGAAATACCTTGAAAACAAAGTTGTGTCAGCTTTCCATTTTGAGATCTCAGAGGTCCTTCTGTTGAATTATACATTTTTGGTATTCATGGATTCATTACACCAAAGGTTAAACAGGACAGGAAAAAAGCTAATGTAGATCATTCTCTTCTCAGGCATAGGTATGAAACCATGAAATGAGAAATGCTGAAGTACAGGAAAGGCAACAATATTACTGCATGTTTTGCAATACTTTAGCCACATGTGGATTTCAAAATGAGCATTTCTTTTCAAAGAAAAGGTAACATAAAAAATTCACTACATATAGTGCATTAGTAGAATTATTTACTAAAATTATACCTGAGATGTGAGAACTATGCACACATATAGATAATCACAGAATACCGGGTTGGAGGAGACTCCAAGGATCATCTGGCCAACTTTTCTTGTCAAAAGTACAGTTGAGATAAAGTGGCCCAGTGCTCTGTACATTTGGATCTTAAAATAAACCAATGCTGCAGAACCCACCACTTCCCTTGGGCGAATATTTCAGTAGCTGATTGCTCTCATTGTGAAAATTTTCCTCCTGTGTTCAATTGGAATTTCCCCAGGAGGAACTAGTACACGTCACCCCTCGTCTTTTCCATGTGACTCCTTGGAAAAAGGAAGTCTCCGTCTTCTCTGTAGTCACATTTTACGTGAAGGAACATGGTTATAAGGTCTCCCCTAAGATTTCTCTTCTCCAGGCCAAACAAGCCCCGGTCTCAGCTGTCCCTTGGATAGCAAGTTTCCCAGTTATTTTTATCATCTTTGTGGTTCTTCAAAGGGTCAACCCTTTTCAGCCTGTCCACAAAACGTAAAGTAGTTACAGGAGTTACCATTACAACTCAGTGCTTTGAAACTGAGGATACATCATGTCATGTGTGGACAGCTTCAGCCAACCATCCATGTTTCTATTCGGACAAATATCCTATGTACAATTACTGGCATGTGTGGAAATATGGATGCTTCCCTGGCTTAGGCTTGACACCCTTAGAGGAAAATTACTTAGCTTACTTTACTTAGGACTGTGTACTTTTCCTTTCTCCAAGTAGTTTTATCCACACTGCTTTGCAGAGGGGGAACACTCCCAAGATTTGTACCATGTCAGTAATTCAGAATGGAACAGAATGCCTGCCTCAATGTTTTGGAGAATGAAAGATATCAAAGTGTTTATAGCAAATAGAGAGATTAGCCAAAAACTTTGGCTTGCTTGTCCAGAGTACTCCTAATTTGCAGGCGGACATTGGAAAGGAGTGCAGACTGACAGCTGTGAGTTGCAGATATAGAAGCACTTGGATACATTTTGCAGATTTTACAGATACTTAGAAATTGAACATATATCTGACCTTTCTATCTCAAGTGCCATAAATAGCCTCAAGACTGCTTTTGCATGACAAAATCTAAGAACATGCCACATACCATGGTCTTCGGTTTGCTGCGGAACAGTTCTCATCATATATAGATAAATCTTACTTCAGCCTTTAGATACATTAGAGCAAAGAGAACTGGTCAGCATAAGGATAATCCACTGCTAATTTTATTATACTATAAAAACAATTCATTTTTCAGCTATAATTTATAATACTGGACTAATTTTTCTTCAAGATAGTTGATAATTAAGACATAGCTGAAGAGGTTTTTTCTTGGTCTAGGAAATATATTGCATCCTATCTATGCTAAAACAAAGACACTAATGGATTATTAAAAAATATGTGTACACATGCATTTTTCAAAAATTAATACTTCAAGGGCAGTACACAAGCTGCTTTCATGTTTTAAATTAACTAGTGGAAGAGGTTGACCAATATCTATTTTTGTGTAGAACAAATGCATGGTTTCAAGCCAAGGAAGTGACTGCAGGACAAACTGAGACAGTTGCTGCTGATTTCAAGGTCAAGATATGGCACAGTAAACCATTTATCAGAATAAGTGTTGAGCAGAGGACTTAGTTTTGTAACCAGGAGCTGGATGTCTATCTGAAATACATCTGAAACTTCCTCTTGTGGACGTAACAGCTGTAAATCAGGTACACAGACTCCAGCAAGATGAAGAGGAACATATGACCCTTGTGAAAGGTATCTTCAAAAACCAGTCAAGTGAGGAATTGTATAAACTTTCTGAGAGACTGTTAGGGGTTAAGTTTGGGTTTGTTTTTTTCCTTTCCCTATAGTATTTTTCCCCCCCAATAAGTTACTAAGAGATTAATACTGATGCTTAAAGAGTACTTGACCCACACAAAAGAAGTGGTGAGGGCAGTAGATCACTTAGTTTGGGGGGGGAGGGAAAGGCTCAGGGGCTCTGGAAGCAGAGGGTGGTTTCTTCCCCTCTCGGTTTCAGAGAGGACGATCGGGCGATGGCTAGCTGCATGAACAGTCCGCTGTTAACGGAGGGTCTGGTCCTGGGAATTCTACCACCATCCATCATCTGCTGGAGTGCCCAGGAATTCGGAGCTCCTTGCCTGCCCTTCTGGAGCTGGGCCAGCCCTGCCCAACCGTTGCGGCTTCTTCAGCACTGCTCACTTTGCCGGGACACCCCCCTGCCTGCCGGGGACCCTCGCCATTCCACCCACCAGCCCGGGAGTTTTCCTCCGTTCCCACTTGGTGCTCTCAGGGTCCCAAGGGATCAGACTGCCCCGAACTTTGTGAAACAAAGCCCCTCAAGGTTCCTGCTTCTGTTTATTATTAATGCTGTAGTTGTTGTTGTTTGTTTGCCTTGTTACACTTACTAGTAAAGAACTGTTATTCCTTTCCCCATAACTCTGACTGAAAAGCCTTTTTAATCTTCTAAATTATAATAACTTGGAGGGAAGGGATTGGAATTCCCCATTCCTAGAGAGGCCCTGCGTCTCCCTAGCAGATACCTGTTTTTCAAACCAAGACAGAGACTGAAAAAGGGGAAGATTTGGGTTAGATTCCTAAAGTAAAGGACCATGCCTAACTCCAGATTTTCTCCTGCCATTAACTTTTGTATACTTGTGTGTTCTTCAGTTCTTGTATGTTTATCACTCTCTCCGTTTCTTCCTGAGTATAGGTGTAAACACAAACACATATGCATAAGAACACACACATATCCAGACACTTTTTTAGAATGTCTTTTTTAAAGCTTGTATTGGTCTTTTCCTTTGTCTGGTTCTTTCCCAATGTAGCCTTTCATATTCTCTTATCAAAAAAGTAAACAATACTAACTTTTCTATGTGATGATAATTTTTCATTTACTTTCTCATTATTTCTTTGTAACATCACCAGTCTTTAAGAAATTTCCACAAGTTTGGAATAGATTAATGTACTGTCTTAAAGCCTTTCTGATTCTTATAACTGGAGTTTTTTGCCAGTGAGCTATCTGCACTAAACACCAATCTTGTGGATGTTATTCCAATGCTAGATGAATGTCAGTCCCAGCTTTGTTGCAATGGTGAACAAATGACAGGTTAGCATTTATGAAACACTGCCCTCTTGTGCCTCAGTAAAATGAGATTTCAAAGGAGAAATGCGTGGATTTCTTTCCCTCACTTTTTTGTTGTTGTTTGGTTTGATTTGGTTGTGGTTTTGCTTTGTAGTTGCAAGTAAATAGTATGATCACATATTCAGCTCACATGGACTAGAGCAGCTTGTGTCTTCCTTGGACAATTTCATTCCTTTTTTTTGTAGACAAAAGAACAAGAAATGTTTGCTTATAATTTTTATTAGTAGTGGATGAGTAGGAGATGAAAAATGAATTCTCAGAACAGATGTGGCAAGATTAAAAATTATATAGCTGGGAGATGTCTATGCAACTACAAATAAAACAAATATATGCAAATACACTAAAATAGAGAACAAAAAAGGGAAAATAAGGTGATGATTTCTCAAAAAAACCCGACTTCATATTTAATTAAGTGGTGAGCACTGTCCCAATGTCACATTAGAGATCATTTAAATACATCTGTCTGATAACTAAATTAATAAATAATTCAATTAAGGGAAAAAATTTAACATTTACATATAACTGAGATTTTTCCTGAGTATAGTGAGAAGGTGCCACAAAACTGAAAATAACGGAGACATTTGTGCTTCCTACCTTGAAGGAGATCTGCCACATACCAAACTTGCTTCCAATAAACTTTCATTTCAGGCCTTAATAAAAGCTATGACTGAAGTAAGAGCAAAGATTGACACCTCCTCAGGACCAAAACTTTCAGCAAGGCTTTGTAAGGCCATCTTTGTGCTGGGTTTGGTCTGTATTTAAAAGACTTCAGGATGCCTATCTAAGTCTTACAATCAGCTTGCTTGTAGAAAAATCACTTGTAAATTATATAAAGACATTAAACATAAAAGCTGATGCTTCAGTATTTATTTGATTGAGAAAAGCCATGGATAAAAAAAAAAAAATCCTGAAACCAAAACTCTTGCAAGGCTGCTACTGCTGCTGCCCTTGGGTTGACTCATACAGTCAGGTTTGAGGCAGAAAATAGTATAAAACAGAAAGGCAATCAATAGCATTTTTCTAGTTTTCAAAAGATCATATGATCAATTTGTAGCCATAGCTGTTCTTCACAGGCTGGCTTGTCACACACGGATAGTGAAATTAAAAACTGAAGAAAAAGTTCTCAGCATTTCCAAGACAGTTAGTTAAGACAGAATTATTTACTGAATACGAAATATGTAATATTTGTTTTTTCCCATTGCAATCACTGTGTCTGTTTCATCACGGCATGTTTCCTTGTGCTATTCCTCACAAAGCGAAGAGCTTCCATTAAGTGCCTTGTTGCTGTGTTAAACCAAAACCCATGATCCTGCTTAGGATCAGAGCTAGATCAGAGCCATGTGCACATAGTGCACCTAATCTTCTTGAGTTTGAGAATTTTCCACTGGAAATACAGCAGCAAAAGAAATGTAGCACTTTCTGTGCATTTGTGAATTTCTGTCTCCATTCTCAAACCTATTTAAAGGCCATTTGCCTAAGATGTTTTCTGTATTTTTTGTAATCTCTGGACTCTGACATGTCCTTTCCATAACACAGAGCATCATTTCCTTCCATGGGTTATATGTGGCTGTTATTCCAAACGCAGTTTTTCAGTGCCTTGTACAGCTGAAATTCTACTTCTTCTAAATCTAACGAGAGGGTAAGGAAGGACTGGACTGGAGCCTGTGTTCAAGCTTTCTCATTATTGACAAGAGGAAGAAAAAACACAATACTTTTTCAATAATATTGTCTCTAACTCAAGGAATGTAATGCAATCTCTGTCAAAAGATGAAGGCAACATTAAGTGTCAGATAAAAGTTTCTCCTGGAAGTAAAAATCCAACAAAATGTTGTGTGCATTTAAAGGTGTTATAAACTCCTTCAAATACAACCTTCAGAATTACCATGAGCCATCAAATTCAAAAAACTTACTTAAAATTATAATTTAAAACCAATTATGGTAAATTAATAGCAATCAAGGAAAATGTATCTGAGTGGTTTTTGGTTACTGAAGGTCAAAATTTCCTATAACAACTATACACATGGAAATTCTAAAACTACATCAGATTCTGGAAACTTCATAAAATATCTGTACATTTATCAAGGTTGTCATGGTTTAGGGCAAATTTTTGTAAGGAAATTTCTGAATGGGGTCCTTCTAGGAGCACATTCAAACACCCCTTCCCGCAGCTGGTTTGAAAAAAGACTTCTTTGGAGAAAAGTGGAAAAAACTTTTTTTTTTTTCTTTTTTTTTTTAACAAGCAAAGTATTCACAAGCATAAAAAAATTATAATATTATTAAAAAAATAAGACATCTCGCAGTTTTGAAGAGATGGCAAATTCAGAAAGTCCTTTTCATGGCGTGTAGCTGAGCTCATTCAGTCTCTTATCATTCCCTCGGAAGCTGGAATGCAGTATCCCAGGCCCTGGTGGGCCACAGGTGTGAGCTTTTGATGTTTTTCTGGGTTTTTAGTCCAGAGCAGGTTTTGAACAGTTTCAAGAAAAACAAACAAACAAACAAAACCCCACAGTCCAGGGAACTTCTCTGCATCAGCTAGAAGAAAAACTAACTAAAAGCAAAGGAGAGCTCTCTCCAGCATGTTCTTGCTGCAGACAGCAACTGCTTGTGTGAAGGAATGCAAGGGAGAAAGTGCACTTTCTGCAAACAAACTGCACACTTCTCCTCTCCCCCTTCGCCCTCAGAACCAGTCTTAAAGGTGCAGAACTTACTATCCAGCATAAACAGAACTGACAATTGTGGATACAAGCATCATAAAACCACCCCAGGACAAAGTTAAAAACCTAACAACATTTCTGAGCCAAGATTCACTGTAGAAAAGTGAATACTATTTAATACTATTAAAACAAACAAACAAACAAACAAAAACGGACTAAATGGACCAAACAACCAAAACCCCAAATAAATGAACAAGCAAACAAACAAACCCAAAACAAGCACCCAAAAACCCCAAACAAACAAAATCCACAAAAACCCCCAAACCTGAGTACAGTTCTGTTCAGGCATTGAGCTGATAATCTGCATATCTGGATGATCTGATCTGTGTCTGCTTAAAGAGTATTCATGTTGCAACCTGTGATCCTAATTTCTTGATAAGCCTATTGGAGTGTGCTAGGCTTCTGCTCCTCCCATGTGCTTAGAGATGCTTTCAAGGGAGAGCCAAGCATATGAGAAGATGACAAGGTACAAGTTCTTATTCTGATACAGAATTGGGATATGTGCTGGCCCCTGCATGGACCCAACAGGACCCAACTACAAGTTGCAACATAAGTTAGGCTCACTCTGCTGTGTTAATACAATTATCAAGTGATGATGAAGAAAAAACTTGTTGCCAGTTTCTCTTGAAAGATTTTTGTCTTTCTCCCAGAATTCTGTGGAAGTTTCCTTAAGAGAAAGGGACTCTAATTCAGTCAGATCAGCACCACATTCATTTGCTGTAAATGTGCAAGATTTCTATTTGTTTATAGGAAGCAAACAACTTCATGATTTAACATAAAATATTTCTGAAAAAGATTCCATTTGGCAATATATATCACCTCATTGCTTTTTTTTTAAGAAAAGCTCCTTTCAAAATATTCAGCTGATAAATATTTGTGAAGGAGAATATTACTGAGTTGAGAGACAGTTTCTGAGTGAGTCATTAGTTGTCCTGTCACAGTTAAGAGAAGGGCAGTATTGTATCCCCAAAATACAGCAGTGACAGCAGAGCAGTAAAAATATTTTTACTAGAATGAACTGATCCTGATTTTAGGTGCTTTTGAATAGAAAAGACTAATAATTAAAGTTAGTAAAGTTGAAGTGGAGAAGAAGTATGGAGACAAGGGCTATGAATGGAATTAATTTTCAGTGCCTTCTTCCAAGAAGCTAGGGAGATCCTCCTTTGCTTGGCATGCCTATAATATCATTGGATAGAACTGCAATGCTTGTATTTTTATAATAGATCTGTGCAAGTAGCTGTCAAAGAAGGAAGAAAGTCTGGTTTCTTCAGATCTCTCAGTCAAATCACACAGATGTTAGCAAAACTGTGAATGGAATCTTTCCACAATCAAAAGATACATAAGGCAAAATACTAGGAAGCTGTATTTTCTGCAAAAGCATTTGAGCTGTTTGAAAAGTTGATCACAGCATGAATTTACAGTGCGGGGTTATGAGGATTCTAATCACTCCCAGGAATGATTGAAGGAAATGGGGACTCCTCAGCTACATCACCCCACAACAGGAACCTTCTGAGGCTCTGACCCAGGGATCTGGTCCTCACACACACAGTTCCACATCAGGACACCTAAACAGTCCTATATCATAAGGGTTTCTGGTCTTGAGCTAAACACTGTGCATGACATATATGTGGCCCACTTCAGAACTACAAATTCAATTCAAGACTGCTTAATTCTGTGAGGCACAAGTGTTGGAAAATATATACCCAATATACAGAAAGACTCCTCATGTCTTTTAAATAAAAAAAGCAAGTTACAATTTCATTGATGAGAAGTCTCTACTGTTGACTAGTAATTCATCCTGTATCCTAAAATTAATTTATTGTAAGGGTTCTCCACGCACTTACAAATAAAATCAATACTTTATTAACCAAGCCTTTCTTAACAAATTAAATAATCTCCTTAATGAAGCTCTTGAGTGAATGAGTAACAAGACTTCCCAAATGAGTGACTACCTTCAGGCCCATACTGTGTGGTAGTCATAAGGAAAATAGGCAGTAGGAAGAAAGGAGAGGGGGTGTGTGCATGGAGATGTACCTGTTAATTCCTTTTCTTTTCTCCAGCTGTTAACAGAGCCTTTCAATCTCATTCCAAGTGTCTGTGTTACCTGTGGTATGAACCAAAAATTATATGTGTGTCACTCTACCTCAGTAATTTCCAGATATTCATGCCTATCTGATACCTTATATGTCATAAGACACTTAAGGCTTTTCCTGTAAGTCAAAAGCATTTTGCAATTCTTTGGACCAGAAAAAAAATTAGAATCACGACTTGAAATTTGTGTAAGAGGTGAAGCATCTCCTCAGGTACAAAATGTCTTGCTAGAAAAGATCTAGGAAAAAATTTTGAATGAGCAAGAATACTACTTCTGTTATTTGTTTTCCTGAAGAAACTCACTCCACTATTACACAGTTGTACACCAGCTTGATCTACTGTTTCCAGGTACATTGCCTTTTTAGAATAGTCATTGCCTCCAATTCTTCCTATCTGAACTGAGACATCCATATTAAATGAACTCTTCCTTCTCCATGGTCTGGAAGAGAATGGCTGAACTTTAGAAAAGCTCTCCACTTATTCAGAAAAATTATTGAGCTTTGAAGTTTTCCTACTTCAAATTTACTATATTTGAAGAAGACATGTAAACAGACTAGCCCTACAGCAATTATAATGTTTTGAGATTTTGGGTTGAGAGATCTGGGCCATTCATTGCTTTCTAAATAAGGAATGGACATATGCTACTATAATGATAATGAATTATGTTAAATAAATTCTATTTTGTATCAGATGAGAAATATGAGAAACCTTATTACTTTGAGTTTATCTTGAGCAAAATGTTCAACTCTGTTGAGAAAAATCTAAAAAATATATATGAGTTTTATATGGTTCCTTAAGCATTTTGACTGCCCATTGATCAAACCTATTCAATGGAAGGCCAGAGGCCAGGAGATAGTAGGAAATTTGTCGATAAGCAGGAGAACTACAGAATGTATTTGATTTTTCTGAAATGCATGGGATATCTCAAGTGCTAATACAGTGGAGCAATGGAGGTGGCTCGTAATCCTAGAATCCTAGAATAGTTTGGGTTGGAAAGGATCTTAAAGATCATCTAGTTCCAACTCCTCCACTGTGGATGGAGACACCTTCCATTAGACCAGATTGCTCAGAGACTCAGCCAACCTGTCCTTAAACACCTCCAGGAGTGGGAAGTACACAATCTCTCTTGGCTAAAGTTGTAGCCCCATTTACCAGTGAGTACACTCTCGTCTTGCCACTGAGATGACACAGTTTTTGCATGAAATTTAAAGGTCTCAGAACTGAGGCTTTTTGATTTTGTCACCAACCTCAATTTGTTGTGAGAATGTGTTGCTCTTTGGTAACAAATGTCTCCTGTTATGATGTGGACTACAAACTGGGAATAATAGCAGGAAAAAAAAATTAGTGCACATGTTGGATTATTTAGTAGTCTGTTTTTTTAGAGACCACTTGTATATCCTCTGACTTATATTGGACTGAGGTATAATATTGTTACAGCCATTGACTATGCTTGTCAGAACTTGTGTACTTGCTATGTATCAGCAAGTACACAAAGAATACCACTAACCATTAAAATTACTAGTGATAATTCCTTCACCAAAAAAAAAAAAAATCTACAGCAATAAATTAAGAGCTGCTCTAGAAAGAGAAAATCTTTATTCTTAGTATCATTTACTTCAGATTTTTCAGCTACAAGAGCTGATTACAAATGTGAAGTTCATTGTCAGACATCCGTCTGTGCAGTATGAATAGGTAACAGGATATTGTATACTCAATGCAGTAAAGCTAAGAAGGGAAAAAAATTATGCAAGGTAATTGATGTAATGCAGAACACTTGATGACTAACAAATGTATAAAAGGAAACTGAGACATGAGAAAGGAATTAAATTATTCCAAAATTAGGATTTTCAGATTTAAAAACTAGTAGCCCTGAAACAAAAATATGAAAATTATCCAGGATATCTGCATGAAGAAATCTGTCTTGAGATGTATAAAACACAAATTGAACACAAGTACAGAATTTTTAATCAAGGTTTCCCTCTTTCTTTTCTTTTGTGTGTGTCATGCCCTATAAAAAATAATTTCTGAAGAAACATTTCATGAAAGACATCAAACATATAAGCAATCAGACCTGCCAGGAAAGGAAATGAAATGAGACTGGGGAAACTTTGAATCTCATTAGAATTCCTGCCTGGGAGGTTATTGTTAACCTATTTTCCTTCTCCTTTCAGAAGCTATTATTTGTGTCAGTTAGAAGAATAGAAAGAGGCAAAAGAGGGAGACACAATGAAGGTATTCTTAACCTTTAAATCACACCTAACCTATGTAAGTAGTTTGACTTGTGGGAGATACTGATGCTACTGATGCTATAATCATCTTTATCTGGAAACACAAGTGCAAAATTAATGTGACAAGAAAATTATGTAAAATGAGGCTTATTGTTACTATATCTAAAACTGCTAAGATTCACGTAAAGCATATAAATAATGCTGCTTCAACAAAGATTTTTATAAATTCTGATCTCATCCACAGACTGGTTTTGCCTTTCACTATGTGATAACTGAAATAATATAGTCAGTGAAAGCACAGCTCATGGATAATGTGAGAAATACATTTATTGCTAGAGATTTCAAAACTTCTCCTTCACTCACAAGCTTATAACTCATTTTTTAGCACAACTTTTGAAATTAATAAGCCAAGTGAGAAAATATGACACTATATTGGGCTGTTACTACATTTTCCAGTACTTTCCGCAGTTAATGTTTTGCCACCTCAACATCTATTCCCATGTAAGAAATTTCAAAGTAAATCCTCTAAAACAAGTTTTGTTTTGGAATAATTTTATGTTGATAAAAGGCATAGGAAAAGATAACAATTTTATTTTCATTCAGTAGATGCCCAGAAGACATATAATAAACAGCTGTGTTTCAACTATCATAAAGAGTTCTTCCTCAGGCCTATATATATTTTACATAATCAAAATTCTTGCTTTCTTTGGTCAAGAAGGAAAGAGGTAGAAAATGTGGCTTAATTTTTCTGAAAACTAGAAAACTATTAGGATTTAGGCAGTCTAGGTTAGCTTGCTCAGTAGTCACTTTGTGTTCTATTATACACATCTTTTTTCCCATCAGTAGATGTGTACTCTTGGTAAATTATTGCTGCAGCAGACAAGTCAGTGGGAGCAAAGATTCTAGGCAGAGATAAATATTAGTAGAAATATAAACCCTCTTTATACAAATACACTGAAATTTATTGGAGTGATGTGAATTTGTTCTTTAAGGAGTGACAACTTCCTTCTTGGACCACTTTTCACCATCTGAGTGACAGAAAATCCAAAGGACAATACAAATGAAAACTTATAAGAATTACACTGTCTTTATTCAGGAGTAGAAAACAGAAGGCTGGTTGTGTAGTAAAGTATTTCTAATTCAGTAACTCTCCAAAGATGCAGATTTTAACAACTGATCTGCTAATTTTCACAGCATCTTGGCAGTTCATAATAATGCACATCTAACATTTGCATTTGCTGCTGCCAGTTCTTGATAAATAAACACAGCTTTAGTGACATTATCATTACAGTGTCATCTTCATCAACAGCAATCTTCATTATATTTCTCTGCTATGGAAAATTACAACTTGAGGATAATAAGCACTTGAAATTGAAGGAAACGGTGACATTTTTCTATTCTAAGGTTGTTGAGCCCAGAGCCCACAGGCACTCTCACTGCAGCTTTGTTTCCTCTCTGTGGTGTTCATGACTATACATTTTTCTCATCTAAGTTTTCTTTCTGAAGCACTATGCTTCTGAAAAACATCTTTTTGTGCTATCATGGCTCTCAGATACAAGTGGTTATTTATGTGGAGTACCTAAAGAGAATACTCACTGCCTTGCGAATTGTAAGAAGCCTAGGATGTCAACAGTGGTGACATGGGAATACTCCACTCAAAATTCTTCTTTACTGTAATAATTCTTCACTTTACAAGGAAAATTAATTACCTATTGATCTATGTGAAACATAATCAAATCTAGAAAAAGTAGAATGTCATCTATGCTCCCAATATGCAATGAACCTGAAGATAGTTCTCAAAAAGAAAAAAGGGTAAAAAATTGCTGAACTTTCAGGTTTATCACGATGAATTATAATCCATTATCTAGTCCCGTTACTTATGCGAACTAAGTTAATATTTGCAAAAAGGTGGAGACTGCTAATCTCTGACTGAACATTAGAGATTTGGACGGTTGCTGTAGACAGAGTTCTTTGGTCAGCCTGGTGGTTGTCTGTTCTTTGAGTGAGTCTACACCACAGTGAATACGGTGTAAATAGATGTACTGGCACTAAATGGATCAGCTCATATGTTGACATTGCTGTAATGATGACATTATGAATATTAATCAAATCTAACCTAAGTGTTTACTCAGGTTCTCAGGAGGTAATGGCAGCTGCCTACAAAATCTAACTGATTTCAGTAGGTCTAGGATTAATATAGCTACATTATGACCACATTGGTCTTGGTCTTGTCTGCTATATTTTATCAGCCATTTTGAAACCCAAGTTCACCATTAAAGCATGCCAAATGCTAAATTGAAATTTCTATGCCATTTGTCAGTGGGGAATAACTATTGATCACATTTAAGAATGCTGAGATCTTCAGAATCAAGGTCAGTCAACTCCTATATAAATGTGGGCATTCACATGAATCTTTTGAAAGAAGCAGTTCACATCTCATGTACAGTGTCATATGGTTTTGTTCTTTCCCCTATACTGTATTTAATCTCTGGCAACAGGTCAGTCAAAATAGAACCATAAAGATGCAGATTGCTGAATTGCAGGAAACATGGCATACAAAGTCAATTTTCTGTGTTAAAACACTCAGTATATGTCCCTCTTTGGACTAATTGGAAATGTTTCTACTACTGACTTCACCAAGGGCAAGTCCTGCTTGACCAACTAAGTAGCCTTCTGTGATGGAGTGTCTGCATCTGTGGACAAGAAAGAGCTACAGGTGTCATTTACTTGCACATCTGTAAGGCCTTTAACACAGGCGGTGAGAACATCCTTCTCACTCAGTTGGAGAGGTATGGAGTTGATGACTGATATTTGGTGGATAATGAATTGATTGGCTGGTTTGCATCTGGGGTGTAATGGTCAGAGACTCAACACACAGATAGAGATCAGCCATGGGTGGTCCCCCTAGGGCGTCCTGGGACTGGGACTGGTATTGTTTAATGTCTTCATCAGATGTCAACATAGGCAGTGGGATTGAGTGAACCCTCAGCAGTTTTGTGGGTGACACCAAGCTGAGCGGTGTAGTTAATACGTATAGATAGATGATAGATGTTAGATGATAGATGATAGAGACTAGATACAAGGAAGAAGTTCTTTCCAGTGTGGGTATCAAACCACAGAACAGGTTGCCCAGAGAGGTGCTAGATGCTCAATCCCTCTAAACATTCAAGGTCAGGTTAGATGGATCTTTGAACAATCTGGGTTTTTTGAAGATGACTCTGCTCACTGCAGGTGGCTTCAACTTGATGACCTTTAAAGGTCTCTTCTAACTCAGAATATTACATGGTACCATAAAGAATCAACTTGGACAATCAAGCTGACCTTTGGCTGAAGGAGGGTAGGTTTAGATCAGGTATTAGGATAAAATTCTTTAAGGTGGTGTGTCACTGAGACACACAAAGCAATCACACGCAGACAAGAGATTTTCACAGAGGTTCTTCTGATCCAGCTCCCAGCTGAAAGAGCGGAGAGAAGAGAGCCCTTTTGTTTATTTTTTACTTTTTATACATTTGTGGGTCTAGCAGAAGATTGGCTTTTTGGGGTTTCCACCCCTCAGCCTCAGTGGCCAGACCAATTGTCAGTTACAATTGTTTTCAGGTTAGAAATATGCAAACAAAGGACAGAGAATGAAAAACAAAGGATTTGTTTATGTTACATCTGTGGGAAAAGTAGAAAACTGCTCTTAATATTGTACAATAACTAAAAAAATCTGACTCCATTTAAGAAAATCAAAAAGCTCAGAAAAACCAGAGTAACAGTGGTGAGACAATGAAACAAATTGTCCAGAGAGGTTGTAAATGCTCCACCCCAGGAAGTGATGAAGATCAGGCTGGATGGGATTCTGAGAAACCTGGCCTAGTGGCATATGTTCCTGCCCATGCAAGAGAGGTTGCAACCAGATGTTTAAGGTTGCTTCCAACCCGAGCCATTCTATGGTTCTATTCTATGATTCCACAATCAGAAATGTAGTTGAAATTCCTTCTATGGATGTTGAGATGATGAAAATGGATAAGTTTACGATTCCTAATGTGACCACCTCATAAAAAAATTATAAATTTAAGTGTGTTGTGAAATTACTTTTCTTTCCTATTTTTTATGTTGAAAGTTGTTTATGAAGACCTCAATTTTCTCAGAAAAAGAAAAAAAGTCAAAAAACCTGAAGAACACACAGAGAAAAAAAAAAAAAATTACTGAGAGAATCCTGTTGCATAAAATACATTTCAAGATACTGAGAGCAATATATATATTAATAATGAACCAATTCTTACAGTTCCATTATTTTTTGAAGAGAGTCTAAATCTAGCTGAGAGAATTTAGTTCAAGTTTCTAAATATTTTGGTTATTTACTTGTTCCACTCACGTGCAAGATGGATACATGTCATGCTACTTGCTAAATAAAGGAAAATTACTAATTTCCTTAACCAGAGGGGTTTCCAGCAAAGTTAAGTCCTGAAACTACCGTAGTGCAATAAGCAAAACCTAAATATAGTAGCATTTTCTTAACCTATACATCACTGAGGAATAAAATTCCATGCAGAAGTTTAATTACTCTTGGTGGAAGGAAAAATTAAAACTGTGAAGGCTTTCAGTGATGGCTTTGGTTAAAATAAAAACCAGCTTTGATTTAAAAGACTTTTTTTCCTTTTGTTTATTAATGGCCATAGCAATTTGTTATGTAATTCCATTATACATTTCTTAATTGATGTGGAAGCCACACACGGTGTCTTTGCTGTTGCCCACATACAGTTAAAAAGCAAAAGCAATTTGACCATATTAGGCTTATTTCACTAGACAGATTCAGTTCATGCTTCAGCTGTCAGAACAACTGCTGCCTTCATACTGTTAGTGATTTTGACATTCCTTTGAGCGACTGAAATATCACAGATTCAAGGAAGGCCAGATAATGGTGGTGGGTTTATTCAGAGTGATTTTCAAGTGTGAGGTTAGCTTAACAAAATGTTTGTGCTGAAGAATTTTCAGTTCTTCCCAAGCACCAAAAAATTTTGACTACTCTTGCACAACACAGGAAATAGATTATGAAATACAATTATTCTGCAAATATGTACGTGAATATAAGCTAATGCATATAAACTGTACTTCTTTGAATAACTCGCAGTATTACTTTGATGATGGTGTTCATCATCAGGACAAAGAGTATTGTCTTCTGCCTCTGTCACAAAAACGATGAATTATCTTAGTCAGATCCCATCTCCCCAGAGAAACCAAGCTCCAGGACATAGTAGATAGTTGATATGCTGTTGCTATACACAGCTGGTTTACTGCCTGTGAAACAGACATGAGCATAGAATTTATGTTTCTTAACTTCACTGCTTCAGTTCACAAAAATGAATGGGTCTTCTGTGGAAGCAGTATTATTAAGAAAACTTTCCTTCTTTCCTTGTAGGAGTCACAGTTCACCTGTGTCAGAATTTGTAAACTGTAATTAATGAGACAGGTCATATGACAGCTATTTTTCAAACCCTTCTCCCAGTATATTCATTTATAAATGTGCTGAAGTTGTCTTTCCTTTTTTTTTTTTTTTTCTTTTTTTCCCCCAGCCTTATAGTGGCCTTTAAATTATATCTCTAACCCTCGAAGTTTTTGCTCTGTCACAGCTGTTCACCCATTCTTTACCTTGAATAGACTGTAGCTGCTCTAGTGAAACTGCTGTAATCTGCTTGAAAAGCTCCTATCATTTTGGGTGAAATTTCCTCACATGACAAATGCACATGAACACATCTTGGAGGCATGTGAATTTGGACTTTAAACATGCTCAATATTATTATGCAGTTTGACATATAAATCAACTGACTAGCTTTTCCTCAAATAATAATTAGGTTAAAAAAAAA
Source organism: Hirundo rustica (assembly GCF_015227805.2). Taxonomy (NCBI): domain Eukaryota; kingdom Metazoa; phylum Chordata; class Aves; order Passeriformes; family Hirundinidae; genus Hirundo; species Hirundo rustica. Next base: position 31,328,222 of record NC_053454.1, read on the forward strand.
AAAAAAAAAAAAAAGGAAAGGTTATTGTTAAATTTGGTCTACAGAGTGTCAAGGATTTAGCCAAAATGGAATTAGAAAAATCCCCTGTAGCTTATTGGTCTGTTTATGTGAGAGATATGGGGTTTACTGCTATGAGTTTTCTCTGCAAAAAGTGAGTTGGACTTTTGTGTAAAAACTTATAAAACTTGTTCTCAAGTTTGAGTTTTAACTGGTGTTCATGCAGAATGTCCAGATCACGTACCTACTGTATCTTCAGTGTACCTACTAGTCTTTGATGTCTTTGTTGCCTTTAGGAATTTTTGTTTTGTCTTGTTTTTGTTTTTGTTTTTTTAAACTCAATGTTTATATGGCTATGTAATAAAGTGGAAAGCCTTCCAGTCGATGAAACCTTACTTTTTTGACATATGCCTATCAGCAAGGGCAGGCATAGCTTCTCATATTGCATGCAAAAACCGCCTTTCATGCCTACAAGAATTTCTAGAAGTCAGTATTAGCTCCAAGACTAGCTTCCAAATAAATAACACCCATTTCACGTATTCTGTGGTAAATATCAGATGACACAAATCATTGTTAAATAATATTTTTCAGGTAAATATCTAATTTTTTATTATTTTCTAAAGATGTAAATTTGAATAATCCATCAGAAATCCTAAATGTCTTAGAATTTATCGACGTGAGAATCAGTTTAGTTTACATTTCAGTAGTGCTTGAAACATGGGAAGGTGGAACCTTAGTGATTCATTTAATAATCATGCTACTCACACTCAGCTGTTCCCAGAGGAGGTGTGCCAAAGAGAGTTACATACCAGACCCAGATTGTAAAAAGAATATTGTCTCTGCAATTTTTGTCACATTTATACAGGTTCTAGGTTTCTGTCTGAGAAAGGTGTCACCTTCTAGGGATTGTAACAGCAGAATTCCCTTAGATCCTGGTCCTTCAGTTGGCCAGAAATTCCAAAATATCTTCCCACAGACATCTGGACAAATAGCAGACAGAAAGGAAGGAGTGAGACGCAAGGTGAAACTAGAACTCTGTTCAGAAGTGTGGAGACATTCCTGATCTCATAAAGAGCTTGACATCCATATTTTCAAAAATAAGAGATATTCACCACTGCAAATAAGTTTAGGGAAGACACCTTTGACCTTATGTAATGCTCTAAGAACAACGCCTTGAAAAAATAATTGTCTTAGTTTATTAAAATGCCAGATATTTTGACAATTTTGTAAATTTACCACTAATCTGTAGGATGTCGATGCTCCCTCTGAGAATTATGAAGACTGTACTTCAGTGGCGTGGAAGTACTAAGAAAATGAACTATTACAATCTGTCAGAAACTGAGTTACTCTTTTAAAGATATCAAAATACCTATGAAGAAATACATAATTTGTCATCCAAACTGTAGTTTGGATAGCAGGCAAAGTGTACCCCAGGATGAAAGCAAGGATGAAAAGGAGAAAATATACACACAGAAAGAGACAACGTAATTAGATGAATTTATTCCAGGCACTCAGGAAAACAGGAATCCTTGGGAAGTAAATTGCACTTACACTGTAAAAAACACTAGTTCACTGTTTTCTAACTTCCGAGAGCTTCATCTCCAATCTCAAGATTTTTTAATTCAAAATCATTGGGGTTTTGTAATGTAAAATTCAGAAAGTTCTTTAGACTCATATACTGAGATTATAAATAAATATAAATATAAATATAAATATAAATATAAATATAAATATAACTATAAATATAAATATAAATATAAATATAAATATAAATATAAATATAAATGTAAATGTAAATATAAATAAATTTTCATTTTAATTTCAATAATATAAAACTACTTGAAACCACAGAATCACAGAATGGTTTGGGTTAGAAGGGACCTTAAAGACTATCTAATTCCTTCCCCCTTGCCATGGTCAGGGACACCTTCCACCAGACCAGGTTGCTCAGTTCCAGGGACATCCACAACTTCTCTGGGAAACATGTTCCAGTACGTCTTCACCCCCACAGTGAAAAATTTGTTCCTAATATCCAATCTAAACCTAACCTCTTTCAGGTTAAAGCCATTTCTCCTTGTCCCATCACTACACTCTTCCAAAAAGTCCCTCTGCATCTCTCTTGCAGGCCTGTTTTAGGTACAGGAAGGTGCTAAAAGGTCTCCATGGAGCCCTCTCTTCTCCAGGCTGAACAACTCCAGCTCACTCAGTCTGTCATAGGAGAGTTGTCACGTGATGATCTTCATGGCCTTTGTTTGGCCTCTAACAGGCCAATGTCCTATCTGTTGCAGGGACCCCAGAGCTGGACACAGCACTCCATGTGGGGTGTCACAAGAGCAGAGTACAGGGGCAGAATCACCTCCCTCAACATGCTGGCTGTGCTGCTTTTGGAAAGAAAACCCAAATCATACTTATCTACCATTTCTTAGTGTAAATCAATTTTTTGTTTAAAAAATATATAGTAATGTAGTTCATACTTTTACAATAGCATGGGCTGTTCTTTTAATGAAATATATGTGAGATACAAAAATCTGGTAATGAGAAATTTTTGAGAGAATTTGTTGAAAATTATGGATTTGTTAAGAACTACAAAAAAGTGCTTCATTCACTTACTGTTAGTAGGATTCAGTAAGCTTTCTCCAGGAAAGGCAGGCCCAAAATAAAGATTTTGAAAGCCTGTATAGCCTCTCAATTAAGCCAATCTGTGTTAGCAGTAATGCTTTAAAATTTAAGAGCCACATTCATTGAACACTCTAATGTGTGGACAGTGCTGGTTCTCACGTGAAAACCAAATGAATCACAGAAAAAAACCTACCCAACCCAATTCCCCAACCTTTCCAAAAAATCTGATAAAACCTTGGGTGTAGTGGTGCGAGAGTCCTTTTATTAAGTTATTAAGTTATTTTTGTATGATTTATAAGTTATTTTTGTAATGGTTCAGTCTACTGTACCCCCCTGTGTTCTTTAATAGTTTTCCCCCTTATGAGTTAGTTATATAACCAGACGTTTTATGCCGATCATTCCTCCCCTGCACCTGTCCCTGTCAATCCCCCCTCTCTCCTCTTGGTCGCCCTGTCTGTCACTTCAAGACCCTTCCCTGAATTCTGGAAAGATCCAGAAGAAGCATCGAGTGATAGGCTGGTGCCTGGGGAATCCCCTCCTCCCATCCTGTGATTTGTTAATGGTTCAGAAGTTGACACCCCTGTTACACCCCCGTGTTCCCTGGTTGGCTGACCCGTTGTCACCACCCCTGGATCCTCTCCTGTTTATAAGTGGCCGCCAGGCTTTGATCTCGGCTCTCTCTGGGCAGCAGTGGTCTGAGGCGGAGCTCCTTGCTGGACTCCCGTTAATAAACTACCTTCTACCCTGCCTAAAGAGAGACGACTCTTTTTCTGTCGCCACAGTCGCAACTCCATCAGGTCCACTCACCTTTGTGGGGAACCAAGAACCCACCAGGAGGAGGTTGCTCGCCCTGCCTGTAACCCCGACCGATCCTTGTAGTAGCAGTGCAGAACTGAGCTAGCCTGAACACCTGCCAGGCGTGAGGGGACACTGCAACACTTGGGGTTTTATATAGCTTAAGTGATAAATTACTTCATTGTTGTAGACTTTATTTGATTTACACTGATAATCTAGGGCATTTATTAGCTTTAGTTATACATAGATGGGGGAAATTGTTTAAGTTATTGCTTGATCAAAGCAAACACTCTCAAAATAAAAATTCTATCATATTCATATATTATTAAAATTTCTTCAGAATATGGTTTTGAAAAAATATATCCACTTTATTTTGCTTAAGTATACAATTGCCTTAGAAACTAAATTATATTGTTTGCAACAGAGTTCCAGTCTCATAAATGAGAAAGGTTAGAAATTGAGAATTCAATGAGAACTGCAAAAACATTTTGCTAAGTACAGGAATAATTCCAGTGCCTTAAGGAAAATCCTATTTTCCTTAAATATATGCTAATATCCAAGGCTATGTCTGCACCTGTGTTTCTGTGAGTTTATAAGGTCTGGCTGTTCACTCTCTCATACTATCAGTCACTATAGTAACTTTTACTGATTTCTAAAACCCTTAAGCAAAACCAAAAAAGAAGTTGAATATATTCCAATTTCCTGTTATCAAACTCAAGTTTCTTGGTACAAGGGGAGAGTTCTGAAACATTAGATCTGTTCGAATGTTTTTACACACTGAATAAACCTCCTATCAGGTGTACAGTCAGGAAAAATATCTTTTCCACAGGTAAGAGAGTGATCATTTAGTGTAATTTTTCCCATCCCTTTATAGGACAGGTCATATTTGACATGATCCAGATGCTCAATCATGCAGATTCCCTGCAAGAAATTTGCCTTGAATATTAAGTCCTTATCCCCATGGTGTGGTTTCCTGTCACATATCCTAATTTTCAGTGTCAATTTCTCTATCATATTGCTGTCTATTTTTCAAAATAATCTATTTTTGTTAAATAATCTTAGCAAATGGCGTGGCAGCTTGTGGTTTATGGTGGATGAGATGGAATGGGCCATGGCTGATGAGGCCCTTCTGCTGTCCAAGGATACCAATTTTCCAGGGAAGAGCCATCTGCATTATGCTGTGACAATGGCCTTTGGAAACCAAGATGTTCTTTACAGCTCTAAATCCATCTGTTGAATAAATACTTACATAGCACAGCAAATAAATATTTATATGTCTATAGATTGTGTTTAAAGACTGATAAATCACACCAGTTTCAAACTTCAAAACACATCAATGTTATTTTATCATATTTTATCATATTAATGTTATCATATTCATTAAGAAATCACATTGACAAGTGCCTAGTTCTAAATCACTTTCAGTCACGATTTGCACATGCACAAAAGAAATTGTACTTAACGCTTATATCCTGAACTAGCTGTAACTTAGTTCCACAGAGCTGGTTCCATACAGTGAGCACTGATGGCTATTTTATAGAAGAGCCTGATTTTTATTAGGTATGAATTCCTTTGTGTGTCAAACAAATTCCATAGAGAAAAAATATCTACTATGCAGTTTAAAGGATAAAGTGCAGCAATTTCAAGTCTTAGGTATTTTTCATTTAGCACTGTTTGTTTTCTAAATAGCAGTTTTTCACTTTGGCATTTGATTTTCATTGTTGCCCATATTTAATAAAAATACAAAGAAATTCCATTTAACCAAAGAATAAGTTAGTTTCTTATTCCAAGTAATTGTCAAGACATTAAAAAACTCCATGGAATTTCCCTGATGAGGAGTTTACACTATAAATTTTTCTGCTCTTGAAATAATTTGTGAAATCAGTTTTAAACCAGAAAGTTTCTCTTGGCATTAATGGGAACTGTTCATAGGAACCTCCTAAATTAGTGATTTATTTTAAAGAACATGTTTTCTATATCTCAAAGCTACTCTATGAGGTTAAGCCTTACAAATATTTATATTTATTCTTCTCCAGAAGTGTAATATAATATCCTTCTCCAGAGGTGTAATATAATCTCATTTCTTTGCTATCCCCTCTTCAAAAGATGCGAAAGTATTTGGATTTAGAAGGAAAAAAGTCATCACCTAAGCCTGACTAAATCCAGGGTTTCCTGGAAGCAAAATAACATTTTCAAATATAATACAATATTTCTCTGTAAGAAATATTTCATACATACATGTAAGAAGTGTTAGGGTGAAAAGAAAGATGAAGGATTATTGCCAGTTTGGAACAAGTCACAAAAGGCTGACTTAAGGTTCTCTGGGAACTCTTTAAATTTACTGTAGAAACTTTGGTACCCAACCTCCCTTCATTGTCATCCAAGTCTTCCAAAGACACTTCATAAAGATGGGGAGCTTTTTCTAATATTGCCCAAAGACAATCATAAAGAAAACAGCCTCTGAGGAAGACAGGCTGTACTTCTGAAAGCAATAATTTCAATTTGTGTGATAGAAAACACTAGTACTAGACATACAGAAGTTAATTTGACAAATGTTAATAATGCATTCATGGAAGCCTGGATTTGGGTAGAAGACTGAGTAGAGAAACTACTTCAATCTCTCAAATACAGTTTTTTCCAAAAGCATTACATATCTCCCTTATTTCATGTTGAGTATCAGTAACATACTGTTCAAAATCTGTGTATGATTCTTTGCTTTTCTCAGCAATCCAGGAAACAGAATGGATATGATGATGGCACATTTTCTCTAGCATCATATCTTTACAGACATAGAATTCACAAATAATTTAGACTGGAATTAAAAACACCTGGTGATTAAAAATAATCTCTTTTTTTCCAGTGAAAGAAGACCTGACAAAAAATATTTAATCTACAATTAGCAGTGAAATACTGTCATTTTACAATGCAAGAAAAATATTTTATTTCCATCTGAATTTGCATGTTGAACACACAAAAAATTAGTTCTTCCAAATATTATCAAAAAATCACACTTCCTAGTCAACTTTTTCTAAAAATCTATCCATTTTTTTCCCTCCTTCTAAATGTACCTAGCTTGATATATTTCATTCCCAAATGCTAGAATACAAATACACTTTAAATAAAAATTGATGGACTTTCTTCATATTTGCTTCTGGCTACAAACAATGGACATAAAGGGAAGAGGGAGAATAATCAGGTTTCACTAGCAACACTTTGGTTCTTCATCTGAGAATAGCAATGTGAGTACCTGGGAAAAATAATGACCAGGTGAAATTAGGGTGTACTTAGATCCAGGTAAATATTGTAACAAAGGAAGAATTAATCAGCTAGCTTGGCTGATTTTCTAGATAGTTATAAAAGGAGAGAAAACGTTGTGAGATGTACCCTCAGTACACAGAAGAACTCGCACCTTAAGCTAGTAAAATCTACCCCAGAAGATATGGGACCTACAACAGCTGAGGAGATACAGCTGAATGCATGAGGAGTTATAAAAAGTCTGAGGGCTTGTGCCTTTGGAAATCCTTGTGGGTGCAGGATTTATCTCTAGGCTATGACAGACTAAGGTATGTGAATAAAAGATACTCTGAAGGTGAATATCTGAATGATGTAAGATGTAGGTCCTGTTCCCACAATATATTGATTACCAAGAGATATTGACAATGTTTCCTATGAAGGTGTTTTCTATGCATGTAAGTTCATGAGGGGATTAAATACAGCAACAAAGGACTGATCTTTGTAGTCCCTTAAACTCTTGTTTCTCTGGAGAGATTGCTGGTTTCTAGACTCCAGTCTTCAAGAAAGAAGATCCTGACTGAGCTGAGGAGGTAGAATGAGTAGACACAAGCCTCTATAAAAGTCTGAAAAAATACTGGGAAGCAACAAGCACATACCCTTGAAAATATTTAGAAAACTTGAATTTTATTTAATGTCACTATTTCTTCATTCAAATGCCTAAAGTTCTGTTGCTCATATTCTGTTGCACTTTTTATTTGTTTTGCAACTCTCCCTTTACCTACAATCACCAACTTCATGGAATAAGTTCAAACCATGAAGAGGAATCACATTGGAGGAAGAGAACAAATACAAATGACTTATGACTGAACATCAAAGCTCTTGAACTGTACTAAAAGTCTGCCTTTCAATGCCTGTACAAAAAGGATTACTTTCCTACCTACATGCCTGATTTGGACAGACGGCTTTTTTGTTTATTGAATTAAAGGAAAATTCTGTACAAGAAGGAGACCAAATATGGAACACTTAAAGAAGAATGACAGTCTGGTTGATCCCGCAACTTAGAATTCAATAAGATGTCAGAACTATACTTACAAACGGAGGAATCAGTAAATATTTTATTAATGGTCTGAAGAAATAAAATTAATAGTGGCTAGAAAAGTGGTATAAAAAATTTAAAGAAGTCACAAATGTTCTTGTGAAAATTACCACCACCACATCTTCATGGTTTGGGGTTTTTTTTTCCAGATAATTGGAGTGGAAGTAGTACTATTATTATTGAGGCAAGTGTATAAACCCTGTTCATAAAGACCTTGGAAATTTCTGTTAATTTAAACCTGTTAAAGAGAGAAAGTATATCTTGCATTGAAATACCAGCATCACTACATCTATGAAACTCTCAATAACTGCAATAGGCCCTGCAAGACACATCTATTGTGAAATCATCAATTAATTATGGAAAATTCTGAGGCTTGTCTAGAGAAAAGAAAGATCGTTTTTCACACAGAAAGTCCTTCATTTCTACAATGCCTACTGTGATGGAGAACTTTAATCAGAAAAGTGTGAAGAAAATAGGTCTTTACATAATTCCTTTATATACAGTATAGTTTTCAGATTAGAATATTTTAAACTAGAATGAGAACAAATTCTGTTTCTAACCATGGGGTCTACATCAGTGTCAAGTCAAACAGTCAACATGTTTATTTAAGGCAATGCTCATGAGCTTATTGTTTTCTTTGCAGCCTACTTCTGTCTATTTAGACAAACCAGGAAAATTGTATAGGGTGGCAAAGAACTGCTCTGTTTTCTCACTCTGCTGAGGCTCTTCCAAAGGAGGAATTTAGGTCATGTAGAAGAGACACTCACTGTGCTGAGCATCAACAGCCTTTCTTTGTATCCATTATGGTGGTTAGTACACAATGTCAGCATTTACTGCTGGGTAATTGTAGCTCCCATGGAAGACGAGGTAACTCCATAGTCAGGGACAATGATTCTGTCATAGTCGGGAGTTATGTAGGTGTTTGAGAGGGAGTAGGGTGGCTTGAGCATGTGTGACCATGATGACCATGTGACATGGGGAAAAGTACCAGTTGTGCATGTTCCCAGTTTATTTTATCAATGGTTTTATTTACAATTTTGTTTAGTTTTATCTCAACATATTTTGCAGTTTATTTGCTTGTTCATTCCTATGTTTTCTGTGCAAATTAAAACAAAGGCCAAAAATCTGATTTACAATCACTAAATTCAACCTTTGATGTTTAGTGTTTAGGAAAAATAATGCATTTTTTCACCAAGAAATGTAAACATCTAGTGAGTGACAACTTCATGCTGTTTTTAAAGGGATACACATTCTTTGAAAACAGGTATCACAGACGCACAACTTCAAGGTCCATCTCATGTTATTTGGCATGAAGGCTCCCTGAGAAGTTTGCTTCTGAATTGTGATGCTTCTTACAACAAAATAATGTTTTCAGGTGATCTGGTGGTCCAGTATCTGTTGCAAAGCAGGTATTATTGCCTCTAGAGTGTGGTGGGTAACTTATTTCATCTGGAAAACAAAGAAAGTTAACTTTCATTTCCCAGCACAACCTATTATAGATTTCAACTTTTAAACCAAAATAGTTGACATGCTTTACAGATCTAGACTGGAAGAAGAGAATAAATATACCACACCTATATAATTGAAAACACTAAGCAAAACAAACATTTTCTCTCCTTCATTCTACCATATGTGCTATTGGAGAACAGATGCTTTTCTAAGTATAGCAGTCATTAAACTGAATTCTGGTTTACTGGGCTGACCTTTCTTTGAATTTATTTTTGAAGATCATTTTCTTGTTTTGGCATAGTTTTAAATCTCCTCTAGGGTAATCAGTCGATTATGACATTTCTGTTTGTAGCAAAGCCTAAACTTATCCTTGAGCTCTACTGTTATTCAGGTGATATTTAAATAAACCTCATGTTTATTCTTCAGTTGGTATATAGACATGTCTTTTACAACTCGATGTATATAAAGACTGTTAGTCTCCTTAGAGTAAGGACTAACAATCTTCCCATTTTACTGAATAATGCAGAAATCAGCCATTTGGAAATAGATGAAAATTGTTTTTCAGGAGTATTTTAGAATAATTGTCACATCCTCATGGATTATAGCTGCAATTGAAGATTAAATGTAACTTTTTAACGGCACATTCCGTTATGAACAATGTCAATATTTTTACTCAGAGGAAAAATTCCACATTTGTAGGAAAAACATATTTTTACTGTAGTCTTTTGGATGCTAAACCTGCTTCTTTGTGTATATTAACACAGATTTTACCTTTACATTTGGGGAAGTAGTTAGTTCTCATTCTTCTGCCTAGTGTGAAGGGCATAAATAATACCATCTATGCCAGTGCAGATATTGCTAATAATAAGTGGCACAAGAAAAATAAGGAGCAGGAGAGGAGTTCTTATGTTGCCTCCTACTTTCTTTTAAGACTTTTTACTGACTTTCAGAAGAAACGTGGTAAGGAACAGTGCAGTCCAGTACGTTATGGCAAGATAGCAGACATTGATCTGCTAGGTATATGTGCATCACTTTTTTCATTTCTGCAGTGAGTTGTGTGCATCCTTTTCTATAAATCTCTCAAAGGCTAATTGCTTTTTACTTGGAAATAATTACAGTCTTCAATCATTTTGTAGAAATAAAAGTTTCTGGTAGAATGTGTTTTACTCCAGCTACAATTACAAGACAGAAATATAAGTTTTTCAGTTGTTTGGAGACAAAAAAACCCAGCTAACCATCAAAAGAAAAATATCACTTACTATGCTTACTGACAATAACATAGCAGGAAACCAGAAATAAAGAAACAAGAGAAAACTAAAATTCAAAAGCAGCAAAAAAATTCACCATAGACCAAAATTTTAAAGACTGATATATGGTCTGGAATAATATTTATATGATTGATCTAGCCAAACATATAACTTTAAATCTTGTTGCAGGTGAATGTCCAGTTCTTATTAATCTCCCCTGCTTGCTAGTTCTTTGATATTTTAGGCACTAAGCTGTTCTCAATGAAAAGGTGTACATCAGTTTCAGTGAGATGAATCAGAGGGAAAAAATAACATGTGAACCATGAGATTAGCTGGTAAAGCAGAATAGTTATGGAAGAGAAATATCCAAAGAAGGAACAATGACTGGCATCAGATGTGTTCTCCTCCCATGAAGGTGTTCTGATAAACTACCTTTGCCCATGTAGTCTGTATAAAAGATGTGAGTTTCTGGTTCCTGGGTCAAAAGAGTAGGGCTGCTCTCATAGAAATATCTTTGAATTAATTCTTTCTCAGTTGTAAATTTTCAGACGGTAATGGTATCACAAGTAACAAGAAATATATCCTGTATAATTCCTTTGTAGTTTACTTCTCCAATTATTGAGTAATTCATTTCAAACAGAAAATGATCATATTTTCAGAGTTGTAGGGACACAAAAGAATGACACTATTTATCTGGATAACCACATCCCACCCTGTAGGATTTTAGCAGATTTTGATGTTCTTGATACAGAAAGATATAACTACAAAGTCGTCTTTTGAGAGGGAAGATGCTGATTTGGCATTTGACCACAAGCTAAGTTCTTTTGAAAACATATAGAAGTTTTCTGAGTTGATTCTAAGATTTCTGCTGCTCAGCCAGCCTCTGCTTATTAGCAATAGATGGAACACAAAAAGATGATGTGTAATTACTTTTGCCACTCTAGCTTCAGATATTTTAAGTAATCTATTATTCAGACGAGGCCTACGCTGCTCTTTCATTTTGAAAAATAGAGGGCTGTAGTGTGGAAGGCTGGTGTTTTAGAAAGGGTTTTCTCCTTTCCCTAAGTTCCAGTGTTTGCCTGAATAATGTGCACCATTAAGAAATGGCTCACTTTAATCCCATAATGATGGCACCCACAAATTTTCCCCCTTGCTGGTGTAATGAGAATAAGCCTTGCAGTAAGTCACAGGAATTATAGAAGTGATCTCATCCTTAACTTCAGGGTGAGTGTAGCTTGCTGCTGCACTCGTGAATACCTTGTGAATACTTCAACATGGATGTTTTAAGTAATGATGTAAGAGGGTATTAGGAGTGGCTATTCACATTATCTCATAGCTCAATTGGTTAGATCAGGGTGCTAATAACACCAAGTTTGTGGGCTTAACCCCTCTACAAGCCATTGACTTAAGAGACTCTGTGATACTTGTGGGTATCTTTTTGCTCCGAAATTATGAGATTCTGTGATTCTGTTAACTTCTACTTTCATTGTACTTCCTGTGTATTATGTCTACTTTTCTGTTAAATTTAATGAAGTAATGAATCTGAAGCACATGTAGTAGCAAACACATAAACATTGGACACTCGTCTGATTTTTGTTGTGCAAACTTCTGACATGCCATAAATCTCAAACATTTAGGATTACTTCTATTTTGATTCATATATCTACTCTAATTTATTAAAGTTGAAAGGGAAAAAGAGAGGACATTAAAAATGATTGTTCTCTCCCAAGCTTGAATTTCAAATTTAGATTTATTTCTTATAAATCAACAATATAATGCCAATGCAAAGTACATGTCTCAGCCCTTGATCTAAAGAATAAAATTTATCATTAAACATTGCTAAAGAAATACGGGCTTTCCATCAGTAGGAAATCGGTAAGAAAACATTCAAGTACTTCAGAAATATTTTAGAATGTTCTCCTTTATTTTGTCCCCAAACAATGAGCACTAGCCTGTTTGCAAAGTAATATCAAAACCTACACAAGTGTAACAAGGATTTGTGGCGTCCTATTTTACTAAGTAATTTACCAGCAGTCAAAAAAAAAAAAATTTAATTTAATTCCAATTCAGAAAGTCTGGAGTAAGATTGGATGGACTACTTTCAGTTAGATAACAAGTATGCATCTTTACTACAGATTACTTCTGTGGTTAAATTGCACTAAACAGATATTTGAAATTTGGAGTGTACTAATGGCTTTACCTCAGCATCCTCTTTACACATATAATAGAACCCTTTTTTTTCAACACGAATGCTGAAGTGAAGTTCAAGTAGAAGACCTGGGGTCTGCCCACTTTCTCTGTGTAGACTACCCCTATTTTTTTTTTTTTAAATGTCATTAAACTCCTGAGTTTTTTTCACCTTTGATGATCTTCCTATCTGTGTATATACATGATGTATGAGGTGTGCAGAAATAATTTCTGTTAGTTAGTTTTTCCAGATGATCTTTTCTTTGATCTTTTACAAAAAAAAAATTTAATTTTCAGAAGAAATATCTAATTTTCCTTCTTCAGTGTTTCCACAAAACACATTTTTTTTTGACTCAAAATAATTTAAAGATTTTCTGGAAGACATTATTGAAAACTGTTCTTTGGAAAATTATGAACCAATGCTCCACGTAGAGCAGCAGTTACTTCTAGAGTGTACTAGATCCAGAAAAATAGGCTACAGGGAACAGCAGCAGTAATCCAACAGCCAAAGACTATTGCAGAGTGAATAAAATGAAAGCAGATAGCGAATACTATCAGATAGAAGAATACTTCAGAAACAGTACTAAGTTTGTATATACCTAGTTAACTTGCTTAATAGGTATTAGCACTGACCAGTACTAGATTTTTCAGTTTGCTTTAGGGTTTTTTATTGGAAAAAAAAATTCTTTTTTTCCTTGACAGTGTTCAAATAAATTTTAGACATTTATAAAATAAAATAAATATACTAGGTGATTTATTTTAAAAGTTTGTTTTAAAATTCTTCTTGTGACTCTCTAAACCTCTACTATTCCAAGCCAATTTGATGATCTGATGTAGTCTCCATCTTTTCCTTTTCACTGCCTCTTAATTTCTTTTTGTTCCACAGAGACTTATATAAGCAGCAGTACTTTTTCACCTGGAAATTATGAAATTTATCATTTCTTGCTAACATTCTCCCGCTTTCACAACTTGCAAATATACTTGCTTTCATTTACAGTGAAATATAGTTAAACTGAACTCATTTCCTCAGCATTAAAGTTTGTTTCTTCGGTTTTGGAGAAGACCCTGTACTGCAGAGACCTTGATGATTTTTTTCCACCTCTGATTTTTTTTTCATCTTCTGTATAGGAAAAAAGCCCCCCATATATCTATATAATTCTTCATTTAAAACATTATTACTCATCTATTTACAGATTAAGCGTCTGCTGAATGGTATATTAATCAAGAATAGGCTATGTGGGGTTTATTCAATAAGGAATGCAATCATTCTTGACATTTAGCCAAATAAAATTGTGATTTTGCAGAGTAGTTATTTCTCTAGGTGTTGTATTTCTCCACAAGACTAGACGACCGCCGATGGCGAAAAGAAAGAGCCTGATCTTTGTCCGGGGGGGAAATATTTCTTAATTCTCCAGTCCTGCTCTGCTTTGGCTGGAGACCTCCCCGATTGATTTCTGGCGCCAGAGTGATCAGCCCCGCCCATGCTTGGGCCATTTCCCCAGGGGGCAGGGCCCAGAGGCAGGGACAAGACACCACCCAATCAGGGAGAGGTGGGAGTGGAGGAGTTAGGTTACAGCTGAATAAGGACAAACCATCTGATACACATTTCAAATCCGATAAAACACAATATAAACCAAATTAATGCCTTACAACATCTAGGTGTACCAAAGTAAGCAAGAATTTTACAATATTATTCTGACTAAATTATCTTAGCAATTCTAATGAAATTTTGATCTATTATAGTCTATATCTTAAATTCACTATTTAAGCCTGAAAGTTCTCAAGAAGTTTTGCAGCAAAGCTGTTACCAAAAGTGAAATATTAATTCTGTTATTCCAGTGTGTAAACTACATGAATTAAAGCAATATTTAAATAATTAATTCTCACTCTTATTGTTTTAGTGTTTCTGGATCTGCTTTTTTTTAGCTGCTCAATAAAGCTTCTCTATAGGAAATCATAGTTTATATGAGACAAAAATTTCTGTTTTTCTAGCTTTAAACAGAGGAAAAAAGAAAAAAAGATTACAACATCAAACCCAGAATAATGTTTACAAATACAATAATGCACAACTTAGTCACAGAAAAAAAAAGTTTTCTGCAAAGGGCTATTTTCTGGGTTTATATATATATATAAAAACACAGATATGAACTTTCAATATTTTTTCAGGGTTATTGTACTATTTCTCTCCTCTTGGATACAAAGAAACCTAATCTACAAATTTCTAATTATGCTGAAATCTTATTTTATTACATAGATAAAAAATGCCCCATATGATGAAGTGAAAGGTAAAAGCAGTATTCACATATAATCTTGGAAGAATCATGCCTTCTTTAGAATAACACAGACTTCAAGTAAGTGAAAAAAATTTTATTCCTTCTGAGATATTCTTAGATTTTTATTATGTTTTTGGTGGTTTTTTTTTTTTTTTTTTTTTTCCCTTTCTGCACAAAAACCCCCTGCATTTAGGATGTATCATATGAATTTAAGTAGTTTTCTTGGATTATTCATCATGAATTCACATTCCTGCTCCATAGACACAGTCCACTTGTTCCATTTATTCTGAATAAAAGTAAATTTCATAAACAATAATCTGACTTCAGTTCCTAATTCTTGAACTGAGACTATCTAGTAACTTTACACTGGCTTAAAAGAAAATAGTTTGTTTATTTTAATTTAACAACAAATTTCATAACAGATGTTCTACTTACTAATGAAAACCATAGCACTAACCCTTATATAACATTCTAAAATGTCGTTACTTATTTCTTGTTTTAGAAAATGCTGCTCACAGCAGATGCCTATTAAAATGTCAATAATTTCATTATCTATAATTGCGTAGGAAAACATACAGGTGTCTGCTGACATAACTGTTCACTCAAATACTATACCTGCATTAGTATGATGCCAATGTATAGTATTTAAGTGAACTTACAATGTATGATGCTGTAAGGTCATCCATCCATTCACTGAAGAGGCTTTCAAAGACCAGATAGCCCAATCCCCGTGCCATGGCCAGGGGCATCTTGCACCAGATCAGCTTGCTCGTACCCATTCTTACATGGGAGAAAGGATTTTATTGACACTCCATTCTCTCCTCCTAAGCAATGCAGCATCTGCCAGACTGCTCTGTGCTTCTTTCTCTCTGAAGCTTAAAAAATCTCCATGCCATCATATTACCACAGAAGTAGTGTTTATCCTCAAGGACAAGGAATTACCCTCTTTAGGAGATACAAAAGGTACATGGATCTTTTTTTATCCCACCATCTCAGTTGGTCTCAGATAAAACACTAAATTTAGGGCTTCATCTACTGGCTAACATATTTCATTTAAGGCTGCAGTTTCACAGCTTTATTTTTTTGGGGGAGCAATATAAAAGAACAGGATCATCTATCTCCTGAATATAAAGTGACATAGGACGTGAGGGACACATGCTTCAGCAATTCTTGCAGGATGTAGCTTGTGTTATGCTAAATGAGAACCACTCAGACATAGATTGCAGGTGCTGTCAATAACTTAATTAAATTACTGTAACACTTCAAACACATTTTCCAGGAGATTGTTTTTCTACATCCAGCGCAGTATAACTCTGTAACATATTATTTATATTCAACCTGTCACTTTATATTCAGCTGTGATACAATACTCTCCAAACATAAACAGAAAAAAGAGAGGGATTTATTTACCTATGGATTGCTTAAAATTTGGACAAAAAAAAAAAATTAAAACTCACTATAGTTTCTTCAGATTTCCATATAACTATCTATACTTAATATTAGCATTAATGCTCAAATATTAATAAAATAGGCTAAATTTTGATGATTCTACAGCAAATAGTCCATTGCTACTCTGACATTTTGTGGTTTCTCAGTCAAAATCTGCCCAAATATAATGCTGTTGAATGCTAAAAAATCATTTTTACTAGACATTTATGGAATTATACTCTTTAGAGTTTCTTGTATCTCACTGCTGAACTGATATCCAATGTAACTTGAACTGATGTTGTGATCCATTGTCTTTCAAATTCAAAGTAGTTTTATTTTTAATAAATAAATCAAATTTTCAGTTGATGATAAAAGACATTAAGTAAAGACCCATCCAGATTTGTTGAGAATCAGTCTTGTGTTCTATTTAGACTTCCATATTTCTCACTCTTAGAATGAAAATTAGGAGAGAAAGTTATATTAAGCTAATTTCATTGATAATCTCTAACTGTATTTCAAGTTGTAAACATACTGAAAAAATACTGCTGTTTTTAAAGTCTGTTTAGTAACAAAAGTTGAAACAGAAAAGAACTAATTCTTCAATTTTATACAGAGTTATATACGTTTTTTTTAGACAATCCCTTTCAAATTACCTCTTTCTTCTGCATTTATAGAAGAAAAATTATCTAGTGAATAGTTTACCTGAAAGGAAAGAGTGTAACAGGTTCTCACTTAAAAATAAAGTTCTGGAAACTGTGATGAAGGAATTTCAAGTTTTAAATACAAGTTAACCAACCAACCAAAAAAAAAAAAAAAAAAAAAAAAATCCAAACCTGCCTATTCCTTGAAGAAGAAAGTAACAATACCTATTCATGAGAATAATCTGCCAAGGAGCTTATAAAATCTGACAACTTTAGGTAGGAACAAGAAAATAATTTTCAGAACCTGACAGCTATTACTGGACTTGTTAGCATAGTAATGTGCCTGTAGGTTAAGGTGCTGGCACACATTCCTCAGTAACTAGGTTATAAAACAGTAGGAAACTGATGCTTTATTTAAAAAAAAAAAAAAAAAAAAAAAAAAAAAAAGAAAGTAAATAAGACTTTTCCATCACTGACTTTGGGAAGACTTTCATGTTTTTCAGATGTTATTAGCTACACTGCCTTGATACACTACAGTACCTCTAACTATTAAAGAGGTTAATGTGATCCTTATACTGATTTTGCAGCATTTATTTTTGCAGCATTACTGATGAACATTTATTTCAGACACTGAAAACATACCCAGAGGTGATAGACATGATGCGAGATGGTTATAATAAGATTTTATACAGATTTTATACTCTTTTTTTACAAGCAGCCCCACCAAGCTCACCTGTGAATGCACAAAAGTTTTCAAATTTCCTGGTTTTGTAGATCTCTACTTCTTTTAGGAATTTGGTTTTTTTTAATTTTTTTTTTTTTTTTCAGTGAAGGATAAGCCTTTATGTGTATAAATATTATAATTCACATTTTTAAAAATCTCTCATTAATTTAAAAGTTTAAAATAACTCTCATGTTAACATACCCAAACTTAAGCACACCTTAGCCTATACATAAATCATGGTGAGTTTAATGTATCTTTTTGTCATGTACTTTTGTTAGTCATGTAACCTCTTTTTATGAGCAGATTTGTGATGCTAACGTATTTCTGCCTTCATCTATCTAGATTTGGAAAAAAACATTCTGCAGATAGGTTTCTACATTTTCACTAAAAAAAATTGTCCTTATGTTGATGTAAAGTATCATGGTGGTCCTGCTGGGAGTGAGAGAACACCAACATACTTACTTAGAACCTCTTTCTGCACTCTTTTCTGAAGTAGGAAGTGGGTTGAGAGGAAAGGATTCTACGCTTGAAAAAATAACAGAAGAGACAAGAAAATGAAGGAATGATTTGTAAGGAGAAGCACCTAGGAGCTTTTTCTTCTTTTTTCTTTAAGGTGTTATTCTCAGTCAACTTGACTCCTCTTCTTCTTTCTCTTCTTTCCTTTCTTCCCTCTCTTCCCTCTCTTCCTGCTTCCCTCCACTTCCTCTCCAAAGCAAAAGGCAATTGGGCTTCATCAGGAGACAAACTTTAGCAAAGTCATTCTCATGACTCAATAGACTTTGGTTTACTGGTAGTGGTGACTGAGTCACAGAAAGTGTGTTCAACTCCATATTCAAAATCTATCAGAAACCAGAACCAATTTTCTTAGGACAGAACTGTGGCCTGTTTAGGTTTGGAGGAGGTTAGGAGAGCAACAAGAGTAAGTCTCATTTGTGCTAAGTCATTGAAAAGAGAAAACACAATAACAAAGTAGAAAAATAATGCAAAGAAATACAAGGTCAGAAGCTTTGGTTTCCCTGCAGTTGCTGTTCATGTTTTTACTTCAGCAACCTCTTTTCCTGTTGAGAAAATTACTATGTAATCCAGAAGTGTGCACACATTATCTAATACTGCAGTACAAAAGATTTAGTTGATAACTAGTGCACCATTTTCCTCCCAGTCTTCCTTTTCACTTCACACCAGGTTTTGTAGTTTCTATTAACAACATGAAAAAGAAATAATTACTATAGTACTAAGCATCCTCTTTTCCCTTGAATCTCCACGGCAGCTGATGGTACAAAGCCCCCTTACAGAACAAAATCCAAAATGATTGGTCAGTCAGCAGTTTCCCAGTTGCTCTCATTTTGTTTCTGTGGATTGTAAAGGTATCAGCATGGAAGAAAAAAATAATTTAGTAAATAACTATGTTGCAAGCAATTTCACTAATATTACATACTGAGTTTAAATTAAGAATTTCCTTTAGTCAAGTCTTAATTTTGCACTTCATCAGTACGAAGTTTCTTGTTTTGAAGTTCATATGTGAAAATTTCCCACTCCTAAAATATTAATTGCTCTGTATATAAAGTAATTTTGACACTGAAATACTTTGTTGGCCTTACTTCAAAGCCCCTTGCCTGAAAACACACAAAACTGCCATGGTCTTTTTGGCCTGAAATGGATTCTTTCACTCAGCGTGCAAGAGAACAATCCATAGAGATTCAAGGTATTTGGTTTATTTAGGGTTCTGTGCAGAAAACATTTCTAATTGACAAATACAAAAAGCTAGTATGGCAATTATCTTAACTTCACTATTTATATTTTAGCAAATAAAGGCATTAATGTACATTGGCTATAACTTACATAGTTCTCTCATTAATTAGTATTCTATCTTCTATTGGTAAATTATTCCATCACTTCTTATGCTAATCAGCTCACATGGTCAGTTTCTTCTTCTTTTGAGTTGGTGGGTTTCCTGGGCTGGTGGTTTCGATCATCCACTGCTGGAATTACCCTTTACCTAGACTGATGAGCTGGCCTTGTTTGTTCCTTGTACTCTGGCTTTACCTTGGTTATTTTGCCAAATGTCCTTGATTATTTGGTTCAGCATTCCATTGCGTCTGTGTTCATTTGATATATTTTCCCAAGTTACTTTTTTCTATTCTTTCTTTGTAGACGCAGCTACTGAGGCTTATTAAAGCTGTAATTACTAAGATAGGTTAAACATAATTTTTCTATTTGGAAACTGCGCACTAGTCTTAGAAAATTCACACAGTATAACATTTTAAAATTTGTATCAAACTGTTCACAAAGCTAAGAAAAATAAGCACTTCTGGTATTTACAGAAAAGAGGAAAATGAGAAGAAGAAAGAAGTCAATGTTGATTTTCAATTTTTAGAGTTCTGTAATTGCCACAATTTTTCTTCTCAACAGTACTGAGATCCATGCTCAGCAAAAACTAAATGTTCACTTAAGCTTTAATTGATTCAATTTTGCCTCTGATATGATGGATGAACTCTTGGGAAATCATATGTGTTCTGTAGAAAACTTTTGGTCATAAAATTGCACAATTTTGTTTTTTAAAAATGTTTGACATTTACATCTTCTGGAAATCAGTGTAAAATTAATGCTTCCTTTTTTTTTTTTTTTTTTTCATTGAAAACATCAAAAAAAATGGTGTCAGCGCTTTATAGATACCAATATTCTGATTATATCTATTGAAAGCATTTAAGAGATGATTTGTAAAAGATTACTTCCCAAAATTTTCTTCGTGGATTTTTTTCCATCCACTTTTGAATATAGCAGGGTCTTGCTTCAAATACGAATGTAACACGCAATAATGGCTAAACAGAATGGTTGTTCTCTCATTACTCTCTAGTGTCTCCGAGCCCACCTCTTAGCACTACACACAAACAAGTTTGTTATAACAAGTACAGCTGTTTTCTCACAACCTAATGACTCAGCTCATCTATTCTAATACCAAAAAAATTCCCATTCCCCAAGCTCATGAAATTTCATACTTGCATTTTCTGAGTCAGGGCAAGTGAGTTGTACTGTGGTCTATAGTAGTTATCCTATTATCAAGAAAGGTTAAGACGATCTTCTTTTTAGTTAACAAGGAAAGTAAATAATGTCTTTTGCTACTATGTTGTTACATTGCTATGTCTGGGATGCTTGTTGATCAGGGAAACATTAAGTTACTATTTCCTAACAGAATTATCTATTTTACACATTTTATGCTATA
This sequence comes from Hirundo rustica, assembly GCF_015227805.2. Lineage (NCBI taxonomy): Eukaryota > Metazoa > Chordata > Aves > Passeriformes > Hirundinidae > Hirundo > Hirundo rustica. The sequence continues at coordinate 31,349,132 of NC_053454.1, forward strand.
AAATCCTAACAAAAGGATTAATATATTTTTTGTCTAAATTGTGTCATGGAATTAAACTTCTTATTCTGGTTAATATATTAAGCTATCTTTATCTATTTGATATATTTTCTATATTTTCTAACGATGGTATCATAATATAATTAAGAAATGGTTGCTTGGGAATTTTAATATTATACTCATGAATACTAGTCTTCTGCAAGTTTATATTAAATAACTGCTTTGCTTTCAGCAATATGATAACTATAGCACATTCATGAACTTTTTTCCTTCAGAAATAACTCTAGCCTAACCAGGCAGGAAAAAACTTAGCGAGGCAACAAGAAGCATAGAATTCACGTGTAGTTACCTGAAGAAACAGCAAAGAAATGCTTCATTTTTCTTTGAGAGAAGTTGACTCTGTTTGTATTTAGAGCCCAGTCTTTTAGTTCCCTGAGTGCTTCTCAGGATTCCTGAACCTGAGGATGCCCACCATATCTATGGCTACTTAAGAAGTTATGAAGAGAAGATGGGGTTTTTTATCTCTCCCTGCATATAAGGTCACAGCAGAAATTTCTGGGTTTCACCATGTGTTTAACAATATAAAAGCAGTTTTATACAGATAGAGACAATATCTCTCAAAAAGAAGTGCCTTGGCATAGTGGAAATAATTTTCAGTTTAACCTGACTACTGACTACTACAGCTTCCTGATGCAACACCAACCATAAAAAACAACAACAACAAAACCAAACCAAACCAAAACAAAACAAAAACCCACAAACCCAAACAAAACAAAAAACCCCCCACCAAAATCCAACAAAACCTACCAACCCCCCCCCCCCCCCAATTCCACATTTCAGCATCAAAAAACAGAAAAAAATCCTATTATGAGTAAAATTGACATCCAGAAATCATCAATGCAAACTCGAACACATACTAAAATGATTTGTATGTTTCTTAAAATTGATTCTTGTGCTGGTCAAGGTTTGCATACTGCTTTCCTAGTTAGATTTTAACTATCAATCTAATTGATTGATCAGACAACAATGCCTGTTGATCAGGTATGGATGTGGTTTGCCTGAGAATATGTACGTTAAATCTCAGCAATAAAATATATGAATTTTTTTAATTATTATTAAGTTTTTTACCTACGTGGTATCATAGAAAAGACCAATAGATAATATTTTGCAATTAAAATGGGAGAGAAGAATAATTTCTATAGTTTTATTTTTAATTAATCTATCCATTCAGCAAGTCAGTGTGCTTCTAAAAAACTATTTTCTTCTTTCTGCCTGAGGAAATATTATTTCAAATCTGAAAACATAACAGAAGAATAATTTTTATCTCCCAAATTAATCTTTCAGCCGTCTGTTTTCTATATTCTACAGGAAGTAAATATCTCAAATAGTTAAATTAAAATATGTATAGGGGTTTATATATCTTGTATGATACATTATTTTGTTGTGCAGTAATTATTTCTGTCATCCTCTCTAACCACTATAAAATTTGTTCAAATTGTACCACCGCCTCAATAATTTTGTTTCTTTTATGCCCTTCGTCTATGGTTTAATCTCAGTGGCCTTATCCATGAAGCTGAAGGAATATATTTTCTTTAAGAAATACTGTATCATATAAGCAGAAATAATCTGACTTCACCATCCTTTCACTGTTAAAAGCTGTAATTTAAATACTGGTGTGGACCACTGCCTTAGCTGCTGTAACAAAAACAATTTCTTAATGCATACAATATTTGTTTGATTGTCCCTTTAAACACTGAAGAAAATCTGTATTTCCTTTTAGGCAGTTAATTTACTTGAAACTTGTTTGTGGCTGTTGAACTTAAACATTTAAATATCATTATTTGCTGAAGGGAATTACTTTGAAGAACAATGCTGATGCCAACAACAGCAGATGTTTATTTCTATGCTCCAAAAACTTCAACTAAAATTCACTTCCAGTAATGAATACTTCTAATCAGCTGCTTGCAAATATTAAAAGGACCAAGAATTTTTCACAGCAAAAAAATCCCAATTACATGTGAAATCGTGGTAAAAATTATAAGGTACTAACAAGTCACAGACTTTGAAAGACAAAGTTCTCTGTTTTATCCAGATGAATATTTCAGATATATTTTCTTTTACTCTTCTTGCAGATGAAGATAGTTTGTTAATTAGCTACCAATTAATTGAAAAGAGCAATAAAACAAATATATATATTTGATCAATGGTTTATTGACCCTGATTAACATGACATAGCCTTTCCAATTCAAGGTTTTGACAGAGGTAAATCTTAAATTACAGGTCCAGATTCAAGGAAACTGTTCAGCAAGTATTTTTAAATTATATATTGTTTTTTTACTCCTGCAAAAATTTCTTCTGGATTTACTGCTTTGTCCCAACACTGTAAGTAAAATTTTGATATTTCTATGATCCAGTGGGCCATCAGAAGTGCCTATCAACTGTTCTCCACTGCCTGTACAAAGACTGTCCATCAACCAAGGCTGTCCATCAACCAAGACTGTCACTGTTGCACCCAGTGTAAAAGAAGATGCTCAGTATTAACAAAAATTATTTCATTTGTCTTAAACACTTTTATTCCCTTTTATTTATATCTTAATAGGCTCAATTCTACAAATTTTCTTAGCTGATGTCAGAGCCCAGGGTCCATCCCCCTCCTGGAGGTTTGGCACATGGTTTCAAGCATTATCATAACACTTTACTTTCTGTAACTATAATTAGATGACATAAATACAAACAGATTGCTGCCAGGTTTTAAAAATACCAAGTCAGATTAATTAAAATATTTGTATTGTAATTCCTTTCTGTTATTAATATAATAAAAATAATAACTTTGCAGTTTTAGTTCATTTGTAATAAAATATTTTTTTTTAAGTATTTCCCTGCAATAAGTCAAAATGAAATCACTGTTCTTTTTTGCTTCTATGGAGTGTAAACAGGAAACTTCCTCACTGTAAATGAAATCTTGGCTTTAATTTAGTCAATTATTTTTCAAATATCTCTTAGAGCAAGAATCACATCTCACTTCCTCAGTGAGCCACAAAAACAATTAACCTTGCAAAAAACCTGTGCCCTTCTTCATCTGCTTGAAACATCAACCAAATCTCTGCTTTGAAATCCCAATGTTATTAAAAGTATTCCAGAATCTTTAAACAAGGAAGCCTCCAGTCTGCTATGTGTCATTCCATGCTTTTTGCCTGAGTTTTATGCAATCTCCCTGAATCCCACTTGCATTCCAAGATGCAGAAAACAGCTCAAGTATAATTTCCAAATCAACTTTTTCTTCATCACTGTTGACCCTGCATTCATCATGGATTTTTGGTCATTTTGGAGCATAACTTCTCCTATGATGCACTAGAGACAGCTCCTCTCTTACACAAACCCACAATCACATTTGTCAAATTTCAGATAATGCCATGAAATTATCACCTTTGTCTTTCTTCTGTCCTCATGCTACATCACTAAGTGTTCTCAGAGCTTTGCAGAATAAACTGTTTGCTTGTCTCCTGTGATTCCAGTTGGCTTACAAAAATTAAATAAACCAGAGAAGCTTCTGTGCAGGGTGACAGTTACAGAGGCTCAACTGTTTCTTAGCAGGGCCTTGCCCTCAAAGCAAGACATCAGGGAGCTACACCAGCAGAAAATTTGTCCCAACCACTGCCTTGCTCTTTTCTGTGATCTAGTGCACAAATCAGTGCAGCTGATGAGGGAAATCTTATGTTTTTGAGTAAAATTAAGTAAAGACAGAAAGCCAGGTGTGATGGGATGGTCAGTATGACAGAAGAACAGGGAAAGCTGCCCTGACAGATGACCCTGGCATATTTTTGTTAAATTACCCTTTTGAAGAAATAATATCTTCCTCTCAATTACTCTTCTTTGTTTATTCTTCTCAGCCATTTTTCTTTAAAAAGCAGTTGCTGGACAGCTGCCTCAAAACAAAACAAAAACTGAATGGTGAAAATTTTTATTGCTTGTTTGAACTGATGCCTAATATACACATTATTTGAAAGTGGCATCCACTGCCCCTCAGGAAGAAGGCCATACCTGCGAAGAATCAGAATAAACCCTTTAAGAGAATAAATGTTCAGCAGTTTGAGCAACAATTTGACTAATCTGCCTCCCCCAGTGATGATTCTCTTCCCCTGTACATACAAACCTGAATGACAGATTATTTTCTTAATGCTTTATCTCCTGGTCTATAAGGCTTCCAGCAACTGCAATCACATGAAAATTAGAGTTCTTGTCCCCGGCTGGCATTTTTCTTTCTTTCTCTTTTGTGCAAGATTTGGACCATCAAACCCTCCTTTTAAACAGTTTATTTTTGAAAAGATTTGAGAAAGTAAAATACTTGCACCTGTTCCACAGTTATTTTTTTTTCTCTTGTCAGTTTGTGCTATACTTGCATAAGGATTTGCAGCCAATTCTGCAGAATATATTCCAAGTAATACTTGAATAAATTTTTTCAATCTTTTTTTAATAAAGAGTAGTGGCTGCAGTATGCCCGTGTATCAAGGATTCTTGCTGTGGTAACTCTGTAATTGGGAAACAAAAAGCTAAAAGGAAGTCCTGGAGCCATATTTTTGGGGGGGAGAAAGCAGAAATTCACCAGAATATAGTGGCAAGTGTAAAAATGTATGGAAGAAATTACTGGAAATCTCAAAAGTTTTGAATCTTTCAAATTTACAGTTCACTTCAGATGAATATAATACCTTATGCAGGAACCATTCTCTGTTCTGATGTTCCTCGGGTGAAGGCTGGAGTATCACCTTTATTGCACATACAGAAAACACTTATCCTCCAAATAAAACTCGGGAATGCTGGCAAAGCTCTTCTACCAGGAGCATTTAGTTTCTTCTGGTACTTTTTAGTACTTTGCCCTTTGTTTCAGCCTAGACCCTGGAGTTAAATTTTAAAGAAAAATAAAATCCTGATCTACAGTATGAGTGGGTCTGAAGAGAACTAGGCCAAAGAAACTAAAGGCAGTTAAAATTTTCGCTCAGGAGGATGTTTTTTCTTTTTAACCAATGGAAGGACTTGTCCAAGTGACTGCCTAAAATTTAAGGTCAGGACAAACAAAAAAATCTAGAATTTCAACTGGAAAAGGGCTGGATAAAGATTGCCAGGGTATCGGTGAAAGAAAACATAGCACAAGTGGTATTATGAATCCATTGTCAGAGCAATTTATCTTTTAACAGTTGAATAATCTAAATTGTCTAGCCAATAGCTCATTAATAGTGGAGCTAATTCTTGAACGTAATTTTCTAATATCTGTCTCTTTTCTCTGCCATCCATTCAGTGTCCTTCTTGTTCCAAATGCTGCCAGTAACAATCCTCCTCAAGAAGACTCGGGGACAGAGAGGTAGTAACAGCTTTCCACTTATTCTTTTGCATTGCAGCAATCACAAATCATATTCAAGAAGAAGGCTGCTGCCTTTCCTTTTCTTAGGGAAAGAAAAATAACCCACAGACAGTTTTAATATGATCACTCTGATTATTTCCCACTACATTAATCTAATTTGTCAAATGGTGGAGACATATTTAAACATTTTGTTGGTTTGATCTTATCTTTCCCATTAAGATTATCTCTGCAATTATTACTGTATTGATCACTCAGTACACATAAGCACCATAAATACAAGACTAACATTAGAATTTATTACAGCAGAAAGAGAGAAATTCAACTTTGCATTTTAAAAGTCTATTACCAAGAGTGGTCTTACACAAAATTATGCTTCAGAAGGGCAATAATTGGATGCTCAGGTCTATGATCTTTCCTTGTATTCATGTATTTCATAATTTCCCATGTTCACTGTACGAAGTGGTATCTAAGAAATCACATGGGAAGAGAGTGAAGAGAAACACCATACAACTGTGCTGAGCCCTTTGTTTTATGCACATTCATCTTCCTTGAAAAACATACAGAATGAAAAATACTTCACTGGTTCCATGCCTCAGGATATGAAATCACCTTGGGTGCTCTTACTCTGTGAGACTTTATGAAAATAATCACAGAGAATGTTTTGATGTGCATTCTGAAAACATCCTAACAGCTTGCATTGTGTTTGTGTGGCAAAGTTTTGGTAGTGGTATGCTGCAGGGATGTATTATGGGAGAATAGTGCCCCCAGGTATAACACAGAGAGTTCTAGCCAGCTATAGAATGGACCTGCTTCTGGCCAGGGCAAGTCCATCAGCAGCAATGGTCATGCCTCTGCAATAGGATATTTAACAAGAGTTTAAAATCACTGAAGTAGCAATGGCTGAAAGAAAGGAGTGAGAATATATGAGAGCAACAGCTCTGCTGACATCAAGGTCAGTGCAGAAGTGGGGTAGAGGGGGTGCTCCAGATAGTGGAGCTGAGATTCCTGTGCAGCCTGAGATGAAGACCATAGTGGAGCAGGCTGTGCCACTGAAGCCCACTGAGTTCCATGATGGATCAGATATCCACAGGAGCCGTTAGTTCCTTAGAAACTATATGCCATGGAAAGGAACCATGCAGAAAGTTCCTGAAGAAATGTGGGCTATTGGAAGGATTCACTTTGGAGAAGTTAATGAATAATGGTGTCTTGTGGGTGGAACCTCACACTGGAGCAGGGGAAGGTCATGAGGAGGAAGAAATGGCAGACACAGATTTATGAAATGACCACGCTTCCTATTCCCCATCTCCCTGTGCCATTGGATCAGGGGAGGAGGTAGAGAAATTCTGGGTGAAATTAGGCCCAGGAAGAAGAGAGAGGTGGGAAGCAGGAGAGTTTAGATTAATTCTTATTATCCTACTCTGATTTTGATTGACCATAAACTAAATTAATTTTGCATCAACTCAACCTTGAGAATTGTATTAATTTTCACTATGAAAGCTGTATTAAGGCATTTAAATTCCTCATCCCTTTTACATATGTTTTTGTATGCAAAACCAGCCTTTCCTAGATATTTATGGAAAATTAATTTTAGTATTCGAGAGCTGAAAACTCAATGATATTTAGACCATTCTGTCAAGTAGAGGAGAGTGTACTTGGCCCTACATCCCTTGAATGACATCAAACTCTTCAGCACCAAAATGTACATCTCCATACCAAACAAGAAACCTTTGACTACCCATAAGAGGTCAAAAGTAACAGCTAGAGGATATTTAAGGAGAACAGGTGAGTTCAAAAGCAATAGTGCTGATCAGTCTCCCTAAAGCTACAAGGACTTTGAAGATGCACCACTGAAACTGCACATTTCTTATTTCATAAAGCCAAGTGAATAACACAATTTCTGTAATGATGTGGAAAGTCTTATTTTTTCAGTAGCACTTCTGAATGAGAAAAGCTGATTTCATCTGCAACAGGATGTATCTAGCTCTCTCTACTGTTGTAATGCATTAATTTGGTTTATATTTCATCGGATTTGTAATGTTCTTTTCTATCTGTCCTTGCCCAGCAGTGCCCATCCCCCACACTGAGATGTAACCTAACTCTGTTCCCCTCTCACATCCCTGCCTCCGGGCCCTGCCCCCTGGGGGAAAAAGCCCCGACACGGGAGGGGCCAGCTCTCTCTGGCATTGGCGAGTCACCAGGAAAGGTCTCCAGCAAGCAGAGCAGGACTTGAGAATAAAAGCTGTAATATCAAACCCGGTGCTAGAGTGCAGGCTCTGTTACTTTTGCCATCGGTGGCCATCTAGTCTCGTGGGGAAAACTACATTCTACAATAAGAGAAATTAGAGCTAGATACAAGAGAAGTTCTCAGGATTAAAATTCAGTTATTTTTCATTCAACTATTCAGTTGGAAAACATAATAAATTACACAATAATTTTATATGTATCTTGTTGGAGGCAACACAGGCAGTGAAAATTGTTAAGAAATAACAGGAACTTTCCAAGGCTAGGTAAAAATGTGCTTAACAAAAGACAGTAGCTTGACAACAAATAAAAACATGCATCAAGTAAGTAATATATTTTGATACTGAATTTAGAAAGAAAAAATATTCTCATAGTCCAATGTATTTTCTTGGTAGATATTTTCTGTAGCTGTGATTCTATTTTCAATATAAAAAATAGCACAAAATGCAAAAAAATTTGCTTTCTTTTCTCCTTTCTTTTTTCCCCCAACACTTTGTTATACTCTATGCCCCCAAAATATTATTATTATTATTATTATTATTATTATTATTATTATTATTATTATTTCAATGTATTTTTTAAAGTTTGCCTTGTCTTCAGTTTTTGACCTGCAGGTCATGATACTGTTGGGGTTCTTTCACATTTTTAATCAGTGTAATATACAGTGACATTCTAGACTTCTATTTCTACAGAAAATTTTTCTTTTTTCTCAGGCTGGAATGTGAGACACTAATTTGCATCCATTATTTTCAGAACACTGAATCATGGCACTGGGCACAAAATTTGTTGTAATATGGGAACTACTTTTTTGCTTATTTACTACCTAAAATGTAATACCATATAGTTCACATTAATACACATTAAGATTGAATATGTGAAAATTTGTAATTATTTGTCAAGATCAACATGCAGATCTCTTGACCTTCCTTACTGTTAACTCTTTAGTTTACATGACCTAGCCAGGCAGGTAGCACTTAAAAAGCCACGGAATAAATATATCCATATAGATGATATATATAGTGGATTTATAGAAGATTTGTCCTTATGTTTTCCAGGTCATAGGATGGATAAAATTTCACTGTGCAAGTGTGCCAAGATCCGTGGTTGCCTTTACCAACTTGAGCACGTAATTTTTCTAGATGTAATCATCTGCCATCAATTACTGCAATACTTTTTTTTTTTTTTCCCCAAAGGGAATGTACAGCAAACCTCGCAAGAATCAATAGACTACAGTATTTTAAAAGAGCGCATATGGCGGTAAACTCTACTTAAGAAAGCTCTGGACATGTGAAAACCACCACTGATATACTGAGGACTAATCTAAGAAATGCAAAGTTCACAGCTTGGTTTTTGGTTTGTTTTTGGTTTGTGGGGTTTTTTTGTGTGGGTTTGTTTTGGGGTTTTTTTTGTGTGTGGGGGGGGGTTGTTGTTGTTTGTTTGGTTTTGTTTGTTTGGTTTGGTTTGGTTTTTTTTTAATTCTAAACCTTTTAAGTTACAGACAACTATTTTGGTTGTGCATGACCCTACAACATTTAACTATACTGTTAGACCTACTGTCTTGTGTCTTCAGAGGTAAAGACTCAAGTGACTGCAGAGCTTTTTTTCTTATAGACTAGAAGTGAAAGTTGCTCAAAAGGCAACAGGCCTGCTAGTGCTGGGTGGGCTGGAGGAAGCTGTGAAAGGATGTAGTGAAAGTAGAAGTGAAAAGATGAGTGTCATGGCAACAGAGGTACTAACAGAAACTCTGGCCACCAGGAGCTGTCATACAGACACAGACTAGAAGGAATGTTTTGCTCACCCCCATTGAGATTAATTCCAAGGGGGAATATCCTCATGTGTTCCTTGAAAATTTATGCCACAAGTGTTCCCGTTTGCTAGTTCATCTAATTACTCAGGAGATAATACTGGACTGAAAGTTAAGAAGTAGCTGAGCTAAGACACTCAGCAGCAGGTTTACTAGCAGTCATTAACTGAAGACAGAAAGTAGAAGACGACTAATGCTAGCTGCAGCAGACCATTGAACAGGGACACATTCGACTCCCTCTCAAACATTTTTTTTCCTAGTATCTAATCTAAACCTACCCTCTTTCAGCTTGAAGCCCCCCAAATTCCCTCTTATCCTGTCACTACATACTCTTTTTTAAAAAAAAGTCCCTCTGCAGCATTCTTGTAGGCTCCCTTCAGGTACTGGAAGACCACAATTAGGTCTCACCAAAACCTTCTCTTCTCCAGGCTGAACAATCCCAATGCTCTTAACCTTTCCTCATAAGAAAGGCAGTCCATCCTTCTTCTCACCTTGGTGGTCCTCCTCTAGACTCTGTCCAACAGGTCCTTGACCTTCCTATGCTGGGGACCCCAGAGTTGGATGCATTCCAAGTGGGAGTCATACATTACATAAATGACTTTGTGGAAAACAAAGGCTTCACAAAGTCCTGTAGAGTAAGGAGAAGGATAACATTTTAATAACACCGGGGTTTTAAATTTGAGAAAAAAGTGTCTGTATTAATATAATGAAAAAAAAAATCAAAATATTGAAGTTTCAAAGAAAGTGATCAAATGAAATGGGTCTTAATTTTCTGAGTGGACAGAAACCTTTGTTGGTTTTCATGCTAAGCGCACAGAGCACCAATAGGCTGCCTGGAAAATAATATCCTAGAACAGAGATCACAACCAAAATGAGAAGTATACCATAAGCCTTGATGGAACAAACATTAAAATGACCTGACTCTTTAGAATTGTCTCTAGATCAGAATCAATATTCATTTGGACTTTATGCTTATGAGTTTATGATAATTTTGTTATAAATCATATTGAAGTTATTACTCTTTGTTTGGGTGTAATGGACTAAGTATGATCTAAGAATATTTTCCTTTGTTTGTAAAAGTTATTTTGTCCAGCTTAGACTTTCATGTTGTCTCAAAAGGCTGCTTACTGGACAGAGCATTTTGCAGTCTCCGAGACTTGTCTCACCTCATGGGAACATGGGAATGTTTTGCCTCGATGCTTTGGCCAATTCAAGGTCCCTTTGCAAACGGCTTGACCCACTCAGATGTTTCCAGCAGCGTATGCTGGGCATGAAACATACACTCTGATTTAAACAGCTGTAATTCCTGTATTTAACATATTTGGGTTTTTAGCTAGTTTTCTTCCCTTCTGAAACACAGTTCTTGTAGCAGTTTTGGGTACATGTTAAATCAGTTATCTGGGAGTAGAAAGGAACCAGCTGTCTTGCACCACAAACTTGCTGTGGACTTAGAAATACTCTTTTTACTGAAATTGTGTTTCCTTGTTCAGTAGGTATATTTTTTATTAGTAGAAATAAGACAATTGCTGAATGAAGTCACTCTCCCACACACTGTCTGCAAATAACCATTGTGGCAGCCCTGCTTCCAACTGCAATCACTGGCTTTCAAGGCTCCAGGGAACTGCAAAAATATTTTCTCTATCTTGAAAAGTAGGAATACTGTGGGGGTTTTCATGTACATAAATAGAGCTATTCAAATTCTCAATGAGTCCCTGGCGTTAGCATTACAGGGAAAAGAAGCCAAACTCAGCAGCATGTGCAGGTACTTCTGCATTGACAGCAAATCACAAATTGAGACTTTTACTCCAGCTTATGGGTGAGAGATAAGGTGACCAACACTAAAAGTGGTCTTGTGTCAAGAGTTCATGCATGGAAACTGTGCTACTTTTCCAATCCCTGATATCAAACATCTGTCACAGAGGTGTTTTGCCAGGTTCAGTTCTAGTCTCAAATTGGTATAGTTACACCTACCAGCCTCTTTTTCTCCCTCATTCACTAATATGGTTGTACAGCGATTCATCAACTTCTCTTCATAAACGGAGGTAACAAAACCTTTATACATATATCTATTTAGCAAACTTGAGGCTAAAAATGTAAGGAAAAGATACACCTTCAAGTTCACATACTCTCAATACCTGAGAATTAGCATCTGTTTCACGTGATTTTCTGGGATTTATATGGGATTATGACTAGAAGGCTGTGCTTGTGAGCTATTAGTAAAGAGGAAAAAATGAAGGAGCACCTGATAGTGTTTAGGCTGGTTTTCTAAACTCAGGTCCCAAGGAAGATTATTAGAAAACATGTAGGATATTAGAAGTATAAACTCTGCCTAAAACTCTGTAATCTCTAATTAACGAGCACTATAAGATCTGTTGCAGCATTTGAAATGCCAGCGGCTAGATACCATCCAAGCTTGAAGAAATTATTGAACCATATTCGATTATAACTAATTAAAATAGGTAGCCTTCAAGAGAAAGGAGATAGCAATTTATGATCCTTCCTTTACACAATGTCATATTGATAGAACTTTTCTATCACAGATGAGAGGCATTAATTATGGATGCTGACCATAGATGCTAATCTGTACTTTTTGTTTCAAATTATAATTTGTGTAACTTTCCACAACCAACTAAATACTACATTATTTGCAGGGAATGCTACTCTGAAAGATCACCAGTCTAAACTTAATTACACTAAACAATCAGAAGACAAACACCTCTCCCTAACTAAACTTGTATTCTACAAGATATAAGCTTATCTTCGCATACTTTTTCTTTCCAAATTTTAAATATCTTGAAGTAAGTGTGTATTCACAATTAAAACAATCCATTATTGATAGGGAAAAAAAACAGAGAGAAATTTATGATTACTTTTGAGAGTAAGTTTTTACAAATTTGTTTATCATAGAATCCTAAAATCTTTCTGTAGAAGAAAAATTTTTCTTTAGAAGACACAAAATGATCCCATATAACAACTGAATATTGTTAGTATCATCAATTTAAAAAAAAAATCATTCATTATATTCTTATTTACATTCAGAAAAATAATGTTAAAACATTTATGTTAGACACAAATAAAAAATAAATTGTGTAAAACAGTATTTATATTGGGGTGGTGATCAAAGTTTGCATCACATTATGAATTAAAAATGGAGACTACACATAAAGTGACTTAAGATGCAAAGCAAAGGGAGGCCAAGATGATAGCACCAAAAACAAAATTCAAGAAAATATATTTGATGAAGTCCTTCTGGAGCCCATATAAATTGCTTTGGTTCTCTATCCCTGTATTTGCATTAACTCAGAAGCAGCCATGGATTTGTGATGGTTTCAATGTGGTTAGAATGAGCCCCCAGAAAACATAATATGAACAAGTGAATTACAACATGACTCCTCTGTGTTGATCCATATTGGCTATTTTTCTTTGTCCTTACTTACTCAGCTTTAATAATTAGCTTACATTTCAAGTTAAAAAGAGGGCTTTTGTTTCAGCCCTTCTTTAACACTCTGCTTAAACTTTGCTTTAGTAATATCTTTAACTGTAGAAAGTCTAAAGGATTAAAAACAGTTGGGGTTGTGTGTTATTCCAATATTCAGACTAGAGTTTAACAACATCACTTAGTCTTTCTAATACATTATTTCTGTTTAGTAAGATGAGATACATAAGAATAGAAAAAAATATGGTTTTAGAGATACTATTTTCCATCCTCGTTAATGTGAACACACATCAATTATCATCCGAAGAGGCTGAGAGATTGGTGGTATAGAACAAGCTGGTGAAATGGGGCTTCTCTCATAATTTTGAGTGCTTGAAAGCCCAGTGAGACTAAATCTGCATCTTAACTACAGGCTAGATTGTAGGGTACTTGGGCTTCTTGTTAAGAAAGCAGAACTTTTTTTATGTGGGTAACCACTCTGTATGTTCCATAAAAATGGTGCAAATACAATTTTGGAGTTGATGAGGAATCAACAGTACTGTTCAATAGAAATGTAGAAAGTAAGGAGTCTTGTCATGCTGCACTCAAATACTGTAAAATAAAATGTAGGGGAGAGAGAGAAGTTGTACTTGGAAAAGACCAGTAACCTTATTACTATTACTTGCTAAGTAGAATGGCTCTCAATAAAACAAAACTAATGTAACAAAAACACATCATTGACAATACCTTGGAGAGAAAGGAGGATATGAAAGACATGAAATTGTTTTGTGTTCTGAAAGGTAATTTCTTCCATCGGGAACAAACAGAGAAAGAAAAGGAGAAGCTCACCCTGCCAATGCCAAGTTGTGGCAAGGAATTCAAGGAATTAACTAATTTTGTATTCTATCTCAATATGACGTGTTTCATAGGGGAAAAAAAACCTACACATATCCCCCCTCTCCCCACTCCCAGCTAAACAAACAACCCCAAAACAAAAAACAACCCTCCACAATCCTCACTTTTCTCAGAACTCCACTGTTTTGTCATTGGTTTATTATGTGATGAAATATGCCTTGACTCAACATGTTCAAATATGTGTCTGAGTTTCTAAAACCAATGTAAAGCAAGCCAACAAATAATTCTGAATAGTCTTAACAGTCATATAGACTTAATGTGTCTACAGCTGTCAGGGTTTATGTCACTCAGATGTGATCACCTCAGTCTAAATTTTAATGTTTTTAGATACATTGTTGAAGCTAGAAGATGATTTCTTACTAAAATAAATTATGAGTGGCGTCTTACCAAACACTCTACTTTGTTCTACTTATTCCCCCATCTTTACCCCCTGTTAATTAATGCTTTACCAGAAGCCACATTTCTCTTCCATTTCTCTGAGGAGTGCATACGGTGTTTCTGGTTAAAAAAAAAAAAAAAAAAAAAAAAAAAGTGCACCTCCTGAACAAGAGAACAGTCTTAAAAAGCATCTCTCTGAGCCTTTAGTCTCTCTTCTGAACATTTTGACATAAACTTCACTGTGTGAAAAGAAGACACTTTCTTTGAATGCTGCTGTTGTTTCCTGGAAGAGCCATGGAGAACTTGGCACCAAGTTCCTGCAGTGTAGATGTAATGGTTCTCACTTCTACCAAGTTAATTACTTTGGCAGCAATGTATCATCTAAACTCAGATTCTGCTACCAGGTAATTACAACCTTATAATTAAGTATCTCTTCAAAATGGTTTAGTCTCTGGCTTTGCATCATTTGTAATTGAATCCACAACACTGAGATAAGTAATTTTTCATAGGCCTTAGAGTCAAAGAACTTCTACATCTGATGTTGAAAATAAAGTTAAGAATACATCTCCATGAGCTCATATTTCAGCTGGATTCCAGCCTTTCTGGATCCTGACCAGTGCTGCTACTTACAAATTTTCATAGAATCATAGAATGGTTTGAGTTGGAAGAGTTTTTAAAGTTCATCTATTTTCAAACCTGCTGCATGGGCAGGGACATCTTCCATTACCGTGTTGCTCAGAGCCCTAGCCAACCTACTCTTGAACACTCCCAGGGATGGGGCATCCATAGATTCTCTCGAAAACCTGTTCCTCTGCCTCACAACCCTCACAGTAAAGGTTGCTTTCCTAATATGGTTCTTTGGGTTGTTTTCATATTGTATTTTATGTTACTTCTTTTTTATATTAGGTTTTGTGTTATAATGGTTTGCTCTGTGCTCCCCTATTCTCCTGGAAATTTTTTCCAAGGTTTTATTCCAAGGTTTGTCCCTACTCCTCTTCCCTGTCACACCTCCCAGTCCCCTCCTATGGGCCCCTGTCTGTCATTCAGCTGTTCCTCCCAGCTTCTGAAGAGTTTGGGTAGGGACATCAAATGATAGAGCAAGAGCCGAGGGTGTTCCTCCCTTCACGTTCCCATTGGTTTTCTTGAATGTCCCTCCAACCCTGTTCCACTCCCACCTTATCCCTCACTGGGTGTTGGTTTGTCCCCTCCCTTAGCCCTTCCCCTGTATATAAGCCCGGAACATGAGGCCCAGGCGAGACTTGGCAAGAGCTGCTGAGGCAGGCATACAACCAGGATGGGATAAAGACCTTAGACTTTGCTCTAACCAAGTCTGACTCCTTTCCTCTGCCATCAACACAGTCTCTCTTGTGATAAGGGGAAAAGCCCCTTCGCCTTTCCCCTGGTTTCTAGGACACAGGCGAGTTTTCCTGTCTGGTCACAGTCTCAAGCTAGCTTGGGCAAAACGGAGCAAGTGGCTCCGATAGAGACAAGCGACAATAATATCTAATCTAGACCTACTCTCTTTCAGTTTGAAGTCATCCCCCCTTATTCTGTTGTTTCATACTCTGTTGAAAAGTCTCTCTCTGTCTTTCTTGTAGGCTCCCTTCAGTTACTGGAAGGTTGCAATTAGGTCTTACCAAAACCTTCTCTTCTCCTAGCTGAACAATCCCAATCCTCTCAGCCTGTCCTTGTAGGAGATGAGCATCATCCCTCTAATCATCTTGATGTTCTCCTCTGGACTTGGTGCAATAGGTTGACATCCTTCCTGTGCTGGGGACCCCAGGGCTGGATGTAGCACTCTAGGTGTGGTCTCACTAGTGCAGAGCAGAAGGGCAGAATCCCCTCCCTGACCCTGCTGCCCATGCAGCCCAGGACATGTTTGGCTCTCGGGGCTGTGAGTGCGTGTTGCTGTATCATGTCCAGCCTCTCACCCACCAACACCCCCAAGTCCTTCTCAGCAGGTGTTTTCTCGATCTGTTCATCCCCAGCCTGTGTTCATACTTTGAGTTGCCCTGATCCATGTACAGCACCTTCCACTTGGTCTTATTAAGCCTCATGAAATTCCCATGGCCCCAATTCTTAAGCTTGTCCAGGTCCCTCTGGATGACATCCCATCCTTCAGGTGTGTGAACAGCACCACACAGCTTGGTGTCATAAGCAAAATTCCTGAGGCTGCACTCAATTCCTTCATCTATCTTGTTATTAAATATTAAATAGCACTGGTCCTGCATAGACCCCTAAGGGACGTCACTTGTCTGTGTCCATGCCATTGCCTGAGTATTCACTTAGTTTCCCCATGTAATGACTGAATGAATAAAATGTTTGCAAGCAGTTCAGCTTGCTGAGGATTAAATAATCCATTAAAAGCATTGGTGAATTGTTGAGTTCATTCTTCCACTTCATCAAGATATTTAAAACAAGTACAAGATTCTGTTTCCAATCAAGAGTACAGTCCGATGTTGTCTGATCAGCCTGGCCTCTGTCTTGAAGAACAGACACCCAAGTGGCATGGAAGTGTTTCCATTGTGGCTAAGGAATCTCCTCAAAGTGCTACAAGCATTCTGCATCTCCTGTGTCTAATTAAGGGAAAAGAGCAATCCGGACATGTCAAATACTAAAGCTTCTTAGATCTTGAAGCCCTAAATTCCTGCATAATAGGTAAGAAAATAAACACAAAGGGACAAACAAAAAAACCCACCCATATTTTTGTGGCATTAGGTGTCACAGGGACTGATTTTCTTCTGCACACTGAGAGCTCCATTTTCAGCATGGAATCAGAGTTGTAAATTTTGACTGAAGTGAGGGGACCCATAATAGACCCAAAACAATTGAGAGAAAAGTCTTAACAAACATCTCTCCCCTCAGCATTTGCCAAGGAAAAGTTAACCTTTCTTTATGGCACACAACAGGATTTTGCCAATCTCTGGCTCAGATTCTGCTCTGCCTTGTCATTCCACATGTGTCTATGGACTACACTAAGCAGCAGAGCATCTATAAATGAGCTGCTGCAGCACCAAATACTGCAGCATTCAGGTTGTATCTTACTTGCTCAGGAAGAACATGTTAGTAGGAGTCATGGTTTTCAGCTGGTCCGAAAGTTGTTTTTCCTTGCTGGAGTATTACAGCAATAGAAAGATCAGCTCTTTCTTGGTTTTCAGAAAATGTAGAATTAAAACAAATCAGACCAAACATGCAAAACTGCTACAAATTCACTGCTTTCATACATGTACAGCATGAGGAGATGGCAATCTGGCAGATCTGGCCTTGTCCAGATCATGGACACATGACACTGAGTTTGGCTC
Source organism: Hirundo rustica (assembly GCF_015227805.2). Lineage (NCBI taxonomy): Eukaryota > Metazoa > Chordata > Aves > Passeriformes > Hirundinidae > Hirundo > Hirundo rustica. The sequence goes on from NC_053454.1 coordinate 31,366,540, forward strand.
CTGGAAAGGCTTTTTCTCAAGGGTAAGGTGGTAAAGAAATGGGTAAGAAGAAAGGAAGCAGATTCATCTATACATGGAGACTCTGAAGCTTATGAAGACGTTGGAGCTAATTGCAGTTTCTAACTGAAAAGACGTGTGGAAATAATGCCCCTGATAAGACTAAAAACATTGATCACTAGACCTACCACTTGAGGAACAAAGTCACGTGCTTTTGTTTAATATCTGCAAAAAAGAAGCACAAGTCTGGGATTATACTGCTCTTGAAATGGAAACTGTGTTCTAAGTAACATGACCTCCACATGTCAGAGAGTACTACTTTGTGCTAGACGTCTAACTTAGCAGCAGGAATATTGGGAACCAAAGAATTTAGTATGAATACCATCTTAATCTTCTCTTTATATCTGATGTCCAAGATATAAACAGTTAATTAATTAACTTTTTCTTTTAATCTGATGTCCTTCTTTGGCCTGTACTTCGAAAAAACTCCTCATTGAAATGAACAGTAAAATACAGCTATTTCCCTATCTCCCTGTTCTACTCTATTTTAAACTAGGTGGAAAACATCTTTCACAGCCTAATACAGATCGTATCTAGTAGCCACGATAAGAAAAAAGAAATCTCAATTCATTGAAACATCAATATTTTCAACTATACTGAAGGCTGAAATAGGATTTCAGGCAAAGGACAGCATTTCCCACAGCTAGATGCTTTGAAAATGTCTCTCTAAATAGTTCTCCCAGCTGCTAGTAGTAAAGATTGTATAAGGTTGTATAAGCTCACTTTCACCTACATTATCCTTCATTCAGTCTTTCTAAATGGAAAAGATTGCTTATCAGTGTGCATGAGTTTTCCTATGTAAAAACCATTAGGCAATAGCTTCAGCAGTTATTAATCACTTGAACTGCAGTGTTTCACTGCTGATTTAAATTAGCTGTGGATATGCTTCATCCTGTTTCTTACTCCATGCATAAATCCCAGTGCACACATATTATCTATTCCACTGAGCCTATCAAAGTCAGAGACTTCAAATGATGCAGAAAAAAATCTTCAGAGAAGGTAACAGTCTGCTGAACTTCTGCAAAGGAGTTTCAGACAGTAGAAGACTGCATTCAGAGAGAGAAAAAAAGTGGATGCTAAGAATACCAAATTTTAACTTTGATCTGCTTCATATCAAAGAGCTCACATATTTTAATTAGATCTCAGGCTCAAAAAATGTTATTGAGCTGCCAGATAGAATTAGAAACATTTAGTGTTATCTTTGAGGAACTTGGGGATTTCCACACTGGCAAGAGAGCATTAATTACAGTAAGTAGTGCACCATAGCTAACTATATTTTTGAAAAATTTGCAATGTGCTTAGTGTTCATGGCTTTCACCAGACTGAGAGCACAAAACAAAATTTTATTCACTGACAAAACAAATCATAGCATGACCATTAGCTGTGTAGGTTTTCTTATGCTGCAAAATACAACTGCAGAGTAAACATATATTTATATAAGTAGGTTTTGCAATCCTTGAGTTTAGGAAGGAGAGGAAAAGTTTGTATACAGATGTTATATCTTTTATGAGGTTAGCTGAAACAGCTAATAAAAAGTAAGACATACTATGAGACCCAAATACCTTCATCACGGTACTGTACCACTGAGTGTCACATACTGCTATTAGTCATAAACTTAGTCTACATAAACTCCATAAATCTACGATAAGACTAGAAGGAATAGCCTTAGAGGGTAAATAAATTCATGCATTCAACAAATATGTAGGCACAGGGCAGTGAGAAGCCATCTGGGGAAAAATCTAGCCAGCCTTCATATCATACCATATGATACCTCAAATAGTGTTTGAATTGTCTTAAAAATAATCTAGATGGTTGACAAGAACATCCTGTTGGAAAGCAACTTCAAATCTTCCTTTATAGAATTTTTCAGTTTTTCTATTATAGTTAATAGTAGCCAGCGCATACCAATGTGCTTCCACACTGTCACGATTGAGGTTTTTCTGGTTAAATACCTCTCCCAACTCCTTTGCACACTCATAGTGTGTAGTCACAGTGAGTACTTAAGAGAATCTCTTCCAGCTTTATTTTGTTGAACTAAGAAAGTCAAGCTCTTGTAGATCCCATTTGTATGAAATGCTCTCTTTGTAACCTGATTACCTTAAAATGTCTTTAGGTGAGAACCTGTTATGAGTTTGTCTTTCTTCAAGTCAGCAGAACAGTATTATCGAGAGAATTTCATAACCTATTCCCCATTCTACTACAATAATATTAATACCTTGTTACAGCAAACAGATCAGATCCCAATCCCCAAAATTCATTTAGAAATTTTGTCCAGAACAATAACATTTCTGCCTGACCCATTCTGCCTGACAATAACATTTCTGCCTGTTGCTTCAACTTTGCCCATTCCCTCACCTAACTTTTTCATTTCTTCAATGAACCTGTGCCATACTTATTAAGTTTCCCTGGGTAATGAGTGAAAAATTCTATTCTTTCTTTAGGAAAATCAGTTAGATCTGTTTCATACAAGTTAACCTCAGTAATCCCTTTTTCTTTTTTTTTTTCATTGAATCCTATCTTATTTTCTTGGTTTCTATGTAGGTCAAATTTTTCATCAGACTATAGTCTAAACTATTAAAAAAGGCAGAAATCAAAGCAATGAGTTTTTAGTTGTTTGTGTGGGGGGGGGCGGGGGGGGGGGGTTTCCCTTAAATATAAGCTGCATTCTGAGGGTTCCCAAAACCCTAAATTACCTCTCTCCTAAGCTGAAGTTGCCTGTCTCCTTTGTTTTTCTTTTCATTGCTACCGACATGAATATATTACAGGTGCACTAAAAAATGCTAAGTTAATAAAAGATTTATAACCGGTTTTAGCTACTTAACATCCCTTAAAAGTTACACAGCTGTCAGTCCTATCCTGGTTTCAGGCAGAATTAGTTTCTTCACAGTAGTTGTTACACCACTGTGTTTTTGAATTGGAATGAGAATGGTGATTTGGATTTGGAATGAGAATAGTGTTGATAACACTGATGTTTTGGTTTTTTGCTAAGTCATGTTTATCCTAAGTCTCATGCACTGCCAGTGAAGAGGTATTCAAAGAAAACTGGGAGGGAGCGTAGCTGGGACAGATGACCTAAACTGACCAAAAGGACACTCCACACCATAGAACATCCTGTCCAGTATATAAATGTGGGGGAGTTACCCAGAAGGGAAGCTTATCTAGGTTCAGGAAGTGGGTCTGGCATCAGTCAGTGGTTGGTGAGCAACTGCATGGTGTATCACTTAGCTTTCCCTTTTCATCTATATTAATATTATAGTTTACTCTTGTTGCTGTGTTTTACTTTATTTTCATTTATCACGTATCTTAACATACAAATTTTACTTTGATTCTCCTCTCCATTCCATTGGTGTAGACATAGAGAAAAGGGATTGAGTGAGGAGTGTGTGTAGTGCTTGATTTCCAGCTGGGCTCAAACCACAACAGTCCAATATACAGGTCTACTTCAAAACTCACTCTGGAAACTCAGAAGAACTTAGTCCCTGCAAACAGTATGTCTATAGCAGCGCTTGGTGTGCCAAACATGAGAAAATTACTCAGAACACAAAGTGTCATACAGCAATAGTTAAACCTGTTTGGAAAACTCAGGTGACTTCCTAATCACAAGAGAATTCTGGACAATAACAGCCTTGAGTTCCATATTATTTCACATTTATAAGCTATGGGTTTTTTTGGATAATGTTTTTCTTATGTAAGGTAGGCTAAGTAACTTATAATGCCATATTTCTTCAAATTCTTAAGTTGGAAAAAAGTTATTCAAAAACTGTTTATAAAACTGCATGGAATACCTCTCAAGCCATTCATAATAGCTAAAAAATGTTGTTAGCACAGAGTAGCAATTACTTGAAGCAATTCCTAAATTAATTCCTTCCAAGTACATGCTTGCTTCATTCATTTTGCCTTCGAATATGATCGCAGTGAAACAGTATCTGAAAGTAGTAGCTGGACACCACAGCAATTTTATGAAGCTGATATTTAAAATATCAATTTTGATTAGATAAACTATTGCTATTACCCATAGTTCAGACATCTATCAGGCTGGCAGTGCTTGCATTCATTCACAGATCACACATAAAAGTCACAGCAGAATGTGACTGCTGACTGACAGATAAAACTATTAATATCTACACATTACACTGTGAATTAATATATAGCATTTTAGGTAATTCAGCAAATCATTAGTAGTAACATTTATTTTTAGCATCCTTTCTTTCTCTGCATGCTTTGATTTTCTTCTTGGATCTATATTGGGCATACTTCATTTGAAAGAAATTATATGTTTCTTCATTAACAGAATAATTAAGAACCACAAATATGTCTCTGTTTATGGAAGAGTTGATGTTTTGATTATGTATCCCAAAATAGAGTGAAAGCATCTGGTCGGGAGTCTCAGTACTACTGATGTAAAAACAACATGTTAAATAGAAGACACTTAAACTGCAAATCTGAATAATTTTAAAATATACCGGAGCATTACAGAATTGCCTGACTACCTGTTTCCCATATCAAATTGGTAGATTGTAAAGAGTCTTAAAAGACCATTACTAGATAATACCCTTTCCAGTAGAAGCGCAACACCATGGTCCATACTATGCAAGGACTGATTATCTTATTGTATCTTGACTGCACAAATGTAGACAATGAGAAACCTGCATGAGTCTCATATCAAGACTTAAGAGTGATAAAATTTTAAAGACCTATTCTTTCTTGATAAGGTTATTGTGGTAGGATGCTCTTTAAGACTGGTAATATTAGCTATAATGAGACAATCTGTCAGCAAACTGATCTATTGTAACATTAAACTTTGGCAAACCAAGTCTGACAGTTGATATTTCAAGTAGACCTATTCATGTGTTTAACGCCCAACTCATTCTGCAGTGCAGTTTTTCACAATCTATGTAGCATACACAAGATTAAAATTCTTATATCCTCATGGGACACACACTTTCTGCAAGCTCATAGATATGCAATCACAAAGTAGCTGACATATGATAATGAGCAATACAACTAGTCACTATATAGAAGTCACTTGTATAGGATGTAGTTTTTTACAAAGTCTGTGTTCAGAAATGTTCTAAATATTCTAAAACTACTCAAGTTATTCTCATTTTTCTTTGAACAGTTGGTCCCCCAAAATTAATTAAAACAGTGGCTTTTAGCTTTGGCCTGTTAAAACTTCTTTTATGATTAGAACATATTGTCAACACATGTGGCTGTCAGGAGAACAAACACCTACATAAAAAAAAAACAACTAAACTGGGTAAGATATTTACCCATTAAGACTCAGCATAAATATTAATGCTATTTGAGAGTGAGCTGTAAGTAACTGAAAAAAGATACAAATATTACTGTGGTAGTTTGACATGGGGGGATGATTTTTCAGGAAGCTATAGCTAAATGAATTAGGAAGTGATACATCTCTGTGAACACACAGGGTGAAATACCACAGGAATCTTGGGAAACTTCCCTTTTCCTTCCTGCCCTGGAGAGAGGTAACAGGAGCGGCAGGCTGGCCCCGCTCTGCCACAGGCACCTCCCTGGCCTGCACATGGCCCGGCCGGGCTCTGCCAGCAACAGCCTGTCAGGGCCGAGCCGTGCCCCCCGGGGCCCTGGCAGCAGCTGCCAGGCCAGGAGGGGAGGGGAAAGCCGTGGCTACTATCATCTAGCCGACTTCTGCCGCTGACTCGGCTGACCCGCCCTGTGAAACCAGAGGTGGGCAGGAGACACTGATCCTGGCTGCTGAGATTCCTGACCGCTGTTTCCCTGGGCCACTCTGATCTCTCAGCATGAGCTCTTCCCGCCCCCCACCTCATCAGCACTGCTTTGAAATCCGGCACTGTGAGTTGCAGCCCAAGAGAGAGGAACCTGGGCAAGATATTAACTCTTTCCTTGCACAGATGAAACTTCCAAAGCCCTAACCTTTCTCTAAGAGAGAGAAAAGGCCTAACTGGGGACATGTAAAGGGAGAATACGAAGATATCAAAGTCAGTGAAGGAACAGTTACCCCTTAGATGGAAGAGATGAGAAGATGCCTAGGCCGAAAGTCTGTGAGCTGTGGTAACAGACTGTGCCATGCTAGAATATCCCTTTAAACTATAGGAAAAATATGTATTTTGAGGAGATAATTATTCAGATTTGTGGATTTGAAAAAAGGTATCTCTGATTGACTGAGTGAATATTGAATTAGTAGCTGTGATCCTGTGATCCCATGAGATGTTTGAACAGAGAGAGATGAGATGAGATGAGAAGCCCTCTGTGACAGTGAAGAAGTGAAAAAAAATCTCTCTTCCATGAGATGAAGAAAATCCTTTGCCTTTGGAGTTGCTTATCTTTAAAATGACACCCTAAAACATTCATGACCCATATGCAGCTTGGGAAAGATGCTGATGGGAGGAGGGCCTTCACAAAAGCAAGTTCCCGGGCATCTGTTTTTGTGACAGTTAAAACCCTCAAGAGAACTGTTCTAGGTTGTCAGTGGGGGAAATTACATGGTAAACTAAAGAGATTTCTCTCTCTGAATGAACTGATGAAACAGCATTTTATGGTAACTGACTAAGAGTTCTAAATTTTGTCTCTTCATGTTAGTGGGAAAGAGAACACTTGTCGGGGGAGGAGAAGTGTTTTGAAAGTTTCATTTTGATTCTCAGTCTCTTCTTATAGTGTGTGTTAATAAATCTACCTTTGTACCCTTTAAGATTTGGGACTGCTTTTCTTTGTTTTTCTCCTAATCCTATCTCACAGAATTCTGGTAGACCCTCAAGCCACTACACAAATTGGTATGTTGGCTGGGTGTTACTTTGGTTAATATTGTGTTTCATTTGAGTTGTGATGTTTCCCCGGTTTCCCCTAGAAACTAGATCACGCGGTTTGTCCCTGCTCAGCTGCGCCCATGCCCCACACTGGAATGTAACCCGACTCTGTTCCACTCCCACTTTATCCCTGATTGGGCAGTGGCTTGTCCCTGCCTCTGGGCCCATCCCCCTGGGGAAAAAGCCCCGGCACAGGCAGGGCCTCGGGGAATCTGGCTCCGGTGGGGACGGGAAAGGGGCTAAAACTAGCTCTTGGGCAAATAAAGCAATATTATCCCTCCCGGACAAAGAGCAGGCTCCTTCCTTTTGCCATCAGCGGTCGTCTGGTCTCATAAAGAAACACAACAGCTGGGAAAACAAATTGGTGACGTGAAACCATTACAATTACAATAATATATTATTTTTCTTTCTATTGAATGAGAAATTAAGAGCTTGAAAGAAAACTCTATCTTGGATCAAGAAATATTGGCCTAATCTATACCAGAAAAAACCCAAACCACTGTCAGGTTCACAGTTTTTCGTTGGGTGAAAGAAAAGGTTGAAAACTGCAAATTGCAGAATTAATACATAATGTATCTCCTAGTTTAATAGTGAAATCTCCACTGGTATGTGGCCCTTTTGTATAGAACCTTGAAGGTTGGAGAAGACCTCTGAGATCTTCAACTGCAACAAACAACCTAGCACCAGGTAGCAGGACTCTCACCCACCTTCGGAATGTGGTCAAACAAACAATGCAGTATTTTGGAAGCTATCAGTTGTGGGCTGAGAGGAAATGTCATGTGCTGCTTTGTGGTTGAATTATGCTAAAACCAATTTGGCTCATCAGCCTTGAATAAACTGTCAAAACGATAAATAATTGCTGGTATCACATCTTAAATCCAGACCCACAAGTCTGCAGTAACTCAAATGAGAAATCCAAACTGAAATCCAAAATAGTGTCAGTCACTGCTGATTTATTTCAACAAGGAAGAGGCTTTGAAGAAACAGCCCTGAAGGCAAAATTTGGAATCTGCTCTTCTTTGGCCTGAACCCAAAAAATTCTTGTCACAAATCCTTGTGGGAAAAAAAAAAAAAAAAAAAAAAAAAAAATATATATATATATATATATATATATATATATATAGGAATGAATGCTGTTTTTGAAACTGATTAAAGGAAGGGTTACTAAAAAGTTGGTTTTGGTGGCAGACACTCCATTTATCTAACAGTGCAACAAAGTTTTTCATGAGGTGTGAGACCTTTTTCAAAAATCATTAAGAAATGCCGGCTTCATTTTGTGTCATATGCAAAATTAAAACTGAGATGGCACTTCAATCTCTGAGATAAAAAAGACCAAGGAAGATGGGATAGCATTCCAGTGATTTTTTATAACTTGAATACTGGAGACAAACACAGTGCTCTGCCAATTGGGATTTGAATGAAGCAAACTGTAAACAATGCTAGTGTTCTCTACCCTTCAAAATAGAATTCAACAAAACGTGCCAGAAGTGTAGGATCCTTAAACATTTTAATTACTATTAATAACACAAAATTTTAAATAAGATTTCTGCCAGTTGCATCATATATTTTGTTTCTTGGCCATATACCTCATTTATGTTTCTTGGGTTGGGGTCTTTATTCTTGTTTTCTCCCTATGAAAAAAGAGAACATTCCTTACCACTCACTTGCCTCCCAGAACTCAGGATGTAAGGAGAAAGTGGCAGACAGGATTAGCTCCTGACAAAGCTCTGGGAGATATGACATGAAAGCTTGAGGCTAACTTCGAAACAATCCTTAGGTTTGGGTCAGAGCACACAACAGTCCCCTCCAGGTGCCTGAAAAGTGGATTTACAGTATTCACTCTGAATGATGCACCAACATACCTTCCCTGCTGCAAGGAAGCAAAAAGGAATGCAGATAAAATAAAAGCTGTGTTTTGCAACAGTCACTCAGTTTTATTCAGCATAGAATATTATAGTGGTAACAAATCTGTTGTACTGAAAAACTACAGTTTCTTAAAGTATTGCAAACCCTCAAGATTTCATCAAGTGTCATATTATTTTGTGGTGAGAAGGGTTGAGTTAAATAATTTAAAAACAAAACAAGAAATATATAATTCGTATTCTTTTATTTGTGGAGAAAAGTTTAAAAATGTGATCTCTGCTCCCTCAAGAACATAAGGTAAAGAAAATATACCCTTTGAAGTTCATGGCATTTATAAAGACCTGAGTCATGATTTTTGTATGGTTGAAGTTGACAGTAATTTATTTAGTCCAGCACAAGTATGAGAAATGATAGTATAAATAGAATAAACTTGTTTCACTGTTGTCATATATACTTTTAAAGATATAATAAGTGACAGACAGTCTTGCATTATTTCTTTACATATCAAAGATTTTTTTTTTTTCATTCAGCAAAAACCTTTAATCAAGACCCCATTTGAAGAAGTAAGGATGCATAGATGTGTGTGCTTCACAATCTGTATACCAAATAAAAGTATTGTGATCTCACAAAGTCCTGTGACACCATCATGGCTTTGGACAAGGCTGAGCAGTCTTTCCCTCTTTTTAAATCAAAATTAATTTTTTTTGTTGGCTGTCCCCATCTCAATGGAACAAGATTTCTTCTCTTGTCCTCAGGGGACCACACTCCAGGGCACAGGATAAAAATGCAAGATATATCCAGGATTTGCCTTTTTCTCCTGCTCCTCGAGGAAGTGCTTGTCCTACCCAGCATATCAGGAGCCCACCAGTGATCCTGCAGCATTTTTCCGGACAATAAATTGCTACCAATGGTGGGTGGGAGAGGGGGATGTGAGGTGGGTTTTGCTTTGAACTTCTCTGCTTCCATGAAAACTCCAGAAATTATATATTTGTTCTAACTCAAGAAGACACAGAGGCCGTGTGTTGTAGATGATACAAAGTGGAGGGAAGCACTTAGCACAAACCACTAAAACAGCAGTCAGAACAAGTTCATAGCACCAAACTGGGCAATGCATTTAGGGCTCCTTTACTGTCCATCTGTAAATAGTCCTTTACTTGCCTTGTCTCCAGTCTTAGTCAAATTTCTGCAGATATTTGAACTCTTGGGTGGCTTTTCCTATGGAAATTAGCAGTAGCCCCTCTCAAAAACACACATGTACTGATCATGGGGTTTTATAGAGGCGTTGTCATGTTGTTCAGCTGATTTTATTTCTATCCATTAGGCAAAGTATTAGCCACATTTAGTCCCCTGACCAAATGGTCTTTATGCTTCTGGGGGAAGAGACAAGATACAATTCCACTCCTTATGGGACAGTAAACAGTTGTTTGTTTGTTTTGTTTGTTTGTTTATCATACCATAACATAGTTGCAAAACACATGAAAGCCGCAGAAATAAAAGCAGTATTAAATGTGGGCAGTTTAAAACAGTTCAAAGTCTACCTATGTAACCTCACAGAGAATTTTAATGGATGGGATTGTGATCAAAAAAGATAGCATTCAAACATGAACCTGAAAAGGACATGCCTATTTGTGCAACTAGAGGTAACAAGTGCAATTCCCTGAATTATATACAGATCCATAAAAAAATTTAAAAACCTGAAGCAGATATTTCTTATTGAGCTGGGAACTTTGTTCAAACAACTTAGTCTTGTAAATTGCTGGAAAAAAAAAAAAAAAAAAGCTTCTAATTCATTGCTCAAAATACTGGGATGTGTCCTGGATTCTAAAAAAAACCCAAAAAACATTAGATTAATTCAGAAAAATGCCCTCATTTTCATGCACACAGAACCACATCATTTGGAATTTGAGAGAATGCAGGGGAAATTTTGAAGACTTAGAAAAAAAAATTCAGGAACTGCAATATTGGGATTTTTCTTCACATTAAATGCAGCTTTTAGCAACTAGTAACTTCTAGTGCCTATAATCAAGGCACTCTTGAGCCATACGTATAATCTGTCACAAGTGCGTCTCTATGAGCACTTCAGCTCATATCAACAATACTGCCCCAAACAAATTCAATTTCCCAGTTGTTCCTGTTTACGATATTTTGGGTCACACTGTAGAGCAGACAAATTACAAGGAAGTAGATACTTTCCAAATGAAATTAAACTGCAGGGTGCACTCCAGGAGCAAACCAAATGCTCTCCAGTTCTCTCCAACCACTAAGAGGTATTCACTTCCCAGGAAAAGAGATAGATAGATAGAAGTAGGCTTACCTATAAAACAAAATTTTGGGTCATTAGAACAGAGTCCTTCTGAAAATTTATGCTTATTGAGTTGTATCATCTATTAATATGAAAATAAGCCTATGAACTACAGAGTCACTATATGACTTGAGGACAGTCCCGTAGATTCATTCCTGGCTGGAGATGCCTCCAGTACTAAAATCTAACATGGTTATCATGAGATGGAACAAGTATCTTCTGTATTTGAAGAACTGTCTACAGTAACTAAATTATAGTTAATAAACAGTTGTTAGGGGAGAAAAATCTCTTCAGACTCTAACAAAAAGAAGCAACATGAAATACCCCTTTCTGAGTAGGAAAATAGGATTCCCATGAATATTTTTCATTGCAAATCAATTAGAGGCTCTCTGGAATGAGATGTAATAGACACATGTTTTTTTCTATAGCAAAAATGAGGGTGAGAACAGGAACATTTGTCTTGTCAAATTCATTTACTAACAAAGTATAAATTGGGGGCCTAAGAAAACCACTGCCTGCTTTTTTTTTAATGAGATCTGTAATTTTTTTTTTTTTTTTTAATTTTCATGTGCCGTCTGCTTTTGAGTCTTTAGGTAGTATTTGGTTAAAATTTTCAGCTTTTCTGTTTCGACTCTTTATTCAGCCATTCATCTATTTTTAAATTACAGTGGATATTATTTAATTAACCAATACTAGGAGCTGAAACTTTACAAAATGGAAGCAAAAATACAAATTCAAGCACTGTTAGTGAGCGTTATTATACAGTGCCAGAGCAGTCACATGCTGTGGCAGCCCAAAGCAGCCCAAGTAGAAATCTCTAAAACATGAGCTGGGCTCTGACAAAACTTTACAACACCTACTCATTTCATTCTAAAATGAAATTAGAACCTTATATGAGGTGTTTATTGTCAGGAAATATTCTAAAAGAGAAACAGACTCATGGGTACCATAAAACAGAATGTTGTCAACTGAAGAGTGTTTCACAGAATATGTGCATAATTTTAGTAATGGTATGCAAAAGCAAATATTTAGCAAACAGTTTCTTTGATGGCTCACACACAACTTGGAAATATGCAGCCTCAATCTGCACTTGACATCTCTGTGCACAGTGGTAGGAATACTAAAGACTGTGACATTTTCAGCTTTTTGAGAAGAGCAAGCACCAACTTTAAAAGATACAGCGAGTCAAATTTAAATGTAATAAGCCATCATTGGTTTTATTTTCCATTACCTGATTCCAGAAATTGGAGCTTGATCTAACACAAATTGCAAGATCACAATATTCCCATGAACCAGGAAATCTCATCCTTCTTACACTCTGTTCAACAAAGTCAAGGGAACCCTGTAAATCAAATATTTCCTAGTTAATATAAAGAAGTATTTGTTCCATAAGCAGGAAATATAACCTGAATAAGAGGGCATTACTACAGGATATTCCAGCCACCAGTTCCACACCAACACAGTACCACCCCAGGATTGCAACTGTATCCTGAGTTGAGAGAGATGGGACTTGTGACTGAGCAGGAAATAAGTGAACAAAAGACTGAAAAGGGCACCAAACTAAAATTCTTTGAGAACAGGACTGTAAAAATCGAGCTTGTAAGATATCAATCACAAAAAACAGTGCAAAGAGTGACTCTCCTGAAGAAAAAGTATTACTTTGGTTCAGACATGTCAGTGCTACCAAAGTTTCAAAACTGGTATTTCAGAAGTTTTTCCTAAATTCTTTAAGTGCATCATCTGCACCAAAAAGGAGAAGATTTCTTTGAGAAAATATGAGAAAGAAATTTCTTGTGTCAACCTATGCTTGATATAACAGAGGTCTGCATTCTTGAAAAGACCATACAGCTGTTTTTGGTAGCATAAGAAAATTAAAAAATAAAAAGAAATCTGGTAAACGTGTTGAATAATTCAATGATCGGCAGATTTTGAAAGAGGCTAACCAGACTTAAAAGATTAAGCTTTGCTGGCAAACATATTTCTTGTTGAAGTAGAAATCAATTTAAAATCTCTTAGAGTGACTCCTTAAGCACCCCAGGATAGTACAAGTATGTTCTTTTCAAAGTCTGATGAGGCAACTTCTAGTGTTCTGCTGTTTGAATAGGTAAGAAAACAAACTGCACATCCCAGAGACAATTCATGCAAATATCCTGTGTCTATTTCAGATAAATTATTTTGTTACACTTTTCACTATGTATAGATTTCATCTTCATTTTCTAACTCCTGCTCAAGTGTTTTTTGCAGACTTCCAATATGGCCTTCCAGTTTTGAAACTTCATTTTCTTGTAAAACTTTATGGCTTCATGGGGCTCATATTAAATTTTCTGCCTGTGTAGCCTGCAAATAATTTCTTATTGTTTAGGTTAATTGATATTTTAAAAGAATCAGTGAATGAAAAAGTTGTGAGCTCAACATGTTTTGTACCCTAGCAATTGGGTTAATGAACTTCAAAGAGTTGCATCCACCTCTTTTGGCGTCTGCTAACAGATCAGGTATGTTCTGTTCTCTCCTGCCCAGAAGCACTGGGCACTTCTCTGTATCAAAGCCAAGCTTATAAATGTCTTGTTTTGTTCTCTAAGTTTAGAATAAGGCAAACCCCAGTAAAACCCCAGTAAAAAATTATCTTGGAGCAGGCCTTGTGTATGTAAAAATACTGTATGTTGACAAATTCCTAAATGAACCTGTTGCTACCTATCTTGGTCAAGTATTATTAAGTGGCACATAAAACAGACAACTTGGTAAATCATGTTCAGCTGTAAAAGAAAAGTTGTCATATGTGAATGATGAAGTGGTTCTACAAGAAATGTTATCATACTTTAATTTCAAGCAGAGTAAAGTAATTACTGACTTTGAAAATGGCAAAATGTAATGGTCTTTTAACATTTTGAAGAAGCAGCAATGAGTGATGTAAAATTAGAACTTATCCAATAGCAAATATTAAAATTACTAGAAAATTAGCTTAAATTATCATTAAAGAAGTAAATTAAAATAGATAACTTACAAAGTGACTAAATAATATTAAAATGCAGAATAGAAGTATTTATATGCAAATATTTTTACAAAGATTTAGGCTTTTACTAGCATAAGCAAAATTTACAAGTATTAATGCTTTTTAGCAGTTTTGTTATGAACCCTTTCTATTCCATCAGAAAGACCAGTGTAAAAACTGTTTTCTATATAAAAATGCTTCTCAAATTGAATTTCTGAGTTGAAACAAACATGCAAAGGCTAAGAAATGTTTATGCAGTGTTGAAAGCTCAAGATTATTGTGCTTCTCTAAAATAGAAAAAGTAGATGGATCTGGACTTCAAAATGTAGGCAAGTGCCCCTAGCTGCAGGTGATGACAATTATCTGGATCTATATTCAAAGCTCTATGCTTTCCACAAAGAGCTGAACAGCAAAAAAATGCCTCTCTCTAAACACAGCAGTTAAAATTCCATGCTGTGATGTAGGACACCCTGTTCAGAATCATATGGAGTCAGCCTACCTTCACCATCTTTTTCATCGAAAAACAGGATGACTCAGGAAATCATTTAGATTTCCTTATTTAATGAGCTTAACTTCATAAGAAACTCCTCAGGCAGAATACAAAATTGATAAAAGATATAAAGGACAGCCTTAAGTATTTGATCCTTACTATAATGCATGTTTGCTGATAAATTCCCCAAGGTAAATTGTGAAACACTTGTTTTAAAATAGTCAGATTCACAAAAAGATAACAGCAGTCTTTGTAAGAATTTAAGGATCAGGGAAAGCCTGCATGCCTTTTGGAATCCTGACACTTGTTCAAGTGCATTAGCAGCATGACATTGAAGAGCCATGTATGACAGCATTGTCATCTTAAACATTTCAAAACATATTTCAGAGATTTCTACAATTATTCACAAATGTCAGATGGCAGGATTTCTCAAATGTGTTTCCATAATTAGTTATTTTCCTCCACCATTAGGGAAGGAGAATCAACTGGGTAATTACAAAAACTGTATAGCCCTTGGTCTTGTCACATGGATACCTACCAACTATTCTATGAATATTGTTTCACTGAAATCTGTTTCCGGAGTCTTCAATGTCCTGGACATCACTGTGCTTCCGTTAACAAAACAGGAACACTTGGAAATGTATTCAATTCATGAATTCTGGATCATTCCAGAAAGAATAACATATTGTTAGCAGATGTCAATTACAAAGGCACAAATGCTCTAACAGGTTTGTGACTGAATTAGAGGTTTATTCTCGGTTTCAGGCACTACACCATTCACTTAACTTAAGATCATGGTGATCATTATTAACTTAAGAGATGATACCAATCTCTTGAATGTTTCTTTTATTTCATGTTCTAAATAGTAAATAATAGAAACATTTAACTTACCAAAGCAGAACAAATATGTGACAGAAAGAGAAATATCAACATTTAAATCTCTTAAATTACCATCATTTCTAGGCAGTTTCCTAACACTCAAAAACTTTTACTGTGAGAGTCTTTTCACTGAATATAGGCTTCAGTTTGCAGGGATGTGTTTGTAAACTGGCCACTGGAGAAAGGCACTAGCAGAGTAAAAAGTTTAAAGGGAAAACACAGTGTTCTAGGGAGTAGCCCTGGGCTTAATTAAAAATATATTTAGAGCTTTGTTGGAAACTATTTCAACCAACTATTTTTTTGGAGTTTGTACAATAGGGATTCAGTTCCAAAACAAATTGTGAGAGGCATTTATTTATGTTCAACACTCACCATACAAACACTGGATACAGTCAATGTTTAACAGGAGCAATACACCTAGCATTTGCCAAAGTCTCTGTGTGCCAAGTTTGGCCTTCAGGAAGGCCCACTTTTAGACATTAGGTCATCTGTATAATAATGGAAGTGGAGCAATTTTAACTTGGAGAATTTCATTTTCAAATCCATCTACTTGGGTCATGGCTTGGAAGACATAATGTGCTACTGCAAATTTTCTAAGTAGAGACTTGTTTCAATTTTTCACTTTCAGTTCTAGTGAGATCCCTTATTGCAACCATCTTCAAAAGAAGCTGGGCAGGGGATGATACTACAGAAATACACCTGCTCATCAATCTTGTCAGTTGGTTGCAGTTCCAAAGCAACACAGTTCACATCTTAAATACTAATCAGCCTCTTTCCTAAGCCAAAATGATGTGGCAGTTGAAAAGCAGATGTTGAGTATAAGCACAGTATTTTTTTTGTTGTGATCATTTAAGATTATACAACAAAGTTTATATGGAGAGAGAGCGTTTTTCATAGATTAGCTGGGCTCCCCTCTGGCCTTTGGTCCTTTATGATTGCCTATCTTCAATATTTCTCTGTTATCATGAGTGCAACCGAGTTTGTTTATTGTTTCTAAAGAAAGCTGAATTTCTCAAATAAGCAATATCTAAGAAAAAAATATGACATTTAAGTTTAAATAGAAATAATTGATTTGTAAGGGGTTTAAGGTGATTTGTTTTGTTTTGATTTCTTTGTCTTGGTGTACTTGCTTATATTTTGCTCCTCTTAATTTCTTCAGCTACAGAACTCATGTGGCATCTTGAAGCTTCCACTCTCATTCCATCATTTGATCATACTTACAGCAGGAACCAAACTTGAAACTAGACCTGATTTTGTTTTCTTGAGTCAGTCCCTTGGAGATGACTGGGTAATCGGTGAATATGAATTACATTCTTCACCAGTTTCCACCCTACTACTGTTGGGGTTTTGGCAGATTTTTATATGAAAAAAAGTTTGTGTACTTCAAAGAATGCATAACATTATGGGTCAATGATCTTCCTTCTCTTGGGCCTGGAAGTCAATGAAAAGAAGAATTTGTTCCAGTCTAGACAGTAAAATTCTATTAACCACTAGAATTATTAACCACAAGAATATATGTTTCCAATTAAACTTATAGATGGAATCTTTTAAATATTAGTTTTAAAAATTTTTAAAATTTCAACAGATGTATTCTTGTCCCCAAATTAACTCTCAAGCCTGATTAAGATTGCAGTTTTCCTGGACAAAAGTGGTACTTAAAGTAGCACAGTTCTATAAATTACAATAATTACTGAAGTGACAATCAAACAAGAAGCCCTTAGGCCAAAACTAAATAAAAATGAAGATAAAATATTACCAAAAAATAAGGTTTAATGCCTCTTGGTTTTGAGAGAGCTGGGATTGTTTTGCCTTCAGAAAAGGAGGTTGAGGGTGGACCTTATTGATCCCTACACCTGCCTGAAAGAATGTTTTATCAAGGTAGGGGGTCAGTCTCTTCTCTCAAGTAACAAGCATTAGGCCTTAACCTGCACCAGTGGAAGTTTAGATTAGATATTAGGAAAAAATTCTTCACTGAAATGGTGGCATGCGTGGCAAGTGCTGGGATCACCAGCCCTGGAAGTGTTCAAAAAATGCATAAATATGATGTTTAAGGACATGATTTAGTGGTAGATGTATCTGTTTTATGTTAATGGTTGTACTCAAGGATCTTAGAGATCTTTTCCAACTTTAATGGGTCCATGATTCTATATTATTTTCAAATGCAAAGTGATATCTAGGAAAATAATGACAAACGATCAAATTAATTAGTTAATATTACATAAGTATTGTCAGGGTGGAATTAGTAGGGGTATTACCAGGTATAAAATTCTGAAGTAGTTTAGAATTTTTTTTTTAAATATGTTCTTGTCAAAAGAAAGGACATTTTCTGAATGAATGTGCAATATTTGTTCCTAACCAAATTTTCCTAACCAAAAAAATTGCACGTGTTGCAAGGAAAGCATTTTAAACTATTACATTGCATTGAATTTATAGAATTTTTTGGTATCTTCTCTCAAGTTGTCACCCTCTCCAGGAGTTTATTTCCTTCTGGTGGTCCTCTTTTCATTTCAAAATACAGAGATGGAAAAAAACCCCTAAACTGTATACATTATATAAAGCTATGATGTATACAGGTGCATGAAATCTAGTACTATGAAGGAATTTCTATCACTGTGCTGTACAGTTTTTGACAACTTCAGCACTGAAAATCAGGGTTCAGCCCCTCCATGGACTCTTGAACTGATTATTCAAATTTTAATCAGAGGCAAAGTAACCATTCACAGACCATCTAAGTCTCTGACCATTCAAGGGATATGCACAGGGCATCTATATCAATATTTCCCAATCGCCTTTCCCTGTTCCATAAAAATAAGCATATTCCTATGTAAATGGGAAGCTTCTCTGTCAAATAGACTTTCCTATTCTGCCTCAGACCTGCCTAGACTATTCTCCTTTCCTTCTCCCACTCCATTTGTTCTTTCACTGCTGTCAGGCTTTCCTGACTCTTCATGTTCGTCTGCGAAATGCAGCTGCTTTCTTCTGTCCATCATACCAGGAAAATTTGCTGGTCTCTAATTTTATCAGCCAGCTACCTTACTAAAATTAATGCGAACAATGTGAGCAAACTTTGAGAAAAGGCTGATCTGAAACAACCTCATCCATATGACAGGAATTTTAATATGTGCTGAAGAGCTATGAACATAATGCTGATTCTGTGCTCCTGTTCTATCTTGATTTCCCATTACATTTACCACATAAAATTTCATGGAATTAATTGACTCTGTAGGCAAATGTCTGTATTTGAATGATAATTCCAAAGGTGAGAATCTAGGTAGATATCTAAATATCATTGAATTCTTTATTGTGTATGGTTTTATGGAAATTTTTTTTTTTTTTTTTTTAACTTTAACATGAATAGAGAACTGAAGATTTTTTTAATGTTTTGTAAATACCTAGGGTTTTTAGGTTGCCTTTACAGCTAGACAATGTTACAGGTACTTGTATCAGGGCTGGCTGAAATGGTGTTAACGGGTGTATTCAGTGGGACTTGTATCAAATTGTTTTGAATAATTTAAATTTAGATTTACATATTTAGGGACACTTTTGACTACATTTCCGACTTTGCATTTCCAGGTATCTGCTGCATTGCATGATCTTTTCACATTATCTGAAGCAGACTGAAATGTCAACTTCAGTAATAAGACGTGCAGAATTTGTTGAGAAACTGTAAAGTTCGGTTTGTCTCAATTTCTGACTGAGAAAGCTCTTCAACTGCTCAAGACAATCTCCAGTTAGCCTTGTAGTTTTGTCTCCTCTAACATCTCATGCTCTTTTGCACAGACTGTATATCTTGCCACCTGTAGAATTCCCCATGAGATTAGACGGCCGCCAATGGCAAAAGTAAGAGTCTGGCTCTCTAGCATCGGGTGGGATATTACAGCTTTTATTCTCAAGTGTAGCCTTCCCCACGAGACTAGGCAGCCGCCGAAGGAAAAGGAAGAGTCTTGACTCTCTGGCTTGGTGGATAGTTCTGCTTTTATTCTTATGTCCTGCTCAGCCTAGAGACCCTACCCGATGGAAAGCCGATGCCAGAGAGTCCTGGCCCCTCCCCCGCCGTGGCTTTTTCCCCCAGGGGGCAGGGCCCAGGGGCAATACCCAGAGGCCCCTCCCAATCAGTTTCCAGGGGGAGGAAACAAGATTAGGTTACATCTCAGTGAGGGGGGTGGGCACAGCTGGACAGGGACAGATAGAAAAGAACATTACAAATATAAACCCAATTAATGCACCACAACACTCAAGTCCTGCTCTGCTTGCTGGAGACCTTTCCCGATGGCTCGCCGATGCCAGAGAGACCTGGCCCCTCCCCTGCTGTGGCTTTTTTCCCCCAGGGGGCAGGGCCCAGAGGCAGGGCCCCGAGGCACCACCCAATCAGGGATACGTGAGAGGGGAACAGGGTTAGGTTACATCTCAGTATGGGGAATGGGCACTGCTGGGCAAGGACAGATCACATGATACATAGAAAAACATTACAAATCCGATGAAATGTAAACCCAATTAATGCATTACAACATTTCCCTTTTTCTTATTAAATTAAGAAGGAGGAAGGCTTGGTTTGTGGGAGATGCTCAAAGTTCGGATATTGAGTACCTTTAAAGTTGCAAAAGAAAAATGACCTTTAGTGCAAACTGTTTAGAAAGACACTGTCAAGGAATAATGATAATTAGAAGGAGAAGGTTCGGCGCTTTCTCCTCCTCCAGGCAGCACTGGCCACTTGTGGGCCCTCTGCAGGGGGTTTTGCAGTTTGGGGGATGAAAGGTTTCAGCCACTCAGCTGGCACCCACTTGAGATCTGGGGGAGTGGACACATAGGCATACCCACGACCCCAGGTGACCTGATCATGAGGACTTTTTGTTTCTCTGGTCGCTGGATCCTTTACTATCATATCTGGTGACTTTTGCTGAAAGACAGAACTGATTAAAGCAGGATTATTTTGTTTAACATTTACATTTTCTAGTTTCTTTGAAAAATTCCCTTTAGCCCTTTGAGACCTCCTGCCCCCATTGTCCCAAAAGTCTAGAAATGGCTTCTTTAAAGGGCACTGAGATGCCCAATCTGCAGCCTGATCGCACAGGAGACACACTGTTCTTCTCTTGGGCGGTGGCCATAGTACATGTACAGGAAGCACAGTGTCTGCAGCAGATTTTTGTGGTGGCTTGACTCTGGAATTGTGGTTTTGATGAGCCTTTATGAAGGGAAACTTCCTGGCACACACCTGGAGCATGTCATGTAAAGCTGGAGCTGGTTCTGTGGACAGGCTGAGGATAGCTGCCTTGCAATGTTCGTCTGCATCGGCCAGAGCCATCTCCTCCAGGACTTGTTCTTGGGCTCCTTCCTTAACCTGTAACTTGATATCTCATGTTAAACGCTCCACAAATGTTACTAAAGGTTCTGATGGAAGCTGCTTTATTTTACTGTAAGGTTGGAAAGACTTACTGGGCTGGGTTGCTAATTGACTTGGCAGATTCTTATTACCAACAGCTGTTTCAGGATTTTGCCAAAGCTCCGGAAGTAAATCTTTTTGGAGGTCAAAGGGAACTGTAGTATTTCTTGCTAAATTTGCTTTTAAACAGTTGCAAAAGTATTCTCTTTCATATCCAAATTTGGCCTGAGCTTTGCATAAACACTGAATCGCTTGTTAGGGGAAAGGGTCCCAGTTACTGTGGGCAGCACCCTCTCTTTTTGATTGTTGATATGTGAAAAGGGTGGCAGAAAAGTCGGGATCGCTTCCTGCTTCTGGATTCCCGGCTCCCCCCCACCCCTCCGGGGCGTGGGAACCGGGACTGTGGGTGGGGAAACCGTGGGAACCAGGGGCAGGGAGGGGCTGGAGGTTTGAGTCACACGGGGAGGAGTCACAGGGTGGAGGTTTGAGGGTAGGGGACAGAGTCAGAGAGGGCGGTGCTGGGGCCAGCACCGAAGAGAAGGAGGGGTCTGGGGTGGAGAAGGGATTGCAGGAAGGAGGGACAGAAAAGGGAGAGACTCCTCATGGCTCTGGAGCACATGGCTTCGGCCATTTTGGACAAAGGAATCCCCTCCATCTTGTGACCCCCCCACCCGGGGACTCCCGAGATGGGAGTTTTGAGCACTCGGACTGCCTGCAAAGGTCCAAGCTGGGGAAAATTCACAAAGAACTGCCTTTTTTCCTTTTTATTTTGCTTTTGCAATGCAAACTTAATTTTTAAGCTATAAAAAGCAAAATTTGCATCTTCTTCATTGTTAGAGGAGCCAGATTCAACTATTTTTTTTGTTATAGCCTCCCAGAATGCTGGGGAGCTTATTTGCTCTAATGATAAGTGTGGAAACTGAGAAAACAACCACAGAGTTATTTTTTTCAGCTGTTTCTTTGAATAATGGGTCTCGTCATTATTCAAGGTATATAAATTTAATAATAGACTCTTTTGTGAGGAACAGACAGCCTAGCACCCATTTTTGGCTCAGATTTTGCGTTTCTGTGTCCTCTTTATTGTGACCGAGAAACTGAAAGGAAAAAAAACTTGCTGGAGAGAAAAAAAAGCCAAAAGGGGAAACAGTTTCCTTTTCCACCCCCCAGGCTGCCAAAAGAGGCAAGCTATTTAAAGCACTTTGAGGGTTCACTCTGAAAGCAAAACCTTCCCTGACAGAGGAAAAAACCCTTTTCCCTGAGGAATCCCACCTCTGAAAAAGATTTTCCCTTAGAAAACCAAAAGTAATACTCACCAGAATTCCCGCGTTCCTTTCCTTTCTTTCCCAACCACTCCTTTTGCCTGAGACTGACCCATTTTGGTGCAAAAAGAGCTTCCAGTCTCTGATCCCAGGGTCATATTTCCACGAACATGTGGTCACCTTCCCTGGAACAACTTGCCATTCGGGGGGCTTCTTTGCAGTGCTCCGATGGGGTTTTTGAGTCCAAGGGAGAAAACTGCAGCCCTGGCCTGTAGAGTCCTGTGTTTCGGAGACTCCACAACGAATGCCAAGCCTGACAGGTCTGTCTCTGCATGGGATTCCTCGGCCACGTGCTCTCCGAGTGGTTCTTCCAGCTTTTTGGGAACCTTTTGTGGCTTCAAGCTGCACGTTAGGGCACCAGTTGTAGAATTCCCCACAAGATTAGACGGCCGCCGATGGCAAAAGTAAGAGTCTGGCTCTCTAGCATCGGGTGGGATATTACAGCTTTTATTCTCAAGTCCTGCCCTGCTTTGCTGGAGACCTTTCCCGATGGCTCGCGGATGCCAGAGGGAGCTGGCCTCTCCCCCACCGAGGCTTTTTCTCCCAGGGGGCAGGGCCCCCAGAGGCACCCCCCAGTAAGGGAGAAGTGGGAGGGAACAGGGTTAGGTTACATCTCAGTGTGGGGGATGGGCACTGCTGGGCAAGGACAGATCACGTGATACATAGAAAAACATTACAAATCCGATGAAATATAAACCCAATTAATGCATTACAACACCCACCACCTCTTTTCTTAAGTTATATATGAAAATTATTATCCCTAAAAACCAGAATATTTTTCTGCAGTCATAAATGTGCATTTAACAAAAGCAACAGGATCCCTTCGTTATAGATTCTTTCTAATTTTTGTATTCTGATTAATGATCCACTCGAATCCATTCATCTCCACTCGAATCCATTCATCTCTACCAGGAGGAAATGGAACAAAGGCCCTTGTACTTTATTAGACAGTTGGCAGTAGATGGAAACAAAATAAACCCTTAATAGACTAAAATTTTATTGTTGAAATGGCTATAAATTACTGATTGTAAAACTAAAAGTACTCTTTGATGCCATTTTTAGAGTGTACTTCTTGGGAAAGCTAATTTAATATCAAATGTATAGCAACATGTAGGAAGATTTGCAACATGGAAAATGTTAAACATTTGGTGTTTTGAGAATAGAAAGCAACTATGTTTAGACACTTCAAAAATTCATTGTACTCTTTATTTTAGTGCACATCTAGTGCATACTTATTCTAGTGCTGGTGGGGGTTAAGTTTTCCAGTGGAATTTTTTCCCCCTTAAGCTGCTACGAGACTAAATACTGATGCTTAAAGGGTGCTTGACCCCTACAAAAGAAGTACATCACTTAGTTTAGCGGGAGGGAAAGGCTCCCTGGGGCTGAGGATGGTGGTTTCTCTGCTCTCGGTTTGCCAGGGAGGTCAGTCGGGCAACTGGTAGCTGTGTGGAGTCTATGGTTAACGGAGGGGTCCGGTCCTGGGAATTCTATCATCTGCTGGAGCGCCCAGGAATTCAGAGTTCTTTGCCTGCCCTGCTGGATCTGGGTCAGCCCGGGTCCAGCCACTGCAGCATCTTCAGCACTGCTCACTTCGCCTGCCAGGACACCTCCCTGCCTGCCAGGACAACCTGCTGTTTCCAGCCATCAGCGCCGGAGTTTCCACCGTTTCGGCTTGGTGCTCTTGGGGTCCCAAGAGATCAGACTGCCCGGGGCTTGTGAGACAAAGCCCCTTGGGATTCTTGATTCTGTTTATTATTATTATTGCTGTTGTTGTTTGTCTGTCCTGTTATATTTACTAGTAAATGACTGTTATTCCTTTCCCCATAGCTCTGAAAAGGTTTTTTTAATCTTCCAAATTATAATAACACAGGGGGAAGGGATTGGAATTCCCCATTCCTAGGGAGGCCTGCCTCTCCATAGCAGATACCTGTCTTTTCAAACTAAGACAAGTGCACATTAGGTATTGGATTTTTCCCCTCAGTTCATCATCACATTTTGTTGGAATGTTTTGTTGGCTTTCTTCTTTTTCCAAAATCTCCTTTGAATCTAGTTCTTAGGAATTACTTCAGTCAAAAATAGAATTGAAAGACAATTAACTTCAGATTTCAGTGCAGGCACAATTCTAAGAAGTGCTTTCTTTTTTTGAAGTCTGATGTGATCTGCTATGAAGGCATTTAAATTGTATGAGTGTTACCTGCAGAAGCAGATCAAAAAGCAAATAAAATTTTGCAAATTTAAATTTGGGAGTGTTTTTTGTAGAAAAAAAAAAATGAAAAATATCTTGCAGTATTGTAGCTTGGGAGAGAATATATCACAATACTGTGTCTTAGATAAGCAATCTAAGTACTAGGTACCTGTGAATTTGGGATTTTAGCCTATAGTTTTAGAGGTGAATTACTCCTTTAGGTGTTCTATATAGCAAGATGATGAGTTTGGCTATCATTCAGACTAGTTTTAGATGGAAAATTAGTTATTACTAAATGATCTACCGCAATATTTGAGAGATGGGAAGTGTTCATTTTGAGTTATTATGCAGTATAAAGTTATGATGAGCTTTAATGTTAAGTTGAGGTTACCTAACTGTCACCCAAGTATCTGCATTAACCCAAGTCAGGAAGCTTGATTAAACCCTACCATACATATACTGGAGAGTTTTCAGGGACAGAAATATCATTTATTTCAATTTTCTGTTTTGTACAACGTATATTTTCTAGCTGAGGCTTCCATATTTTGGAGAAATATAAATTATTATTAACCCCAGCCAAAGGCCAGGGTAAGAAATAAATCAAAGCAACTGTGTTAGCTCCTCTTTAATTTCCTTCTTAATTATATGGAGAGATTTTCTTATCTTTTTCTCCTCTCCTTTAGCAGAAATCCAAGACCATCTTTGGTAGAAACTTGTGAAAGATGGAATATGCTTTGGTTTCCCTCACCTACTACAGCTACTAGATAAGCCACCCTGTCAAGATGTCATAAAGTCAATGAATCTTAAAATACCACAGTACCTCTTATTAGAACAACAGACACCTCAGGCTACTTTAAAGAAAACCTTGTGGGGAGCCACAAATATGCAGCAGAGTCCCATAAAAACAGAAGCCAAGGAACTCACAAAGGAACAAAAAGATGGTTTTATTTTAACAATTGTAGTGCAACCACCACAGAAATAGTTCATGCTTTCCATGTCATATGTGTATACATTTAACATGCCTTTATATACAAAGTATATTTCAATTCCTCATCAAACACAGACATTCAGTGATGAATATGAATGGAACAGGAAGCAGTGACGCAATAGGCCTTCTTTTAGAAAACAGAATCTTTTATATATTTTGTTTTTATCTATGTCATATGCCAGCATCTGTACAATATCCGGGTGTCACATAAGTATTCCTGTTTAAACTAGCTCCAAGACTTTAAAATTACTTCATTATGAGAACAACCCTTAAAAGAACATCTAGAACTTTATTTTAAATTTAGAAATTGTGTGACTGCTTTTTCCAAGCATCTTTGTCCTTTGAGCATGTACTTCTATTAATTTTTAGGGTCATATCTGCAATGACTTTTGCCTGTCATTTTATCAGTCAGAACTTCTCCAGATTTTTTCATGTTCCTCCAGATGTCTGGAATCCTGGTTAAAAACTGGTGTTGCATTTCAGCCTTTTAAGCTTCTGATACTGAACAACAATTAAAAGATTGCATAGCAAAATGAGTGGTCGGATAGCTCAGTCCTTGATATCCTGTAGAACTCTTTACTGGGCACCAGCTCAACCTGCCATTTTGTTCCTATTCCTATGGCCCATTTGCTCTGTTCTTGTTTGTCCTACCTGTGCTCTAAATTTGAGGAGCGTCCACCCATGGGGAGGATCTCCAGCAAATGTAACATCCTCCACAGAGGGACGGAAAAAATTATATCATTGTTATAAGCTTATCTTCCCTGAACCTTTTCTTTGGTCCCTAAGAAAGAACCATGCCCTGCTGCATCTGTAAAAGGGATTGATTACAAGTTTTTTATGCTTTTCTTATGTGACTCTTCAAACTCTTTCTGTCACGCTTTATGTATTTGCATTTAATCTGTAATGGTTCCTGATATTTTCTTCTTTTTTCATTTGGACTTAAATTTAGCTTTTTGAGGGGTTCTTTTCATTCTTTAGCTCTGTAATCCTGTACTTTTTGTTTGGTGATGGTGGCTCATTTTGGTCCATCTAAAGCCCCCCTTTCTCACTAATCATTACAGTATGACTGCAACAAATTTTAAAGGACTAAATGTTAGTGAATTTTAATACATGTGCTATACATTTAACACAAACTTGTTCTGTTTCCTTGGATTTACACTCTGAAACACTGGAAATTAAATTCTAGCAAGTAATGCTTTACTGTCAGAGGGGTCACAGCATATTTACACTACAGCATGAACATGCTCAATAAGAAATTTGCTTATGAGACACAAGCCTTTATGAAAATAAAAATAAAAATAAAAAAGAAAACGTAAGAGTAAATGTAAAAATATTTTTTTACAAAATAAAAATTAAAAATTATTCCAAGAAATGAATTGTTGTTAAATTACTTTTCAGAAGATGTTTTTGTTCATAGCATAGGGAGCCCAAGTAAGCATGGCCTAAAATACAACCAAGGTGAAAATACTGTAAAAGCATAAAGATATGTAGATATAGGTTGACAGACAGGTAGATACGAAATAGTAACAAAACAAGTCTCCTAATTAAATATGTTAGAAAAATCTTGGGTCTAACACCCAGAGGGGTTTTAACCACACTTGGTCAGATCATTCAGACTGCTCCAGTAATGGCCACCAAGGGAGCTAAGAGCCTTTCTCATAGAAAGTTTTACAGTTACTAGAAAAGCAAAGCAATTATTTTCTTTCATCCTAGAGGCAGCTCTTTTTTCAAGATGCTGCAACTCACTGCACTGTCATTTACTCTGCCAATATCTAGTTGCCACTCTAAGTCTGAATTTCTCTCCTTGGTGTGTGCATATATATCCTTGGCATATTCTAGTTATATCTAAGTATTAAACTAATCCTGTATAATATTGCAGAAACTGACAAGGAGTATATACATTGGGGATGTTTCATAGAATCATAGAATGGCTTGGGTAAGAAGGGACCTTAAAGATGATCAAGTTCTAGCCCTCTTGCCATGGGCAGGGACCCCTATTACATCAGGTTGCTCAGAGCCCCATCCAGCCTGATCTTGAGCACTTTCAGGAATGGGGAATCCACGACTTCTTTGTGCAACCTGTTCCAGTGCCTCACCACCTTCACAATAAACAATTTCTTTCTGATATCTAAACCTACTCTTTTTCAGTTTGAAAGCATATATATACAGACATGCTGTCATAAATAATCACTGTCCTTGTAGGCTCCCTTTCTACACGTGTGTCCTAGGTTACAATGTAAGATGTACCCAAAGTAAGTGTTCTATCACCATCGACATGAGCAGTGCTTCCCGTGCCCCCTCCCTCCAGACTATCTTCTGTCAATGGCCCATCAATGCCCTGCTGCATGACTCATAGATAAGTCCCTCCAGGAGCTATCTCTGTTTAATGGGCAATCAAGGACCCATTACAAGGCTCATAGAATGATATCAGCCCATTGTGAGATGCTCCGCCCAGGGGGAGGAGCCAAGCATTCCCACCTGGACATAATCTGGGATTTGGGACAGCAGCCTTACCCACTGGATTCCCAGAGAACAAGAGCTACCAGATTTTTCTATGGGATCACTGCTTCAACAAGACCGCTTCATCTGGACTGCTACCACCACCCTAACTAACAAGGTGTCAGGTTGTATTCTGACTCTGCCAGTGATCTTTTGTATTATTTTATTTTATTTTATTTTATTTTATTTTATTTTATTTTATTTACCTTTTTCTTTCTGACTTGGAGTCTCTCGCTCGCTTTCAAGCCAGCACAATGTGAAAGTTGCCATTAGGTCACCTCAGCCTCTTCTTCAGGTTTATGAATCCCAATTCTCTCAGTCTTTCCTTCAGAGAGATGCTCCATCTCTAATCAACTCGGCAGCCCACCTCTGGAATTGCTTCAACAGGCTTATGTTCTTTTTATCTTGGGGACCCCAGAGCTGGATGCAGCACTGCAGCACTGGGGTCTCCGCAGAGCAGAGCAGAGCAGAGTAGAGCAGAGCAGAGTAGAGCAGAGCAGAGCAGAGCAGAGGAAGAGAATCCCCTTCCTTGCCCTGCTGGCCACTCTGCTTTGGATGCATCCTAGGGTTCAATTGGCTTTTTGGGCTGCTGGGTCAGCTCCAGCCTCTCATCCACCAACACCCCCAAATCCTTCTCCTCAGGACTCCTCATGATCAGTTCATTCCCTCAACCTGTATTGGTATCAGGGATTGCCCCAACTTAGGTGTGGTATTTGTACATCATGATTTAGTTAAAAGCTTGTGTTATGCTCCACAAGTTATCAGAACATTTATTGGAAGAATTTGGGTTTGGACTACCCACCAGACCACAGAAGCACAGTCTGGATGTTAGAGTTTTTATTATTAAAATAAATAAATAAATAAATGTTTGGTTAAAGAAAGGGCAAGCAAGAGCTTAATTTTGATGTTTAACAACATCAAAAATTGTAATAACAGTTTAGGTTTTAACTCTTCTGATTTTAAATCATTTGTCTTAGATGTGCAAAACCATGTTGATTTGAAAACACTTACCTATTTGAACCTGGGGCTATTATTCTAGGATGGAGCTTCAGTGATAGGGTAGTTCTACTGAACATGGTCACTGCCTGCTGCACCTGTCCCCCTCCAGCTGATCAGAAGTCCTCCCTGTTGGCATACTGATCTGCCTTCCTCCATCTTTCTCCCTGAGGAGAGAATACAGCCTCAAAAATCCATACGGTCTCTTGACATAGCCTCTTTGGCACACCCAGACTGCTGAAGGAAGACACATAGAATTTAGTAGCTGAGGGCTTACCCCAGCTCTCCTCAGAAACATGTCACCGTTGTGCAAGCAACATGTGAGAACTTGAATATTGTCATTCCCAGTAAAGGTTCTATGCAAGTACATTTGTCAAAGAAATACCAAAAAAATCTTTTCCTGTTTCTTCATTCACTTTAACAAGTTTTTAATTTGTGTTGTTTTATGAAAATGAACAGGGAAATATTAAGTCCATTGGATGGCTTTATGCCGGCAAATATATTAGTCAAAAGCAGAGTCAAATCTTTTAGAAGATCAGCTGCTTTAAAAGACTACACAGAGCTACTCAACTGATGTTGGGCAATTATGGGATAATCTTCAAGTTGCTCATAGCTAAAAATTAAATTAAGCCCTAGAAGCATAAAAAAAAGAAATTAAAATCTGACACTGGTTATTACTGTATTTCATCTCACGGTTTTTTAAGAACTTCATCTAATGACTATTTAATGTGTGAGGAAGGCTCAAAGTTATTTCAAAGGGATTGCTGTCTTATGGGGGCAGATGCTAGATTTTTGGCACAGCTGTAACAAGAAGATGCATTTTTCCCCCTGTGCCCAGGAGAGACAGTGCTTCAGTCTTGATGCATCTCTGTATCTGTGCCTAAGCAATTCAGCTTTTTTTATGTGTTGTTCAAGACTGCTTGCTGAAGAAAAGCTCCGTATTTCATAGGCATATTTGTGGATAAGCAAACATTTTTACTGATATGCAGCTTCAAAGATTTGGGTAGTCAAAATTGCATTCCTCTCTAGCCTTTTTTTCCTCCCAAGCACATTAAAATACCAACATATTAGAAGCTCCTAAAATTTCTTAGGTATAAATGTAGCCATCTTTTCAATTTTACTATAAACATAAAGATAGGCGTGTGGCCTATTTCTTCTGAAATGACTTTATTTTGTGGAAATCATCTACTGCAATCAGAAGATTTGTGTCTGGATTTTCAAAACTGTCAGAACCCAGAGTCCCAGAAATATTCACATAATGTCTTGTGTGACTACTTAAACCAGAAGTCTTTATATTCTTGTTTACAAAGTACATCCAACCATTTCGAGTAACTATTCAAATACCTTTAGAAATCTGGCCTCTAGACATTACTCACTTTGGGAACTAACTTTTCATTTAGACTTAAAGTGTGTCTCCAAAATAAGGTACCCCAAAATGGATGCATCATGGATGAAATTAATTTTGCTTTAAATCTCAGTCCTTGGTCATGCCTCTGACCAGCAATGAAATTATTTACAAGCCAGGTGTAAGGAAATACAAACCTCAGATCCTGCTGAGTTAAATTTTTTTTTTTCCTTTTTCCCCTCAATTTCATTAATCAAAAGTCAAATGCTACAAAATGCAGAGTCATCTTTGACAAATCTTTGACAAAGGTTTTTTATCACTCTGTCTACAATGATACATACACATTCAGTTTATAAACTTTGCACATTGAATAATAATTAGTTTAGTTATATTGCTCAAAACATCATCATTGTCAAGGCGGTGTTAGGTCATAGGTTGGACTCGATGATCTCAAAGGTCTTTTCCAATCTAGATAATTCTATGATTCTGTTAAAATGCATTCATATCTGAAGTTCAACAGCACTGAATTCTACCAAATTAATATCAGACATTGCTTATACAGAAACACTATTTCTGTAAATTGGTGGCATGTTAATTGAACAGTATCTCTACACCTTTTAAACACCAAGGAAATGGCATGTTAATTGCACAGTATCTCTACACCTTTTAAACACCAAGGAAATGAACAGCTGAAAGATCAAATGTAGGCAGCCTGCTCAAAGATTCTCTTTCCTGAGAGCATACAGATAAAGGACAAGTGTAGCTACAGGCAAAGCTTCCTTTAGTAATATAATGTAGGTGGGACATGTCAGCCTACATTTCTGTAGACACACTAATTATCACTTGCTAATGATGTCTTCCTTGGAGATACTCATCAGTGTCTTTTTCTACTTAATGACTGTAAATTATTTAAGGTAATCTTGATATAACACTATCTCCTGATAACTGATTTCTTAATTTATTCACAGCTAAATGATGATTTAAAACATGTTAATAATTACTAATTTTTAATAACTTGATTTTATTGACAGACATACTCAAGTTTCAGAATTTTCCCATTAGAACACTTAATTTTTTCAGATGATATTCCCACTATGTTCTTAATTATCAGAAGTGGGAAGGAGGGAAATGTCATAAAAATTTTAATTGTGGTATTGATCTACACATTCCTTAACTAAACAATTACATACTTTTAATAGAAGCTCCTGTATATTTGTTTAAATCACTACTTTGTTTTGTTTATGTTTTTCAACACATGCAGAAAATTTTATCTAAATTAAAATTTATCCCATTTTTCAGTTTCAGCTTGTAGAACAGTGTCACAGATCTTTTTATTTTTAGGTCTGATGTTTGGGAAAGAAATATCCTGACATGGGTGAACTGACAAAGTAAGCATAACTACAATTTTCTGTAGCAAAGATGTTTGAGGTACATTCACATACAGGGAAAATGCTGGGGAAATGGGAGAACATAGACTACTTTGTAGGTATATCAATAGTTTTAGTCAAATATGAATGAAGCTTTAGAGAAAAGTACCTCTTTTTTGTTGCCTCTGTGTTTTAGAAATATTAATTCCTGTGCCCTTTGTTTTCTCGTGAATATACAACACATAGGGAAATGAAGGCAGAAGGCCACTCTTTGATACTTTGGACTATATCTACTTACATTAATGCTAGTGCATAGAGGATGAAGGATCAGGATTCCAAAGAAATTCTGACCTTCAGATCAACAGCTCTGAGTGAGTGTTGCTGCCAGGCCCAGTATTCTCCCAGATACGAGCAAGGAAACAAACCAATACTTGACTAAGACAAACCCTTTAACTTATCAGTCTCATGAGCCTACTAGTAAAAACCTTTAAGACTGTGTCTTGTAAAGTTCTCCAAATATTTTTTTTTAATCTATTCTATTTGAATATTTGCGTGAATCAAGACCACAGGAAAAACAATATCATTAAATCTAAGTATTACAAAGATTTCATTAAACAGAGACCCTGAGCAAGGACCTGACAGAAAAACAGTTGAGTCTGTTCAAAGAGCTGTTCTGTGGGATGAAAGCTGAATAAAGTTCATAATTTGGGATTTATAATTTCAGTGTTTGGACTGATGGAGAAAGAGCAACTTAATTAGTCAATAAATTACTCTTTATCAGTTTCTCAAATCTGAACAGCCAACCACTGGGGGAAATGCCAACTCCTGTCTTTCAAATTATTGCAAAATAACATATTTTCAAGTGTTCCAAGCTATATTTATAGGAGGGGATTGTCCTATTTATTACCCACAGTCACAATGTATTTGCTTTTTCATTAGGGCACTGTCTGACAAAAGACTAGATCTGTGAAGTGCATGCAATTTTTTGTCCTGCTTTGAACTCTTGAAGTCCAAACTTGGAATCATTCCATGCAAAATGAAATAATAGTGTTCATGGCAACATGGCATTCAACAATCTCCAGATGAAGAAAACTTTTCTCCTGTCCTTTTCCTCCTTAATCTTCAACACTTATCTCCTTTAAATTTAGTCTTGCTTCTCAGCTTCTAGAATGAAGTCCTACAGGAAACAATTACTATTCACACTCTTCAGAGAATGTACAGTATACTTGGCAAAAATAATGAGAGAGGAAAGGAAAATTTTCATATATACAAGAAATATTCAACAATAGGTTAGTGTTTATAAATCTGAGCAGATCTATAAAGACAAAGAAAAGTCAAGATTTCCTTTTTGCACCATTTTATTTTACCATGGAAAAAAATTGTATCCTGTTAATTTTTGTCATCAAGGACTATTTTGGTTTCCTCTTATGTGTGTTAATGGAAATAAATACTTCCCCACATCATAACAACTTATTGTATGAAAACTAACTGTTCCAAACAAGCCTCATTTAAACATTTTTTTCCTAAATAATACAATATAAGATAATAGGATTTAATTATTTTTCCTGAAAATATACTTGCTGAAGAAATATAGGAAAAGATAACTAGTAAGTTTGACAACCAACAGACATATTAGCATATTAAAGATCATTTTGAACTATGAGACTGTATAAACAATTAAAGTGCCATACTTGCACTGTTGTCATAACAACAAAAATAAAGATAACATGGAATGTATGTAAAAAGAATTTCAAAATATTTGAAACAAAAATTTGTCTGCAGCTTAGAAGAACTACTGAGCTCCCTTCTTATGCACTTGGTTGCAGATGCAGGCAAAAAACCTTTTAAAGTGAAAAACAGTACTTTTTTTTTTTTTTAATGGTGATTGGCTTGACTAATTATAAATTTATCAAGAAACTTTACTGCCCACTCTGTAAAAGACAATGATCCAACTTTCCAGATTGTCCCCAAGTCAGCTGTCAAGGGCTGGCTGTGGAAACTCAAGTACAGACTAACTATTTATATTGATCAAGATCTGGACAGAAAAAAAAAAGGAACTTCATGCAAACTTCAGTGTGTTTTAAAATGAGATTAAATTGAGGCAACTCTGCACCACCTTTACTGGTAGTGAGTCTCATTGAGGAGAACCTTTCACACCCATCTTGCTGTTTTACAACTTGTTTTTCAAAGAGAAGAAAGTTTGCAGAGAAATGAGCAGAGGCTGCAATCATTTTACTCTCACCAAGTATATATATTTAAGATGTCAGTGACAATCTTGTAGTGCCACAATATGCTTAGGATACAATCAGGAACACAAGAACAACAAAATATTTTCCAACATGCCTACACATCCTTATGCAAAAAACCCCATGGCTGGAAGAAAGATTTATCATTGATCAATATAGTTTTTCATAAATTATATTGTGAAATAAATTATATTTTAATGTAGTTTTCAGTATATCGGCATCTATATATCCTTATTCAGTAAACATACCTATATATGTGTATATCTATATTGTAGTATTTCCCACGAGATTAGATGGCCACCAATGGCAAAAGTAAGAGTATGGCTCTCTAGCACCGGGTGGGATATTACAGCTTTTATTCTCAAGTCCTGCTCTGCTTGCTGGAAACCTTTCCCGATCACTCGCCGATGCCAGAGTGTGGTGGCCCCTCCTGTGTCGGGGCTTTTTCCCCCAGGGGGCAGGGCCCAGAGGCACCACTCAATAAGGGATAAAGTGGGAGGGGAACAGGGTTAGGTTACATTTCAGTGTGGGGGATGGGCACTGCTGGGCAAGGACAGATCGCATGATACATAGAAAAAACATTACAAATCCGATGAAATATAAACCAAATTAATGCATTACAACAATATATAGTATGGATGTGGCTGATCATATGGAATTTTGAATTAGTGCAGTTCTACTATCATTTTCTGACTAAATTAAACAAAAATAAATTAAAACCTACATGACTTCACAGAACAATGTAACTGTCTCTAATGAATGTCTTCTCTAGTTGTCAGCACAGTTTTCATACATAAATAACAGCATCTCTGTACAACTGAGCTAGTCAAGCATGCAGTGGTGGGTGGACTGCTTTGAGATCAAAGCTGCATCTCTAAACACAGAGCAAAGTACTGACTTCACAGTTTTCGCAGTTATTATGACAAATTACTCATAAGCTGATAGATGTAGATTTAGGATGTATGATATTAAAAAAACTTGCAACATTTAAAATGACATTCAGACTCCTAACACATGTACCTGCCTAAGGTCACCCTCTGGCTAGTATTTGAAGGTTGAAAAAAAGATTAAGTACATTGGTTTGCCCACTGATCAAAATCACACTATTGAGAAAGTGATCAAGTTCAACTTTTGAACAGATCACTTTCTTAAAATAGCAAAAAAAACCTCTGTGTCAAAATAGCAACATGAAAGTTTTGCCCAAGGCTGGGTAGATCTTTACAGGATGAACATCTTATGCTTAATGAAAAAGTGATGCACAGAGGAAATAAAAGTTGGATATCAGAATTGCTATTAGACATGATCACTAAGGTTACTAGCAGAAAGAAAAAAAAAATCTAATGCATTCTGAAAACCCTTTTTCCTATTTTTTTTCAAAATGAATGAAACATTCAGAATGATATTTCTATTATACCTACACTTAAGAAAATGCACATAAAGAAAACTCCTCCCTGTAACTGCCAATGAAATGCTACATCTGAGCAATAACACCACCCATAACTTCTGGTGTGGATTTAAGACAACGTGAATATCCCTTAAAAGTCATTACATGTTTTGAAAAATGTCACTGTGTATCTGTGCCTCACTGAGCATTGTATTAGTCCTGTCCCTGAAGGTGTTACCATAGGGGCAACATAACTGACGATATTCAGAATCTGCCACTTTTTCTCAGTGTCTTCAAGGAAAAGATAGCTCTGATTTTGTTTTGCATAGAAGGAGAAAAACATCCTAAATTTCTATTATTTACGTGGAAGATATAACCATATTTAGGGGGAAAAAATTTGAATATTCACTATTGGTAAAATTTCCTGCCTAAAGACTCTCTATCCAATTTAGCACCAGCTGCTACACAATGAAAGTGTGAAGTAAAGCCAGCCTTCTGAAATTTGTGTAAGTGCTTTAACCAGTAAAGTGTTAAGTAGTTACTTATAGAAACAAATATCAAATCAAGTAACACAAAGCAATATTACAAGTAAGTATTTAAAAATTAATGAGCTTTAACTTATTTTTGGCTCACTGTAAAAGGTCCTGTAATTGTTCATGTAAAAAAACCCTTCATGTCGTTTCTAGAAGTATTTCTGTACTTACACACTGACAGGAGAAAAACACTGTTCTTCATGGGACCTGTCACAAATAAGTCCTGTAGATTCAATCAGCCTCTGCAGCCTGATTATATATGTCCTCAAGGATGTCTGCAAACTCTTTATTCACTCTGATAGGCAAGAGGCTGTATCAAAACACCTACAACACAATGAATTGCTTGGCCTAGTCTCTGAAGAAATCTTGAGGTTGAAAAAAATTAATAAAACTTACTTTAAAAAATATATCATTAAGCAAAACCTTACAACTAACTGTTTTCTCCAGCACAGAAGCAGAATAAGGTGTTCTGGTCTTTACATTAATATTAGGATGTAGATAAGTTCATACTCCTGTTCTTCAAGCGCTGCAACATCTCAAGTGACAGTGGCAGTAGAAACTACCTTCCCCTTAATTAGGAAAAGATTTGCAAATATGAGGTTGAAGAAGTTAGCCTTCATCTAATCACCAGTTTTATAGGTTCTCAATGAAAAATAGGAACACTTCTGCATGTGTGCTGCAATGGCATTTTCCCTGTAAAATAGTGGAAGACATTTGAGCAAGAATGGAGTCATTAAATATACTTATTTTTCATCTATAATTTAAACAAAAGCAAAAATAAATTAGAAGGTCACCTGGAGATGTGACAGTTCATGTTCAAGCTGACTCTTCTGTGGTGTAATGTTGTGTATAAGACAGAAAGGTGAGTCAGGGGAAAAACATTGAATGCAAGTTTACAATATTTAATTTTAGAACATGTTCCTGTAATAAACTCTAAAAGGAACCTGAGAACATATTTGTTTCTAACTTTATGCCTCTTGCGTATCATTTTCTGCTTAGCAACAATTACTGCAGATATTGTCAGGTTTTGTCAAAAAAACCCAATAAAAACTATTTCAAGTATGAAAATTTCATAATAAGGGAAGGTCAAGTCTCAGATTCAAAGTATTTACATGATGGCTCAATTTTCATGATGAAAAACATTAACACTAAAGAATTTATCCTTTACATTTTGCTGGCCACAAAGGTTTCTATTCAACATATCCTGGAGACCTTTCTCAATATAAATAAGTAATAGCTAGACACAGGGTATTTTTCTCCAGCTAATAGAGAGCTCATGCAATAAAGCAGTTTGTAAATCATTCTCTGAAATGGGGAGCTTTGTAACTTTTGTCGAAACAGGGCAGGAAAAATAAAATTGTGTGTATTTTCATAGAGAAACGGCAAAAGGAGTGGATGTGGAACATTCAGTATGTACTGCTGACACTGTTTAAGTGCAGGAGATTTTTGGAATCTGGTCATTGAGAATGTCTTGAATAAATTACTTCCATTAATCAATTGTTAAGAATTGGTATGTAAATTACTATGCAAACTTAATTAGCTGCTTCTCTATTTTCAGTATCTAAAAACCCCCCACTTTAATAATATACATCCTTTTTTTTTCCCTCTCTTTTTTTTGTACAGCAAGTTAAAGGAATTATCTTTGTTAATATTTGATTTGGCACAAAAAAAATATTAAGGTAACCATGACAACAGTGTCAGTAGCAATATATCAGCTGAATTACAATAATGACAATATGTAAGCAATGGAATGTGAGCCTTTAAGGGAAAAGCGTGGTCCAGCCCAGGGTAACTATTATGAGCATTCCCTGGCTTATGCTTTCTTTCATTTATGATAAAAGCCTTTATTCCCAGAGGTGCTGCATGTAATCGAGCTTTTAACAAAGTGGGATGTGTCAGAGAAATGTATAACAGCTATTCAAATTCATGTAGATAAGAAAGAACTCTCTGAGCCAGAGTTTTATGTTTTTGATATAAGCCATTGTGGACTGAAGAATTCTATGCTGTAATAGTTGTAGTATTTGAGTAAATTCAGATTAGTCAGCAATTTTATTAAAATATACGTTGGTCTTTCAGAAATACCCTTAATAGTCAAACTTCTAAGTCTCAGGAAAGCAAATACTTGAAAGAGCTTCCTAACACTGGAAACAACATGAAGTGAGGCCCAAGCTCTTTGGTCTGTGTCCCACCGTTCCCCAGTCCATGGAATTCCCTGATAATTTGTCTTGTTCAGCTTGGAGAAGATTGAGGGCAGTCTGCAACATCTTGAAGGACAGTGGAGGAAGGGTGGTGATCTCTTCTGTCAGGTGACCAGAAGTAGGACACAAGGGAGAAGAATGAAGCTGGATCAGGTGAAGTTTAGACTGGAATGAAGGAAAAGGTTGTTAACTAAGTGGGTGGGAACAGCATCAAGCCTATCCGAGTTCAAGCAGCATCTGGATGATGCTGCCAGTCATATGGTTTAGTTCTATGTAGGTCTGAGAATAACAGGGAGTTGGATTCGATCTTTATGGGTCCCTTCCAACTTGAGAGATATGCTATGATTCTATGTTTGCTTTCATGGGCTCACAGGGGAAAGGACATGACAAAGAGTCTTTTGTGGATTTTAATATTTTTATTTTTGACTGCTTTGAATGCATGGTTTCAGCATCACCATAGAGTAATGAAACACAATTTATTAAATTTCAAAGACATCTCTCTTTTCTTTCTTTTTAAGTAGAGAAAAGGTGTCCAGCTTAATATTGTCTTCAAATTTTTATAGCCATCTCTAAATGGGTTGCAACATATTACCTGAGTCTGATTGTTCATGATTGTTCATTATTGTGGAAATAGCTAGAGCATAATTGAGATAAAAAATAACCTTTTTTTTTTTTTTGTCATCTAGCTAGTCCAAACTCTACACATAGAGGAAGAGTGGTTTTGTCCTACCAAGGTAATGGAACTGAATGGTCTGGTAGAAAAGAGGACACTATTCTGCAGGGGAGCAGAAGACTCTAAGTTGCCTCCATCCCATGCTCTGACCCATCCTTCTCATCAGTCACACAAACACACGTACATGCCCATCCCATCCCGACTGAGCACAACCTCTCGCTTTCAGACAAGGGGAGTCTTCTCCCTTTTCTGCATAGATGAAGATGAAGATGGGCAACACACAGACACCTGCACAGACTAAATTCTACTTTTGAGCTGCCCTGAAACAACTTGAAATCACTGCAAGCACTGTTAATTAGAAGGTCAGTTAAGTAATTAATATATCTCCAGCTTTTGACCTACAACAAAACAAAATAAGAATGAAGGCATAGCTAAGAATTGTATATGATTACTTGCCATCCAATTCAAGGCACTTGCTGAACAAAATACACAATATTATCTAAAAATAGTCCTATGTCAAACAAAAATTTCCTAGTTTTCATAATGGAAACCCAAAGCTTTAGAACATAACAATAATATTTCTGGGTTTGAGAAATTTTATGGTCTTGCTTTTTGTAAAGATTTTCTCATCATGCTTTACCAGCTTATGTTGGGGTTATATAACTTTAGTATGCTTATAGCATGGAAAGAGACTAAACAAATTAATTAATGTTGTATTATGAAAATACTTTGTATATAAAAATAGAAAATTTGATGGGAACAAGCTATTAACATTCTGAAAGAAAATCATGGAACTTCAGCTGCAGCTTATATACAGAAGATAATACACAGGGCTGATCTTTCTATCACATTTTAAAGGATTTTCTGAAGTTATTTCCAGATTTTTTTTGCTACCTTGCAATTGACTGCAGGCCATTCCTTCAGAGGAAGTCTCTAGAGTTAAGATTAAAACCCGCCACCAACAGTAACAAAAACCCCCTATGACTCCAGTCAAAGGGGTTTCTCCAGCTTTTATCTGACCATTTTTCAATACTTTCTTTCAGCCTAAATGACATTAGTGCTAGACTAATTTGAAGACCACCCCCTCTTCCATCTTCTACTTAAACCTCTTATAGGCACTTGGACCAATAAACAAGATGACTCAGAGCAGTTTTCTGCTTTCTTGGTGCAGGAGTGATTGTCTGTGGGAGTGTGCATTCATGCATGAGAAAGGGAAAAATAATCCCAGAAAAGGAGGAAGAGTATTAAAGGGAGTAAGATGCATCAAAATGGCATTAAAGAATTTCAGCTCCAAGAAAGTTCGCTGGAGACTGAAATGTAGATGATGTTATCCAGGCTCATCTATACATAACAAAGCTTATAAATATGCAGTTCAAATATTGTATTTAGTTACAAACTATGGATCTTCTGTGTGAAACAAATAAAACAGGATGGCTGAGGGGCCAAATCCTCCCAAAAAGGAAGACACACCAGTTTTAATTCTCTAGCAATCTTCAGTAAAGTATAATACACACAAGAGTGTTTACTACTAATGCTCCTGGTTCTGCATTTTTAGGCAACAAAGACAGTCAATATTCCAGACTCCAGAGGAGAAGATGAAGTTCCCTCAGCAAATAGTAACTGGAACTATAGAAAATACAGGTATGGAGAAGCAACACAACAGAGCTCAGTATTTAGATTTATTAGCCCTCCGGAGATGGATGTTCTTTGTTGCATACTTGAGCAAGACACATTTTTTCTTTTCCTTCACCCTACTCAGCTGTCTAAAACCAAGGATTACTTTCTCACATTTAGTTCAAAGTACAGGTCAAAAGACTCACCTTTTTAGTTTAGTAAGCATGTGCAAACAGACTAGGCAAGTTAATACATGGGAAAAGGAGAGCTCTTTCTCTAAATGAATTTGCTGAAGGTAGCTGAAGGT
Organism: Hirundo rustica; assembly: GCF_015227805.2. Taxonomy (NCBI): domain Eukaryota; kingdom Metazoa; phylum Chordata; class Aves; order Passeriformes; family Hirundinidae; genus Hirundo; species Hirundo rustica. The sequence continues at coordinate 31,406,960 of NC_053454.1, forward strand.
AGCAGGGAGGAAAGAAAGAGTGGGCATTTAGGGACACATGAAAATTAAAAAAAAAAAAAAAAACCAGAAACACAAATCACAGAGGCTTTACATTAATTAGGTGAACATATCCAGATACTTTAAAATGCTTGTGAATAGCTCTTAACCTTTCCCCAGGTCAGAGGCATTTTAACATTTTAACGTTTCTGGTAAGACGTTTTAAGATTCCTTTATACCATATATCCATATGCTTTGCAATGTGATATGCTTCCTTTTGATTATTAGCATTGAGTTTATATTTTGTTTATATTAGTATAAATTTCTCAATTTCTTACAAATTCTTTCTACTCCATTGGATCCACTGCAAGCTCTCTCTAGTTTTTCTCTTTCCATCATTTTTTATATCTGCTCTTTTAGCTTCACAGAATTTCACCTTCTCTTTCTACTGTACCTAAAAGGTCAGTTCTTCTAAGAGCATAGCACTCTCGTATGTTTTGCTTTGGGTTTTTCTTTTGCAAGAAATATCCAAAATATATATTTGCATCAATATAAAAAGATTTTAAAGACTATTGCCAAGGAAAGGGGTTTGGGTGGGTTTTTTGGTTGTTGTTTTGGGGTTGGTTTTTTGTTGGGTTTTTTTTTTTTTTTTGGTTGGTTGGTTGGTTGGTTTTGTTTTTTTTTTTTTTTTAATGATTCATGGAGAAGAAATAATGTTAAACTGTGGAAAAAGGACATGATATTTTGAGGCAGTGTCACCGTGTTCCATTGTCCTCTAGACGGAGTGACAAACTCTGGGATAAAGGGAGGTCAGTTGGAGAAAAAAAGAAAGGGGGCACCTCCTTTATTCCCGATGTATCATCGTGTTCCATCTCATATTTAATATCTACTAGGTTTTTTTATTTATCAGAAGCACTGCATAAACTCTAACTGAGAACTACTATTGTGAGTAAGGTGAGCAGAAGTCATTTCACACTGCAGCTCAAATGGGAATTAGGAGAACACATCAGGAACTTGATAATCGAAGTGGGTTTGTTTTATAGCATTTCATTATGTTTACTGGAACAATCAGGTTTCTTGAGATTCTTGATATTTCATATTTAACACTTAATATAATTTGATGCTTAAGAGATAAAGTATTACATGGTGGAATAAGTTTATCTAGAATTCTGTTTAAACGTATATTTTTACATGCTAGATATTAATATTTATACATCTGTATTGCCATATATTGCCCAATTGTTTAAGCCTTGATTTGGTATGGAGTCAAGACTGCTGTAACAATATTCTTTATGAGTATTTCTTCTCCTTCAAGTTAAAATATTTGGTATTTCCTAATCTGCTATTAATTTAGAGAAATTTTGAAACAGGAAAAAAATATAAAATGTATTTTACAGATATATAATATATACATATGCATACAAAACTGAGATAAAATCTTCCTGATTGGAGAAGAATTTTTGGACATAGAAAAGTTTATGAACTGAATTAAATCTACAAAGCTGCAACTCTAAACTGCAAAGGAACCAAGAATTATTTTAGCTACAGGAAACATTTGACATTCATTATTTCTGTCATATCCCACCATTGTTGTCCTTTTCAAAGAGCTCAGAAGAATTCGTATTCATAATGATAGTCTGAATGACCTTATTCATAAAAATAAAAACACAGAAGAAAAAAGAAAGCAAATATCATGTTTTCTGTGCTCAAGACTTTTGTAATACAGGAAGGAAAAAGAACACATTGTGATGCAAGAAATATCTCTGTAATAAGATGGGTTACAGAAAAAGATTTTTTCTCTTTTTTTGTAGTCATTCAGCAGTATACAGCCATAGAGTCAGCTGCTTCAGGTTTAGATTTTTTTGGGTATTTTTTTAATCCAGTGATCATGGAAATACGTATGTGATGAGGACTTCTTTCAAACTATAGGGCCATTTTATTTAAAGGGGAACTAGATTTTAATAATAAAAAGTCAACCAAAAAAGGTTTCTTAATGAAGTATATTTCTACAGAATTAGGTTTGTACTCATTTATTTCATAAAACTATCTCTATTTTTTGTTCTTTTCAGAGTATTAGTTGTCCCAATTCATGAATTTTACTTATTAGGAAGTGCATGAATTACTGCCATTTATTTTAAAATTCTGTTTTAAATACTATTTCCAGCCCCCTAACTAGGTTAGGAAATGAGTGAATTTATTTCCCTTTAGGGTCTGAAACTTTCTAGCAGACTTCAAATGAAAAACGTAAAGAGATCTCAACAAAACAGGACTTTACTGCAATAAAACTACTTGTGTAAGAAGCATTGTAAAACATTACCTGGACTGAGGTTGGTACCTCCACTTTACTCATTAAAATAGAATTAAAAAAAAAAAAAAAAAAAAAAAAAAAACACCACAAACAAACAACAAACAAAGCCTACCAACACGTATATATCTTTCTCTTTCACTGGTATTTTGTCTGTTGCAATAACTATGTTCTTAAACCTGGAACTTTTTACCTCTTTGCATTAGAATGACCTTGGGTACATAAGAGACATTATAATATTCTGATTAACTAATATTATTTGCAGTTTCAGAGCACTGTAGCATCATTTAGTTCAATGAAAATATTATTACATATAGCAGTTACAAATCAGACTCGGATCATGACTCAGTGACTTCTTTTATAAGCAAAACCCTCCACTTTTCCATTTTGTCAATGTGTAAATTATTCCTTTCCAAGGAAGGCTATGTACTAAACTAAGTAATGCATTGTTCAGAAAATACGCCATTCAAGAATGTGGTTTTTCTAAATCAGCAGGAAAAATTTTGCAGCTCTGCATGTCAAGAGCTTTATCTCAAAACAAGCTTTAGGCACTCAAGTGATTCCTGTTGAATGGGAGGAAACTTGCAGAAACCATCTTGGCTATTAATTTAAGCCCCCCCATCACACCAGTCAGAATGAGCAGAAATTGAGTGAAGGTAGTCCTTTTAAATCACTGCCTTTAAATGCAAGCCCCTCAGTAGCTCCTGTACACCACTAGAAGAAACCACAGGTATTAGCATATGCTTAGGAAATTTGCTGGATGTGAATGTCATGTTGATTGCTGAGGGGTAGCTTTTTTTATTTTTCATTTCACCACAGAGGCAAAAGCACTAACCTCTGAGAACTTCCTAAAGGCAACTCAGAATTTAACACATTGATAATAAAGCTTAGCTAAAATTTAGATTTTGAAGAAATATTCAGAAACAAGAATTCTTTTAAATGCCTTGTCAAAAGTTGAATTATCCAATATTAATCATCGCTTCTATACTGAGACAGGGGGAAGGTTTCGCCATTTAATCTGTGAAGTTATCAAAGAGAACCTGGATAAACAGAATCCCTTTACAGTGTGTTAATGTCTATTTATATTTTCATCCTTGTTTCCCATTTGCACTGTCTGCCTACATTTCCACCGTGATCCCAAAATAAAAATTTCTATTTGGTAGTCACTTTCAAACCAAATTAAAACCCAACAATTCCTACAGTTTCATTAAAAATTATCAAAAAATTATCAGTGGAAAATAGGCTTCCAAATTATTGACTCTTCCACAAGTTAAGCAAAATGCTGCTGTGTTATTTCATCTCTATGAGACATCACAAAACCAGCTTGGGAAAGAGCAGATATATGAAGCAGGGAGATGCATTATATGATATTCCAGCCCCAGTAAACAGTTCAGTCATGACATAACAAAACTTGGGAAATTAGGTGTTATAAATTCTAGTATGCACAAAGCTCTTTGGAGATTAATTCTTTTCAGTGACCCTTAGTTTTACCAGGTTTTGTCACTTAGCTCTACTGGTAAATGTGATGTATTATAAATACTATGTTAGCTTAGAATTGAATGCCTTTAGTGTTTCAGTGACATTATCCTAGGTGATTTCCTGATTTAAAAACAAATGAACAAGTGCTTCAACAGGCATTATAGTTTACATTTATGCTGGAGAACCACATACACATTTGTAACTGCACAAAGTGGAGCACACTGCACTACCATAGCTAAAAATATATACATTAGAAATAGTGTACATGGAAGTGTATTGTTTCAAGGGAAGGCAAAGCAAATAATTACTCAGGCAGACTTAGCGTGGGACCTCTGTACTGTCCACTACAGTCAGTTCAAACAGCTTCATCACACTTTCTTTCTACCCAGCTTACCACTCTCCATTGTGTATCGTGTCAGCCTTTCATTCACTATAATACCACCCTGAATACTCCCCACAGACATTTCTGTGCTCTTTTTGCAACTGCCACTCAAGGAGGAAACAACCTTTGGGCATCCACAACATCTCTACTTTCTCTTCTATCAAAATTCATGTGTACATTGTCACTTACAAACATGACTAGTCTATTCTGTACTCATAGCTGTCTTGCTGTTAATTTGCATTAATTATTTCCTTCCACCAGTGACAAAAGTATCCTTGCATTCATTTAGTTCAATCCTTTAGTTCCCTATGTATACAGCTTCTAGCATAATAAGGTCAGGAAAGATGAGCTGGCCAGGGTAAAAAAAAAAAAAAAAAAAAAAAAAAAAAAAAAAAAAAAAAATCAATTAAAACAAACCCCAATGCTGTACTTGTTCTCACACCCAAACAACTGACTGATTGCATGTATCCATACTCACATCACTACACTGTTATGTGCATGAGAACAATACCACTCAAGACAAAATGACCATTTACTATTCCAGAAATGAATGTTTGCATAGATGCAAGGGGGTTTTTTGGCATCTAAGGTGGTCTATTTTATCAAAGACCTTTTTCCAAGGTCCATTCTTATTTGTTTTTCACCTTTCCTTTTTTTTTCCATTCATGAACCATCATCAACAGCCTAAAAATAATTGTTGTTTTTGTCAGAGAAAGAGAGACAAAGAGAAGGAAGGATCCAAAATAGCTTTTAACTGTTCTGCCATCAGCCATAGTCAGCATGGATTCAGTAAAGGTAAATCATGTTTGACCAACCTGATTGCCTTCTTTGATGAAAAAGTCTGCTGGGATGATGAGAAAGAGAGCAATGCCTCAATTTCAGCAAGGTTTTTGACACTATCTCTCACAACATCCTCATAGGCAAACTCAGGAAGTGTGGACTGGAGAAATGAACAATTGAGGTGGATTGTAATCAGTGGAAGAGGGTCTAGTTGGAAGCCTAGTGGTGTCCCACAGGGTTCAATAGTGGGCACAGTGCTGTTTTATTTATTCATCAATGATTTAGATGAAGGGGCAGATGCCTCCTCAGCACATTCACTGATGACACAAAGCTGGGAGGAGCAGCTGATATCCCAGAGGCACAACCCTTCAGAAGGGCTTCAATAGGTTGAAAAGTTGGGCAGAGAAGAACCATCTGAAATTCAACACAGGCAAAAGAAGGATCCTTCACCTGTGGAGGAATAACCCCACATACCAGCAGAGGCTGGGGTGACCTGCTGGAAAGCAGCTCTGCAGAGAAGGACCTCAGGGTCCTGGTGGACAGCAAGAGGTCCATGAGCCAGCAGAATGTCCTTGAGGCCAAGAAGGCCAGTGGGATCCTGGGGTGCATTAGGAAGGACATTGCCAGCAGGCTGAGGGAGATGATCCTGCCCCTCTACTCAGCCCTGGTGGGGCCACATCAAGAGTGCTGTGTACAGTTCTGAGCTCCTCAGGACAAGAGAGACATGAAGATCCTGGAGCAGCTCCAGCAGAGAGCAATGAAGATGATCAAAGGACTGGAGCATCTCTTACAAGGGCAGACTGAAAGAGCTGAGCCTGCTCAGCCTTGAGAAGAGACATCTGAGTGGGAACCCCATAAGTGTCTGTCAGTGTCTGAAGGGAAGGTGCCAAGAAGATGGATCCAGGCTCTTCTCAATGGTACTGAGCAGTAGGAAGAGACAATGGACAGAACTGATGCACAGGAAGTTCCATCTGAATATGAGGAAGAACTTCTTTACTATGCAGTGACCCTGCAATGGAACAGATTGTCCAAACACTTTGTGGAATCTCCCTCTCTGGGGATATTCAAGAACCCTCTGGACACAATCCTGTGCCCTGTGCTCTAGAATGACCCTGCTTGAACAGGGAGGTTGGACCAGATGAGCCACAATTTTCCCTTCCAACCTCACCCATTCTGTGATTCTCCTTCTGCTCTTGTTTCTACTCTGTGCATAGTGATCAAAAACTACCAGAACAGGCATTTTACACAAGCAAGTACATTCTGACAGTGTTTCCTGAGAGACACAATTCTTAAAAAATGAGATAACAGATTCCTGAAGAAATTGTAATTAAAAAACACAAAACTTGTGATTCACCACCACTGAGATTAATACAGGTAAAGCAGGCAGAGAAGGATTTTTTATATATCTCCACTGTTATTCTTCATTAACTATAGTATAAGCAGCCTAGATATAGAAAGAGAAGAACAGTTCAGAAAATACTCAATCATCAGCATATGAAGTTCAAATCCATATATTTAAATGAGAGAGACTGGTTGTAATGGCAGCAATTTTTATATTTTTTTCTGCAATAATATCAAGGTTGCTACAAATGTTTTCTACTCTTATCAGCTAGACAAAAATGTCTCTACTAGCAACACCTCCTCTTCTAATCCTTAGTTTCATCGTTACTTAATAAAGCAAGAATTTCAGGATGCAAACATGATTGAATAAGGTAAGAAAATGTAAAGAGACACATTAATTTTTCCCTTCTTTTGTTTTCTGAAATCTTAATGCTGTTAATATCCAACAATTATTTATGTCATTAAATTCCAAGACATGGCTACAACCTCAATTTCAGGAAGTCCCTAAAATGTGATTAGTCTAGGCACATCTTCTCTGATTCTTTTAAGCATCTGTTGTTGTCTGCCCACTCCCAGACATGTGAAATTTGCTGCATGTCCTTATAGTGTGATTCATTACAGACTTTATTATGAACTCAGGACCCAGAGATTTCATCAGTGACCTTGAATTTTTACTTTCCCAGTTCCTTCCATCCCTATTCCTCACCAGAAGACATACAGTATCTTCACTTTTGTGTCAGCTTTCAGGAAGTACCAGAGGATGCTTTTCTCTCTCTGGCTCACTGCTGTTTGCTTAAAGCCTATGTGACTAGTTCCATCTCTACAGGAAGGTAAATATATCTAACAAGTCTTGGCAATGAGTTAAGACAGAGTCTTGCATGAAAATTCTTCTTTATAAAGCTTTTCAAAAACCTTTGTAAGCTTTTCTCTGATATGTGTTCATTCTTACTTTGACACCAAAATTAACAGTTGTTAATAAAAACAAATTGTGGGGAAATTAACTGGAAAACCTGACACTTTAGTGACTAAATATTATGAATTCCCTTGGCATCATATTTTTCATTTATATTTTTATTTCATGAAACCTGAAGGGAGTATTTTTTAGTCTTTTGCATTCATTATTTTAATGTCAACTCTAGGAAGCCTGTGTTTTGCATATTCAAATCTTTGCATTCCTTAAGAATGCCTTTATCTACTCTTATGTTGCCATAACACAATTTAACTTTGATGACATTATGAAAACAAACTCTGAAATTTAGGAAGCAAAAAGGAACACAGTCATTTTAACAGAAGACTGCAACAAAAATAATGCTGTCAAAGTACTTTTTTACAAAAATTGCATTGCTTCCTATTTATTATATTAATTCACACTAATTTTGAAGTACCAGAAAGATGAAAACTCAACAAACGAAAACAAGCCCCACCCCCTAAAAAAAGATTCCTGGAGTTCACTATGACTCAGATCAGGCCAGTATGGAATCTAAAGGATGATTTAATCAGAAACATACACACACATAAAAAACCAACCAACCAACAAACAAACAAAGAGCTTGTTAAATTCACAGTTAAAAAATTAACTGTGGTATTCACCTTTTTTTCAGGTAGACATTAATATTTCTTAGATATTTTTCAAACCTCATACTGTTTTCTTTGACGAGGAAAATAAAACAGAGACAGGCTGGGGATCTACATGAACAAGCAATATTTTTCCAGTAGACTGGGCACATTATAAAGCTTTTAAATTACACTGTTAATCTTAACAGAAACTCAGCATGGCCAAGGTTAGAAGAGACTGCTAGAAGTCATCTGGTCCAACCCCACTGCTCCCAAAGCTGCTTGCCCATGACTGTGACCAATAGCACCCCTCAGGAAAATTTCTATTTAACTTTATCTTATAGCTGGCAGCCAGAAAGCACAGCCTGTTGTGACCTGGGTTTAAAACCTCAGGGTAAAGGCACTATCTTAGTAGGATGAATTCCATGGACCATATACACATGCACTTGTATAGAAAAAACAGTTTGATTTTACTTGTATAAATATGGTCAAGAAACTGACATGTATAAAAGTACTTTATCTAAAGAATGCTATTTAATTTGGCCTTACCCTCCCTTTATTGAAGAAACACCAGCTTTGTATTTGTTTCAAGACTCCCAGCTATGCTTGCTCATGGCACAAGCAGTTTATGTGATTACATATTTTGTCAATAGAACCTTGTGTCATTCACTGCATTCAGTGGACAAAGAGGAAAAATTAAAGTTAAAAGCACAATCAAAAATCAAATGTGTCTTGGTTGTCAAGTACTTAATTTTATAAACCAAATAATATTCCTTAACAGAACTTTCAAACATACAATATATTTTCATAATCTAATAGGCATTACAGATTAGGGTGCCTGACATTTAAAATTCTACTCTCTCTACTGTCTGTAGTTATTAAGTCTTAAAAAGAGCTTGAACTCAATACTTGTTCACTGTGGTCCAGCAGGATGGTGTTCAGCATTTTTTCCTTGCTTTGTTGTAATCCAGTGAGTTCCCTCTCCCATCAGTAGCAAGAAGAACACTATCATGTTTTCTCACTAGCATGATTTTTTAACACATTATTAGATCAGGTATGCTGAATTTGAAATGTCTTAACCCACAGTAAATACACAAACTAAGCACTGTAAGGAAAGGGAAGACTAAGACAAAATATATACATGCAGTCACACAAAGCCAAGAGAAAATTTATATTACATTGTTTTAGAAGCACATTTGCCTTCAGAAAAGAAAATTGACATTTCCTAAAAATAACACTTAGCATTTAAAATATTGATGAGAATATAAAAAAAAATCCTATGTGATCTATTCAAATGATTTGAAGTCTCAGTTTGGGTTTGCACAAACTACTCTACATTGTGGCTTGAATTTAGGATGCCCTCAGGCTGAAGTGCCTGGAGCAGACACAAAGACCTGATGGCTCCTGAGAGCCAAGCTAGAATACACCTGGAATCCTGTAGGCTTGGGAGCTGCTGCTTTATTTTTTAGTGGTTTTTTTTCATATACCTAGGAGGCAACAATGTTCTAATATAAAAGTCTTCTCTTGACCATTGTCTTAAAACTTGTCAGAGTATGCCTGAAAACCTTGTTTTGCAGAGACAAGGTGCATGACAAAGTAGAATTATTTGCAGTACAAGTCAATAGTCAATTAGTAATATTAGATGTTGTGAACCAATTACAAATAATGGTTTTGAAAAGTTTTGCCCACTGGAGACATGAAGTCCTGCATTATAATGGAGAACACCCATGACTAGTCTCAAAGCATAAAACTCCCTGGCCAAAATATTTTCAACAATTCTCCCAAATCTACCTAGGGATATCATTCAGTAATGTATCCGTGAAAGATCCTAGAAAAACTATTCCTTTGACTTCTGTGTAATACTGTCATAGACCCTTCCTATGTGGACAGTGGTTTGACATTAACTAGTTCATAAAGTGTAAATCTTCTTGCTACTGATGTGCAAAATTCTCCACCTATTAATTATTTTGCACAGAAGGATTAGCTTCAAATTTCTTATAATGAAGAAACACTAAAACCTCATCTTTTGAGGTCTGTAACACCAGACACTAGTATAAGTCAGTCTTTCAATTATTAGTAAAATGCATTATTTGTCTGCATTTCACATCTCAATGTTTTCAATGTTTATCAGTAGATAAGAGCCTGGAGAGTTTGAAAAGATGTGCTGCAGGGCATCAGACATCCTCAAAGTTAGGAAAACATTTTTCCTTGGGCTGTTTTGACTTGGTATCATCTTTCTTTCTGCAGTGCAGGAGTTTTTTAAAACATTAAAGTTGTTGAGAATGAATTGGTTGGTTCATTATCCTCCTTTGGTTCAGATGCATGCCTGTCTCACCACCCTTCTCTGTAAAATTTTAGGCATAGACAGATTCTTGTGGGGCAGAAATTCTCCTTCCCTTTTCCCTTGTAAATCCTGATGTTGTTAACCATGTTCTCTGTGGGAGGCAGCCCCTTAGTTCATTTTGAGTGCTGCAATCCAACCAGATTTCATCCTTTAACTGATGAAATTATATATGTAAATATATATATATATATATATAAATAATAATAATGTAAATTGAAAATAAAAAAAATCTAGTTCTACTATTCTGTGATTGTAATGGCTCAGGTTCAACAGTTGTTGGTTTTATTCAGCCAAAATAAACCTACCTCAGTAGTGATCTGAAATTTTACAACTACTGTTGGAGACCTCAATAAAATATTCTTCTCTTATACTTATGCAAGTAGGCAACTTTAAAAGTGGAGAAAAAAGTCATGTTCAGTATGAAATGTCTTTTCTAATAAGCTTTGCAAGGTTGCATACTACATAAATATATTTGAATTGACCTATTGATGAAATAGTCTTCCTCAATTTAAATACTTTAATTTATTAAACATGTCACAGAACTCAAGATTATAGGTATCCAGGCAAAATTGAAGCATTCCATTAAAATACATTTGCTTTTCATAGTTTTAGCTAAAAATTATCTTTATGAATTTTCTATTATTTTACCGCATTATAAATGTCTTTACGGCTTCTCAAATCTAAGTTAACTTGAATTATTTAAGTTTTACCACTGTTACAGGTCACAAATAATTTCTCCTGGAAATTTTAAACAAAGTATCTATGCTTTTCCTATGTCCTAACTGTTTGTATTTTGAAAGAGTAATTGCCCCCTCAAATTATCTGATAAACAAGGTACAAAATAATTAGAATGTTTATTTAATAAGACATGAGTCTCCTTCAGACTTTATGCTTTATGAGAAACAAAATAATTCAAAAGCAAATGTGAATTTCAGATAAAGCACAGAGATATGTTTAAAGTAGTATTTAAATTGGTAATTGATTAACTGTTTAGTTAAGAAATTTAGACAGGAAAATACTTAAGAAAGATATGTATCAAATAGCTATTCAACTTTTCTGCCCAAGTGTAGAAAAAATTCCCACCCAGGCTGATTCACACAAATTTATCAGAAAATAAAAATCCACATATGGTCTTTGTCTGCATTATACACATCGAAAAAAGTAGAACTCAGAAGTCTCACTTTCTAATTCAAATTTGTGGGCCCTGTTTGTCCAATGCTCTAGAGAACTCTTCAGCTTATCTGTGGAATTAAAAAATCAGCAAACTCAGTGAGAATGTTTCTTCCAAACCTGAATGCAATCTCACCTGTAATCAGCCTGGAGATGCAGCAAAACATGGCCAGCATTTAACAAGCTTTTCCCAGAGGAAACTCAAGGTTGTTAAGAATCTGAAGTATTTCTTTTAGATTCTGCAAGCATACAAAACTCCCCAACCATAGAACCACTTTCTATAAAATCTACTTCTGCAGTTAATTGCAAGATCACCAGGCATTTTTAAGGAGGCCTAAGCATTTATTACTGGATATTTCTTTTCATGGTGGGATCCACTACAAAAACATCAATTCCAACCCTACTGAGGAAGCAATTTGAACCTCTCACACAGCTGAGAGCTGAAAGCACAGGAGACTGCAGAGAATTTTCCTACAGAAATGCCAGAAATTTACTGTCTCTATGATTTGGCTGTATCTTGTCGAAGTCTGCTTGTAGTTCATACCTGGATGAAACTGGGCATTGGGGTGAGGGGTTGTAGTGGAGGGAAATTAAAACAGCCCCAAAATTTTCATGTTTTTAAGACATTAGGATTTACCCAGATGCATACTGAACAGTCCTTTAAGACATGTAAAATAATACTACTCGACAATATTAGAACTGCTTGTGTCTAGTTTTGTTCTTCAAGGTTTTCTCTTTGATCTTCATTTTGTCTTTGTAGTTTCTTTCTGAACTGTAGTCCATGCTCCAGTCAAACCTCTTATGTTCAAGCATGATCTGCTATTTTAGCAAACATTATTTTCTCTCATGAATTCTTGTCCTCTTCACTATCTCTTCAATGCTTATAAGGAACACAAGTCTCCTGTTCCTTTAATTAGATTCTCTTAAAAAAACCAAAACCAAACAACAAGAAAAAACCTCCATAAATCTAAACCACCATAAAACAGCCTACGGTGTTTATTTCCCCTCATTTTTTTATTTTGCCCTCCTCTATTGTTTTATATTTATTGTGCAGAAGTCTGCCCTTTAGATGATCACTGCATGTCACTGCTGAAAGAGGCATAGCCAGCTGTTACTAGGCACTATCATGTGTACCTTCACTTGGAGGTGACCATCATTTGAAATGCAAAAGGGCTGAAGATATGACTACACCACTGTATGTATGGTTTTTTAACAGATCATAGAATGTGCCTCAGATTTTTCAGTCTAGTTTTTGCTGCTTTTTACTGATTATCATCATCCTTTACAATGCAGTCTGCACAGCAAAAGGTACATAGAATGTGTTAGAGAAGCCCTCAAAATGCAGAAGAGGATGAAAGATTGCACTAATAATTTTACAAACTATACTTATAAAGAAATTTGTGCCAGAGAAAATATGATTTCTGGTGGTACTGTTAACCTGTGGCATTCCTACAAAACTCTGTGCAAGTCCAGTTCATCTCCTGGAGCCCTCTCTGTTTGTATTGTACTGTCCCTGCAAGGCCTGGGTGGATACAGAGATCATGTTATAAAATATATAATTTTGTTGCACAAAATCAGATTTTATTAGGACATAAAGCAATCCAAGCTGTACTCCCAGACATCTTTGTAATTCTGAGATGTGTCATAGTGTCTTAGCAAGATGAGATAGGAACTTTTACTGCTTGCTTCTTTTCCTGTAAAACAAGCAAAATGGAAAGATTAAATGCTTTACTTTTAAGGACACCTATAACAGAACCAGAAAATGAACCTCCAGTTTCCAAATCACAATTTGATGCTTTATCATTCAATAATAGTATTTACTTTCAGTGCTTCTTTAAAGACTATTTACATGAATACAATGATATTTACAATGTTAACAAAACCATATCCCCTTCCCCCAATGCCCAAGGTAGCTGTAAAGGCACTGTCAGAGTGTATATTTCAATTACTCCTAAGGGTGGCAATAATGGCAATAGACATAACAAGAGATTACTGTACTTCTTGATATTTTATCTATCTGTGTGTCCAAGAGATAAACATGTCAATTAGACCTCATTACTTTTTCTCTGTCCATGGATATTTCAGCATAACTCAGTGTAAACAAATAGTGGTTATATCACTCATGTTGAAGTATTATTTTATCATTGTAGACAGAACACTAGGCTTCATGAAAAGCGCATTTAATAGCAAAACACATATTCCTGTGTTTGATCCAAAAAAAAAAAAAAATTACACTTAAACTATTCCCAACTTTTTACTCAGCTATTTATTTCCCGCAATGTGTGATGCATTTCCCTACAGATATTGTGTGTATAGACTATAGTCTTATTTCTTCTTTTATTTTTAATTGGCTAAATCTCAGATGTTTTAGTACAGGAGGGAGGATCTTTAAACATCTGTTTTGCAGAGAAACTTGTTTTGAAAGATATGATCCATAAAACAGCAAGAAATAAATATACTTTGCTAAATTACTGTTCTTGAATAGCTCGCCTACTGAGTACTGAAAAAGGCAAGGTCTAAATTAATAGAGATCAAGACAATGTACAGAATGAACTGAATGTTAAATTTTCACAAGGGATTTAAAAAAAAATAGAGATAAGGTCCAAAGTTAAGGAAAAAAAAAAAAAAATAGAAATCTCCTATTGTAGACCGTTTCTGTGGAGACCACACTAAATATTTTGCTCTGTTCCCAAGGACTATGCTGAGTCCTCAGCACACAACTCCCGCATTTCAGAGAATCTGCTCTGCTCCTTCCAACAGATCTAAATGGGTTGCCCTTTACTTTCATCCCATGAGAAAAGGAACACAACTAAAATACTCACATAAAATGGTGTCCTGCTAATACAAATACTTAATTCATATATTATTATAAATAATTAATACATATTCTAGTAAACTTGTATAACACCAAATGAGCATTAGGCTGCATTTGCATAAACTATAGGTCAGTTTGCCGAATGTTAAGTCATTGATACCTATTTTCTGTACACATCTATTATAGTACATGCCAGCAGAAAAAAATTGGTATTAAGTATTTTTGTAATGTTGAAAATTCTCTTGCTAGTTAGTGGCTATACAATCTTTCATGGTACTAAGGACATGCCAACATATATGTACACTAAAACCAGTTCTAAGATGTGAGTTTGGTCAGTAGAAAACCTAGTATTATTTCAGTTTCACCTTCCCATCCTTGGGCTTAGTTATGCTATCCTCAATGCAGTTAGCTAGTTATCCTCAATGTGGTTGTTCCAGAATTGCCTTTGCCCCAGTAGGGTACATGACACTGACCTTTCCTATTCCAGTGGTGGATCTGGCTCAGCTGGATAAAATGTAAGTACTGGCTTTGTACATCTTTATTGTAAAAACCTGTGCTACCTCTAAAGAATGGGATAAGTCTACAGGCACAGAGAAATAGGTCTTCAATTAAATGTTTTATCCTGAGTGAGGAATAAGGACATTATTCCAGAATGACAGAGGATAGAAGTGTGTGTGTAAATATTAACCAGAAATGCTCTTTGAGAACCTGAAGTGAGAACCTAAACCTGTGTTGGATAAGTTTAGCAGCTAGAATAACATGATGAAAGTGTAAGACCTTGTCCTAGGGTAACTTTATGATGTTTGTATCCCCAATCGTCTGTTCTGTTTGTGCTGTATATTGAGTCCTGTGCCTTTAAGACTGGTTCTAAGAGCAAGGAGAAGCGCGGAGTTTGTTTTGAGAAAACTGCCCGACTCCTCCACATTCTTCTGCGGACGGCGTGTCCGGCGGAGGCTTGGAGAGACTGCAGGACAGAGATCTTTTTTTTGCTTTTAGTTAGTTTCAACTAGCTAAAGCAGAGAAGTTCCCTGGACTGGTTTTTTTCCCTTTTTCTTGGAACTGTTTAAACCTGCTCTGGACTGAAAACCCAGGGGAGCACTGGGGGCTGCACCTGCGGCCCACCGGGGCCTGGACCTCGGCATTTTCCAGCAGCACCGGAGGGACTGGGACACCCACGGCAAGGACTTTCTCAATTTGCCATCTCACTTCAGAAGGAGAGGTTTTATTGTTTCATATTATTCATTCTTTATACTTGTATGCACTTCATTTGTTTAGTAAAATAGTTTTTTCCACTTTTCTCCAAAGAGGGTTTTTTCCGGACTGGTTGGAGGGAGGGGCCACTTGGGTTTTCTTCCCAGAGGGATCCTATACAGGGGTTTTCCCCCAAATTTGTCTCCAAACCAGGACAGACCTGGAAAGGTATTACCCACACTTAGGGTCTACTAGACACTGAGAAGATAGCTTTGAAATTACCCTAGTACTTTCTTTTCCTTGAAAAGATCACTGAGATGAAGTACCATGTCAAGGATGGTGTCAAAGTTTAATAGCAGGATCTCAATGGCATGAAATCAGCTATTAAGCACAGCTGCACTGAGCAGATTCACAGAGTTCAAAGTTTGTAATTTGCAAAAGCTCTTAAAGTCATTTTACTTCTAACCTGATTAGCACCCGTTATCCTATTCATTAAGCCTGCAATTCATGTCCTAAATATAATCTGTTAAGTCTTAGGTGCAATTTAGGTCTACATTCTCATTGAAATTAGTAATGGCAAAGCTATAAACTGGGAACTGCTTGTTATTTATTAATTCAGAGTCAGCAATTCTCTTTATAGCCAAGTGATGGAAAGAAGACCAAGTATTTTGTTCTGTACACTTATTTATTGAGGGAATGGTACAAAATAGAGATGAGAGCCTCCTAGTCAACAACCAACAGGTATTTTATAAAATTAGTCGTAAGAATGGCAAATACAAAACTGAAGTGTAGAAGTACATACATCAGCAATAGCACTCCATTTTGAAACTTCCAAGTGGTTTTAGATGTTAAAATAAGGTCTGGTGTTGTGGGCACTGTCAAATTGTCTGTATAGCCTAGAGCTCAAAACATGAATTCTTTGTCAATTAACAATGTCACTTTCTTTCCAATAGAGGTGTGGGTGGACTTTCAATGACTTGGAAAGTGAGAACAGTCCGTTACATGGAGTACAGCATTTGATCTATTTCTAAACTGTTAAAAATACTCTTTTTTCCATGGACATTGCAAAATTTCTAAGTAGGTCTTTTCCTCAAAGGAACTGCAGGATCAGAACAATGAGAGCACAGATCATTCTAGAAGTTCTACACTCTTGGCTATGCATTTTGGCACAATGTTAATAAATTATAAGTAGAAATGCAATTTTGAAAGAGAAAATATAAATTCATGCCACCTTCAAAGACAGAATCAATTTTGGAACACTGTTTGTAGAGGGACTGATTTTCTTTTCTATTATTTTTTTGCAAGTCCTTCTATTTGGTTGACCTCAGTCTATATTTTATAAGATCACTAATCCTTCAAAAATGTAATAACTGCTTACTATGAGAATTCTTGTAAGACTTACTTAAACAAACTTGTTCTACTTTTAAACAAAGGATTGGAACCAATTACAAGATATAGATTCTTACTTCTAAAAGAAATGTGTCAGCTCAGGCAGGTACCTTTCTGTCTGTATGGTTTATTCTAAATCTATAACTGCCAGATTTAAAATTTGATATTGTAGTTTATCCCATGTTTCTATTTTGTAATAAATGCAGCAGTCAAAACTTCAACTGATTGTCAGTGAAGGCCCTGATGGCAGTATCAGGAATATTTGGTCGCACTTGATAACTCCAGTGAGATAGGCTTACCCAAGGGATGTTGAACTAACAGCAACATTGGATAAATTTAAGTAATAAATAGTTTTTGCTATAAACACATGAAATGAACACATAACCACTAAAGAAATTAGGAGTAGTCACCAAACTAAATGCCAAGATTAAATTTAGATTAATCCAAAGGAAAATTCAGGTTCAACTCTTTAGAAACTGAAATTATAAGAGGGCTAGGAAAAAAAAAAATAAACCCCCCCCAAAAAAACAAAAACAACAACAACAACAACCAAAAAAAAAAAAAAAAAAAAAAAAAAAAAAAAAAAAAAAAAACCACCACCATGAAAACTAGTAAACACTGCCTTAACAGTGGGTGTTGGATCTGTCTGTGTAGTCTTCACCTCCCTCTAAGTCTCTAAGTCCAGATTCAGACTTTGATATCTCACTGATTCTAATGCATAATGCAGCCCAATAGATTGCTTTCCGGGAGAGGGCAGAGAGAAGGAGTCCTGCAGCACCAATTTATACTGACTTTACACCTGGTCTATTTGCCTGCAAGTAACAGTAACCTAATAAATGGCTTCTGCTAGGGTCAGCTTATACAAGTAAAGAGACAAGTTTGTCCTCCGAGGATTCATCATGATCATGGAGCAACATGATCAGCCTGAAGCAGTTGTGAGAGTTTGTCTTACTGACTTGTCTTTTCTTATTTCTCTTCTGAACAGAAAAAACATTATGAAAATAAAAAAATTTGTTCTCCCATTTTATGACATCTCATAAATTAGGGCAAGAAATCAAAAGCACAAAAAGGTTTATTATCATGAAATATGGTCCAATATAACACATTATCCTTCTTACCATGGGTTTGGTATATTCATTTTAATGGCTCATCAGAATATATTCCCCTCTCTTTTAAACTCTTATTATTTATAAAAAATATGTTTATCATCTCCTGAAATAAGTTTTTGTATATAGTACTCTTTGAAGTAAGGTAGTCTTACCATTATTCCAAATCTCAGAGGTTAAAAAGATCACCTTAAAACACTATTAATGTGCTGGATCTCATTATTCAGATTTTCATGGTGCCATTACAGATAGATTGCAGAAATTGAAGTATGTTGAGAGTTTTGAATTTATTTTCATAAGATGGACTTGTTTAGTTTAAATTCTCTTTTACTGTGATTACACTAACCTAACTGCGCACAGCCGCTCAAGGTGGGGTTATTTGCTATTTTCTCTTTCTGGAACTGCAGCCTCAATTCAAGTAATTTACTTCACCATTTTATGTAAACAACTTATCTTTGTAACAATATCAGAAAATCACCTCGGAAAGAGAAAAAAATTGAATTTACACCATGACCTGCTCTGTGCTACTTCCAAAGAAAACTTTATCTCCTCTAATTGTTCAGCTGAGCAACATATGTACTGTTGAAAAGGCAAACTTTGGGAGCAGATTATGTCTGTGCTTTTGTATGGGTTACATTTCCAGTGGAGAAAAGAGGATAAAACTACATATGAAAATGTTGCAAACAAGTATCTTTCAAATAATTCACATCCAAATTAAACTATTATCTTTACAAAATTTATTTTTTTTATTCGCTCCTGCCATTCTATGGTTCATCAATAGACTATCAAAATTGCCAGTTACCCTTCAAATAATGTATAGATGCTAAGAACCATGCATGAATTCAGAGATAATTCTCTGCACAGTGCCTTTACTATAAGATCCTCTTATACATTTATTTTAAAAATCCTAATTCAAAATTTTGCTTATATAAGTCCTTTTTTTAACCAGATTAAATAAAAGAGATTATGCCCCACAGATATATAACAGCTGCAGGCACAATAATAGATTGACACACGGGTTTTCCTTTCTGCTATCAAAAGCAGGTTTTCCTTTCTGCTATCCCAGCTAGCCAGGAATGCACATTTGTTTTTCAAAACAGCCATAACAGGACATCATGGGTAGAAACTGGATAAGAAAGGGAACTAATAATATATTTCCAGTCTCCAGGACTGCTTACTAAGGGTCCTACATTTGTCTATAAACCTCTGACCTATCCCCCAAGAACTGTTATTTCTCCTTAAGCTGAATTAACCTTTCACTGAGTAGTGTAATTCCAGTGATACTTTTCATGTGTTGCAAATAGCTCCCCAGTTCATACATTTAAAACCAAAAGGTCACCATGTTCAAAAGCTCCACTAACTTGTCATTTCACTGACATATTGATAGCAATGAGCCAGAGACAAAGACATCCTATCCACAGCTGCCCCTACTTTTCCTGTGTTTCTAAGTATTAGGATTAAGAGTGATGGAGCTGTTCCTCTCCTTCCCTTGGCTAAAGGAATTTTAATTATAAAATGTAAAGATAAAAATGAAAGATAATATGTTTAAAGGTCTGGCTTGTTCATGTAAAGTAAATATCTGATAAATTTAAGAAGATGGGTGTGTTAGTCATTTACCCAGGACCATGGAAGGGATTGTCACCAAGCCTGTTGAGTACCCTGACTGGATGTTCTACAAAAGAGTGTTAAATTGGCATGATAAAACAGGCTGGAATTTCAAGAGAGAAGAATGTTTTCAGTTTAATGGAGATGGCTATCCTCAGTATTATCAATTATAATCTATCAAATTTCAGAAACACAACTCTGATGTTAACCTAGCAGTATAAAAGAAATTCAGCATGAGCTTCCCAATCTAATCTAAAAGCACACCATAAAATATGAATCTCCTTTGAAATTCTATTCCACTTCAGTCATTCTGAAGATTGAAGAACATGAGGACAATGTTACCAGACACTTGGGGGACAGTTTCATAAATTCAGTTCCCAAAGATGAAATAAATATTTGTGGGTACCCTGCTTCAGGAACCTGACCACAGTAGAGACAACCTAATGAGAATATGTAGCTGTACATGCAAATAATTTAGACCACAAACCTCACCCCAAACTAAAGATAAGCCTGAAGAAAGCTGATTAACTGGCAACCTAGTTTAATTCTTGACCACTACATTAGTATATAGGGATTAAAAAAAAAAAAAAAAACAAACCAAAACCTACCATTGTGTGTGCTAAATCCCATTCTCTTGTAAAATTTAATATTTCTAAAGGGATTTTTCAAGTACACAGCAAGACTGAACCCATTGATGGGCATGTTCTTTCTGAGTGAGTGTAGACAGAAAAATAGAAGAGCTATGTTTAAATCATATGCATTCCTCAATAAACTCTGGCTCCTTGAGCAATGTAAGATGTAACAGAATCCCTCTCCTAGGTCTGATGTTACAATGTATTTACTCACAAGAAAAAAAAAAAACAAACAAGTGTGTGTTTAAACCCCTGAGGTATTTACACATTTTTTTTACTGCGTGGAGTTGAAATTATTGAGGAGCTTCAGGCAAAGAGATTTGATTTTGAGAACCTCAATGACCCATCTAGGAGGAAAGCATAAATCTGCACCCCCAGACCAAAACCTAACCTTGTGTCCTACCTCTGAAAGATAGGAACAGCAGAAGGTTTCCTAAAATAGTATTAGAAACAAGAGATGAATTGAAATTCTTCCATATTTTGCATCCTCCCTCCGTTATGGCAATCACACCTCAGGTACTATGCCATCCTCCCTGCTGACACTTCTATTTATTCTCTTTTTGATAATTTTGACCCATATGAACTGGGAAACTACTTAACAGAAGGCTTTCATTTCTGCATTGTATGAAAAATTGCTGTTTTACCTTTTAAACCTTCTACTTTTTGCCAACTCCAAGATCCTGTGCTACAAGCAGATAAATTCCCTATGGATTTTCTTCACGTGGTACAAAATTATGTAAGCCTTCGTTGTGCTCCTTCTGCATGCACCCCTTTTAAAGCTGTGTCTTAGTCAGTCCAGATTTCCTGACGTGGATTTTTTTTATTTCTGACCACCCATCTTAAAAAATCTCTCTACCTCACAGTCCTTCTGCATCTTTTTTGAGAAACAATATTCTACAACTCATCAAGTATTTAAGTTGCAAAAACATTATGAATTCACAACATCATACTGATATCTTGTTTTGTATCCTATTCTTTCCAAATAATTCCCGTGTGCTCTTTGGATGGCTGCTACACACCAGGTTGATATCCTTAGACAGATACCCACGAAGACTCCAAGGTCTTGTTCAACCCAACTTCCAGAGCCTTTGCTATTTCTAAATTCCAGATGAAATTACTCTTTCATTCTATTGAGCTTTTTGAGACTGTTTTGCAACTGCTAGTACCCTGAATAGTTTTCTGTTATCCAGAAAATATGTAATCTTATCTGAAATTATGAAATTTATTGATATCAAGATTATTGCATGATGCAGACCTTAACTTAGATCTGTGTCATTCCACAGGTAAAACCCCTCCATTGTGAAAACTGGCCATTCCGCCCTTGTCATTTCTGGTAGCCAGAGAGTTTATTTCTCGACAGTTTTAATTTCTTTGAAAGTTGTATTTATAGTCTTTGCCAAAGCTCTTTGGAATGACTTATCAAATGGATCACCCTCAATCACACGCTTATATGCCTAGTGACTCCATTGCATTTCTTCTTTCTATAGCTCAAATTAGGATTGTTAATTGCTCCTTCTGCATGACGAAGTGAGTTTCTGGCAGCCTGTACAAGCAGTTTTTGCAGTCAGTCATATCTATACACTCTGAAAGCATACTTGTACTTGTACTTGTACTTGCTTTTGATCCAAAGGAAGCACTGGAGACAATGGATATTTAAATCTTACATGCAGATGTCTATGATACTTGTACCCAAATGTCATCTTTAAAGCTGAATCAATAGCCATAGGAGTTTCACTTTATTACTGACCTTTTGAACTCAACATTTGCATATGAATCCTTGTATGTTTACGTATGTCCTCTTTTTATATTTAGGAAAAGAAGCAGGGGCTGCCCACCAGTACCCTGCCTTTTAGAGCAAGAAACATGTCTGGCAAAAAATGAGTAATGATAGAAAATTTTAAAATTAAACACATTGGTATTTTCTATGCGTAGATGATAAACTCTCAATTTGAATTAAATTGGGCTAAACAAACAAAAAAAGTTATCCAGTTTGAGAATAGCACAGCTGGTGATGTGGTGAAGCATTTGAAGCATTTCAAAATATCATTATTACAGAGGAACAGTGATATAAGGAAGAAAATGCATCATAAAGAGATAGAGAGGATATTGACTGCTTTAAAGTTAAAGTTTGATGAGATCCTGAGCTAAAGAAAGAAAGAAAGCCATTGAATATCTGCACCACCAGACCCTTCCTATTCACAGACCATATCACAGTTACCTACAGCAGAGATTTTAGGCCACTGTTCAACAGTGTCTATGGATTTTCCACAGTTAAGAAAAACAGAAAGAGCTATTAACTCTTTCCATTCCTTCCTTTTTTAGCAGTGACAGTTTATGACTTGCATTTTGCATTCAGCAGGTATGTGAAATTGGCATATTGTTTAATAAGAGTGCATGTGAGACACAACCATAGCTCCTGACAATGCATACTAACACATAGTCTTGTCAAGACTAAAGTATATGACCCTTCACACCAGAGAATAAATTTTATGTTACAATATAAAAAATGTTGATTGAATATGCAGAACTGTGAGTACCATCTGTTTGCCTTGTTCGTCTAACCTCATGAGTTTGTCACTACAGCTGTTAATTGCATTATGGTATTTTCATGATAGACCACTTCTGCTTCAGAATTTATAAGGGCATATTCCAGTTTATATCTGCTTAATCTTCAGAATTACAACTGACTTAAACTTTTTCTGTACTGTTTTTCGCAGTGTTCCCAGAACTGTCCTTTTTGGTTGTTTTTGTTTGTTTGTTTGGTTGGTTGGTTTTTGTTTGTTTGTTTGGTTGGTTGGTTGGTTTTTTTGGTTTTTTTTTTTTGACAGTTATTACCTGCTCAAAAACACTTTTTAATTGAAAATCTGTGGATAGCTTAATTAAAGTATGTTCTGTCAAGCATGCCAGAAGCACTATAGGCTTAAAGTAAAAACAACTGTAAGTAGAGACTCAATTCTCATTCACATGAATATAAGTTAATTGAGTTGAAACACAAAGAAGAGACTCATGTAATTTTCTTTTGTGAGTTGCTTTCTTATTCCACCTCATTTTTGGCACACCATACTATTGTTGGAGTTTGCAGGGTGTAAATTGAACTATACAATTTTTTTTTCAAATGCAAATGCCTTTATGCAGATGTTTAACTCTGCTCCCAGAAGAGCAGGCTGTCATACCAAAGAGGAAGTCACAATTTCATCTGACCATCATCTGAACCATATAAATGTATCATTTTAAAATGGCAGAAAGACTCCAACAGTCCCATGAAGGAATCTCAGACACCAGATTAAAAGAACTAGCAAAAAAAATTAAAAGTGACACACACTGACCATCCTCCTGTGAACAGATTCATATAGGAATATATGTATTTGCTTTCTAAAAAGTACACAGGCAATGATTTAAGCTGCAGGGAGCAAATAGGAGAATAAAGTTCTTTGTCATTCATATGGGACAAATTCAACCTCTGTTCACATGAGTAACAGGAAGCAGAGCCTCAACTCTGCATTCTTTTCCTCTGTAAACATAATTGAATATTCTATCTAATTCCATTGTGTTGACGTATGGAGCTAAAAAACAGCACTGCCTTTGCATACAGAAAATCTCATGGGTGTATTAATAGTTCCTCTAGATCAAGTGCTGCTTATCACCGCACTTGGACTATTTATTATGCTGAAAAAATACATTGTCTGCATAAGGCAGGAATGATTTTGTTTTTAATTTGTTTCAAATTAATATTCATTTGCTCCACCAGAGATCTAAAACAAGGAGAAAATAGCATTCAGTTTCCTTCTAAAACTTAGTAATTCACAAATGAGTAATACATTGACCATTCTGAAGATGTTCTTCACCTTTATAAATACGTTTATAACGTATAAATACGTTATAAATATGTTTATAAATACGTTTATAAATACGTTTGGTTGCCTTTGGAGTCATCCAGGAAAAAAATTACACTTAATCAGACCAGATTATCTCAGCTGATTTGTCCAGTAAACAACTGCTTTTTAATACACATCATCTTTTGCTTTGAATGAGAGTTCTCTGATTTGCAGAAGCCCAGATCACAAATGGTCTGTCTCATCTGCGCACGTTCAGACCATTTTGCTCTCTTGTGCAGTGAATGCCACTGCTAAAGCAAATGCTAGAACTGAATATGCCAGCAGCTGAAACAATGAGTTAATTCAATCCATCATGAGTCTGACCTATTGGGCTTCCATAGCTGACTGACATATGCATCCAAGAACTTGGACGGGTGTAGGGAAGTCTGTTTTGAATAGAATACTTGTTTTCATGATAAGGAATTATTAAGATTGTTGCTATGTTTGAGGCACTATTGCCACAATAATCTTGAGTTTCCAGTTGTGCATTTCTAATAAGCATTTATGTGAAATAATTTTTTTAAGGCAGCAGGGAACTTAGTCATTTAGGACTTGGACACTTTTGACTCTACCATGTCCATCTAAATGGATGTCTGCAGGAGCTTTGTATCACACTGACTTCAGTGGCTCTAGCCCACGGCCTCTCTGTTAGTTGCTTTGAAAGATCCCTACATGTCTCTAGATGGAAAAGAAAAATAAATAATAGCCACAAATATCAAATAGCACATTGTGGTAAATCAAACTTAAGTTTGTTCATTTTTTTTAAATATAAAAGGTGTTGCCGATATTGCTCATTAATCTAAGACTGGAGGAACAGAAGCCTGAATATTTTACAAAAAAACAAAAATGCTAAAAATAAAATAAATTACTTTAGACTTTTTCAGCATGAGCAGAAATATTTTCCTTTTAATTATCATGTCTGGAGAGCTTTCACCAGAGACCAGAGCTCTCACAAGAAGGTTATTAAGCTGTTTACTAGAAGTGAAGCATCTGCACAACCCTAGGAGAATATCATGTACCTGAACTTGGTGACAGAAGAATTCTGCAAGTATCAAATATTCTTGTTTTGAGTTAAATTTACTCATGTAACTAGACCTGATGTTCTGATAGTGAGGTGTGTGGAGTAAGGAAGAGAATTCCAGAAGAAGGATTGACTTTTGCCTCACAATGCAGAGCACTAAGCCCAGAGTTTTTTCCAGAGATATTTATTCTAGGCTCAGTTATTATTTCTACAGAAATAAATTCTAAATTCAGCTATTTTTATAGACTGTAAGAAAAAATCATTTTTGTGAGGGAAAAAATAAGCATTAGATAATAATATGCTCTTGACAATTTACAGAATCATTTCAGTTGGATGGGATATCTGGAGATTCTCTGGTCCAACTCCCTCTGCTACAGCAGGGTCCCTTAAAGTGGGCATCTAGGTGGGTTTTGAATTTCTCCAGAGTGGGAGACTCCACAACCTCCCTGGGCAGCCTGTTCCAGTGCTCTGTCATCCTCAGCATAAAGTTCTTTCTCATGCTGAGGTGAAACTACATGTATTTTAGTCTATGGTCATTGCTCCTCATGCTGAAAATAGAGAAACCGGAAAAACAATCATAATTTAAAAATGAATTGTGATTAAGGATGAGGAATTTTTATTTCCTCCTTTTTAACCCTGAATTTTGGAAAACAATACAATCTTGCTTCTTGCTCTTCCACCATCTAAACAGCAGAACGAATGCATGTAGCCTCAAAACATCTGACACTCTATGCAGTCAATACAGAAGCATTCATTGTTAAAATTAAATGTAATAGGAAGATATCAAAATTTTAGATGCATTAAAAGGCAAATTATCATGGACCAGATAGAAAATATGCATGTGAAATATCAATGAAGAGCATTTACTGAGACATTTCAATATCATGACCTTCCCTTAGAAAACTGCCAGTTTCCCAGGATGGAAGATTTAATAGGAAAATTCTAACATTCATTAACCTTTTATTAAGTGCCCTGGTTCCAGTAAGGAATTTCTACTTGACTATTGTGGTTTGAGTATTGAGTGTCTACTAGAACTCTCCTGTGAGATAGGATTTGGAGAGAAAAACAAAGCAAGTTCAAATCCTAAAGGGTACAAAGATAGATTTATTAACACACACTAAAAGAAGAAAATTAGAATCAAAATGAAACTTTCAAAACACTTGTCTTCCCCACAAATTGTTTACTTTCCCACTAACAACATAAAGAGACAAAACTTGTTATTTTCAGTTAGTTTCACCACTTAAAATAGTCTTTTATCAGTTCTTGGGGAGAGGAGTCTCTCTTAGAACTTCCGTGGAAACATCACCACAAGAAATAATCTTCTGGTGGCTCTTATGCCACAAATCTGCAGCTGTCCAGAAAAACTTTGCAAACTGTGAATTTTTCTCTCAAAAGCAGCTTTCTTGTTAGCTGCACTCATGGACCATATCAGCTTGTGTCCGGTTGTGTCCCCGCTCCTGGTGGGAGCTGACCCCCAGCTAGCTCGGGTCAGCACAGACACAAAGTTTCCAGTTTGTTTTGGCTTCTCGGCTTAGCAGCTGGACCCAAAGGTGACAGTCAACAGCAGCAGAAGAGAAAAGGCTGGCTCTCAGCTTAGCAGGTTAAAGGATGTTTATTAGCAGAGATCTCCAAGCTCCGAGGCGAGCGGCTGAGAGCTTCCAGGCTGAGAACCCAGCGGCTGAGAGCTTCCAGGCTGAGAACCCAGCGGCTGAGAGCTTCCAGGCTGAGAACCCAGCGGCTGAGAGCTTCCAGGCTGAGAACCCAGCGGCTGAGAGAGCTTCTTCCTCCCTCCTATCCCCTATAAGCGGGGGAGGGTCCCAGGGAGGATACAAAAAAGACCACAAATCAGGGGTTTCAGGGGGTAACAAGGTGTGCCCACCCCCAAGCTTCAGACCACTAAAATCCAGAGCCAAAGGAATTTCCCCCAGGCTACCTATCACCTGAAGCTCTCTCACGGAGATTTCACAATCCGGGAGGGACCCCGGGAGTGATAGGCAAGCTGCCCCAGAGAGGGGGGTTGGGGCAGAGGGGATGTTACATGTCATGTGAGGTATGGGATGATTGACACAAAACACCTTATTATACAGACAACACAAAAGGGATACAGAATTGGGGATACAGTGAAACGAACCATAATATAAACTTCTTACAAAAATCTAATAAAACAGTTCTGCACCACCACATCAGCTTATTTAGGGAACCGTTTAAGGATGCCTCTTCTAGTATAAAACAAAGGTTCTCTTCCTCTAATCTCCAGAATCATCTTCCTCTCAAGGAAAAGAGGTCTCTTTTTTCCTTGGAGCAAAGGGCCTCCTATCACTTTATCTCCTTCTGTTCAAAATTCTCCATTAAATCTCAGTTATATCAGTCCACAATTTTAACTAGAACTCTGTATCTCCCTAAACAGCATTCATATGTTACAAGGAAATTCAGCTTATTCTCCACAGCTTCACAAGAGAAGCCTAGTCTAAAATGGCAACTCCTAAATCTTTTCTCATAATTAGCCTTTTATTCTCTCTTCACTGACTTCCGTCTCCCGCCGTGTCCTCTGCATTTCATTCTGCCCTTTTCTTTTTACTCAAAAGGAGGATTAGAGTTTTAAAGGTTTCCTCGGCCAAGGAAAGAGTTAACATCTTGCCCATGGCCCGCGGCGGTCACACGCTCTCTGGCGGGCAGCAGCCGCTCGATGTTCTCTGCTGCCTGATTTCTCCGTGGCCTGGCAGGATGGCTCCGGGGCTCGCAGCTAGAGCAGAGCCCGGCTCAGCCACGGTTGGAACTTGGCAGCAGATTTTCAGCGGTGTGGCGCCGCAGGCTGATCCCGCTGGGAACTTCCCCCCTGCCCTCCCTGTTCTGGCGGCCTGGGGAAGTGCTGCCCAGCTCGGCCAGCGGAGGGAGGGCTGGCATTAGAGTCAGCTGGATGTTAGCAGCTGCAGCCTTCCCTGCTTGCCCTGCCGGCCGCTGCTGGCGCCTAGGGGCTAGTGTGGCCCCACCAAGGCTGCAGCCGCGGCTGAGCCCTGCCAGGCCACACCAGGCCCAGGGGCAGGGGGGGCTCGCAGCGGAGCCACCCACCACTCCTCTTACCTCTCTCAAATCCCAGAAGACAGTTTTTCCCAGGGGTCTTCTTATTTTAAAGTTGTGTGGCCCAGAAGGTGTATCCCTATATTTAATTGGTTAATCCAGTTGTCAATTTCAAAGCCAGTTACTGATCGGGGTTTTTTGCTATCTGTGCTAAACCAGTATGACTATCAAAACTAGGATGGCAACAGGAGCCACTCTGCTCTAAAACAAAGATTACTTACTTCTTGGTAAGGGCCTTGGCCAGGGTCGCTCACACAGGGTAGCTCAAGGTGCACTCCTTACTATTCTCACCAGATAAAGAATCAAAACATTTTACCTCATGACAAAACACATCCTCTAATAGGAACAGATACAGTTGCAAGACTAGACACAAAGAAAACAGCCTGTCGAGAAGTGCAGTTCAAACCACATTCACCATACACCCCGATTAAAAATTTAAAAGGAATTTTTGTGTAAAAATCTACTTTTAAAAATCCTTTTTACAGGGGTCCCCCCAAAAAATTATGAACACCAGTAATTATAGTTTGGAAAACAAGTAATATGGTTTATTTATCATATTAATTATTTTTCAGTATAAAAGTGAAACATGACTAATAATATTTTAAGTTAAAGGTTCTAGAGCATTAAGAAGATCATATCTAAAGATGTAAGCCAAATTGTCATCAGTGTTTTCATCTCCATGACACAGTCCAGAACACTAGAGCCAAAAGAAGTTCAGTCTGGAACAAAGTAGACTCTCTCTTATTATCCAGTGCTTCAAATTCTGTTCCTCAGGCACTCTTTCATCATTGAGGGGAAGGGCAGAGAGGAGTCAAGGAAAAGATTTCCAAGCTTTTGCTTAGTTTCCCAGAAAAGCAGCCATTGTTTATGTCAAAACAGTCTCTGATCTCTGCAGAATGGTGAATTCTGTGTCTAGGTCAAGGAATGTCTTATGCAAGTTCTTCTCTCACATATCAGTGAAATCCCATTGACTTTAGCCAAGGTGCTGCATTTGAAGCAAAAAGTTTTTTCAAGTTATTCAATAGGCATACAGCATATGCTGGTATTTATGCTCAGCTCCAGGAGGAATATTTTCCTTTTTTAGTGTATCTGCACACCAGGAAATAAGCCTTGTATGCACTGCTCTGCAGAGGTGCACCACTTCCAGCTTACATAAACCAGGACGTCTTGTACTCTTGACTGTGTACCCTAACAGCCTTTCATGTCTAATGTTGAAGTACTGAAAGAGCAAGGTAGGTATGGTTGTTTGAAAATGAAAGGACATTCAGTTGTTTTAAAATTACAGACCTTGTACTTCTGTTTAAAATAATTAATTAATTAATTTTATGAATTTTACGGCACTTCTGTTTGCAGTGTGGGTAAAAATCCTTACTTTTTTTTTTCCCCCAAAACACCCTATATTTTCCCTCATTCTTCTATTCTCAAATGCACATGAAAGAACCTTTTTTTTTTTTCTCCCATTGAAAAACAAAAGAAAATGTGTGAGAGGATGAAAGACAAAGAAGACTGCACCAGCTATTTTGTTTCTCCATTCATAAAAGTGATCCTTTCTTGAGAAATCGGCTTAGAAGTTTTCACCCTAAGAATTGTTACCCATTCTAGTTGCTACCTAGAAGTTATGTGACACATTTTTTAAAGTGACATTGGAGCATCCTCATAGATGAAAACTTCACCTTGCCATTTCATTATTTATAAAAGATTACAGTCCAGCCTACTATATAATTATTTGAAAAATAACTGAACTGTCTGGACATTTTTGAACACTTGAAGATAAAGTGGGTTTATCCACACCCAATTTATGATGTTTGTGTGTAACAGCTACCACATTTTCACAGGATTCTGTAAGTTAAAAATATTTCCAGAACATCCAGTTCACTTAGGAAAATCAGTTGGGCAAATATATATTTCTTTCTGTTCTTACAAGCCTTTTTGGTGTTACATTAAAAAAAAAAAAAAAAAAAAAAAAAAAAAAAAAAAAAAAAAAAAAAAAAAAAAAAAGTGCTTTAATTAACACAAAACCTAAGCTTTAATACTTAAAGTAGTCAATAATCTAAGCACCTCTGGTGATTATAGCAGTGGTATTATGACACCAGAAAAAGTAAAACAATTAATTCAATCCCCATCATATTCACAAAATTATACAGCCCTCAACATGAAGGATTTACAAAGATGCATTAAGTTATGTATGAATCTGTCCACATTCAGAAGCATCCCTACCATTCTGTAAAGTACTGTAAAGTATTATTTGCTTATTTGAAGTTGAAGTTTATCAGAGGGTACAGAGATTTCTTGTTTGTGTCTTTTCTACTATCTCTTTCTATCAGGAATAAAAATAAGAAAGAAGAAGAAAGCACACGAAAAAACAATAAAACAAAGGGCTTTTAACATTGCAGAAATAAGCAAAATCACTAGATAACACTATCTTTTATACAAAAGGATTCCTCAAGGGTTTGCAACATCAAGAAAAGATCAGTACTCTTCTAGTCAAATGACTGAATATTCATCCTGGTAAAAATTGCATTCTGTTACATAGAAAGCAGCATATGGTAAGTATCTATACGAGATATTCAGCCAGATGTGCACCAACATCCACAAATAAAAGCAAAATTAACACAGCATCTGCTGAGAATTTTTCCCAGCATGCCAGGATTGTTCCAGGCAGAATCTGAGGTGATACTGTAGAATCCAAGCTAATCTACCCTCTACTCACCAATACACTGGTCCCAAATTTCAAAACAGCACTAAGTTGAAACTACAAGTACAACCAAGGACCAGAGAGCAGCTTAAAAGCTCCTGAGGTCTGTTATCACAGACAGAAATCATATTTAAGATGCAAATTTGCACTAGTAAAACAGCTAGAACCAGGGCATGACCTAGCTCATTATAAAAGTTATTTTCCTCCTAAGGGGAAGATGTTAGTAATTAGTGCTTGACTAAGTATTTCAAAATTTCTACCACAAAAACCTATGCAAAAATGTAAAAATATTAAAAGAAGCTTGATGAGCTTTTTTTTTTTTTTTTTTTTTTTTTAATGAAAGACAGGAAGAGTGCACTTTAAATACTAAGAGCCTCAGAAAAAAAATCACTTAATTAAAGATAAAACAGTACTTTGGCCTATAATGATTTTTTACCAATAGTTTTGTATAAAAATCTAAATCTTACATGATTTTTTTACTTCATAAATATGTCCTACAACATCATGTCTGCTACAGAGACAAATGCATCCATCTTTCTTTCTGTTTTAATATTAATGACTTGTACAAATTTGTATGTACTATTAGGATTTATGACTAAAACATTTCTTGTCCTTCCCTGTTGCTCTGCTCTTCATTCCTTCTCTTCTGACTTAAAGGAAAACCATACAATCACAGGGTATCACAGGTTGGAATGAACCACAAGAGGTCTGTAGCTCAACAGCTGGCTCAAGGCAGGAACAGCACTGGGATTGAATTAGGATGCTCAGGACCTTATCTAGTCTGGTCTTAAAAATCTCCAGGAATGGAGAAGGCACAAATTCTCTGGGTATTTGATTCACTGAGAGAAGATCCTAACTCCATCTTCTTGATAACTTCTGCATGGATACTCTGGGGCTGCTGTTAGATAGACCCATGTGCATCTCCTCTCTGAACAGAGGTCCCCATCTCTCAGCCTCTCTTGACTGGGCAAATGTTAATATCCTCATCTGTTCCTGTGGCCCCTTGCTGAACTCACTCCCATTTTACATCTCTTATACTGTAGACCCCTAAACTGGATGCAGTATGTTCTAAGGAGTGCTACCCAAAAGGGAATTATCCCTCCCTTTGGATGCTGGCCATGTTCCTTATGCAACCCAGGAGATTCCTGGCTTTCTCTGAGGCCAGAGCAGCTGCAGGCTCATATTCAGCTCCCTGTGCACAAGGACCACAGTGCTTCTGCACACAGCAGCTCCCCAAAATGGCAGTTCTCAACCTGTACCCCTGCTAGGGGCTTTTCTTTACCAGACATCAGACTTTTGCATCTGTCCCTGTTGAACTTCATCAGGTTACTGTTGGGCTGTTCTTACAGCCTGTCTAGGTCCTTCTGGATGATAGCATTGCCCGTGATTGTCTCAGCTCCTGTTCATTGCTATCTGCAGATTTCAAGTATGCACTACAACACTTCCTTCATTCATTAACAGAGGTGCTAAACAGATTAGATAATAGTAAAACCCCATTCAGTATTTCACCTCCAGAGAGTGCAACTTGTTAACCACCACACTGTGAGTGCAATCATCCAGAATTTCATCCACCTGACTGACTATATGTCATCCACCCATAAAGACCATAATTTCCTGACATATGTACAAGAATATTGCAGAAGACAACATCAAAAACTTTGGTGAAGACAAGGTGAATGACATTCAATGCTTTCCCATCTTTTATGAAGCGAGCCATTTCAACTTATAGGTCAAGACAAGTCAGACATTGTATACCCTTAGCTTTCATAGCATCAGTTCTTATATAGACAACATTTGTAAATTCCTTCTCTGTAGCATCTACCTACCTCCTTTACCTGTTTAGCCAAAAAGATATCACGAAAAATCTAACTTGTTTGCTTTAGTACCACAGTGGAATTGTTCTTGAGCCTTAAGGAAACTGCCTTTAGAGGTCCCCTACATTTTCCTAAATCCTTTGCTTTTTCAGAAGTGACTTCCATGGGATTCCACCTATTAGGTCCCTGATTAAGCTAAAAGACTAAAAGAATGGAAATATATGAACCTTTCTATTTCTTGTGTTTGGGCACTGCTGATCACTTTTTGAGAAAGGGTCAAGAGAAATCAAGTAAATGGCCAGTACCCATCTAGTTATCTGTCCAAGGTTATAACAATGGGCGCAGCTTCCAGCTCTTTGTCAAATTCAGTTGAGTAATAAAAATAAGTAATTTAAGACTGTTTCCATGATCTTGAATATCTTGTAGCCTGAAGATATCTTGCTGTCCCACTGCTGACTCTTTAAAATGATTTTTTCAGGGTGCTACCTTAATGGGCTGCGCTTTTGAGGAGATATACAAGTTTTGTTTCCATTAACTAGCTACCTACGTTTCCCAAAATGCACATATTCCTCTTCCAAACACTTCTGCATTTTTCTGACTGTTAATCCTATGGCTTCACTCAAAGAAAGTAGTCACAAACTCACCACCATGTCTAACTAGAGTTTCAGTTTGCATGCTGATTTTGCAGACAGACACCCCCATAGAGTTCTGTTCTGCACACATTTACTTTTTTTTCCTTTTTTTTTGAGGTTTCCAGCTATCTGCATTCCTGTTCACAAAATAAATAAGATACATACTGTCCAGAAGCTTCAAGGGTCAGAAAAATATGACAGGATTTTTTTCCCCAGGGAAGGAGATAATACTCAGTTTTAAAAGAGGAATAATGTGAAAAATGTAATAGCCGTTTTTTGTTAAGAAATTTCATAGGGATAGGAGAAAGTGATTGAATAATGAAAGACTTGAAATTTGAATTTGAATTTTAATGGCTAAGTTCTAGTGTATGCATTAGAATTTTAGTTAAACAAAGAAGGCATATGAAGCCATGAGAATACAGGGAAACAGTTTGAGGAGACATGCCAGTTCAATGATTGAAGTCTCATTTCATACTAGAGAAGTTAAACTTTATACAGCATATCTGAAATTCAGCTATTTTACAACAGTGGTAAATGGCAGATCAAAGTCATGCTGATAAATTCAGTGCTTTGGGATATGATCTAATTTACAACAAATTGGTTGATTCAACAGAAATTCCAATAGATATTCAGCTAAAAGAAACAATAATTATGAAGTATCACAGCAACCTATATAAAGTTGGGATTCTGCTGTGGATAAAAAACCATAAAGCTATGCTTGGATCAGGAAAAGAAAGGCAGAATATTGTTATCTGAATCAGTAACAGAAATAATAAACTGAGAAAGACTCAAAAAAATCTGCAAGTAACTCTCCATTGAGTTATCCCCCAAGCAGCAAGAAAATCCATTATTGACAATTCTTGCTGGGAGTAATGTCTCTTGGCTCTGCAAAATGCCTGAGAAATTCTTTGCCAGGAAGCACACAGGCTTCCATAATCTCTCTGGGTTCTGCTGCTGGAGAAACAGTACCTTAATAGGGACCTTCCTGCCTGAAAAAGATCAGTTTTTATAAGATTCTGAAGGAAAATATTTGGGTCATTCCTGAGAGACTTGTTGTCTGGAGAAAGCAAGTGAACTAAGTCTTCTCTGGTAAGCAAAAGTTATTTCCTCAAGACTCCATCTCTCTCAACTTAATAAATACTTTGTACTAAGTACTACACTAGTCTTTCATGCAATTCAGAAATGAAAGTAGATATAATCATGGTCTGAACAATATATATTGGGATTTTTTAATACTAAACTTTCAATGATTGTGATCTCGTGAACAGTTTTTAGAAATTTTCTGGTTAGCATTACATTTATCTATGCTCTGGTGTCATCGCAACCTACTAATGTGACTCTTATTGCTGTACTTGCTTACACTGTACATTTTTGGGAAAAATAATAATTAAAGAAAATATCTGAATGTTTTTAAAGAAATTACTGAATTTTTTACTTTATATTACCGAACAGAAAGTGAATCAGTCTGATGGAATTAATGCAGTAACTACAGATGCAGATCAATAATAACTTCCATCTTTATGCACCTTACCATCCAGATTACTATAGAAAAAATATGGTGTTTCTTTACAATGATATTATCACATGAGAAGAGCCAAAACCTTTTAAAAATTAATATGGAATAGTAGTAGAAAAATAAACAACTTCTGACTCCAATTTTCCATCCTTGTAAATTATTTCTGTGTAACAATCTACTCACTGAGTTGACAAGAAACAGTGAAACACATCCACCTGTGACTCTTTTCAGGCTGAGGATGGTCAGAGAACAGAAAGCTAGTCAAGCTGGTTGGCTGATGCCACACGGAAACAGATGACAACCTGCACATACACTATGCAGTTTAGTCATGCAGGACTCTTCTCCCAGCATTTTCAACCCTTTGATAATAATAACCTGCCCAAAGTTTCACCCATTTTCCAGCATAGGATTGAGAACTGAAGTTCTATATCCTACTTTCACATATAAAGAGGTTATTTAATTTCTTGTGGCCATTCATATAGGATTGATACAAAGTAAGAAAAACCACAATCTAAATGTTGAAGAAGCTCAGTTCCAAAAACCATGGCTTCCTACTTCCAGAAGATTTACTCTTTCATAGTGTTCAAGATCAAAAATAAACCAAGGTTTTCACCTCACAGTAAAATTAATACAAAAAAGTACTGTACTGGTCTGGCTCAGATGGAGATAATTTTCTTAAGAGTATCTTGTGTGGTTCTGTAGTTTGGGTTTGTGACTGGAGAGTGTTGATAACACACGGGCATTTTGGCTGCTGTTAAGCAGTGTTTGTACCCATGACACATTCAAAAAATCCTCAGGCACAGACAGAAGCCTTTAGGCTCATGACCCAAACCATCTTGTGATCTCTCACAACAACTAGCATGCTTTTATAAAATACAGAGGTATCTGTAATGAATATTCTGCTTTAGATACATCCTGAAATAATTCAGGCAGAATGCTGGCTCCATTACCAGTTGACAAAATTATATTGCTTCAGATGACAAAATTATATTGCCTTCATATCATTAAAGCAAAAGCAAGGGAAAAGAAAAACTGAACAGATTGAATATTAATTTATGATTTATCTTCTACTAAGTACTAAAAATTAATCAGTTTATTCCTTGTGCATTTGTATTCTCATGAATAATCATTAAATATTTGATATTGTGAATCATGCACAAAAAGAGGATGTAAAAATTACTGGACTATTTTTATATTTGGAAATTTATCAAGTAATTATATGTCTTTTACAAAATTATGCTCTATTAGAAGGGTTTTTTTTCAAGTTTGTTAAAAGGTTTTTTTTCAGGTTTTCAACTTGTTTGAAACATCATAGCTTTACAGAAACAAGAGATTTACTTCTCTCCTTTTAAAATAACTTCATTAAGGAAATTATTTGTGAGCAGGTCAGTATTATCTGGCCTAATTCACAAACTCAACTAGCACAATAAATTACACAG
Organism: Hirundo rustica; assembly: GCF_015227805.2. Lineage (NCBI taxonomy): Eukaryota > Metazoa > Chordata > Aves > Passeriformes > Hirundinidae > Hirundo > Hirundo rustica. The sequence goes on from NC_053454.1 coordinate 31,443,099, forward strand.
AAGGAAGGACTTCAGATGTTATAAAAAAAAATCAACTCCCACAAGAAAATGTTCTCTTTGAATTTACCTAAGAACTCCTACCCCTTTTTCTCCTACCTATTTCAAATAACTATGTACTTTGCAGTGTACTATCTAACAGAAGTTTTCAGAATTTTTGCTGTTTTTACTGTCTAACCCATAAAATTTATCATACTGTAAATTTGGAGTATTGATTTTCTGCACTGTTTGAAACATGAAACAGAATAGAAGATGCAACTTGTACCAGCTGAAATACAACTACCAAAGTAGTTCTCTTGTCAGCTACTTTAAGAAAATTACCAAGAAAAAAAATAGATGCTAAATAACATTTATCTCTGTCATATTTATTGACTTAACTTTTACAAGTTAGTCTTGATAAAATTAAATATTCCTTTCTGTGCCTAAGCACTTAGGAAATATCTGAGGGAATAAAAAGTAAAGAGCAAGAACTGGTAACAAAATACATCACCTTTTACATCTGTATTTCTCATTTCTCATGTAACCTGCTTAACAAGTACTTAACCTACAGACCCATGGTTTTTGGGGACTTGCTATCAGGTAACTTACGTTCCAATTCAGGATTTGTATGGAAAACAACATTTAGACACAATGAAGTCTTTCTGCAGTATATTCTTGTGTTCACATTGCAGCAATAAGAGAAGAGAGAACATGAATGAGAAAAAGGTGGTACAGCCAAAGCTTGTATGATCAAGACAATAAAATTAACCAAAATACATTTTTCACGCTTGGATATATCACATAGCAAGATCAAATGACTTAAATAAAATAAAACATTCCTCTATCAACCACACCTAAAACAATGATTTTGGCAGTTTTGTTACAATTACATTGGCCAACAAATCTAATGTTTAGGTCTTTTGGTAAGGTTTAGCTTAGTTTTGGGGAAACATTTTGCAGCATTGCTTAAGTTAAACTTTACATAGTTCACTGATCTGCCCTATATGCTCACTTAAGTGTCTTGTAATCTTCACAACACAATCTTCAGGGATCTTTTTCCTCAAAAGAAATAACAGCACCTTTTTATTCTTGATTTTGAGCCAGCTACAGATTTGCTTGATATGTCAGTTCTAAAAATTACATAAATATATCTTAACTGCATACTCTACAGGAGCTGTTGAAATGGTGCACTATTTCATATATAGCTACATGAAAACTAAATTATGCAATTTTAATGACAGCCCAGGAAGTTTCTTACTTGCCTGGACATCCAGATACCTGCTAAATGCTGCTATCAAGACTCTTGATGGCTCTAAGGAAGGTGTTAGTGGATGAAATTTTATTACTCTTGCTCTAGAGAAGGTTAGAATCAGAGAATCAGGAAGGTCAGTTCCTAACTAAAACATTTATGATGATAGAAACAATTCCTTTATTTCATGCCCTTTTATGTGCATCTGCTGAAGAGAGATTGGATACAAAAGGATAAGGATATCTCTATTCTGTCAGTGGAGCAGATAAGTCATTCTTATGCACCAATAATATCCTTTAAACTGGCAAAATGATAAGTAGATAAGACCTTAATGCAAGAACAAAAAAGCAGTCACATGCAAAAAACCCCTCTTCCCTTCATGTTTTTTTTCTCCTAGATTATAATGAAAAGCCCATGATACAGACCTTTGGGCCATAACCCATAACATACAGCAGGTTCATGAAATGTGTAAAACTTTAAACAAGGGTGGGGCAGAGAGGTATCTATGAAATATTAAAATAATTTTCTTAGGAGAATGGTCCTACAGAGGATGATTGTACAGAACATACACTTCTAAGTTTATCTAAAATTTAGCTGAAAAGTGCTGAAATATGTCAAACTTTTCTTGTTAGGTAACAGCTATGTCTCTGACAAATTTTTATTCTTAAAATGCAACTTAAGATACCAAACATGAGATCAGTTATTTTTATATTTCAATTAATAACATTCAACACAATTTTCTGTTACAAAACAGAATGTGTAGTGTTCATTTAACTAATTTGCCTACAAGTCAGCTTTTATTCAAAGGAAAGGAAAGAGTAGAGGTGGTAGCAAAGATATAAGAATTGTTAAGTGTGAGGTTCAAAAAGCCATGTACTTAGACCTCAGATGATGTTTCCAGCCTTCTATAAAAAACTTGGTTCCTTTTAAAAAATGTGGTAATGCAATAAATTATCTAATGGATGATCTTATCAATTATTAGGAGCAGTACTAAAATTTCTTAGGGAGCCTTCTCTTTTTATGACATTTCCATACCTTCAGAGTCATCAGATTAATTCAGTGTTTTCCACTCAAATACATCCAGGAGTAATTAATTCAAATCCAGCCATAATAACAATACTTTATTGGTTAATCCAATATGATTTTTGCACCTATGCATTGTGTTATCTTCAGAAGAAATATTGAAATGCATTAATTTATTTTTACGAAATAGAGGAATTCCGACCACCACGTTTTCTGTATAAGATTCCTAAGTCTTCACTCCAGTTTTGATCTAATGATAGCATTTCCAAAGTTAGCAAAGATACACATGAATAACAGTGAATAAAATAATGAAGCCATTTAATTTAATTAAAGATTTAAACAATACCAAACTAAAAAGGATAATGAAAATTCTTTTATTATTTTTTAGTGGTGATTGGAATCTTAAATACCAGACTCAGTGTGAGGTGGCTCTGTGAACCTGAAAGAAGACTGCTGTTATAAAGCAACTAATTTAATGTTTTTATTTTAGAATTTTTTCAAGGAAAAATGTTTCTGAGACAATACTTTACCATGCAAATCTGGGTGCCTCTTAATTTCTGCCTCAGTTAAAACCCAGACTTTTCAAGCGGAAAATACATAGTTATATAGGAAGACATTGGTTGTGAAAATAAGTAATTCTAAAATACTTCTATGTTTCACATAAATTTACTTCCAACCATCATCATGCAACAGAAGCTTAATATAATAAAACTAAAATTACATCACAACACAGAAATATATATAGGTTGCCTCACCAGGGCCAAACTCCTCAAATTATTAAATATACATGCTAGAAGTATCTCTTGGCAGTGAAGCTGAATGAAAACAGGATTTTTCACTAAAAAAGTTCAGCTGATAAATATGTCCACCCACAAAATCATATAAAAGCCTATTGAGATATAAGACAAAAAGAAAAATAAAGGGACAATGTAGGACTTCTAACAAGTTTAATTTCCAGCTAAATTGTTGAGCTGAAAAGCACAGAAGTACTAAACTCTTCTTTGGGAGAAATGATTTGGGGGCTTTATCTTCCAATAAGAAATGTTAAAATCTTTTCATTTGGATACAGTTTCACATATAATTAATATTAGATACCAGTATAGCAAAAGAGATGCCCACATTTATTTTACAAACAGAAAAACTAAACAAAATAAAAGGAAAGAAACTAGAAGATACAGTATAAGCTATGCCTGACATAAAATTCAGAACTTAAGGGACATTTGCATTAACTCAGCACGGCTCAGATTAACAACTGGCTCAGGATAAAAGTCTATTTTTATTAAAATTACAAAACCACTAAGTGAATGATGTGAAGATACACAGTCTGTTCACCAAACCTCAGCTATCCAAAAGTTTTGCTTTGCATAAAGCTGATCTAGCTGCTAGGATTCCCTCTGCTGCCATTAGGGAAGACAGGTCACTCCAAAGTAAAATTCACCTCATCTTGTCCAATTGCTACAAAATCTCTTAAGGTGTGAAAACAGCTGTTCATTTTAAAAGGAACTTAAGATAAATGTCATTTTATGAGGTAGCTGAAGAAAATTTTGAAATATTGATTAAGAAGTAATAAATTCTTGCTTGCATAATTAAATTTATTGTTATAGGCACCTAGGCAGATAGAGAACTAATGCAAAATAAATGCTACAAAGCCAGAACACTAAGCAGTCATTCAGTGACACATTTCAAGAACAGCCAGCATGTCTTGAACTCTGTTTCACATAATCCTATGTTGTACTTCAAAGCAGGGTTCTAAAGCACTGGGATTACTCTTCTGAATTGTGATAGGGCATGAAGCTGAGTTTAAAAAAAAAACAAAAAAACACCAAAATCTATGTCTATGTCATATTTATAGAGAAAAAGAAGTAAGTTTCCATCTCTTTGTTGTGGTAACATGGGATTTCTTAGGCATTTCAACAAGAAAAAGGTTTATCTCTAGGGTTCAGAAAGAGAAATTAGAACTAGAATAATTTACCTTTTTTATTGTCCTCCTTAACTAGAGGCAAGTTGTTGACTCAAGTCCCGGAGGCTAGGAGCAACTTCAAACATTACTTAATTAAAGAAAGCCTGATGCAAAGACATTTGAAAAATATAAAGGAATATAAAAGTGCATTTTATAAAGTGCTTTGCCTACTGAGCAGTAATATATTTCAAAGATAATGAGTTGACTTACTGAGCATTTATTGGTGTTCCATTACTGTACCAAAACTATGATGAGACATATACATGTTGCAATTGGAAATTGAAATACAATGTCCAGCACACTTCATTTACAGCAGTGATGTTACTTTTACCTTTGAAATTTGTCTGGTCATATCATTCACCCCATTAATCACTTAGAGTATTTTCAAGAATGATTGTTCACATTTTTAAATTTTCTTGCTGTGATATTAATGTTAAAGTTGATCAAATTACAAGACTGTTTTCCCAAAACATTTACTTTAAAGGAAATTTTAGGGGGTTGTGAAAAAAACCCCAACATTTTCATATGTAAAGTAATCATATTTAAGAATAATTCACTGTCAGTGGTCATTTAAACTAATATGATATTTTCTCTTTCTGAAGTCATGAAGATCAAGGAGACATCACAAAAGACTGGAAGAAGACTAGTATCACCCCTATTCACGAGGAAATTATAGGTCCATCTGTCAAATGAAGCCCATGATTAGGAAAAGCCAGCACAGACTGACCAAGGACAAATTGAGCTTGACAAACCTAATTGCCTCTTACAATAAAACCTGCTTTGTTGATGTGGGGCCAGCAGTGAACATTGTCTACCTGGATAGCTCCAAGGCTTTTGATATGCTTTCCCATGGCCTCCTCCTACAGAGCTGTGGATGTGATGGTCTGGACGTGTGACCCATGTGGTGGGTGGGGAATTGGCTGACCAGCCACAGCCAGAGGGTGGTGGTAAACTGCTTCCTTTCACATCAGCAACTGCCACAAGTGGAGTCTCCCAGGGAATGATACCAGGCCCAGCGCTGTTTAGTACCTTCAGTGGTTTGGATTATGGGATCAAGTGTACCTGGATGAAGTTTGTCAGTGATACCAAACTCTGTGAGGCAGTGGACACTTAGGAAGAGAGAGCCACCCTGCAGGAAGGCCTGGACAGGCTGAACAGTTAGGCTAACAAGAACCTTATGAACTTCAACAAGGACAAATATAAGGTCCTGCACATGGGAAAACATAATCCAGGAGAGCAGCACAGGCTGGGGATCTACCTGGCTAGAGAACAGCTCTATGGAAAGGGACCCAGAGGTCCTGGTGGACAAGCAGCTCAGTGCAAGTGAACAGTTTGTTGCTGCAGTAAAGAAAGCCAACACAAATTTTCATCAAAAAGGGTGTCACCAGCAGTGATAAAGAAATCACTACTGCATTCTACATGGAGCTGTTCAGGCCATACTTTGGATGCTGGGTTCAGTTTTGACCCTGCTATACAAAAAAGTTGTGGAGAGGGTGGAGAAGATGCAGTAAAGGGCAACAAAGGTGAACAGAGGACTGGTAAGCCTGCCCATGGGAGGAAAGGGTAAGAGAATTGAGTTTATCTGACTTGGAAAAAAGAAGCTTAAAGGACACCTTACTATGTTCCAGCATGTAAAGGGTGTCTAAAAAGAAGATGGAGACTTTTTTTTTCAAGAAGTCATATGAAAAAGGCAACGGGTTATAGGTACAAGTTCTTCCTGAGGAGATTCTGATTGAACATAAGGAAAATTTTCACAGTGAGAACAGTCATTTGAATAATCTTTCCATTGTGGGAAGTGGATTCCTAAAAGTTGGCCATTTTTAAGAGTCAGCTGGACAGGGTGCTGGGTTGTCTTGCCTATAATGTGCTTTTGCCAACAAAGGTTGGGCCAGATGCTAAATGAGGTCCCTTCAACCTGGGGATTCCATGATAGTATAATCCTATAATTCATTAACACTAATTAAAAACACTGGGTCTTTTGTGTGTAGGGGCAAAAATAATCACTAATTAATACTTTGGACTGCAACTGACAATTATATAAGTAAAGCAACAACAATACATCTGTTGTCACATAGGAACACATTTATGTGGAGTCCTCCGCATTGTTCCCCAAATTTTATGCTATAGTTGAAAAACTAATTTAAAAATTTACTGGCTTGCTGAGTTTTACAAAATGTTTTCAGTGTATGAAACACAGGTAAGCTTAAAAACTGTAATGTGGGATGATATTTGCACCAGAAAGACAAATCTAGGTTCTTTTGTACCATGTAGGTCTAACAAGTCTACACACTGTAAAAAATAAACTTAGTGAGAAAGATTTGACATCTGTGATCCCAAGCAATGCTGTCTAGCCTATCTCTCACTGTTCTTTGAAAACTCTACATTTGTCACTTTTGTCAAGATCCTCCTGTCAGTTTTCTGATAGATGTAATCCATTTTTTTCTTCTCCATTGACTTTTCCATGATCAATTTGTAAAACTGAAGATGACACAGACTATTCTGATGGGACCTTCTCCTGGGTTGGCAAAATTCAAATAATAAGGCTTAAGATGAAGAAGAAGTCATTCATGCAGGAACAGGTTCCTGATATAAGTATGAAAAGAAGCTATATTTCACCCTGACAAGGTATTTGATTCTAAAGTGTCATATTGGCATAAACTTGGCATCCTGGGAGTCAGACTTTCCATCTGTGATGGTACTGGGCTGACTAAAAAATATAAGACCCTGTTCAACCAGGAAATAATAACCCTTTACAGGCATCACTAAATCTAGAAAACCTAAAAGGAGTCTGATACACGACTTAGTCTGCTGGAAGAACAGAGGAGGGGAGAGAAAAGGAGGTAGAAAAAAAATGTTGGCCGTTTCTAGCCATGGCACCAGAGGAGAGTGGAAATATCTGCTCCCAATCTCGCCTGACTTGCCTCACTCCTTCTTGAAGGACATGAATGAAAATACAAGACCTAATTTCCCAGGTCCCACTCTTTCATGTATTTCTGACATTTCTTTCTCATTCCCTGCCCATTTGTATGGCCCTCCTCCTTCAAGCATTTTCTTGCATGAAGCCAGATTTTCTTTCTCCCCTGGGTCACCTCATCTTCTTTCATCTAGTCTCAGCTGCTCTAGGACCATGAGTTAGTTTTCTGCTTCAAACTGAAGTAAAATCTTTTGTAGTCCCCACCTTTGACACATTTTTTCCAGCCTCTCCCAGCCTTCCCTTTATTGCTATTCCTAACTCTAGTCAGGAATTTTATGTGTATCTCTCTACCCCCCCATGCACATGGCTATTGCACATCCTTCTTCCCTACACAGGCAACCCTAGACCATGGGGTGATTTCTCCTGTTCTTTTCCATGTTTTTACAAACAAAATTTCTGCCTATTTCTATTCCAAAGAACTTCACAGCAGTGTAGCTTTGGTCTTCTCTGACCTACAGTCAGGGAGTTTCTCTGCCTTCTCTGTGCCTGTTTTCTGTCCTGATGTGAGGTTCCACTGCAGCACAGCTCTTAGATTGAAGCATGTTCAGTCTCTCTTCAAAGCTTGTCCATGTCTGATGTTCAAGAGGCATCCAGGATAGTGATGAACTAGTGCAGACACTGAGGGATGGCTCTTCAGAGACACCAGCTACTAAGCCCTCTGCACATTGTATACAAACCATGGTAATTTGAAAGCAAATTCTGTAAATACTTGCACAGGAAGAGGTAAATGCCTTTCCCCAACACCAAAGACTGACTGTGTGAAGAAATTCAATCCATGTACTTGAAGTCTGACAGAATTAAAAGCTTGTTAAACGGGGCCATAAAATGGGAAATTTCAGATTTACAAGGTAGGACACGGGAGAAAGGGGGAAAGGAAAGAAGTTGTCTGTGGTATACAGAGCTTTAACTTCAGTGTCTATTAACTGTGAACTTACAAGGAAATATCATTGTATAAAATACAATAAGCCTGTGAAGCAGTCATGAGGTTTCAGGTTTCCCTACTGCTTTAAACTAGGCTTATTCTGACTCCCCTCTGAGCCCAGAGAAGTCTTTGTAGTGTGTGTCTGCTTCAGCAGGGAAGGCAGTAAGTTATTCCAGTCACTCCAGTTTCAAATAACATCAGATGTTCTGCAGAGAAGGACAGTGGTTTAAGTCTCCTCAGGTGGAGAAAGCAGAGCAGAGACCTCACGCATTTAGGAGGAATGTGTCTTTACACAAAAGCATGCCTGCATGCTGCTCCTTTGGACACTCCCTGAAAAACATTAATTTTCTCTGAAGAAAGACATCTAGTTATACTGTGTCAGACACCAAATCCTGCAAACATGAGCCAACGATGTGAATTCTCTCAACAACTCTTTCACCTTCGAATTCCCTGATGGCTTAGTGGAGGCGGGTCCTTCACTGTGCAAATCATTCTGGTAGGTAACAATAAGTTTTGGGTTTCATTCTTCTAAGAGGAAGATAAAATATCAGATATTGCAAATGTTTTTAAGTTTTACTGAGTACCATATGCAGCAGTGAAGATAGGACTGAAATAGATTTGCTTAGTGATTGACTGATGATTGCGTTCATCTAACCTGCGCTTCACACGCATGCCTGTGGCAAGAGACGGTCAGCAAGCATCAGACATATTTATTCATTAAGTAAAACTGGGCTGAAAGATGGAGCAGGAATGATATAGACATGGTTTTCAGTACTTTTGGTCAAAAAGAACATGGTATAATCATCATATTATAATCATCATACTTTTCAAAAACAACAAAAAGGCAGGTAATTTAAAGACCTGTTGTAAGTCATTTCTATGAAATCTAACTCCTATTTATACAACATATATTTTCTGTTGCTTGAAAGCTATTCCACCTTTGCCCTGGTTATATGCCCTTTGAAAATTAAAAAGTATCTTTTATCTGACCCAGTAGATCAGCTAAACTTTCTATTTATTTGACTTTATTTTCTTAGACAAGCCTTGAATTTTTTTTGAATTTCCTTTTTTTGCAATATTAATATATATAGAATATGAAGTCATCTAACCTGCCATTAATGTATTTCAATATTATACCAGTACACTCCCTTCGGATTAATTAAGAAAGAAACATGAATTTTCCATTATATAGGTATTATCCACAACCTTGTCTTTATAAAAAAAGACAGATAAAATTGTTGGTCCAATAGTTTTGCAATCCTTTGATAAAGTTATATTTAACTGAGCAAAGGGACATTATTTTTCTACAAAATTGATATTAAGGTGTCAGCCTGCAAGGACTTAATAAAGTAAACACCAGGGATTTTGCCCACTGAATCCCATTGGTCAATTGAGGTTAAGAAAAAAGATAAAGACTTCATCTAAAATCATCTAAAATGTAATTTGATTAGAAGGAGGCAAATCACAGCATAGCCATATCTGAGTACTGAAGGGTTTAACAAATACTGATTCAGATCTTTGTTCTACTCTTCCATGGCACAGTGTTCATCTTTTTGAATAGTCCACATGGAATCACAGAAATACTGAAACACAGAATTACAGAATATTCTAAGCTGGAAGGGATCCACAAGGATCATTGGGTACAACTCCTGGCCCTGCACAGCACTATTCCCAGGAGTCATACCATGTGCCCAAGAGTGTTGTTCAAATTATTCTTGAACTCTGTCAGGTTTGGTGCTGTGACCACCTCACTGGGGAACATGGCCAGTGACCCCAAACACCCTCTGGGTGAAAAACGTCCTTCTAATATCCATCCTAAACATCCCCTGACACAACTTCAGGCCATTCCCTTGGGTCCTGTAACTGGTCACCGCAGAGATCAGTGCCTGCCCCTCCTCTTCCCCTCATGAGGAAGCTGAGACCACAATGAGGTCTCCCCTCAATCTCCTTCAGGTTGAGCAGATCAAGTGACCTCAGTTGCTCCTCATACAGCTTGCCCTCAAAGCCCTTCATTATCCTCATAGCCCGCCTTTGGACACTCTCTAGTAGATAAATGCCTTTTTTATATTGCTATGACCAAACCAGCCCCTAGCACTTGAGCTGATGCCACCCCAGTGTAGAGCAGAGCAGGACAATCCCCTCCCTTGCCTGGCTGGCAATTCTGGGCCTGGTGCACCCCAGGACAGGGTTGGCCCTCCTGGCTGCCAGGGCACTGCTGGCTCATGTTCAACTTGCCATCGACCAGGACGCCCAGGTACATGCCATTTCATAGTGCTGCTCTCTAAGATTTCATTCTCCAGTCTGTCTGTACATCCAGGACTGCCCCATTCCAGGTGCAGAATCCAGCACTTTGCCTTTTTAACCTTCATTTGGCTGGTGATTACCCAATCCTCTAATTTACCAAGGTCTCTCTGCAGGGCGTCCCTGCCTTTGAGGGAGTCAATAGCTCCTCCCAGTTTTGTATCATCTGTGAACTTGCTCTTTTTCCCTTCCAGTCCTGTGTCCGGGTCATTAATGGAGCTACTAAAGAGAACTGTGCCTAAGATGGATCCCTGAGGAACCCCACTAGTGACACATCTCCCATCTGATGTCATCCCATTTACTGTAACCCTTTGTGCATGACCTGTGAGCCAGTTCCTCATACACGGCATGATGTGTTTATCCAGCTGTGTGCTGGACACTGTCTAGAAAAATCCTGTGAGAGGCAGTATTGAAAGTTTACTGAAATCTAAAGGGATTGCATCAACTGGCTTCCCTTGATCAGCTGGTGGGTTGTCTTGCCATGAAAGAACTAGCCATCTTCAATGACCAATTTTCACAGATCTCTAGTCTTAATATCTTTCCCCTATTTATTGTTCCACTAAATAAAATACTATACTATTTGAATATAATCAAAAAACAAAATAAAGAATATCTAAATACAGTTATTGGAGGTTTTTTTAATAAAAGGATCAAAGCATAAAATACCTTTCCTTTTCAATTTAAGACATACTTCATAGAGGATTTGAAAGAAAGCAGAATTACTTTATGTTTGTGGTGGGTAGCAGACTTGTATAGTAAATATACAAGGGCTGAATACAAGAAAATCAACAACACACAGATAATTTCAAAATCCAGTATAGGACCCTGGACATTATCTTACAGTTTAGTTCATTTCTAATCTGTACCTAGACTTTTACTTAAAGCACAAATGAAAATTTAGAGACATATTCTTCATTTTCTTTTCAACAAAAAAATTATTTTTGTCCTGCTACACTCATATCAGAAATAATTTGTTATTAAATTGAACAGTGTTCCAAAAGATACTTGGCTGCACTGCTATTATTTTGCCCCCTTAACAGTTTTACTCTATGCACTAAAAGATTGAATCTTACTGCATATATTTAATCAGACTGAAATACAGTTCATATGCCAAGTCAGGTCTTGGTTTTCTTGATCTTATTGTTTTTGAGTACAATCTTAGCATCATGTTAATATAATGACCACATAAAAACTGTAGTTGCATTACACATAAATGTTAAAACTTCTAAGGCTGCAAAGTCAGAGATTAAAATCCTGAGAAAACACAAAGAGAGCTGTGCGTGTAAAAAATACATATTGGAATTGTGCAACTATTTTTAAAAAAATTATTAAACTTTTACAATTAATTAAATGAAAGGAAATTAAATTAAAATGAAAGGGGGAAAGGATGTTAGAAAATGTTCATACAAGGAAATTAAGAGCACACTGACATTTCCATTTTGCCACCTGGACGTGCTGATGACTATGACAGTGAATTTGCATCAAAATATAAAAGCCATAGCTCAAATCAAGGGCACACATTGTAATTAACTACAGTATATCAGGGAGAGGAAATTAAGAGTTACATTGTGCCCAGCTGTTATGAGGAATGCATGATGTTCAAAATGGGCTTCCACCATACATACAATTATTGAGAACTACCACTGACTCCTGTGCCCAAGAGAATGCAGAAACTACTTGATTCAATTATTCACTTTCCTGAAGAGCAGCGGCACAGAAAGTATTACAGCCTCTGATTCTGATACCAGAGCTCAGTGACCTGGGAAACTCTGAGGTACAAAGTTGTAACACAGGAACATACTGAAAAGAAGATTGTCTGTTAAGCTTCAAATTAGTTCCAGGGAGAACCTAGCTGCTCATGCAAAAGAATGGTATTTAAATGTATGGATCTGTGTCAGGAATTTATTAACTAATAAGACAAGGTCTGTTGAAGGGAAAGGGGATGGAGTCACAGAAAAAGGAAAACAAGAGAAAGATTATTTGGTGGCAGAGGAATACATGAAAATGTGAAAGAAAGTTGGAGGAGGAGCAGAGGAGAAAAGACTTTTCAGAGGGAAGACTCCAAAACATAGTTTGGAATCACGCCTTGAGTCCAAAAGATCTATGTCTGAATTGCCTCAGGTCCTTAGTAGCTCAGCTATGAAAAAAGAGAACAAGTGTAATTCGATCTGCAGAATGCTGACCTGTCATCTTTTTCAGAAATCTACCACTTTTGGAGAGTGCCCATGAGCTTCTACAGCCCTACACAAGGCAGAAAATTCCCAGGAAGTTTTAAGGTTATGATACAGAGATTCCATAACTGTTTTTTCAATGAAAGCATATTAAGATCACTCAGAAAAATTTAGAGCATGACACTTGCATAAATCTGTTCACCAGGAGGATAGACATAAAATGCAGATAATCTTAAGTTAGAAAACCAAGCAAACCAAAATTCAGATATTGGATTCATCTTTTTGGCATATGTGACTAGATTTGTATATTATAGAAATTCATTAATCAAATTACCAGGATGTAAGACAATGATTAAAGACAAAACTACATAGAAGTCCAGTTAAAACCTCTTTAAAAAAACATAAAATATCTTAAAGTATTTTTTGTCCAGTATTTCAATAGTTTTTAGCTAAAAACTCTGTGAAGAGAAAGAAAGGCAGAGAAGAGAGGGAGAGATGGAATTTGCACATTCACAAGGAAAGACCTCATCTTCCTCCACATCTTCAACATCAGCCTGTCCAGGAAACCTGTCTATCAGTGCTAACTCAAGGGTGAAGACACATTTAGATAGAACAGCTAAATTTGTGCTTGCCTTCAATATCAGGTTCTACCCTTTTTCTGATGGTTCCCTCTCCCAAAGCAGAGACAGCAGAAAGAGCAGGGTGTCTGATTTTTAACTGCCACAGCCAAGATCCAAACATATGAATATAATCTGAAATCAGTCATCCAACCAATTTCAGCTTGGCTGTAGAAACGAAGTAGAAGACTAAGCAGAATTCAGTCCTCTGATAATAGAACATCAGCCCTCAGATTCCAATTATCTGGCATGTCTGCCTGTACCGTCTCCCATAAATCAGTCCATGATATAGTCCTTCCACTGTTTGATCACAAATATGAACATACAGCCCCCCAGCTTTCTAGACAAGGGAGGTTTTTTGTTTGGTTTGTTGTTGCTGCTGTTGTTTGGGTTTTTTTGTTTTTGTTTTTGTTTTTTCCCCTGAAAGCTCTTCCTACAGACTGAATAGCCCTCTTTAACTTTTCAGCTGCACATGAAAATCTTGTACTCACAGCTGCATGGCTGCACATTGCCCTAGAGCCTGCTGACACTGAGCAATGAAATACTTTACAATGAAGTCTTTCTCAGAGTACACTTTGACCCAGCTTTCCTTCCCACATAAAACTGGTCATGGAAGATCACTGGTGTGTCACAGTGGTCTTCATCCCAGCATAGTAGGATGTAACCAAGGCATGCACTCAGGTCCTGGCTCCTCCCATATTTCTGGCACACCCTTACGCATCCTGTTTGCTCTTCAAGTGAAACATAAAAATAAAAAGCTGCTTTAAAAGTTACAGAAGAATGCAAAATGTGGCTCAAGTAGGGGAGAACAATATTTTTTATTCCTGATACATCACCAGAGCTTCCATTAGATGTTGATTAGAAATACAAAATAAGTCATATTTAATTTTTTGTTGAACTGCTAGTAAATACGGAAAAATACATGCTGGAAATATGAAATATTTTTCACTACTAGAAGAAAAAAATAATCAAGCTTATTTTAATTGAAATAAATGTTGATTTTTCTTATCTTAGTACAGTATTGCCAAGATAATAAAATTCAGTCTTTTTACTTTAATGAGTTTTATTTTTCATGCTACCAACATTAGTTAACCAAGAAATTGATTTTCTACAGTGGAATTAGGTCATAACCAAACACTACCAGTGTGTTTAATTTTCTGCCCCTATTGAAATCCAGCTGTGAAGTTTTCAAAAATACTTCCACTGCATTTGTTCCCTCTCCAAGCAAGACAGATACAATAATTATTGTCCTTTCTTAATTTGCCCTGTGTAACAAAAAGGTGAAGACTTTTTTGCTCTGGTTTTATATGGTGAACTTGCTATGTTCTTTATGGTCTTAGAAACTAGCTCTTCCCCACATTGTTCTAAATAAAGGCCATGTAAGTGGGTGACCAGAACTATAAAAAGTAGTCTAGTGTTGTTCTAGTGCTTGTCATGGTTTAACTTCAGCTGGCAACTAAGTCCCACACATCTGCTCACTGATCGCACCTTCATTCTCTTATAGGGAGAAGAATCAGGGAAAAAAAAAAGAAAAGAAAAATCTTATCTCTGGATCGAGATAAGAATAATTTAATAATTGAAAAATATAAATTATAATTAAAATTATATTAATAATTTACTATAATAATAATAATGACACTAAATTAGAGTAAACAGAGAGGAATAAAACCCAAAAAAGACAAGTTATGCGCAGTACAATTGCTCCCCTCTCACTGACCAATACCCAGTCAATTCTGAGCCACCACTGGCATCTCCCACCCAATTCTCCCCAGTTTATGTCCTGAGCATGACATTCCATGGTATGGAATATCCCTTTGGCCAGTTCAGGTCAGCTCTCCTGGCCATTTTCTCTCACAGCTTCTTGTGCACTTCCTCCCTGGCAGAGCCTGAGACACTGAAAGGTCTTTGACTTGAGGTAAGCACTGATTGGCAACAACCAAACATTGGTGTGTTATCATTCTCATACTGAATCCAAAACACAGCGCCACACCTGCTAGCAGGAAACAAATTAACTCCATCCCAGATGAAACCAGGACACTACTATCACAAACACTTACACTGGTAATTGTCATTACAGCTCAACTATGCAAACATGAAAAAATAGAAAGCCTAAGTTTTGCCCATTGGAAGTATGTGGTATCTGAAATTGTGACTAATAAAAAAAAAATAAATTACAGATTTATTGTGTGTCTAGCCCATAGAAGGACTGATAAAAGTCTCAAAATGCATTTTAAATCCATGCTTACAAATTTATATGTTACAGAAAAAGTCTTAAAGTACTCTAACTACAAAGCACATGCAGTTTGTGCATTTATAAACTAATAAAGGGTATGAACTTCTGCATCTGAAAATGAAGTAAAAAACCATTGTTCCAAGACAGATTTGAGTAATTTATTCAAAGGGAAAATTGTATTTGTATTCCACTAAGTCCCTGTGTGAATCATTTGTGGTAAGGAAGAAGTTTTCAGAAATTTATGTTTGATGCTAACCCTCAATGACCAGTTCTGCAAAGTGCAAGAATTGCAGAAGACAACAGACACTCTGTCAGAAATTCCCTCTGTTGTGTCTTTCCTTCCCTCAAACACTGACAACAGCAAGACTCTGAAGGGAACCTTAATCCCTGGAGCAAAAAATAAGTGCTTCCCATCACTTCTACAGGTTTGCATACATGCACACAGACTCAAATGGAAAAGATGAAGCATCATTCTCAAAACTAAAACCTGAAATTATTTGGAACACTTTTTATCATTGAAAAATTATTAATAATGTGACAGACAATGACATTATTCACTCTGAGTCTTTATCACTCCTTCAGAAACTATTTTTTTAAAGACCAAATAGAGAAATGAGCTAATATTGGTTATAATATTGATTATGGTGTTGAGACAAAAGTTCTCTGACTGCCATTTGTTTTATTGAACAAGCAAAGTAATGTTTTATCTTTTGACTTTTTATGAAGGGGTTTTGTATTATATGAATAGCTGAGAGGTGATTAAGTATAAAATGACTCATAAGGAGAATTATTAATGCTGGTAAATTGGATAGCACTCCATAGGATACGACAAAGTAATTACTTTTTCAAGAAGTCCTCTTCTCAATATGCACTGATAATATGCTCTGTAAATTTATTTATGAAGCCTATGCTATAATGTACAGATGCTTCAGATTTTTCAAATAAAGGTACCATCCTGTATAAACATCCCATTTTCCTTCCTATGTAGAAATGTATTTTTCCTACCACACAAACTTCAAAGATCTATAAATAAATAAGAAGATGAAACAACATTTACAAATTAGTGTGGAGATCTCTCCTCTGCATGTCAATAAACACGAGATCAGGCATTTCTCAGTGGAAGCAGTGGATGGTGTGGCAGTTGGCTGCCAAGGATGAAAATGGTGCAGATCTGAGGCAGGTCACACATGCACAAGCTGTAAACACTGCTGGCTTATCTGTTGCGTACTTTTTGTTTACCTCTCCTCCTTTATCACTTATTATTATCTTAAATTGCATTGTCTTTCTAATTTTATCTATTTTTTCCTTGAAATCTGGTTCTCGCATCAACTATCTGTAAAGTGTGCTTAAATGTTCAACAAGTTTTATGTTCTGTGTTTCATTTTTTACTGGAAAAAAAGAAACATCTCATAATGCCAGAATTTCCTAGGTCCTATTGGAATATACAACACATGATATATTATAATTCTGAATTGAACTGCAGATAAAAAAGAACTTCAATTTGATGGGAAAAAAATCAGCTTTTTTTAAGCTTCTCCTTTCATGTTAGACATAGCTTACACTAATGCTAACTGAAAAAAATTATTCAACAATATTTTTGATTGTTAACATTTTTGAAGGTAGATTAGGTGCCTAGAAGCAATGAAATTAAATTAAAGAGAAAAATTTCCTAGTTTTGAGGGCTGATCATGCTCAAGGTCTTAATATATACAAGGTGTTTCAGACCCCAAACAGCAACAAAAATAAATAAACTTAAAAATTAGTGCAAGGGCCGTGCATTCCAGAGAGCAAGTGTTTATTGTGGGAGATAAGAAGTCAAAAAAATATGAAAAATTTGGTTTTCTACAGCCAAAAAAATAGTAGTAGTTTAGAATACTGAGTTTAGAATATTTTCTGGACATATTGGATATTGGATACAAATGGAAAAAGTAGTTCCTTTTTGGGGGGGTAAAAAAAAAAAGGCATCTGTCTTAGTTGATCTATCAATTTAGCAGAAAATAAAGAATCTGGAATTCAAGAGCTCTGAGGTCTAGTGCTGACACAAGAGAGATTCCGCTCTAGGTACATCGAGTGTGCTATCATGAAAGAAATGCATTTTGAATTAAGAGTATAAAACTTCTGGTATAGGGACCAAACAGGTCTCCAATGCTTTCAGATATGTTAATAAAAAAAGTTATGGCAATATTCATAGGCTAACCTATAGTTCAACTAAAAATGTTAATTGGGCCCTAAAGGAAGCTCATGTGCCCTCAAAGGAGGAGAAATACCCATACATAAATATCAAAAGATAAACAGCAAATCAAGTTTTACAGAAAATACAAAAAACAAAACTAAAATATATCCAAATAGACATAAATAAGATGCACTAGCACACCTGCTTGTGTGAGGACCGATTCTGGCTGTTTAATAAAAGCATCAGACAATAAGGAACACCAAAAAAAAAAAAAAAAAAAAAAAAAAAAATATATATATATATATATATATATATATATTAATTAATTATTAAATAAATTGTGAGCGCTAGAATTTAATGCATGACCTCAAAAAATTTTTAACCTCCATATCTAAGAGAATGTCTGTAACATTTAAGAAACAGCAAACCCCATAACAAAATATTCTCAAATATTCTAAACCTGACATACAAAATACACAGTGCTATACACAAAAGTTGTAAAGTGCTCTGAGCAGGGCAAGGAGCCCTTTGATACTTCAAGCAGAGGTGAAACTGAAATCCTAATATGTAGGCAAACTGCCAGCGAGAGATGACTAGAAATAACAACTGAGATACAAAGAAAAACAGCAGGAAAAGTGGTTGGAACTGAGGTAATTTGGATGGAAAATGCTGGGTCTTGGCAAGAGAGAAATCCTCCAGTAATGCAGAAATGGTTCAGTACAGCAATAAGACTACTTAGAATTTAATTTAAATAGAATTTAATTTTAAACTTTTTCAAGGGAAAGCATTTCACTAATTTTTTTTTCTCCTGACATGGCGTTTCAGTAGAAAACAAGGGGGGGGGTGGTTCGCCATTTTTAAGATTTTCTCTCTTGTCAACATTTTCCATGGTCTGCCTTCATCCAAGACACACTCTTTAAGTAAAAAACTAGGGGAGAGGAAAAGAAAAAAGGAGAGGAGAAAAAAATCAGAATTATTGACAGCATAAAGGGAAATTTAAAAAAAGAGTAGCATAATCTTACTTTTTAAAGATATGCTTATTTCATAATAAAACAGAGAAAAATCAACACTTTTAAAAACAAAATACAACCTGTGAAAGTTGTTCATTAAACTATGTATTAATTTTTCAGTTCTTAATCTAAAACTCAGGTTAAAAAACTGAATCTTAAGGCAAACAGAGCAGCTTGTTGGGTAAGTAGTGAGGACTGCACAGGATACATGCTGGTATTAGCTATGTTTTTTACATAATATCAGATTATAGTTTCTTAATTAACATAAAAAATACAATTAACAAAAAAAATCATAGGATAAATTAAAAAAAAATTTGGAGGACCAATTAAACATAATTTACCATCAGCATAGATTAAGTTTTTCAAAAGGAGTCCTAAGTTCTACCCTGGTTTGTCACCGCTCAATATTTTTTTAGCAGTTTGAATGATGGAACAGCAGAAAGCTTGCAAATATTTTGTCACAGATTTCAAGACAATAAGGAAGGATATATGACAGCAACAAATCAGACCCCAAAACCTGTTGTAGAAGGTGTTAAAGATTGCAGTATTTTAGCCAGACCAAGTCAATTCTGTTTCAAAACATTATTACAGCATTTTTAAAAGAGAAGTTTTTTGACTGTTCCAATATTGAAGACAAGTCCTGAACAACAAAACAACCAAGGCATCCTAAATGAAAAATTAGTGTAGAAGCTGCTGTTAATAGGTTTTAGGAGATCATGAGAACTGCAGCTTCAGGACAGGAGGGTAACTACTCCCAGCTGTCCCTTGCAGAGACTCCTGGCTCAAATCTGAAGCCCTGGCTGCCGCACACACTGGCCTTAGCAGGAAACTGCTGAACACTGAAAAACCCTGGATATTGCCCACAGAGCAGGAGTAGAGGCTGTCCTTTTAAGAAAAGCAGGTCAGAGGCGTCTTTGACCCAGTCAGGTTGTTACTTTATTTAATAATATGTAATGAAAGCCCGGCATTCGAGAGGACAAGTTAAAGTTGGAAACTATGCATTGTCACAGCCTGTGTTGCGCTATGTGATATACCAGTTCCTGACTCACACACGTACACACAGACTCACAGAAGCAAACAGCAGACTTGGGAACTCACAGCTGAGGGAAGTACCACCAACACTGCACGACTTTGATCTCATGTAAGAAAAACAGCCCTACCATTTCAATACTGAAACTGAGAAGGGTAAGAGGGTCTGCACCGTACAAGTGGACCATGCAAGGATTACAAGGGCAGAATTTAAAAGAGGTCATAACAGCACACAGCTATGTTATTTACACTGCTTCTCTAATCCAAAGCTGTTTTGGAACAAGGAAGGCCAGCCTTGCTACAAAGTCTGCACAAGGTCACTGAAATCAACAAGGGCACGCTTAGCTGAATTCTGCTGATGTTTAAGCCCCTCAGGTAAAGCCTCCAAAGACTTTCCACTTTGAAGTCCTTTCTGCATTAGTCTAGAAGCCATAGGCAGCAACAAAAACACGTTCTGGCAGAGAGTCTTCAAGCATACTTAATTCACTAGATACACTTTACAGGTTCTAACAGCTTTTTGCAGGACTTTTCCCTGAGACAGTCAGGCCATCGGCTCATCAGCTAGCTCTGCAGAGGGGGACTGGGTTAATTAAAGCAATTACAGAATGAATTCTACTTATACTCTCATAATGGCTATTTTTGTCATTAAAACTTAAATCCAAAGCTCACAGAGATTAATGATGAGCTCATTTCCATTTTAATGGAGTTATCATGACTGTAGCTGTTGACAACTTGTAGTGTTACTTTCTTCACAGAAAACAAAGTCTTATTGAAAATGTCCTGTCCTTCCACTTACTTGCAAGAAAAACTTTCTCGTTTTTTCAGTCTTTAAAAAAAATAAGATGGTGTTTTCAAGCAATACCTGGTTAGACTCCAGTTCCCAAAACTAGATATATATGTATTGTTCCATCAACATTTGTATTGTTTCAGTGTGGGAATGAAGCCTTGTAATTAGTAAAATACCAGGAAGTCAAATTCCTGGGAACAGTCTTTAGCACCAAGGATGGTCCTCACTCCCTCCCCTCAAAGCTCCTAAAGTGCCATAGGAGTAGAATGAACACAGTTTTGCTGTAACCCAGAGCCACTCTTACCGAACAGGAGCTTCTGCAAGACACCAGGCTGAAAAGACACGACCCCTGTGTGCATGTGCTTGGCTGTGTGGATGGAAATAACCCACCCCACTTACATGAGATAAGGCAAAGGCAGGGGTGCATACAGAACAAAAATGGAAAAACAGGAGTCAGAGAGAAGTCAAAAAAAATCTGGAGGAGAAAACAAATAAGCAAGTTCCTTATTATAACAACCCCTTGAGTATAAGCTGTTTAAGATGCTTACTTTGAAACAGGACACCCATGACTCCATATTTCTCCATATCCAAATAAAAAACTGTAACTTGAGTCTAAAGCGTACACTTGTGTGTGTCAGAATGAACGCACAGCTCTGGAACAAACCAAACCAAACCAAACCAAACCAAACCAAAACCGAAGAAACTAACAAACAGACAAAAAACAAACTGCACCAAAAAAAAAAAAAAAAAAAAAAAATTTAAAGAAGAAACCCAAAGAGAAGAAAAATATACAACCTCCAATGCACCTCAAAAGACCTTAAGCAGATAGTGCTGGCTGCTGAGCTAAATTCTTCAGATGTCCTGGCAACAAGGGAGCAGAAGGAGGCGGTAAGTCTCGTTCACTGCCACGTGAGTTCATGTTGCTGGCATTGCAGGTGGAAAATTTGCTAAGAAACATCTGTAGCTTTGTGAAACCATGTTAGGCTTTGAAAGGAGCAGCATATGTAGGAGGAAGAGCAGTCAAGTCTTCTCTATAATAGTTCAGAAACAAATCTGTGCAGACAGTTCTACTCTGCAGCAGCACCCCACAGGCCACTAAATATAGGACTCTATCTTGGAAAAGAAAAACATTTCTCGATAATTTGAGCAGCATTATATCACTAATATCTACAGAAATTGGCAAAATATGGAGTATTCTATACCCATAAGAAGTCAGAAAGCAGCTTAATGTTCTTGAGAATAGAGTGCAAGCTTCTACAACGGCCAATACATCTCAAGTGGCCAAGCAGAGCAATTTCAATTAAATCCCTTTTCCAAAATTTATCAGGGAACTAATGATGCTTTCTCCATCTCTTTGAATTTCTTATATTCCAATCACTCCTAGCCCTCAGTCTCCATAACCTTGCACTTGCAATGTACATGATTGAGGAACATGAAATAATGAACAGGTTGAAGGAGATGAATGGGGGAAAACTTACTATTTCTTGCAATGTGAGAACTGGAAATAATCAGATGAAAGCTGTATTTCTTCATACAGCAATAAATGGACCTCAGTGCCACAGGCACTGATGGGCTTATGAGGGCTAAAAGAATTTTTTAAAAGGCTTAAAAAACCCACACCAAACCCAATGCTTAAAGGAGGAGAAATTGTCTAACAAAATACACTTGTGGATACAGCCTCACAATCATGACCCTCACAGATTGTGAGAGGATGGATCAAGAGATGAACTGCTGTAATCCTGTCCAAAGGACCTGTTACTGCACGCACATACAGATGCAGAGCAGGGACAAATTACCTGGCTAAGCTGATCAGTGCATTCATGTAGTACAATAATCCTTTATTTGTTTCCTCCCCTCTCTCATTTACCAACACACCTCCCTTCAGTTCTAGCTGTACCAGCCAGGTCAAACTCTCTAACGAGGGCCACTACCCCAGGTGGGAGCCAGTGATCAGAATGGTACAGCATGAAGATGCCAGTGTGGAATGTGAAAGCAGGGCTGATCAGTTCACCCAACCCCATTCTAAATAATCTCACAGCAAATGCACAGCCCTGCTTAATTCCATAGAAAGCAGATGGTAATCATATAAACCTGCACTATCTGAGTTAATTTACCACTATTTCTGCAAGCTCAGGATGTCTATTAGCTCATCATTTCAGCATGAAATGGAGGAGACAGACATATAGACTAGTTTCATCTACAAAATTAGAAAAGTAAAATCTAGTCATTCCCAAGAAGTTCAGTATGCAGCACTGTAGCTCTCCTGTGTCTGAGAGGTAACATTAGATCAGCTCTGACGCCAAGCTTTATTTCGTTGTTACAGCTGTACATGTCTGCACAGAGCACTCTGAGGCTAAAAGACAGGTTTGTGGCTGTCTTCAGTAGCTGAAGGAACAGAATTTTTTATTCTCCCACTGTTTCCAAAATGTTCTATAAATTAATAATTTCTTAGAAACTAAGCTACAAGAAGCAGCAACTTAAGTTGTAAAGAAGTGGGATCTTACTGAAAAGTAAGTGACTATAAATGAGCAACACCTGAAAGCTGTTAATGAAAAGGCTGTTTATATTTTTATTTCTTGTATGTTGGGAATACACAAATACTGTAAAACTTACAGCTTTGCATTTTATAACTGCTAGTACAAGGACATACATAATATATTATCTATTTAAATTAGTGTTACTAAGTTCCTCTTTTTGTCTTAATAAAGTAATTTTTGCACAAAAACACATCTATGCATGATCTAAAAAAGACTCATTCTTCTCTAAATTCAGAAGTGGATTACTGATAATAAAATGTATCAGATTAAATTATACCCAGACTAGTTTTCATTTAAAACAGATTGCAGTAAAAAAGTTTGTTTTGATGGAAAGCTACATATTGGTAAGTGCAAATGTCATCCTATCCTCAAGCAACCTTGTACAAGAATAGTATTTCTAATGATAAAAAGCACTCCCTGCTGTCCAAATCAGCACAGAATATATCACTCTCCTTTCATAATGCAAAACTGAGGGAAAGCTGCCCTCGTTGTGGTTGCCTACCTCCATCTAGTGAGCAGAAGAGGTACATAAACTAACTCTACAACAATAATTAATTGTTTGACACAGATGAATAAAACTTATAAATCTCAGAACTCTGTTACAATTAATTTTCAAGTGGTGAAGGAAGTTTATGGATTCAAAAAAACCAAGAATAGATTGTCTCCAACACACTGAACTATATGTTAATGTGTTTGTGCAAAGGGTGGTAGGATGTGCATCTCATACAGAAACCTGGACAGGCTGGAAGGACAGGATGTCAAGAACAGCATGAAGTCTAACAACAAAAAGTGCAAGGTCCTGCACCTGGTGCAGAATGATCAAAGAGCCCAGTATAGGCTAAGATCTGTGGGCTGAGGTGCAGCCTTGCTGAAAGGGATCCAGGGATCCTGGTGGAACATGGGTCAACCAAGCCCCACTGCAGCAATGATGGCAAATCAGATCCCAGACTGCAGCCACAGGGCAATGGTAGAGGCATGATCATTCCACTCTCCCCAGAGCTTGTCTGACTGCACCTGGAGCACTGTTTCCTGTTCTGGTCTCTACAGTTCAAAAAAGACAGAGAGGGACTAAGAAGGGCCATGAAAATAACCAAAATTCTGGAGAACTTGCCTGGTGAGGACAGACTGAAGGAGTAAGATCTTGTCTTTCTGGAGAAAAGAAAACTCAAGGAGGGTCTCATTACAATATTCCATTACTAAGAGCCATACAAAGAGATCAAGGGGCAAAGGGTGCAAGCTGCATCACAAATAAATTTATCTTGATATGAGAATTTTCTTTTCACAATAAGAACAATTGATCACTGGAACAACCTCTACAGGAACATATCAGAGTCTCCATCACTGAAAGTTTTCAAGACATGATTGGACAGAATGCTAGATAATTTCATCTAGGTTCTCTTTTTCAGTAATGGTTGGACCAGATCCTTTTCTGTGGAAACTAGTGATGCTGTGCCAAGAAGACGCTGGCAGAATTCAGTATTCTGCAGTTCTGCAGTCAGCAAAGAGACGTAGAAGAGTAAGGTGGAAAATATATATATATTAATTAAATCAGTAACATGAGTACTATTTAAAAGAAAAAAAGAACTGCTACTTTGGAAAAAAGGAGGAAGGGGAAGGGGAAGGGGAAGAGGAAGAGGAAGAGGAAGAGGAAGAGGAAGGGGAAGGGGAAAAGGAAAAGGAAAAGGAAACAAGGAAGAGGAGGAAAAGAAAGGAAAAGGCAAAGGATGTGGAGGAAAAAATATATAATCAGCTCTTACTTTGTATCCATAAGCCAAAATCACACCTTTAAACATTCTGCCTGAGTGGGCATGCAGACAGTCTTTGAGAGAGAAAATTTGCTTCATTTGCACAGCGTGGATTGGCAACAGACCCATTTCACTACTGCTACAGCATCTTAGGGGTTAGAGTGGCTCCCTGTGCTAGAGTTATCAGAGTAAAATGACATCCCCCTACACACTATGCCCCAAAGCTTGTGTAGCACACATCATGCAAGAAAAGGCCCAAGGCTAATAGCTGTGTTCTATATTTATCCCTGTGGTCTTATGCTTTGCTCTGTCACCCTAAGAAAACCATGTAAAGCCCTGTGACTCAGATATAGCTGACTGATCAAGCTGCTTGTTGTTACCCCTCACTTCTAGAAGCACACTGTTTATTTGGTGTGTAGTAGTCCTGGCTACACAAGACAGATTCCCATGAACAGAGCAGAACCTACAGGCTTCTACCCTTCTCCTTCATTTGCTATGGCATCCACAATCTGCTTTCAAAGCAGCATTACTTCAATAAGGAGAAGTGAGTAATTAAATCTGGCTAAAAAGTTCATTTGGAAATTATTGCCTCTGGTGCCCACATACAGTAACATAAATCTACTTTCAGACCTGGTCCTTAGGTAAAATCTGTGCCTAAAGAGCTTGACTGATCCCCTAAGAGGAAGATATGGTTTGTTACTAGATTAAGGCTTTTTCACTGACAAGGAATTTAAGAAGGCACTTTATTCTCTGCTTTTCCCACAGATAAATGCCCTTCTCCATAAATTTCATTCCTTTAAGAAAGCAAAATGTGTGACAAACTTGTGACAGTCACTGTCTTGCATGTAACACAAAGTTATTTATAGAAAGCTATGGCAATCAGATGGTTCTGCAAGTTTAATACCAAGGTGAATTCATGGCCTGCTCCAGATAGAGTGTCAATCTTTACCACCCTCACTTAAGCAAGGTAATACCAGCTCAAGGAAAGAGAGTGAATATTTCTCTTAAACCTTTTAAGGTTCTCTGTAGCACCTCAAAACATGACTAAGTGGGCAGACAGACAGACAACAAATACCAGAACCACAGAGCAGCAAGAACCTCTTTAACAGTGTCTATTCAGGTCTGCTGATCAAGCCCACAACACAAAAAAAGGACATCATAATTATCTAACCTCTATTAGTTACAGGAACAGCTTTTCACTTTTCTTTAGAACAACCAGATATTTGTCTCAAGGTACATGCTCTATTTTTGCAATGTATAAGTTCTTTTTAATCAACATTCTCAACAGGATTCTCAGTTACTTACAGCTCAATTATGCAACAAAAAACACTTAACCATTTAATTCCTCAGTAAGCTGATGCCTCTGCATGATTGGCTGGATTGTTCCTGTGAGTCTAATTTCTCTCTACACACACTTCTCCAGGTAGTTCTTCCAAAGTCCAGGCCACTGCTTGCCTCCTCCAGGGTGATAGGATGATTGTCTAGTCGCAAAATTCTCACAAACCAAGCTGCAGCTTTGGGCATCATACACTTATGATCTCCTTATCCCATACCTCATTGCCATTTTCACTGGTAGTGTTGGAGTAGTAACTGTGCTTATGGCACCTTAGCTCACTGAACTCCGGAGTTTCCAGAATTCTGGCACCTTTTTTCAGAAGTATGGGATATAAGATCTAGGTGTTGATGTCTGGAATTTCACAGTACAGATTTCATGTTAAGATAAATGAAGATAAGAATCAAGTTGTGTATTGGCATATCAAGTTGTGTATTGCATATCAAGGTTCTAAAAAATCAGGAACTGGTAAAGGTGAGACTGAACAGGCCAAATACCAGATATCTCTGGTGTCTAAAGTTCTGCTTTGAAGTGTCTGTGCTACCTTACATCTATTGTAGCCCAGGGGCAGTGGTAATGTTCATAAGAAGAGGTGCAGCAGAGTGCCTTCCATAGAACGAGTGCTGTGAATAAAACCACTGATTTTAAAACAAAATTTTATGGGCACTTTTTTATACATTTAAAGAGTATGACATTAATTGAAGTACTGCAGCCTTGTGAATCATGATTTTAAAGAGTTAAGATTTTAGCTAAGGGTTAGAAGCAATTTATATTGATCAAAATGTAAGTTAGATTAGTAAATGGTAAGTTAATGATTATTAGATGCCCAAGCTAGAGCTAACTGTTATATTATGAGCTTGTTTATAGAAAAAGTGGAGTAAGTGAACCATCATAAGAACAGATTGAAACCAGTAAGAACAATGTGCTGGCCATTGGACTTGGTATCAATCAATCACGAAGCAGGGGACCTTGGACAGTGCCAGAGGGTCACAGAGGCCTGATGAAGACTCTCCTGACTTCATCCTTTGAGACCACTGACCCAATTCGAGACCACCGACCCAATTCAAGAGAAGAATTGCGCACACGTGGAGGACTAATAGCCTCATTTTAATAGAGAGCGGGGATGGGAGGTGCTGGGGTTATGCATATGTATTGTATGTAAGATCTTGAAAAATAAATAGAGAGCAAAGAGCCTTGTTCGGGGCAGCCACGCCTTTCGGAGATGACTCCCGTGCCGCCCACCGGTGAATAAACATACCACTTTCTAACTTTAACTAGTTAGAGTGTCTTTGTCCATGACTATATCGGTTTTCAATGACTCACTTGGGTTAAATGTTACTATCTGATACAAAAAATGACAATTTGTTGAAGCTGCTGCTTTTGCAATCAATTTCAAATTTGCATAATATTAATGTGAATGAATTGTAGCACTTAAACTTTTAATACTTATAATGTCTTTAGTGAATTAATCACAGTTATATTGATCTATCCAGTCACTGAATGATGCCAGTAAGTATAATCTTTATGTGATTAGTCTCTGTTACTGGAACAGGCTTGCATTTCAGTCGCATATGACTCTCATGGAGGGAGCCTTTAAAAATAGATTTAAAAATTTCCAACTTACTTACATTATTTTGCTTTAAAATTTGTTGCATGTAATTAATTTTCATCCTATTTCTGCCAGTTTACCTGTTGCGATATTAAGAATAGAGAATTTTAAAAACAATGAGAGTTATATCCTTTCCTCCTCTTCTTCTAACCAAGTGATCTTTTAAATTAGATTTCCCTGACATAATAATAACAATAATTAAAAAAAAAAATTAAAAAGCAACATAGACAACAATCTCTGGGAGAAAAAATGCAAGATTTAAACTATTTTATTAGTTTTAAAAGTATCAGTGATTACAATCAGCTTATTCTGCTCTTACCTAAACTGCACATTATTTCTCAGATTCACCTTAAAATCTATGATACAGATGTTCTAATTGAGTTCAGTGTTAAACAATGAGATCATAGAAATTAATCCACCTGCATGGATATTTTAAAAGTTAATAGGGATTTTGAAAAACACACCCTATTACTATTCTGAATTTCTATGTACCTGTAAGTTTCCTTTGATGGAAAAAGAAAATGCTAAAAGCAATTCAGACTACATTTGTGACCAAATTTCCATTAGAATCATCTGCTTCTAAAAGGTTGGCCATACTCATGAAGACTTGCAGGCATCCCAAAAAGGACAAACTGCAGGGTTGGAAGGTTCTTAAGACCCACAAAACACAAAATTATGTTAGAGACCTGCTGAACAGGTCAGACTTTGCAAAACCCACGGAGATCAATATCTGGAGGCCTATCATTTACACAGCTAAAGTCTTAATCCTCCAAACCAACAAGTCATGTTGAACTCTTTCCATCAAGGTGCTAAGGTATTTCATAAAGCAGTCACAAACGTCACTCCCATGTCAAATTACTTCAAAATAATCAATCTCACTTAGATTTCTCTACCAGCTGCATTTACAATGGACACGTCCTACCCCAGAGAGGTTGCTACATTTCCTGTCCTTCACAGCTTGCCAGGGTCTTGCATTTAAGCTGCTATTTCTAGCTACAAATTCTCTCTTTTCTCCTTAAGGAAGCTGCAAGTTCTTCGATAGTTAATGAAAATCAATCAGACAATCAGACTGTTACCTCTTTCACGTACATAGAAAGCAGTTCTTCAGCTAAAAAAAAAAAAAAGAAGGGGAAAACAATCTTCCAGCTCTTAAAACACATTTCCTAGAAAAATCAAATTCTAATTATAATTTAGCCTCCTTCCAAAGTATGAAAGTAGCTGTTTCAAAGCACCAACCCCTTAGTAAAGAGTTTCTACAAAAAATGCAGTACACATTGAAATTTGTTCTTGCTCTTAATGTTGAATTTAAAGCAGGATTAGGTCTGTGGTATACTACTGAGGCTGATTACGGCACATTTTGACATTCTCATTCTGAGTATATTCATCATAAGATGAACATAGGAAATTTATATTTTCCTATTCCTTCTTTGAGCTTTTTGGACTTCAGGCATTCCTCTTCCTAAGGTTTGTTTGTCCTCCAAGGAATAACTGGTTAAGGATCCCATAGTTCCAAAAGAGTAAACAGCTAGAGAAAGGACTTAGAAGAAAAATCCCCAAATCAGTTAGCCACAAGCACAAACCCAATGTATTAGTAGCTGAAGACTGCCTCATTCTGAGTATCTATCTCACCCTCATCTAGACACTGAAATGATTGAGCATGGAAATGCATTAAAAGCAAAAGATATATTTGAGTTACCAAAATAATGTTTTCAGTATTTCTTCACGCTACTGGTTTCACTGGAATTTTCTATATGGCAGCATTAGCTGTGAGGACAGAGCCTCTCAAGTTTTCTGACCATTTTCTGCCTAGTGCTGCATATTAAGAAAGGGGAAAGAGGCAAGTGAATGTGTGATTAAAATCAAAATACTTTTATTCACCTCAGAAATATTGCCATTTCTTTCTTTTGATGCCTCAGTTTAAAGGAAGGAAAAAGACAAGTGGGTACCTGCTGTTGCACTGCTTTTGTTATCACCACAGTAGCTGCCATAATTGCACTTTCAACGTCTGTGTCTGCCTCCACCGCTGAGACTGTTACTAAAATAATTATAACAGCATTGACTTTTCTAGCCTTTTTCTAAGCCTTGTCTGTGACATGCATTTAAAGTGTTTTACTCTACCTGCTTCCAGGCAAGACCAGGCACTTTCCTTGCAGGGGAGTAACAGGCCCAAGAGAGCTCTTGATTCCTGCTCAACATTTCCAGCTTGAGTGAGGAGCAAGGCAGGGCACAGGAACTACCTGTGCACTTGTCCTCTTCACTGCTTATGAACTGGGCAGGGCACAGCTGAGTCAACACATTCAGTCCCCAGATATTGCTGGTGGCATCAGAGAAATCCCTCTGCTGAGCAAGGGAGAGCTAAGGGATTAGTCTTGGGTACACCATTAGGCATGTGATGAATTGCAGTTGCTGGGTGGAACTCCATGCTAACTCTTAGGTTATGTAATGCTAACTCCATGTTAACACTTAGGTTACGTAATGCCAAGGGTCTGTTTAGGCCCCTAATGTGCAGGAATACAAATTTCAATAGCTAATGACAAAGTGGGAAATTAAAATACTGGGAACATCTCCAGCTTTCTCTGGTTCCTCAGTACATGAGTGATTTTATCTGTGTACCAGACTGCAGTAGCCTTGGGTATATGTCCTGAGAAAAGCTTGAAGTTGCTTGTAACTCTGCAATAAGAGATCCCTAATCCTCTGTTAGGAACCTTCATTAAATAGATATATCTCCCATTTAGAATAGAAGTCATATTTGCTCTTCCAAAATTCACATGCCTTAGACTTCTCATTTTTCCAGCACATGTAGTACTTGGTTTAGTGGTAAACTTTCCTTGAACAAATGATCTTAATGGCCTTTTCTAGCCTAAGTGATGCTAGGTTTCTGTGGTCCTATGGATGAATTCACAGACAAGAGAGAGTAAACTGGCAAAGAAGGTGATATTTTTCTGCTTTGCCTTAATTAAGCTAATAGTTAAAGACCCATGAAAGAGAACAGCTTTGTAAATATTATCCCATAAACAGATAATCATAATTTTGTGCTATTTTACTGTCCAGAGGCACCAGTCGATGACTTGAGAAAATTAAAGAAATTGACAGTTTGATCCAAAAATAAATGAAAATGCCTACTAATTTGTAAATGTTTTGATGCTTGCTTAGAATGAAAATATAATTACTCAAGTAATTTGAAATATTTTGAAAACTAAAGCTTTTTCACTTGGTATTTGAAAGAGAAACCTATAAATAACATGAATATACTTCAATATTTGTGTGTGTCAGTTTTTACATCAGCCCACAAAACTAATCATGTAATTCTGAGATTGGGACAATAGTTCGACTCTTGTAAGAAAGACACCACAGGGATTTTGTTTGCCTAGTTGGCTG
The DNA here is from genome assembly GCF_015227805.2 of Hirundo rustica. NCBI lineage: Eukaryota > Metazoa > Chordata > Aves > Passeriformes > Hirundinidae > Hirundo > Hirundo rustica. The sequence continues at coordinate 31,474,126 of NC_053454.1, forward strand.
GCTTTTTGCAAATCAGGTTAAGCAAAGGAAATGTTTTTCTTTTCCTTAGAAAATAGAAATACAGAGCATGCCATGAAATGGATTATGTGTCAATGGCACACAAAAAAAAATCTACTGACTGAAAGAGCCATACATCTGTAGAGGTCATCATCACACATAGTTGATATATGCTAAGAAGTAATAATCTTTATAAGTGATGTTACTTTAGAGACCATTTATTCTATTTTACATAAGTACAGCTAGTAGAAGATGTAAGCAGTTTGCTGCCCCAACTCTTCAGGCACGAGCTCTTTTACAAACTTGCTCCAATAGGGAGTGAATACTTGTTCAGACTGAGGGATTCACAAGTCATGGTACATTTGGACTTAGGAATTCCTAGCATAATATTTCAACATATGAATATTTATAGGAAAGAACATAAGGTACAGTGAGAAATGACAACTTTTTCCAAACTTCACTGTACATTTTACTTCCTTTTCTTTTTTTGCCAAGGCATTACAAGTGCCTATTAAGAATTTGATATACCTCGTTTCTTTTAGTGCTACTCAGGATTTTTAAAAGACACCTCATTACTCATCGATTGCTGGAACATGAGCACTCACTAGATCAATGTCAAATAATAAAAGTTGCCATAGTTCTGTCTTAGCTGACATGAAAATAACTAATGATTTCATTAACAAAATAGATTAAAAGCAGTGATAATCAGGGACAGCTCATTCTGTAGTGCCATCCATATTGATGCATCTCTGGCACATGAAACAGTAGAAAATTTTGTTTCATGAAATGAAGTTAAAAGAGATTGACATTATCCTGTTTCCTTCAGACACCTTCCAGGGAGCTCCTTCTAACTCTGTTAGTAGCATGTTAAGCCCAATACTACTCTCATAATGAAATGTTATTAACACTATGCATTTCAGTGGTAGATTACCATGAGGTGTCTGAAGGGCTGTTTATTTTAGATTAAATTTCATTTTCCATTTATAATATTAATATAAAACATATCTGGAAGCTTTTTGTTATCTTGAAGCTGATTACATCATTTGTACCTTCTAAGTACCTTCTAAGTATGAAATCATGCATTTTCACTTCTGAGAGAAGCACAGCTGTGTGTCAGGTGCAGAGCTTTGGGATGTGACTAAGAGTCACATATGTACTGGGATCCATGTGAAAATGAAATTAATCCGTGGAAATTAGTTCAAATGGTGCCCATACATTTGGAATGACTAAGGTAAAGAGTAGCAAAGGTCAAGGTCCCAGCATTCAATGAGATACTCACATAGATCATAATATTCTGATTCTAATATATTGCAGCCTCAGATCTGACCTCTTTCAGCCATCATGAGCATGAGTCAGGGGATTGTCTGGGCACAGGCTAGGAGTTCTGCCATACAGCACTGCAATATTAAACAGATTTCTCTTGGCTGCTCTTCAGAAATAAATTAAAATTTGAGATGCAATATAACTTGAAAAAAAGAGTCAATTTAATAATGATAAGGACTGTTCCCTTCTGTTAACTGAGTGTCAGACTAAAAAAAGAGAGCAAGTCATCTTGCAATTTTTAGATAAATTTTGCTATTTTAAAGACCTTGACATCCACAAGAACACTTACAGAGGCAAATATATATATATATATATATATATATAAACCATATGCTACATAATACAATAATAGAATCCGATCCCTAGCAATTTTACTAATTCAGGGTCATCTATTTAGGTATGGATGTTGACACACATTATTATAGTGATATCCACTGGATTCAAAACATTTTAAATTGTCATAAGTTCTTTGGTATAACGCTACTTGGCAAGAGAAGTCCAGTACTTGATGTTTAATATTCAGTATAGCAGAAATGGTCCAAATGTATCTAGCAATGTATCTAAATTATGGCTAGTTACAGAAGACTTTGGTCGATGTGCACTTACGAATTGTTAGCAATGATCAGCTAAATGCAATTTTAAAAAATGTGTTAGAACATTTGCCTTTTAACTTACTACAAGTAAGTCAAGGCACATCTGCTTAGTTTCCATGTGTGCCTGCTGTTATCACTGCAGCAGAGCTATGCAGCAGAGAAAAGGCTAGCACAGAGGCTATGGGAAACCTAAAATGGCTGAGAACATTTTCCAGTTTCTGATCAGAGCAGAAACTGAGGAGCAGTTCTGCATCAGAACCATGTACACTGCAAACCTGATCTTTGACATTAGCAGAAGAAAGCACCCAGCACACTTGTGACTCAGTCTGAGCTGGCTGTACAGGACTCAGTAGCCACTGCCCAACCTGTTTTATTTTGAGTGATGGGAAACCGTATGTGTTTAAGACCTGAGAGCCCCAGGAAATCAGTGTGCAATGAACAACAGTCATCTGGGGAAACACAACTGGGAGAGGCTGGGAATAACCTTCAAACATCAGCAGGGAAGAAACAAGAAAGAAAGAAACTGTGTTAGGAAAATGTAAAAAAATAAATCCACTTGGACCATGTAATGAGGAGGAAGATGCTCCATGCCAATGGTCATCACAGGCCCAGAGAAGGCCCTGAAATGCCCTTGTTTTACTGAAAGAAAACCTAAGTACGATTCAGATGCAACAGTTTTCTCCCCAAAGATATCAGATGAAATAAGGGAGAGCCATTCAGAGCATCAGGATTACAGGAAGCAGCACTGCAGATCAAGAGATAAGCCTGGAAACAGCCAGACTGGCTGAAAGAAAGAATTCACTCCACATAAAGCTCTACCTGCCCTTAACAGATTAATTTTTTTGGAAAACAGCTCCCCATAATTAAATTGAAAGAGGTATTCAGATAAGTCTCACTTTCTCTGCTATGCAACACCATGAACAGCTTGTCCAAGGTCACATAGAAAGGATGAACTGAACCCACCTCTTTCAAGCCCTATATAACCATATATCACTTAATGAACTTACCAGTTGTGACACCAATACTCATCTTGCACTGATGCTACTGCTGCTGCACAGAGACACTAGTTATCACCTTTTGAAAATTTCCCACTTTGTTTCCTTCCTTTAGTTGAATACCACTCTGGCAGTAAAACTCATCTAGGCATGTAGTAACAGGACAAGGGAGAAGGGCTTTAAACTGAGAGTAAGTTTAGATTACATAATAGGAAGAAATTACCTACGGTAAAGGTGATGGGGCACTGAAACAGAGAGGTTGTGGATACCCCATGTCAGGAGTGTTCAAGGCCAAGTGGGAGGGGACTCAGCAACCTGGTCTAGTGGAAGGTATCCACTAGATGGAAGGAGGGGAGGAATGGGATGAGTTTTAAGGTCCTTTCCAACCCAAACCATTCTATGCTGCTTTGACATGTTGGACCTACTTGATTTAATTGGGACTGTTGTCTCTTCATGTTACTAAAATAAACTTAGTTTCACTCAAGGATTATATTGGAAATCTCTGATCCATATGGAATAATCATTATAATTTCAAAAAGTGACAGAAGACACAGCTTGAAGGATACTGAGGACAGGAAACTAATCAAAATTTACATTGCCCTAGCTTGTTATCTCTGTTCTTTGTCAATCACTTTACAATACAGGAAGACATGAGAGCAACCTTGTAATGGATGCTGCCCCTGGTGTTATGCAGCTATATCGTATCACTTGCTTTTCTAAAAATGAGATATTCAGTCCAGCATCCTGAGTGATGTTCTTTAGTGTGAGAAAAAGGTTTCTGCTAGTTTAAACTTTAACACATCTCTAAGAGACAGCTGACTTCACCTTATCTTGAGAAGTCTGCACAGGTAATGGTCCTCTTCCACAGTGTAAGTCACCATTAGATTTTATAAGCCAGAATGGGCTATAAGGTCTTCCAAACAATTTGGGCTGAGATTCCTTATCAAAACACCTTTTGCTCACATTTCTGGCAATGGCAGTTCCTGAAACGAGAACTTTCAAGCAAAAGTCACTGAGCAATATGAGCATTTGAAGTGTTCTGCAAAAGTCAGAAATTAATTTCCCCCTCTTTTTGGGAGTGGATGTATGTGAACCCACTGTACCATCAGCATGTTCCTGACTCATGAGTCTGCCTCCACTAAGGTGAAAATTCCCCCACCCAGCAAAGCTGTAGTGAATTGTACACATCAAGAACACATGGCACGCGAACTGAGGTCAGGGGAGAGAGATGCGCAAAGACTGAAGTTTGATTGTTGTCATTAATGTATAAATATAGGGCACACAGTGAGAAAGTGTCAGTGTATCACAAACTGTTTTTTTTTTTTTTATTATTTCTCTGGCTTTTATAGCCACAGTCACAAGAAATCATAGTAATCATAAGCCTAATATAGGGGGAGAAGCTGACAACTCTCTATGACATCTCAGAGAAAAACTGTTTGCATATATGAAACAAAGATTCAACAAAAATGCAAATAATTGAGAGTATTAACACTGAATTAAAATTTGTATGAAAAGTTTTTTCATATGGGTACACATCATCACATGGGGATTCTGGATGTAGTCAGGGCTTTTAAGTCACATACAGTCTTTTTCTAGTAAAGTAAAAACTGGATGTAGCTACATAAATACTTTTCACACCTACCCAGATAACAAGTTTCACATATTGTCTCTACCACACATATAACCCCACTCAGCATCAAAAATGAAAATAGAGTGAAGATAATTAAATGAGAACATTGTGTCAAAAAGAGACTACAGTAAAAGTAAGTAATTTCCTTTGGAATTCACACCTACTTGAATGTGTAATTTTACACAGATGGAAATTTGCTGAAGTTTTATAAAGAACAGCTCCTTAGTGTTAATCTCATGAGGAACAAAAGAAACACAGTGTGATTTATATGTACAGAAATTAAATCACTAAAATACCGAGCAATAAAAATTTGCATAAGCAGTGGGTTAGTATAGATATTTTACCATTCCTTAGACTTTTGCATGCTGTTTTCAAACCTCTAATCTTTCTCATTTAAACACTCTCACAAGGATAGGACATGCACCAATGAGAAAAAGTGCACTGCAGATCAGAGGACTTGCTTGTCTTTGTCCTTGGTTCATGAAGTGACATTCCGATATTCTTAAGTTCATACCTGATTCATTCTGATCAGCATTTAATAATGCATTTAGCTTTAAGCATATGCTTGAGAAATACTGAATTTACAAAATTTAATTTACATGGTCCTAAACAGAGATGATTTTCCAGCTCTAATCCAAAGTCTCTAAAGTAACAATCAGCTCAGAGAAGTCTGTCCATGACTAGGTCATGCAATGCTCACACCACAAAGCTCAAGTGCGTAGTGTTGTGGAAATACAAGTTCATAGTCCATTTGGAGCAATTTATTTTTTTCTTGCCATTTTATCACCTGTACCTAAAACTGACTGAACTTACCTAAGGCTTTATAACGTCGACATTCTACAAACTATCCCCCTCTCATACAGTTCTCTTTCAAAATCCTGATACTGCAGTTTGACTACTAGAAACAAGAAATCATAGATAAAACTGCCCAAAATGTGGCTTGGCTATTATGTTTCAATTATTTTTCCACACTTTTTCTTTAGAAAGCATTCAGGAAATTTTACTTTTTGATGATGCACTTTCATCCTAGAAGGAAGAGGGGCAAGCAATTAACGACAATAAATAATTGTATTTCAAATTTGCAATCCCAACTATGAAATCAATATAGAGGGCATTAAGAGGAAAAAAAAAAATTATTCTTCCAGAATTAGTTCCTGAAGGTACGATATTCGGTTTTTGCCAATGCACAAAAAATGTCTTTCCTTCAGACCTGACTCCCTCCACTTACTTATATATTTGTTATAGATTCTTCAAAGCCATGCATGTTCACATATGTTGCTATGCTACCAGTGTAATACACATGGTTACCAAGGGAACAGGTAACAGCCCTGTGTGTATGTGTAACATGTCAATAGTATCAACACTCTGAGCATAGTATTAATATATTGTAATGGTTTTAATTTAATAAAACCGGGCGGAAACACTAATTAATGTAGGGGTTTTAGTGTTAATATTTTTGTGGGAGTGAGAGATTAGGAGAAAAATAAACAAAGCAGGCTTAAGCTTAAAAATGAACTGAAAATGGTTTTATTAACACACACTAAAAGAATAGAAGAAAAAAAAAACAAAACAGAATGAAACTTTAAAAAACACAATTCTTTCTTCTTACAAACTATTACCTTTCTTATTAAACAACATAGAAAGACACAACTTTAGATTTTCAGTCAGTTTCACTACTTAGACAAAACTACACATTATCTTAGGAGTAGAGTCCTTCTAAGATCTTTCATGAAGATGTTTGCTACAAGACATAATAGTCTAATGCTGTCACACACCTGCTGCCGCCCGGAGTTTTCGCAGACTGTGATGTTTTATCCGCAGAGCTTCTCAGTGTATTTGGGGTATTATTTACGAATACTTCTTCTTATCTAAAATTATCTTTGTCTCAAAAGGCTGAGACCTCCGTTTTCAACCCAGGAGCGGGGGTTTTCAAAGTTCTCAAATAAATCTCTATTACACCAGTCTTTAATTTTGATTAGAATAGCATTCAACCCAAAATTAATACTAAGAATGCTGTAAAGAACAGTTCATTTCTTCATAATTTACTGTAGAAGAGTCCGGTTAAAAATGTCTACTTCTTCAATCCTATTCCAATATTATTAGTTCTTTCACTTCTCATCTAACTGACTTCATGCAGCGTCTGTTCCATGTATCTTCTGTTTTCTTCTTTCTCTCAAGGAAGAATTGTGCTTTAAAAGTTCTGTATTGCTAAGAAAGGGTTACATTTTTTTGCCTGGGCTTGCAAAGCCACGTGCGCACGCCGAGCTGGTAGAAGAAACCAGCAAACGTCTCTTTTTCCACCCCTCGGTCTCATCTAAGGCCGTCCAGCTCAGAGTTGTTATGGAGCTGCAGGCTTGCTTTCTCCGCTGCCAGCGGTGATTAAGCTGGGCCATGTTTTGGCCCCTTCTGCCGTGGTCTGAGCCCATGGCCCCGTGCTGCCGAGCTGCAGCTGCCCCCCTCCCCTGCCCGCAGCAAGGGAAAGGGGCTCAGCTGGCCCAGGCCTTCCCCGTGCAGGCAGCGGCCCCCAGACCCCGGCCAGGCCCGGCCCCGGCTCTCTCGGTGCGGGCAGCGGCCCCCAGAGCCCGGCCAGGCCCGGCCCGGCCGCCCAGAGAGGCAGCAGAGCCCGACCCGGCCGGGCCTGGCCCGATTACGATGTTACCTCACGGCAAGGCACCAAAGCAAGAGAGTGGGCAGTCTCAGCAGATTAGTTTTAAATGTTCCTTCCAAAGTCGCACTGACACTTCTCATTGGTCAACTTCACTGTCAATATCCCAGCCTGCTTTCTGACAGGTCCTTGTCCTCCTCCCAACCCACGCTACGGTTAGGGCAGGGAAAAAACATTTTACATTTCTCTATATCTAGAAAACAAAATTGTGCTAACCTATGATATCTATAAACTATCGACTTACCTGGAAAAAATTTATTTTTAGACTATGATTTAGTTTTTCAAGTGTCAAATACTTTATATTCAGATGTATTGATAATCCCTTGAGAATGAATAATTTAATGCTACAACTTTTCCATTGCATATTGTCTGTGCCATTTTTGGGCTATAACTAGATATGTTTCAGTAAGTGCTGCTCTCAGTACTAGAAAACCAAGACATCAGTTCACAGTGCAAAGTATTCACGGAAGTGCTAAGAGAGGAGCAGTTTATGTATTAACCAGTTATTTATGGCATCCCTTGAAGGATTCTTAATCTCTGTAATCACATTTTTGAGAGAGGAAAGCAAGCTATTAGTTTCATTATTATCTCTTTGAGCCATTACAGTGTTCTGAACAAACCTCTGCTAAAAGAAATTCCAAAGAGGCATGCCAGGTGCCCACCAAAGCCGCTTGATGAGTTCCCTCCTCATCTGGACAGGGGAGAGAAAATATAACAAAAAGTTCATGGATCGGTATAAGGGCAGGGACAGATCACCCATTGATTATGGTCATGGGCAAAGTAGACTTCATTACCAATCAAGTCAGAGTATAATAATGATAAACAAACCCAAATCTTAACAACCCATCCCCCTACCTCTTCCTTCTTTCTTCAGGCCAAACATCACCCCCAAATTCTCTGCCTCTCTCTGTCAGTGGCACAAGGGTTAAGGAAATTACTGCAGTTCTCTTTTGACATAATTTTGTCATCTCGATCATCTAGTCAAACCTCACTAAACACATTGTACAATTTTGGCTTGCATTCCTGGAAATAGCTCAAAATAATAGCCAAGTTCTGAGCCTTGAACAAGTAGAAATATGGGAGTGTCATAACACTGTGAACCTGTGAATCTGTATATGCATCCTTATCTCCTGTGGAATAATGAATTTCTTTTCTGTAGTTAAGAAAGAAAGGTCAACTATCAACTTTGTACAGCTACAAAATGACTGCCTGAGTCTCCAGGGAGATTCAGCAAATATGGGACAATCAGGGCTGAGAGTACAGTGTGAAAGCACCTTCCTTCTCAAGGCAAACACAGAAGGAGAGGCTTGTGAAAGTCCGTCAATTTGGCAGGCTCTCACTACAAGAAGTTTTAAGGTAGTGACTAGGGAATTATTGGCAGATCTTTCAGATCTGCAGAATCAAATGGAAACAGAGAAATAATTTGATGACAATATGGAAAAATCAAATCTATATATGTTCTAAACCAGATGGTCATTCATTTGCAGAAGGGGCACACTTCCCACTACCTCAATGAAAGTGTATTTATTACAAGTCTATTTAGTAATATTTTTGAAAAGAGGAAAGATATCTGACTGGATCATAAGTGTCTCCAAGTAGTGACTTTTATTTGTCACTGCAGATTTGGGTTATTTTACACATTTCATTACATACTGAAAATAAAGAATACACTACCAGGACAGAATTGTGGTGGAAATGACTGTTCAGAAAAACAGCAATTCCAGGGAAAACTATAAATACTCAGGATATCTCTGAATGATGAACTATGTGTTCAATTCTTAATTATACTGAAAGATGTTTGAAAACTCATCTCACTTGTATCTGTAAATTTCAGGATTGCTTCAAAAAATTTGCCCAGGCTCCAAAATATTCCCTTTGACAAATCCATTAAATAAATCACCATCCAGAATTTGGTTCTTGATCCATCTGTTCCAGACACACAGTTTGAGACAGCTGCAAATTCTGCTCAGAGATGAACTATGCTCTCTTATTTTTGAGATGGGTTTTCACATACCTGAGAAACATACAGATGTCTAAAGGATAGCAAAAGTAGCAGATCAACAGAAAAAGGCTGTTAAAAAGGCTGTTGTCAGCTCTATCTGACAGAAATTACACCAAATGGAAGATTTGAGACTCTGTCTGGCAGAAACATAAGTGAATAATTCACTCGTTAGCACTACATTCAGTAGGTAATTTAAATGCCACAGGTGGGCTGAGTGCTTTCCAATGCATACGTGAAAAATCAGTAAGTCTTCACAGAAACAAGCAAGCATTAGCCTACGCAATTTTACCCTCTAGAGCAATTTTTGGATGTTTTATATAAATAGAAGGAAAGAAAGCTCTTTACAATGGTGAAGTAAAGTGATTATTATAATCAAAATATACAGTGGATGTGACATTAGCAAGAAGAATATTTTAGAGAGTTTGTTTATAATTTAAATAAATCCTGTGTTGCTTTAAATCAACCAGGTGGCAATCTTCAAGATGCACTGCAGACACCATAGAATTCACAATAAAAACAAGGATGTGTATCAGATGCAACTCCTGGCTTTGGATCCCATTTCAGTTCAGCAAGCAGAAAATGATTTCAGAATTAATTAGTAGTGCCTGCACGCATTCTTCAGTTAAAAAAAGGAAATTACCAAGAGGACAGGGTTTTAACAGCTTTATGCAGGTTGACAGTCACCACTGAATTTGTGGAGCAAATTGCTACAATTTCCATTTTGTTTTGTTGATGTGCTATTCCACAGCCTTCTGACTTTTACAGACTTTCTCTATTAAAATGATACAGGTGTTTAACCACAGGTAGTCAATCCCAAAATGTTCTACCTTATGAAAGAGATCATTAGGTTTTGATCAGTGTGTGAACACACATATAACTGTAATTAAGTTAAAAAATTCAACAGTCTCTGATCCCTCTCAAACTGCCTCTTAGGAAAATAAGCAAATCCCTACAGATTATTCAAGTAAAGGAGGTTTTCCTTTAAGACCATTGTACCACACCAAAAAGAATACCAAAAGGCCATTTGGAAAAATGTGAATCTAATCCAGAATTCTGATTTTCAGGGTATTTGGCTGGGAGAAAGCAATCCCAAACTTGAGGCTCTGCTGCCTGGACAGCTGATCAGTTACATTAAAGCTCTTCACTGATGAAGAAGACAGAAGAGCTCCCTGTCCAAGGCAATTTTCTGTCACCCACTCCTCAGGTGAAACTCAGGAAGTCCCCGGACTTCCTCGATCTGGATGACTCCAGCACACAGGCTCCTTTCCTCCTCCTGGTTCTTTGACCGCAAACATTCAAAATACCATTTCAGGAAAGTGGAGAAGACATCACCTCTGTCAGGCAAAGGAGGAATTAGGCATGAGGCTTCTGTCTCCAACAGCAGCAACACACACACACCTTGGCGCCAGTTTCTAAGAGCACAAAGCTGACCCCCACAAGAGTACTCCAACTTGCACACACAGCCTTTCCTTCTCTGCCCTGACAATCTAGGAGGATAGGGAAGAGAGGCATAAGAGAGGCACAACTGAGCAAAGTGGCACAGGCGTTTATCTGCCTCCTGGAGCTGCCCACCTTATTTCAAACTCATCCCTTTCATGCCTTCCTTCATTCTTCTGCTCTTTAGGGATTTGCAAGCTGTTCACATGATCAATCCATTGCATGGCTTTTGTTTGCCTTTGGGAACAGTATAACGGTCTTGCCTTGCACCCCTCTCAGTATATCTCTATTTTTCATCCCTCACTTAGGCACTCTCCCAAGGTTGTAGGAAATCAAAGTATTCCCATGAGTCAGTGGAGTGGAATGGGATGGCAGGTGCCCTGGAGCACAGAGAGGTTGGGTTGGACTACCTAGGGTAGTGAAACACGGACAAAGCCCTTTGGTGTAGTGAGGACCCAAGCTGTGCCTTCAAATCCCTAAAACTCTGCGGCCTGGGTGTTCCTCCTCCATTTCATGGTCTTGCATAGGAACTGCATCAGCCATAAGTAGTATCTGGCACTGCTGGCAGTAAAAACAATGGAGAGAGCAGCTGAAACAGCTTCATATTTTCACCTCTTGAATGGTTTGTTGAGATAGTGACAAAAGCGCCCTGGAGGATAGAGAAACCACTTTAGTGAAGAACTGTATTTTCAAGGTCAGTGATGAAGTTCCAGAATATTATATTATGAAAACAAAGTGAAAAAGAAAGATGTAGAAATATACATAGTTCACTCTGTGCCAACGAGGACAAAACTCTTTATTGAAATCATAACAAAGGGGTTAATAAGCTCTACAAAATGCTACATACTTTTCAGTTGAATGCATCATTTGAAAGTTTAAGGGTGAAATATTATCCTGGAAGATGTTCCTGAAAAATTCCCCAAAGCAAGGAGAAAAAAAAAAATAAATAAATAATAATAATAAAAAAAATATTAGTTATTTGTTGCATGGTTTGAACTGCTGCAATCACTTAAGCATTACCCAAGAAGCAGCCAAGCACTGCACAAGTCTGTGTGCTAGTCATTCTAGTCCTACATGGCACCTGGGCTCAACCTTATTTTAGATCCAGAGAAGAAAAAATTGCAGTAAGTCACTTCCACAGTGCTATAGATAAGCTTTTATTACTTTGTCTGTGGGTAACCAGCACAAATAGCATAATACAAGCATGACAGTGGTGAACCAGACAAATTATACATTTGCATCTTGACGTCAAACTTTCATTTTGTAGAGCATTTTTAAATATCCTAAGTATGATGCTTAAGAACACAGTATTTTTTTCTTAGTGACTTTTTCTTGTTGTTCAAAGTACAATAATCAGAGAACATGCAGAGATGTTTGAGAATTGCTCTCACCTTCTGAGCCAGAACTATGTAATTTGCTTTTCAATGTACTCTGATCAGATTTCTGAGTTCAGTTCACATGAAACAATAACAGCAAATCAAATACTGTAACTATTTACTTTGCTGAAAGGGGTTTAAGGTGGCATTGAAGATTGTAAGAAACACAAAGAAGAGAAAGAAAATAGTTTGTGTTTTAAAATAAACCAAGAATGGTCACAGAGCAATAAATGGCATGAAAAGCAATATGTCAAAAAGGGGACTGAAAAAGAAATGCCAACCGAACCACACTTACACTAAATGTCCCCTTAGCACAAAGGTAAAAAGCAAAGGCTGAACTTGACAAGGCTGAAAATAAGTTTGACAGCCTTAGACAAGAAATGTTAAGATGACCTTGGGTACATTGATTTGAGTAAGCAGATGTAGACAGATGGCCAAAAGAAAAATATCTGAGTACTTTCAAGCATAAAATATTCCTGGGACTGTGGAGACAATGTCGCTGTTTATAAATGAGGTCTGAAGAGTCAAACTAGATGTCACAATGTAAAAAATGCCAAACATTATACTCAGAAACAATCTAAAATATCACAGTGTAAACACAAAAATATCTGGCACTGGGTAGAAGGTATCCAACCATAATAACAGCAATTCAGATAAAACAAAAAGTAATAAAACTTGTTCCTTGCCCTTTCTTGGTATAATAATAAAGAAGATATATTTGGATGGCAGTGGAAATTTTCTCATCTATCTCTTTCTGCAATTGAATTAATGCAGAAAAATCACTTAATAGCATTGAAAGTCATTATATATTAAATTTTAGAAAATTGATTCAGAATAAAGTAGATTAATTGCTGGCAATTTACAGTGAAGGGGAAGGGTGTGACTCTTGGATCTCTGTTCTAGGCAACCTCAGCTACAAGATACATGAACTGCTTTGTCGAATCTCCCCATATAATTTTCTTAGGCCTCACCTTGCAATGATTTCACTCAATAGTTTTCTGAAGCAACACTGTAAGCCATGTTTTCTTTTGAAACTGCAGGTGCACTCAAGTGTTTCTCCTGTACATGTTTCCTTGCTATGCATGCAACACACTCATCACCAAATCTGTTTGGGTTTCAAACACCTTCAGTGTCAGAGCCTTTCATGTACCCCAGGTTTCCTGCAGTTAGTTAGATCAGCTTCAAGACGGAGGTACAGACATTATCACACTGCCCAGAGGTGTGCAGATTTCAAATAAATTTGAAATCATGACTTCTGTTTTTCTCCTGTCTACCAAGAACTGCAGAGGGCTTTTTGTGATGGAGAAATATTTCACTTATGGCTTTCATTCATTAATTAGAAATCTGCAGAAATGGAAGGATAATTTTTGATATTTTGGTTTGCAGAATTTCCCTCTACAGTAGTGAGCCCTCATAATTAATCATTCATTATACTCTGCTCATTCAGAGTCTGTGGATGATGTGCCATTATAGTTAAGGTTTTTTTTCCTCAAGAGTGACTTGCATTGCTAAAAATACGCAGGAGGGAAACAAAGTAAATTGATATTTCATCCTGTATGTTGTGCTTGTTCTTTTGGGGGAAAACAACAAAAAAAATGGCTGCAGAAGTTGCATAATGTGCAATTATTTTAAACTTAATAAAAGCCTGACAGCATCTCAGAAATAATTTTGCTTTTTCCTTCTTAAAAACAACAGAGAATTTGTTTCAGGTCCTCCCCCCCGAAAAAATCAAAGTACTTTTCAGCAGAAAATAATAACTGGATTTTAGGTCAAGCTTCCTTAGATTTACTTGCAAGTCAGGTTTGCATCATTCATATGTCTCAAATATATCATCAGTCTACTCTTTTATTTCTACAGTTCTGAATTTAAAACTCTTTCAATGGGTTTTCCATTAAAAAAAGTTATTTTTTGTTGTTTAAGTAAGCCTTCTAATGTATTTTGCATTATAATTCTAGAACTATACATTAATCATTGTTGAAATTATTATGGCCAACTATAGTTTTCTAATTGTAAGTGCTGTGAAAATTCATAACCTGCATAAGACTAAAAGAAAATCATGTCTTCAAATGCCAAACTGCTGAAGGGTTCTTGTCATCATTCTTCACAGATGGTATGTTTTAATTTCTATTACAGAAAGATGCCATTAAGAACTTTATAGAACCTGGATAAGGATTATTAGGATGTAGTAATGGTAACATGGTAAATGACCCTTGCTTTTCCCATAGCTTTTCAGACTGTGGAAAATTAACTGGGGTACAAATGCATGCCTGCATCAGCGAACAGTGAGAGTGAGGACTAATGGTAGGCAGAACATGAACAGAGATGACAAACACCAACAATGGAGCCTATTCAAAACAATAACAAAGTGAAAAGAGAGAAATCTGTGGTTAGCTGCAGGTTTGACATCTAATTCTGGTGACAAGATATATGATGGCACCATATAAACATTCTGATTGAAATATCACAAACCCAGGTTTCTGTCTCATTTTTCTTTTCAGGGGAACGAGGAGAAGAAGCAATGGAGAATGGGATGGGAAGGAGAGAAAACAGCAACAACTTCAGCTCCATGTCTGGAGCACCAAAGCATACAAGATATTCTGTACAGACCTGAACATAACGTTTGCAGTCTAAGAGGAACAGTAGCAACAATAGAAGTCAAAAACAATGCCACACATCTGTAAGTCACATTGAATATTACTGCTGTTAATTATGAATACATCTCTTGTATGTATGTTGAAAACTAAAAATAAAGATCGTATTTCAGTGTTCTGCCAAACAGTCGAGCTTCGTAGAGCAAAGACTGCGAGAACTGGAAGGGGTCTGTTTCTTGATTCTCAACAGAGAATAAACAGCCCTGCTTCTTAAGTCCAAAAGCTCTCTCCAAAACTCTTGTTTTTCATGCATTTTACATTTACATATTGATGGGAATGTGTATTGTAGGTTAAAAAATCTTGTAATTATTTTGGTATTTCTATTTAGTCATTTCATCCAGGACCAGAACTTGAAAATAGATATACCTGTGCTTTGCATTCACAGGCTAAAACCTCTGTACTGCTCATTTTGAATCGTTGCTAATACATATGAAATTGCTTTTGCTCTAGAGAAGAGCCCTTTCTATAGGTCAAAAACCTGAGGAAATTTGCAAGTGATTTCAGAGGTAACAACCTCCTACCCAGCTGCCATTCTCACTCTTCTGCATTTTTGTTAGCAAACCAAGTTCAAAATACATCCAACATTATCAATTTCTCAAAACACATAGCTGTTTCTTGAAGGCATCTTGAACAAAAAAGCTGAATGCTGTGATCAGTAGCACGGGGTGAATAACACTATAGTGAAACTCCCAACCTTTCTGTGACTTATATTTCTAATGACTGGGCCAATTTCTCTATGACAAAAGGTATGAGCAATTACTGTCTGTTACACATTGTCATCTTAGAGAAAAAAAATAACTTCCTTGAATGCCATAAAATAGATTTTCAAAGCAGAAAAGTTATTTTGGTCATGCTTTGTTTTAAGGTCTGCTGTCATACTTTGATGTGGTGAATGGTTTTGTGTGGCATGAAAGTTAAAAAAAAAAAAAAGAAGAAGAAAAAAGAAAGAATTACCTGTTAAAACAAATTTTTGCTATTTAATAGAAACCATCGCTCTTCAGAGCATGAGTCAACCAAGTCATTTTAAATAGGAATAAATGCTCACTATCAGATTTCTGTTTTCTTCAGCTAAAAATCCAGATCCTACTCTTTGCTCAAGAGTGAATAAAATGGAGAAATCACATGTAAATACCTGTCTCTTAGGCAAATGTGTGATAGGTTTGTCAAAAATCATATCTTTACATCAGATTAACTATTTACTAGCATAATTGAGGCAATGAAATCTGGAGTAGAATTAACTTGTTTACTGAATCGATGTTGCATTTTTTTTATTGGAATGAAACTAAGGTCACCAGGCATATCTCCTTTATACAACTCATATTTTTGTAACCATCGTGATCTAAATTAGAAAAGCACAGCTATGATAAATTTAACTTGTTACATCAATGAAACAATTGAAAAATTATGCTTTGCTGACCACATTAATTCTGTTCTCCATGATATTGCCTGGAAGCATTAACACACCTCATCTCCTTGTAGGTCCTTGTACAAGCGGTGCCACTTGTACCTAAGTGTATTCTCTTTTGATCTGCTTGAAAGAAGAAATGGAATACTCCATGTAGATAATTATATATAGAACTATTTGATAAAATAACATAAAAATTACATAAACAAATGAATTTTTAAAAAATTATATATGTATTTATTTACATACATCTAGACGTAGACATGCCTCAAAAATATATCACATGAATATATAGGTACTTAGAAAGCAGTAAGAATTTGCTTGTTGAAAGCCAGTTAAGTTTTTTAATAATTATTAAAAACTGCAGTAAGTAAGTAAATGGAGCCTACTTAAAACTACCTGTATTAGGAATCATTAGAAATTTGAGTTCCAACTGTACTGATACCCACAAGTCCAATATCTCTTCCTACAGCATCTGAAAGGCAAAACACTGTAAAACAATGTAAAATAGCATGGAAAATAAAACTCTAATGAAAAAATTGAGTGCCTAACAACATTTTTCAGATGGATACACAATGAACTAAACCACTTCATCTGCCAGATTTAAGAACATGTGGTAATTAAGATCTGTGCTAATCATGTGGGAGAAAACTGACTGCTTCACATACACACAGCCCTTACACATACATGCAACCTAGTCTCCATAATATTACACTAAGAAAACTGAGTTGTTGAAAAGATTCATTTTGTAGTGAATACTTATAACCCAAAATAGGGGCAGGGACAGTTGTCTTAAGAATTAGACTGACTCCATTTGCACCATCTGAGGCTTTACAATCAATCTCCTGTTTCTTAAGGTTTTATTTTCATTTTGCAAACCTCTGAACAGACCAGAATGTGACATTCACTTAAAACATCTAAGCGACTCTCCAATGAGTCATTCTGCAAATTGCTTTTTCCTTCAGCCTCTCTAGGATACAGAGCCCTAAGTTCCAGAAGTGAAATACAAGGGAATAATCAGCTGCATTCCCTATCATTATGATGCTGACCTTCATTGCACTTTCAAAGAGAGATCTGATTCAGTGATTGGAGCTCTGTTTTACTAAGCATTCTCCCAGAGCAATACACTAAAATATATTTCCTCTCATAGGAAATTAGTCCATTATTTTTGGTTGTTTGTTTTCCATTCCAAAGTTATATAGTATTCAGTTGCATAGTTTTAGCACTTAATACTAGAACAAAGAGAAAATTCACCTTACAGTGCTACCAAGGACCAAAGTGTCTCCATCCACTCAGGAAGTACAGTAGATGTACTCTATTATTATCCTTTGCATTGTAGGAGATACCCTCACTTATTCATTCACCAGAATTAAAGGCTATTCTGCTCTCTTTTTTTTTTTATCATCTGTATCTTACTGGATAGAAAGTATTTCTTTGAACACAGAATAAAATTTGCTCTCTGTGGTCAGAACCATGCAATTACGTATATTCAATATCTAAATTCTTAGAATCATGCTCATTTTTAATTCTCCAGAAAAGAAGATAAACATCTTTAACATTAATATCTGTTACTCACCTTTAAAACAAAAATTCTCATTGATAAGATCCATAGAAACACAGACTGTAAATTGAAGATTCATTTTTTTTAAAGGAAAAAAAAAAAAAGCTTAAAGAAACAGTATATTCTACTGATTTTTTTTTTCTAATATTCTATATCTAAAAGATATTCTAATTCCCCAATAAGCACTTACAAAACCCATCCCCACTTTCTTCTCTTTTTTATATTTATCTCTTCACACTCCTGGTCTTTTCTCCTTTCCTTTGTCTTCTAGTCTTTTGGGATAAATTTTACTGATCAGATTCTGCTTTTTTTAACTTTGGGTGGCCTTGTCACCTTTTAATCAGGTTAGAGAGCATGAGCATCGCAATTCCAAAAACTCTGCTGGGAACAGTCTGCAGTGCAAAGTGACTTGCACTGAATAAAATCCAGGTGTTGGAGAAGTGAAAGATGTTGCAAAAATCACCTTTTTTTTTTTTTTTTCTTCAGGCAACAATAGTAGATTTTACACTGAAAATCAGTAGCAAATATCTTGGCCTTTGGACTGGATGCAGCAATCATTCAGACATCTGCTTAACCTTAAGCACATAGTTACTCAACAGAGCACTCTACCTAAATTGATTCCTCAGGGTCCTACTCTTGCATAAATATTCTTGGTTACTTGAGATGAATTCCAGGTTGCATGTACCAGTACTGCCTGTGATTCTATGTACTTAAGTTTTTGGGACCCCTCATTACTTACCACGCTCTAACTGCAAAATTACAAAATATAACAACTTGCCATTTTATATTGCTACCTATGAATTGATACGCTTTAATTATAGTTGCTTTCGGGCTTTTAATCATTCAAGTCAACATGTGCAGTTGTAATTGTTACACACATTTTGCATATTTAATTTATTGATGGTTCAAATTAGCACTACGACAAAGTCTTCCTCAATGCTTTATGAATTTCAGAGTATTCATAGCAGACACGACCCGAAGTGCTAAATGTGTCATTGTTAAATCCTTTGTGCCTTCATGCATTGTGCCTGTAACTGATAAAACAGCATGACGCTTCTTCATGGAGGAGGTTTCAGTCAATTCTCAGGCAGGAAAAAGAGGCAGCACCATAATGCTTTCCCTTCTTTTTCTCTCTGGTGTGGGGACAGAAAAAGTCCTGGCTAGAAAGTAATGCATTCTGCCAGTTTTTGTCAGCATTGGGTTATATGCTGAAAATGCTTTTATCTTCACAGCAAAATATCACCTTTGGTTTTTCTTCCCTACTATCCAGCAAGAAGCACTCTGGTCACCTCAAGATCAAATCAAGAAGCTTCTCTTTCCAAAAAGTCTACTAAAGCTGGTTTTAGACCATGCAAAGCTTTAAAATAGTCAGACAAAATAAGAATTTCAAAAAGTCAAGCCTAAGGTTTCTCTTGATCCTGGCCTCATATCAGCTTTGTCTGCTAGACCCAGTACATTTTCTTGCAAATCCTTCCATTTCCTTTGATCCACCTCTCTCTATCCAGCTGGAAATCAGAGGATCTATTTGACCTGGTGTTACAGTGAACAAGTCAACAAAAAGAACTCTCTTTCCACAGGTAAAGTCCTGAGTCAAAATCCCAGCTCTGGTAGAAGGCAGGATTAGACCTCTAGCATGATTATCTTTTCCTTGTCACAGAAGAAATCCTCCAAACAATGGTTCCACGTCTTCAAGTACTTCCTAATACTTCAAACTGGGTACAACCATACTTCCATTATTACCTTTTGTGTAACATTATTTCCAGTCAATGACCAGCAACCCCAATGTACTCAATGTGCAATTTTGCATTATTTAACATAAATTTTACTAACAGGGAATAGTAGCACGGTCGGGGTGTCCAGCGTGCGCTTGGAAGCGCTGGCCGCCGGGCTAGCTCAGTGTCCCTCACCGTGGCTCACGCGCTATGGGCCGGGGCCGCTAGTCGCACTAGCCACCTCCTCCCTGGGGGTACTTGGTTCCCCACACCCAGCTTAGGACGAGGTGTTTCGGCAACCACAGCGACGGCAAGAAGTAGGACTCTCTGAGCAGGGTAAACTGGCTTTATTAAGTGGGAGACCTGACGGGAGCTCCACACCTGACCACTGCTGCTCAGGAGAGCCCCGAACAAGGGTTGTGCATGGCCTTATAAACGAGGGAGGACCAAGGGGTGATAACAGGACAACAACCAATAGGGAAAATTGTGAGTGTAACTGGGGGAGTAACCATGGAACAGGGGAACCAGTCAACAAAGAGGAGAAGGGGATTTCCCAGGCACCAGCCTATCACTGGACGCCCTCCCTGGAGCTTTCCAGAATCCAGGGAAGGGCCCCAGAGTGACAGACAGGGCGCCTGAGGTGAGAGAGAGAGAGAGGATTGACAGGGACAAGTGTAGGGTAGGGTGACTGACAGATAACTGAATGGTTTTATAACAAGCATAGGGGGGGAAAACCATTGAGGAAAACAGGGAGTACAAGGAACAAACCATTACAGAAAACTTCTTAAAAATATACAAACTGCTTATGTAAAACATTTTTGAACAGAACACCTCTCGCACCACCACAGAGCACAAAGGTGTCCTCAAAGGTTAGGGCTCTCTCCTCTCTATTTCAAAGCTGAGAGTGTAGCAGCAAGGAATAAAATAGATCAGAAATCTTCTGAATCCAAAATCTTAGAGAGTAGGTGAGAACGAGTATCTGATGCAACAAGGAAAAGGTCAAAGACCTTTGTGCTTTGAGCTGTGCCACTCCCAGAGGTCTAAGCTGCACTCACTTTGAAACTAAACTGTGTGGTCAGTCCTGAAAGCAACTGGACTGAAAAGTGTGAGGGTAGTCCAGACAATTTTAGATTTTTTTAGGCTGAGTGGCTAAGAGCCTTAATATTAATTTTTCCTAAAACCTTCAACTTATGGCTTCTCAAGACAAGTAAAAGCTGTGAGATTCTCTATTTCCTCTCTTCTGCTATGCCATGGGACAAATTAAATATGCAATGAGAATCTGGTACTCCGTCTAAAATCCAGTAAAAGAGACAATGAATGTTTTAACATTGACTTTCCTCTCCAAAAATCTTTACTGTAAAACTAGTATTATAAGTCCATCTCAAAATAGAGCAGTTCTTTATCCACATTACTGCATTTTCTTGAGAAAATGTGTTATTTACTCAGTCTCAACACAGGCAGTTGAAGTAGCAGCCACTTAGCATTCCTGATGTAGCAGTTGAGACAGGCTGAGTTCAAATGAGGAAGACGGTAATTCCTCTGCTCTTAACGCTTCAGTTGTGCCTGTGAGGTATGAAATCAATCTGAAGACTTCAGCAGACTAAGAACAGAACTAGGATTTTCTGACTTCAGAACAAGTGAAAATTCTTTTTAAAAAATGAAATGCTTTCTTTCTGTTCAAATATTAACTAAAGACTTCACAAATTATAAACCTTGCTATTACGCTGAGTACGTGATTCCCAGGGAATTGAAACTGGTCATAAAAGAGATCTGAAGAAGATTATGCAGTTTAAGGTGAACACATTTATAAAGCTGGTGAAAAATAGCACCATGTTTCCTTCACTTCAGGAAAACACTGAAAAATAATCATTTGATACTGTTAGAACAAGGTTCCCTCAGTTTCATCAGAAGAACTTATGAATTCTACAGATTTAGGCGTTTAAATGCCTGTAGGAATGTTTATAAATTTATTAATACTGAGCTTGAAAACAAGCAGGAACTTGCTTTCACCATAAGATGAAAAAATCTTACCATAAATTCCTCCCCTGTTTATTGTCAATACCTCTCTAAGCTTAATTCTTTAGAGTAGAATGCTTGCACATTCTAAGCCAGTAGGGAATACTGATGTAACAAAATATCTGACTACAATGTTGTTATCTATTCAAGCTCAGCAACACCATAAAACACTTAGAAGGTCAGGCAACAAGCAAGAGCCTTAATCAAGTTTTCCAACACTTCTCATTAATATGCTTTTCTTAGGTAGCATACACTTGAAGCGACAGAGGCAGCCCTACTCTGATAATTGTCTAATGATATGGGAGCACTTCCAAGAAGACCAGATCTCTGCTCCTCTCTGTTCTGTGAAAGGTCAGCAGCTTTTCTCAGCAACTTATCTTTTTGTGAAAAATGGACAACATGAAAATGAAACATATTTGATTCACTAAATAGACTTGCTTTGAAGTTTGACCTGAATAATCTTTTAAGTTTGGTTCATCTGCTAAGGGATAAAACAATTATTCATATAGCTTCTCTGTTGTCAGTTGAATGCATGACTAACTTTCCAAAAACAAAAAACAAGTATTTTTCCCTCAGTTCTGAAGACCTGACATAGCCACCACATTTCATGAGAAACATGTGTGTCTTTGAATCCTGAATGGTTCCCAGGATAATAAGTTACATCTGTTTTACCCAGTGACAAAGCCTTATAAATAACTCAGTTTCAGCCCAGTGAAGCAACTAAAGTGTCATTTACCAGAACAATCTTCAGATAATAGTCACCACTAATGAGAAAAGCTCTTGTGCTGAGGAAAACAACTCATAACACCACTGAGAAATGTAGAGACACACTCACCAAGTGAGTGTTTTATGTAGTTAGTGTCTTCTGCAAGGAGTGCTTACTTATGCAGGTAGTACGGAATGTTCTGCTTTGTAGGCATCTGAGCAGGGTCGTTTAGCACCATGAATAAGCAGCCCAGTGCCAAACAAGCACAAAAACAAAACAAAGAGCAAGAACACTGTTGCATCAGGACTATGCTGAATCCAGGCTAATTAGCCTGGCTATGAGCAGGGCTCATTTGCTCTGGAAGAACACTAAATTTCTTCTGGACCCCACTGGGGCTTTTGCAGCACACTTGGCAGCCCATGGCACCACGCTGGGTATGCCAGCTCATACAGATCCTGGCTCAGGGATCACGTACAGGAACACAGCTCTCAGTCCTCTCCTGTGATACAGCAGAGCTTTCAAAAGTCCTTCTGAAAGACTACTTCATGGCCCTGAAGGTGGACTAGAGAAGACACAGGATGATATCCTGCAGAGAGAAGCTCTGGCCTCATGAAAGGGAGAGGTGAACTACTCTCCAACTTGAATAGGGCCAGCATTTCTCTTTCCTTGGTGTGAGTCCTGAGCTGTTCTACTAAGCATCAGCTACTTTTATAATCATAAGACTTCACCTCTGAGTTCACTCCAGATGGAATTTTTTTGCTTAATGTGCATGGATCGCCTCAGCTACGCCTGAAGTGCTCTGACCCTCAGGGTTAGGAGTCCATGACATCCATTTCATTTTTGCAACATAGCAAGGCTGGTTTTGAGACAGAAAAGAAAAGGAAAATTCTTCAAAGAAACTGCAAGTCAAAGGCAGATGAGGAGAATGTAAATGTTGCCCTGGCTGAAATATAGTTGGGACAGTTTGAGCTGGAATCTGTAGTTTTCAAAAAAGTGCCAGAATAACCACAAATGATGGTAATCCTTACTGTGCTTCCTCAGACTTTGAACATTCATCAGCAAACTATCATTCATACTGCTACTCTTCCATTTTCTTTCTGTATTCTATATTTATATATATTACCTTATAGTGCTGATGGACAGAGTGGCCCTTTTTACTTCCTCTGTTTTTTAAAGTATTGGGGTTTTGTGTTTATGGAATAAAGTCCAAAATTTTTCTCCTCTTGCTTCCTTTATTTTATATTTGCATGCTTCAACTGCCAAAATATATTTAGCTCTCCCAATCCGTCCCTGTTTTTTCTCATCAGTCATTTTTTTTTTTTTTTTTTTAATAAGGTCTTTCATCAATCTCCCCCTGAGTCATAAACTTTAGTCTTTTTCTATGATTTAAAATTGCCATGGAAGGTCCAGCCTTTGTACATGTACTGCTTAACACCAGCACATACTCCAGTTTCTTCTAACTCCTTCTCTGATGCCAAAAGTCTTCTGACCTCCCATTT
This sequence comes from Hirundo rustica, assembly GCF_015227805.2. Classification (NCBI taxonomy): domain Eukaryota; kingdom Metazoa; phylum Chordata; class Aves; order Passeriformes; family Hirundinidae; genus Hirundo; species Hirundo rustica. The sequence continues at coordinate 31,497,694 of NC_053454.1, forward strand.
TATCTTCAAAAAACAATTTTCCCCAACAGATAATTAATTATCTTACACAAAAATTTTTGCTATGATATTTGCTTTCATTGTACACTTATACAGTAGGGGAAAAGCAACTTGGCCCTTCTCATTTAAAGAACTTTTTTGAAATCACAGAAAATGGTCTTTGAGTTGAGGGTGCTGGTGCAGGAGAAGTACTGACAAATAAAATGGGTAAAAAATGAAAGGTTATTTATTGTGGTTATTTAGGCTTGTATTTTTAAAAATGCATGCAGTATATAGTGAAGGGAATTCATCAGAGACCACAATGGCTTAAAAATCCTATTTACCAAATAAAAAATTGAGACCTGATGGACACACTTAGAACCTGACTTTCCACATACATCACCCAAGTGTGGGTTTTTCCTTTCTGTACAAGTCAGCTGCCAATAGTCACCACCTGCACCTTGGGTGAGAGCTGTTCCCATGGGCTGTGAGAGGACCAGCAAGCCTAACCCCATCATTGGCTAGCTGCTTCAAGGCATGGCCTCCGGAATTTATGAGTATTTAAATCAGATATGTTGTGATTGAAAATTCAGGATTTCTTGTTACTGCTTTGAAGTCTCATGTGTGTGCTAGATGTGCTCTCACCTGAGCTCGCTGAGAGAGTGACTTTTTAAATGGGCAGACAGTGAGAGCACAAGGAGAAACAGTTTTAAACTTGTAGATGAGAGATGTATACTAGATATTAGGAAAAAATTCCTTACAAAGAGGGCAGTGAAGCAGAGGTTGCCCAGAAAAGTTGTGGATGCCCCATCCCTGTAGGTGTTCAAGGCCAGGCTGGATTGTGTTTTGAGCAAAGTGGGCTAGGGAAAGTTGTCCCTGCACACTGCACAGGGATTGGACGAGGCCATCTTTAAGGTCCCTCCCAAACCAAACCCTTCTATGGTTTTATGATTACAGATGCAAACAGAAAAATAAATTTTCAAGGGATCCTGGAAACTTGCCAATGTGGATTTGAAGCAAGATCTGGACGGCATTTTCAAAATGTCAAGTGTTTCCAACATTAGAAAATACACAATCAGGTGCTCTGGAAAATTCAGTCAGGGGTTCCTTTCTTTGAACTTAGAGTCTTTGTACAAGTGCAGTTGCATTTAATCATGATAAGTTAATAAATGCCATCAAATTTTTCAAAAATATTTAATTTGTTAAAAAAAATTATAATGATTTTTCAATGGTTTGATTTGCCCAGTGGCCTGAAAAAAACAAAACTGAGCTGAAACGCAAAGAAAACCAACTTCATGATAAATGTTTTCAGTCTAAAAATAAAGAATATCTGAAAATCCACTTTGTTTTATGCTCTTCTACTCTCTTTCTTGCTGTCCTAATTGCAGAACACAGAAGCAAAAGCTCTTCAATACAATGTCTGGAAGAGATACCAGGTACCCTAATTTGACTAAAATCTCTCAGAGATTACTTTTTTTCTTTGAATCCCTCATGTGCTTATAAATTTAATAGGTAGCCTCACAACAAAAAATTGATCTGCAGCTCTTAAAGTGTCTGAGATATGAGTCCCTTCTGCAGATTGCCATAAGCCCTTATGCTGTCTCTACCACACTTAAAGAAGCCTTCCTGGGGAACTTTTCATGCACTGAACATTAATGAAAGGGAAAATTGAATTATCCAAACCAATCAAACATTTGATTGGTTTGGACAATCGTCAACATCTGTTGACAGAACATTAGAAAGAAGATGCATAAGCCACTCTGAACAAAACAGCAGATCTATTACTTACAGAACTGATCATAATATCTGAAACACATATTTCAGTAAAGTAACATCAACTGATTTTAATATTGATAGCTTATTGCACATGATTATCATATTTTTTGTTTCCTTAAAAAAAAAAAAAAAAAAAAACCGTAGTTATTTTCTGAAAAAGAAACCAATAGATGTGTGTGTGCATGAATAACCTGTTATCATTTATCACTCATCCTCTATATTCATGTCACTTGTCTCTTCCATCGCATCTACATATAAATAATTCATTTTAACATAGAATTGCCCATGTATCATAGTCTAGAAACTTACTTGCATTGTTTGCTCCTGCAGTCTTCCTTCAGGAAATGTAATTGCACCTTTATCTGAAATGTAATTTCTATCTCATCAAGAGTGTTTAGCTGGCCTTAAAATGTTTTGCTATGCTGTAACTAGAGATGAATGAAACAAGAATCAAGGGGATAAGATTAAGTGAAGTGACCTCATCTCACAGAGAACCCAAGTCAGACATAGATTACTTTAGGTATGGGGGAATGCCTCGAATATGAGCTCAAGTCAAACAGGCAAGCTGAGTCCATTTATAATGAGTAGTTATCCTGTAGTACTTAATGCTACTAGAGAAGTTTTGTTCTTAGCAACATACTTGCTCAATCCTTTATGTTACATTCATAGGAAATAATCTAGAGTTTTACTTGAAAAAATGAAACATCATGTGTTAGATGTTTTGCAAATAAACCTTTTGCACTGCATCAAAACCTATACCCAGAAATAGGCTGCTTTGATGCCACATACACCTGTGAGCAATAAGGTACTGAAAGCAATTCACTGAAAATTAAGTATCTCACTATCAGGCAGACCTGAGTCATTCTGCCCTGGGTATTACTTTTGTTCAAACAACACATTCAGAAAACATGGGTTATCTCTCTATAACCTTGTATGCCCCAAAGTATTGTAGGTGATCATCTCAGCATTGTAAGTGCACCCATCAAGCATTGCAGCTGGGAGTCTCCCCAGAAATCCAAGCACAGATATAGCAGCTGAAAATATTGCCGTAATTTCTGTCATGGTTTAAGCCCCACTAGAAAGTAAGCCTCACACAGCCACTACCTTCCCCCCAGTCCCCTCCAGTGAGAAAGACAAAAGGCGGAGAATACAGGTTGAGATAATTTACTGGAAAAGCAATGATAATGCGCAGTAACATCAAAAATACTAATTACAAAAGTAACTAAAAAGGGGTGATTTCCATGCAAAAAATGCTCACCAAGTTTGACGCAATGTGACCTTAGCCAGTGCCTCCCCAGAGCTCCCTCCACCACATTTTTTTTTTTCCCAAGCCCAAAGCAATGATGGACAAGCCATGTGGTTGGGACCAGTGCCACCCCACTGCTCTGTTTGCCACCTGCTCCCCTGGAAAAGGACAAAATCACTGTGGATGGTCTGCATGTCCCCTTTCTTTCCACCTGAAGCCTCCTTCCTTCTCAGAAACTGTAATCCCTTACTTCCACAGCCAGTGATTGGCAGTATAGAAGAAAAAACACTAGAATAACAAATATGGCTCCAGGCTCCACACCCATGACCACCACCAGAAAACTAACTCTGCCCTGGCTGAAATGAGGAGAATTTCCTAAAGATGAAATAATAATTGCAGCAGTAATGGTATTTATCTCATAAACTTCCACAAGTCATGCCAGAACACAGAAGTGCAGAGAGGGATCATACCTGATAATTTTGAAAAGACAAAAGAGTAAGCAATGTGCTTCAAATAAACAGCTCTGTGAAATCACAGTTTCACCTACAAGATTACCTTACCTATCTCCTTCCCAAGTGTGCTTCTCCCAGGATAATTTTATCTATATCTGTAGGTCTGGATGGTGTTGATATGGAGCTCACTTCTGGCATGAAAAGGGAGCAACAAGTTGTGACTCTCAGGTTTGGAGTGCTTCAGCAATGCGCCTTTGAGAAACCAGTGACAACAATCTAAATATATTTTAAAAGTCTATAGATAAAAGGAAATGCAAGACATTCAGGTCAGATTTTCTGTGTTTAAGTCCTAGCAGAACATTTGGCCTACAATTTTATTTCAGGAGATTTACCCTTTATTTTTTCTGGAGGTTTACATAGTATTGCCAGGCCACACACATGACAGCTGTGAGTCAGATTTTTGAAAATAATGAAAAAAACTTAAATATCAGGAGGATTTTTGTTCGGAAAAACTGCTTACAAATATTAATGGGGGCTTGTAAGCCTCTAGAATAGCCACAGGTTATGTTTTTTAGCTTTTTTCCCCTGCAACCACAAGAGACAGAAATGTATTTTCTATGATAAATGTGACCTTCCCACAGCCCTATGAATCTCACTGCTTTAGTTTTAAAGGAATATCAAATACAGAACACTCTGTAGAAATTAAAAAATAATCAATACTGAGCACAAAGTCCTTACATGCCAGTATCAACTGTATTTATGAGGACACTATAAGTTATTTATTTTACCAGTGTTTTCTCATTAGGTGGTGCCTGGAGGCTAACCAAGATGAGCTTCTGCTGTATTATGCAGAGTAATAGAAGTGTTCAGAAGCAACAGAAAGAGTTGCAAAAGGAGTGGTTTTCTTGTTTTCCAGTCAACAGATGACAATACTTCCAACTGAAGTTCTGGTACTGCCTTAAGAAGGTTTTCTACTCTTCCCTTGAATGCCTCCATAACCTGAAGTAAACCCCTGTTTACTTTATGTTCCACAGAAAAAAAATCTTCATTTGGGCGAAAAGCAATGCACCACACATGGAGGTTCAAAACATATTGCCAGTCCAGCTAATGTTTTAATAGCTTAATAATCCATATTGTCCAATTAACACAGAAAACCTACATTAATAATATGAGAAAATATTCTTTAATAGGAAAATAGCCTTTCCAACTACATATCCCTTTTCTCTGGTGTGTGCTTACCCTTCCTATGTTTCCTTGCATCCAGAGGTTGATGTTTTCAGGCTTCCCTATGAGGGAATCCTTCCCTATCCTGCTGGATGGAGTGATATTGTACATACAGCAATTATCACATCCTCAATACTTCACTGAGAGAAGTATGATGTTGTTGCTGGGTACCCCAAAGATCCCCTTGAAATTATCTTTTTATGTGTTTTATCACGGTGTGTTTCTCCTTGCTTTCCAGTCTCCTTGCTGTTACTTCCGCTGAGGCGTAGCGACCTGGTTCAGGAACGACACGGCAGCCACACCCAGGCTGCTCGGTCCATCAGCTCACAGACACCAATGTGGTGGACGGCTAATGGCGTTTATTAACTGGTTACATGGAGTTATAAAACCTCTGTTTGCTACATCACATCCGTCTGCTTACGTTACAAGTTAGGTATTGCTTACCTTATCAAGGACACTAACCAACTAAGAGTTGAGGGAGGGGTTCTGTCTGCCCGTACAGCGCGATATCTTCCGACCGCCTGTCCCTAATCTCCCACATTTCCCCCCCCCCTCATGACTAAATAAAAAAGTATAAAAGTATAAATATATAAAAGTATAAATGTTATAAAAGTATAAATGTTATAAAAATACAAAAGCTGTTAAAGTTAGTATAATAGGATACAAAAATAATATAAAATGTTAGTAACAAACACACTTCACGATAATTGCATGCGTTCGACAAATAGGATGTCGACTTTCTCTAAACGTCTTCTAACAAACAATACTAACTTGTTCAAAATGCAAGGCCCAAAAATTAATGTTAAGAGTATCATGGTGAGAGGGCCTATTAATGTGGGAACAAGGGTGGCTAGCCATGGGGACTGATTGAACTATGACTCGAACCATCCTTGTTGGGCCTCTCTCTCTCTCTTTCTCTGGGCCAGTCTTCCTCTCAGTTCGGCCATGGAGTCTCGCACGACTCCGGTGTGGTCTGCATAAAAACAGCATTCTTCACTCAAGGCAGCACACAGGCCTCCTTGCTGCATGAGCAAGAGGTCCAGTCTTCGCCTGTTTTGCAGGACGACTTCCGAAAGCGAGGAGATAGATCTTTCCAGAGAGGAGATGGATTTTTCAATTCTCAGTAAGTCTTCGTCAATTGTCATTTGCAGCTGAGAAAGTTTTTGATGTTGGGTCACGAGAGCTGAAACACCTGTGGCTGTGCCAGTGGCTCCTAGGCCAAGGAGCATTGCAATGGTTATACCTGTCATTACTTCTCTTTTGCGGAGCAGGATGGTTTCTTCTAAAAAGCGATACATTTCTTCTTCTTGGTGATACAGGACTCTAGGAACAATCAGAACTTGGACACAAAAGTCAGCAAGGTTATTGAATTTGCTAAGGTACACACAGGGAGTTATTCCGATTTGTTGACAGACCCACATTCCTGATAGGAACGGAACTGCCCATTTGTCAGTCTTTTGACTAGGTTGGATGAACTCAGTACAGATATTTCCTATCTGCTTTGCTACGGTTACACTGCCAAAGCATTTGCCTCGGCCTGTGACTTGACTCAGGGTAATTTCTCTCCGGGGGGTGTCCTACTTACAGTTGTGTGGATTGTTTGCTGCAGAGTATTCAAAAGGAGCATCAAGGGCGACACCCTCATAAAAAGGAGGTTCTGCATTATAATATAACTAGCATGATTTTGTAAAGTTCGGATTGGATTGGTTCAATGACAAAAAGGTAGCATTTAACACACTAAGAAACAAATTGTAAGGATCTGACTTAGGTTTTTGGTAGATAGCTAAAGGACGGGATGAGGAAGAGGTGCCAGATGTGGCCTCTCTCCTGTGTCTGCATGCTGTGAGAATCTGATAGGGTTTGAATGATTGGGGCACTGAAGGTGGGACTCTGATAATTTGCACATTTGCCTAATTTAAATGCCTGGCTGCATTTAAAGCATGCCATTTTTAACTTCTTCCAGTCTGTGAGGGGAGTTCGTTCTGACTTCCCCTCAACCCAAGTAGAAACATTGTTGTTACTGATTTTATATACTGTTACTTCTTCTTTGTCAGAGCCGGAGTCAGAGCCGGCTGCAGGGGACCGGCTGTCCCAGTCCCAGCTGAAGTCCGAGTCAGAGCCGGAAGTCGACTGACTGGCTGCTTCCGGGCTCTGGACCCTTTTGGTCGGGCTCCGACCTGGCCCCTTTCCCTCAGGGCTGGGCGGTCCCTTCCCCCTGGGCCCCCGCCCCTTTCCCTCAGGGCTGGGCCGTCCCTTCCCTCTTGGCTCCCGCCCCTTTCCCTCAGGGCTGGGCCACTCCTTCCCCCTCGGCCTCCTGCACCTGCGCTCCCCCCGCCTCCTGCTGTGGGAGCTTCTTGCCTTAGAAAAACGCGCTTTTTGGCAAAGATTAGCTTCAGCTCTCTCTTTGCGCTCTCCTCCCTTTTTCTGCTCGCGCGCCCCCGCATTCGCAAACGAGCTCTCTTTGTTTTCAGCGCTATCTTGAGGCGCATAAGGTGGAGGTCCCTCCCCCGCTTTTTCAGCATTCCTAGCTTCTTCAGCTAGACCGTTGTAAAATGACTGCATCTGTTTTATCTCTTCAGTGAGCGACCTTGAGCCCGGGGGCCTCGAAGCAAGCTCTTGACCTTCTGAGCCCGAGCCCATACATTCAGCCAAACCGACTTCATCAACACTCTGAGCATTATCACTAACATTCAGAGTACATTCTTTTACATTCTGAAAATTCTCAACAACAGTTCCCTCTGAGAAAGTTTGCGTTGCTGCTGCGATACCTAATTGGGGGGAAACCTTTAAACAATTTCGCGCAGCTCTCCAGGTGTCTTGTTCTTGCAACGCTTTCTGTAATGATTTTACAACTCTTCTCTATGCTTTAAGATTTTTCCCTGAGCTGGAAGACATTGTGTCTTCGGCAAGAGCTTTAGTACATTGATCCCAAACATCTGGGTGGAGGATATCTACTGGACGATCAATAATACTAAGTTGCAAAAGCCTCGTCACTGCGAGGGTAAAATTTTTTGCTTTACAATCAATTCCCCACTGCTTATGAATCTGAGAAACGACCTTCACGAGAGCTTCCATCCTCTGCGTGGGTCCGGAGGCGTCCCTCCCGCCGAGCTGGACCAGCCGCTTGGCTGTCGTTCACCCGTCCAGGCGACTCCCAATCTCCTGGGCAACTCCCGGGTTTCGGCACCACTTGTTACCTCCGCTGAGGTGTAGCGACCTGGTTCAGGAACGACACGGCAGCCACACCCAGGCTGCTCGGTCCATCAGCTCACAGACACCAATGTGGTGGACGGCTAATGGCGTTTATTAACTGGTTACATGGGGTTATAAAACCTCTGTTTGCTACATCACATCCGTCTGCTTACGTTACAAGTTAAGTATTGCTTACCTTATCAAGGACACTAACCAACTAAGAGTTGAGAGAGGGGTTCTGTCTGCCCGTACAGCGCAATATCTTCCGACCGCCTGTCCCTAATCTCCCACATCTTGCTTTGTTTTTCTCCCTCTTGTTTGAACAAAGCTCCCCCAGCCCTGATACCCCAGCATGCTGCTTGTTTCACCATGGTTCTCTTTAGCCTTTACCACACACCGTTTCCCATCACCCCAGCCAAAAACAGGTCAGACAGCAGCCACTGACCACTTCACAGGGTTAAACCAAGCCCCAACAGCTCAGGCTGAGGCACAGACTTGTGCTGGGTCCCTGCACAACCAGGTCAGCGCAAAGCCTGATGTTTTCTCATGCTAGTGGCAAAATCACATTGAACAGTACAGCACAATTAACTCATGTCTTTATATTAGTAATGATTAGGCCTCTTTTATCTTTTCATTTGCCTTTATTCCTTTCACTTTATTATGATTTTATATGGACTTCAGTCTTCCAAATAAAAACATCTTCTCTTGAAGAAGGGAAGGAAACTAAGTTCACAATAAAAAATTTGGGTTTGTTGCAGGAGAATGAAAGCACTGAAGCAGTTTAAGAATGGGCATGTAAAATAAATAGACAAATATTCAAAAATGCACATGTATTATAGAAAAACCCCAAGCCCATGATTTTGTATTGCTGTTCATGATCATAGGCAGCAGCTGGAAGGTCCAGTCCACCACATGTATGAGGCAGAGCCAGTTACACCATGGGATAACCTGGCCATAAGTACTTCCAGTGATGGAAGTTCCACAACATCCTCATCTTCCCCCTACCCACTGCTTCATTCTCTTTACTCCAAGCAGTTTTTTTCAGCATCCTACTTGGTACAACTTGAAGTCACATGTTCTTTAATCCACTATAATGACAATAAATCTAAATCTTTGTTTTGTTCACTGATGCACAGAAAGAACACCTCTTTCCTCCTGAGTGCTCTAAGTTTTACTAAGATCAACAGCCACTTTCAAATGATAGAGCTGTAGTAGAAGAGCGAGGTATTATTTATTCTTCTGCTCAAGAACCTGTAGTAGCCAGGACATTGTGACACATGGTTCCCTTTGGTTCTGTTCAGAGATAATGTTGGAGACTAATAATTCAGACTACCATCTTTTCCCAATACTGAGCAATTTATTCATTTCAGACAATCCTGCTAGAGATTTTTCATAATAGGAAAATCTGGAATTTTCATATCTGGAAAAAGGAATGTTTAACAGATGGGTATGATTTTGGCAGTAAGAACAGTTCATATATTATTGAAGTACAGGCTAAATTAGTTTTAGGCTTATAAAGCACAGTAGTGAGGGCCAGGCTCCCGAAGCTAGTTCCCCCAACTCTGTCTCCCAAGCTCCCTGATTCAGGGCCAGACAAATGCAGTGCCCATGCTGGCATCAAGCCAAGCCCCACAGAAGGAGCAGACATGCTCAGAGCCCTGGCTGTGTCTTTCAGTGGTTTTATGCCTATTTATTAATACGTGAAATACTGTGGGCTTCCATAGGCAGGGAGCTTTGGGCAAAGGGCTTTTGTTTAGCTTGGTTTGATCAGCCTTCATGTCCTACAGTCTTTTAATGTTCCTGTGCCATGAAGAAATGTGGAGCTAAACGTAACTTCTGCCTTTGAATTCTACAAGTTCTACAAATTAAGATGGAAGTTTAATTTTTTTATTACTACTTATCAGCTATAGAAATAAAGTTATCCTCTTAGATGTTCATTTTCTAATCATAGCCATTGAACACAAGACAAATTTAAGCTAAAGCACCACCTAGTGACGAGCTAGTGAAAGTTATTTTGGAATACATGAAAAAGCTTCTCTTTTCCCCTGAAAATTTAGTGAGAGTTAAAAAAATCAGAGGTTCACGGAGAGCCATAAAAACCTTCCCGGTAATAAGCACAATAAATTTACTGGAAATAAATATAAAACTTCTTTATTCCATTTCTTTTCAGTGTTTCCAATAATTTTACAGCTCACACCAGTCCATTCTGCCAATCTTAAAGTTTTAAACTCTTTGAAAGTCCAAAGTTTTGGGTTGTGTGGACTCATTCCATATTAATTATATAAATTATTATTTAAATTACATAAATACAAATTATATAAATATTAACTGTTCATCCCATTTCTTCCAACAAAGAGAGTTCATAAAATTAATTGCACTCAGACAATATTATGGCATCAAGTCATCTGCAAAACAGCTAAATCCCAGGAAGCCCAGAAGAGAGGAGCAGCTCCTTTGTCCTTCTCCTTCTAGACTTTTGCTCTGTCCCCCGTAGGATGATACTGCTCCTCCCTCCTTCCCCAGTGACACTGAGTGACACGTGTAGTACGGCTTGTTCCTTACTCAACGTGTTGGGCACAAGGTCGAAACCAAAATGCTCATGCCTGAAGTTCTTAAATAGTGAACCATGAACAGAAAAATGGAATCACAGCACAGAAACATAGATGCTTCAGACATGTTATAGATGTTGTTTCCTTAAGAAGCACCTTTCCCTTTACAGCACTCGATCAACAGTAATCATTGAAAAAATGATGCTGTACTAGGGATGGGCAACACAGTAAACTTCAGGAAGGCTTCATCACCCAATAACATGCCAGAACAGATATTTATTTAGATCTCCTGTGATAATTAAAACCAATCTCCCAATCCCTGTACCTGACTTCAGGGACAAAAATAAGCAAAGAGGTTATTGGGAGACAAAATCTACCAGACAGTAAAGTGAGTGGAAATGGAGTGGAAGTACAAATATGAGCCTGACAAATGTATCTGGTACCTCAATGTGGAGCAGGGAATCACAGCAGAGTTGTGTGATGATAAGCTCAGGTCGGAGCACAGAAGAGTCATGTCAGGGCAATGCTGCACTTCAGATGATTCCACAGCTTCCTAGCACAGAAAGGCTTCCTATATCATACATGGAAATGTATGAAATTTCTGGTCCAGGGGTACAGTTTTGTGGACCTGGAAAGGATGTCTAGGTGTTCTATCATATCTTCAGTTCCACATGCCCAGATGTATATCTATTGTTTAGGCTGGTCTTTCTTCAAATTGCACTGATTCTTGATTTTTTTATATTCCAACTCACTTTAACTTTGCTTTAGTTCCTATCAGCTTCCCTTAAACTCTTGCATGCCCTGTCTATGCAGTCCTCTTCCTTCAGTATCATTGTTCCCCCACAAAAAAACTAGCAAAGAAAAATACGGAAACTAACTCAGTATTTGCTAACATCAAATTGTGATGGGAAAAGAGCATCAGAACATTAAAAAGTAACTGTAGAAAATGTAAATAAAAAACCAAACAAACAAACAAAACTCACCACAAATATAAAAACCCCAACAAACCAAACCAAACCAAACCAAAACCCATCACAATACCAAGGAAACTCCAAACTCCACTGCATAAGACATGAAAAAAATTCTTGTAGCATGCAACAATCCACAGTAATTCTTACACATCTCTACATATCTATAATGTGATTTACAACACAAAGACCACAGGAAAAACAATCAATTTACTACTCCAATAAATGCTTCACAATAAATATGTAGTATTTCATATCTGCTATAATTGCCCAGAGGCAAAGTAATGTTGCCTCTTATTTGAAGCAGAAATCCAATTTGAATGTATTTTAATGCAGATATTTCACTTAAAAAAAACCACCTAGCAATAATTTTTCAAAGAATCCTCCATGCATACAGGAAATTAGGCAGAGAATTAGAATTCACAGTTCTCCTACTATGAGGAGTGCCATTATGAATTATTTTAATTCCAAATTCCATTCCATGCTGGTTTTCAGCATCAGAGATTCATTTTTCATTACAGGAGAATAATAATTTTTCACAGAAAAACTTAAACTTACACTAGGAGCTTATACCAAATTGTTCCACTCCCCTCTGCTGGGAAAGCAGAGGAAATGAACTTACTAGGTGATCTCACTAGATCTGCGCTGCAAGGATTTTGAATTCTCCCAGCAAGAAGAAATGAGATGTCTTCTGCTCACAGCTCAGGTCACTTTCAAGAAGTCATGCTTCAGATTCAGACATTAGCCAAAGCACCAGCAGCAGTAGGAAACACTGCACTGCCAGTTTAATGGGAAACTGGTTTTTTTGCTTTACAGTTCTATTAAAATGATTACAGAGAAAGCTATTACAAGTTAAAATTTGAGTCCACTTGAGCAAGAAAAGAATATGTCTTTACTTTATGATTAACTAATTGATCTCCAGACTGTCACAGAACATATTAAGTGTTTCATCTGTACCTGAACAAGCCTGAAAATTTCTGGGATTGGGGATGGATCCTGTTTATACAAAGAAATCGGGCCAGACTAATACTGCTATTTCATGTATCAATAATGGCACTTGTCCCTACCAAAATTTCTACATCTCTAAGTAAGATTATGAGATCTATTGACTTTCAGGAAAACCAGAGATACTTACCATTAATCCAAATAACAACTAAAGCCCTGATGTTTATCCTCTGTTCCAACATGAACAGAGAAAGATTTAAAGTATAAGACGAGGCTATTCTTTAATGAAATTGAGATAGGTTTTTTTGGTTGATAGCTTTTCAAAAATAATTTTCCCCAGGGAGGTAGATTAGAAGGCAGAATAAATAAAGGTCATAAACTGCCTCTCATTCAGTGCAAGTCACCTATTGGTACCAGAAAGCCCAAGCAACATAACACTTAATAACACCAATACACTTCTATCTATGAGTCTAAAGGTCTCAATGAATTATTATTATATTGTTTTATACACTCATGCTGGTGTATAAACCCACAAAAAGATCAGACATTCCCTCATGTAGCTCTTAAACAGTCATAAGGACTTCATATAGCCACCATGAACTCCTGCATTCCCCACATACCTATCCCTGGTACTAACTTTTAGCCATCAGGAATTTATCAGAGTGACTGACAACTAATGCAAAATGTCATTAAAGGATATCTACTTTAGGTGAAAATATATTGCAGTAAGGTATTTTATCTGTTCGACAGCCACTCATGAAGGATGTCTGCAGTCATTGAGATCATTTATCCTTTCTGCAGGATCAGCTGAGTTTCCTTTGGCATATTGTTCTCACCTGGAATACCTCTGAGAAGAAAAACATGGAGCTCCAGAGGTTTACAGAGCACTGTTGACTGTCATTCCTGAAAAGTGGTAGCAGGAAAAAAACCCAAACAAACAAAAGGGAGGGAGAAAAAAAAAAGAAAAGATAAAAAAGAGCACATTTTTTGTGCATTTGAAAAAGCTGATGGCAACATTATTATGAGAAAATATTAAAGACTGTCGGATTGGCATTGCCAATACTCTTTAGCCTACTGTTCTAGGGTGACTTTATGATGAAATTTGTCCCTAAACCAGGACACTTACAAAGTTTGATTATCAGCAGACAAGTATTTTGGATGGTCTCCTGATGTTTCTTATATAGACAGTTTCAACATCTATTTTCCTACTGAAGCAATTCCTTTTTTTTCCTCCAGCAACTCTTTTCCAGCTGTCTTCATTCCTTCCCCATGAGGACAAAACCACACTTGAATGCCAAGAATCTTTCCCTTTTTTTCCCCCATTTTCTATTTTTTCTTTCTCAGTCCCTTATTTAAGTCTCTAGGTTTTTGACAGCATGTCTGAGGTTTGCTGTTATTTTAAACCAGCTGAGGATTAAACAGAGCATGAAAAGACATCAGCCCCCACCCATATCTGCAGTGTTGGCAAAAATCCCAGCACAGTGACGTGTCTTCCCTCTTATGCTTGATCCAAATCTCCCAAGGCACACAAGCTTTTCCTGTTGGCTCTCTGAACAGCCATGTCCTGCTGTCCCAGTGCATGAGACCTTCGGCACCATGCACCTGCAGTAACTCAAGCCCCTGTCACCAGGAGCACACTACAGGGCAGAGGGAGAGCAAAAACTCTCTTTCCCCAGATGTGCCTGCAACAGCAGTACCACCTCTCCTCTCCTGTTAAGTTTGGAGCATTTTCATCCCTGCTCTGAATTGTGATTCTTTAAAAATAAACAAACAAACTAAATCAACTCCACAACCTTTGAATGCAGCTTTGGGATTTCAGGTTTGTTGACTGCAGTCAGTTTAGCACTGCACACCCTGACTCCAGACACAGATAGGAGTATAAGTTTGTAGTGTGGAATTACATTTTTTTTCCTTAGTATTATTTACAAATAAAGCATAAAAAAGTAAAGACAAAAGTAATTTTCAGCAGCTTGATTCTTATCTTCCATAAATTTGATATTTAATTCCTAGGTTTCATGACCTCATTTATTTGCAGAGCCGCTCCTGCTGTCTACCTCCCAGTGCGGTGTAGGGCAATTATGGGTAGCACTCTGGAACATATTTTCAGCAATTATGGTAATGTAAATGATGAGGAAACAAGCTCATAAAGTTTGGCAACGACAGTGTTAGTACTCTACTCTCCTTTCTGATGCAGTGTGAAATCCTGCTTCTTACTATGGGAAAGTAATTAATTTTTGACTCCTGTTTCTCACACTAGTATTAAATTTAGCCATGAAATATGTTTGTTACCTGACACAAGTAACAAGAAATTATAAAAGGGAATAAGGAGAAATAGGAACAGGATAAAATTGTTTCTTTAATCACAGAGAGTTGGGTATTTGGCAAATAAAAATATATATTGGAGGGAGGGGGGTGGGGAGGATACTTGGGGGTATTTTCTGGATATTCTTCCTCAAGAGAAGTAGACCCTCTTTATCCTTCTCATCACAAAATTATTCACAGAAATTACAATAATGTAAGTGATAGTTCATTGGGAGCAATGAGTTAAAAGGGGAAGACTGGTGGGGATTGTAAACAAACTCAAGTGACCTTGCAGCTGGGAATGCAAAAAGTCTGAAGAGTAGAAATGTAGAAAAATGCCTATTTTATGCCTTCACAGCTTGCTGTTCCGTGTGCCTTGAGAACATCTGTGTATAGATCACACATGTGTTTGGTAACATGGAGGCACCCTAAGGGACAGGCTTGAGCTCCCTGCCTTGGTCCTGAGAAGATTAAAACCCAGTGGAGATCACAGCACAATGGTAAACCACGCTTGTGCAAACCCTTGTCGGACTGCTGGGAACAGCAGGATGGGATTTTCCAGCATGAGCTGGGCTTGGTGGTGTCTGCATCCACGTGTCCCTCTGCCAAGGCCTCTGGGTTTGTTTTCTTGGTTAGTACTGACACTTTGGTTAATTCCCCAAGGAAACTAGGTTTATACAACTGTGTAGGCATCTCCATGCCTCAGCTTCCCTTCTCCCAGCCCTTTAGTAAGCTTGTAAGTGGTTCACCCATTTTAAAGACATTCAGACAAGGGAGGGAAATTTTTTTGCTGTGTCACAACCTCCTAAGAGAGAAGTAGTTCCCAGGTCCATACATGTCCTGCAACCTCATCCATTCCTGTTTTATGCTAGCAAGGACAGAATAAGCCCATGGCTCGGCCATATTTTTTATGCCAAATCAGCGATCACAGAGTTTATTGTTATTACTGCTTTTTATTTAGTAATAAGAAAATTCATTCATTCATTCATTCATTCATTCATTCATTCATTCATTCCTGCTTTTCTACATTTTAAAACAAGTATTTTACACTCCAGGCTAACAAAAAAAACACCATTGAAAAAGCACTAATATGCTTTATCCCATTGTTTTGAGGGTTGTTATTCCACAACAAGACTTTGAGTGAGTCAATAATGCTCATACTATGTAGTTTTTTCTAGAATCCAGTCTGAATAGTCAGCAACTTTGGTGTAGACTCCTGGCTGCCTGGGGCGAGCGCACCCTTCGCCCCAGCTGGTGATGCCCACCAGATACCACACCTCCTCGTGCCTGCATGACAGTGGCCCTCCTGAATCTCCCTGTGTCACAGGAGAAAAAGAGAGAGCATGCAAGGAAGAGGCCTCATCAGTATTTCTATCACAAAGAAAGCCTTGAATAAAATGAGCATCATTCAATGTTACCACCAGCATAACAGCCTAGATTTCAATCACTTTCACTTATGACTAATTAAGAGAGGAATGAAGCAGGAGTTCTGATTGTTTAATAAATTTGTTTCTAAATATTCATTGCAAACAATTACTTCTTCCCATGAATGTTCAAAACTACTGGGTTTTATTATTCTCTTTTTATTACTATTATTAACTTACCTACATACAGTGATTTAAAACTCAATGAAAAAAACGATATATGTAAGTGAAAAAACCAGCCAATTTGGCAGAATTTTTTCTTATGATGGTGTGTTTCGTATCTCAGTTCTCTACGTGCCTTATCGTGCCCCGCTCAGGATAAAACACCTTTGTGTTTTCTTTTCCTATTCCTTTCTGAGCATAAGATTCCATAGAGAAGCTGTTATCAGTTGTTAGGGCAACAGCAAGTGTGTTATTTTTTAAAAGAGCATCTCCCTGTTCTGTTACACTGTATCAGATAAAGAAAGCTTAATTTGCATAGAGGAAAAATTTCTTCCCAGCTCCAAGTATTTTTATTCCTAACTAATCAAAGTAATAGCAACATTTCAGCATACAATTATTAAGTGTGAAATGTTTGCAGTGAAAACTGTATTTGGTAGAGAATTTAATATTAATAATCAGAATATTTTCGTATTGCAGAAATTAACTCAGAATATTTAAACTGGTGAAGGTGCACGAGTTTACTCTTGAGCAGAGAATTTGGCTCATGGAACTCACGGTATTGTGACATTTTCTACTCTAATTATGAACAGAACAATTTTTATTATTTGTTTTTAGCCTTCAATACCCCATGCATTTTAATAGCTAGCACCCTCCCTTCTGGCTGGTACACAATGGATGCTTTAAAATAAGATTTTATGTGTTTTCCATGGAGAAGCAAAAAAATTTTAAAAAATTTTAAAAAAAACCAAAACCATAGGAAATCTGTTCTTCTTGGAGAAATGCTTCAAGGTACTATACTTGTGCTCTCTGGATTTCTAAAAGTCTGAAGGAACACTGTTTTATCCCCTAAATGGATATCTAGATATCCACACTCAGAGTTTCATATCCACAGAACCTATCCCTAAAGATTTCAATGTTGCACAAGACATATTTTCCATATACCTTGGTTTTCAGTGCTTTTGACAATCGAAAGTGACAAGTTAATCAAGAGCTCTATTGATAATCATATTTTTCTAATAACAATTAAAATAATTGTAGTATTTGCCTATGTATTTGAACATATGGCTGGACTATATAACTACACACTACCATTTGTCATTACCTTACAAGCATCCCTTCCTCCTTCATCATAGCCAGCGCAGATCACTTTGTCACCTATTCTGTGCTTCCGGTACCTTGCCTGGCATTCCTCTTTTGACATGAAGGGAACAGGAGCCTTTTGAAGAATATCTTGTACCCTACCTATATAGAATGCAACATAAGCAGAAAAATGTTTTTCTAGGAAAATAGAGGTTAAAATTCAACTCTATAAATCCCCATACACTGATATTACAAAGCGGGAGGTCACTGCTTCTAGAGTGTTAATAGATGTCCATGACACTGATTTTCCTTTCTTTGTGTTAGCAAACAATGTGAATTGTCTTTTAATTAAAGTGCTTTTATGAGGCTATCTTCTTTCTCATGACTGGAACAGTTTCAAAATTCCCTTGCGTTGTGCAACAAAGCCTCATATGTGAATGGCTCTCAGGACATTAGCCCTTGCAGCATTGCTGTTAGCATTGCTCTGTAAACTATTAGTAACTATTATTTCCTAGTAGAGTGTTGCAATAAGTTTGGAATCTCCCAGTTGCCAAATTTGTGCTGCTCTCTATCCTAGTAGTTTTTAAGATGGTGAAATTTGTCATAGACTAAACAAGACTATTTAAAAGAAGCCTTTTCTCTAGTAATTAACAGAAGAAATTTGTCTATAGAGTAACTGCCTAAATTTGTAAGATTTCACATTGAACTATAACTTTCAGATAGGCATGTATATAAAAGGAAAGGTACTCTTTAAACAGGTGCATGCACATCTCTAGAAACATATAAAAATTACACATAAAAAATATAAATAAATAAATAGATGTAAAACCACAGCTTGATAATTAAGAGCTTTTTGGCCTACCTCCATATAAAATCAGAGGAGTTCAGATCTCATCTACTATCAAAACACAAATCATTGGCATGGTCTATAATCAGTCTTCAGAACAAGAAAAGCAAAATATTGCAATCACCAGTTTCTAAATTCATATGAATACAAGCACATAAAAAAACCTTATGGGTTAGGTGCAGACTGTAATGCAAAATAGTTCAGTGTTAAATTGATTGCTCTTTTTTTTCAGCTAGGAAAAAATTAAAAAATTGTGAAAACCCAGATATGTACGGGTGTTTTGCAGTAGATTAAGCTAGAATCTAAGGAAGGGTATTTGAGTGTTGTAGAAGATTTATTTAAGGTTGAATTCTCAGGTATTTCAAACTATTGAACCAATTTATAAAATTAATTATTGTATCACATCATGGAGCTATTTAAGGATAATTTCAAACATCTTTCATTTATGTTTTATGATGTCTTAATAAAAATCAATTCTAATAAAGAATTATATTAAAGTATGGTCTAGAAGGAATAGTGGTAGCTAAGAACAGAGCAGAATTTTCTTATTTTAGAGAAGGAGAGGGGGTTTTTGTCAAACACAATTATTTTGAAAATACAAAAATTCACTGTTTAAAAATATTTCTCTGTACCTTTTTCCTTTCTGTATCCCCATCCAGTTACCCAACAGTCAGAATAAAATATGTTAGTGTCTTCTTTTGATGGCAGGCAGATAGGTAGTTGAAGATCTAAAGTACAAGAGAAAATATTAGTTTGTCCAGCAGAGACAACTGCAACAGTAACATTTTGTGGGCATCTACACAACCCCTGACGACAGCCTCTTTGTTATGCTTTGTCCCGTACACTATGTACCACTCCCAGCACATAAATTAAAGCCACCCATTTTCTTTTTGAAGCCAACAAAATAGATTCTCCTCAAACCTCAGTAACTGCATATTAAAGGAAGCCAGCTCAGCTGTCATGCACTGCCACAGCAATGCCAGCCCTGTGTCTTCCTGCATGTTTTCACAATTCCTCTGCAATATGCTACATACCAGTAAAATTCATAGGCTTAGCAAGTTTCATTAAAGCAATGTCATATCCAATCTGTGCATATTTATACTGAGAGTGAACAATAATCTCTTCCACTTTGAAGAAGGGCGTATCCTCATTTATTTCTGATTGTCTTAAAATACCAGCATAAATACGCCAAATGTTGGGATTCTCTAGACTGAGGGAAAAAGAAAACAGTCAGTCTGTGACTAAGTAGCCTAATGTAGTATTACAGTAAGAAAAAACTCATATCCCATGAGAATGTCTAGGGTTCAGTAGGTATTTGTTGTCTGCTTTAGAATTTCACCTTCTTCAGATTCATTTAAATAATTTAGCATCGGCAGTACAATACTATGCTAAAAAGGAAGAAAGTGTGGAGTCCCTGTTGCATTAAGAAACAGAATGTCTACCTGAAAATATCGCCTTTTGGTTACATTAAAGCAGTTCATCTATTTCTTGTTCTCATTGCTATTCTCCTGAAAGGTAGATATCAATTTATCTTGCATGCTGGTTTAATCATTGGGCCTTACTTGTACATTTACATTTAGGCCTCACCTCGTGACACAGTGAGCAGCTGTGAGAATCCACTGGTTGCTGATGATGGAGCCCCCGCACAGGTGTCTCTGGCGAGACAACTTGGCGTGCAAGCTCACCTGCCACGGCCATTCACCAGGGGCAGAGTCTGTCCCACCAACGATCCTAATCGTTCTTGCAGAATGCTGCATACACACTACAGAAATAATTTAAAACTGAGCTTAAAGACAACTTGCCTTCACCAATGAAAAATGAAGATGAGACTACTGCTGATCGCTGAATAGGCAGCACCTATTACAAAGAAGGTGTTACCTGGCACATTTTTCATGATTTATGATCATAAAGTCTATTAAAACCAAATTCACAATGCTGTTCTGGTGTTTACTATGTGAAGACCTGACTGACTTCACTTTTCCATAACATTCTAACTTTACAAGATCACCCACTGGGACAATACAACCACTTTTAAAAAATATGGTTTAGCCTCCTACACCGAAATCAGGGAAGCACTGTCTATTTTTCATGACAGAAGTTTTACTTACCAGTACTGGCTCTTTTTTTGCATAATCTTAGTGAGTATCCAGAGATGCTTCCTGGCCCATATACTATTTTCACTGGAGATCCATTTGAGGACATTCTTAGGTGACACTTGCACTTTCTGCCAATGAATTAATGCAAACATTTAGTCTGTATGTTTTTCATCGAACAACACATACATTACTCCCTCACCACATCTCTGGGATGATTATTTTAGCAATATATGAACATTTTAAAAAATATATCTCACCCTTCTTCTTTGCATGAACCTTGGAGGAGAGAATAGGAAAAAAATTGGCAGCGGATCATGTCTGTGCAAACCTGCTGACAGGCTCTGTGTCCTTTAGTATAAGTGATATTAAGTTCATCTCCCAAAAAATCCATATGCGTGTAAGTGCGAGAATTGCAGGCTGTAAGAATGATTGCATTCAAAGCATCAGAAAGTTATTAAGTAGATTAATTCAATATTTGTATTTTTACTGTAGTTTATTGCTTACCAGGTAAAGATCTTCTGCAATTTAGGAGGCCAAAGCCTGATACAGCATTTTCTTTTGACACGAGTGCCTCTGGAATTCCACTCATTGATGTCTTCAGAAGGCAAAGATTTCTAAAATGAAGTATTTTTCACAATAACTAAACCTATTTCACATCCTAAAAATAATTGTTTAGGTACCGGTAAAAGAAGGTACTTTCCTAAGTACACTCTTTTGTCCCAAGTCTCAATCTGTAGAAGTATTCCATATGAAAATGTACGCGCTAAGTTCACTAGCTCGCACTAAATTGAGGCAAACTTTGTAGTGCTGTGAAATCCCATACAGCTGTACTACTAGAGATGGTACAGTATTTATACGTATATAGAAGAGGTGACTTCAGATGATGCATGCCATCTCAGTTTTGCTTCTCCCTGAAATCCCTTTGAAACTTTATTCTTCTGATTTGTGTTGATTTTTAACTATTCTCACTACTAAGTATGAAAGAAGAAAGCCAAATAGAAGTATTTTTAAAGCCCTTAAATTAATTGAAAATTTTTTTCAAGCAAATGAGTTTGCCCTGCCAGGAAACCAAATGGCTCTTTTGATACTGTCATAAAATTCAGCTTTAAGTCTCCAAAACAATCTGGAGGCTCACTGTACTTTTGACATGTATAATTCTTTTCAGAATAAGAACCAGATACACAACCACAATACAAAAGCCCTGTTCACATTGGGAAACAGTTGAAATGCCCACAGGAAATCATAAATTTATTAACAAAACCCATAAAAAGCTATGCTTTACTGAAAATAGCCTTTCAACATAAATTTACATATATATAAGAAATTAGTGTTAAAAAAAGATCCCATGCTTTTAAAAACCAAAATTTAAATAATCTACATAGATAATATCATTTAACTGTCATATTCACCTTTGAGATTCTATTTGCCATTTCCTGGTAAAAAATGTGAAGAACAAGCACATTGGAAAATATGTACATGTAGTTTGGCATACAGAAATATCAGGAGTGAAAAAAGTTGTAACATTAATTCCTGAAAATTCTTGATCTTCAAAAATATCCATCTGACAATCTGTGTAAAACAAGAACAAAATATCAAAATTCCAAAAACTTTTCTATGTCATCAGAATATTGGGATTTATAGGTTATTAATTTCTATCTTTATTCCCATTTTCCTTCTGTAATTGATAAGCTGGAAAGAAAACACAACATTTTTAACCAAAAACTATTTCTCAAGAATATTTGAATATGTAAAGTCATGGGGAGCACTACAGAGATAAGATTCATATAGAGGAAAAGAGAAATTACATTACAATAGAGATTTGCTAATCTAATAATCTTTAAATAAAGATTTAAGTTAATTTTCAATGGGTGTATCAGGTTCATGGGAAGACTAGGAAAAAAATAAAGTGATGATCTTCTTAACACTTCTTTTACTATCTGAAAAGTAGGTAGAGTAAACAGGAGTGCTGCCCTCTGACATGACCAAGATAACACAACAGAGAATGGATATGGAGGTTACAGGAAATATTAGCATGTTTAAAAAGAGATTAATGAGTATCCTTCTCCAAAGGTACACTTGAAGCCCCAGCTAGAATCCTGATGCAAGAATTTAAAAAGAAAAAAAGGAAGCATCAGCATGGAGGATGTTTCTTGAACCTATCAAGCTGCAGAGATAGTAAAAATAGTGAGATTATCCAAAAGACAGGATTTCGTGGCAGTAGAGAACTTGAGCTGTTGAGAAAGTACAGCAACCACATCAATACTGCCCAGTGTGTTATAGAAACATATTGGGAACATCTTACTACAGAAAGGGAAACTAAGAAGAGACAGAGCTTACTGTGAATCCTGTTAATTTGATGAGGTTTTCAATATAGGACAAACAATATAGGACAGCAACACTGGGCAGTAATTACAAAACAAGAACAGTATAAAAATATAATCAGAAATGCAGAAAATTAGTCAAACAACTCTCGTAATTAAAATTTCCTATGTTAAGGTGAAATAGCATTCAGAAGAATTAATAGTTTCAAAGGGAATTATATTTAAAGCAAAAATGTGAATCTGAAACTTCAGGAAAGCTAACCTATGAATTCAAGCATCAAGTTTAGTGATCATTTTCTCAATATTCAATGATCTCCAGGAGGATACTTTGCAAAGGGCAGAAAACAGACAAATTGTTAAGCGTGCATAAGAACATGCATAGCATGCATGTGTGTGCATAAGAATAAGGTCAGAGAGGCAAAGGCAAAAAATGAAAGGCCATATAGAAAGGAATAGATTAAATAAAGTCAGAAAAAATCCTCGAAACAAATATTGAAATAAACCCATTTCAGATATTGACAAAACAACATTTAAAAAGACATTACTGAGGCTTTATGACTACATTCTGCAAATCTCTGTCAGGGCAGGTATAGATGACCTGTCTGGGATTAGGACAAGGTGACCTTAGATGACCTCTTGATCCACTAGTGCTAGTCTAGGCCTCTATGATCACACAATTTATTCTTCTTTCTCTTGCCTGCTCTTGTCTCTTTCACAAGACACAGAAAGCAGGGAAAGACAGGCAGGACCAAGACTGATTTTCACATGTTTTACCTCAGCTAACAACCATGCCACATGCAGCCACTTAGTCTCTCCCCCATCAGTAAAACCAGGGAGAGAATCAGAAGGGTAAAAGCCAGAGAATCTGTGGTTTCAGATAAAGACTGTTTTATAGGAAAAGTCCATGTTGGGCACCACAAAGGACTTTGGACCTTGGCTGGATGCCAGGTGCCCGGCAACTCGCTCTATCATTCCCCTTTCCCAGGTGCACAGGTGAGGGAAAACGAGATGGAAAAGGACTCGTAGATTGAAATAAAGCAGCTTACTAAAGCAAAAGCAAAAGTCTGCACACACACAGGCAAAAAGGAAAAACCCAATAATTTTATTTTCTGCTTCCCCTCAGCAGGCGATATCCAACCACTTCCTGGGAAGCACACATAGTGGTTGCTCCAGAAGACAAACACTGTAAATTATAAATGCCTGCCCTTCCTGCTCATCTCCTTAGATTTCATAGCTGAGTTGACACTGTATGATATGGAATGTCCCTGTGGGTAATTTGGGTCAGCTGACCCAGATGTATTATCTCACAGGATCTTGCCCACTCCCAGACTGTTAATGGGAGGAATGTTGGGGAGAGAGTGCTGATGCTGTGCCAGCACTGCCCAGCAGTAAAAAAGCACTGATTTTAGAAATAAATATATTGATGAGATTACACAGGAAAACTAGATAATCTGTGAGGTAAAGTAAGGTTATATGAAAGCAGAATATCATCATCACTGAAAAGGGAAAATATCACACAGTAAGACAAAGTGGAGATAGAATTAAAAAGAAAAAGGGAAAAAATGAAAAAGTGAAAGATGTTTCAATTGAGAAAAAGAAGGTTTGATACACACTGTTTGATTTTAGATTCTTGAGAATTTTTGTCTGAGTAATGATTGCAGGAACAAGCACAGACTTTTTGCTTTCATCACAAATCACCCACAAAATGCATAATATATCCTTTCTCATTAGCCAGTTGTATTAGAAAGTGGCAGATCTTCATTAAAAATTTTGAAGTGCATACACAGTATACAAACAGAATGTAGAAAGCTTTATATTTCCCCTGATCTTTGAATCTGATGGGCTTTTATCTTTCATTTTTGTATCCATGATATAAAGATTTAAACATACAATTTCATCGAGCTAATCTTATGAAAGAATTCTTTAGATCTTTAAAGAAGGGAACTCTTTATGTAAGATAAATGATAACATGAAAAAAAAATTAAAAATATATGAACTTCCTTTGTCCCTGAGTATACTAACTATATTTTAAGAATAAGATTATATTAAAATTATTCTACATAATGAGACATTTCTACATGTCAGTGATAGATTGCACTTCAGGACATATGACCCTTAAAACTAAACAGAATCAGAAACTTTTCAATAGTTACCTAATTCAGAAAGCTGGCATGGCTTTAGAGAGAATCCAGACACAACTTCATCAAGCACCTTTATGTTGGTTGGAGTTCCTACACTGGTATGTTTCAAAAAGCATTTTTTACTGAATGACAAAGTAAAGAAAGTGGTAAGAAAACAGTTCTTCCTTGGACCAAACCATCTTCCCGAACCCACAATTCCTACCATTGTGCGTGGTCTGGCCATGGGCCAGAACAATCTCCAGCCTCCAGAAAAGACTTCAAATGATGAACAGAGCTAGCTGAACAGTGTTTAACTTTCCTAGTTAAGCAGATTAAGAGCTCAAAAATAGGTTTAATTAAAGTGAAATAATTTCTCTGGATGCTCTGACGATGCTATTTCCAGAACAATAAGCAGAGCGAGATTGAACAGAGCAAAACACAGCACAGCTATCAATATAATTTGCATTTCAGTATCTTCAGAGGATTTTAGGGGGTTTTTAGGGCTGTAATAATCAAGTTTGTTTTTCTCAACAATGGACAAATGAGAGCAAATTTCCTATTGATATTTTCCCACCAGAAAGTGTGAACAAACATTGCAAGGAGGAATAAATTGAATATTCTTAAGTAAATTCTTGCACCTTAGAGTGATCTGAGATTTAATCTACTTAGGCACAGGGCTGTCCTGGGGAATGAATCCAACCTGTATTTACCAAAAGCTTGTATTGTGAAGTGTTTCAGAGACACATGTAAAAAAATGACAACGGTTGTCATTGGTACATCGTTTTTGACACTCTTGATAGCTGTCAGCCATAGTAATATCAAAAATATTCCCTTCCATATCCAGTCCTACATGGACATCTGGGCTGCAAGCTGTGAAGAAAGAGAGATCAAGTTCTGAAAATGCACTTCTATTCTTCTCCTCATCCTGTACCCCAAATTGCCCAAAAGATAGCAGTTTGTATAACACAGCCCTCATAATCTAGATGCCACATCCCAAGCTCACTTCAGTTACATCATACTTTATACATAGATCTAGCACCAAATCAGAAATGTAAGTTTAGTGTAGTACCTCATGGCAAGGGGAAAAACTGGCAGACTTTGACAGTTCCTCTGCCTACGTGAGAGAGGGGCTCTAACCATTGTGGGTCACTGAGACCAGGATGACATTCAGCAAAGCAAGAACTCAGAAACCATATTAAAATATATATTCCCAGTTCATAGAGGAGTTTAAATGGCAAATTCTGTCCTCATAAGCAACAGACATTTCACACTTGAGTCAGAATATTACATTTACAGTCCACAGAGAGAGGAT
This sequence comes from Hirundo rustica, assembly GCF_015227805.2. NCBI lineage: Eukaryota > Metazoa > Chordata > Aves > Passeriformes > Hirundinidae > Hirundo > Hirundo rustica. The sequence goes on from NC_053454.1 coordinate 31,523,685, forward strand.
TGCAGCTGTGGGGTTTGAGATGGTCATTTCACAGAACAAAAGCCAATTATTTGAGACATTTTTAAACATGTATGGATAGATTTTCATTTTACTCTGATTCTAGAGTAATTCCAGTGATATTAATTAGTCTAAATAGCATAAAGAATAACATCCCATTAAAATCTCTTTTTCTATTCCAAGATACTCAGAAATACAAACATGAAGGATTATTGGCAGGAAAGAACTTTTAAGGGGCCTGACTGATCTGAAGGGCAGGTGGCAATCAAAAGCAAGCACAAGCTATTGATAATAGCTACAGTGGAGAAATTGCATAAAAGCCCACATAGTCTTGCCATGTTGAGATGCTATACCAATACAAATAAAGAAGTAGCCTGACATCCGTAAGACACTCTTTGTCTTCAAAGGCAGGAAGCAAATAACTATACTTTTCCTTATTCTGTTTTTATAAAGTAACATGCTATGCTCAAAGTTAATCTTCTTTTAGTGACATCATTATGACAGTGCAAATTTAAAACATACATAAAATAAGACATTTAATAGGCTTTTAATATGCCTGGTGATAACTTGCAGGTATGGCCTGCTGACATTAAGTCTTCATGTAAAGCACATACACCCTAAAAGATGCAGCTTCTAAAAAAATATTACACAGGATCACAAAAGTATGTACACCAGTATTACGCAGGATCACTTTGTGATGATGCACTCTTGCCTTGCTGAGCATATAAAGCGGAGTCACACATGCCATATGAGCTATTTTCTGGAGTGGAATTGTAGTAGTAAATTAATCTTTAGAACAGGAGCCAGCAGTTAAAACATAGGCTGCCATCTGCTTCCAGCAAATGAAACAGTGGCTCCAGGAGCATGATTTCCCTGTTACCTCTGGGAGCCTGGGTGGTGGATAGGTGGGCCTGAAGAGTAAAACCAGTGGAGTTTTGTCACTTGTGTTTGAAAGTGGTCTGGCAAAGAACACACAAATCACTACTTAGCTGCTTCCCTGATTCTATTCCTCTTTCCAAAATGATAATTTTTACAGCTGCTATGCAATGCAGAGCAAAAAAAATACATGCATATCTTACCACTAATTTGGTTGCACTGTTTTAAGGAATGTCCAGAGATAGCTCCTTCCATATCCACTTTCGGCAGCATTTCTGTATCACTGTCTTTTAAATAGCAGGAGAACCTGTGTTTTAAAATGCAGCAATTCACAGCTTTTACAGTACAACACAGACTTTCATAACTGTTTCTCAGGTGAAATGCAGCCTGTCCAAAATGCAAGTTTTGACAAGTGCAATTGGAAGAAAAATGGGGTCAAGCCTTACACGCTTTGTTGGCACTGGTGGCAAATGAGAATATTTTGTACTTGGGGGAGCTCCAAGAGGTCTCAATAAAATGAGAAGCAGAGCCCAGGGTTTGGAAAACAGAAATGCACTGGGCATAGAGAGAAGAAAATCTCATTCTCTCAGACTACTGAAATTCTTAATTGTGAGAAAAACATGCTAAATAGAAAGGATGGGGAGCAGTAAAGGGGACCATTGGAGATGTGAAATTATTCATGTTGTCCCTCAACAATAAATATCTGACCTAGAGCAGGGAGTGTAGAGTCAGTTCTCTTTTCTTGAAAGGGCTGGTGTGTGAGTGTGAAAAATTGGGAATTGTCAAATTTAACCTTTTGAATTCAAAAAGGTTTCCCTGCATGCCTGTGTTCTGTCAAAATGTTACCAGGTTTCTAAATTATCACAGGAGACCAGCAAAAGACACAGGTACATGAACATTCTACCTTTTTGTGGGATCTTTAGTCCATGTCACTGGCAAGAAGGTGAAGAGCAGACAGGTAGGATGATAAGTACACACTATTTGGCAGTAATTGGCAGTTGGTGCAAAAACTGTAGTGAGGTCTCCTCCTTGGAAGAATGTATTTTCATAGATCTGAGTCACACATTCTAACACAGAATAACAAAAATGTCAATTAATAGTGACGGGAACACACAGTTCACCTGGAGAGGGTGAATCCACTGCTCTTCTTTGTCATTGATCTTGCTGTTAAAACAGGCTTTTGTCAGAAGTGGGTAAGGGGGTGAGCAGCACAGCTCCTCTGAGAGCCTCATCTTTTCACCCATGCAGAAATAATACCGTCTGGGGTCTCTCCCTCTGTTCCCTGCCTCATACCCAGTGCTGGAGCAGGGCAGCTTCAGTCCAGGTAGAAACCCAGGAAGCTGGATGGGCCTCAAGGGATGGGCGATATTAGAAAGTTTTATGTAGAGACAATCCTATTTTTTAGGGCTCCTCTAAAGTCAGAATCACAGGTGGTGCCACTGTGCACAGCCTCAATGCCTCACAGCGTTTCATAGACCTCCAGCTTTCTCACACTTCACCCTGAATCCCCAAAACCTTCTTCACTATGAAGAAAATACTGTTACAGGAATAATGTCTCAGGAACAGTCTAGAATAGAAATGAGCTGTACTACTACCTTTCATCTGCAGGACTTATTAACTCTGACATACTGAACTCTGTAATGGCAACCACTCATGCTGCAGAGCTCTGCAGCAAAGGTACCTAAGCAGCAACCTATTCTCATCTTTCAAAATGAAGGCACTTGTAAGATCACAGAATTGCAGAGTATCCTGAGTTGGAAGGGATCCACAAGGATCATTGTGACCCTCTCCTGGCCCTGCACACAACCATCACTAGGCGTTACATCACATGCCCAAGAATGTTTTTCAAACACTTTTTGAACTCTGTCAGGCTGGTGCTGTGACCTCTTCCCTGAGGAGCCTGTTCCAGTGTCCAACCACCCTCTGGGTGAAGAAGCTTTTCCTAACATCCAACCTCAACCTCCCCTGATGCAGCATCAGGCCATTCCCTCTGGTCCCGTCAGTCGCAAGACTCTTGGGGGTCTTGAACGTCCACTGCAGTGGAGAAGCAGGGTTCTAAGATCTCCATATTAAAGCACACAAGAGAGCTGTCTTTGCACACAAGACCACTCCCTTTTTGAATTTACCCTCCACAATGAGTATCAAACCAACAAAATGATGGGTTTTATTCCCTCATCCACTTAAGTGCCTTTTCTAAGCTAAAAGATAAATAGAAAATAAGGTATTTTTACAAATTAGGGGGAAAGACAACTGAAAACATTTTATCTAGTGGTTTCATCTGTTACTATAGAGTAATTATAGTGCGTCAAGTGATACTTAAAATGAAAATAGAAGGTAATATCATATTGGATTTGATGCTTTTAAAATACAACAAGTGGATTTTATTTATTAATATGATTATAAACTATAATTTGGCAATTCACTGTTTCTTGCATACAGGCATTATATATATATATCTTTTTTTAAGGAATAAATAAGGATTATTGGACATATGTGCTAATAAGATTAAATACTTATTTAAAAATTTAGTAAAAAATTAGACTTTATAAAATCCAAGTTCTCTGTAAGTTCTTTCTATAAAAAATAGTATTTATTATTCTCGGTAGCATTTCTTTATCCAACTTTGTCAGTAACAGAAAAACATTTTCAATTCTTAGAATACACCAAGTGAATTCTAAAGCTAAAAGAAAAGAATATTACTATTATTTACTGTATCAGATATTTTAGATCCTATTTATCTTCTTTCATAAATTAACAAACAAACAAAAAAATATGCTGTAAAACTATGCACCATGTAAAACTGTGCCAGTTCTGAACACTTTAATTAAAATGTTTTCTAGGTCTCGGAAATTTTCCAATATTTTAGTTTTGCTGAGACTTAAAGCCAGGTGAAATATTTTCTTAAATAATACTTCATTTTTCTATTGTATTTTGCTAAAAAGCTGTTACCTAATTGCTCTTTGAGAAAACAGTTAATACATTACTGAACTTATACCCTTGTTAGGCCTTAGTTATAACTTATCAGGAAAGGGAATTTCAGAGAAGTGCAGTGCTGTTTTTGAAGTTTAACTTTTGCTAATGGAACAAAGTAAATCATTAACACAGAATGAAAGACATACATTACTCTGCCTCCTACAGCCCCAAAGGGCTTCATTCCCCAGCTGCTGCTTAGGCTACTAACCTTGCTGTTGGGCACAGATCATGGAGCATCACACCAATTTCACAGTTACAATGTGGATGCAGTCTCAGTCCTTTAGGGAAAACTTCCTGTGGCATGGTCCCATGCGTGCTGGCAGATGACAGCATAGGGGGTGGCAGGACAGTGCCTTTAAAGCCCCATTAGAAAGTTCTGTGTCAGACAATAGGGTTATGCCAGTTACACAAACTTAGCTAAACTCAATCCAGCAGAATCCAGCTCTCTCAAGAGCAGACCACAGTTACTCATCTTCTCCCCTTCTACAAGAGTTGCTTTATGCTGTGTGTAAATCTCTGTTATCATGTATTAACTTACCACTGTAAACGGAAGCAAGTAAGAAAATGAAATAAAAAGTCCGATAAATCCAGTGCATCCTAAAAACCACAAAATCATTCTTTAGGATAAGTTCAATAAAGGGTATATAATTCATTTTATAAAGCAGTGCTAAGCCAAACACTGATTTACACTGGTACTCTTTCACCGTTAATTCAAAATTACATTGAAAATTACAATTGCTGCTGTGACATGCTGCTTTGGCATACCTTTTAACAGCAGAATATTCATTCTTGCTTAGACTGGGAACAATATTCCACTGAAATGACATTGCTAATACGGTCTCTCCAGACAGTTTAGTAAATACTGTTATCAAGGTAGCAAACAAATGACTCACACTGCTTTATATGCTATAAGAATTCTAAACTTTTTTTCACATGCAACAACTTAAGCTGTGAAATAAATTAAACCCAAAACACAAGCCATAAATACTCCAACTTACACTGCCTTGTTGCTATTAAAACCTTTCACTGAACACCAGTTGCAATAATGATTACATACCTGAACACATAATAAGTCTGGATGCATGGATCAGGTTTGCACTCTACTTAAAAAAAAAAAAAAGGTCAACACTTTGCGTTAAATATTACTACCTGCAATGCTAACTCATCTTTAATATTTACTTTGAACGGGTACTCCTTTTGTCAATATTGTTAGTGACCTTGGGACATATTTTCAGAACATCTATCATTCCCACTGCATTGGAATTGATCCTGTATAACACAGTATGCAACACAGTTTCTCTTTTCTCCCCTATAAAATGATGATAATATTTTAAACCCCCAGAAAAATTTCACCACTATATCAAATTACAGAATTTTCATTGTCCCTGGAAGCAATCACAGAATCTACCTGTGTTTGAATATTTACAAACAAAGTAAGCTGAACTTAACATTTTTTTGTTTTGCTCAGCATATGCTAGTATTCAAATAATTATTTTGCCTTTGTGTGTACGTGTTCATTTCAGTTGATGGCACAATCGGATTGGAACTTTTGCTCTAAAACTTAGTTTCTTCACTTTTCATTTCTTGTCTGGGCTTTCCATTTCAGATACTGGGCAGTTATTTTAGTTTGTTATTGTTTTAATAGAAACATAAACAAAAACGAAAACAAAACAAAACAAAATATCTCCAATCATACACTTTTGGAAAAAAGCAGATAAACAGAGCAGATTGACCATAAATTTTACCAAGATGTGTGTCATTTATGCAACATGTAGTCATACACACATTCATCAGATGTTTCTGCAAGACTTCATTTCTATAATCCATATAATCTATATTTTAGAATTTTGTCTGCGGAAGGGGCATCTTCTGTTGATGACTGTTTCAAGAGCAAACCTCTGAGGAAAAAAAAAAAAAAGCAAGAAGAAAAAATATTTTCTTAAAGCAGCAGTTCTCAAATTTAGGTATCACTCTTCCTAAAACCAAACATCATTTTAATTCCATCAGTAAGGGCATCAGTTGGATTTTATGGTGAAGCTCAGAAATAAGGCAGAATCATAATAAGCTTGCTCACTTTAGAAAAGAAATGCATTTTCTTTCACTGGGTCTGCTACGTGCTCCCATTTATGCTCCTGTGCTGTTGCTCAAACCAACAGTTATACTTCTGTACAGAGAAAAAATATATTATGCTATAATAACATATATATTATGTTATAATATAATAACAACATATATATTATGTTATAATAACTCCCTCATCAACTATGTTGATGAGTGAGCTACTGTTTATTACAAGATATATTTATTATAGGACAAATTACAAAATATGCTGAGACAAATTCTCAGCTGGTATAAATTTCCTAAGCCTCTCTGAAATCCAGATTATATTATTTTAAACTAGGAGCAAAGTTAGAAATTTAAAGTGCATAGAATGCCAAAACAATCTAATACTCTTTAGGCTCATAAGGGCTCAAGATATAAGATTACTGTTGGTCTTAATTCCCTCATTGTATCCACTTAGCTATCAATATTCTAAATAATAGCTAAATCAGGGTTCAGTAATTCAGATAGCAGAAATAAAAGAAGAGGTCATAAAAATATTTTTGTAAGTGGAGACATTTTTTGATGATCCTAGTTAAAAATTTATTTGAATAATCTAAAACACAATGAAGAGTTTTCTCAGTTTGACTCTGCTTCATTTTGACTTGGTAGTTAAAACAAAACCTGCTTCAGCCTAAGCACATTCTTTGAGACAACATTTCCCTGGCAGAGCAATTGCCTACTCACTTAATACTCCCTTCTGCTGATTTCCACTGTGATCCATGCACAAATCTCACTCATCTGCAAAGGTAGCAGGAATTACTGAACTGTTTCATCTCAGGAAATAAATTACTGAATTCTAGCCTGATTTAGGTCTAATTCTGCCCAGCAGAACCAAATCTCACGTTTCTTATGGCAGTCCTATTCAAAGAAGAGCTTCAATGTGGAAGACTATCTACTCTCTGTGATGAGATAGCACCCACTGGTTGTGATGTGGAGCAACAGGAGAAGTTTCTCAGAGGAAATGAGGGAAGGAAAGCACAAGTATGATGGAAACAACCCACATTCTCAATTTGATTTGGCTTTATGCACACCCTTCCCTCTGAATGAGGATACTGTAATAATGTCATGAACCTGAATGCTTCAGTAGGAAAAAATAATCCACCAACCAACAAATATTCTGAAGAACTTCATGGCTATCATTATGTATATGACAAAGGAGAAAGAGAAATAAAATATCAAATGCTGCTAAAACTCTAAATCAAAATCTTGATCTTTTCTTCCTACAATCAACAATCTAGAGCTTTTTCATCTGAGTCAGGATGCCATTATCTGAGTGACAAATCCATTGTCTCACTAGGGCATAATCTTCTGTTTTGCACTTGATACAACCTAAAATGACTGCAAAAAGATGGATAGAATAATTTACTGATTTGTGAATAGTGCAACACTGTGCATTGTATCAAAATAAATCAGTTCAGTAGTTCCAGATTCTGAAACTACATGTAAACAATAGTCTTCCTGGAAACAGAGCCCAGAAAAAAACTGCAAATCAGATGTCAAGTAAGAGATCAATGTAAACAAAATTCAGGATCATATTAAAGAAATAGAAGACAGTTGCAATATTAAACAACAAATAGCTATTGGGTTTGTTGTTTCAGAGGTCTTCTTTGATTTTTTTCTTATAATCAGATTTGCCATTTTTTTAATAAATGGAAAATCACATTGCTGCCCAAGGCCTTACTTTTGGAGCTAAAGCACCTGATGCTGGTTATTGTTAGATATTAGAGAATGCAGAATATTTCAACATACACTGAAGGGTCTCAGTATCTTGATCAAGGCCTGTAAACTGGCAAACAGTAACTCTTGAGCAAGTTTTATGTGTCCCTCAATTACTAATCTTGAATGAGGTCATTTGGGCATATGCTGAATGCTGAGTCTTTTGCTAACTGATAACTTTTGCCTTTGTCTGATCAAAATATTTTGCAATTTCAATGAACACTTAATATCTCCACAAGTTATACTCCAGGCATCAAATAGAAAAGTCCACTTGTCGAACAAAAGATTGAGTTAGAGTTATAGCAGAGTTTAGCTAAGAGACTCCCATTTTCAGAAGAATCTCAGATATATGTATTTTTTTTGTTTACAAAGTGAGTTAATATAGTTTTTAATCCATGCATGACCATGAAGGTCATCTTCTAAATATGACCTGACTGTAAACTGAGGTATTTCTATACTGTGAGTTTTGCCAGGGCATGGCACCAATATTCTTCTAGGAAGAAAATTAGGGCAGAATTCTCCAAAGACTATGAGTTTTCTAGCTGCTGGAAGAGGGGATGACATATGAGATCAAACATGGCAAAATTATTTGTTGTAGTAGTGTACTAACATTTATATATGAGATTTTTTTCTTTTACAGCATGAGAACTAAATTCAGGAAGGCAGGTGGTTATCTATCACTACATTATAGTATCCACCACTGTTCCACCTCCTGAACGTGTTCAAAACATGCAGCTTTCAGAGGCCAAAAGGCAGTTTGTGTCAAGGTGGCTGGAAACTTCTGCTGCCTCTGAGGCATCGGCAGGTGCTCTCAAGAAGAACCTCCCAAAAGAGAGAGGTCACATATTGTTTGTTGTCAGCGTTTCTTGTAACAGCTGTAAACCATGATCCAGAAATACACACTCCATGTCTGTTATCCCAGTAGAAAGCTGTGTCCTTTCCAACACCGTACAAAAGGGATCTTTATAGAAGGTGTAATATTTTGGTTTAGAAATCAGCTACTACCTTAATACCTTAATACCACAGTAGATGCATGGAATTCCGGAAAAAGACTACAAGCAGCTACTATGCACATGCAGTTTTTATTACACAATCATTTATTGTCCCTTTATTTTATCGGGAAACCTGTCAAGGCTGTGCTGCACTCTGCAATCCTACAGGAAAAAAAAACAATCCTACACACAGTAAAACCCCCAAACAAACAAACAAACAAACAAAACCTCACACAAAGATAACAAACCCCCACACCCAGAGGGTTGCTACTGACCAGTACCAACAACTACACACCACATGATTTAACCCAATAAAAGCACACTACACAATGCAAGGTATTTAACATCTACCCAGCAGGACTAAAGTTCCCTGTATGTCCAGTACTGTTTTCCTCAATATTTATTTCCTTAGCAGAGTCAGATTGCTTTAGAACCAGTTTTCACAACAGAAGATAAGAGATTACTGCCATTTCAGAACAGCTCAGAACACAAAGATTATAGGATTACATCAGTGCTCATCTTGGCAAAGACACTTTGTGCATCGCTAAATAAGCATTTTTCACATTGGCATCTCGTGCCAGCATTTGAGCCCATGCACTTTTCATAATGAGTTTCTTATTATAGTTTTATCCAGTTTTTGTCTCAATTATTTTCTTGTCCATTCTGGAGAGTATAAGGAAATTATAGGAGATATACACACATTATTATGAGAAGAGCATGGTACAAAAGCAAAGCGCAAGAAAAAATCTTGATCAGTGTAGACAAAAGTAATTGAAAAATTATCTTATGAAAAAAATTTTATAATTTGGTCCATCTTACAAACTGTTTCCACAAAAGAGATCCCACAGAAGAAAAGGAATATTAGTTTCCATCTGTCTTGAAAGTCCTCAGGTACATAGCTTAAGATATTAGGTATCTCTTCAGATTTCAACTACATGCCAAATCTCCTGAGAAAACATATTTTGGATGCTAATCATATGTACCTTGAAAGTTCATACTGTCAAGTACCCAAAAGCATGAAATAATTCCTTAAATTAGAATCTCTTTGGAAAACGTGTCATGTGTATTATATGTATTAACATCTGAAGGTGGTCTCAAAAGTTAACTCATTATAAAGAAGACAATGATTAGATTCAGCCCTGGAAACTGAAATTCTTTTTATTATAGAGCAATGAAACCTATCTTTGAAAAAGAAGGCTTAAGAAAGCAAGTATTACTTGTTATTGTTAAAGACTTCTTTGTCTTAATGGTAAAATAGTAATTACAGACTATTTGTCAAAATCTGTGATTTCATTTATGTTAACTAATCGTTACACACTTTCTTTTTGAAAGATCCTCAGAAAATGGTAAAAACAAGGCCTATTAGAATATAAAGAATTTGGCAGATTCAAGGAAACCTCTAGTTTATTTGGTACAAGTATAAACTTTTTTGTCTTTATTATGATATTCAGCGAAGTACAGCAGTATCTCAGGTATTAAGTGATTAAGTGTTGTTAAAAGGACACATAGAAACAGACAAGAGAAAAAAATCTGTAAATGTCAACAAAATTAGCAAGAACAGATTACTCCTTCTTATTTTGTAACACAATAATCATTAGAGTGTACCAGTCCATATTAGTCCATACAGCCCAAGAATAACTTAAAGGCAACAATAACCAAAAGCCCTCACTACCAAGTGGCAGGAACAACTAAAGAGTGTGGTTGTGGGTGGGCACTCATCTTTGTAGAGCCACCAGGCATTGTGCTAGAGGAACACACACCAGCCAAAAGAAGCCCCAAAGCATAGGGCACAAGTAAAGCCAAAACAGCTAGAGGACCTCAGCTTGGTTTTAGCACCAGCTTTTTCTTCAGAGCTTACAAAAATTGTGGAGAGTCTGTTCTCCACCTGTATGGCCTGTAGCAGATTTTGACCCATCCTGGAGGTTACAATCTGAAACTTTCACAGGCACTTTGTTCCATCACTGTAATTCCTCTTCAATTAGCAAGAAACTCAGTATGTTGCCTTCATGGCACTAGAAGGCAAGAGCACACTGGCTCATTGTTTCAGCTTTGACCAGCACAGAAAAATCCAGTTGTCTGACCACCCTAGAGGAACTGATGCTAAGAAATTATTATTCATCAGCAATTTACCTGCACACAGGCATGCAATTTCAACAGATACAATTGCAGTCCACATTGAGGCATAGTAGAAATTTATTCTCAAAGTTTGTAATAATACATTGCTTCTGTCATTATGAAATGCTGTGTGTCATTTGCATACTGTCTAGTTCCTGCTGTGGTTATACAGATTAATGCTTTTTGGTATGGTTTGCTAAAAAATAATTCAAAGCATTCCCTTCTAACAAACTACTGTAAATGCTTATCAAGGAGGAGTGAAGTTATCAGAGATTTTTTGTTTGGTCTTTACAGAGGCAGTCACCACCAGGGGAAAAAAAAAAAAAAAAAAGGGTGCCAAGAAGGATTACCACTTGTATTTTTCAGAACCAAAGAAACCTGAAAACCTTACAAATACTTTAAACTTCCAGTAACTTGGAAAATGCTACAGCACGTAAGGTGATCACTTCATCACAGGCACTACTGTTGTTATTAACTTAGCTAAAGTTTTTGTGGCACTGTGGCAATAGAATAATTTCATCTGAGCAGATAAGGCACTAAAATTTAAGGTTTAAAGACTTGCATTTCAAAGATTAACATGAAGTTCACAAGCACTATAAAAGCAGAGCAACTAGGGCTATTACTGCATCTTTTTTAATAAAACAGTAACAACTGGTTTTAAAAAATTGCTGGACTGACATCAAAGTATTTGTTTTTAAAATATGTCTCAGCCTAAATAGATAGAAAACTTTTGGAAGTAAACTCTTCAAATTCCTTTCATTCTGATCCAGCATTTGGTCTCCTCTTCAGTTTAATCCAGATGCCTTTATTTGGACGAAGAATCAATTCTCCACATAAACCAAGCTCTTCTGGTTTTTGACATGATTCCACCCAAAAGCGCCGCATGATGAGGGCTAGAAGAGTTTTCTCCTCCATTTGTGCAAAGCGCTGACCTATGAGTTACAGGGCAGAGAAAAAAATAGTTATTGTCAGGTTGCATCAACAGCTGCTGCGCTTGCATGCTCACAGGACTTAAAAACAGAACTAGCTTTAGGCCAAAATCAAGTTCATATGGCTACAACTAACACCAGTGCTTTTCTCTACATGAAAACTCTGGTCTTCTTGGGATAATCCACAATATGTTCTCCTACACATAGTACACAGAAAAAAAACAGCAGCATGGAAACAGTCAATCCTTTACATGGAACTACTACAAAACACAGCCTTGTCTTGGATGGACAAGGCAGGGGGAAAGGATAGCAGACCAGAGCAGAAGATGCAGCACAGGGACTGTGGGGAGAGAAAAATCTCATGGTTCCATAAATGTGGAGAGGAGCAAAGGATATGCAAGTGCAATGGAATGACAGACAGATCTTCCTTCAGTGATCATTAAGCCTCATACACACTGATGATTTGGTAGCACAGAGGGCAAAATTCAATTTACAATTCAGAGATAGGTGAAGGGGGAAACATGAGAACAGAGACATGTGAGGGAAACCAAACCAAGTGCCACAACCCAGGCAGTTCACAAAAACTAAAAAATGGAGACAGGACACAAAACACAGTGCTGAGAACTTTTTATGTTCTCCCCTCTGTATTATGTACACCAATGGAAGTCTGTACATAGGTACACACGACGCACTTCTGCAATGATATTAATGAACGACCTCTCCTTCACATGTTCCTGCTCAGGAACCAGCTAGACATTTTATATTAAATTAGATTTCTCTTTGGAACAAGGAAAGATTTAGTTTACTGCTCTTAGGGAAAACAGCGTCTTCTATCAATGAGACAAATCAAAACAAATCAATCGCAACCCCCAAAAACAGAAACCAAACCAACCAAACAAAACCAAACAAACAAACAAACAAAAACCAAACAAACAACCAACCAAACAAAAAGAAGTAATATTTCTCATCATTGTAAATGGCATGACAACTGTTGGATGTTCCTCATCTGCACTTAAAATCAGTGCAGGGAACAGTCTTTTCACATGTTCTACAATATAAACAACACTGCTTCTACTTGAAGCACAGATAGATGCCAAGCATCTCAGCGGCATCTGAAAGTACTAGAGTGTTCTGGAATGACAGAGAAAACACCAAACCAACTACAGAAGTAGGGGAAGAATATATCAGTTGCAGATTGCATGCTTTGGACATTCAGCTCAGAACCCGAGAGAGACAGATGAGGTGTTTCCAGAGTAAAACAGGTGCAGGACATGCGTCTTCTCTCATTCTGTGTTGCTGACACTGAGGATCAGAAATGTGGAAGGAGCCTAATAACATGCTGCCAGGCTGTGCAGCAGTGAGGAAGAAACATCAGCATGATGGACACTGGTCCCTAGGAAGAAAGGAAATCCCTCAGAAGAAACAAATGGGGCAGCTCAAATACTAAGCTTGCAGGGCACACAGTACACAGAACTTGGGGGTGGTGAGTGAGGAACAACACTATACAAACAGTACTCATTGCTGTCTCAGTTACCACATCCAAAACCAGAACTGCTACATTACAAGGACTTCCTGTTCAGATACATACCAATGCAGTTCCTGGGACCAGCTGAGAAGGGCACATAAGCATATGGGTGCCTTCCCTTACAATTTTCAGGGAAGAATCGCTCAGGCCTGAACTCCTCTGGGTCAGGGAAGATCTCAGGGTCTCTATGCAGAGCATAAGTTAAAACAAGGATATTTGCACCTCTTGGTACCTGATATCCCTCTAAAGAGAAGAGAGAAAGGAAGACGAGTCAAAACAAAAGCAAACAAGTGATTTCCTATACACAACAGAACAGTAAAAAATAAAACAATGCTGCATTTTACTTGGGAATTATCTCCATTGCAGAAATGCTAACACAGGGGAAAGTGGCAAACACTGAACACCACTTACTAATACAGCAATCCTCCCTCAAGGTACGAGCAAACATGGGAACTGAAGGGTAGAGACGAAGAGCTTCTTTCACAACACATTCAAGGTATCGAAGATTCTTCAAATCGTCCGTGGTAACAGAACGTTCGCTATTGTCTGTCCAAAAACAAATAGAGGGATGACCAAGACCAAAACTCCCCATCTTTGGCTAAACAAACTCATCCTGGATCCCCCCAGCAACTCTCATCATGCACCAAGACTACATACAAGGTGTTACAAATACGTTGTTCATCTTGCCTCAAAGACATAAGGTTAGTTGTACACCCTTACAGACCTTCCTGCACCCATCCCAACCACCTCTAGCTGCTTAAAGCTCCAGAAGGGCCACAAGGCATGCTCTTAAGTCCCCATCTACTATTAGGTTTTAACACATTTCCACTCACAAATGCAGGAAAACCCAATGAAGGGGGAATGGAAACTTACCAAACACCTCGTCCAATTCCTTGTGAACCTTCTTCTGAACTTCTGGATTATGTCCAAGCAAGTACAAGACCCAGTTTATGGCAGATGCTGTTGTATCATGGCCCTAAAGATCCAGATTTACAAAGACATTCGCTTCAACTCTATTCCCGTGCACCAGTGGGCTTTGTAAATACTTAGGTGTGCAGCTACTATGAAAAGTGAGACTTCACTAGTCCCATGACCACAATAAAAACAAGACTCAAGAGTAAGTAACTGTTTACAACACACAAAGATAAAAGGTGACCCACAATTGTGCTGACAAAAGGGGAAAGTACTGAAATAACCCAAGCAAAATCCCTCTCTTCTGATTCTCAGCAGCTGTGTGACCTATCAGTATCTACACCATTAATCATATGTACATGCATCTTTTTGGTTACTGTCCAGTCAACACTGGGGGGGTGGGGGGGAGGGCAGTGACTATCACAGGAGAGATACAATGGACACAACTTGTAACCTTTACAAAACTATCTAAAAATGGTATAATGAGACACAGTACAGCAGCCATAGGGGAAAATACTTGGTTTACTATGAGAAGGGAATCAACTACTAGTTCCCAGCATTGTGGGAAGAAGAGGAAAGGAAAGGAGAGACAAAAGGTGAACCAATGAAGGGGGAAAACAAACAAACAAACAAACAAAACATAAAAAGGGAGGAACAGAAAAGGGAAAAGTTGACCCAAAAAGGATTTTGATGCTAAAAAAGCACACTTGTGATGAAGTTCAGGACACTGCTGTAGTACAGAAATATCAAGATGAGCAGAGAGTTTCTCTAGGTTACAACAGTATTAATATGATTCCATGAATTAAGCTCTTCTGAGAGAATTCAGGTCCATCTAATAGAAATGTGTGGAAAACTCATCAAAATCTTCTTCAGATCCTCCCTTAGGGAATCAGAGAAGAAGACCCTCAAAGATGATCAGAGGACACTTCTCCTATGAAGACAGTCTGAGAGAGTTGGGGTTGTTCAGCCTGGAGAAGAGGAGGCTTTAGGAAGACCTGCTTGTGGCCTTCCATTACTTAGAGGGGATTTATTAAAAAAAAAAAAAGAGGGACTGTGACATTTTACCTGAGCAGGTAGTTATAGGAGAAGAGGGAATGATTTTCAACTAAAATAGAAGAGATTTAGATTAGATGTTAGGGAGAATTTTTTTTACTCAGAGAGCAGTGAGGAACAGGTTGCCTAGAGAAGTTTTGAATGTCCTGTCTCTCAAGGTGTCCAGGGCCAGGTGGGATGGGGCTCTGGCAACCTAATCTAGTTGATGACATCCCTGCGCATGGCTGGAGGGTTGTAACTAGACAATCTTTAAGATGATCCTTTCCAACCCAAGCCATTCCATGACAAGTTTCTACAAGAAGACAAAGCACTGATGCACAGTGGACAACAGAACAAGAAGACTGTAGCCAGTGTAGCCAGGGAAAAATTGTGAGGAGACATGACAAAATGCAATTCAAAACAGAGAAACTATTTAGAGCTCTCTTCAGTGTTAGTGAAGTTTGCAACAAAAGGCAAAAGCCCACAGTCCATGTCAGTCACTAAGCTTTCATTTCTCACCTGCTTTCATGAGTAGACTCTGCTCCCATAGGCAGGGCCCACCACATATGCATCATCCAAAATTTTTCCAGGACACACCAGTGCTTCTATCCTACCTCTGTAGGATAGAAACACTGAGATTTTCTCTTAAGCTTCCAGGCCTTAAATAACATCATGCTAAAAGCAACCTCCTGAACAAGAGTCACCATCTGCAAATTCTGAATCTTGGGTTTGGAGGGGGAAAAAAAAAAAAAAACCACAGCAAACAAAACCATCCAAAAAAATAATAATAATAAAAAAAGAACAACAAACCAACGAGTTCTTTGGTTACCTCAAACATAAAAGTATCCACTTCCTCACGAATGTCCCTATAGCTCAATTTTTTCCCTTCATCATCTGTTGCATTCAGCAGCATGTCCAGGAATGCTTTTCTCTTTTTGGAACCACTTTCTTCACAGCTGCCATCATTATCATGTTTCTTTTCCTTGGTGCTTTTAAGCTCTTCAGCTTTTTCTGCAATGACCTGAGATCAGAACCATTACATCAGATATGATGAATTCAGAGATGATGAATTCACAAGTGCACCATCTGCCTCACACAGTTTTGTCCTAACTTATCAAAACAACAATATCCATCTGTAGCAGTCTACATGAGCTAGTTGGCACAGCTGTCAGCATTAGGTCATGACATTTAACTGACTTTTTGTATTAGTAGTGAATTATGACCAACCTCTCTTGCCCCAAGCAACAGAATAAACCATGAACAGCCTTTGTGTGATCAAGAAAACAGATACCCAAACTACATAAACAACTTGGGGGTCATCAAGCAGTGTAAATATATCCAGAGTATCTGGAACATGCCAATCATGAATGCCAACAATGGCAACAGCATATAAAAAAAAATAACCGCAGTGTGAACATGTTAATCACCAATATGATCTTTTCTGTCCCATCTGAGAACTAAGGAAAGATCTCACTTACAACCTCCAAAAAACTCAGGAAACTGAAGAGAAGCCAGAGCATCTCAGAACCCTGTGTCAAGGCTACACTAAAGCTTCCCATATTTTCTCTAGTATGAGAGCAATGGCTGAATTTCCCTTTTTTAGGTCAAAGTACAGACCCAGTAACAGACATAAATTTCTTACTGTTGTTACTGTTGTTGCAAAGGCAAAACAGGACCCTTCAATAAACTGGCATTGCTCTTAAAAGCAACAAAATAATTTAAAAGGGTGTAGAGTATGCAATTCTGCTTGGAGGAATCACTGGAAGAAAAAAAATACAGTTCCATATATGCACATTGTTGTCCTCACTGAACATGCACATGTGCCACATATTGACCCATCCTTCACCTCAGTGCTTGCTGTCAGCACCTACACCAGGTGCAATTATTATTTATGGTCCTTTGTCATCTTCTAAGATTTGGCTTCTTATATTCAGTGCACCAGCCCAGCATGGGAAGAGTGCCAGTGTTACCTTAGGTCCTCTTAAGAGTCTCTTTCATGACTTACTGCTGCAACTTCGAATAAAAGGGAACATATAAAAAGCCACAGAGTCAATGTGGTTCATTATATGTAGCCAAAGTTCAAAGATTATTTCCTTTGTCATAGACATTGATACAATGACATCATGGGGTACATGCACAGGGAGAGCAGCCTCTCTGATAACATCCTAATAGTAGGTTTGGGAGGGCAAACTTTGGCAAGAATAACATAGGAATAATTTGGTGAGAGAAAGGGCTGTTACTTCCATAGTCTAACAAGGTGAGAGAACACTTTACTTTATGCCAAGTGAGTGATGCATACCTAATGATTTCTGCATCAAAGCGCCTTACTGCTGATGCATCTGTTTGCTCCTCTCAGCAGTTCCGTTCTGAATAGGGGAAAATGAACTGAAGCCACAGGCTTCAGTTTCTGAGGGCTGAACCCAGTGGCACTGCCATGCAGACCTGTGTGTTTACTGCTCCAAACTTGGCAGTGAGCCTTTGGAGGTGATCCAGATGCAGAGCTTTTGGGGCAGAACAAGAGTTCAATGAATTTCTGTTTGTTTCAGTTGTCAAGGATCTGCAAGTTCTGGCACTCCCTTGGAGTAGTCTACTTCCTCATTTAAATTCAACAAAGATCCTGAAAGGGAAGTCAGCTCTTGTTTCCTTTTCAGGGCATTCCTCAACATCCCAACAGAGCGACAGCATATCAAGGAGGCTGAACCTCATCCCCATCTGAGTACAAAACTTTGATCCAAAAATGAAAATTATCATTATAAAAAATATTTTTCTAAAAGACTCCATACTGTATCTGTAAATTTGTGAAGGATCTTGAGGTTCCTCTTGTGCTCTCTTCCTTCTTTGAACAATATATACAAAAAATCAGGCCAAAGCCAAGGGCTCATCTGTCGCCTTTGGATTAGATCACCCATCCTAGGGACAAAGCAATTATATCAGGTAACATTACTTGACAAAACCAGCAAATTACAGCACATTTCAAGACAACAACAACAACAAAAACTTCTATGTACCCTAATGAGGTAGAACTTAAAAAATTGTGTATGTTTAAACCCATTATTTGAAAGGAAGGCCATTCACATTTGCGTCTTGATTTTACACCATCTCAAAATTTCTGTTATTTATCCCAGCATCACCCTGCTTTATATCTTTAAGTATCGGTCTCTGAGAGGGACAGCATATTCTCATTTAGTTGGAATCCTCTTGAAACAGTCCTAATAAGTCTTCCAGTCCAGTCACACCCCACTTCAGCAAAGCATTGGCAGTGTTGTAAAGACTACTCATGACAGGCTCCCAAAATATTTGCTCCAAGAATTCAAACAGTTTCTGAAAGCATTGCATTCCTACTTGAATGTCCAGATACCAGACAGCAGGTAAAAGCACTTAAAAATGTATTTAAAATGAATAATATGGGACTTCAAGCAT
Source organism: Hirundo rustica (assembly GCF_015227805.2). Lineage (NCBI taxonomy): Eukaryota > Metazoa > Chordata > Aves > Passeriformes > Hirundinidae > Hirundo > Hirundo rustica. Next base: position 31,542,275 of record NC_053454.1, read on the forward strand.
GCTCAAACACAACTGGAGTACACGTGGAAGGGCTGATTGTCATTGCTATTTAGCTCTTACACATGCTTCAGCTAGCTGCAGAGGAGTAATTATTACCAACTTCAAGCACACTTGTGGTACAATTTGGAAAAAGCCAAGGAACCGATGATAATCAAACCCTTAAGATCTACCCCTGTTTTTGTATCACACCTGTCTCAACAAGTTCCATCAAAAGCTAGGAGTGAGATCATAGAATCACAGATTAATTTAGGTTGGAAAAGACCTTTTAGATCATTGAGTCCAACAGTTAACCTTGTGCTAACCAAGCTTATTACTACACCATGACCCTAAGTGCCATAGGAACACGTCTTTCAAACATCTCCAGAGTATTTAGTGACCCAGGGTTAGTCTGTTCCAGTGCTTTACATCCCTCCCTCTCTGAGTCCCTGCCCTTCCTTCCTGACAGCAGCAGCATTAATTCCAGCTCAACTACAAAGTAACTAAGGAAAATGTGCATTTACCTGTAGATAGCAGAAACATAGTCAGAATCCTTATTGTTCTGGGCACCCACATTCCTGCCCATTGCTGTTTCTAGGAAGAAAACATCAACATTTCACAAGTGCAAAGTGAAATGCAGTGTACAGAGTAAGTTACTACTGCTCCCAGCTTCTGACTATCACCACACCATCCTTTCAACAAGTGAATACATATATCCCTTTGCAGGGAATGAGCTTTCTTTGTATTTCCATGCACAGGAATCCTGCTCCTCAAGACATCCTCACTTCAGATTGCTACCTCTGTCCTGCCAGTCCCACAAACTCAGCTGCTCAGATGCACATAGTAAACCCTGGAAAAAAGGTTGGGAAGGACGGAAATGTGTTTAGAAAATATGCAGGGACGTTCCTCTTCGATCATCTTATACAAACTAGCACAGCTAAACTCATGATCTTCTGCAACATTCACAGTTTTACCATAATAACTGAACAGGACTTACCACAAATGATATCAAGGGCACACAGAGTGATGTCCATAAAGACATTAAATGGCTCCTTGTCAACATGTTTCTCAAGTTTCTTCACCAAAATATTTCCTTGTTCATTCATGACCTCTAGAAAGTCATTCAAGATTGCAAAGTGGAACGTGGGAGTTATCATCTTCCTCCGTGACCGCCATTTGTCTCCAGTACTGTAAAATTAAGGGGGAGAAGGAAGGCTAAAAATCTCTGAGTCAAAAATAATATCCTCACCATTACAGGAAGTACACAGTGAATACTGCAGTCCGTAAGAGGTGGACGCACCATTGTTGTGTCTTCAAGCTGTTCATAGCACTCTACAGAAGAAGCAAATGGAAATATTTCTTGCTCCAGGTCTCTTGGAAGCAGAAGCCTCCATTTCTCCAGCTGATCTCAACAGAGATGCCAAAAAGCCTCCAGACAATACATCCTTGTCAGTGCACAGGCTCAGAGGGACCAAGCCAGCCAGAGGCCAAACCAGCTATTCAGCATCGGGGCGCCAACCCACTCCACAGTGACTCTGAATCAGTAGTTGTATTTGCCTTCATCCACTGACCATGAAATGAGGCCTGCAGAGAACTAGGGCCTAAGGACATTATGAAAATGACTGCCTCAAGGCCTGGCTACAATCTACTTCCTCGCAGACAGGTAATCACTTGCCACATGCCAATGACAAGCATGGAGCCACAGTGAGTGTCACCAGCTTCCTTGGGGTCCTTGTTCACTTTTTCTAAATCACACACCCCACAGGCACACAGCTGGCACTTACAGGGTAAAACTATTACACCACTGCCCCTGTTAATAACAACCAGTAAGGAAGAACAGTGAGGATACACCATGCCTGATGCCTATGGACCTCACCTTTGCACATTGCTACTCTCAAATGAACTTGCACTTCCCACATGAAGGAAAGGATGCAGACACTCTCCGATCCTACCCCAAAGCATCACCAACCTCAGGCCAATCCTACCAGTCTGCAGTATGACCAGCTGAGATAAGCAATGCACACAATCCCTTTGTTCAGAAATACACACAGCATTCTTGCCACCAAGACCTCTTCTTGTCATACACCCTGCCAATTTCAAAAAGACAGCAGTGCACCTGCATTCCATTATACATTATACCTTGTCAGAAGTCCAGTGCCCAGCCACGGATGCAGGAATTCATACAAGTATGATTTTTCTATATGTTTTGAGCTATTCAGAATAACCTGTCAGAAAAATGAACAGAGAGGAAAAAATACTACTTGTCAGATGGAGAGAGATTTCTTCACTATTTCTTCAATAAACACTCCAACATAGAAACAATACTATCTTACTAGTTCAAGGACAATTACTGTCGGCAGTGAAACTAATGACCATTTCATGGCATCAAAACAGATGCACCAAGTTTTAATGCAGAAGTCTGTCAAAGAGACACAAGTATTGCAACCTAAATTTTATAATGTTCTATCCTTATTTCAATAGTCCCATCTTCCCCACTATCTGCTTGTTTGCTCTGATCTTGGGAGCAGAAGCTTCCACAGATGTGAAAACAAAGCTAAAGGAGATGCTTCTTTGGTGATTTCATTTGCTGGTTATCTTCAGTATTACCTCCAGTCCCCTCTGACTAGACCTTTTTATATTCCTTTGCTTTACGCCTTTGTTTAGCACTAACTCAGAGGACCATCCCAAAGCAAATCAGTCCAAGCCCTTTTTAGCAAAAATTATCTGAGGTAATAGAAACTAACAGGTTGGGCACTGCTCTGCATGACAGTGGAATAGACAGGAGAACAGCATACTCACCTCCACACTGTCAGGGTGATACAAAACCATGACAGGCACTGGTCCTATCCAAAGTTTGAACAGTGGCCAACTTCTGAATTGTTCAACATAAAACTGTAGCTGTTTAAAAAAATCTGGAATAGAAAATCAGAGTAGAGCTTCAGCAAGGGGGATTTACAAAATAAGCAAGGCTTCTGTAATTAACTCTTTTGTACCACATGCCCTGCAATTTTGATTTTGCTGTACTTTTAACCTGCTGCTGTGACTAAGCAGCATATTTTGTACCTGTGGATTTTTACAATTCAGGTGTCCTAATTTCTTTGTGTACAGACTAACAGCATCTTTATGCCACAGATCAACCTGAGGAATACCACTGCTGTCCAGCTGCCAGTTGGACTTCACACCAGTGAGCTCAGTAACCCAGTGAATTCTCCTCCCACATTATTATGCAATTATCCAGTCCATGTTTTGTCAATTCAGCTATATAGAAAGCATGGGAGATAGCTGAATCTGTTGGCAAGGAAAGGAGAGTAGATGAAATTTGACTTGATTCAAAAAGGTCTTTGAAACTATCTCATCAGAGTGGACAATCAGGTTCATTCAGCAGTATTAGAGGTGAGGGCCAGAATGTTCAAGAAAATAGTTATTTGCCCTTTAAGAAACAAGATTAAACAACAAATGACACCTTTACAAGCCTCTGCAGGGTCGAAAATTCGAAGATCCCCAAAGGGGAAAATAAATAAATAAATAAATAAATAAATAAATAAATAAATAAATAAATAAAGTTTCCTTCTAGATGCCCAAATACAGCTTTCCCTAGTTTTAGAGAGTTCTAATGACACCTCATCTAACATGATTCAGTGTCAGATTATTTTGCTATTTTTAAAATATTTTTCCTCACATAGCACATTTTCTAGCAATTGTCTAGTAATACCAATAAAAAAATACCCATCATATGAAAAGTTATTTTCCTTTCTGCTGTAGATCCTTACCATTTCTAAAAGATTTTTTGGTCATATTTTTAATGAAAAAGATGATAAACCACAAACTTCACCCAATTTTACATAAATAAACAGGAACAAAGATGGCTGAACATGGGAGCTCTGAGATTCCTGCTAACAAATGAGATTAGGGAGTACACAGAATGCCAGAGTTCACATCAAATTGCTTTCTGGAGATAGAAGCAATATTCCAGTATGATTTAAGAAGATTTTACAAAAATAGTATAAGAAAGAAAAAACAAAGATTCATCTCTCAGTCCAGCTCATGTAAACATCCTATGATCCTCCTACTACTTCCCCAAAGTCAGCTGTGGAAATCTGCCTGCCTTCACATCCGCCACAGATCCCTCATATTTGTACTCAGATATGGGACTGGATCCAGAGGAAAGACGTGACAGTGCGCCTTGTGAACAGAGGCACCGTGTCTCAGCATGGGTCAGCACAGAACAATTTGTGTTCCAATGCTGTACTCACATTTGACTTCCCATGTTCCCATGACCCATTAGTCTCTTTTGGCAGCATACACAGAAGCACAGCCAGCAACACATGTGCACAGGGCAGAACTGACATACGCAGGCATTACAAACACATACAGAGGAGTGTGGGCCACTGTCAGCAGACTCAGCAATGCTTTCATACCACAAACTTCTTAAGAAATATGTTCCTATTAAAAGATAAATACCAAATGGAAAGGAAACATCTAGCACATTAGTGTACCTCTGGCATATCTCACGCACCTGGCAAAAAGTTAATTAATCAGATTTTAATCAGCAAAAAGATTTGCTTTTGAGGGATGTACTATAAATGCACAGCAAGTTCTTGTGCATCTAACACATAATGTAAGTCACAGATGATTCTGGAAGTGAGCTCGGGTAAAAGAAATTTGGCATGCTAAAGTCCCTTGCAACATGCTCATTTGGTGGAAGGTTATTGTTTCAAGTTGTGTTTGGATCACAGCAAAAAGTCATGAGGACATAGTGTTCAACTTTGTGAAACAGCATTCCTTCAAGAGCCCACAGCAAGCCTCCCTCTCACTAAAACGCATTCCACAGCATTCATGCTCCACCCTACCAACAACTTAACGGTCTGAGCCCAGCAGTAGTTGCTGTCAGATTTAACCTCTAGTTAGTTTTTGAGACCAATAATAATGCCACATTTAAGCAGTTCCTCTCCTTTCCTCTTCATTGCCCACTCCTCACACTGCTCCCCTCTGCAGATTGCCCGGAGAGACCTAAAAGGCAGCAGCACATCCTCTGATACCCCACTCCCCTTCCCCAGCCATCCACATCTCAGCCACACTAGCACCTCACCACCACTGGCTCCTCCAGAAAACCCCAGGCAGTGCAGGGAACTCACTGTAGCTGGGCTACAGTGTGAGCTGGCATTACCTTCTCCATTCCGCTCTAAGATCAGGGCATTTCCCAGCACAGGATAGCAGGGGCTGACACCCGGGATTGAGTTCATCATCCACCATCGCCGCCAGTATTCCATCAGGGAGGGCAGGGAGCACACGGTCACAATTGTCAAAAGCAGAGCAATGACCCCAGCTCCCCAGGGCAGCAGCTGGGGTCTCCCTGAGAATCCTTCCAGAATCTCCATTATCACCTCTCAGTCTCCTGCTCTGAGCCTTGATCCCTGCTGCGAAGCTGGCACTGCCTGTACCCGGCACTGCAGTTGCAGTAAGCCGAGTGCAGAGAAAAGTTGGCCAGAAGAGCAGGAGGCGGAGCCGCCACACTGGCCACGGGTGTAGCTTCTTGCCAGGAAAATAAACAGAGTTAAAAAACACTCATATGGAGAGGCTGCTAGCTGAATGCCTGATAGCATTTCCTGGTGGCAGGCAAGTCAGAGGGAGCAGTTTCCTGCCCTCACTTGGCTCAAGCCTTCTTTTGCAGGCTCATGCAATACCTCAGAAGGAAAAATCTAAGCACCGCCAAGAAGAAAAACACCTTTTTGCTAATTTGGGATAGATGAGTTCTCTCAATATCACATTTTTTTAATCTGTTCTCAGGTGTTCAACACCATTTTGCCATAGAGAACTGCTCTAGTGGTGTCCAACACAATGACTAAAGGGCCAGATGGAGAATACCTTTTTTCAGCTGGATTGGTGGCTTCAAGGGGTTACAAAAACCAAAGCCCAAAAAGACCCCTGATCAACGGCAGCACTGCAAAGCACACTGATGCTTCTCAGCTCAAACAGACTTTACTGATCTCACTGCTGAATGCTCAGGCACAGGCTAAAGGGTGCCATCCCAGTAAAACAACTGGCAACACCAGAATCTGCGCCCCAACTTGCAAAGTGCCTGGGTAGACACAGTATCAAACCCACCATATACACTGCTGTCCCTCCTGCCTCAGGAGGATCCAGGGTCTCTTCTGACTGCTGCAAGGCTACTGGGCATCTGTTTCTCAAAGTGGGTGCTCAGAAACCTTCTGGTCAAACAGAATTTTGGTAGAGGCAGCATGGCTCACAGGCAATTTACAAAACTTCACCCACCCCCTGAAAAAGCACAAATGGTATTTATGGCCATAGTCACGTTTATCCTCTTTGCTTTGTACTGAAAATGCAATGACTGCACAAGCATTTTTAGCAAATCAACAAACAGCATAAGCAAAACAACAAAAAAGAGAAAGCTCAGAACATCATAAGTTATGTAAGGTTTTTGTGACCCTTGGCATCAAAGCGGGGGGTAATTTTTGGTACTTTGTTCTTGCAATCTCCTAGCAGAGACTTTATCATAAATGCTGACCATTATATTTTTCTGCACAGTAAAGAGCTGGAAATGAACTTTCCTACTCTTACTGTTGTTTGTAATGGTTTGTGATGGAAAGAAGCAGATATATACCAAGTCCTGAAAACACACAGGCAAGTTACACAATCATCGGTCCCCTCTTTTGTTCAGGTGACATCCTAGAAAGGAAGCAAGAACACAGGATGAAGAGACTCACCTTTTGTCTTTTTAACATAAAGATCAGCTGAATAACTATACTCTTACGTTTACAAAAAGTCTTGCAGTTTGTTGCCTTCGTTAGACCAATAATTAGATGAAGTGACTATTTGTGACTCTGTGTCAAGAATCTGTACTTCTAACTGCTGATTACTCCTTCCACAGGAAAAAAAAAAATCAAATACCAACCCCCCCACCCCTGGGAAAAAAAAAAAAAAAAAAGAAAAAAAAAAAGAAAAAAAAAAATTTAAAAATCCCCAGAACTGTGAAACAGCAAGAAGAAGGTGGAAAGGCATTGGAAAAGCAGTAGAGAACCCTGCAAAACAAACATTGCAACATCCTGCCAGCAGCTAGCAATGAAGCAATGATGTTAATGGTGATGATGTTAATAAAAGACATCAGAAACACTGGGATGAGACATAAAATATATATACCCAAGAAACAAGAAACAAGAGGTTTCTTGGGCATCTTTGAGGCCCAATTATGTCACCAAGACTTGGAATCATAACAAAACTTAGAGGATGTTATGTAGGAAATGAGTTTTCTGCCAGATTGTGATCAGTATTTCCTTTTTAGAGAGAGACCTATTTGTTCAGTATTGGATTTCTGTGAATACTCCACTGGCTAGTGAATCTTTGCTTTTATAAATGCTTGTAACAGTGCAAATGTGCCTAAGTGGAAGCCTATCTACCTGTGCTGTACCTCCATAGCGATCACTTGGGATCCTTCACTACAAGACATTTTGCATGAATGAATTATCCCCAACAGAATACAAAAGTCTGCCTCCGAAGAAACCATAATCTTCCCTACCAGGATAGCAACATGACTTACAATAACGGAGACCACCACTCATGCCCTAGAACACAGACTACTGTAAGGCAGATCTGATAGGGTTCTGATAGTGAGGTTGGCACAACTAATAGACAATAAGAAGAAGCTACCAAAGCACCAAGCCTATATTTATTCATCAGTGTGTCAAAGAAAGCGTACACTCCCAAGCTGGATGATCACAACTCATCCAAGGTCACAAGTGAAGATCCCGCCCACTTCTCTGTGATTTGACTAGATTGTACAGAGCCTCCTCCTTGCTAAACTCCAGCAAGTTTAAAGAAAGCATTTAGCAGCATGCAACACACTACATGAAGTGAGCCAGAGGTCATGAAGGATGAATAAACAGGGCAATTTAAGACCAGGAAAAACTTGCGTGTCACAGAAGCACAGCACTGCAAAGCTACTACTTGCATTCTTGCAGCATGGAAGATTTGGTATTGGCAGTTTATGATAAGATTTGCTCTAGGAAGTTCTTTGTCCACATCTGCTGTGCCTGCACCTAACACCATCATAGCAGTATAGCCTCTTAGAAGCTGTGGTGGGTTAGCCTTGGCCAGCAGTCAGACACCCACTCATGTTGCATTGTGTTGTTTTCATATTGTATTTTATGTTACTTATTTTTATATTGGGTTTTGTGTTATAATGGTTTGTTCTGTACTCTCCTGCTCTCCTGGAAAGTGTTTTATTCCAAGGTTTGTCCCTACCCCTCTTCCCTGTCACTCCTCCCAGTCCCCACCTACGGGCCCTGTCTGTCATTTTGTTGTTCCTCCCAGCTCCTGGAGAGTTTGGGTAGGGAAATCAAATGATAGGGCAAGAGCTGAGGGGGTTCCTCCCTTTATGTTTCCATTGGTTTCTTTGAATGTCCCTCCAACCCTGTTCCACTCCCACCTTATCCCTCACTGGGTGTTGGTTTGTCCCCTCCTTTAGCTCCTCCCCTGTATGTAAGCCCAGAACATGAGCCCAGGCCAGGACTTGGCAAGAGCAGCTGAATTGAGGCAGGCATCCAACCAGGATGGGATAAAGACCTTAGACTTTGCCCTCTGACCAAGTCTGACTCCTTTCATCTGCCATCCACGTGGTCTCTCCTGTGATAAGGAGAAAAGCCCCTTCACCGCTCTCCTGGTTTCTAGGACCCAGGGAAGTTTTCCTGTCTGGTTGCAGTCTCGAGCTAGCTTGGGCAAAATGGAGCTGGCGGCTCCGATAAAGAAAAGCGACACGCCCAGTAACTCCCCTCCCTCAACAGGACACAAAACCTTATGGGCCAAAATATAATGGAAGATTGCTTACTGGTTACCATCATAGGCAAAACAGACCCAACTTTGGAAATCCAATTTAATTTATAGACAATTAAAAACAGATAATGAGGAAGTTAAAAACAAAGACAAAGTTCCTCTCTGCTGCACCCTCCCCACTCATTTGTCCTGCTCCAGCATGGTTTCTCAACATGAGAGAGGAGGAATCTCTGAGGAATCTCTGCTCTGGGGCCTGGAGGCTGGCCTCCTTCTTCAGTGACCTTGGTGTTTGCACTGCTGTTTCCCTCTCTTTTCCCTCCCCACACTCCTCTGTCTGTTTAGCATTTTTTTGTACACTTGTAGATATTTTTTCACAGAGGTGCCACTGGCTTGGCTGCTGAGCTCAGCTATGTCCTGCAGAGGCTCGAGTGGAGCCAGCAGGAATTGTGTTCTCCTCCCTAGCCTTTTTTCAGAGAGGCCACCCCAGCAGCAGCCCTGCTACTGACACCATGACACCTTCACTCAGCTGAAAAGCCTACCATGAAACAATCACAAGACTGAAAGGGAAAATAGGGGTGAAATGTCCTTCAAATCACCCCCTTGTGAGACCATAAATGTCCATTACAAAGTGATGGATGCATGCAAACTATCAACATTATATATTTGGAAACCACACAGGTGCTTTTCCTTACAATGCTCAGGTAAGAATCGCTCAGGACTAAATTCTTCCAGGTCTTGGAAAATCTCAGTAGGGCACAAACTACAAGAGTATTCGTGCCATTCAATACTTGACATCCTCCTGAGGAGAAAAGAGAAAGAAGGATCAAAACAACAGCAAACAGGTGACTGTCTATAACTTTCATTAAAAAAGTAAAAAAGAAAAAACCCTACCCTTTACTTGGGAAACCTCAGTATTCTCTCTTGCAGATATTCCAGCACCCATCCCCACCACCTCTAGCTACTTAAAACCCTAGAATGGCCACATGGTGCATTTCTATCTCAATTTCTTTAATCTTGATAAAGGAGGAATGAAAAACTCACCAAACACCTTGTCCAGTTCTCTGTGAACCTACTTCTGGGCTTCACGACTGTGTCCAAGTAAGCACAAGGGCATTGTGAGGGTGTGCAGAGATGCAGTTAGAAAAGCAAAACCTCAGCTCAAAAGGAAATTTGTCAGAGGTGTCAAAAAGTACAAGAAAGAATTCTTCAGGTACTATCATGGCTTAGACCATGACGAAGTACCATGCATACACCTCACCCCAGTGGAACAGAGAGGAGTATCAGAACAAAGATAAAACCCACAGGTTGAGATGAGAAAAGTTTAATGATTGACATATAATAAAATAAAATTAAAACAGGAAAAGAAGAGAGAAGAACCAAACCCAAGAAACACAGGCAATTGCACAAAACAATTGCTAACCACCCACTGACCTCAGTCCACCCCTGAGCAGCAATAGCTCCCTCCTAGCTGCCTCCAGCCCAGTCCATGTACTGAGCAGGGCCTTCTGTGGTATGGGATACCCCTTTGACCAGCTGGGATCAGCTGTCCTGGCCATGCTCCCTCACAGCTTCTTGTGGACCTTCTCACTGGCAGAGTATAGGACACTGAAAAGTCTTTGATGTAGAGCAAACCCAAGTTAACAAGAACTAAAACATTAGGGTGTAATCAATATAATTCTCATACCAATTTGAAACACGGCACTGTGCCAGCTAATAGGATGAAAGTAAATTCTGTGCCAGCTGAAATCAGGACAGGTATGTAAACAAGGAGAGACAGAAAGAATTTGCCTGCTGTTTAACAGGAGAGATGAATTAGTCACCAACAAGACTGAAAAGGCAGAGGTACTCAACACTTTTCTTCACCCGTGTCCTTTCACCAGCACCAGGCCTTGGGTTAAAAATCCAGGCTGATGCAAACACAGACTCACTAGAGCTTGACCTTTACACGTTGATGCATTGACAATATCCAGCCACGGAAAACTGGCCAATATAGCTGCAAGGTCACTCTCCATAATCTTAAGAGTTGTGGAATTTGGGGGACATATGAGACTAAAAGAAGGCTAACATCACTCCTATCTACAAGAAGGACTTCAGAGAGGATCCAGAAAATTATAGGCCCATCTGTCTTACTTCAGTCCCTGGGAAACCAATAGAACAAATTTTCCTGCAGGCTGTTACCAGTCAAATGAAGCACGCAATTAGGAAAAAGCCAGCACAGACTGACCAAGGACAAATTGAGCTTGACAAACCTAATTGCCTCTTACAATAAAACCTGCTTTGTTGATGTGGGGCCAGCAGTGAACATTGTCTACCTGGATAGCTCCAAGGCTTTTGATATGCTTTCCCATGGCCTCCTCCTACAGAGCTGTGGATGTGATGGTCTGGACGTGTGACCCATGTGGTGGGTGGGGAATTGGCTGACCAGCCACAGCCAGAGGGTGGTGGTAAACTGCTTCTTTTCACATCGGCAACTGCCACAAGTGGAGTCTCCCAGGGAATGATACCAGGCCCAGCACTGTTTAGTACCTTCAGTGGTTTGGATTATGGGATCAAGTGTACCTGGATGAAGTTTGTCAGTGATACCAAACTCTGTGAGGCAGTGGACACTTAGGAAGAGAGAGCCACCCTGCAGGAAGGCCTGGACAGGCTGAACAGTTAGGCTAACAAGAACCTTATGAACTTCAACAAGGACAAATATAAGGTCCTCCACATGGAAAAACATAATCCAGGAGAGCAGCACAGGCTGGGGATCTACCTGGCTAGAGAACAGCTCTATGGAAAGGGACCCAGAGGTCCTGGTGGACAAGCAGCTCAGTGCAAGCGAACAGTTTGTTGCTGCAGCAAAGAAAGTCAACACAAATTTTCATCAAAAAGGGTGTCACCAACAGTGATAAAGAAGTCACTATTGCATTCTTCACAGAGCTGCATCAACACCAGGAGAGATAAAGTCCCACTCTACTCAGTTCTAGTCAAGCCACACCTGGAATATTGTTTTGTTGCTATAAATGAAAGATGTGGACAGGGTGGCGAAGGTTCAGTAAAGAGCAACAAAGATGATCAAATTACTGGGTAGCCTGTCATGTGAGGAAAGGCTGAGAAAACCTTATCACCATGTTCCTGTATTTAAAGAGTGGCTACTAAGAAGATGGAGATTCCCTTTTCATAAGGAGTCTTATGGAAAAGTGAGGTGTGATATGTGAAAGTTATGCCTGGGAAGATTCCAATTGGACACAAGATGAAAACTCTTCACAATGGGAATAATCACCCACTGGAATAATCTCTCCATTATGTGCCAAGTGGTGGGTTCCCCAACATTGGACACTACAATTCACTTGGACAAGGTGATGGGCCATCTCATCCAAACTGTGGTTTTGTCAGCCAAGATTGGACCAAATGATCCTTGAGGTCCCTTCCCACCTGGAATGAGTCTATAACGATTATCAGGATAAGATGACCAGTGATTGCCAGGTGCCCAGAAACTGACCACAAGCGTGAAGTGTTAAAGTACTTCTGGTAGACAGCAAACATCCCTCTTCCTCTCTCTTGCCACCTGAGAGGAATTAATTGTTGCTCTAGTAATTAGAAAATCTTTCTTTTTAAGCTGCAGAAGCAGATGATTGTTGTTCTTCTCTTCATTTTTACAAGAAATCTCAAAAAGTGGGAATGGTCTTACAGATTTGTCAGCATGTGCTTTAATTGCTCAGCATCTATAAACATGCTTGGTTTGGCAGGGAAAGCGTTACTAGCTGTAAACAAAGTTTACAGCAGTTCCCATAGTTACTGATGACTAGAACAGCAATAAATGAGATTTCAAAATAATTAAAGGAAGGAGAAAAGGTTGGTACAGATAACATTTGGAAGAGATCAAATATTATAATAATATATTAATAAGCAGACTGAAAAATTAGAAATTGTTAAAACAGTAAAGAGGAAGTACTGCACACTCCTGTTTAGAAGTATAAATTTTACATATGACTAATATTTAGATAGACTAGAACGACTTTAAAAAGCAAAAAAGTGGGAACAGAAATTTATGTTTAAATGTATCTTGTTTGATAGGTAGAAAAACAATTCCCTAGGAAAGGCATAAAAAGGAGGAATGCCTGAGACGAAAGTTCAACCACAGTCTCTTGATACTGCAAACAGGCAGACACCTCAACCATTTATTTCATTTTGCTCTAATTTTTAATCTAACCTCCGGTCAAATAATTTTAAAAGAAGGTAATGCTGGCATCCTGAGGATTGCAAGGCTCAGCACACACCAGCATATGCACAGCTTCTTTGTTACACAAGATACTAAGCAGCAAATTTAGTGCTTCAGTCTTCCATTCAGGGTTTCTGTTTCTTTCCAAAACAGGTCAAGAGGCAATCTGAAATCTCTTCTTTGAGGCTGGAGGATTTCTCTGAAAGGATCTGGAGTAATTCTGTGAACCTGGAAAATTTAAAACATTGTTAATTGTTGTAGTTTCTGAAAGACGCTCCAAGATTATATATCAGTTACTTCTACCAACGTGTTCAGATCAACATTTGCTAACCTGCCCTTATTCTTCCATCACCGTTATATAATTATGTCAATTATATAATTATTTAAACTCAAGGAGCTTCCAAACAAGTAAAGGTTACTTACAAGGACTCAAATCCACCAGGAACTAGCTAGTCAGCTTTACTGTAAAAATGGAACAAACTGAGCCACATAGGGCTGCTCTCTTTTTTGGGGGTGTAAATTCAAGACAGAGCTGCAAATTAATACAGTTTTTTTTGGTTTTTTGTTTTGTTTTTTTTTTAATGAGAGCTTTATATTTTTGTTAAAAATGCACATTTTCAAATCTACTTTTTCTTCACACAAAAACTTTAATTTCAGACCTAAAATAAAATGCCATGAGCATTTCACAAGCATACAACAGTGTTACTACTCCAGTAGCTGCAAAAAATATCTGTACACCACATACTCTTACTATATTTGTAAATATGTCAAAATACAAAAAAAAGATGAGATCCTTTTCCTCCCATGTCATAACAAGAAAAAGAAGCTTCACAGGCTTCCTACCCATAAGAGTTAAGAATACCTCAAAACAACTGAGAAGAAACTTCAAAACCAAACAAAAGATCCTGCCAAGAAAACCTGTTCTTTTATGCTGAGATGGCTCTCCCTAAGCACTACACTTTTTTGAGAGTATGATGGGTTAATAGTGTAGCTGCTTTCCGTCCTGGCACCAGGCGGGAGATGACCTCCGGCTAGCTCGGGTCTGCACAGCTACAGATGTTCCCAGTTTGGATGGGTACGCAGGCTATCTTTACCTGCTGGCTCGGCTTCTCAGCAGCAGCTGGACCAAATAGTGTCGTGACAGCAACGGCAGTGGAAGAAAAGGCTGGCTCTCAGCTTAGCAGGTTAAAAGGTGTTTATTCAGGCCGGGCTGCGGGAAGTTCGCAGCTGGTCCAAACCTCAGGCCAGCGAGGCCAGAGAGCGAGAGAGGAGAGCAGAGCGGATTTCAATCTCCCTCCTCCACCTTGTAAGTGGGGGAGGGGTTCAAGGGAGGTTACAACAAGACAACAAATCAGGGGATTCAGGGGGTAGCAAGGTGTGCCCACCCCCAAGCCTCTGACCAACCACCTCCAGAGGAAAAGAATTCCCCTCAGGCTACCTATCACCTGAAGCCCTTTCCCTGAGATTTTGCAATCTTGGGAGGACTCCTGGAGTGACAGACAGGCTGCCCCCGAGCGAGGGGGGGCAGAGGGGATGGACACGGATAGGTGGGGTGTGGGATGATTGACACAAAACACCTTATTATACAGAAAACACAAAAGGGTTACAGAATTTGGGATACAGTGAAATGAACCACAACATAAACTTCTTATAAAAACCTAATAAACAATTCTTGCACCGCCACATCATAGGTTTTGCTGGCCTTTTACCTTCCAAGTCATTCTTCTTTGCCTACCTGTTATCAAAAATCCTTGGCCGGTCCTGCTGTGGTTACCAAAATCCACAGGAGTCAGCGACTTCTTCTGAGGTGTGTCTCTCTGTAAAAAGGAAAGATACACTCTTAGCTAGTGTGATCTACTTATCGACAGAAAGGGTTTGATTATGGTTTTTATGATCTAGTCCAGCAGACTGGAACCTACCAAAGTGCAAAGCTCCAAACAGTACTAAAACTGCACACTTCTAGCACACACACACCCCCTCTCAAAACCTGGAAAAAAAATTCTCCTTCATACAACAGTCCCACACCCTCCCCAAGACTTTTAACATCTTCCTCTCTACAGGTAGCAGGAATCCCTGTATATCAGAAGTCAGGAGAGACCCAGAAATGAGACCTTCAGTAACCAGCAGCAGGCATGAAAGAAAACCTATTCCCTTTTTCCATGTCTCCACTTACACTGTAACATATCCTGAACGTATGAGTTGTGTTGGGTCTTGAAAATTGACTAACAGTAACAGTTCTTTCTCTGAGTGGCTGCTGCTCTGTTCTGCCAGCTACTGCACTTGACACTCGGCTATGAGCATATCGTTCTTGATGCTGAGAGAATGAAAAAAGTATTAAGAGAATGCAGCAATTGAATAAGTTAAAATATTTTTTTTTCTGTTGACATACAAAAGTTCACAAGAAAATAAGAAAAAGATGTTTTCAATAAGCAAAAGCACCAATGTAGGTGTTTGCCTGTTTTTTAAACAGATGCAAGACTGTTTCTATGTTGGCATGTTGATATATCAACATGGTAATTTACTTTCATTCTGGCAATTTATTCCAACCTTCAAAAATAGGCCAATATAAGATCCGTTTTTTTTCAGTTGTTATCCTTTTCTACTTCAGTCAGCATAATTTTCTAATTCTTATAACCTAACATTAGTAAATAAAACACTGAAAGAGCTATTTAAATTCAGATGCATAGAAGAGCAAGGTTACTATCTTGTTATTATGTTGGTTGGTTCTTTTTAGCTTTTTTTTTTTTTTTTAAGCCAGGTTTTTCTGTTGTCAGAGAAGTCTTTCCACTATGATCTGTCTGTGATGTCAGGTTTTAAACTGCCTTCTCTTGCACAGTAATTGCACCCCAATGTAACACACATTAGCATGTTAAAACTATGAATTAAATACAAACCAACACAAGCTGTAAAATTACTAATTTCAACCAGTGATATAGCACAGTTTATTTCTAAATAGCTTGAAGTTCTTCACCAGTAAAAAAATGAAGACAACTTACAGAGCTCTGCTGCGTTCGAGGTACTGAAACATGCTGTTCAACAGCCTCAGAGTTTATTGGTGGTAACTTGCTCCAGGTTGCAGGCACACGAGCAGAAGATAAACGATCCCTGCTGCCAACCCTATGGAATTTTAAGGGTTCCTTTTAGGAGCATTCACATGACAGACTTCATTGAAGTCATATGAAATTATTAAGCAGTACAATCCTTCAGGAGTGAAATAAGTTCTGGGAAAAAAAAATAATGAAATTAAAAACTCACAATTTCTTCCCTTTACAGATTTCATCATTGTGCGCATTAGGAACTTCTGAGCAGGGTTGGTCAGAAGTGAGAGAAGGTAACCTTGGTAGTTTCCTAGAAGATGCCAGCAGAGCTGGAGATGATGAGAGAACACTGTTATCAGAAATTTTCCCCAACCTAGCATGTGCTGAATTTGGAGTGCTGGAGGTAATGCTATGCTGTTTGTCTTCTTGCTCATTCCTAGGGAAAGAGAAAGAAATAAGGAATTAAGATCAAGAAGAACAAGGGTTTAACAGTGCATCATTTCAACCTCTGCAAATTACTATCATATTAGTGATATACACAAGATCACTGCCTTATCTTTTTTTTTTAATTGCAAGACATTTTTTACATAAAGTGAATTATGTCTTATTTTTAAAATGTCAATGTCACCTACTGTATTTTTTCTGCTGTGGCAGCATGCCTCTGTTGGAGTGGTTTTGCTTGAATTGTCATCACACCATTCAGATCATTACAGAAGTTGCTGGAGAAACGGTAAACCTATTAAAAGCAAGAAGTATGTGTTAACCTTTACATTTTTAGAAGGAGTATCTCAAAAAGCACATAGTTAAGAGGTACTTTACTTGTTTGATACAAAAACAAGATGGTTTTTAGATGGTTCAGTAGAATTCTCAGTAGATGGGGCAACAATGCTTTTTTCTTTTACTTAAACAGATTTTTATAAACACAACTTGTGTAATTTAGTTACCGAATTGCAACTCAATTTATAATGTAAATTTCAGTTGAAGCCAGAGTTTGATTTTTCAAACTTTTCATTTTCCCTCAGCACAGGGGCATGATTTATCAAAGCATTTTACTCTCCTGGCTGCTGCGGCCGCTACAGAACAAAGCACATCTATGGGGAGAACCAAGACCGCTGTGCTATCTTTCCTGTGCTCCTTATCTCACTGTTTAGCAAGCATGGAAAAAGAGCTGATGGAAGAAAATGAAGTCACTTGAAGTCAACAGAGAAAGACAGGAGAAAAAAAACCAAACAGAAGCAGTGGCTGAAAAAGGAAACAAATGTGCAAAACACGAATCAGGAGACAGAGGGAGGAGACAGCAAGCAGGACAAATTAAAACATTTTATCAATATAAGCATGAGCTTCCACAAAGACAAGTAAGGCCTAGAGCCAAGGCGCTGGTGGACACATTCCGGAATCTCCCTTCACAAGAGGCAAAGAAAAAGAGAAGGAATGGGAGAGCCTGAGACTCGCAGTGTTGTGAGGAAAGTACTGCAAGCTGCAACTTCACATCCCAGTTAGTCTTCTTAATTCTACCATGGAGAATTACTATATCACAATAAAAGCAGAATTCGTTTTTAAGGACAGAATAGAATTTAACAAGAGTTTGCAAATCAATGGCAGCCATACTTAGTGATAAATTGTACCTTTAAGGACCACCAAAGGAAAACAAGTGACAATAAACAAAAAATGAACACTGAATTAAACCTCATTTTAAATTAGATTACTTTATGTATACCTAATTGGTATAAAGAAAAAAAAAAAAAAAAAAAAAAAAAAAAAGAGGAAACAAAGAAAAAGAGCCTTTTCAAGTTTCGATCAAGACTGTCCATGGTTTGAAGAAAAAAAGAATATTTCACAGAAAGGTTTATTTTATTTTTACCTGTGATGAAACAGAATGAGCCCCAAAAGATACATTTCGTGTGTCAGAGCCTCTGGAAAGAGGAATGGTCCCAGCATCTGCTGTAATATGAATGACTGGAAAATGTGGCAGTTTTGCTGTAACAGTTTTCAGTTTTTCTATTTGTTGGTCACACTCTGCACAACAGCAAAAAAGTAGAGGGAATAAGAAGTATTTTCTATGTTTACCAACCATTATTTCTTGGGGTTCAAACAATATTACACTACACAGTTAATAAAGACTTTCACATAGCTTTACGTTTCCATGCTGTTTAAAAATCTAACATAAATAATGGGTTTTTGAAAGCATTTCCATTTGTCTATGCTTCCTCTGACACTGACATACAAGCTGGCCTATACAGGTAGATTTGGAGGTGGTTGTTTAAGAAAAATACAACTAAGACTATTGAAATGCCATTTAAAAATCCCCAGATCTTTTCATTTTTAAGTAGTAAAAAAAAAAAAAAATTAAAATATATATTAAATAAAAAATCTATTGATACTAGCCTTGTCTGACAGCAGCTATACACTGTTTCATTTTGGGTATATGCTACCATCTTATTTCTATTATAAACCCAAATTCTTTTGTTTCTCTTTTGCTTCCTAGTTGAAATACTAGCTATTTTCATACCAGCTTAGGATCTTCAAAAATATAAAAGGGCAAACCTATCATAATACTGCTAAATGATCCTTCTTAAACTATAATACTGGGACCTACACAATCCACCTGTGGTGTCAAATGAATTTTTAAATTACAGTAACACCTGAAATGTTAAGTTCTGATGCTGCAAACATCCAGAGAAATGTTGCCATTTCTTACTTTGTTGTATTCTTATATTTGAGGTTGAGTGTATCCTACATTAGAGGTAACTTCCAAGACCCACACAGGTATTCTTCTGTTACTTCTGTTCTTTTAAAATGCATTGAAAAAACTGAAATTTCCCTCAGCTTCCAAAGACAATACATACACACTAAACAGATTTTCAATTCTACTTAATTTTCCTAGCTTTTCCTATTCCTCACTTCAGTCTGTTAGACTATGAAAACATAAAATAAAACTACATGCATCACATTTTCTTCATCCTATAGTGCTACAGTGGACTCAAACTCCTGCACATCAGCAAGACTGTCTATCTCACTTTAACATTCTGACTACTCAAGGGTCTTTTTATTAATAAAGCTTAAACAATGAGGACTAGGAGACTCTGATTCCTAGGTTCCATATCCAGATCACATTGTCAGTGATCCCTGACTAATGATGAGTAACAGCATCAATTTGCATCTTCAAGTCGGTGATTAATATTTTTATATTTTTCAAACATGTTCTCTTGCAATGATGCTACTTCAATCAGTATTTTTCTTTTTACACCTCTCATACAAAACTCACTGAAAATTTGGAAAAAAGTTTTATTTTAGGTGGATGTGTGTGCACACATTCTCATGGCAAGGCATTACATATGTTACAGTTCTACAGCACTGGTTATCTTAAGCTTGGAAAACTTGCTTAATTTAAAAGGACAGGGAAGGGTGACTTTTCTGAATTAGTTTCAACAAATACTATATTTTCAAATGAAAATATCAAATACCTGGGATACTAGTTTCCCAATTTTTTTTAATCAGTTCCTCCAATATTCCAATGACATTGCTCCAGATATGATCAAATACTTCAGAAGCCACAGCATCTTTGATACAGGCATTGGGAGAAACAGGGGGAATGCCACGCTTACACCTCTTCTCAGAAAGACGCATTTTCTTTTGTTCCCAAATCTCATCCTCACTAATAAAGGAAACAAATTCAAAAGAATTCCCATGGGAATTGACTTCCCCCCCACCCCCCTTCCTTCAACAGAGAAACATACATATGGAAAAAAAGTCTGGAGGTAACAAAAAAATTCAAACTCAAATTCACCTAAGGGAAGAGAATCTATCAAATACATATACTCTCTCATTTGCTTTCCATTGCAAAATTTAAAAATCACATTAGGGCATTACAACAGAAAGATCTACAGGTCTAGGAAGAAGTTTTATATGTGGCACATAGTCATTTGAGACTAAATCCTATGATTTTCACAGTAACATAGGCAACAACATCTGTCATATTTGTCAAGAGGACTCTCACATAGAAAACATCTTTCTCAGCACGATTTGTGTAACTGCACACATCTGCAATTTTCCACCATTGATCCAAGATGAAAAAACTTTAAAGGATTTCTGCAGTAAGACAAGAATAGTAGAGCCCACAGCCTTACACACACCTTCTTCCTCTACACTACAGTAAGAACAGTTAAGCTTTTCAATTTTGTTGTTGTTGTTGTTTCCTCTGTATCTAGGGAAGCATGTGTTAGCAACATTTCCTAACTTGGTCTTCTAATACACCCTCTCAGGAAGAAAGTTTTAACTTTTTTTTTTTTTTTTCCAAATGCCATCATATTTTTTTCTAAGAAATGTTTTTGGGGATTTTTTTTTGAGTTTCTCTTCTCTGGCACTTCTTCCTCAAACCTCATTGCGCAATTCTTAACTGTACATGAGATGCAGCTGAGTGGTCCAACTCACAAATGACCAAGCTCTTCTTCTGTCAGGCTTTTTAACACCTACTGTTTTGGTTATGGAGAATAAGGAATTTCAGAATTGAAGGAAACAAGAATCATATGAAGGAGACAAAACAGAGAAACATATCTTCAGACAAGTCTCTCTCACAAATTAAGTTTGCTTACTTAGAAAACAAAGAGAGAAGACTACTGAGTGTATTCTTAAACCTAAACATTTCCTAAGAAGGCAGCAACCCCAGCCTTCTCTTTCAAAAAGAGCACTGAAAGGGTCTCTGTCTGGTTCCTCAGGTTTTCAGAACAACCATGCCTTTGTTCTGAGCGTGCACAAGACCTTAGCACAAAAAGCTGTGCTTTGTGCCCAACTAGTCCTACCAAAGTTTTCCCCTTTTAGAGGCCTTTTAGAAAACAGCACATGATCTTTCATTCACCCAGTAGCCTAGCTGCTGGAACATTCCACTGGCTCGCAGGAAACTTAGGCTGCACTATCAAGAAGGTGACTGAATGAGTTGTTGCTCACAAGAGTGCTCTAAATGCAGGCTGTAACCTGCATCTCTCCTCACAAAGCTGTTCTACTCTGCACAGAAAGAATTTAAGAATCATTAGGGCAGACAGTGACAGCACAGTATACTGATGCTCAAGGCACTCACTTGGTGAGAAGAGATGTCTTCATCCTACCCCCATCTCAAAATTAAATACCCATTTTATTGAATCTCCATGCATCAAATTCTTCAAAACAACTAGTGGTTAAGACACATTCCTCTGAAATTGGAGATGTGAGCCTTAAACCACTAGGAAGACAAGATACCTAATCTTTGACATGCCCAGTGAGCTGACCACTGTGCTAATGAACACAGGGACAGAAGGAACTATATCCTACAGAAGAGAAACACAGTTTATGAACCCTGACTCAGTTCATTGATAATTTTTCATTACATTCTTCAAAAATACACATATCTGTTATTTACATTTCCTTGTTGTCAAAGGCAAGATATTCCTCTATTTTTCCATCCTCATCGTAAATTTCTTCTTCCAGGAAGGAATACATGGCTGAGTCTGAAGCAGAAATCGTAGCGGAACTTGAATCTGGTGATGTATGTATTGGAGATGCTGTTGGGATCAGTTTAGAGCCTGAGATGCAGAGCCTGAAAAAAATATCAAGAGAAATGAGAACTAAACATTCAAAGAAAGGAGAAAGTGCAAATTTAATTATACTGACATGTTTCAGTAATACAAAAGTAATAGTTGTATGTGTTTCTGAAAGGGGAAAACCAAAATAAAAACTTTAAAAAATTAACATACTCTTTTGTATGACCAGTACATTCAAGGAGGCCAGGCACACACTTAGTATCTACATGGGCATCATTTCTGCTCTGAAAATGCTGAAAGCCTTCATCCTTTGGCACTAGGAGTTGCTTTCCTAGAACCCTGGACAAAAAGGAGAGAGCAAGCAGTATCATAGATGAAAACCTTAGCCATATTCAAAAATCCAGAATACAAACACCTGCAAACACTAGGCAATGCAAAAGCACAACTTACATCTGCTTTGAGGGGCCAGAACCCTGTGTATTACCTTGACATTGCCTAGTATTTAAGTCATTAAAGTTAAGCTGGTTTATACAAGATGAGATTCTAGTTTATAAATTTTAAGATTAAACAGTAAAATTTGTTAGATTGTTCTAAAGGCAGACAAAAGTAAACACACTTCCTTTCTTATCAAAAAACTCTGAAAGATACATTTAAAAACAGATGCATAAGACAAAAAAAATCTGCTGTGATTTCATGTATCCAACTCCAGTATCCATCAATGTGAGTAAAAGAGCTAATCAAAAATGTTTACATTGAAAGTTAAGGCTTATAATTAAAGTTCAGAAAATGTGCAAACTCCAACATGTATAATGTAGAGGAAAAGAGAAAATGTGAAAGCAACTCTAATAAATATACATTAAATTATATAATAAAATAATTTCTGAACAATTTTGCCTGTAATCATTTTATTAATCAAAATAAAGGGCATCAGTTGCTAAAGCACCACTGCCCAGATTTACTGAGCAACTATGGCACAGCTTAGTCCCAGAGATCCAGATTTGAATGCACCAGTGTTGCTGATGCCCAAACTATAAGAGGGTATCCCAAAAATTCAAATTAGAATGGTAACTGATTAAAACTACTACTAGCAAGAATTTCCTTACCTTATATGAGGAAATTGTTCAACCCAATCTGCACATTCTGCCTGCAGGTTCTCTGTTTGGGAGGTCACTTTTCCTTCAAACAGCATTTCATCAATCTCCCAAAATAACTGATGCACTCTCTGTGTGTTGGCTTTATCAAAATCCTACATAGTATAAAGTTGATAGCTGTTCGCAAATATGCATGTATACTGCAATTTCCATGATATTTAAAGAACAGAACAACATAAATCAACTTGGCTGAGCGTGTCAGAATGCATGCTCAAAATATTTATTTTGGACACAATTTTTATACCACAATGCAAACCACTAATGCAAAAAAAAAAAAAAAAAAAAAAAACCACACTGAACCAAAACAAAAAATATTCCATATAGCTGGCCTGAACAAGTTGATTTAGCAAAAAGGAACTACAAGACTGCATTTCTTTGATGTCAACATATAACATACAGCTTCCTAGAATTAGCCCACATTAAAAATAAAATAAAAAAAAAAACAGTCTTAAGTTTTTTGGACTCCCAGCTTGTTCCCTGTGCCAATGTGAAGCACACACACTGCATATCTGGCACCCAGGGCACCAAAACTCCCTACTCTTTCAAGAAGTCTTTTCTTCCCTTCTAAGCACAACAGCCAAGAGGGCAGAGAGGGGGCACTTTACGCCTGTGTAACCCAGTCTAGTGCTTCGGAAAGAGCTGCCAGCATGAGAAACGCCCTTACATACTTCTTCACTGAACCTACAACTCAGTGCAGCTAGAGACTAGGTTAACACAGAGGCAAATGAAAAGAGTAGAGAAGTTCCTGATTTTATCCAGTGATGTGGAGACAAGCACTTGGCTGGGTGTTCCTCAGCTGGGGCACTGTTTGTGATGACATTTGCCACCTACATTAGATACTTTGATACACTAAAAACACTGATAAAACTCAAGGCCCAAATCAGGCTTGTTCACTTCCAGCTGAATGCCTCAAAGCACTTCAGGGCTCATACTGAAAAGGAATGAGAAAGTAACTCTCACACAAGTTTCTGTAATACCCAGAGTCAGGCTTCCTCCTGAAGGGCTGGCAGTGACAGATGGGGTCAGTACCCTAAAGGTTTGGGCATTAGGCAAAAAGAGTGGCAGAACTACCACTACCAGCCACAGAAGGCTTTCTGAAATTAAAGTGACAGCAACTGCAATGCTTTTGGATTTATTTAACGCTGCCAGCCTGCACCAGCTATGCCTCAGAGGTCCCCCTTTGTAACAGACACAACCTCTCTCTGCATCATCTGCATAAAATAACTGAGTTTATGTAAGAGATAAATATTTACCAAGACTGGGAGATTTATGAGCATGTTCATGAACATACTTTATAACTGAATACATTGAGAACAGTTCAATTTAGACATTACCTGCACTATACAGTGTTTGAAAAGACATGTTTTATCATTTGCTTGGACTCAGAAACCTAAGCCTACCTTCTTCAGTAAAACAGCTTTGTTTTCCCCAAACTTCCTAATTTATAATTTTATTCCGTTTTCCTTTGTTACACATTAGCTGCACTAATATGAACTTGCAACCAAAACTATTTTTTTTAATATTCAATTAATACACTTATTCATTAGGCTATTATGGATGAGGTGCTGCATGTCCAAATCAGAAAAAACTACTATTTTCTACAATATTTAGAGAAAGGGTACTGTAAAAGTTTCTGTGACATACATCATCCCTCCAGGAGTAAATGGAACTTCTTTCAGTAGACAAACTAGTAGTATAGCTGTTTATTCCAGACCAAGAATTATTCAACTCCGTGGGTGTTGTACAACCACTAGATGAAAGTGATGACACTGTCTCACTGAAAAGAAGACAAATTAAAGTGAAGAACACAATTATTTTCTGTATAAACATCTACCAATCAAGTAAATGGTGCTAGCAGATATTTTAAGGTAGAGTGAATACATGTTCCTATTAGTACCATTTACTGCCTTAAAGGCAATTCCTCCTACACTATCATGTTTTTGCATGTATATACATCATTGCAACTCTATGGCACTCTAAAATATGCATGTGTATGTGTGTATGTATTTGAATAATTATAGGCACATATCTATATTTCCAGCTCAAACAATTATTTTGGTTTCTCCAGGTCAGCTAGTGATCACATGAAAAATGCATGAAAGATAACATAAGCTTTCTTTAACTCTTTCACATTAGAAGCTACCACAAGAAAACTTTTGCAAAATTAAGCACAATATCTCTACAAACGTTTCAAATAGTACTGAGTTACATGTCTCTAGGCAGTGTTTTTTATGTTGCTAAATCTGGTGCACTTTAAAATTTGAGCTGCGACAACTCAAGCCCCCAAAGTTCTAGCTGGTCCCTGCCAGCTACCACCCACCCCAGGATGCATGAAAAGCAGAGGCAATTGGATCTGCAGGCCAGGCAAATCCAAACCAGTGTCATCTGGAATAAAACTTCTTGAAAGTTAACTAATCTGCAACATTGCTGAGCATGATTTCAATTTAATCATGAAGTCTGATTTCCCTTCCAGACCTAATCAGTGCCCTCTACTGCAGTCTTAAATATATATATACTCAAATCCATATCACAAGCCAGGAATAAAGTTCATGCCCTTTAAACAGCAGATAAGGTCAATTTATATCCTGCATTATATTGTGCAATAGTTATATATCTATGAGAATGACTGGAAGAATGATTAGTGAAAATTAATTCCAATCTGGAAATATCTAAATCAAAAGTGAGTTAATTATTATTTCAGAAGTACATGCATACCAGGTATAATTGTCAATGGCTTCTTGCACATTTCTTGCAAAAACTGATGGAAGAGATGCTTCAGTTTTTCCAGAGAGACACCGATTGGGGGAACCTCTGGACAGTCCCTTCCTATAAACACAGAAATATAACAGTCCATAATTTTAAATAAAGTTAATTCACATCTCCACTGCAAGGGGGGTGAGGCAGGCAGGGGAAAGGAGGAGAGGAGGAAGACAACTACTCTGTTTAGTTTTTCAATTTTTCAATCCTATCGATCAAGACAAACATTTGCTTGAAACAAACCACCTTGTTTTTAAAATAGCTTTTATTTGTCTTACTTACAAAGGTATGTTTAAAAAAAAAAAAAAAAAAAAAAAAAGTACTTTTACTTTGAGACCTGTTTTACTCCACTGGCATCCTCCTTGGATTTTGCAGTTCAAACTTTGCAAGAAGCAGACACAAATGAAGCAGCACCTCACTATTGCAACAACAGAGCAAAGGCACAAACCAGTCATTACCCATACAGCAGTTTAATGAAGGAAAGGGTTTTTTTTTTTTTCCTTTGTTGGGGGGGTGTGGTGCTTTTTGAGGTTTTTTATTTGGTTTTTTAGATGGAAACTGTTTATAATTACACAGCTGTTGACAATTACATTTTACATTTGATGCATAAAGTTGGGTCATTAATACGCTAAACCCACCTCTTCAGAACATACACAGAGGTGTGAAAAGAGTCCCTTGGAAACACAACAGATTGCTTCACCTATTTTCATGCCATAAAACCCTCACAGCAGCATAATTGCATCAGAGTACATTTGTGAATGAGTAACTATAAGAAAACAGTTCACAGTTCAAGAATTTTCTTCATTTCTTTAGACAAGAACTGTAGATTGACCCTGCAACAGTTTGCTCTGTCTTCTTTCTATCCTTTCTGATATCTACCTTGCCATTACACATATTACGAAGACACATATGTCAAAATCTAACTCCCCACTCAAATGGACCACATAACACATCCTACTGCCATGTCTTAGTTAAGAAGACACTAAAACCCTACCACAAGTTTGAACTTCTCATCAGGAGAGACCTTAAATTTTAAATTCTTGGAGGCTGGTACAACAGCAGTGGAAAGCATTTCCATGTGTTTGCACTTCATATCCTATCTCTTCCCTAGGCATCTGCTTTTGGCCAGTAAGCACCAGGAGGCTCTATGAATATTCATAAAGCCCAGTCCCATGACTTGAGTCTCATTTTGTCCTAACAGCAAGATCTATCTCCCAGGAAGTAACAGTGAGCTCGCACTCCATCTTCTACACGGAATGCTGTTTCCTCCTGTTCCTATACATCCTTCTCTGTCTAACATTCGCCATGTTATTGTTCAGGCAGCCTTATTAGGTCTTTCATTTTTTTCATAGCTGACCCTTGTTCTTAGTATTCTTCCACAACTTAACACCACCACCAAGGTTTCACACTTCACTGCTCTTTACCTGCTCAAACTGCCCTGGTCAGATTCCCATGAAATACCACTGGAGAAGGAAACCATTTATTGTTACCTTCTGTTTACTAATATCCAAGCTAAACCTCCCCTGGTACAACTTCAGGCTGTGTCCTCCTGTCTCGAAGCGAGGTGGAGCAAAGTAGAGTCTCTGCCACATTTTTCCACTGCATGCTGTTTTACTACCCCTCCTTACTCCTTGGATCACATGCCATTAGATGTGCCCGGAAATTATTGCAATAAAATAAAACGAAAGGAAAACCCCCTCCCTGCACATATACAGCATCACTTCCCCTGCGCTGGCAAGCGAACACCAGAAGCTGGAGCAGCTCCCGGTTGCTCACCGAAAGCTCCGCAGCGACGGGAATTAAACGGGAAGAACAACAACACCGCTGTCTGCCTACGCCGCGGCAGCGCCCCCGGCCCCGCCGCCACGCTCACCGGGGACCAGCAGCCCCCGGCCCCGCCGCCACGCTCACCGGGGACCAGCAGCCCCCGGCCCCGCTGCCACACTCACCGGGGACCAGCAGCCCCCGGCCCCGCTGCCACACTCACCCCAGGACGAGCAGCCCCCGGCCGCAGCCGCCCGGCGGGCCGGCGCCCCGCACCCTGCGCATGGGGGCGCGGCGGGCGCCCCTCGCACCGCCCCGGCGGCGGCAGCGCGGCGAGCCCCGGCCCGCTCACACCGCCCGCGGGTTCTCCGCGCCGTGCCACGCCCCGCGGCAAGGCCTCGCACCCCTCCGAGCCTCTCCCTAAAATGCTAAAGCCTCCGCCTGGGCGGGAGCGGTGCAATCTCCCCATCTCTCGCCTCGCAACAGCCAAAGAACGCCGAGCTTGGTCTTTCTGACCGGAGGAGGTTTCCCTCGCCTTAGCAGATGGACAGAGGTTATGTGATGCGGGCCAACTACGTAAAGCTTTTTCCTTGTTGAGTCCTCCTCCGAAGTATCCCTGTGCACGTCACCGATCTTCCTCAGCACGGGTGCCAGGGCAGAGCACAGACTGTCAGCTGCAGATTTACACTAGCACCAGTAATCCACTAGCTCTATTCATCTCTAGCTCCAGGACATAAAAACTCTGGCATCTACATATTTTGCAGAAAGCCTCTCTTAAAGGAGGAAGCAGATCTGCTCATAAGCAAGAAGAAATTACAAGAAAGAGAAAATAAAAGAAAAAGGTAACATTAAATATGCTGAAAACTAGGACTGAAAAAGCAAGGCATATGAAGCCTCACCTTACACAAAAACAAACATCAGCATTTAATTTACATTTAAAGTTTCATAACCAAACAAAATATTACTCACTAAGAAAGGTGTATAGGAAATGCCCAGCATTTCTGCTGTGATATATATATATATATATATATATATATATAAACCTGTTTGGTAAGTAAAGTTCTGCATTCTTCAAAGCCCTATTTACTGTGTCAGTAAATCATTAAGAAACTGTATGTGGGCTTTCCTTGTCCTTAACAATCACTCGTCTATAGGAGCAGGCTTGTCCAACATGTCAGACACACACACACACACACACACTCACTAATAGTCCTTTGTCAAGAAAAACTTATCCAAGCAAATGAAATCTAGAATAACAAGTTATGTCCTAGTTAAGAAAATAAAATTTTAACCTCCCACCTTCTCCTACATTTCCTCAGTGCAGAGACTAAGAGCAAGAGTTAAATTCTGTGCAACCCTTTTGGAAGGCTTTTTTGTCATTGCAACAAGATTCAGCCACTGGTCACCCCCACACCTTACCACCACAAAACCCCACAATATCATTTGCATTTCTCTAAACCAAGACCTTTCTTCCTTTCCAACCAAGACAATTATATGGATAAATAATTGTGAAGGGGTATATTATTAGTATTTATACTATTTCCATCACTCTAATTTGGAACTGGAGAGAACTATCAAAGGACATGCCAAAAGGCATTCAACCAGAGGAGTTTAGAAAAGTCAGTTAACAGAGAAAAATGCTAACTTTATTATCTGTCATAAATGCCATGAGACCTCTGTAATAGATGATTCAAAGTCTATTTTGGACCCACAGCCCTTGATAGAAAATATTTATTATTCATTGCTCCCTTGCCAACAATGTATAATATCCCAATCTCTAATAAAGTGGTTGCCTTGTTGTCTGAAAAAATTAATTTTCTCAGATTTCACATCTTTACATGTTCTTTACTATTTTGGAAATATTTGTTACAAACATAAACATACTAACCACATCAGGCTTTCATAACAAGACATGTCTTCTCTTTTAAGCTACCATTTACAGCTGGGGCAGTTAAACCCCGAGAAAAAGAGGGCTCAGGGGGGACTTTATTGACTCTACAACTACCTGAAAGGAGTTTGTAGCCAGGTAGGGATTGTTCTCTCCTCCCAAGATGCAAGTGGCAAGATGAGCAGAAATAGCCTCAAGTTGTGCCTGGATATTAGGAAATATTCTTCACTGAAAGGGTGGCCAAGCATTACAATAGGCTTCCTGAGAAAGTGGTGGAATCACCAGCCCTGGAAATGTAGGTGTGGCACTTGGGGACATGGTTTAATGGTGAACACATCAGTGCTGGTTTAATGGTTGGATTTAATGATTCAGAGGTCTTTTCCAACCTTAATGATTCACAGAATCACAAAATCATTCGGTTAGAAGAGACCTCCAAGATCATGAAGTCCAACCCAACCCTAACCTCAACTAAACCATGGCATCGAGTGCCACATCTAGTCTTTTCTTAAACACATTCAGAGATGGTGAATCCACCACCTCCCCAGGTAGACCATTCCAATACTTTATTACCCTTTCTGTAAAAAACTTTTTCCTAATATCCAGCCTGTATTTCCCTTGGTGCAGCTTGGCACTGTGCCCTCTCGTCATTTCAGTTGCTGCCTAGAGAAAGAGACCAACGCCCAGCTGTCTACAACCACCTTTCAGGAAGTTGTAGAGAGTGGTGTGGTCACCTCTGAGTCGCCTTTTCTCCAGGCTAAACAACCCCAGCTCCCTCAGTCGTTCTTCATACGGCTTGTATTCCAAGCCCCTCACCAGCCTCGTTGCCCTCCTCTGGACACGCTCAAGCATCTCAACGTCCTTCCTAAACTGAGGGGTCAGAACTGGACACAATACTCAAGGTGTGGCCTCACCAGTGCAGAGTACAGGGGAAGAATGACCTCCCTGCTCCTGCTGGCCACACCATTCCTGATCCAGGCCAGGATGCCACTGGCCCTCTTGGCCACCTGGGCACACTGCTGGCTCATGTTCATTTGGTAATTGACCGGAACCCCCAGGTCTCTTTCTGGCTGGGCACTGTGCAGCCACATCCTCAGGCTATAGCATTGCAGGGGGTTATTGGTGGCCAAAATGCAGGACTCAGCACTTGTACTTATTAAACTTCTTTATTCGCTTTGTTCATTTCACTCATATTCTCACTTTCTGATTGTTTGTCTATCCCACACTTGGTTTGTAAAACCAAGAGATTATTATTTGTATGTAGCTTAAAAAAAAAAAAAAAAAAAAAAAAATCAAAGTATAAGCTCTCTCTAAAATAAATGTGGAAATAAATCTGTGGGAAAAAACAGATTTTGAAGTCACACCAACTTTTCTTAAACTGTTCTGGGACAATTACCATGGAAGTCTATTTCTTACTCTTCTTTGAAGTGACATAGTAAACAGAAGCCATAACTCCACAAATCCAGCTTGCTCAAATATTCCTCAGGGTCGCTCTCAACACAGCACCCACCTTGTCACTTTTCTTGGAAGTGAATAGACACTCCTGGTCAGTATCTTTTTCACTGAGCAGAATGTACAAACTTTGCTGCAAACAACACTGAAAAACTGTCACAGCACAAAATGGGCCTTCCACACGTTCACCAGCTAATGCTGCTCCATCTTTGGAGCAATCAAGAAAGACATGACATGATTAGTTTCCACATCAATGATGTACAACATTCTAGGCATGCATCAATGTATTTTAGTTGAATATTTATACCACAGAAAATAATAAATTCATAAGAAATACACACATTCTTTTTCCTCTAGGTCAGATAGTCATCTGTCCAGCTTGGTTGCTGTCAGCCATGGTAAGCTGTCCCTCCATTGCTTGACAAAACACATCTTTTTCAAGATTGAGAGGATGTTTAGGAAGAGCATTTTCACTCTTGTAACAACTTCAGAGACCACAAACTTCCTGGTATTACAGACAGTATTAAATATCATTGGCAGATCCCAGAGGAGGTCGTACTATCTGAAGACTGCTGTAACAACTGTACCAGGGCTGAGCATTCCCTCACTTGGCTGATACACCAGCACCAAATTCTTCCTTCAGGAGTCTGGACCTTTTATGAGACATATCCAGTGACTTTTACAGCTCATGAAAGCAGTCAGTTTGGCTTAGCATTTAATCACTCATTGCAGCAATATAAAGAAAATCCATCTAGATGACAACAATGCCTGTCCCTGCTTACAATCCCTATGCCTCAGCTTTCTCAAAGTCAGGTTCATTGTGGCATAACTTGAAATAGCATCCCTGGAATAGTTTAACTGAGGTAACTCCAGAAGGTGCATGTAAATAAAACAGAATAATGAGAAATGTAACAGAACATTCATCTAACTTTCTGCAGAAAATTATTTTAAGGCAGCAATAATATGTTTGGCTTGTTTGTTTAGAAATTACATGGCTTATTAAGGAGAAGGAAAAAGAAAACCTGCTTTGAAAGGTAATATAGTAAATGCT
Organism: Hirundo rustica; assembly: GCF_015227805.2. NCBI lineage: Eukaryota > Metazoa > Chordata > Aves > Passeriformes > Hirundinidae > Hirundo > Hirundo rustica. The sequence goes on from NC_053454.1 coordinate 31,573,853, forward strand.
GACCTTCTAACTTCCAGCAACACATCTTTGTCATTACTGTTACTGAACATGCCAGAGGCTTGACAGCTAGCAAAAAGACACTCCAAAAATTATAGCACGTCTCCGTTGGTGTCACTCCAGGTTTGGAGATAATTTTCATTTTGCTCTCATCTCTGTTAATGAGCGCTGCCAGAAGTGTTTCAGTGCTTTCAGTCATCTGGTTGTTGGTCAATGAATGAAGTACTGACTATATCTGAAGCATGAAAATACAAATCTTTATCAGAGTTTTTCCACTGATAGTGTTTAATCATACCACCTGATTGTCCCTTTCCTTTTACAAAAATGTCACTTACTGTCTTTGAAGCTATGTATGGGTTACTGATGCTTTTACGATCAAACTACCTTGGGAGCATTCATACAGTTGAACTCTTGGTGAGTTTTTCAGGTCACTATCTTTTTGATCTGACCAAATTACCATAATTTGCCACAATGCAAATTTTCTTCATACATTGCTAAAATTCTATTCATAAATAAACATAAAAGCCTCACTTGGTTCAAAAAGTAGGTAGCACTAGAATGAAAGCATGAAGGTTTCTCTGTGCTTGCCTGCACCACCATCTACAGTTTGTCATTCCTCTGTGGCAGCCTCCTGCACAGAGTGCTCACTAGGTGCACTCAAAATCACCTCTTCTACCCAAGACCTGCTTCCCCTTAGGGTCAAGGTCTTCAATTGTTATTGCATCTGGAGAGAAGAAAAATAATAAAGAAGTGAATGTAATTATTTTCTTAAATCACTAACACTAAAAGCAGGACATCATTTTTAATACGCTCAATCTGTGTGCATACAACACGGCATCTCAGGCAGCTATTTGCAGTATATACACTTAAGTGCAATGCCTCCTATTAGACATTTTCATATTGAATCCTGAGACAGATTTAAGGCTTTTCCAACCATGATCTGTGTTGAGTTCTGTTCCTATCTTAATAAAACAAAGAATAAACTGCTCCAATTTTAAAAACAGGTGTATTTGTATAAAGTAATTTTAGAGGCTTTATAATTTTGAAATGCATTCAAGATGGCATGAGCTTGAAAAGTATTATATATATAATTTTAAACCTATTTGTAATTTTGATTCAGTGTAAAAATGTAACTGAAAGTATAATTCTTGGTTATAGGAAATATAAACAATTTCTGAGTGCAAGATACTATAGAAGTAAATCTGACTTTTTAATATAGATTATAATTCAACATTGAGAAAAATACTATCATCTTAATTAACTTCAATAATAAAGAATGCTAATTAGTGTCTTAGAGAAGGCGTTTTATTTCTTTGGATCTGATAGGAGGCATTTACTGCTGCAGGATCAAGTGTCTGAACAGACAGGGAGAGAGAAGCGTCCTAACAAAACACTTGGAAGTGATCCACAAGACTTTCCCTGGGTATTCTTTTTATGTAAATTTAGAAACCCAGTAATTTTTTTTTTTTTTTTTTAATCAGACTTCTTTCAGCAGCATAACATCACAGAGATTGGAACATGTTTTCCCTCTGTTCGTTGATCTATGAAGAAAATTGCACATATAATGAATCACTGAGAACAGGTGCAGAACTTTATCCTCTCTGAATTAAAAAAAAAAAAAAAAATTAAAAAAAATCTGAAATGTGTGGCAACAGTTCTATAGGACAGAGTGAAGGAATGCAATTTTGGGGAAACCTTAGTCTGCATATGCTCAGGCATACTAAATACTTTTCTCCTTCCTCTGTAACCACAAACACCCCTGGCTTGAGATGTCAAGATACATCATCATATTGCAAAAATATGATGTAGCCAAACAGATTTGAGGACCTGAAAGTTTTCCTCTATTCTTGCCATAGTGTGACTTCCATGGTAGTGTACTAGAAGAAAGGCACTACTGAAAAACAAATAACAGCCCTTTATTTATCCCACAACTCCTTTCCTAAAAACCAGAGAGAGAGAGAGAGAGAGAAATAAAATGCAAATAAAAAATTAAGCAAATGTGCAATATTCCTTTGGCCAGTTCAGGTCAGCTCTCCTGGCCATTCTCCCTCACAGCTTCTTGTGCACTTCCTCCCTGGCAGAGCCTGGGACACTGAAAAGTCTTTGACTTGAAGTAAGCACTGCTTGGCAACAACCAAACATTGGTGTGTTATCAACATCATTCTCATACTGAATCCAAAACACAGCATCTACTCAGGAAACAGAAGTCATCACAGTAAGGATGTAAAAACTATCATATGCCAGCTTGTGAACATTATGAACATATGTTTTCAAGTGAAGGACTCAGCACAGAAATCCCCATACTTGTTATCCATATAGTGTAGATACATGCACAAGTACACATTCACACCACCTTGAAACTTTTCCAACAAGACCATAGCAACAGTGAGAAAAGACTGATTGATTCAGTCCCACGTATTTTGTGAGAAAAGAAATCTCTAACTCCTTTAGTATTTGACAAAACTGACAGGAATGATCTCACCACTGAAAAGATCACAATTTTTCACCAAACTACTGCGGTATTCAAGAATCCTCTTCCTTACCAAAAATATTGATGAAGAAAAGAAAATGCCCATTATGGGCACAAATCTTAACTAAAAGTGTGACCCCCATGAACAATGCATGCTGAACTCTACATTAACAAACAATTAAAAAGAAATAGTCTCCTAACTCACAAAATTTTAGAGGAGTTTGTGACAGTTAAGAGTAACAACATAGACTGAGAGCCCTTCCTATTCTTCTCATGGTTGACTTAATAATCCTGTTTATTGAGCACTGGATCAGAAATAAAGTGCCTGGTTGTTAGTTTCCTGGTTCTTAGTTTCCAACAAACAACATAAACCCTCTGCATCTAAGAACAATTAAAGGATTTACAGCTAAAATGAGATCCTTTGGGTTTAGGGGCTTAATGGTTGCTTTCTTTTTTTTACATTCATTCTTTAGTTAATTAGCTTGTACTGTATCTAGCTCTTGGACCCCCAGCATAAGAAGGATGTCAGCCTCTTGGAGCAATCCCAGAGGAAGGCCATGAAGATGATCGGAGAGCTGGAACATCTCTCCTATGAGGACAGGCTGAGAGTGCAGGGATTGTTCAGCCTGGAGAAGAGAAGGGGAGACCTTAGAGAAAGCTTATATTATCTAAAGGGGGCCTGCAGGACAGCTGGAGAGGGACTTTTCACAAAGACATGTCCTACCACGGTAGGACAAGGGAGAAAGGGTTTAAACTAAAGGAGGGCAAGTTTAGGCAAGATACCAGGAAGAAATTATTTACTCTGAGGATGGTAAGGCACTGGAAGAGGTTGCCCAGAGAAGTTGTGGATCCCTGGATATGTTCAAGGCCAAGCTGGACAGGGCTTTGAGCAATGTGGTCTAGCAAAAGGTGTCCCTGACCATGGCAGGGGGTTTGGAACTAGATGATCTTGCAACTCAAACCATTGTTGGAAGTCCATAACATTTTCCAAAACCTGAGTTTTATATACAATATTACTAAATGTTAGTAATTATTTTTAGTTGCATCTATCTAGAGAGTATAGATGAATGTGTAGTACCATGTGAAATTAAAATTTACTTCTGAATTCTTGTACACTTAACTGCAATGAAGAAGTAGACTGTGACAAACCACCACATTACAATATTTACTCTTTTAGATCAGTACAATAAGGAAAGTGACCAGCTTAGTAACACTACAATGCCCTTTCTAGGTTAGTATGCATTACAGTGTGAAGAGATCTACTGCTTTTAGTGGGTAAAACAGGAGACAGGGAATCAGCATTTCCACCCTCTACTGCAGCTCATCAGGTTACTTACATCCACATTTTCAAAGGTAGTAATTTTGAAACCCAAAGCTTGAGCCTCAAGAAATTAAAGGTGACAAAAGATCATGATATTTGTACATCACAGATAAAACTACACTTCTCATACCAAGTTTGCAAACATTTTTTTCCACATGTCAGAACCATTCTGAAAATAGGGAGCAGTAAAATTAGTTTCTACAAAATATTACCCACCCCTAAACAACATAACTTAAGCTTTGCCCTATTTATCTTTAGACTAGGTAGGGGTTGTTTTCTTGCCTACCCATCGCAATGTTAGGCTAGCAGTAATAATGTTTCTTTAAAAAGGAATCTATGTATCTTGGTACATTAACATATTGCTGTAAGTGTAGCATAGGGCATCTTCTTATCCTCTCAAGGAATGTCATGGTCTTTTATATAAGCAGAATATATTTTCTTTCAAATAAGAGTAAAAAACTTTTTTTTTTCTCTCCATTATGAAGAAAAAGATTTATTCATTATAAATCCTCCTTCAATTTGGTTAAAAGAACATGAAACTGCTATGTAAATAAGCAGTAAATGTAAAATCTCACAAAGTCCTGCCATAGTTTAGCCCTACACACTATTAGGAAAACTTGTTGGTAGTTCCGAAAATCAGAAAATTTAGTATATCTGGGAAAGATAGAAAGAAATTAGTGCCAGATTTTCACTGTTTTGCACTCTCCATTACTGTCATTGTTACCAACTTGTCCATACTTAAGAAAAGAAATACTAAGGCAAAATGGATACTTTCCTTTATTAACCAATTACTCACAGTAATCATAGTTAGATTGCTATTAATGAAAATACACAGACCATTGATGTCTTTTAAGTCATTTTAAACAGCAATAAAACTTGTCATGAAGGAACTTTATTTAGGTAACCAAAAGCTTCCTGTGTATAACTATCAATAATATATTATCATATTCTGTAACTCACAAATTCTAATCTCAACTCTAAGCAAGGAATACTACAGTTTTCAATATTTAATTAAGATGCTTCTTCTCAAAGCTTAAGTGCAACCATCTAATTAAAAAAATGCTAATGTGGAGGTATAGACTTTCCTTGTTGAAAAGATATATCTTATTCCTTCTTCTACCCCTTTCTGGTTTGGTTTTGGTTTTTTGAAGACAGACAATACCTTATCAGTATAATCTTTACTGCTATGAATAAAATATTTGAAATGCCACCATGCATACAAAAGTATAAGTTAGGGATAATTAGGTGATATCAATTAGAAGTCCTTCAACAGCAAGTCAAAATGAGTATTTTGCTGGACACAATCAGTTTTAAAATGATAGGGTTTATTCTTCATCCCAACAATCCCAAGTTTGTTTAAAGAGTGAATTCCATTCTTTAATTTTTTTTTTTTTTAATTATAAAAGTTATAGACATTTTACTTGGCTTTATTTTGGTACTGAAAAAGAAGCAGCTAGAGGGAAGTTACAGGGACATAACACTGATTTGTTCTGGTATTATTTATATAAAGCAACAAACATCTTATAAACAGAACTCTGTTACTACACATAAAACCAGATTAACCTCCCTATTCACAAAAGGCTACTATTTTACACAAATACAGTAAAAGTTTAAGCCTGGAAGAGTTTACAACATATTCTAAAACAAAATAAAAACCTCTAGATTGGAGTAGAGGGAAATAAAAGAAGTACATCACGGAGGGTTTGTGCTCCTACTTTAAATATTATGCTACATGGAAACCAAACTTAAAGCAGAGATTCCAAAATCCATCTGAAAATTTAAGTGTACTAAAAGATATTTCAGTCGTAAAGACTTAAAAACTTAAATCTACATTCATTCCTATCAACACTTAACAAAACATAGTTGTTCTTCTGATTGTCAATAATAAAAATTAACAGTTTACAAACATTAACAAAATTAACAGAAGCAGCTATTATAGATGCTAATGAAATACAGTAGATTCCCTTTTTTTTTTTTTTTTTTTTTGTAACACTAGGAAGAATTCCACCAATACAGTAATGCAACTGTTGCTCACTTTTATAAGGTCTTCTGTTTTAAATACGCTAAGAAACCACTTCAGTACACCTTTGTTGTAGCAAAATAACACCAGATGGAAGCACGCATATTTAACAGCCTTCTTTTATCTGCAGCAAACCCTAAACGTTTCAAGATGACACTTGAAAATGAAACATAGAAGCATCCAAACATGTTACTGACACTTTGAAATATCACTAGGCAGTGACTGAAATGTCTGCTTTGATGCGCAGTAGCAACTTCGGGACAGAACTTGATACAACTCACACACCTACGTGAGGGACCTTTACAATACCTACTCAAGGTCACCATCTCCTGCGCGCCCTCTGCACCTCGGCTTCTCTCCCGGAGCATCCCGAGGTGGGGACGGGACAATTTTCCTCCGGCCGTGCGGGGCCGGGCTCTGACTGCCGTCCCTTTCCACGCGGAACCCCGAGCTTTTCCAGCTCTTCGCTCCTTACGGCGCCGCACACAGCCCGGTGCGAGCCCTCGTTCCTGCTCGTCAAGGTGCGCTTCCCTGCCTCTGGCATACCGCCGGGGGAAGGAAAACCCTGCCCACGGAGATGTTCGGTACCTCTCAGGACACCCAGAGGCAGGAAAAGCCGGGTGGAAGGAGTGAGGGGTGCACACCTCCCCCGTACCCCCAGGTCTGCGGGGCGCTCACTCACGCGGGACTCCGTGGGATGCCGGCCGCCTCGTCGCCCTCGGCGCTCTCGTCGCCCTCGGCCGCCGCCTCCTCCCCGATGTCGGGCAGGGTGATGATCAGCCTTTCGGCCGCCGCCCTCTCTTCGGGCTCCTCGTCGGCGGCGCTGGACGCCGGGAGCAGGGTGAGGCCGCCCCCGGCCTCAGCGGGGCCGCCGCCGGACGGGGGTCGCGGGCTGGGGGCCGGCAGGGCGCGGCGCAGCCTGGAGAGGAGAGCGCCGGCCCCCAGAGCCGCCACCTTCATGGCAGCGTGGGGCGGGAGCGCCTGCCAGGCACCGCTAGCCCTGTCGAGGGGCCGGCGGCCTCCGGCGAGAGCTGCCCGCTGCCTGCGGCCCGGCAGGCGTTGCTAAGAGAAACAAACCCCGGCGGGCACGCAGCGCCCTGGGCGGCGGGCACCGCGCCGGCGGAAGGCCCCAGAGCAGCCCCGATCAGCCTGCGCACCCGCGGGGCGACGGGCAGCAACCTGCTGAGGCCGGCCAGCCGGGCAAACAAAGCGTGGGATTTCCCCTCCAGTTAGAACCCCATCTAATATTAAGCGGCACAAATCGAAGCCCACCTGCCGGGGCAGCAGGGCCCTCTTCACACATCTGTGCATAGGAAGAAGGGCTTAACAGAAATGGGGAGTGAGGGCGACCGAACCCAGCATATCTTCATCACTGTGCCAGGCAGATGCAGAAAAGAGATGTGTGGAAGCAGCAGCTCGTGCTTTTAAAGGCGCTCCCAACCACCCTAGGCGGTTTGGGGAGCAGTAGAGGGTGTCAGTGGCACAAGCCAAACAGCTGAGGGCAAACGAGTGGGGAATAATTAACTCTGCCCTAGCTTTCCAACATTGGGTTGTCTGCCTGGGTGAAGAGAAATGTGACCACACCAGCAGCTGTTTGGGAACTGTGATGCTTGGAATTATGGACAAGGCAAACATTGTGCCAGCTCAGAACACGACAGGTCGTGTGGCCCTTGGAATGCCCAAAAGAACAGCACAGGCTGAAGGTTAAACCAGCTGCTTTATACGTATGATCCCCAGGCTCATCAAGCAACTAGTTGTACTATCAATTTCAAGTTGGCAGCTGCTGGTCCACAACAACCAAGGGTACAAAGTGAGGAATTTTATCCCTGCCTTGTCTTCCTAGCACATCAGGGAGTGCAATGAGCTGGCAGTGAGAGCACACAGAACACCAAGTAGAGGACTGAGATTTGAAACTGAGATATTCCTGGCCATTTTCTTACAAACTGGAATAAATGTGTTCTGACAAAACCTTATGGAAAAGGTGCACTTAAATCTAAAAGCAGCACAATCTGAATTTATTCCTACCGTGGTAAAAAAGCCCTGACTGAGCCACAGTGAAAGTAGCATAATTGAGCTCATTGTTGGGTAGTATATTTATCTCAGCTATATATATGATCACTGTAACTTGTTCCTTACTCCCTGTGTCCTGGTTCTAGCCAGGACAGGATTAGTAGCAAGTAGCAAGGAGGGGCATAGCTAGGACCTTGAGGTTATTCTATATCACCTCACATCAAGCACAAGGGGCAAGGGTCCTTTCTAGTCATATTCCATGTGGTAAGAACTCACATGTGAATTGATCACCTCCCTTGTACATGTTGTTATTAATATTATTCATGTTACGGTTTGGTTTTTGTTTCATTGCTTTTTCAAGTAATTTTTCCTTATCTCAACCCATGATCTTTACCTTTTGTGCCTCCAGTTCTGCTCTCCAGTTCTGCTCTGCCAGGGGGAGGGAGGAATGGTTCTATCCCCCAGTTTAGTGGTTCCAAACCATGTGTGGCAGCACATGGTTTAGAAACACCAAACTGGGGAATACTATTCCTAAACCATGACACCCTCTCATTCAAGATCTTCAGAAGCAGTCAGGTTCCACTCCAAATCTCCAGACTTGAGAATTCTGCCTCACTCAAGTCCTTTACATAGTCTGCTTTCAATACAAATGGCTCCTCTTTAGTCCTATGTAATATCTTTAATATTATCAGTTTGGAATTACTTTTGATTTATTTGATGTTCAAGTCGTCAGCAAATCAGCATCATATAATCTGATGCTGCCCACTGCAAAGAGACTGCCCAGCTCAGACATAGACTGTGAATGCTGAAAGCACTTACAACTCTTAGTCATGGTAAAGTGCATTTATTTACTCTCAATAAAATTGTCAAACCAATCTATAGGAGCAGAGCAGAAGTAGGTAACTTTCAGACAAACAGGGAAAATTTATAAGAAAATTTTAGATCTGGTACAACTGGTGATTTCAATACAAATGGCCCTTTGATTTATTACTTTTGTGTCTTTTCTTTAATACAGTATTCTTGTTCTCATTGTCAACCTTTATAATGTCTTTTATTGTGGTAAATTATTTTAAACTGAATCTAGGTACTAAAATAACTGTTTAGAATGTATTCATCATATTTTAATAATTTAAAAGGATTTTTCAGTCATCCTCAAGTACTTCTTGTTTGTATTTCTAGCTGTATGACAAAACTAAGCAATCATTATTTTCACTGTTCTGAAACCAATTTTGTCAGCTTTTGCAGTAACTAGAAAAATCTTTAGGAATTTAGACATGCTGTCATTTGTCAGGCTCTAACGGTCAGAAAAGACCCTTTGATCTTCTAGTCTGACCTCTTGTATCACATTTCACCGCAGCATTTCTCCATGCATTTTCTTCATCTTTATGCCATTTTTAATATCTATATTATCATGGGTTGGCACAATTTTGTTTTCTGGTTATAGAGAAATATAAAATGTTTTTCCCAGCCCTGACCGTAGAGTGGGTGGGGGACGAGGCGGGGGGAGGACAGGGACCTATCAAAAAGCTGGCTGAGATATTGACAGCTAAGTTGACCAATGGGAAATGTCAATGCGATTTTGGAAGGGATATTTATAACTAATCTGCTGCTAATCTGTCCCTCTCTCTCGCTTCGGGGATCTGCCGTGAGGTAACATCGGAGGCGGCCGGGCCAGCTGCAGATCGGGCCTTGCTGCCCTTTTGGGCGGCTGGGCCGGGCCCGGCTGGGCCCCTGAAAGCCGCTGCCCTCACAGAGAGGGTCTGGGCCCGCAAAGCCCTTTCCCTTGCTTGCTGGCAGGGAAGAAATCGGCTGCAGTTCGACAGTGCTGACTGACCACGTGCTCAGACTGTGGCAGAACGTGGCCCAGCTTAATCACCTCTGGCAGCAGAGAAAGCAAGCCTGCAGCTCCATAACAACTCTGAGCTGAGCCACCCTGGATGAGACCGAGGGGTGGAAAAAAGGACATCTACCAGCTTCCTCCATCAGCACAGCTTTGCAGTTTCTTCAGCTCGGCACTTGCATGTGGCCTTTTGCAAGCCCGAGCGGATTTAACCCTTTACTAGCAACATTAAACTTTTAAAGCACAGTTCTTCCTTGAAAGAAAGAAGGAAAAACAAAGGGTACATAGAAGACACCACATAAAGTCAGTTAGATTAGATGTGAAAGAACTAATAATATTGGAATAGGATTGAAGAAGTGGACATTTTTAACCGACTTTTCTAGGGTAAATTATGGAGAAATGAACTGTTCTTTGCAGCATCTTAGTGTCGTTAGGTAGAATGCTATTCTAATCAAAATTAAGGACTGATGTACTTGAGATTTATTTAGGAACTTTAAAGCCCCTGCTCCTCGGTTAAATGGAGGTCTCAGCCTTTGAGACAAAGATGATTTTAGACTAGAAGAAGTATTCATAAATAGTACCTCAAATACACTGAAAAGCTTTGCTGATAGAACATCATTAAGAGCACTGGACTATTTGGCTTGTAACAAACGTCTTCATAAAAGATCTTAGAAAGACTCTTCTCCTAGAGTAATGAATAGTTACGTCTAAGTGGTGAAACTGACTGAAAATCTTAAGTTGTGTCTTTCTATGTTGTTCAATAAGAAAGTTAATAGTTTGTAAAAGGAGAGAAGTGTGTTTTAAAGTGTCATTCTGCTTTAGTTTGTTTTCTTTTTCTCCATTTTTTTCTTTTCATTCTTTTAGTGTATGTTAATAAAACTATTTTTTTGTTCATTTTTAAGCTTAAGCCTGTTTTGTTTTTTTCTCCTAATCTCTCCCTCCCACAAAAAGAGAACAAATACTAAAACCCCTACATTAATTGGTGTTTCTGCCCAGTTTTATTAAATTTAAACCATTACAGTGAACTACTAGCATTTTCTAAACAATTTATACTGATGTGGAAAGAGAAATTCTGCTGCTATGTGTCATTGCAGATTTAGGATAGGAATCCTGTCACATGTTAGTTACCAACTTGTCTCCTCAACTTTCATTGCCTAAGCATGAAGAAAGAATTTGTCATTTCACCTGAATAGGCCAGAAAGATGAGATGAAAGCATGACAATGCAGACAATGGTATTACTGTAATTAGGGAATCATCATCTATCACTTCACCTGTAAACAAAGCCTGTTTTCACTCAGGACTTCCCAACCAAGTGAAGACATCTGCACCCCCTTCACTATTCTAGTGCATGAAAAATCTTATTTTACTAATTATTTATCTTGTTTAGGTTTTTATCATCATGGAACATAGGATACCTATTAAAACTCAATGTTTTTCATCTATACATATTGCAAATAATGAGAAAAGCTGTTTAAAATGTTAAATATAGAACTGTTTTCTAAAGCAGTAAAACAGCATTATTGTAGCAATAGTGGTATTGAAGTTGATGAGTGAAAGGCTGGAGGGAAAAAAAGCAATTTAAAAATATTTCTGAGCTATGGAAGAATCTGCTAAAAGCTGACAAAGTTTTAAAAGGTCCTTGAAGCAGCAATTAAATATTAACAACAATATACAAAGGACTGCCTTGTGTCGAATTTACAATAACTTGTGCTCAGACTCACCGTAACATTTTAGCCAGTGTTAAACATTAAAAACACCCTTGTAAAGTACCTTTTGCCCAGTCTCAGCTCTCTCTCCAGATCAAGCTGCCAGCCCATATGTTTGAACCTTAATACCCTAGCAATTGCCATCTAGCCCACCTTGCTGTAAAATCTGTTCAGGAAAAAATCAAACTAGATTAATGTGCAAGATACTAAACTACAGAATTCTATCTGATTTCTTTACAGTTTTACTTCTGGCTGTAAAAGGAAAAACTGTGTATAAAATGAAATTAAAAAATTGAAATTAATCTAGTTTTGAATTTTTTCCCAGTCTACCTCTAACAATAATGTTTCTGATACTATTTAAAACTATTTCTTTGTTTTTGTTGTTGTTGTTTCACCAGTAACAAAATTTTTGGTAATGAAATTGCAGCAGCACCACTTTCTCCACAAACAGAGATTATATAATCTGGTTATATTATAAAAATACCTGTGCCTTTTATTCATTTCACATAGCAAGAGCTGTGCCTTGGCCATGCTTCATATTGATTTCAAGTTCTGTGTACAGGCCTGCACAGAGTTTTGTGTGCACTCTAAGAATCAAGGTGACATCTCTCAGTATTAATGTCCTGCCAGCTCTCCGAATTTCACTAGAGAAGAGAAAAAAAAAAAAAAAAAAAAAAAATTTCCTGATACCAAATTTGTTAAATCAGTTGACTCATCAGCCTGAAAGTCACTTTCGGTACCAACCAGTATTAGCTACCCCAGAAGTCATAATCACAGAGGTTATAAAAGTCACTTTAAAGCTGCTATATTTCTTGGTTTGAATTAGAGAAGTAATTTTCTGTGTTAACTTACTGTGTTTCACAAGGAAAGCTTTCCAGTTCAAGGCACTGAATCCCCCATGCTTCAAAAGCAAGAATTAGTGTCCATTCTACTTTCTACAAAGATTTTGCTGTTTTATCATTAATGCATTTTCTTTTGTATATCCCCTTAGAGAGTCTATGTCTTTTCTACCCTACATCATTTCCTAGAACATCAGTGATTCTCACTGCTTTTCAGAATTTCTACCACATTTTTAATACACTGATTGAAATGACTATCCACCATGATCCCTTTTAACATCACTTCAGTGCAACTGAATTAAAAGATCAACAAAAACATGAATATAAACAAATAAATTTAAATTATAGTGACTCTTACATATATTTACAGCATGACAAATTTTTTCAGATCTTCATGAAGGTCTTGCTAGTTTTCCAGTGGTAGAAAATGTACAATAAAATGACCCTATAATTCAAATCTGTAGTTCAAAAATTAGCGCACTTTACTTTTAGATTTAAGTGCCATCACTAATTGCTGATGAAATGCACTGACTCGTTCTCTCTGGGCTGGCCAGTTCAAGATGCAGCGAGATCTAAACATTCCTCTTCTCAGGTGAAGTGCATGATACAACTTGTAATCTTGGATATCATCAAGAAAGATCAGTATGATGGAGTTCCGACTTAGTTCAACAGCTTGCTGAAGAGCATGATACACCTTGAAACTGAAGCAAAAGTAGGACAAAAATCAATATTTTCTTTTATGTGGAAAAAAAAAGACAAACAGTTCTTAACAGGGGATCTTAATGTCTATTTTGTGACATACAATGGTTACTACTTTTCTTAAATTAGTTGCCTCTAACTAAAAAAATAAATTAATGCTCTAAAAATATAACCTAAGTCTACTGTCTTGATATAGCCTTGTTTGGCAAAATCCCTTCCTTTACAAGACCATTCTTAAATGGTGAAAAGACTAAAGGCAAACAAAAACCATCTTTCGATTCTGGTAGTCTCACTCATTGTTGTTCCTCTTCAAATGTGTAATTTTAAGGAAAGCAATCTGCAAAGGCGGCAGCCTGATCTTTGGAAAAAAAAACCCCAGCCAACCAAAACAAAACAAAAGACCCATAAAAAAACCCTGAAAACAAAAAGAAAACCAACTAACCAAACAAGAAAAAAACAAAAACAAAAACAAAAACAAAAAAAACACAACAGCAACAAAAAGAACCCAAACAAACATATCAAACAAGCAAACAAACGAACCACAAAAAACACCCAAGAAAATGCCTAAAGCATTGACTTAGATATTCAATGTACACTACCATATGTGTGAAACAATTAACTTTATTAACTAAGGAATTATGCTACTACAATATATTAGGTAAATACATTGAAGTAGATTTTGCGTGGGTATTTTTCATTAAATGATGTTTTTAAAATTACAATTTAAAAATTATGTTGTTAAAATACATAGAAATTATATATATATAAATATATATAGAAATAGATAGAAATTTTCCCCCTTACAGATGAAATTTTATATCCTACTCACTTTTTACACCAGGGATCCTGTAAGAGGTGTTCAGTTACAACAAAAATAATCTTCCTGCTCATTTTTATGCTGTTAATTGTGGCTTCAAATTCAGATACACCAGCTTCAAAGTCTCGTTCTTCTAAACAAAACTTAATTTCAAAGTGGTTAATTTTTTCCAGAGACATGAAATTTTTAGACACCCAATTCTTGTCCTCTCTTGCATGAATAACATAGGCATCATAATAATACTGTTCCTGTTGTCTCTCAAATTCTTTAAAACCAAGCATTCGATTAACTAAAATATTCCAGAAGAAAGTTATTCTCCACCCTTCAAAATGGATGGTAAGGACAATAAAAATAAGTAGTGTCACAATGGTGGCAGAGATCACAAAAAGAAGTTTAAATGGAGCACTGTCTTTGCAGGCTGAACTATCAAAATACAAAACCAGACTACCATGATATTTAGGTGGGGTGTTGCAAATGTACTGGGACCTCAGTCCAGGTATATCTACTTGAGTCTCATTAAGCCAATCAGCAAACCAAGCAATGCTTTCACAGGTACAATCAAAGGGATTGGAATCCATCTCTAGTTTTCTCAAGTTCCTGAAAGGTGGGCCAAACACTTTTTCTTCGACTGAAGTTATCAGATTTTTCTGAAGGTTCAATGAATTCAGAGAGACTTGGTCATCAAAGAGAGTGGCTGGAAGCAAATTCAAATTATTCGATCCTAAATCCAAAAGTTTTAATTGAAACAGACCCTTGAAAACCTGAACTGGAATTTCGTCAAGCCCATTTGATTTTAAATTAAGAACTCGCAAATTGGGAAGACCTTTTAAAAAAAGAACAGGGCCACCTGGATTTGCATGTTTCCAAAGCCGGGCTAAATTATTGTGCTGCAAATCCAGGATGTCAAGTTTGTCAAGTCCATCAAACAAGTCCTCTTTTATGTTTGCTATGTTGTTATTGCTGATGTCCAGGACAGTCAGGTTTCGTAGAGGATGGAAAGGTGAAGGAGAAAGTGCCAGATTATTGCAGCCTACCTTCCTCAGCATCAGTTTTCTAAGGCTTGGGACAAAAATGAACGATTCACTTTGCAAAGTCAAGTTTTTATTATAGGAAAGATAAATATCTTGTATATTATTGAGACCTTTAAACTCATAACCTGTAAGCTGTTGATTAATTTCATTGAGACCAAGATGAAGAATTTTCAGGTGTCCCAGGGAAGAAAATGCCCCACTTTCTATTGTTGAGATTCTGGTTTTTGTGAGGTTGAGAACCTGTAAGCTAGAATTAGCAAGTGATGAAAATGTTTTATTAGTTATTCTTTGTAAGTTTATGTTGCAGTTGCAGAGACTCAGATATTTCAGGTTGTTCAGACCTGTGAACATATTAGCAGTAATTCCTGGAAAATTGTTGTTATCCATTATAAGGTACTCCAGGTGGTATAGCCAATGAAAAGAAAAATCTTCAATTTTCCCTGTAAGTGAGTTTATAAGATTCAAATGTTTAAGACTGGATAATCCATAAAATAAACGTGGAGATACATGAAAATTATTAAGCTTCAGGTTTAAATATTGTAAACTTGAAAGCCACTGAAATGAGTCATCTTCAATGATAGAGAGAGAATTTTGGGAAATGTTTAAAATTGTAAGATTTGTTCCTTGCAGTCCCTGGAAAGTTGACTTGCCAATGTAGGAAAGTTTCACTTGGCTCAGTGAGAGGTTTCGAATCGCTGTGTTAGATAATTCTGTGCAAAGTTTCTTTGTGCGATTTTCACCAAGTTCAACATTGTTCAGTATGAGGCCAAACAGATTTCCAATTGTATGGAAACATCCCGTATGAAACTGAAAGGACAAGAAAAAAATAAAGTCTTCACCTAAACAAGGGGATTACGTAAGAAAGCTGACCAGTTAAACGAGAATTTGGAAAGGTTTTTCAAATGAGATTTTCAAGCAGAATAGAACTCCTACACCCAGATTGCTTCACAGCCAAGTTCAGACAAACACTTTTTTGGAGTTTACACTTTTTGTGACAATACTTCTATCTTTTATAACATGACTATCATATATCTGAGTAGTATTATTTTAGAAGAAGATAGAAAGCAGCTTAGTGAGATGCAAGTTTATATCCAAAGACCGAAACTCGTTCTACAGAAGTATCTTAAAATTTCTGATATCCTTCTTCAGCTTTCTTTTACTGGTATCTGCTAGGTATATTGATTTACTAGTTATTAGGTCTGCAGACAGACAAGAAGTAACCCAGTTTCTCTGTGAAAGCAGAAGCTACTATGAAATCTAATATTACACACTTGCTTTCACAATATGGATCACAAGCTTTTATTAAGATAGCTGAGGGATTAAATACTCCATTTGTCAGAACGATTCAAATGCATAAGGCTGCTTTTTAGATAGCAGTACTGTAAAACCAGAGCAGCTGAAAGTGGCACGAAGTAGCAGTGCCCAAGAAAGGAGCAGTGTCATTTCCTCACCCACACCCTGTACCCTTGTGCCAGAATACTCCTACGTGCAGTCACACAGTGAACCAGGTAGGGAACCAGTGTGACTTCAAGCTAACCAAGCCAAAACCCCTGTAGAGTTTCCCTAGTGATTCAACGCATGGCCTCATAAAAGCTGGTATCAGAAAGGGGGAGGGATGAAGCAGCCAAGCAAAATTTCACTCTTAGCATTGATACAAACTTATACTACCTTGAAATATTCTTGTAGGTTCAATGTACATATTTTTAGAGATCAGGCAACTGGGAAACAAAGCAAAAGAAACAAACAAAAACCAAACAAACCAAGGCAAGTCCATGCATATTCAGTATTCCTATGCTGAGGGTGAACCAGTTTAGAATTGCCACACTTAGCATCACTCTTCAAAGAATCTTAACACTGAGAAGCAGGTCAGAGAGCACAGTGAGGCAGATGGAAGACAAAGTACCCATGTTGGGTTTTTTTAAAGGAGTGAGTATATGTTTCTGGAATAATTATTTCTCTGGGGTTCCCATAGCCACAAGTGAAAGCTCTCTTTGATTAACTGGGAAGTGAAACTTAGATTGTATAACCAGACGTGCTTAGTACCACACTTTTTACCCACTTAGAAAGCATGTCAGCCCTTCATCTTCAGCACATGCAGAAGAAGTTCTGCACAGAAAATACCAGGTAAGGATTCTTAGAGCACCTCGATTTAGGTCTTGGTTGAGGCCTCTGATCTACATGGAACCAACCTATATGAAGCCAGCCTGTGCTGATTTCAGTGGCAAAACAATAATTCTGTAAATCACTGCTCAAGGTCAGGAGTAATACTGTATACAACAGAATGGGTTTTGGACCTCAGCAGATCAAAACTGTACTGTAAATGCTATAAAATCATAAAGGGTAAATCAGGATAGTTCCATTTTATGCTTACACCTGTTTCCTACCTCTTTTAGCGGATTTGATGACAAATCAAGACTATTCAATGAGGTGTTGCTAAGAAAACTGAAGTCTTCTTTTTTCAACTCGGTGATTTGGTTGCTACCCAACATGAGCTCATGGAGTTTCTCCAACTGTTGCTCCAATCCTAAATTGGCTGACTTCAAAGAATTATGAGATAGGTCCAAAATATTCAAGTTCTGGAGAGAAGATGCAAAGAAAAAAAGGTACAAAATTATTATTTTATTTTTATTTTATGTAATACACAAAAAATTACAAATATTTTTTGAGAGTATAAATGACTAGAAATTAGTTGCAATACTACAGTTAAAATAAATTTGTAATAGAGAAATGGCAGTTTTCACGCTGTTGCTGGAAGAAATATTCTGTATCTTTCACACCAGTCGCTTTCATCATTAATGAATGGTATTAATGGTTAATTAATAGTATTAACCTGCTAAAGTAACTACTGCAAACCAAAAGTAGATTTAGTTAAAATTCCTTAATTCACTGAAGGCCCTCCTGCCTCAGATAAAGTGATAAATGCAAAAGCTTACAGCTGGCTGCAGTTACAACTAATGCAGTATTACACATTGCATTCTGCGCTTTTTCAGCATGGTGCAGCCCCATAAATGGAATGAAGAAGGTGAAGTTCCCAGCATGGAAGCTGGCCGCACTCACTTGTATTTAGTTATGTCAGCAGTCTTACAATGCAAGCAACTAGACTTGATGTAACTGAACTGGAATACTGAGTTTAGCAGAAAAGCTCAGACCTACTCAAAACCACAGGCACACTCACTAGAATACTGAGTGACAATTAGTACCTACACATTGTCTTTACTTTTTTTTGTTCTTGGGCTCTTCCTTTTGCATGATTCCTGCCTGTTGCAAAGCCAGTGAAACAGTCCTTTCCTGCTTTCTGTGGTGATCCCCCAATCTCTGCTACAGACAAGAATATTTAACCACATGTAAACTAACAAGCAAAGCAAAGGTACAATAAAAACATTTTCACTCTTTCTCAATTCTTAAAGTCCTGAGAGGCACTACATTCAGACTAAGCACCGGCCTTCCTGGTTTGAATACTTAAACCTCAACCAGGAGCCAGGACAATTTAGGCTACCAGCTACCCAGGCAGCTGAGATTCCACAACATCCACCTCGCTGCTATTCTCTTCATCTGCTGCCGCTATTCGCTCAGCACATATCCTACATGGAGAGGTGCTTCAAAGGGATGCAATACAAAAAAAGGGATGGACTCAAAAGGATGACTGAGACGCCAACGTGCTGTAACAGAAGCCACAAGGCCTCTTCTTCAGCCAAAAACAGTGAAAAATTTTGTTGGGCATTTTGAGATACCAAGGCAGCAGTTCTGTATACACACTGGAAAATACAGTATATTCTCCCTTTATACTTTATTTATGGAAAAGGTGCATTTCTAACTCTTACCTTCAGAGTTTTGAAAGGATCATTTTTTATATTTAGTGTGTTGTATCCTAGACTGAGCTCAGTCAGGTTGGTACAGGAAGCAAAGACTCTGTCAGGGAGTTTATGCAATTCATTATGTTCTAACTTCAGAATCTGCAACAGGGGCACATTTTGGCACAATTCTGGTTGCAGTTTAGAGATGATGTTGTAGCCTGCATTCAAGTAAACCAGCTGGCTGTACTTGGTCAGATTTGCAGGACCTAGCTGTCTTAGCTGATTATGAGAAATGTCCAAACTCGTTATATTGGTCGGAAGATCAGAGGGAATTTGAGTCAGCTTTAGGTGACTGCAGTCAGCCATTTCATTTTGGATATGACATTGCTTTCCAGCTGATGCACACGGGCAGAAGACAAACATCAGTGTGACATATAAGCTGCTCCACCAAAGAATAGCGTTTCGCATCATTCTATCTGCAAAGGCAAAATCAAGACTGCAAATTACAATCATTTTGACACAACCTGCATCTTCAACTGAAGACTAAGCAAGCAAGGCTTAAAAAATATGTGATTTCATAGTGAGTAGACAGTCGGTGTTTTTAACCCATGAATTTTTTTCTGCATTAATTTCTGCAGAAGAGTTATGTCTAATAATCTCTCTAAATAAACACTTTTATTTAAAAGTAATAATATTGTCTTACATAAAAATAGATTTGTTCAAAAAGTTACCAACTTTGTCTATTATCAATGAAAATTTCCAATAGCTTTCTCTTTTCTGATTAATTTTGCATTGCTCTAACATTCATAAAATACAATAAATATGATAAATTGCACATAAGCCTCTCAATGTTAGTAATTGATCTCTGAGGTTAATTACATGTAAAATATTTACAGTTATATGCAGTAAAAATACATAATATACCACTTCTTTATTTTACTCTTCTTGCCAATTTTCATTTTACAAGTCAATCACACAAAATTCTTACTGTCATTCCATCTTATAGATAAAGAAGAAATACCAGGCTATAGGAACATATATGAGAAAGTAAGAACACACAAAATAAATCAGTACCGACATAACCAGAGAAAGAAATAGAGAAGAGCCAAGGTGTAGAGGAGACACTGCCCATAGAGTCAAAATATTTATCCAAATACTTTCAGGAAAACTTACACATTTAAGAATTTATATACTCCACCCCCCCATACCTTTGGTCATTTAGATTAGGATATCAAAATTGAAACTCCAATTTTCAACTGCTCTACCTGTTTCGCCATTACATTTCTAATGAATCTTAGGCTTTTTCATACTTCGTTCATTTTCAATTTAGTATCCATTAGATTTAAAGTCACCTGGTAAATTTTATCTTCATCACCTGGTAATGAAACTTTACTGCACCAGGAAGAAAATAATTCCATATCAATTTGGATCACACAGTGCTGTAAGAACTCAGAAGGGTTTTCTAGCCTTCTGAGTCATACAGCTTGTCTAATTAAATGGCATTTCTCTGAATCAAAAGAAGAAATCTAATCTACTTCTCTACAGAATTAACCTTTACTAGAGAGAGAACATACTTTGTGAGTGCTTGCCAGAACATTTTTTTTCATGCTTTAGCAGAGGACAGTAAGCTTAGGTTCCTGTCTTCAATTTTTTCTTTTTTAAAAAATAGAAAGCTTGTATTTTCGACCCTGATGCTTAAAATGTCTCCACAGTCTTGATACACACGTATCTGTATGGCCTTCTGGCAACAAACCTGGAACCTTCCTACCATCCTCAATTTACCAATGAGTTCAGTCTCAGCAGGTTGGGCTCCCAGGTAGAGAAAGCTATTATAGCCCCAGTACAGAACAGGAAGCTAGAAGAGCTTCTCAAAATAATAACTCGTGGGAAGTATGAGTTTTCATACTTCTACAGCTCCCATTTTCCTTTGCTAGGAACCTGTGTTTAAATTAATATGATAGAGCTTTAATCACATTAGAGTATTACACTTTAGCAAACAATGCAACAAGAAGTAAGAAGAGGAATTAAACCAGCACATTTGGATAGAAAAAAAAAGAAAAATTCTTCATAACTGATGTTTTCTAAAGAGACAAATTTCCACTAGCATAACAAAAACACTCTAAGGAATTGACACTGCAACCTGCATCCAAGCTTAGCAGGAGCTTAGCAGGTGAGACCCCAGCAGAATTTGACTCCATAGCTGACCTGCCTTTTCAGAGGGTGTGCATTAAGACTGCTCCAGTGACAAAAAGTCACATTATAGTGGCCAGAGGGGAACCTCATGGCTGCCTTTTTCGGAGCAACCTGGCCATCTAAAGAGAGACATTTGTATAATCCAGGAGGAATGGGGATACAAGCAAGGGATAGAGGGACATAAAACATAGCAAAGGCACACACAAAGGACTACAAGGCACACACAAAGGACTACGAAAGATGGTTTAAAATAAACCTTAATGAAAAAACCAATTCCCTGCTGGGGACTGTATGTCAGGCTGTCCCACATCCTGCAGCTCTCATAGCCTGGCCCTCTACTGATCCGCCGCTGGTTAATGGGGAAGAGGAGGGGACAGCAAACTCTTGGTCCTGCAGATATCCTGGCCCTCTACAGCTGCCGCCAAACACAGCACCCGGGTCCCTGTAGCTGAGGAAAATAAAGGACCACTTGTTCTATCTCTTTTCTCTGCACCCCAACTGCCAGAAACACTAAAGAAAACAAAAGGGAAGCTTATCTGTGACAGAACTTACATCCTGGTCTTCATCATTCTCAGGGTTTGTTTTAGGGTGATCAGACAGCTGCTGGGTTCTGCAGCAATTGTTGCCAACTCACCTTTAAGTCTGAAAGGCAGAAGAAATGTACTGCACAATCACGAAACAGGTTCTTTAGCTGCCTTCCAGTAAGGCCCCATGGGCTGCCTTTTCCTGGCGTTTTCATTGCAAGAAATCTGGAATCAGCTTTAGGTGCTTTGGCTTTTTCTGGGAGCCCAGTGAGGAAAGCACAAACCCATTATCAAAATTCAGGGATGGCGTTTCAGATGGGCAAAAGAAAGATAGATGGTTTTAACATTATGAACAAGAACTTTAAAAACTGGCACAGACTTGGCTAACTTGCAAGTTAAGAGAAATCCAGGATCAAGGAAATCACCCAAACTCCTAAGCAGCACTTTGCCTTTGCACCTCGATATTCACATTTATTTCTATGAACTGAAGAATATTACCGACTCACCTCTGCGGGCTTTATCCCCTGCTGTCTGGAAGCATCCCACCTCTGCACCGGTTTCTCAGCACACGAAAACCGTGAGGAAACACTCTGCCCGGCGGCGGAAGAAGTGAAACCGAAAGCGCGGCCCGGCGCGGCGAGGGAAGCGGGGCAGCGGCGGGGCGAGCACCCCCGGCAGCGGCAGCCCCCGTCCGCATCCGCGCCCAGCCCTCCCGAGATGAAGGCTTTCAGAGGTGCTAGGGGTGGAGACAGCTCCTAACCTCGCAGCTGGGCAGCTGCTTGTGGTTGCTGACCTCAAGTAAACCGATTGAAACACACAGATGTGTCACAAATGAGCAGCAGCATCGCACGATCCTATTTAAAACTCGGTTACAATTTATTCCTGGCTATTTCCAGTGTCTCTGAAAATCTTCAAGGGCATCTCCCAAAAGCCGATATCCCTACCAACGGATTACTGACATAGGAATATTAGTTTTTAAAGTAGAAACAGCAACAGTGTTTCCTACAGAGTCATGTACAGTGTTACGTTTAAAAGGGAATTTGATTATGTGATATAGTAATGGATTTAATTACTAAGAGAGAAAATAAAATGCTTTGTATTAAAAAAAAAAAAAATTGCAAATTGTTTTTAAAAGTCCAAGTTAAAGTTTCAGGTACAGCTTTCAGATGTGTATGCTCTTTATACTGTTTGTGAATCTGCTTTCCAAAGGAACTTACCGTCAGTATTCTGGAGGGGACTTTATCAGTACCAGCTTCTTGACATGACAAGAAGTGCTATTGCTTCAACTACATTGGCATTCATGAATATTCTGCAGAACTGATCCGGCTATATGTAGAACACACCAACAGCTGAGGTCACCTGACATTTTTATGTAGTTGTGTGGTCCCCTCTTAAGTGAAGAGTGGGTAGCTGCAGACTAACCCAGAAAATAATAAAGTTGGGCTTGAATTCTTTATTGGAGGTGTTTGAAATTATAACCTGCAGCAATATGTTAACTGCCTGCCCATCAGGAGCTCTGGGGAGGGAGGGATCTTGTGCTGGTTTCTCCCCTAAATCTGAGACTACCAACAAATTTGCTGTGGAGAAGGCTGGCTGGGAGTTAGGCTGGGTAAAAAAGAGGTTGAGGCCCTTACTTTCTACTTCTGTACTCTTAATTCTTTCTATTGCTGAATAGAAATTAATTTTTATTCTTGGAATTGGGGCATGAACTGAGACCGCAACCAAGATCCTATGGAGCTGAAAGGCTCTAAAGCTTTTCATTCCATTTCACAGTTGAACCTTGATCCTCCCTTTCCTCTTGGTGTGAGAAGAGTAAATTTCAGTTCCATGCTGTCCAGTGTGCTCGTGTCAGGATAAGGTCATTGTTCAGAAGCACAGCCAGCTGAAGTCACATTAGGTTAATCTGAAGAGGATTTTCACTTTGTATCTTGTAGTTTTGCTGCTTTGGAACATAGAAGATCACATTGATAGTAACAACCTTTGGGGATCACTACTCCAGCATAGCAATGCTGTCTGGTATTTTATGTCTCCCTACACCATATTCATAACTACAGATAAAATGTGCTCTTTGATTTCGCCTCGCAATTTATTGCTTCTCAAATCTCTCTTCCTCATACACAGAGGAGACTGTTAGGAAGCTACAGTTTTCCCAGGCACAGTGGAGGAAAACCATCTAATGCCGGCAAAGCTGTTAATTTTTTCACTAAGCCCTTTTCAACACTCTAGCCTTACAAAAATATCTGTGGCTCAGAGAGACAACAGCCAATGGGTGGTCAAAAGCTCCATTCTTTTGGAGCTCTTGCACTGGGGATAGGAACATTTCTTTTAGTACAGAAAATGTCAAGGCAACAAAGCTCTTGTAAACATTTAGCTGTGTGATTTACAAGAGCCAGCAAGATAGTACTGTGCAAGATACAATCTAGGGCGTACAGAACCAGTGCAGATTCAACAAGTATGGTTGGTAGTTCTGGGGCAGGCAACACAGTGGAATACATTTCTACTTACTTCATTGGTGTGCAATCTCATCAGGTTCCCAAGCTGCCATAACTCCACTGTGTAGCCTAGTTTACACTATACTTACGTTTTCAAGTTCTGGAAAGAACATGACAGCACATAATGGAGGGCATAGTCAAGCAATCCACCCGTCCAGAGAATAATTTAGAAACAAAGCAGCACAAAAATTAGGCAAGGCTCTGACACTGTGGTCAGGGTAAGCTTGAGTGTGGTGGTTCTGAATGGTGGCAAAACACAGTCAGGCAAAATACTGGAGATTAAGCCATTCCACATACGTGTTTAAGAGCAGAGTAACTATCTTCTGCACAGACCCAGCTTAAGCTTATCCAGTCTACAAACACGGAAGAGTGGGGATGTACGTGCACTATCTCATGGAACACTCCCAGAGCTAACACACCACCAAAACTGAGCCTAGGAAAAAAGGAAGTCTGCTGAAGATCTTACCTGATCTTCAGATACAATGAAGTGTATTAACTTAGCACATGGCTAATGGGACTGCAGTGTTTTTGTAAACTGCAAGTCATGCTGCAAGCATCAGGGAGGGGGAAGACCTAAAACGAGAGACACAAGCAGACACTTCCAATGGCTATCAGCCACTCAAAAGGTGAAAGCACTTTTTGTTGTGGTTGGATTCAGACATCCTGAGCAGCAAAGGACAGGTTCATGGAAACAGAATTTAAAGATGTCTGGAAGTGAACACAGCTACCAGGAGAAAGAAAGCAGGAAGGAGCAGACCTGAACACTGAAGATCTGAGTCAAGTCTTGACAGGAGACTTCCTGCAACATCAATGCAGCTAGAAGGGAGGACAGTGTGGCAGACAGCTTGGATCTGCCTACTGAGACAAGAATAGATCCTTCTTCTCTTGTGATTTAATTAATTTGTCTGTTTAACTGTACTGTTGAAGTATCTAGCAGGTCACATGAGTTTTGGGTGCAATAGTTCCTCTAAGGCTGCACAGTCAATACTGCAAATTTACAAGCTGTAAAAATTAAATAACATTAGCTTTTTGTTGACACAAAAGTGTAAAAGAGTATGCAAGAAATCACAGGCAGAATATGTTCATTAGCATCCTCCCAAACTTCAAAAGCAGAAGAATTTGCTTCCTTGGCTTTCTTTGTTTAATTCCTCTTGCAAAATAAAAATAAAGAAAAAAAATAAATGTTTGTGAATAAAACCTGGGAACATGACCTGGGCAGGTAGCTAAGAACTCCAGCCATTTGGGGGGATTTAAGCTATCTAGTAGCCAACCAAGAGCAGTGGCTCTGACTAAAGTGTTTGTCACCTGGAAGTAGCATTCAAAATTCCAGTGAACATGCAGAGATGAAGTACAGCATTGACTCATCAGCTTTGATACCGTGGTGTACACTTTTCTGATGCGTTGCACTGACTGTAAAGACCAACTGTAACTGCAGAATAGGTCACATTACCTGAGCAAAACAGGTATCTGAAATATTCTAGCCTGTAAGAGCATTCACAAAAGCTCATTTCACTACAGTAAGGTTGCTTTACTTAGCCTAGCCAGGAGGCAAATTAGAGAACTGAGAATTCAGCTCTAGGATGGATTCCTGTTCAAACACTATCTCTCTTCTCTTTATTGGGACAGTTACAAAGGCAGCCTTTGCAACCCTTTTCACTTCATCTTCCACCGCTCTAGCAAGGATGCATCAATACTAGCACACATATTATGTCAATGCCTTTAATTTTCACCCAGGGAATTCTAATCCCAAAGAGAGAACCCTGGAGCCAGACAAAGGAGAAGTCAGTAACTTTTAAGTTAACCTTTTAGACAGGGTTAGAGTGGGTCAAAATGTTTCACTTCGTTATGCCACCATTTTATAAAAGAGGTCCCTCAATGTTTCAGGTTTGCAGCACTGGATTCGTGTGTATATATAGCTATTGGTCTTAAATTTTTCAGCCTTTTTTCATAAGGAAGTAGTAAAGAAGCTAGAATTTGGGACTTGGATACTCTTGTATTGTGGAAATATTTTTGTGCCACCAAGAATTCTCCCCAAAAGTTGGCAGCCTTCCTAAAATCTTGTTCTTATCCAGATTTCTCAATTAAGCATGCATATTAAACATTTTTATTTGAAATAGTTTCTATTTAAGAGCATCTCC
This sequence comes from Hirundo rustica, assembly GCF_015227805.2. Lineage (NCBI taxonomy): Eukaryota > Metazoa > Chordata > Aves > Passeriformes > Hirundinidae > Hirundo > Hirundo rustica. Next base: position 31,599,745 of record NC_053454.1, read on the forward strand.
CCACAGTATTTAATTGTCTGGTTTCAGAATCCCTTCCTCTTTTGTTCTTCCCTGTTTTTCTGGCACATTGTCATGCAGGTTTTCACAGTATATTTCCAACAGGAACTCTACATCCCAGTGCAGGTCATGTACAGTGGTTCCCATGCCAAGTGGTTTCGCTGTGAACACAACAAACTTTAATACTAAAGTAGAAATTCCATCATTTGATTTATGCTCATGCTTGCAACACAAAGAGCAAACATTAGGACAAGCCTGCCGCTTTTAGAAATATTTTCCCACTATGCTTTGAAGGCAGTGTAATCTCTGGCTTCTGAAGGTAACCTGTATTTTAAAGAGCCACAGCTGCATTTTAGCTTTCCATTTACTGAAATCTCTATCCAGTATCTTTTTGCATTGATTTTTTCCTGAGGAACCACTGTGGCCTCAAAGCCCTGTATGTTCAGATTGCCTTTGAGCTCGTAGAAGGCAAGATGCACGGAAGTATATAACTATGAAAACACAGCCACATAGTCCACACTTCCTCATCCCCAAGAACTATTTGGCTGTACTGACAGCTGACTTCAGTTCCAAAATTGCTTCTTTACAATGGCCCAAGCACATCTTGTCTACGCTTATTTTCTAATGTCTCTCGTGAAAATATGGAAACAGTAGCAATAAGTGGTTCTTTAGGGTTTTTTTTCCCTTATGAAAGTAAATATATTTTAAACCCTATCAAATTTCAGTGCAATGAAAGAAGAAAATCTCTGCCAGGTATTAAAAAGTTTCTAGGTGTATCACAACAGCCGTATACAAGAGTTGCTACATCTAACTTTCCTTACAAGGTAGTAAGCAAATCATGAGAATGCTTTTAAATGCAGGGAATATTGATTGTGAGCCTTCTGGAAATATTGCTGTTTACGTGGACTCCACACAGATGGTCCTTCTGTGTTTGACCTAACTGTGTGGGATTTGGGTAATGCTCTGTTGTATTGTGAAGAATTCAAGGATATTCGCACATTGCTCCCAATACAACTTTGTTTAATTTGCCTTTGATTAACTACTAAAGTCAACATAATACAATTTTAGTTACAGGTTTGAGGTTGCTGAGCAGGATAGCCAAAGAAATTGTAACAGTCCTTATAAAACCAGATTCTGGTATCTGGGGAACAACTACTTGGACAAAGTTTTTGAAGAAGAAATACCAAATAATTTCAACTTCCTCATTAAATTTTGACACGTTAGAATTTATTTTAGTAGTGGTAAACGTGACCTATGTAATCTTGAATGTAACAAATATAACAAAAAATTTATAAACTCAGTAAAATTGTTGGATGAAGTAACATGTGTTAATGTTCTTAATACAAAACTTTGGTTCCACGGGTGTTTAAAATTTCTGGTTTTTATTCTGAATCCAAGTGAACACAACAGCTATATGAATCCAATCAACAGATCTTTCAGGTCCATTGTCTACAGTGCCATTGTAGCCCTCTATTTGCAAGAGAGAGAGAGGTAGGAAAATATTCACAGAGAAGAAAAAAAATAAAAATCAATCATAACTGCTAGCAAAAATATCAGGCTTTAACTATAATCTTGTTAGATTGAAATGTGAGGACCTGTGTGTTAGATTATTAGCAAATTTGTCTGCAGACCTTAAACATCTGTTGTTTTTCTAACATGAAGAATGTGAAAACTTTTATCTATAAATAAAGCATGGAACAATATCTTTCAATTCCTTTTCCTAGTCAGAACAAGGACACAAAAAATAGAGAAGTGTGTCTTATTGTAACTGGCTAAGTAAAATACTAGGCTTAACAGTTGATACACATTTACAATTTCATTTAAATAGTATGTCCAATTTTATGTAAGTAGTGGAAATATTAGTATTATAGACAGAAATTTATATATTAAAATTTGTGAAATTCTAGAAAACATTTTAAAAGCAAATTGTAAAGCACTGGGTCTGATTCAATGTCTTGAAGCTGGATTTTTTACTGTATTGCACAAAATGCATTCCTTGAGGTCAGTTTCTTCTTGCCTACAACTTACTGCTTTGAGCATACAAAATAAACTTGGAAACAATTATTTGTAAATACAAATAGGCATTTGCATATAAATATGTTGCCTTGCATGGTAATAACTCTGCTGTTCTCCATTAACCATCCTGCTAAGTGGATTTAATTACCTAATGCTCCAGTAACTTGGCTGTAATTTTGACACAGTGAGGAATTTAATGGAATAACAGCATAACATTCAGACTGATTTGCATTAGGGAAAGTAAAAGTGCAGAACAATGTAAAGGAAATGTGAGTCACCACTCTGTTTAGCACAACTAAAACAGCATGTCTGTAACATTGGAAACTGGTTATCTGTAGGGTTTCTATTTTCTGAAGTATCAGGGGCTGCTTGATAATAACATTAATGGGCAGGAAAGGCAAGAAGAAATCCTGCAGTGTGTTGTGCATCTATGGAAACAACAGAAAATGAAATACAGAGTTTATGCACTTAAAATATGAGTCCTTGCTGCAGTAATGAGACCACCCCAGGCACAAAGAAACATAGGAAGCATAAGGACCAGGGATCAGAACAGAGCATATAGAAAAATTCCATCTAAGACTGGCATCTTGCTCCACAGCAGGTTACATTGGGTGAATTCTGACCTTATTTACCAGAAGTAAGGATTTATCCTTCACTGCTAGTAACACAGGAAATACGCAAGATGACCTGATGATAGAAGGTCACTACAGAGACTACTTAAATCTGTCTGGTGAGTTTTTAATATCCATTCGAAACCTTGTGTTATGCAACCAGTTGCTGATCATTGTTAATTAAAAAAAGATACTGAGAGCTAGAAAGATTCTGCAAGAGATGATTTTACATTCTGCAGAAAATCTTGCCAAGCAACATAGCCAAATAAAACCTCTAAGTGACAGTCCATGTTACTGGGATCTGCTTCCTGCTTTTACAGGCAGTCTGGGTCAGGAGGATCTGCCAAACAACTGCACAGGCCACTAGCACAGACCACGAAACATTGCCTACAATGTAAGGAACCACAAACCTGCAGTACCAATTGAAAAGCGAAGAGAATATTGCCCAGGGAAAGTGCAGGAGAGAGAACATACATTAACAATGGTAGCATCCCACAATAAGAAAATTTGTTATAGACCTGTCTATAATATGTACAGGGCAAAGAATTACTAGAAAAATTGTCACATGAAGCAAGACATCGCCTCCTCTCCATTGATAGCTTGCTTATGGTTTACAGATATTATACTACACACTTATCTGAATTGCTGTGTTCCTCAGCAATACAGAGATTAAGGCATTACTTTTTCAGGAAACTAAAGATATTTTGAACAGGAGAATGTGAGATTGTAGAATCCCTGTATTCTATTTCTCCACAATTAAAATGCAAACGTAACATGTTTATCTGTTGGTAGTAATCAGGTCATTCACATTATGCACAGTTGAAAACTGTCTTTTAAAGACAAGTTTATAGGCTTCTTGTCATTTGATCAATAGAAATCAAGTGAAAAATATCACTCTGATATTTTTCTGGATGTGAAGATAGCTTGAAAAAAATTAACGGATTTAGTTTATTGTTTTTTGTTAAGGTTTCAATTCTGTCTTCTGCTTATTGGATAATGAAAGCAGGGCTGCTCATTTGGAGGTTGCTTAAGGAGAAAGCAAGTGTAAAGAGACAGACAGCAACAGGAAATTATAAGAAGAGCATTAAAAAGTTCTGTGAAAAACTGTTACATGAACATTATAGCATTACAGTCTGTAGGAGCAACACACACTGGAAAAGAAAAAGGGAGAACTTGCCAAGCAGCATTTTCTGGTCTAGAAATAGCAGAAATTTCTTCATGTGCCTTGCATGCTGAAAGATTTGAGAAAAATTTGGTGGGTTTCACCAGCCTGCAGCTCATTGCCCTGACATCACGACTGAAGATGAGGAAAGTAAACCCAGAACGTGTATTTAGCCAAAACACCATGCCTACATTCTAGCTTCCTTGGAGCCCTTCCCTTTGGAATATTGCCTTTTTTGATTGCTTCAACCTTATTGCATTTTCTTTATAATATTGGGCTTCCATGTTTATACTGTTTCTGATCATGTACACATGTGAAAATAGGATTTGCACACAAACATCATTGACAGTTTAAATTTACAATATAGGCTGACCTTCTGAAGGTCAGTATTACGCAGTAGGAGCATCTTACATCCTTGCCCTAATACTGGCCAAATGAATAAACAAAACCCAACAGGAATTTCTTATTTATTGTCCAAAGATTAAGTCTAAAATTATAATTTGGCCATTGTCTGCATCTGTCTAGTTTATAGCTCCAACATTTTTGATTCCCTGGAATTTAGGTGAGAAATGAAGTCTCAGTATATCTAAGTAAACTACTTCAGTTCAGCATGCATGGCTATATCAAGCATAAAGTATAATACATATTGGGGAAATAAAGTACATAGGCTGTGTTGTCTAAATGGGACATCACATCAATTTTTCCTTTTAATTACACCACACAAGTTAGGTGCTGTATTATGTTCTTCACACCAGATCACTCCTGATCACACTGGAAAACACTTTGTAAAATCAGGGTCATCTGTCTACATAAACATGACCATAAATCTAATTAATTTCTCTTTCAGCATCTTAACTCTATATCTGTACCTATGTCGCTAGAGGACACGAAGAGAAATTATACTACACACTCACACTCAAGTCATCCAGAACAAAAGAAGGGAACTTTATTTAGAGGACCTCGCTTATATAGATTTTGGACAATGACCAGGGATTGGAGAACAATGTCCATCAATTGTCCCTTATCAGAGAGGAATGCAGAAAACAACCACTTTGTTTATGTTACAAGCCTGAGAAGACTTGACTACAGGAATGTAAACATCAGAAGGCTAAAACTCAGGGCAACAGTACCTGTAATGAAAACAAATGCATGTGCATATTGCATCATCCAGAGTGTCTCAGAACCGTTATTTGTATCCTACAAACTACATAATTAAAGTTTCTCTAACTGCTAAGAATCGACTTCAGAAGTGATCTCCCTTACTGCACTCTATAAACAGACAGTGGATATTATTTTTCTCTTCTGATTTTAATCTTGTGTTAACAAAAATCCAAACAAACCAAAACCTTAAATTAAAAGAAAAAGAAACAAAAAATGAGTTTTTCATTTGGCGAAACCATAGGAGGTAGTAAAGACAGCAGATGTGATCCCATATAGTACTACCTGGACAAATACATAAGCAAATACTGAATAGGTTTCTTGAAATTCCCTGAGATTGTTAGGCCTGAAACTATTAATCACTGCTTTACTATGGCTGATAGTTGAAATACAAATAGATTGATACAAAAATAATGGATCCAGAATACTCTTTTTTTTTTGCACTTAATTATTTAGAAAATTACCTAATAGTGGAGCTATTAAAAATATTTTATTTTAGATACTTTTATTATAAGAAAGTTAGGAGAGATGTATTGAATCACCTTTTCTGTATAAGAAAGTAAAATAATTTCAAAAGCATAGAGCTGCAGTTGGTGCAATTGGCAATATTCCACCCCACTCCTCCCAAAGAAAGCTATTTATAACAGGACATGTCACATTTTATTATTTGAAAAGGCAGCATCGAAGTATCAGGTTAGCAGTTGCACCTACTCATGAAGGTGTCAAATTTGTCAGGGTTTAGTACGCTGAAAGAACACCACTAGATGTCAGCAGTATCTTTCTGCAAAATGCTAGCCAACCGGTTGGTTTCTGTTTAGAAATCGGTACAAACCCTAAAAGTAGCTCATGAAGTCCGAAGTTCGTTACAGAAAACGTGTAACTGATCCTTCAACCGCTTCAGAATCAGGGCTGCATGGCCGGCGCGACTCAATCTGTTGAATTAAATTTAGAATTGCAAGAAATTCCACAGTCTTGTCCCAAGTAACTGAACGTTTAACACATATAGAATGAGTCATTTTATTCAGCTGAAAAAAAAAAACAGGACCACAGGCATATAGAATTTGGTATATATATTGCAGTCACTATTCCTAAGCCGCCTGCTGCTGCTACCGAATTTGCCAGAATTTTATTCAAATAACATAAGGAGTAACATATGGACAAAACTGCACTTTAATAGTTTTATAACAGACTGCATCCTGTAAAATTCAGAGGTGCGTCATTATGACAGTGCTGGGACACCTAAAATAAGTGGCTTATTATTCCTAAGATACAAGCCTTAACCTTCCCCAAGACTGCCCACAACCTATTCATGGGATTTTCTGGTGGTGGATCAATTACAATTATGAAGGCAAACAAACAAACAAAGAGACACACAACAAAACACCAAACCAGAAAGCTGCAAGCACTTGGAAGATTTTTTTTGGCAACAGACAAGCACCTGAGAATTTTTCTTCTGATTCAGCTAAGTGTGTCTTCTGTCAGCTTACTTTGCTTCATGCCATGAGGATATATGCCTTACTAAAATGCCTTTGACCTGGTTTTTCTTTCTGAATTCTTGTGCTAATTTGTAGAAGCAAGCAGGAGCACTAGTATTGGGATCTAGACTTTTGCAAGGCTCATCAAAGCTAGCTATGAAATCTATTCATGCGCAGTAATGATAAGTTGTTTTGAATTGTCAGCATAGGTAGTGGAATGTTTTTGTACTTACATTTCAATACAGGTTACTGTATCTAAAAAGACAAGAATTGAAGGCAGAAGTGATGAATAATTTTGTTTTAAGACTTTTGTTCCAAAAAATGTCACTAGGAAGTCATCTTATTAGTTTTGTCTCAGATAAGGGTAAGGGCAAAGTGTGTTGCAAATAGTATGCCGTTGATAAGAAATTCTGTCTTTTGATGTTCCCCTACAGTGTAATCTTGGGCTGGCTATTTTACTACCCCTTTATCATTTTCTCTATCCTCTAGGTGGAGATGAAATTAGGTTTCAGTTTTTAGAGCAAACATGGGCACCTGCAGATACAATATATTGAATATTATCAGCTGTATTTGTGTGTGCAGCCAGGAATGAACAGCCTAGAACTGAACTGGTTTTCCAAATCAGTTCCTTCCATGAGATTTTTCCCACCTGTATTTAAAGTGAACTGAGCATGAAATACAAGGCCTAAACAGCTTCCTTAAGCTGATTATTGTATTTCTATTTTCTTCATTCTCTCTTGTTCCGTTGAAATGACTCTTACAGGCAGTTGTGTTTTGTGTGAATTAAGTTTTAAGTCCTTTAGCAGAGAGAGTATCTGAATTTATAGAGCGCCTGACAGCCTTTAATTCTGGTCATTACCATAGTGTTAGTGCAGGTTGAAAGATTCAATTTCAAAATGTCAAAAAAATCTGCAAAAGAGCCACAAAGCAAATTCCACAGTCCTTGCAAGTTCTGTAGCCCAGGAACACTTCTGGATGCACAACAGCATTGAGCTGTCTTACCTAAGTCACAGTGCCTGGACATATCTAAGCGCACAGCAAAACTGAGTCAAACAGTGCTTCCTTGAGCTGTACTGTTTAACTTCCAGATCATTTCTGCTACCAAGACTATTACAATAGGTACTCTAGAAACAATAGGTAAGAGACAGCAAATACTTCGAATTGCAAATAAAAATCACTTCTGTCAAGAAGCAAGATGGTTCACAGCACAGTTATGTAATTTGTCTACTTTGTAGACAAGTGCAGAGGTGAACAGCAAAAAAAAAAAAAAAAAAAAAAGCAGGGATGTTTACAGTTATGCAAAATATTTACAAATTTAAAAATAAAGGGGCTCAAATCTTATTTTAATTGTCTATTGAGTTACCTGGATAATTTTTTTGCTACAAAGAGTTATTAGAAGGAAAAAAAAAAATCACAGAATCCAGGATCTTAAAGCTAAAATGAGTGTTATGCCTTGAAAAAATGTATTTTCAATAGGTAATATTTACTTCTAAGTTAAACAAGTGCAGAGAGGAGTCTAGTGCAGACCAGCAGATCTCACCAGTATTGCCAGCTGGAACCATGACACACACATAATTTAAATTCTCAGAAAAGACTCTGCTTGGCTTGAAATTGACCTTACGTTAGGAGTAAAACTTTGGGCTAAGAAAGCCTTATTTTACATGTTAGTCCAATTAAGTTGACAGCTGGAAGCTCTTACATAAATATGACAGCTAATGAATAACCTTCCCTCTAAACAAGCTGAGATTGTTTTGGTCTTCTTTTCTTTTTTTTTTTTTTTTAAGGAATTATTATTAAAATTATAGCTTTAAACACAAAGCAGTGAGACAAACAAGAAAGCTGTGGATCAGGAACACCAAATGTACAGAAAATTTTTATATGTTCTTTCTATGCTTTAAAAATTCTCATGTTATTTTTATTTCATGCCTCTTTGTTACAGAGATACTTGCTTGTACATTCTCAGAGCAACTATTCAAAAGCAATTTCTCTCCATTTGAAGCTATGCCCTTCATAATATTGACAAGGTCAGTGAGGTCCACAGGAAGTCATTTGCTGAGTAAGTGCTCGTCATGCAATTTACAGCTGCTTGGATGAGCTGTCTTAATTTACAGCACAGTTTTTCAAGCTGTCAACCTGCTTTAAAGAAAAATGCCTTAATTATTCCCGTCAATGTTGTTGTATTCTCTCCACAAGTGAGAATGTTATCCTGATTTTTAATACCAGATATAAGTAGGATTGTGGTTTTATGTATACCAGGAACTAGAATAGGAAGTAGTGCCCACTTCTTCTTTACAGCCACTTTTCATTCCTGTCACATGTAATATGAGATAAAGAAATAAGATATCAAAGCTCTGGAAGCAGTTCAGGGACATTAGTGAAGGAGTGATTAATGCTATTGCATGGACAGGATCTCTTTAATCATTTGGGTATAGAATAGATTGTGACTCTTCAAAAATACTTATAGCAGACATTAGAACACTGTTCTCTGCCAGTTACCCTGCTTTGTTTCACAGAAGTTTTACATCAACGACTTGAAAAGTTGAGAAGAGGGAGTGGGGGGGAAGGTCAAAGGATATCAAAAAAAATGATTAGTTCTCTTAAGCAAATAAAACATTGTGTGCATAAATACATTCCTGAACAGTGCCTGGAAACACATCACAGAAGGGTCCTCTAATAAAGTAATCATATTATTCATTAACATTTAAAAACTATTCCAGCACACTGCTCTGTGGTATGTTCTCAGCCTGCTTTGCTGCAGTTAAGAAAAAGGTCCAGGGTTCATAGGGGAGGGCTTGTAAGCAGCTCACAAACAACGTGCTTGAAATTCCTTCCTTTTGTAGCAGGAGCGCAAAACTACAGTTGAATAATCAAGCTATTGAACTAGGATTTATGCCAAAAAGACTAATTTGTAAGCTGTGTCCAAAGCGTCTGGGTTTGAAGTGATTTGCATATTTCTTCCTCTGTTATTCTAGGAATGCTATGGGAAACTTGCTACCCCAGGTCTCAGCAGTAGGTTTCTCATGCATACCTTTCCAAACTTGTCTTTTGGAATATGAAAGCATGAAAGCATCAATACTATATTCGTGTGGCTTATGAATACAAGTATTCATGAAACAGGATTCTAACTAGAAATTTCTTACAGTGTACAATGAGATTCTGTTTATCTAGGCCACATTAAAAAACCAATCGTTATGATTTATGCAAAAGCATAAGGGCTGTGATAAACATAAATAATGAAAGTCTACCAAATGTTTATGAGCCAACATAAAAGGTAATCTTATAGCTGTTAAATAGGAAATAGAGATCACAGAATCACAGAATAATGAGATGACACTGCACCTAATGCTGGGCTGCCCTGGGCATTCCCCAGCACAAACTTATTATTCAATACTCTTCTACAAAGCCTGCTCTTGTAACTGGAACTGAGCAAAAGTAGAATTTTTCTATGACACTTCAGTATTCACATTATGGTCTTTATTTCACTGCATAATAAATTTACTATTTTAGTCATGGGAAGTCATTAAGCTATCAACTTAAGTCACTCATTCCTATGAAATTACTTTCAAATGCTGCTTTAAAGAATGGACAAAAAATTATGACAGAAGTGTTCACTTAGCTCCAGTCAAATTATATTGAATGGGGAAGCTAATGCTCTGCAGTGGATATTCACTTTCAGTAAAAGAAACAAGCAAGAAAGCTAGGCACTAAAGGCACAGTTGGATATACGTCTTTTTTGTTTACTTCATCCCACACATACAGATGTATCTTCTTCCAGGGTTTGACATTTTACCAGGTTGTTTTGCTTTTGACATGATTTACTTTTTGTGTGAGCTATAATATTTGTATCTCCTGCACAGACTGAAGCAGAATCCTTTGGAAAGAGAGTGGAAGATATGCTGAGGTTTCTGTGCTGAAGGACAAGTGAGCACACCTAATGGAAAGAAGGTTAAGGACAATGCAGAGAGTATCAAAGTGCTGCCTCACTGCACTGATCTGCGAAACACCAGGAGCAGGAAATCTTTCTAGTGGTGGGGAATGTGTTCAGTCATCCTGGCGAGCCCTTGAGATGCTAAAAGATAACCTGTCACCACCTCTTTTCACTATCAACCGTACTGTGAAGAGCCTTCCTACAACCATAGTCTGTTCAGGGGGTGGAGTTACAGACCCTTAACTTCAAAGCACAGCAACTTTAAGTTAGTCCTCTGAAAAATCATCCTGATAAGACTTTTGCTGTAAAGACAACCTCATGCAGTTTACTTATAATTAAAGTAAATATAACCATTAACTGGTTAAAAACGCAAAAACTTCTTCCTCTGCATCTAAACTGATGCTTAAACATTTCAATTTTCTTGGTGCCATTGTTATTTAGAATGTCTCAGATGCTTTCACAGCGGTTTGATACCACATTTATCTGCAGAAGACAGAGCAATATAACAATCAAATTCTTTGCAGCTTATGCAGTATTTTTTGATTTTTACGGCATTTTTTTATTGATCAGCAAGGTTTTCCACAGCTTTGCGGTTAAACCAAACTTATCATGCTTTTGTCAATGTGTAATGAATTGAAATTAATTTAAAGCCATAAGATAAACACAATTATCTCATTTCTTGATAGCAATGAAGCCATATTAAGTCTTCCCCAGCTACTCATGATCTCTGTTGCAAATGTCATTGCAACAAATACATATCTTGTGGCAAATGCAACCTAGCTGGTTTCTAAGCTCTTTGACTTTCATTTTGATGCTTGAAATGGTCTTTCAATGACATGCAGGAAAGAAATATTTCACTTATGACTATATTACTACCCTGGATCAAACATTAGTAAAGGGAAAAATATCCTTACAGATGCACGTACACACATGGCCTGCAAGGATAGGAGAACAGTGACATTGCAACTAATCACTCAGACTGGAAGCATAGCCTAAGCTCACAACCAATGGCTGTATGAAAAATCTAAACAATCACACGAAGCTGATTTTAGATATCCTAAACAGGACATTTGGGAGTTTTGGACTGAATTTTAAGAGTGGTTTTGGATAAACATAACCTTTGCAGAAGCCAAAAACCAGTCATGTGGTTTGGAAAGAAGTCTTCAAAGATCATTGCTTGAATGGATTTTGGCAGAGTCAAGGCAAAATTCCAACAGTACATACCACCACTGCCACCCACTTGCAGCACTGCACAAATTGCTTTAGAAAATAAAATCTGGAAGAGGCAATTCGTACAAAACTACCAGCCCTCACTTGCAAACTGCATTTTCTAAGAAGTATTAGGGAAACACATGGCAAAATTAGGATAAAGTGGCTGTCTATATAAACTCATTTTACATGTGTACTTACCCACAAGTTTTGATTTAAGGTTGCAGTATTTAGAGCTGGCAAGGTCATGATTTGTTTTTCTGATTCCCATAGTCCTGCCCAAACCCAGACCACTTTGCTATTGAAACTTTATGTAATCTCTAAGAAAAATAACAGTCTTTCAGTAGAAATACTTTTTAAGGCTAATCCTGATAATCTAAGAGATGGGCAAAAATCCTTCACCTGAAGAGAAATAACCCCAAGTACCCAAGCACACAGAAATGCATTTGACTGGAAAGTGGGATGGTAGCAGAAAACCTGGAGAACTTCATGGAAAACAGGTTGAACCCAACCTGTGCAACAAAACATGGCAACATCTTGAGTTGCATTAGCCAGCAGGTTGAAGGAGGCAGTTCTCTCCCTACTCTCAGCACTGCTGAGACCACTGTGTACAATCTGGGCTCCCTATGTACAAGATAGGCGTAGACATACCAGAGCAAGGTCAGTAAAAGCAATAATAGGATTGCAGTATTTTTCATATGACAGTTTGAAAGTGCTGTGGATGTTCAGCCTGGAGAAGTATCTGATGGGAGCATGTGGATTCCGTACCAGACTCTTCTCAGTAGTAACTAGAGAAAGGATGGAAATAATGAAAATTGTTTAAACAAAAAAGTTTTTACTTAGGGTGGTGAAATACTGGAACAGGTTTCAGAGGTTATAAAGTCTTCATCCTTGGAGATATTCAAGACCAGACTGGACGCAGCTAATATCAAGCTGCTCTACATGACCTTCCTTTGCACAGAGCTTTGACTAAATAGTCTTCAGAGGTCCTTCCTCTGTTTTCAACTATGACTTCACAGGATCCATTCCAAAGAGGCCAGGCCAACTTAGTTTCCTTTTAATGTGTTTTCACTTGATCAAATCTAAGTTTGATTAAAGGAAAGCACCAAATGTACCACTTAAAATGAAAGCAAATTTCAGGATCCCCTTTACTTCATATGTGATTCAGGAAAATATTTGCTGATAATTGTTAGAAAGCCGCAAGTCTTAACTGGGATCTTTACATGATGCTGATGAGAAACTGAAACAGCCAATGCCAATGCATTTAATCACACATTTAAACATTATTAAGCATGCATTTAAACAGAGAAAATGTAGACTATGCAAAAGGGCAGCAAACTCAAATGAATAGTCGAACTCCATATTCAAATTTATATTTTAAATGTAGTTTTATTCCACCAGGAACAGGGTATAGTTATTCATTTGAAATCAGGGATTAACATTGAGTCTGGAATTTTTGCTGTAACCCATTCGTATTGCACTGGTAGCCTAGGATGGAGAAATAAATCCCCCTTTCAATGTCTGGCAGTAGGCAAGAACTAGAAATGTGACCTAAAACATGGTATTTTCAGCTCTGCAGGCCTCTATATAATCTAGAAGAGGGAATAAGTTATATAGTGCTTCAATTTAACTAGCCAAAGCTGTTAATACTCTTAATGTCCTGAAATGAGGACTTCTGTTGAGTGTTCCCTCTGTCAGAAGTGCTGAATCCAAGATAACTTTGCCTAGAACAGCTTCTGATCAGCTCTGAGTACAAATGCCAAGACTCATTAACATTCTTTGTTTAATAGTGTCCGTCATGTTGAGATCTTCAGAGTCATCATTGAAAAAATTAAACTAAGCATTTAAGAACATAGAAGTTAACAGCAGTAAATATCTACTGCTATTTTCTTGCTGTAAATACCTGTGCACTAGAAAAAGGTGAGGGAGCAAGAAGGTTTCCTCCATTGTCATTTTGCTCATCATTTTAGATTTCAACTAAAATACAGGCAAAATTACACTGTATAGTGTATATTAAACCCATAAAATTACTATATGTAAGTCAATATTATAGCATTAGAAGACTCTTGGATTTTTATTAATTATATGTAGCTGAAAATAAAAAAAAATAAAAAAATGTTTAGGTGGCAAATATATTCAAGTAAATTATGAGTGACATGTTTAATTTTGATACTCTTCTGAATACACTTATTATATATCTCAAATGATGCACATATGGGAAAAAATATGATAATGTAATAGAATAAATTTCTGTATATTGGCAAAGCCAAAAAAAAATTACAGAACTTTAGACACCTAATTTTTCAATAGAAGCAAACAAATTTACTATAAAGTTTTCTTTACATCCTTCTATTCCTTCTAAAGAAACTGATAATGTAACTCCTTCACAGGCAACTGTAATATAGTGTCTTCTTTATCAACAGCAGATTTTTAACTCCTTCACAGGCAACTGTAATATAGTGTCTTCTTTATCAACAGCAGATTTTTAACTCTGACAATTCTACCACACAGCAGTAAGCAGCCAACGCATGCACAGGAAATCTAATGCTTGTTTTGTCTTCAGTCCTAGAGCTGGATATCTCCTGTTCCAATGCTTCTGAGCTGATATTAGCTATTGACTCTTCATGCTGGACCTGGAAGTAAAAGTACAGGAAATAGAGCTTTTCTCAGTGTTTTGGTTCTCTAGAACTTCACGGATGCTCCAGTAACTGAAGAACCTCATTTCAAGTGACTGGTAGTACTGACCAGGCTGCCAATACTTACTGAGCAGAGGAAAATTAAAATTACTTCATTCATTCAGCACCGTTTACTCAAGCCTGTTGCAAGCAGTTCTATAGGGCCTCAAGAGAAAACTTCGCAAGACTTCTTTTCAACAAAACCTGACTGTGGGATGGTAACAGCTTTCTACCCAGTACCTTATTGTATTGTAAAGGCTCAACACAGCCCTGTTGCAATCAATGGAAGTTATACCCATTTGCATCAGCAAAGGATCTGGCTACAGCTATTTAGTGGTCAACAGCAGCTCAAGTATATTCTAAAGATCTTGTTTGTTTTGCATTCTCTCGACTTTGAAAACCGTTCAGTTCATGTATAAAAACTTGCACTGTTCAGGAACACGGATCTATTTGCAAGAGGTGACTCATGCTTTTTCTGGAGACAGAATTAAAAGTAAAACAAACTGAACTTAAGTTAGGAAATAAATACACTGGCAGACAGAACTAAAAGGCTCACTGATGTCACGCTATTAAGTCCTAGAAAATTACTCTATCATTCTGCTGCCTGAGCCTAGGATTCTTTCCTTTCTTCTTAATCTCACTTTCTGGACATTATCCAGCTTACTTGATTCACCTCTCAACTTGTAGCCTCTGTCAATCTTTAGAAAAAGAAGCCCTTTGGGGTTTTGGGGTTTTTTTCCCTTTCTTCTTGTTGCCAAGGTTTCTGTTTAAAAAGCATGCTTGCTTGACTTTCAGGAATTTGCACCAATATAGAATAGTGACGAGTTACAGCATGTTCAAGAAATGCGCACACTTCCAAGCACAGAAAGAACTGATGACCAACAAAGCAGCTATGGTATTATGGTGCATATATTGCACCATTTCCTTTTTATCCGCAAGAAGGTTTATAAATATTTAGTTGTTTTGTTTGAAACTAACCAACCAAGATCCTAATAAGCCTGACAAACATTTCAGAATGTGTTATCAAGTAAAATATTACAAGCCAGGTGGATATGAAAACTATGTCTGGAAAGCTGACAAACTCCTGCTTAAAAACAATACTGCAAAGGATTTCAGTAGGAGTAATTTTTCATGATAATCCTCAAAGCAATTGAGCATGCTGTCAAATGTTAACTTTCAAGGTCATGTCTATGTAATTTATATTCCAAAATTTCTCACTGAGCTCAAGCATAAATCCAACTTTCTATCTTCAAGGAAAAGGAGGTCTAAACCAGAAGAGACGGGCAGAGAAGCAGCCTTCCTTCCATTTTTTGCATCACCTAGGACAGCAACCTGTGCCCACCACAAAGTAGGACTATCCTATGCACCTCACATGACTAGGATTTGTCCCCATGTCTTGTCCTAGAACTATCTTTTCTTGTGGAAAGTTACTAAAAATTTCCAGCAGAAATTCTTTATCCTGAACATCCTAGATCCCTGGACACAGCTTGAAATTAGATTAATATCCTCATCAGCCATTATTTTATTTCTAACTGAAGTGCTCTTAGACTTTCTATCTTGACACTCAAAGACTCTCTGAAGAACAAACTTGTTTTAAAAAGCCCTTTCACTTTGTTGGGTTTTTGGTTTTTTTAAGTTTTCATTTTCTGCTGGAAATTATCACTAAACACACCCCCTGCTTCATATTTTAAATATTCACTTGCATGCCATGAGGAAAAATGCTGCTACAAGATATCAGATGAAGTGTGTTTTTCAATGCACCATTTCTCCAGTCACACCAATATATGAACATCATCCAGAGTAAATTTCAAAAACAGCCCTTTGGTTAATGCTCACTGCTGTCTTGCCTTCGGCCTCTAGATATGTTCGATAGCACATGGTCAGTGCATGGGCTTAGGTGAAAGGCAGTAGCAACTCCCTTGGCCTTAAAGCTTCTTCATTAACACAACTCCCCTTTCCCTGGCATCTATCTTTTATAATCCTGATCAAGAATAATGCTTCAAGTTTATGGTGCAGTTCAGACACTGATAGTCAAATGGAGTTCTGTTGGGTTAGAAGCAGATTAAAAATCTGGTTCAGGATAACACTCTAGCCTAAATAGAAAGTTTTTGGTTTTAGTTATCCCACTGTCAAATGTGCATAACTTCCCCACAGCCTCCCCATCTCAAGAGTTTTGTGTAGGTAGCTTCCCTTATTTTGAACACAGCTTTAATGTAATAAAAAGGAATCCACCTTCCTGCTAAAACTGGCCATTATGGAGATTAGAGTAATAGACCTCAGTTTTTCTCCTGTCACAAACTGCTATATATGTACACTACAGAACATTTACAGAACATTTTCAGAAGAGATACACTTACTGCACAGATTACAAAATTCTTTGCTACTTCATTTTGGTCTTTGGCAGGGAGAGAAGGTCAAGACTCTGTCAAATAAGCAGCTACCATCAGAATATGGATTTGGCCTTTGGCTCATTCCTTTGCCAGGACAAGAAATTCTTGGATGGTCAAAAGCTGGGTACAAGCCAGGTGAATTACCTTGGCAGCCTGGGAAATGGTCCATAAACTATTACATCACTATATTTATCTACGTGTAAAGTTATACAGGGAGTACAAGCAAACACATGGGCATAGATAAAGCCTGCTAAAAGCTAACAAGATTTTTCCCTTTTTGCTGGACTCAGAGCTTTCATATTTTTCCATTGTCCAAATTATATAAAGTATTCCAGATTTTAGTACTACAGGTTATGAAAATCTTGTTCTTTTCCATTGCTCTTAAGGAACTTCAATTTTTCCTTCTAAATAGAATCTACTATATTAACTGTAGTGCAGGAAAAAAAAACCCACTCAAATCAAAAACACTTTCCTACCCAAAATACATGAACATGCATTTACTTCATTGTCATGTTTCACCCACTACTTTTGTCCTTGAACATGATCACATTTCATTCAGAATTTCATTCAGGCTGCTTGGTGCCAGATAAAATCTTGCCCAGGAAGGGTTTTTTGAAAACAAATTGCTCATGCATAAAAATGTACATTACAGGGTATCTCAGCCTACCAGAATTTTACTTGCTCTGAGTTTCAGGGTATTAAACTACATCCAGAAATCCTACAAACTATTTTATTTTATGGGTGACAGAGTGGTTCAACTGTACCTTTCAGGTGAGCAGGTGCCTGCACTGGCTTTCTAACTGGGGTTAAACCACAATGCTTGGCTTTAAAAACAAGACACAACACACTGAAAAAAATCAAAATAACTTTGAAGAAACCCATTGTGAACAACACTTAATCTTGTTTTGCTCGGTGCCAACAATCACTCTGGAAAATATTTTGAGGATAATAAGCCCAGCTGTGAATTAGACAATAATTTAGGACACGGTTTTTAAATTATATCGTGAGTTATGAGAACATGTTTCACAGAATTGAAGGAGTCAAATATGGAAGTCCCAATAGGTTTTCTATAGGAAGAAAACGAAGCTGATAAACTGAATCAAGATGGACAAATGGAAAAATTATAATGTAACTATTCACAAGAAAAGTCTCCTATTATTCTTTAGTGGGACGTTTTCAAGACACGATTTAAGATTAATCCATCATCAATAGGAAAATTTTATGCAGAGAAGCACTTATAGCAAAGTCACCTTTATTTTTCACAGTGAGAATGCCAATTGTCTTCAAATATGTGGCCAAATATTGTTATTACTGTAAAAATATGTGAACCTTGTTGCCAAACACCTTTTTCAGATACACCTCAGCAAACACAGATGTTTTGCAACATTCCAACTGTTAAGCAAACATTATGATATCTATTTTAGAGTCTTTCAAAAGTAACATACAACAAAAGGAATCCTGGTAAAGAAGCAGGACAACAACATAAAGGTAAAATTGGTGTGTGCTTTGCACACATTTTTCCTCCTTGTGTACTCTAATTATCTCTGCTGTTACTGTTCACATTACATTGCAGCTACTAGCAAAGGCAAAAGAAGTAATCTCAGGAGGAGATGTAGGCAGAGTCCTTTTCTTTCTAAACACGTAACTAAACACATTCTAGAGATTTGAACTGTAATTGTAACACAACTGAATCTCTCCTTTTTGTTATGAAACTTATACCAAAATATTATTTAATTGCAATGTAAATACCTTTAATCAAACACAAACAATTGTAACTATGAACATCAAATTCACTTGGTGTTTCTATTGGCTCTTGCAGTCTTTTACATGCTGAAATGTCAGGCCAGCAAAAACTTTGTTTCAGTGCTTCATGAAGAGTTATTACTCTGTAGAAGAGTCACTACTTGTGGTATGAAAAAGTGAAGCTGAAAGTGATACATTTAAAGGTTAATCATCCTTTTCATCCAATCGTTATGAAAAGATTAAGCAGGACAGAACACAATAGACTCTTCAGTTAAAATAGGAGATGCCCAAAGGCAGCTTTCTATGGAAACTATACTACTACAAAGTAAAGAATTACTAAATCTACATTACCCAACACAGAAAGGATTATTTTAAACTTCTTTGGGAACAACTTAAAATTCTTAAACTTATTCAGTATCACCAAAACCAAGACAGCTACTGGAAAGACAACAGAGAGCTTACTTTCTTACCAAAAATAAAGTAGACACCCTTAAAAGGTAGCACAAATTTCTGAATTTCCTCAAACATGTTTAAAAGGTGCTCTCTGTTATTTATGCTTCATACTAGCCCCAAGAATGATGTAAATATTTCCAAGTTTTTAATGCTGGGCCACAAAGAAGGGGTATTTGTTGCAAATCATTGATTGCTATATGCTATATTGTGTCTCAAGTACTATACAGTTACCTCACTTCTGAACCATTCACCAAAACACGATGGGTGATGGCAGCAATCTCTCCTTTTCCTAAGCTCCACTTTGCCATGGCTCCAAGTCATTCATTGAATGGTGTCTTCCTAACAGGCAAGAGTAGACCTCCAATGCTGGCTTACAGCTTTCTACCTCCCCCAGTGATGTAGGCAACAGATTGTTCACTCGGCTCCTTTTCAGATAAAAAACTCTGGATGATGAAAGCAATCTGTTCCAATTAAAAAAAAAAAAATCCTCATTAAACAAAACCATTGCAACTCTCCGTACTGACTGCAGTGTCACCAACTATATTTGCAGCCACAGAAGTTGCCTGGGTGTAGGTGTACACACAAGCCTACTGTATGAGTAGGATTGCCATAGCAATTACAGCTCCCAGAAGCACTGCCTTAAGGCATTTAAAGATAAACCTGGTTTGGGTGGAATTAAAATTTAGCAGTACATGCCAAGATCACAGCAGTCCGGAGCGCACCACACCAGGCAGAATCAAACCTAACACATCACAGGGAACTTCTCTATTTCAGTAAATTGGGTCAGTACCTGCATTTCAGATTCTAGATCTACAAACACAGCATAGCTGAGTAACAGCCCAACAACAACAGCAACAACAACAACAACAACAGCAACAAAGTCTTCAAAATTGTGCTGTTCAGACAAGAACACTGAAACTTAAAAATCAGTGATTGCAACAGGTGACAGATCCCATCTTTACCTGTTGCTGCAGCCAAGCACCATCTTAATTATGCCTAAGAGAATTCTAAATAGCCATAAAAAATAAATTAATATAAAACAATATTATATTTTTACAGCACACACAGTATCTCTCAAAACCAATAAATCCATACAGTTATGAATTGCAAAATTCAGCATAAAGACACTTTCAAATAATTCCTCCAGTGCTGTTGCTCTTTGTATGTTTTCAGAAGGATGAACCTATAACCTACATCTCAAGTAAACACAATTTAGGTGTTAGAGTAGAATACTCACTTGTCAGATTTTCCTCCTTTTCTTCAGTTCAACTTTTGCCCACCACCTCCTTCCTCTACAGCAAACAAAAAAATTTGGACATTATTGGTCACCTTTACCCAGTCCGTGAACACCCCAAGTGTAACAGTGTGCTTGGCACAGCCAGCAGTATTTGGAATGAAAGTAGTTTCATACCAATCAAGTTAAATTATAACCCATACTAGCCTCAGTCCAAATTCTAAAAAGACCACCAGCATTAGACAGAAAAACGCCAGGGATTCCTAGCCTGGGAACTATAGCCAGCTGTAGCACACCAGTAGAGCCTTCCAGGCATCACAAGTACTTGCAGCTTCAGAGAATCATCTTACAAAACCTAACTGCGCTGCTTTATCCTTCTAGTTCCATCTGGATTTTTCATTAAGACAACAGAACAAACAAAAATCCCTGCTGAATTGAAGTGACTGGAAACAGGTAGGCACTGAGAGGGGATATGAGCTGGCTGGGCATTGGGTAGCTTGTGTCTCTGCTAGGTAATAGTAAAGTTGAGAAGGATGGGAAAGAGAAATTACAAATTAAAGTGTAATAGTCGAAAAACAATGTGTTCTAAAGGGACTCAGAAGGGAATAGTCAGAGTAGAAGCTGAAATCTAAGTTGGGCTAGAACAGTTTTCTGCGAACTTGTTTTAAAGTGGGTCTCAAGTTTTTCAGCGACAGGTGGTCAGTTTAATTATTAAGGAGGCAGCTAAGAAAAACAGCACTAAAAAAATCCATAGATGGTAAGATAACACATGATTTTTAACTTTTTCTAAGGTTGTTTCTTGCTTTGCTTCTCCCTGTAAATAAACCTAATGTGTGGGGAAGGGAGGTGGGTAGTTAACTAAGAAAGTCATGCTGAGAAGTTCAAGTCATCCCTCATGCAGCTTGTCATTGTTGCAGGCACCTGCCACTCATAGGCACCCATCCCCACTTGCTGGAATGGCCTTTTTTCAAGATGAGACTCCCTCAAACATAAATCAGTGCACTTATCACACTGTTGCTGCCTACAAGGCCCACACAGCAAATGGAAGTTGCACAAAAGCAGTGGTCACTCTTGTGGACAAGGCTTTCTCCTTACCCCACAGAACGTGCCTTTTTGCATAGCTGCCCTAACAGGATTCACTTTGCTCACAATCACCACAGCAAGCTTTTGCCCACCGTGTCTTGCCTCACAATCCCCTGTCACCCCTGGACAAGGCTCCTCCTTACATATCCCCACTCCTTTCTCAAGACCTTCTGTCACACTTAGTGGTGGCTACTGCTTTCCAAACAACCACTTTTCATGAGGCTGGAAGCCTGCTCTAAACACGAGGCACTCCGCTCATGGGTAAGGGCCCCCCCACATAAGAGGTCCTCTCTTGGAGGACAAGCCCACCAAAACATGAGGCACTCAGCCCATGAATAGCATCAGTGCGCTCTCCTGCCACCCCCACCACCTTCACACCATATGGAAGCTGCACACAGGCATGTGCAAGCATTTCAGGAGGCTGTCCTTTCTCCAACAACTCACTGCTCACAAGCCCACAAGCTTTCCTTAATCCCTTAGCCTATGGACCCATGCTGCCACAGCACACTTCACCCTGCCACCTTCAAAGGCATCCTTTCCTTCTGGACAAATCCATTTGTCTGTTCCCAGCCATCCCCCCAGCCCCTGATCCCTTTTCCACAGACTGCAAGCCCATCCAAATGCTTATACAAGGCCCTTTGCTGGTAAACACCATCTGCTGTGCACCCTTCCTGTGGAAGGCATATACTGCTCTGCACCTTTCCTGTGGAAACCTTTCCCAACGTCATGCAGTCAGCACCTTCTCCACAAGCGCAAAAATCTGCTTCAGAGGAGCCCCTCAGCCTCTGAACACTACCGCAGCCTCACTTCTCTGGTCCCACAGCAAGAGGAAACGAGGCTGGCTGCTCACGGGCAGTTTTCTTCTCACAAGAGTGCAAGCCTGCCCAAAAGCTATCTCCTCACTTCAGGAATACCACCATGGGATCTTCCCACATGTGACACTCACACAAGCACCTGCCAATCCTTAAGGAGGCTTGCGCCCAGCCCCACAGGACATACCCACCCCTCCTGCACATGGCCTTCTTTCTCCATTCCGTATTCTTCCTTCTCTAGCTCCACGACTTACTTCAATTATGAATGCCATTGAGAGCAACACAGAATTGTTGCTTCTGTTTGCGCAGTTGCAAAATAGTTGTCATTACAAAAAGCATGAGAAGTGACACAAATGTTTATTCTTGGCTTTTCTTGGGGTGCTAATGATTAATTCTTAATGTTTCACACTTCCCCCTTAAAAAGTTTAATACAGGCCCGATAACTAGAGTGGAATGAGTAGCTCTTCGATGACTATTACTAGATATGATAGTAGCTATAAAAAACTGTCAAGTAAAAGCTTGTTTTGAAAAGTATTTTAACTTAATTCCTAGAAAGGTTCCAATACTGCTTTGTTTTATATCCTTTTTTCTCTTGTCAACTTTTTGACAGTTTCTTTAGCAGTAATGTGCCAAAATTAAAGAATTGTTTCCTGTTAGAAAACAATAATTTTCTAACCTTTTATATTTTTAAAAAAGTTTTGATCTAGTAGTTATAAGAGAGGCTAAGATTATGAGAGACATAACTATGGAGAAAGATAGCGCACAGATATTATTTGAGATAAAGAGCCACACCAGTTTCTATAATCTAACTGTATCCTTATACTTTCTGCAAGATGACGGAAGTGAGTTTTGGTATTTTTAAGGAACAGTTAAACACCTTAAACCCTAGAGAAACTGAATTTCTCAGTGAGAACTTAGTGGATGTTGTTATAGTGTTAAAATAAAAAACCTGTTATAGTCTGCCAGAAAGCAGAGCATTTAACTTGGCAATATTTGTTCCTTGTGGAAATGAGTCCAACTGCTGTAATATCTACCCAATGGCACACAAGCTTTGTAGCACCAATAGCTATGAAATCTTGTTTCCGAACCACAAGAGCTCTGGACCTTGGAGCTGAATTGTAGGCATGATAAAAAAATCTTGTTTTCCCTAAAAGTTAATTCTGTGGTGTGAATGAAGCAAGCTTGTTTCTGTCTAGTTCCCTCCTGTTTCAAGGTTTTTCAAATTCTGTGGATGTGTGATTTTTACCTTGTTTCTTTTTACCACACCTCCCTGATTACATTGGTAATGGGATTGAATAGAGTCTTATTTTTTTCTCAAAAGGAGAAAATTTTTATGAAATTTAAATGTATACCATACTAAGCTTTTAGTTTGCTGGTCCCGGTAGATTGTCACTTACTCAACTTTCATATATTTTTTTTAAGTTACTCATTGAGAAACTATTTCTGTAAGTCTTCATTTCAGTATTGAATGGAATTAGCAATAAAAGCCTTGAGTTGGGCTGAGAACATGGTCAAGATGTCTTTTCTTTAAAAATACTAACAAAACAAATGATGTTTTATTCTTACTACTGAGGAGAAGAACAGCTTCTGTATATCTCCTAGTCTTTTTCCAAGCCTTTTATTGCTTTCATAATATTGGATTAAGGAAAGCAGAGTCAACTAAAATAACACAAATTGTATGCTCACCAAAATACAGTAATTTGAATATAAAAAAAAAAAAAAAAAAAAAAAAAAAAAAAAAAAAAAAAAAAAAAAAAAGGTGTTGCACAAAACATGACCAGGCTTCACACTAATAAAAGATTAGTGTAGACAAAATCACTGTAACATGTCAAGAAATAGTGGAAGTTAGAATAATAACTAAATTGTCTTCACCCTGGATAAAGCATCTGTAGATGGCATTTTGCTCCTGTGAATTACTTGTATTTTCTATGGCAAGTGTGCTTAAAGAACTAGCTGATAAATGCTGATAGGGTGATTTTTGGTGCCTGTGGCTCCTCAACTTTTGAGAGAAGTGAGAGAAAACTAGCAGAGCACTAGTTTTGCTGTGGCAAGTTAGTGAAAATTCAAACTCTGCTTGGCTCATAAATTAAGGTAGAAGTTAGCCACTCAATCTCAATGTAGCCCCTCTGCCTAGTGCTGCTGGGCAGGGAACAAGAATTAGAGTGTAACCCATTTATTATGAAGCAGCTGAATCTTTGTGGAGTGGAATATGAGCTAGAGTTATTTGCATAGTTTTATTGGTGCAAGGCTAGAGGGGTGTTTGCATTTCATGGAAACTGTATCAACTTTGGCAGAGGAACAGAACTTGAGTTTCTTCTGAGAGTCTTACATCTTTAATATTTTCATTTCTGAGGAAACAGTGAACTGTTTCAGTGAGGATTTTGAAGTGTAATGTATGTGTAAAAATAACAAGCCTACCAAATACCAGCTAGATGCCAAAATAAATGATAGTTGCAACTGCATTTACTGCAAGAAATATAGAAGTGACCTTTCAAAAACAAACTGATAAGTGAAAAGACTCTGTAATAGCACTCAGAGTAGGTATTTTCAGATTTTCCTGCGCATGTGTGGCTTACTGAAGTTCCTCTAGCTCCGCATTGAGACGGCTGTTACAGTCATACTGCTGTAACAAAGTTAGCTGTCTCCGTTGCACTTGTTGGGGGTACGGTCTTGGGTACATTGGGTACAATGAACAGTGAGGATTTTAGGCAACAAGGTTTAAAACTACAGTGGTAAAATATTTTCTCATTAGATAGATCTCATTAGATTAGATGATAGGATAAAAAGTTACTTTTAAGTCTTGGAATCTGCCATAGTATCTGCTGACAGGTAAAGACAAAGCACAGTTTGCAGTCCTGGTGTTCTCAGGTAGTCCACTTCTGCTTAACAATATAACTAAATAGTAGAAATAATTGCGTCTTATATGCTGCTTTCATTTATCCCCTTTGAACATCACCTGTCTCCTAGGGACTTCCAATTTAAGACATTGTATCTGATCTTAAGTTGGGAAATACAGTTCTGAGTGAAAGAAATGTCAAGTCTCTACTGTAGTAGAAATGGTATTTCAACACAACTGGCCACAAAACTAGACTGATTTTCTGCCAGTGTATTCTTAACACCGGTGAAGTGCTATGAGTAGTCTTATCTGCTGTTCCTGTAGTTGCCCATTCTGCTGTTACATTCCATGTTAACTCCAGGGCATTTTTATCTAGATTGATATCAGTGATAAGGAAAAACTCATACAGCAGAAGCAAGGCTGGGTGGAGAGGACGTGTCAGGTCTGGGGCTTCTGCCATGTGAGTTTGAATTGAGAGGTAGATGCTTCTGTTTTTCTATGTACGCACTTTTACTATTGTGTAATGTTCTGTTCCAAACTCTTTTCTCCTTTTTCTCTCAGAGACAACAAGTTCATAAGTGCTTCCAAGACTCTGTCGAGTTTGAAGTAGGCAGTGAAGACTGATGCTATTTCTGCCCTAGACAGCTGCTTCCCTTCTGCCTTACAGTACTCAGCTGTGACTAATAGTAAGTGGAGGGGTATCATGAACAACTGGAAGCTTGCACAATAATTTTATTCAAAGTAGTGTGTGACATTGTCAATATAAACTCTAGCATATTGAATGGTATCATAATAACCTAGCAGCCTTCCAAATTGCCTTGTAGACTCTGAAAGCTCTCCTCCTCCTTAACTGAGACTTTGTGAAACCCTGGCGTATTATGTTATATAAATGGATGCTCTTAAGCTTTTCTAATGGAGATTAAAATATTTGTCAGTTTTGCTTTTTACAGTGTAACCTTACATAGGACCATATGTTGTACTTGAATGTGCTAAAGAGTCTCACTGAGATTGGAGAAAATGCCAGTCCTCTGAGGATGTGAGCACCTCCTAGTTTTTTTCTTTAATCTCATAGTTGTACTTTTTATTCATTATTTGAAGCAGCTGCTGTACTTTCTGACATTTTTCATTTTGACACATAGGATACTAACACTGACTTCTGGTCAAGGCTTTGCATTCCAGCAGTGTTGAAATCTGGCTGCCAGTACATCATGTACTTTGAGGTTGGGTCCCGTGGATAATGTACAGAAACACTGCATATGGTAACAGGGTGCTAGTTCTGCTAGCTATTTACCTTTCTGAATATTAAGTACTATGAAAATAAGTGAGAATTGTTTAGAAGAACTTGGCATTTAAGAACTACACATCCTAGTGTTTAGTAGCCTATGGGTACAGATCAGACTTATTTGTGGGAATGAGTTTGCAAGTGACGTCTACCACAGAGAAAGGAGGCAACAAATTCTTCATTAGGTGCAGATAAATCTGTCTGTGCTTTCTTGAAGCCCAACCGCCTCTGTCCCTCTTAGATCTGGGAGTGCCCCAGATCTGCAAGCAGGGCTTGTTCTATGCAGAACTGAGTTTGCTCTAGGACTAATGCCTCAGATAACAGCAGCATGTTGGTAGTTTTTAGCCTGTTAACACACTAACTGGTATTTTCAAGTGTCCGTCAAGTAGCGCACAACATTTTTTCAAGGAAAAATAGAGGGATATTGACTCTGTCAAATATTTGCAACATTTACTTGATCAGGGATTGTTTCAACTCAGTAACCTGCTAACTTTTGATAAATCTTGCTTTTTTCTGGAAGCAATTGGCCTTTTTAACAGCCAGAGTTTTTGGAATCATATGACACTTTACAGTCTTGCTTTCTATCTTAAAAAAGAATTTCTAGTTCATGGAAACATAAACCAAAGTGCACTGTAAAGGTGTTGCATAGACTGGGGTTATTGCATACTCATTAGTAACTTGACCTATTTGGCAAAGGTAAGTATCTGATCTTTGTTTTTAATGTTGAGATTTTTATTTAAAAATGCAAGAAAATTAAATTGTGGCACATGGGATTTTTTTGTTTCTGTAATGCTTTTCTCATGACTTGAGACACATTTCCTGTGTTCTTCCAAGATCTGTTATGATTACAGCATTGTCTTCATTTCTTCATGCTGTCCTTCAAAATATTGCTTAAAAAACCCCATAAAGTCACTTTACATTAAACCTTTTAGATTCATTTTCTCAAGACACATTTAAGAAAAGACGCTGTTCTTGTTTAAGGGAACTTCATGAGAAGTTCTGGTATAAATTGCCACAAGTAACTTAAAAATCAGTTTAAGGTATTTTCAAAGGGATATATACCTGTCATGCCTAAAGAATACCTGTGCCAAAACTTCTACCATATATGACACTGCTTGAAAAACACCTTTAAGTAGAACAGCAAAAAATCGCAGTGTACTGGGATTAATATACTAGCTCTTTCTATATTAAGGTTTATTGGAGGGCTTTTACAGATAAAGCTCTTCTTTTGTCTTGATGTGTGATCTCTTTAATGAAACTAATGACTCTGAATTTTATTCTATAGATGCTGATGTTATCTGAGCAATGCATTTTAATTTCACATAATATAATTGCCTTTAAATTATGTTTTGTCACTGGCAAAGGTTCCACTTCATATTCTCCACTGCAACTTTCTCTACTGAATAGAAATGAAAGTGTGTATGTGATCTACCAAACAGATTTAGAATGCTAATTCTAATCCCCTTTCCTTCTGAGTGCTGATTGAATTTAGTCTTAGTGAATTATACTGCTGTTAGATATCGGTTCAGTTACTTTAAATCCTGGTGGGTGGTTAGAATGTGCCCGTATAGAATAGACATTGTTAGTGTCCTGCATCTGGGAAAATGTAGCCAAACGTTTCAAGTGGTGGTGGTTGACCTAGCACAGCTCTGTTATACATAAATAAACAAGGAAAACTTCAATTATGTGGATCTCTTTAAATAGCTGAATGAAATTTGTAGATGAATGAAATGCTGTGTTTACTCTTACCAAGGCCATGAAGTAGACAAGTTGATTCCTGTTAACTTTGTATTTTCTGGTGCAGAAAAAGTAGTAAAGATGTCAAAATTATTAGCAAATTGTATATTAAAAACAGGTGTTGGGTCATTTACTTTCAAAAATAGAGACATTGAAAGATTTCAAAAAGCCTCAGTCACACTTTCAAAATTTAAAGTTTACAGTGACAGAACTTTAGATGTTCAGTGCTCCAGTTGGATTAAATTGTCCATGTACCTTTGACCTTGATGCTGGAAGTCCTTGAAAATAATTTCCAAGCTGGTTGCAAAACGAGATTTACTTCAATATAGGCATCTAAATTCAGAAAAGTGATTCTGGGAGCCAGTGCTGTTACCCAATCTTCAGTTAACCTTGGGAACCAGGATTTGTTATTCTGGAGATTGTAAAGATGGGGGCAGGGAAGGTTTAAAAAGGATATTTTATGGCTTTTGTACATACATGGCATTGAGATAGCATTGTAGCTTTGACAAGTCTCAGCATATTCATGCCTATTCATACCAAAACCCAAACAGGATTCATAAATCCTTTCTCTGCCTGGAAGCCGATTCTGGCACCTCTCTTTGGAAGGCGTGTTTAACATGACTTCCTGCTTGGCTTTCGGACCAGCCTGTTGTCTTCTATGTGGAAAGTGCAGAAAGGTGCCTTTACAAGATGGCCTGGTGCTAAGAATTTACCTCGTGCATGTGAGTTGAGGTTTTTCTCCCTCTGATGTGAGCAGGCTCCTAACTATGTTTCCCACTTCTTTTGCACATAACTAGAAGTCTTTTAACTAGTTTGGTTTCTTGTTGAAAACTCTTTACTGAACTGAAGAATGTTTTACAGGAAGAAAATGTGATATTGGTACAGGAGTGGAAGCTTGAGGTGAGGTTCCCACTCTGCTTGTTTATGCCAAACGATGAGGTATCACAGACATTTTTATCATAGCTATAGTAGCAAAGAACAAGCCCTTAAAAGCATGTAATAGCTATTTCATATATGAAGACAAGATTGTTAACTTAAATTTGTACTACACTCTTTGCACAGGTGACATTAACAAAGCATTGTAAGTTTCGAAGGGCTTGGGGCGGGTTGGGTTTTGTTTAAAAGAACAGATTATTAGACCAGTAACAGGTCAAGTTACTAATGAGTGTGCAATAACACTCATTAGTAACTTGAGAAGTCTGTACCACAGTATTTGAGGATTTTAGTGGTAGAATTCTCCTTCTCCCTAAATAGATAAAATTTGCTGATTTTTAATATGCTGATATATTGTGCTCACTAACAAGCATTCACTACATACTGCAACATCAGGACAATTATCACCTTCACTGTTAAAAGATCTGTGTGAAAGCCTTTCAATATCAGGAAACATCCTGGTTTTTCCATTCAAAAAACTGAGACAAGTCACCATATATTATGTGCATGCCATTGGTTACATTGTGTTGGTAGTTTCATTTAGTCTTGTGAAATCAAAAATAGATACAAGAATGCTATTCTTGCTTAAGTGATGCAATTCATAATACCCTTCTAAGATGGATTAGGTAACCTTATTTAACTCTATCCTTTAGTGGTCTTTAATAACCTTAACATATCTGTCTTTCCCATCTGTTTTAATTTAAGGCTGATTATGCTAACATGCTTTGAAACTGCAAACCACCTGACCATTCAATATTGTTTTAAGCAGATATAGCTTACAGTATTTTCAGAATATAAACACAAAGCTTGATATTGTGAAGCAATTACTTTTATTAGGCTTGTCCTTGCTTAGTCTACATGTAAGCTAGGAAAGCTATAAACCTTTTTTGAGAAGCTTTTCTTGGTTTGGAATTTCCCCTCCCCCAGTCAATCTCTGTTAACCTGCTACTGTTCCTGTTACTGTCAGTTTTCTGCATGTGTCTCCTGGGAAGTAAATGAGCCCAGCTGAAGGTTAAGGTGTGAGTAGTGAGCTCAGCAGCCATCCTGTCAGATGGGCAAGGAGGTAAAGGATTGATGCTTCCTAACAAGTAACAGGTTTGATTGTGCTTATTCACTGTGCATGAATGCAACACATATGTTGTAAATGCCTTATGGGGTGGTAAAGGCTGCTGTGCAGGACAGAGAAGAAAGGGCAACACTGGAAGAGTACAGGCATATGCTGTATTGTAACCCTGCACACTGCCTGGCAAGCAGGCTGCAACCTTTTTTGCTGGAGTGTTCTCACTTCAAGGTATTCATATTTTCATTGTAATTGAATATTTCCTTCAAAATAGAATATTTTTGGGGATTACTAGACTATTGATGCATTAGGTTAGAGGATATATTTCAAGAAAGCATTTTTGTAAAGTAAACTATCACTTTTTTAAGTGATTAAATTGCATGTATTGGTAATTGATCTCCATTGAATATTTTATATCTTGAAATTTAAAATAAGCTGGAAAAGATGGCTAATTCCAGAAGCCTTTTTCTGCTTCTATAACTTGGCTTTGTGTTTTGCTGTGAAACAAGTGGCGCTTAAATATGTCGTCAGAATTGAAAAGAAATTGCTGCTGGGGTGACAAAGCGTATCTTATTGATGATCTACATGAGCATATTTAGGGAACAGTGAAAGGAGACTGAAACTGCAGACTAATAACTGAGTCAGACCATGGCTATGCAGTGGATTACAGTAGTGGAAATGGAGGTTTGGTGGAAGTGGACTGCTTGAAATATACTCAGTGGTAGCACAAGGGCTAGCATAGTAATGTTATTAAGAGTTATAATAAAAAAAGCAAGTATTAGCATGTTGAATATTTTTGTTGATCTCAGGGCAATTTAAAAGACAACTTAATAAGCTGAAGCTAAAGATCTAGGTAAATTTAATTGACCAGAAACTATACAGGGTGTTTTTTTGTCTCAGTGAATGTCATCTTTTGTCTTCTGTCTATAGCCTCCATCTATCAGCTCAGATAGGTGTAGTGTATTTGAATAAAATACACTGTATTTACAATAAATCTATCAGCACAAATAGGTGTAGTGTATTTGAATAAATACAATACTTCTAAACTGAGGCTGGCATTTCTTGTTCTGATAGTTCTATTGTGGCAATACTGGAAAGAAGCAGCAATTGTATTTAAATAAGTGTTTACAAATTAAATATGACATATGATTATTTATGTCAAGTCTGTTCCTGTGTGCCACATGTGGGTAGCATGTATAAGTGTAATACAGAATCTGAGGGTGTGTTCTGAAATTATAGAGACAAATCAGAGTTTTGGTCTTTGTTAACATGCTAGGATTGCATCTTCAAAGCTCACATAAGTTTATATCCTGATATGATATGCAGGAACAAATATGCAGTTATGGTAACTGCTTGTGTCCGTAATTTTCTCAACTTGAACTAGTTCATATACTTACCAAAGCACTGGCATGTCTGAAGTTCAGTGGACGCAGGTTATATGTTGTGTTATTGGTCAAACACCTTATATGTGAAAAATTCACCAATCATTATGATAGATTTTCAGTTCCAGATGCCATACTTTCCTTTAAAGACTTCCAAATTAACTAAAGGATACTCTCTAATGTTGCTGCACAGTCTAGAGATATTGTGTTCTCAGATAACTGCTAGACACAGGCAATTTTATTTATTTCCCTGTCAATACTCTGATCACACATTTTTGTTACCCTGCTTTGCTTTAGCTGCCTATCCATTTACTCATGTTTAAATGCTTTGTGCTTTGCACATATTTTGATTTGTGGATTCTCTACAGAGGGGAAAAATCAAAGCAAAAAACCCTTGTCATTATAGTAATTAAACAGCATGAAGAGTTAGATATAGACAGGACTTCAAATGGCTTATATCTAAGGATTAGATTATCTAGATAGTAAAATCTGGATGTTCAATTCCTTTCCTTCAGACATCTTTAAGTGGAAAGAAGGGGGGGGGAAAGTGTTTTTCCAGCTGTTCTGTGGCAGTTTGGAGTATTTCTGTTTCATGTATATGAATATAACCATGTATATGAGTATGCATATATATTCAGATAACAGGAGAACTGGCAAATACTCAGGGCGCTTTTTTGTGCCAAATTAAAAAAAGTCATCAATGATTTACACTTCATAAAAGCAGTGCTTGGAGGAAAATTTCTTGGGGTTAAGTAACTTTGAACTGTATATTTATATGAAATAAAAACATTTACCTTAAATAATTTTTTTATGGTTTTTAGTGTTCAATTTTTTCTAAGGATCCAGTACCTTGGCACTGCGAAATGGAAAACCTGATCTTAAATAAACATTAAGAAAAGGTGTGCATAAGCCTGAAAACTGATTTCCTGAGGTGAATGGGGTAAGGGTGAAGAGGAGTTCTTTAAAAGAAAAAATGGGAGAAAATAAACAAAAGTACCAGTACCACTTACAAAAGTTAATGCACTTAATTTTTATAATTGTAATTATCTTCAAATGCTTTTTTCTTTGCGAGGGAAGTTAGTTCCAGAAAAGTTTCAAAGGCTAATTGACTAGAGGTGACCTTAGGCACTAAGTTTTACTAGTTTTATGAAGGAGATTCCATAGTAAGTGATTATTTCACAGTCATCTTATGAGTGTGTCTTTCTAAATACAGCTTCTTCAGCTCATAGGTTGTTTCAGTGTGATAACTGGGCACCAAAAAGGACTCCTTTTCCTATAGATCTACAAGAAGAGAGAGAACCACAATACTGCAGTCATAGATTGTGAGGCAGGAAGAATGGGAATATATTTATTAAAGCCTTATTAAGACACTCCATTAGAAAAGAAAGTCAAGGCAGCTGTTCCTATTTCATCCCTAAATACTAATACTAATAATGTTTCATTATAGTTCTAGTCAATATCAATGAAAATTTAAGGTCCCTCTGTTAATGGCACATAAAAAATCCTTTATGGAGGATTTTCAGGTGTTTCCATTAAAAAATAAGGTAGTTAGACAAGATGGATCTGTAAAATATGTGATGCCGTGGATCTGTTATCCACACTGCACTTAGGGTGGAAATACTTCACAGGATCATGGTAGAACTAGCCCGGACTGAGTGATCCACGATGGTATATCTATCACAAAAAAACACCTAGTTTGTGTTCTTGAGGGATATTTGTCAATATAGTTAACAAAAGATAAAATTCTGACTTTAAAGCACATCACATGCTTGTTGATCAGAGTTCTGTAAAGTTAGGCTTTTTAGATTTCCATATGTTTTTTTGCTTGTGTAGGCCTTCAAATTTATTATTACTCATATCTTGATATGTACACATCTAAGCTGATGTATCAGAGGTTAAAACCAGTTTATAATGTCAATTACTTAAAGTTAACAAACTAGAATACCACATAAAAGAAATACCAGAAAGTCTCTGCATAATCAAATTAAAAACAGCTAATTATGAACTATAAGATAGTTATTTTGTTTTCTTAATATTTACTGGATTTTAGCTGTTTGAGTAGGCAGCTATTGGACAGACCATTGCTATTAAATGCCTTCCTTGAAAATATATGGTCTTTAAGTAGTTTAACTATTACTGGTAAGGAGGGAAGGGTCAATCTTTATATAGAGCAGTGGAGGATAAATTGACATAATCATCAATGCCTCAGGGCTATGACAGAAATATGTTTCCTCAGATAAAGTAAAGCCAGACTTTTATAATATTTACATTTTCATTTGTTTTGCTTGCTAGACTGAAAAACAGGCAGTGGTTTTTTTATAGACATATAGGCATTTTGTGTGTACTTACTTGGATATTGAACACATGTTCTCTTTCTGTAGAAATGTGTTTTCCTGCAAGCCTGATGGCTATGGCATACAAGATATGCCAAGCTGGTTTTATATAGAGGTAGTGCTTGCAACTGTGCTATAAAGGCTTGAAAACTGGGCCCTCAGTGTTTCTCAGCAACAGACATGGGGAAGAAGAGGTTTGAAGCCCTTGCCAGAAAGTCTGTGAAACACACCAAATACTTCATAAAGCTATTGGAATAATATTTATATAGACTTAAGGCTCTAGTGCTTCAGGGAGTCCTTTCATAAAATCCTGTTTGCATCTGGCGGTAGTGACTCTGTAGTGCTGTAGGTATCAATAGAGTATTTAAATATCAAGGAATTAATCTTCAATATTAGTTTATAGAATAACTATTAGTGATAATGTAGAAATGTTAATATCACTATCCACTGTACAGATGAAATCTTAGAGGCATCATTACAATTTAGATGTAATAATGTGAAATCTAGAAAAGCAAAACTGCTTTTAGTAATTCATGCAATTAATGTGTTCTACTTGAGGTAAAACTATGAGGAACCTTGCCAGCACGGGTCAGAAAATTATCTGTGTCTAGGGATTTTAAAAATATTTCTCAATTGTTGGATCACTTAGCTCAGTTGGAGTAATTAGGTAAAAGTGTATTTGGGAGGACCGGTGAATGAATGGTGTTCTTGATGAATGGTGTAGCAGTGCTTTCAATTTTCCCATGTGAAAATTAATGAGTTTATTTTGAGCTGTACGTGATATGGGGAATGGCTCAAGTGTGAAATGAGGTGCTGCCATAACCTGGTGAAAAAGAAGACTGCTGCTTATACTAGATTTCAATGACTGAGGGGTAAGGGGTGGTGGGGAACAGGGTGTGTAGTCCCTTTGTATACACTTCACTGCTCTGCAACAAGAAAATGCTTGCCAATCTCCACTAAAATGAGGAAATGTCATTTGAGTTAGCTTGCTTTATTAGCTCACGCTCTTGAAACAACTGAAACGTGTTTCACTGAAGTAGTCACAGTCCTTGCAGTATTGCTGAGAAAAGGTAGAATAGACTGAATCTATACCATATAATAATAATACTTTTTATAGTTAATTTGCCATACAATGAATATAATCACATCTTCTCAAATTATTGGAAAATGCCTTTCTGAAGTATTCTAATAACCAAATTTTTTATTGTTTATTTTATATTTCCCCAGAAGATATTGTTTAGTTTTCATTTCTCCAGGAGACATTTTTTTCCTAATGGGTTGTTCAAAAATATAAAAATTACCTGTGTCTGAGGGCTACTACCTCGCAGTTGCTGTGAAGTACAGGCTGACAAAATTAAGTAGCAATGTCCTGTCTTCTCAGCCATATTGTTAAATATAACAACATCAGAATGATGCAGCGTGGTATTCATAAAGGTGGAGATCATACATACACATTTTATGTAGAGTGCCATAGCCACATGCAGGCTGTGCACAGGCACTAGAATTTTATGTTCTTGACCCTTCATAATGTCAGCATGGCTTTTGGTATTGAGTGTCTTTTCCACTTGTAGATCTTGTTTGATGCATTCAGGATGATGATTGCATGTCTTCAGTGAAGAATTTGACTGAAATGCTAGATCAGAAAATAAAGGAAGTAGAATATCCACTGTGGATATACAGTACTAGAATTTGCTACTTTTGGTTAGAAAATATAGTTAAAAACAAATTAATATGGGTGTAAGGCTCAGTTTTTCTGATGGAAGAAGAAATGCATGTTAGCCAGTTACCCCAAACTACCTACTTGAGGATCCTATGAGATCACATTAGATGACACATTTGATTAGAATAATGCTGTAGAAAAACAAAGAGGTCAGTTCTACCTCCACCACAGAATTTTGGACCTAAAACCATTTAGAATTAAAATTTTACAGTGGCCTTTGTTACTTAGAAATGAACACACTAGTTTTTGCTGTAATGTCATTACATTTAGTACGCTGTGCTTGGTCTTAATTCACAGCATATAAAGGAGAATTTGGGCCCTTAGAACTAAAATTAGAAAACACCTTGAGCTGGTACCTGGAACTATTAGTTAAGTGTTTCCTAGGGTGATAGGAGGGAATCTTGACACATGAACTAAGGTATGCGCCAAAAAACTGGTTTAAAGTTGTGAGAACTAAACAGGGAGGAACCTCTGTTGAAGGCCTAATAGAAATGGTTTTACCTGTAATAAATAACTTTTGCATCCTGCAAATAAGCTGATGTAAATACACCCTTAATGTCCTGTAAAACTGATTAGATTTATAGTTAGCTGTTGCTCTGAGATTTTTTTGAACACCTGAAAATGTTACACTAGTCTTTTTAAATTAGTTGTAACTAAATTAATTTTCTTTCATATTTTCCCTTAAAAGATTCAACAGAAATAATATTTTGCAGTTTCCTGTTAAATGAGAAAGATCCTATTGGAAAGCTGAGGCTGAAAAAAGAATTTGCTGCTTTCAATACTTTGTGAATTGCTGGACTCAGATTACTTTGAGTAGCTATGTAATATGTTGCAAAGGTGGAGCGCTAATGAATACCCAGATCCCAGAATAGAAGATACTGTGTGCTGACGTAAACTGATATTCTTGAGCTTCTATTAAACTATTCCCCTGAACAGACCTGAGCAGAAACAGACCTGAACAGAAATTGTGGGAACTGGCTTGCATTCAGGATTCTGTTTTGGTCTATTCATTTTCTGAAAAAGGGTGGATTGGGAGAAACTCTTTTATACGTAGTGTAATGGTTTACTCAGAAGGTATGAAAACATGAATAAAGATGTTTTGAATTACGATGATTGAATGAAAATACACATGCTCTTGAGACTGATGGTCACAAGCTTCTTCTAGCCTTATGTCTAGCATCCAGATGCACTCAGAGAATTGACTTAGCTGCACACATGCTAACACAGCACTAGAAGCACTTAAATAGAATTTATGCTGATTTGAGTCCAATGAGTCTTATTGACACCATTACACTGTGTCCAGTCCCCAAACATCTGACCTCTGAGAACCAGTTCATTGTGCTTTGGGTATTTCTAAAGATATTTTTCTGCTTTGCCCTTTTTTAATGCAGCATTCTTAGGACAAGACATGAAATTATTTCAATCCAATGAGTAATTCAGCTACCGTAAGGCCAGTGACATCCTAGCCTGTATCAGTAATAGTGTGGCCAGCAGAATTGCAAAAGAGATCTTTAATGATACCGTATTCCAATTGTAATGACTTTTTTTTCATGTGTAACTACCTGTAGAAATACAGTTGTTATTGGAGCCTGCAGAATTTTTCAGAATGGTGTCCCACAGGTGAAGAGTTGAGAGCAGTAATATCTCTTTAAGCATGGTCTCTGTGCAGTGGGCTTGATAGAAACACTGAATCAGTTATATATCAAGTCACAGAAACTAATTCAAACACTGCATAGCTTTGGCCTAACTACTAGGCTATTCATGGAGCTGGATGAGCAACTTCTCATGGAAATAACTAGATTTCAGGATTCAGGTTATAATGTTAGATTATATGTAATAGCTCTGCAGTTTGTAAAGATCTTCAGATAACTGGTGTCTGATCCTGGACTGCTGAAGTTGTACATAGAAAGCTTAGTTATACACAGTACTTTCAGCATTTAGTACAGGCATCCAGACAGGTGAGCCAGGAGTTCTATATGTCACTCCGTGATGAAAGTAAGTCAGAAGCACTGCAGAAACAGTCATATCAATATCAGTTCAGTTCAAGTATCATATTCCTGAGCTGTAAAAAAGATGGGCATATTTTTTAGTCAGCCTGCATAATCTGAAATAGTGTCACAAATGCAGATGTGGAGTTGCTTTAGACAGAGATCTGCCTGAAAAGGAGGAAGGGCTGAAAGATTTGATTCAAGCTTAGTAGTGCTTTGAAATGTAGCCTATGCAGAGCATTGTATGTGCTATCTGAGCAGCTAAACTTGCTCTCTAATGCATGGACTGACATAAACTGGTGATGCCAACGTTATACAAGAATAGTGCAAATTGGACTGGGTGAGAAAGTTCTTCATGTGTGACACTGATCCTGTTAAGGACTCTCTGCACCTGCTGCTCTAGCCACTATCCAAGTCTGCAGAACCTAGCCCCCTTCCTGAAATTTAAGTGTCTACACACCTGAGAAAATCCTGTCTGCCTGATGTGCTTCTTAAAAGGAGAGAACTTGCAGAGGTCTGTAGGTAGCCTGCCCAACTGTGGTACTTGTCTTTGCTATTATTTGAAAAAACTTGGCAGCCTTCAAAACTAATCACTCTGCTTAAGTCTGACATTTATGTCTTCAATAGAACACAGGGAATCTGCAGAAAATGCTTAGTATGCCCATCTGTTCCAGAAGCATGGCAGACTTCAAGACAGTTTTAGCTTAATATGCTGCTTAGGATGTGTATTTGAGGGTTAAAGATATTGAGTATCCCTTTCTCAGATAGGAGTATCTCTTAGAAGTCAGGTGAATAACTTTGGAGATACTATTTTCTTCCTACTTAGAGTGGGAAATAATTTGAGGTTTTACTTGCTGATGACTACTAGAGGTAGTCATTGTAGCTGACTAATAGTCTTTAAATTTGGAGTATGACCAACTTCCAAATACTTTAGGGACTGAGCCATTTTTTAATGAAAAGAAAGCTTTAGAAATTGTTTCAAAGCCTACTTGTATGGATTGATTAAAATTATTTAAACCAACAGGTAAAATTATGTATGTGTAAAAACAAAGAGTATAATGCTCAGTCTGCTCTCTCCGGCAGACCTTTGCTTACATATAATGGATTTGTTTTGATAAGTCAGATTTCTCTGCAATTTCTATACCCAAAGACAGTTTCTTTGGGTAGAGAAATTGAGGCATTGCATTTTGCTCTCGCTCTATCAACATCACTATTTAGAAATTTTGCTCTATCTGTAAAGGTGCTTGTGTCAGGAACTTTTTATTAGCATTAGGCTATCACTGTAGGAAAGCTGTATTTACCATGAGATTTAATGGTGCGAGTCGCATGCTCGAATGTTGACTATTTTGTCATTTCATATGTAATACACCTGGGAAATCTGTTCAGCAGCTTTTTCTTAGCTTAATTCCAGCAGTACTAATTAGCTGCATATTGCAGCAGCAACCTGTTTCTAGGTTTTTGAATATCACTGTACTGATTTAAGTGCAGTATCACACCTCAGTACCAAAATACAGCACGCCCTAATTTCTTCTATAATTAAGTCTTACCTAAGCTTTAACATTTAAAACAGAAGTGGTATCTTGAAGGTTGTTTACCTTCAGAGCACAAAGGAATAGAACATATGTTGGCATAAGTTACAAAACTGTAAATCATTACAGAATTTCAACATCAGGTATGTCACCAAGAAAGCTGTGATTTATAAGTCAGTCTACACAAAAATACTCTTTCTATTTTTCTAGTTTTTCTACCTTTCTATTTCAAAGACATCTGTACCTTCCTGATAACATGCAAAAGATGAATCTAGTGGAAGTTAATTCTGAATTCTTCAGCACTAATTAGGGAGAGTAGGCTTTAAAGAAAGAAATCAGCGGTGTCGTGAGATTTATTTCCCTTGGGTGTGCTCTCCTGAATGGTTACTTGATTGTGAGAATGATCCTGAAAATTCCCTACTTGAAAAATATCTCTATTAAAGATAGAGTGAGCTTCAATGCTATTAGTAACTTATTTCAGGATCACGATCGTGTCAGCTGCTGACATTGGTGGTAATGAAAATACACCAGAATCTGCGGAAAAAGAGACAGTGGCAGCTGCCTTCAGGCTTTTCCCCTCTCAGTAAATTTTCACACTGTGATTTCAATATAAGGTAAATTCCTAGTGAAAAGTGGGAAACTTGTCCAAATTTTAATGCAAGGTTGAAAGTCTGTTCCCCAGTTCAAATGTTTCCTAATTAGTTGAAATGTTCCCCATTTTTCTAGTGTTAACTAATCCCAGAGCACAAAGTCTGGGGAAGTTAAGAACAGGGAATCGTTGAGAAAGAGAGGGAAGGGGCTTTATTTTTTTGTATAACTTGCACTCTTTCAACAAACTTATGATTTCTTTTGTATCTTACATAGCAGTGAGAAAACTGGGATCTATAAATATTTGTAAAATAAAATGTCTCATCAATAGTACATTATTTCAGGTATTAACTAACTGGTAATTATAACTAAGCCGGTGTCCTTCTCTTGACTCTTCAGATTTATCACCAGCCTCAATCTCACATTTTCTGTTGTTTTTTTTTAATATTTTCATCTTTGCTATCTGTCTTCTGTGACCTTGATTACCCTTGGATGATCTGAATGTTCATGACCACTTCTTGCTTAACAGGGAGCGTGTCCTTTATGTGTGTCAGGTTTTTTTGACCTCATCTTAGTAACGTCTGAAAGATTTTTCTGCTGTATTTTTGCACAACTCTAATAAAGCAGCTTCAACTGGTTCTGCTATTGCTAACTCATCTGTAGCTTTTTGTGCCTTCATCAGTGTACCTTTAGGAGAAAAGCCTGTCCTGCCTCTAATGTGACTTGCCTTTCCTGAAATGAAGCTTCTTTGCTTATTATCTGGTTGTCATAAGCTTGAGTGAGACCTGCTTCCACTTGAAAAAAGTATTTTAAGTATTCCCAGTTCAAAACAAAGGGCTAAATTCACATTGTTCTCAAAAAGGACAATATTATATTTTAATTATTTAATACTTTTTATGAGAGAAAATAAAGCTCTTCTTTCCCAGAAGAGCAATGAGCTGGGACTCACAAAATAGAGTAACAAGAAGCTCTAAAGAATGATAAACTAGAAGCCCTAAAAGCTCCCAATTGACCAGGTTCTCAGCTATGTGTGGTTAGGAGCTTAAAGGTTCATCTGGAGCCTCTTCTTCCAGAGAAGCAGAATGCAATCTCTCATGTTGGCTGTAGTGACTGGAAATCTGCAATCCATGGCTGCTGGTAAGGACAGAGGCAGATTTCTTTGATCTGAGAAAGTTCATCAAAATCCAAATATCATTGCCAATCTTTGAAGCTTTTTTTTTTTTAGCTTTTTTTTTTTCTTTTCTTTTTTTTTTTAAGTAAGAAACTATGTTGGAAAACTTTGAGCCTCTCCAGTTTCATAAAACCTGTTTATAATCAGTTATTTGAAGGGATTCTTGGGTGCCAGTGAGTTGTATTTAAGTACTGATGTTTGTATTTCTGGGAGTTTACATGTTTCTTTATGTAGTAATTACTCTGGAAAGCTTAGTCCTGAGCTGGATAACTGTTGCTCAACTGCTAGTTACTCATCTTTGTAAATTATTCACCTCTAGAATAACGGTGGACTTACTTTAAGTATTTTTCCTGTGATCTCTTTATTGTTCATCTCCTACAATGACTATTAACTTTTTATAATTTGTCCAGAATCAGCTTATGACTTTCTGATGTAATTTTGACTACTTATTCAAATGAGTTTCATTTCAGCACAGCTGGATGCATCTGAAATTAGAACTCAGTTATATCTTGAAAAAAAGACTTAATATTTCCCCTGTGTTGCTCTAGGGACTGAAATCTGTTTATTTTAAGGTCTTGATGGCTTTATAGGTGAAATGAAGTCTCACTATAAGAAGGTATTTCTGCCTGCATTGTCCCATGTCTTCATCTATTATCCTTGAATAGAAATGTAATATATGGTTACATTCTAGATTATGAAAGCTACCTAACAACTCAGAGTTCATAGCATCTAAAAGGCAGGTTTGACAGTCAAAACAGTTTAAACCAAATCATTATTAGAGCAGCTAATCCACTTGATTTTGTTGTTGTTGTTTTGGGGTTTTTTTGTAGTCTTGTGGGGGTTTTTGGTTGGTTGCTTTCGTTGTTTTGTTTTTTAGTCTCCTCCACCACAACCACCATCACCAAGTGATCATTGTATTTATTGGTGTAGATAAGCTTCTGAGACAGTTAACTGAAGCTCTTGCTTGATGGAGAAGTTCAGTGCTTTTTGTAGAGTCTTTGAAAAGGCTTTTATTAAACCATGGATTGGTTTTCTTTTTTTCAGTATTGAAAATTAAATATTCACAATTAGAAAAAAAATTGACACAGATTTCTAGATCTCTGTAAATGTAGAATTGTAATCCAGAGTATAAATAGTAGAAGCTTTCAATAGCTGTGGGTTTAGGGCACCATTACATTAACCTAAATTATGAAGCTGAAAGGACAATTTTCCAGCTTCAGTTAAATTGTTTGTTTCCTTCATATGCACTAAACTTGGCAGCTATTCTTATAATCAGTGGGTCAAAGTATGTTGACCCAGCTGTGTACTGTTACAGCTTGTGTGGAAATTGGAAGGAAGAAAATAATCCTATCAAATAGCTTTTGGAAACAGTTCATTTCCAGCAAGATGACTAAATTGCAGATGCATGATTCTTTGCAAGGTAGATCACAGTTCTCAGTATGGGCAGAAGGAACAGCCCTTAAAAAAGGGAAACTGCTGCTGAGGGGCAGAGATGTCCTCTATTACTACCACTGCCAATTGCCTGAATTTTCCTTCTGATCAATTAGCTGTTTGTGAAGCATATGGTAAGTTGTTTTATTTTCATTATACTTGAGGAAAACTTTGGCTTAAGGAATGAACAAAAAGATTTGCTCACTTAGGAGTAGTGATTTATTTTCATTAACCTAGAGTAGGCTAGTTATTTTAGTTCCTAAAAAAAGCATGTCGAATAAGCAGTTACAC
The DNA here is from genome assembly GCF_015227805.2 of Hirundo rustica. NCBI lineage: Eukaryota > Metazoa > Chordata > Aves > Passeriformes > Hirundinidae > Hirundo > Hirundo rustica. The sequence continues at coordinate 31,641,972 of NC_053454.1, forward strand.
CAGTCTAGGCCTGTTCACTGAGTACTGCTGTGTGGATTTGGTACAAAGAGCTTTTGGGGGCCTGGGAGCAAGAAAGGATCACCAAGGTTAGTAGGAAAAACTGCCAGATAGGCAAGAAATTTCATACAGAACACTGATTGATCAGACTGGCAGCTTGATGCATTTGCCCTTCCTGTGTTTGAACAAATGAAGACAGATCCATAAAACAGCTCTGTGACATGATAGTAGGGTTACTTCATATTCTAATTCAATAGTGAGAAAGCCTTTCTCTAGTTATCTGTAAGTAACTTTACAGTGTTGTGTTAATTTTTATTCTCATGCAGCAAAGCCTGAAAGTTGTAGATCTGACTTAAAAGCCCAAGAAAGTGTATCCTGAGGAATCTTAATCATAGTAACTTTGTTATAGGAGTGAAAGTAATCTATCAAGACTTCCTTGCTTTGTATTTTCTACAGCTTTAAGAAAAACAATGGATCACAGAGATATTTAACATCAAAACAGAACTCCAGAATCTATATTTTCTCTACCCAGCAGCACAGTAAACACTGTGCCATCTTTCCTCTGCCTTTCCCATTTCTGGATGGGATAAGCACCCAAATCACTATTGTGTAGGTTGGTCTGGTACAGAGTGAGGTGTAGGAAAACACCATCCAATCTTTAGTAGTGGGAGGGGTTTTTAACAAAACGCGGTTTGTTTGGGTGGGGCTTTTTTGTTTTATATTGTTCTGTTTTGGTGGGGTCTTTTTTAGTCCAGAATGTAAATGTAGAATATAATTACAGAATGGCTGACATTGAAAGGGATATCTGGATCTTCTGATCCAAACTTTTCTGCTGTCTGAGCACATACAGCTAGTGCAAGTTGCCCAGGACTCTGTTAGGATGGGTTTCAAATATCTCCATGACTAAAGTCTCCAAGATCATCCTAGGCGGCCTGTGCCAGGAAGTGAGAGTGACATTGAAGTGTGGAGTTCTTGTCTTATGTTTAAACTGAATTTCCCGTGTTTCAGTTCGTGCCCTTTGTCTCTTGTCCTATTCCTTGACACTTCTGAGAAGAGCCTGGCTCAGTGTTTTCTTTTACTCCATTGGGGACATATACACATAAGATCCCAAACATGAAACCTATCTCCAGGCTGAGCAGTCCCATCTCACTCTCGCAAGAAAGATGCTTCAGTTCCTTAATCATTTTCCTGGTCCTTTACAGGACTTCTTCTAGTAAATGCAGAGCTTCTATGTAAATGAGAAGCCCACAACTGGACCAGGACTTCTAATGTGGCCTGACCAGTGCTGAGGGGGCTTCACCTCCCTGAGCTTATTGACAGTGCTCTTTCTGCTGCAGGTTACAGTTGACCTGCTTTGCAAAGATGACTCCCTGTTTTGTGTTCAGCATTTTCTCCCCAAGGATCACAAGGAGGTTCTCTGCAGAGCTGCTTTCCAGCTGGTCAGTTCCCAGTGTGTACTAGTGTGAGAAGATAGTCCTCCTCAAGTACAGGACCTTACATTTCGCTTTGAAATCTAAGAGCTGCTTCTTGGCCCATTTCTGTAGTCTGTTGAGGTCCCTCTGAATGGCAGTGCAGCCAGTTAGCAATAGTGGCCATTTCCCAGATTTGCATTGCAGGCAAAGAAGCTGAGGGTGCCCTGTTTGCGTTGTCCAGACTGTCAGTGAGGACTGACCACAGGGTGCACCGCTGGTGACCTGCTGTGAGCATGCTACTGATCATGATTCATTGAGCCTGGCGGTTCAGCAACTTTCCTAGTCTATTTCATTGCCCACTTGCCTAGTCTGCATTACATTAGTGTGAGGATTTTAGGAGACTGAAAGAATTACAAGAGAGTAACTGCTGTTCTCCTCTCATTCACCAAACCAGGCATTTCATCGTAGGTCACTATCAGTTTGCTAAGCATGATTTTCCCTTCATAAATCAATGATGAATATTTGCAATCACATTATCCTTAATATGTTTGGAAAATAAAGAAGCTAAGGTACTTTGAAAAAAGTTTGAAGACAGGAACCCTTTAAGGAATCTGATCCCTGTGATCGTTTTTAAAAGATGTTGTCAAACTTATTGAAGTCTAAACTATTTTAACCTGGGTTATGTGCATAATGTGAAGTGATCCTGATATATTTAGGCTGCAGAAAATCCAGGGCAGAAAAAACATTGATGTTACTCTTGACATTGAACTGATGCTTGTTGGATTTTATAGATACATGAGGAGGAATCTACCTTTACTCTAGAATGATGCAAAATATTTCAATTCCTGTCACAGCCAGAGTTCTGTTCCTGGTGGACACATTGAGCTCATGAAGGAACTTTACTTTGGTTTCTAGCAGTCATAATTCAAGTCTCTTATGTTTTCCCCTTCTGTAAACTGGAGAGGGTTTTAGGTTGTATTGAATACAGTAATGAAACCAGCCAGTTATGTTTGCTACATACTTTGAAATATGATTTTGCTCTGGTTGACTCAGGCTTATCACAGACATACTAATCCTGTAAAAGGATTATTTGCAATTATTTCCACTTTTGCTGTAAAAAGTAGAGGATGGCAGAAACTAGTTATCTTTTTTCTTTCAGTGTGATATCTTACAGTGCAATTTGTAATGATGTAGGTATTCTTGTAATGACACACATTGTGTTAGCTGTGTTATTCTTTAAAGGAAGGTAGGAAGCAAAGTTAAGTAAGCTTTTGTTTAATCAGATAGTTTTTTGCTTAGCAGTAGGAGAAGGAAAGTAAATAAGAAATGGCTGGAAAATTACATTAGGACTGAAAATCAACATTGTAAACCAGTAATTTAGAAAACATATTTACCTTAAAACACATAAAAATCAACAATCTATGAGCTCTGCAAACAGTGGGAATTTCTTTATGTGACCTGTTGATTTTGCCGTCCACTTACCTGCTAGCCTACCTTGAAGACACAGTGAAGTTTTGTTGTGGGGAAGCTTGTCAAATATTCATACTATGGGTATTTTACAGCCTTTTGGTCGCCCAAATATACTTTCTCTTTCCAGAACCTGAAATCCCTGTCTGTATCTGTGAATGGGACCAGATGACCTCCAGCAGTACCTTCCAGAATTTTACTTGGGGTTTTTTGGTAGTTCTTTCCTTGCTGCATTGAGGGATGCAAAAAATGCTGGTGAAAAAATCCACCAACACTCCTCTTGCATGGAAAACTGGGCATGTAAAAAAACAGGCAGCCTGAACAATACTTTCAGCTGGTTATTATTGAGTAGTTTGGGTAGGCAGTGAGAGTAACAAAGATGTTAAAGTAGATGATGTAGTAAATATTGGATTAGACAGGCAGATAAGGACTGATGTCCAATGTGCAAAATATTCAGGACTGTACCTTACAACATAGTTCGGAGGGGTTTTGTACTAGATTCTCCAAGAGCACTTGGCTTAAAAGTTGTTGCCCTTCAAACAAGACTGTCATGATGAGCGTGAACACTGCTCCTGCAGACAAAAATACAGAATGCTTCCATTTGTTGTTTGTTTGGGTTGGTTTTTTGTTGTTTGTTTGTTTGTTGGGGTGGGTGTGTTTTTTTGGTTTGGGGGTTTTTTGTGTGTGTGGTTTTTTGGTGGTTTTTTTTTTTTTTTTTTAATACTGAAGACTTCTGCTGCACCTCAGTTAGTTGTTTGTCCTGAAATGTTTTAGGTGTGAGGTGGAAGGCAGTGCACTATTTCAGGCTCATAAAATATCACCATTTTGTAAAGAGTTAAGGAGTTCTGCTCACTCTCCATGTTGAATTTTTTTTATTTGCGTATATGTTGAAAGCTGGAAAGCATATAACTCTGTAATGAAGACAAACCCTTTGCAGAAAGGGAAATCTAGCTATTTTTAATTGAGTTCAAAAACCAGGAAAATTTCCTGCAGTAATTCCATTTAAGTTTTTAATTATAGTTCTTTCCATTTTTGCCTGTTGCACGTTGACTTTTTCAATGCAAACAAATGAACTTTTCAGCCACTACATATAAGAAAAAATCTAATTATGTATATGTAGGCACCACTGCTCATGTTACCATTTGTCCATCAGCATTTTTTTAGCAAGAAAATAGAGCAAAGCACTCAACATTCTACTTTTCATGTAAGAAATTGTTAAAATGAAGTGGCTATTAATGCAGATGAAATAATTGAGGAAATACAAGCTTTTCTTGTTTCAAAATAAGACTCTCAGAGATTTTATTCAAGCAGATATTCAAATTTCTTACATGCAAATGTTGCATCAACTCTGTCACCATATAGATGTGGGCTGAACACCATTACTCTTGCATTGCGTTCCTACTCTGTTTCTAGTTTTACAAGTTTTGTTTAAGGTCATTGTGGTGGTTTTAGTTGGAAGAAACAATTTTACCAAGCCCAAGTACTTCTGAGAAATATGGATGAACAAGATGCAAAAGGAGGGCTCTTGCCTTATCATCAAAACATATAGGAGATAAGATGATTTTACAAAAAAATGCCACCACTGTGCATGTAGCTCGGTGTTGTAGGTCTCAGTTTAATTGTAGTTGTAATAGGTCCAATCCACCACCCTGATATGGAGATACATATGTGTAGTCTTTTTGAGAACACATGATGTGTGTTCCAAAAGCCATTCTGTAAAAACAGTACTTGAATTTTAAAGTTCATGAGATACAATGAGAAGGAAATGAAAATTACCCCCAAAAACCTGTAGCAGCTGAGTTTCCCTGAAATGCACTCTCAAGGCTTATTATTCAAAAGATGGATGACCTTAGATAATTCACTTTTTTGCTTTATGCAAAGTACATTCATGTTTCTAAGCAGATTTTGTGTTGATGGTATATTAAAGAACTAGTAATATTAGCAAATTCTGACAATTTGTGCTTAATGGTATAAATGTGTTTTCTTTTGCGCCACAATGCTATGGTAACTTAAACTGCAGTACAAAATTCTATAATTCAGCATTCTGGACATGTAGTAACTTAAAGTTCATTTTGAAGAAAGAAATGGATCTTTCTTTCAACTAGAATTACTTCATAGCATCATCTGAAATTGCTATTTCACAGCTAAAAAATCTTCTGGTTTTCTGCAATTTTACCTTCTGCAGGAAAATATTTCAGCTACTCTGGACTCAGAACCTTACTATTAACTCTGCTTTAATGTCATAATTATTCAGGTCAGACTCATGTGTTCCCTTTGCCCAGCAAGGAAGTAGTACTGATGATTTAGATAACTTTCACTGGCTGATGAAAAATATAAATGTGAAATGTGAAACTGTAGATCCTGCCCTGGAAGAGTAGGGCAGGAGGTTTACTAGCTGAGGATTTACCTAAAAGTCAAGTGGATTGAGGAAAAGTGACTGGGAGATTAAGTAGTGAAATACTATTATATTTTACTTCAATCCTCAAGCTGAAGATCTCTTGCTGATTAATAAACACTGTGCTCATTCTTAACTGGGAGAAAACATTGAAAGGAATTTTTATGGAGAGAAATTTTGGGTGTTGTTGCTGTCCTGATCCAAAATATCTCCCCTTTCACTGAGACGCGATTAAAGCTTTGAGGGATGGGATGGTACTGGTTGGCTTAATATGTGTGATGAAGTATAATTGGTTAATATAACAAAGAGAGAAGGAGATTATATGCATCAATAACTGGAAAATGTACTGGAATGTAAAATGTAGATTAAAGTATTCTTATATTAATTCTTCATAAATTGTTATATTGAGCATGACTCTTGTCCCTTTTATCATGTCACATGCTTGACTAACCTGAATTTCAATTAGCTAGTTGTGTTACAAGCTTTAACTTCATAGTTTGTCCCAATTTTATTTCTAAAGAACTAAAACTGTGTGTTTGTTAAACTCTGCAAAGTTACACTTTGTTCTTTATCAGAAGTCAAACATCTCCGCTTCTGGCACTGTGTAGCCCTTTTATTCCAGCCTGAATGGTCTATGTACTCTCTCCTTCCGTTTATTTAAATAAATGGGAAAGCTTTCTTTTTATCTGTGGTTTCTGCCCTACAATAATATTCCCTTTGGCTTTTTTAATTAACTTCAGAAGGCTAAACTTTTATCCACCAATTCTTTGGCTATCACTTTTTTTTTTTCTTATTTGTCCTAAAATCTCTGGGAAAGCAGTATGAAAGCTGCACTACTGGTATTTGAGTAAAATATTTGCTCACTGTCCTTTTTCCTAATGCTGATATGAGTTTTATAAATTGTACAGTTCATGTCAAAAAATTTTTAAAGCTAGTATAGGTGGTCAGCATGGAAGCTTCAGGTGCTGATGACTTCTATAGTGGCAAAGGGTTTTGAAACTTCCTTTCATGTGAAATTTTGTCTGTAGCTTCTTAAAATCTGAGTTAGTCTCGAAGAAAGCCAGTAACTTACAGGGCACATACAGTTGTAACAGTCTCCAGCTATGGCATACCTATGCTTTGCATTGTATGTATGCCTATAGTTGAACAAAATTATGAGAGTTCACATAACAGAGTAGCAGAATAATTCGTAACATCAAAAATACAGTCTGGTTTCTGAAAAACTAAGGAGGTGGACTTTGATCTGCAGCTATTTTAAGTGTGTGAACACATGGGCTGAGATATTCTTGTCTAATCATACAGGAGGTGATTTTCCAAGGGCAGTCACAAACTACTTCAGATAGTTCTTAGCTAGAATGGACAGATCCTAGAAAAGATAGAGCGTAAATGGTAGTAGCAAAACTCTTTTTGTCTCAGAGGTGGGGATGGTAGTACCCAAGACCAGAGGTCACATTCTGAATGGAGAATTACTCTTTCTTGATGCAACTGATTCTTGTTAGTGGCACAGCTCTTAAAATGATCCTGGAAAACAATAGGAACCAGAGCACTGTTGCAAAATTTATTTGGATGTACTCTGCCAGGTGTAGCAAATATACTACAAAGATAACCAAAAGCCGCAACAGAAGGCTCACATTTATTAATCCAGTTATTTTTGTTAAAAAGACCTTTAAAAACAAAACCATCTAAACCCACAAAGGTACAAATATGGAAGACGGTGATTTCTTTATCCTACTTACAATTATGAAGTACCAGCTTTTGTAGCTTTTCCATGAGTATCAAGAAGGGTAGAGTTTTCTTAACATAGCACTAAACTTCTTTCTGACAGATTTAATTAAGCCGATAGGGTAGATTGGTTCACAGTAGATCACTTCATTGTAGACTGAAATTTTCTGATTGAAAGACAAAGACCCTGGCCTTCATAGAAATCTACATACATACAGTATTTGACCAGATCCCTGTTGTTATGATGCTGAGAGGAAAGTAGGGAGTACTGCCATCACTCTGTTCAGACAATCCTTTTTATGAGTTCAGTTGGACACAGGAGAGAGACTGTTTTTTATTTAGGGTAGTATGAATTTTATTATTACAACAGAAATATTTATACAGTTTGTGAACAGAGATTTTTGTGGTTGGAGAGTTTAGAAACCATTTAGTGAGACCAGCTTCAAACTTTAGAACAGAACATTACTAAATTCAAGCACTACAAAAGAGTAAGTTTTTGCCTGTAATGATAATGCAATTATTGTATGCACCAAGCTGGCCTTTAAGCGCATCTTATGCTAGCTTCTTTACAGTCCTGTGTACTTATATTGTTCTGTATCTTGGAATTTTAACACTAATGCTCCCAAAATGCAGTTACATTGATCTGGACAAGGGGATCAAGTGCACCCCCAGTCAGTTTGCAGAAAACACTAAGTTGTGTGGGAATGTTGATCTGCAGCAAAGTGTGAAGGCTCTGCAGCGATCTGGGCAGGCTGGATCAATGGTCTGAGGCCAGTGATGTGAGGCTGAGTAAGGCCAAGTGCCAGGTCCTGCATTTGGATCCCAACAACCCCCTGCAGCACTACCAGCTGAGGGCAGAGGAGATGGAAAGAGGTGCATCAAAGCCAGGGACCCAAAGGTGCTGGTTGACAGCCAGCTGAACAGGACCCAGCTGTGCCCAGGTAGCCAAGAAGGCCAATGGCATCCTGGATCATATCAAAAATATTGTGTCCAGCAGGACCAGGGCAGTGACTTTCTCCCTGCACTCAGCACTGATGAGGCCACACCTCAAGTGTGGCGTCCAGTTCTGGGCCCCTCACTACACGAAAGACATTGAGGTGGTGGAGCGAGTCCAGGGAAGGGGAATGAAGCCGGTGAAGAGTGGAGAGAGTGAGTCATATGAGAAGGGGCTGAGGGAGCTGGGGGTTTTTGCCTTCAGAAAAGGAGATCTTACTGCTCACCACAACTGCCTCAAAGGAGATTGTAGCCAGGTGGGAGTCAGCCTCATCTCCCAGACAGCAGGTGACAAGAGGACACAGCCTCCAGCTGCACCTTGGGAGGTTCAGATTAGACATCAGGAAAAATTCCTTCCCAGAAAGGGTTGTAAAGCATTGGAATGGACCACCCAGGAAGGTGCTGGAGTCACCTTCCCAGGAAGCGTTCAAGGAACAGCTGGGTGTGGCACTTAGTGCTATGGCCTAGTAGATCTTGAACAGGATCTTGATCTAAATGATTCTGTAACTCTATACATAATTTTATTTACACTTTTGATGGTCATATTGCCTGTAGTTACATAAAATAGTTTAGTTTGACTGCATCGTAAATTACATCGTAAATTATAAATTGTTTGCTGTGGTTTCTGTAAAATTAACAATTACTTGCCTGAAACACAAATAATAAGTATATCCAGATTACATGTATTTACAGATATCACGGCCTTGTGCTTTTAGTTATACAGGGAGAAACAGAAAACCTTCTGTATATTGAATGTAAGAATTCAATTAATTTGCATCTCATCCTAATAGTACTCAAGAGGAGAGCACTTCTCTCATAAAATGAGGGTGAATTCAATTACGTTTTAATGCAGTCAAATCAAAAATTCAGATGAAGAGGAAAAATTGTAAAAAACATTCATTTGACAGGTTGACTAGAAAGTGGTTCAGGGTTTTTGATGAATAATTGATGAATAATGACCAGAACATGAACTCCCTGGATAATGCTGTTGTTAAAACTTCATCTCCTTTTAAGTTCTGATAACAGCAGATGGGTTTACATCTATGTGCTGCAAAGACCTACATTTTCTGAAAGAACTGAAGTGTGAAGAGGCAACTAATATGCTTTAAAAAAAAAGATTTCCCTCCAATAGGGTTTTTAAGTCTATTGCTAAACTGGGAAATAAGATAAAGCTCCGTCATATCCAGAGCCTGTATCTAAATCTAGGCTCAGGGAATTTGTATGCGTATGTGGGCTCTGAACCTATATACATAACAAAATAACATGAAAATGCCTGATAGTGGCCTTGTCAAAAATGGAGACATCAAATTGTCTGTCACAAAGAAAGTGTTAAGTCATGTTTAAATGTCTTTGTTAGTAGCTGTGGACCAGTTTTTTATGTTGCTGGCAAGAGGAAACTTAAACTCAAGACTAAGTTATGGTTTCTTTAAATATATACAATCTCTTGTCATAGCAACAATTCCTGGTTTATATCACGTGTACAATTAGACAATGCAAAAAAATTCAATTAATTGAAGGTTAAATTCCCCTTTTTAAATATTTCGGCAGCAAGCACCTCTGCTTCCTTTCTTCTGACGTAGAATTGTAAGTGAAACAGTCAGCAAAACTGTGGGATGTCTTAATCCTTCCTTTGCAGCTATTAGAAATATAACCTTAGTGTCAAACATAATGAAGCTTGAAGGTGGCTATAATTTGCAAAATTATGCTTCCATTTACTTTTGCTTGCAATTGATAACTGAAAGAAAAAAACTAATAGCTGGCTATAAAAGTATTATCTAATGAATTTTAGTAGGTCAAAATGGGCACAAACATGTGTGTATTTGACTGCTTTTCTATACTTTTCTACATGTACCTCCTACGGGATACAATGTGCTATATAATTGAGAAAGTTTACATAAAGATAGAATGATTTTTAAGATATCTTCCACATGGGCACATCAGAAGAGAAAATTATTTTTTATTGTGCTTTGGATTTTAAATATTAAAATCTAAAAAAAAAAAAAAAAAAAAAAAAAAAAAAAAAAAAAAAAAAAAAAAAAAAGTCGTCATAGTTGTTTCATGAGACTTTTGTAACATCTCCATACTGCTTGATATCTCCATACTGCTTCTTCTAGTATGTAGCAGTTTAGAATTATGGTCCTGTGAATCCATGACCTTAGAACTCTCTTGACAGCTTGTAATTGAAAAGGTCAGCTAAATTTTGCCTATTTGATCAGTCAATTAGACATAATTGATTGAATCAAACTTGATCTTGGGGTTGTTATTTGTTCTTCACACTATTATGGAATCCAGTAAATGATGTGCACAAAAGTTTGCTTTGTCTTATCAATACTGTAATTTCAGAAATCCCACCACCAGAAACATTTTTAAAATTTTATTACAGCTTTTCTATTTCAGTGCATGTTCAAGAATACTGAATATGTAAGACTATAACCTGCAGAAGGATGTAAATCAGGCTTTTTCTTGAAGCCGGGATTTCTCTAATGAAGCACTGTTTTTTCTACACTACTACAAAGAATCACTTGCCAAACTCTTTGGTCACAGACATAGCAATTCTTAATTTCCAGGATAAACTGGCTTTTATTAAGGCAAGTTCCGTCTTCTGTATATAGATCAATATGATTATCTACACAAGGAGAATTTCTAGGTCAGTTTTTTACTCCGCAGAGCCAATAATAGAAGCATTTGCTCTGTCCTTGTTCTGTCGAGGCCTGAGGAAAAGACAGCCTTTCCTCAGCTTGTAACATAAATGAGGTGCATCAGGAGGGTGAGCAAAACAAGACAGACTTTGAAAGCCAAGCAGACAGTATGACTTGATTCTTTCTAAGCTCATACTGAAGTCAATTCTACAGCATGTGCTAGAATAGGTACTTATCAGCCAAAGAATCATATAGTTTTCTTCAATGAGGAAGATTTACATAAGGGACAACACTGGGGGCAGAACGATACTTGATTCCCTGAACTTCTGAGCAGGAAAAAGTTCCATGTTTGTAACATAGGTTTTTCTGGTACTGGTCATTTAAATTTCAGTTAAATAATAGAACTTTTCCTTCTCTTATAGCAGCATGATAAAATATCAGTAAATTAAAGAACTTGACTCAGTCTACTCTTGCCTTCTGTTTTAGTTCCCTGTTTTGTCTTGCAGAATACTCTAATTGTTGTGTTTTGACTTCTGCAAGACAAGTTCTCCTTTCTGTGTTCAAGAAGATGTCCTTTCATGTTTCCACAGGCCAGTGAAGGAACAAGAGCAAGGGTACCTGCCTGGAAGGGCCAGTCCCAGGTTTCAATCTGATTGAAGGGCTATGTATTTGTAGCCTTGAATACTTGAGGGAATGCGCACTAAGCAGGAGTGTTGCAGGGCCTGTGTCTGAGCTGTTCTATCTAGGCTGACATCTCAGGAGTCAGTGCTACCCTGCTGCACTTTGGGACTCAAATACCTGTGTGTATCAGAGTCAGCCAACTGTCTCTAGCCCCAAGCTGATATGTTTGTAATTCTGTCTGAACACAAGAAAACTTATGTAATGAGAGTGATTAAACACTGGAAAAAACATGCCCGTAGAGGCTGAAAATCTCCATCCTTGTAACTGTTAGACCCAACTGGCACAGACCAGAAAAACCTGCTCTAGCTGATCCAGCAGGCTGCTGCTCTGGATGAGCTTCTAAAGTCCCTTCCAACCTCACTGTTGTTGTGATTATGTGAATATGTTGTAGAGATCTTTGGGGTTGAAGAAGGAGTGCAAAACAACTTAAAAATAATGTAATGCATTAAAGAAGTGCAGTTCTTTCATCTAGGTGCTCCTGTAGTTACTTTTTCTCAAAATATTAGTAGTGGTAGAAACAAAATTAGTACATCTGATGTGAGAGTAAAGCAAATACTCCAGTATCTTCATCTGGGGATGAATTACCTGGTAGTATTTGACACCTGTAACCACGAAACTGTATCTATCACTGTATCTACAATAGTCCTAGGCATTGCAGGAAAATTTCTACACTGACTTTTCATATTATATTGGAATTTTGCAATTTAAAGATATCAAAGTCAATCCTTAAAACATTAGGGAATGTAATGTACTTTTTGAGTTGTAATAGGAGAGTATGCTCCTGGCTAATTTTTTTTATATATATATATATATATATATATTTTTTAGCTCAAAAAAATTGTGGGCCTACTGAGGGAGTATTCCATAGCAAAACTGTTGCTACTGAACAGAAAACTATATTAAACCATTCTTCAGTATTCTAGTCCTTCGAGCTCATGTTTTCAAATCATCTTGTCTAGATTTTTCCAGTTATTTCAGTGCATATGAGTGTCAAGCAGATGCTGTCTGCATTGTCTCCAGTTTCCGAAGGCAATTATGGAATTTGTGCAACAAATTTTAAAATGTAATACTAATACATATTTTTGACAGCGTGTTTGCTATATTACATTAGTACTTCTAAACAGCGCTGTATGCTTCTCAGGGAAGGCACAAATCATTTGTTTTGTACAATAGCAAGCATGTTCTTAGTACTTGGTGATCTGAATAAACCAAAAGCTAAATAATCTTTAAGGATTCACATATAGAACAAGTTGGCAAGAATATTATGTTCAAGCTTAAATGATTTTAGAGCACTTGGGAGGATAGAAATAAATACTTTGAATTTCCCTTCTGTACAGCAAACATGCTTAGCTCAACAACTGTACTCTTTAAGTAGTTCCTAATTTTACAAAGTAAAATTTTAAAGGTATTTATATATTAACAAACGTAGTTGAGTATAGATGTCTCTAAGGTGGCCCTGCTGCTATACTTAGGAAATGCTTTCTCCTGGAAATATAGTCTAGATTTCTCATTTCTGCAGTGAGTAATTATGCATAATTACTTTAACTCCCAGCTGGTTTTCTTGCCTAGTCTATTCTTAAAAGAATAGCATTTCTCAGTTCCCGAAAGATGAAGTGTAACAGCTTACGTACAAGCAGTAATTCCTGTGTGGATTCTTAGGTTTCTGTAACAGCTAGGAAGGGAATACTGATGTGTGAAAAATGGAGGGACATTAAGTATTCTCATGCCTTCCAGGTTTTTTCTGTCATCACTTTTTTCCCTTGGGCTGGCATCTCCTAATGTATGAGGCCTGATTATATTGCTTGGCTGTGACAACTTTAAAGTATAAAATCTAAATCTGGTTTAACTGCTATAATTTTCCAAAACTTTTAAATAAAATAGAAACATACCACATGCCATCTATATTTCTCCTCCTAATGAGATAAGAACAGTTCTTCAGGATTTACCAGAAGTGGGATTTTCTGTACTTGTCATCTGAACAAATATAGACTGAAGAACTCAAGAGTACTATGTGTGTTCCTTCTAGGAAAGCTCTGTTTCAAGTTCATGAGTCCTAAATGCTTTAGCAAGGATATAATAGGCTTTGAAAATGCAATTATCAAATGTTGTTTGTTTGAGAGTGACTGAAATGGTTCCCTTGTGAGGCTGCTACTTCAGTTGCGTTTGTTCATACTCCTGCACAGACTGCATACCGGCACTTGCACACTCAAGTGGGAATACTGACTGCACATACTCAACCCTCCATAGCCTGGGAGGTGCTTGCTCACACCCAGTACTTCCCCTGAGGTGCTTCTTTACAGTCATTTGTCTGAAGTAGCAGCTTTATTGCCACAGTTCAAAGAATTCAGAGAATCTTTCATTGCTACTGTTCATGCTAATTAGTGTAGCTAATTGAAATTTGTGTTAGTGACTTGACCTTATTTTTCATGAAAAAAAGAAATCCTGTCTTCAGTTCATGCATCAGTTATGTCAATTTAATGTTTTCAGTTTTGAACTTAAAAGCACCAAAGCTGCTGTAGTAAACACTTGTAGTCTAATAGCACTTTTGTAGAAAGAAGTTGGTTTTGGGGTTTTTTTTGTTTCTGTGATTTGTGGCTTTAAACCAAGACCTAAAAATCTGACAAAATCCTAAGAAACAAGTTACTTGTAAAACTGAGTTTTGAGATCCTCCACTAGAGATTGGTAGTATAATTAATTCCAAGGTTATATTTGCTCTTTGCTGTACTTTGCTTTTATTCAAAGGAACTGAATAGTAAAAGATACCAGATATGTACTGAAACCTTTTAAGTGTTTCAGGTTTGCCTGTTCTCTGTGGAAAACTGACAGTTGCTTGGTCTTAAGTGAATCTGCTTGCTCCCTCTGATACATAGATCACAGGCTGGACTGAACTTTGTGCTGCTTCTAGTAGGGATTCCTTAGAGAGCACCTATTTCCAGGCAGCCTGTCACTCTGTAGTGTAGTTACCATAGGAACTGAGTTTATGTGCAGTTTTATTTATTAAGCTGTTGAGTGAAACCATCTAGTTATCCAATGTCTTGTATTTCAGCTCAGTATAGCATTTTCACAAACTTGTAATGAATCCCAAATTGTGCTCTTGAGAAATGATAGATGTTTAGCACAAGCTAAAGGATGTCTTGTAGGATCAGTGAGATAAGCAGATTAATCTCAAGCCTGACCAAGTAAAACTTCCTGAGACTGAACCTGGTGAACTTAGGTTCAAACCGTGCCAGTACCAAGCCACTTTTTTCAAAAGCTTGAATCACACTGTTTTGCAGTATGCAATCTTAACATATTTTCTCTGCTGACTGAGAACGAGGGGTAACAGGTAGCCACAAAGAATATCAGGATTTTTCTCAAGGGTCTGGTTTTGATTATATCGGTATGTGTTGACAATTGGGCTAGATAATTTTAAAGGTTTCTTCCAAACTTGATTCAGTGATTCTGTGTGATATCCCTGGTGCCAGACTTCCCTGTTTTAAGGTGCCTTGTTTGACCTGCATATTTTATAAAATGGGTGAGCAGCAAACTGATTCTAGAACATTAAGTTGAAATTTCCTACTGTTTGCTTGAATCTAGGAGATCAGGAGGCAAAAAAAAGCAAGAAAAAGAAATCTGAAGTTCAAAATCAAAATCTTTTTACATTTCAGTCATGTTCTAAAGTTCTGTGGAAATTCAACACGGTGAAAACAAACTATTCAAGCTCCCTTAGGAAAAAGACAAAAACCTCCTGTGTCTGGTTTCTAGAATTCAGATATCCTCTTGTTTTACTCTCTTCTTTTTCTTCCTAAATATGGTTAAGGTATCCATACCAAATCTTCTGTTGAGATGAGTGGTTTATTTCTATTGTGGCAGTATAGGAAGGGTGCAAATTATGAAAGTGCTCCAAGTGCCCTTAATCCTTCATTCAGGAATCACTTATCATGGGGACACTACTA
Source organism: Hirundo rustica (assembly GCF_015227805.2). Classification (NCBI taxonomy): domain Eukaryota; kingdom Metazoa; phylum Chordata; class Aves; order Passeriformes; family Hirundinidae; genus Hirundo; species Hirundo rustica. The sequence continues at coordinate 31,657,213 of NC_053454.1, forward strand.
TTAATGTGGATTCCTGGTGAGTAGTAATGGACATTTTATCAGTTTCCAGAAGCATCTGAGCATACCATATGAGTATGAATAAAAGAATATTTTCACATTTTAAACACTTGTTAAGATTGTGCTCAGAAGTTAAAAGACCTAATTAACAGTTTATCTCTTCAATATATTCCTATAATGAAGAATCCTCTACTGTGTAAATTCCTGTGGTTTTTGTAATTATACTGGGTATCCATTAACCTGAAATGTGATCTTTACTGTGGTTACTCAAATGCACTGAGCATCTCTTCCCATATCTATGCCTAAAACTCAATAAGTACAACTTTATCTGTCTTCCCTGGTGACATTTATCTACAGCTCTCTGGTTTTGTTGTCTAATTTGTGTTCTGAGCACATCACAATTCATAAACTACTTTGTATTAATCCAAGTGAAGATTGCAGTAAATGTCTAGCTAGAAGTTGCTCTCCAAGCATTTAATACAAACACCACTTTGCTTTTCTAAACTACTTGGAATGCCTTCCTCTTGAGCAAGGAAGGGGCCTGGGATACTATTGTTTATATTGCTTCTCAAAGTATACTGCTATCTCATGTGGAATTAGTTAATTTACTTTTTTTAAACTGTAAGTGTCAAAAATACTTGTTTGAATATCAAGCTTCACCCAAGACACATAATCACAAATTTTTAAATTATTGTTGTAATATTGTTACTTCAGGGTCGGAATTTAAAAAAATATATAAAGGCAAATGTTTCAATATCAGGTGGTCCCTTAATGGTTTCTTGGGTAATTTTTGGTGTGGATTTTTACTTTTCTTTTTGTCCTTAGGCACATCCTATTTGCTACTCTAGGAACATTATTATAAAAATTAAACAAAACCAAAATATTTTAACATGCTGGGGCAGATTAATCAGAAGTATTTGAAATTTCACTTGTGACACACACACAAAAAAAAATTAATGGCATTACTGGTTTATGTTAGGGTTTCTGGATTAGTAGAAAGAGGAGAGAATAATCTTCTGAAACTGCCCCTGAATTTAGTTTTATAGTCAATATTGACATAATTTCATTCTGTAAAAGAGACATATCTTTGGTTTTCTTTCTAATATAAATAAAAATAGAAGTGTAAAAATGTTGTTGTTACAGAACAGTTTAGCTGCTTAATGCTGTACTGAGTGCTATACAAAAAGAAAATCTGCCTGTGGAATATTTAAGGTAGTCTTATATTTCCTAGATTACTTCTGTGCAATATAGGCTTGGTTTGTCACCTAAGATAAACTCCTATAAATCACAGAAGTTTGCAACAGATTTAGTAAATTTAGGTTTTGTCTTAGTTTGTTACCAGTTTAGTTAAACTGCTGTTTTAAGTATAAGGGCTGGTCTTCTGCCACATCTCAAAAAAAATGTCTTGAAATGCTTAACACTAAATAATGCAGCAGTGGTATTTACGTTTTGGAAGCTGAGGACTTCTTTTTGAGTGTTTATTAAGTTCTGTTAGTTTCTTATATTTCTGCATAGAAGATAGGTCTTGACCTTTACTATCTACTTGTTTCTTAAAGGACATGTTGAATTTTTTGCTGTCAAAAACACATAGACCCTCTGCTATTTGTCAGGCCTTATCTGACCTCTCACTGGCTCAGAAAATAAGGCAGTATCCTGGGGCTGTTGCTGCTGGGGGGACACCAGTGATTCAGGGCTTTCCAGAGGGTGGGCATTCCATACAACTTGATCAATACAGTACAAGCCAAAGTAAATTTGGTGTGTATTCTGTCAATGCTCCAGTTGCCTAACCTGAGGAATTACAGGATTGCAACATAACTGGTGTTTAAGAAGACTTAGGGAGACTGTCTAGTCCAATCCACTCTGCTCAAATCTGGATAAGCTGCAACAAGTTGCTCAGAACAATGTCTAGACAGATTTTGAGCATCTCCAAGATTGGGGATTCCACAGCCTCACTGGGCAACTTCCTCCAATGTTCAACCACAGTAAAGTTTTAAAATGGAATTTCTTGCTTCAATTTGTGCTTTTTGCTCTCTTGTTCTTTCACCGGATGCTGCTAAGACAAGGAAAAGGAACACTGCTACCATACACTTAGCGAGGTTAGACTTGTTATTTTTCAAAAACACGTGTGTTATGTATTTTAATGGTCCCTTACAGAGTACATACTTCCAGTGCAGTGCTTTCTATCTTGTAGGCTCAGCTGACCATTTTATATCAGTGACACAGGCTTCATCTTTATGATGCATTACTTCAAATCTGTTAATAGTTGGGTTTTTATGAGAGCAATGTCTGTGCTGTAATGCAGATTAAGGTTTTTGTCCACTGTCGTAATGAAGATCATTACTACCTTTTCTAATGCTAACTCTGGGATGTAGATATTTTGCATGTCATGAATCTCCGTTCTCAAGGTATGGTCCTGAATTGAGTTCTTTGCAGTTTTCAAGATTGCAATGCTCATGTCTAAAGAGCTATGGATACGATATGTTTTGAGATTACTCGCTGTATGAAAACACCAGCCAAAACCTAAAAACAAACAGAAAACTTGTATCACTGCAGAAGACCTCAGAGATGGACCTAGAAGGTCATAAAATGGGTGTGCTGGTATATTTATGTATTTCATCCCTGCAATCTAGCTTACTGTTTTGGTACAAGTGAACACTGTCATATCCAATAACTATGTAAGAAGAAATAGGATTTAGTGTACCGAAACAACGAAGTATTCTTACTTTTTCAGAAATGCATTCTACTGCATCTACTCCTATTCAAACTATCTTTGCTCAATTTCTCATATTATCTCTGAGGCAGTCACACATAGAAATACACCCGAGGTATTTCAGATCTGGGTAGTGTTTTCAGGACTAGGAGTTGAGGGGTGGAGCTGCTGCCGTGCCACTGACTACCTGCTGTGAAACCTGGCATACATTTGGCTTCATCCTTGGAACCACTTCTGTAAAAGCCGTGCTTCTAAGAATGGTTGGAATGATGCTCAGCCAGAAATGCTGATTTGCCCAGCATAGTGATATACTCCCAAGAAAAGCTTCTTTTGTGTTTAAGGGATGCAGATTAACATAGATAAGAATTTGTAGTAAACCATCTAATACCAGTTGTCAGTTACTTGCTTAGACATTTAGCACATGAAAATGCAACACACTTAGGATAGTCAAAATAAAAGAGTGTAAAGTAGCTGCTCTGTCAAGAGGCTGGATATAATTATGGTCCTTTGGATTCTACACACTTAAATTTCAGTCCTACAATACATGTGCTGTCTTCCCTCCATCCACTGTAACTTCACTAGATATAAAGGATATTTATCTTACCTCACCTATTCAGATAGCCTGGTTCTACTCGACGAAATGGGTACTCTCTGCATTCATGTATGTGATTGCTTGCACATAAGCAAACAAATTTTAGTGCACTTAATATTTGTATTTCAGTGTTCTGAAATGTCCATATTCTTTTAAAAATGTGTTTTGAATGGTATAATATTGTTGTGCAATAGTGATTAATGTGTGCAATAGTACTGGAAGCCTTCAGGGTTGTTTAATTTCCATGTGCATCGCTCACCACTGGAAGTTTGCTGAGGCTGAAGCTTGTTAGTGAGTGCAAATGTTTAACTTACAAATAGCAGCTATGGTTTACTAGAAAATGCTTCTCAAAGCTTTGCTTCTTAAACAAAGCTTTTAAAATATCAGTATGAGTGGAGGAGGACCACAAGGATCCATCTTGAATGAGGAAATTGCTAAACATCCGCTATGTCAGTATTCTGGTTTATGATGCTAAGCCATAAGCAAAGGACTCTTGGCCGTGATTTATGATAATCACTGGCTAGAGCTACCTGTCAGAAATTATGCCTTCAGTAATCCAATTACATGAGCGAAGATGAGAATCCATGGTCAGGGCAGTTTCCAGCATAGGAAAGGCTTTTTCAATTTTTATGGCTTTTGCCAATAAAAATTATTCATGAAAAATTGTAAGTAAACAGCTTTGTGATGGATTGTACCAGTGTGTGTCTGTATCTGTAATTATAATACTGAGAATCCTGCAGTAAGACCTCAAGTCAGTAGAAGATGGAGCTTTCTTCTCACGGGAGTGGATATGTTGTTGCTGCTTTGCTTTACACTGGAAAGAGAGAACTCTGGAGGAGACTTCCTTTTTAGCAGGACTATGTGTAGTTGCACACTTGAGGGTTTTTCTAGTGATGTTTTGCATGAATTTTTTGAGCTTAGATTCAAGACTAACTAGGTTGAAATAATCAGTGAGGGGAATTACCTTTATACTTAAAGGTTTCCAAAGAGGACAGAGGGTTTTTGCTGGTCTTTCCCAGACATATCCTGTTTTCTGGAGCAGAGAGAGGTACAGTGCATACAAAAGAAGTGATGTGTATTAATGATGTTGGTGGGTAACCTATTTGCTGTGCTAGAAATCATCATGGTAAAATCTTTGTGGCATCTTAGTTTTCTGACCCTTAACAGGTGATGTAATAAAAAAAAAAAAGTCCGTAATTTCATACAGCTAAAAATATTTGTCTTCTCTTAAGGTTTAGGGCCTCTCCTCTTGATAAGGGCAGGGTAGCAAGAAAATTAGTTAATTGCTTTAAAGAGAACAATTAAATTCTGAGCTGAAGTTTAATATTTATTTTCATCTCAATCTGAGTGTGCAAGCTCTCCCAAAAATCTTCATCAAAGCCTTGATGCTTTATGCAGCAGGTAGGGATGAAGAATATAAAGCTAAAATTACTCACGGATTTAAAGTAATTAATCTATCTGTTTTTGTGATGTTTCAATAAATGTCATCATTGTTTTTTTAATGCATTTAGATTTCTTTTTCAGGTCTAATATATTCATAGACCATTTTTGTACAATAAATACTGAATATGCAATTGTTATACAGAACAAATACTCTCCCTATTTTACAAATATTATTGAGCTATGAGTGTTGTGAGGGAGTGAATTTTTTTCTTCATCTTAGATCAATTGAATTCAGTAATACCTAGACCAACCTCACCACTTAAAATCGTACCTCTCATTACACACAACTGAGGGGAAAAAAAAAAAAATAAATAAAAGTAAATGCATTGGCTAAGGCTAAGGGAAGTGAATTGGCACAGATGGGACCTGGGATTGTATTGGGCCTGAAGGATTATTTTCTATGAACATGTGAATCTGTGAGACTATAATTGTAGTATCAAATCTCATTGTGACATGAGACCTAGTATACTAGAAAAGAAATTTACTGGTAAAATGTGGTGGAAGTCATCCAGGGGAAAAAAAAAAAAAAAAAAAAAAAAAAAAAAACCAAAAAAAAAAACCCACCACTTTACAATGATACTTTTACAAGCACTTTACAAACTCCTACCCTTATGAAGGCAGGATATCCAATGAATGTTTTTCATTGTATTAAGAATCCAGATATTTTAAAATAAAACTATAACTGCTTCAAGTGTATATATAGGGATATTTAAGAGAATGAAATTATCTATTTGAAAAAAGACAAATTTCTTTCTAAGTTTATTTTAGGATTGCATCAGCTTTCAGTTATGCCACAGCTTTTTATAGCTTGACTAGTGGTAATGATCTCATTCTCTTAACCTGATAATAAAAATAATGGAATACCTTGATTAACTTGAATGGCAGCTCATATTTGATATGGTGGTTATAATTAACCACACTGCAACAAGTTGCCACCCTGTGCTTTGTCTTACCCTATACAAACAATTAATTTGAATGATTGATTAGAAATAAACAAACAAAAAAATTAATCTGAGGGTGTTGTAATAGGGCTGTGTGTAATTTCTTTTCAAAGAAACCTGCCTTCTTTGTGTTTCAGAACACTTAAAAATAAATAAGACCAATCCAATACAGGCAACGCAGCCAAAAATACCATCAGTATTTTCACATCTCTCTACAGACCATATATAGCGCAGGCAGGAGAAGTGTTGCTGCTGTCAAGGATATCAGAACTCCCTGAGAGGGAAAAGACTGTACAATTTTTTCTGTAAAGGCAAATTTTAAAATGAGCACAGTGAGATGTGGATAACTCCTTTGAAGTAGATAAACAGCTTTAGAGCTCTTAGAGGTCCTTTCTCTTTGGCTGCCTTTAGCTTAGTTTGACATAGATGGGGAAATGTTAGTGTGCTCTTACCAGTTCTTCAGGTCGACTGCTTTCTCTGACATCTGTTCCCTCCTGTTTCATGCCCCAATCCAACCAAAACAGGCAAGACTTGTCAGATTGGTAAGATACCTACTTATGTTTCTGTACTTGCTGCAAGCTTTGAAGTGCTGGAAATGTAAGTGTGTGAATATAAATTTATACAGTTTATTATGGTGGAACCAAATTCTCATTAAAATAGACAAGACACTATGAGAAGATACTGTTATGGCTAAGTTTCTTTTTTAAATGCCTTTCTGCCCCGAAGTTTCATTTTTGCCATCAGCTCACTGCAGGATGATGCTATTAAGAAGTGCAGACTCTTCAACAGCTTCTAGTAACTAGCAGAATGAATCTTAACTGCATCATCAGCTGTTTAACTACAGTGTAAGTATCCTTATAATTATATGTAAATCAGCACGAAATTATGAAAGACATATATGATGGTACCCTTTTAAAGTATCTGGAAAACTTGCAGGAAAGTGTAAAAGGAGACACTGATTACTCTTGTTGAAAGTGGAAATTTGTAAGCTCTTAAGATAAATATGGGTTAATACAATTCTGGAGCGTGTGAAACTTGAGGCTACTAAAACTAGTGCAAGACTTGCAAAATTCAGAACAGGTTCTTTTGAGTTCAGCATATCAAACTCTGACTTCTAGTCATACCGTTTTCTATACACTGAGCTAGCTACTTACAGTTAGGGCTCCTGCCTACCACTTAACCACGTTAGTGCTAATTCTGGCATCTCCTGTAGGTGGGAGCCCAGGCAGTAGAAGAGGCTCAGTTGTTTTTCTGCTCTCTTCTACAGTATGCTCTTAGCAAGCTAGTCTTTCAACAGACTATATATAAATTAAGCTGATGAGTCTCAGAAATGTACATAACACTCTGTTTATAGACCTTCAATGAATGCTAATTCATTGAAAAAGTGTGAAAGTGTAACTTTTCAGCTAAGAAGACTAGGTGTCAGCTCACTCGTTTGGAATGTACAGTATGTGATTATATAATTTCCTGAACTGGTGACATCACTGATGACCAATCAAAAAAACTATACTTCTCACTATGATTTCTATTTGTAATATTCTAAGTATCAAAGATGATACTAAATATTTGGCTTAGCAATTTTTGGGGAGAGTTATAAACAAAAAACTGCTTTAATGTTTTTGAATGCGTCTGATTCTGGAAAGTAAAATGCTATGAAGTTTTGAAACTAAGCTCTGACTGCACTGGGCTTTCAGGAGGAAAAGGCAGGAAACTATTTTAAAAAGTAGCTATTCCCTAGAGTCAGAGTGCTTGAGAGAAAGGACATGTCTTAGCTCAGCTGATATAATGGACACATATTTCTCAGGATGTAGCTAGTAATGAATGGATGTTTTTCATAAGTAGCTAGTGTTCTAAAATAACATTGAGCTACAGCAAGTGATAAGAAGTTATTCAGTTAAGTAATCCCTTCAGGTACTGCCCACCCACTGACAATCTGGGGTTTGGACTGATGAAATTACGCAGTTTATAACAAGAAGTATCGCTTGTTAAGGGAGTGCGTATGATTGGAATTTATGATGATTTCCAATCAGAAGATTGGAATTTTACTTTAGACCTTGGCTTCCCTAGAAATTTCTTATGTTTATCACTAGATTTAATGCTACTGTCTTTTAAACACTAGAGCTTTGCATTTGTTCAGACCACAGTAATAGATTTAGAGTTCCTTACAAAGAAGGTATACAGTATCACTCAGATTTTATTTCCTCATTGTAGAATGCTTGTTGTAATCCTAGAGACAAGAAACTGGCTCTGAATATTTTCCAGCTTTCAGTGGAAATATTGGAAGGGGAGGTGGGTTCTGTGTTCCCACAAGTTTTTTTCTCTTGGCAGTGTTCTCAAAGTGTGTACATTACTGCAGTGTAAATCTTCAATTTCACAAAGCAGATGCCTGTAGGCAGGCTTGGTCATTGGGCCCTGCTGGTGGTACCAAGGGCACAATTGTGTTATTGGTAGAATGTGAAAGAGAGAGATTGGATGGCTGTATCCACACTACATACATTTTGTGCAGGTCTGACTATAGCTGCTCCTCTTCAGGAAATAAGGAGCAAAGAGCTCATATTAGGAAATAAAGTGACTTCCCTGGCCTTCCTATGGGTGCATCCAAGTGAAAAGATTTATCTCTTTCCAGCATAATTTATCTTATTTTTGGTGTGAGATCTTTCTCCTGTCATTTATCTGTCCTAAGGGATAGGATATGGTTGATCCATAGACAACAAACCATTTTTATGTGGTGTTATCCAAAACAATTTACATGCTTCAAGGTAGTCTGAAAGCTGTCTGATAATTCACTGTGGTTCAATTGTCTAGAGCATCCCCTGGCAAAGGCAGTTAACTCTCTTGTAAACTTGTTTTCAAATACTGCACAGGAGAGAAGTGCAAGTTCTCTGTTTTTTGAAAATTGCTTTGCATAGTATGGAACAGTAAGCTGAATTTTATTTGGAGCCTGGGAATACACATACACCCACTCAGTACTCCCTTGAAAGGTGTTAACTGTGCAGAATTAGAGTAACTGCTCAGTTCAGAGCTGTTATCAGTAATTCCATCATAGCCCCTCATTATGGCTAACAGTTTTTATCAAAAGCTATGAAAGTTCACACAGCTACTCTTGTTAAACAGAGTTCACACATATTACATTAGAAACACAAATCCCAATACCTTATGAAAATATATAGATCTTGATTTATTTTTAATACTTTCATCAGATATGACTGAATTCTATCACTTCATCTATTTCTGCTACTAGCTCTAATTAATAAAGGTATATAAAATGTAAAGCCAAAGATAAAAACTGAAGAAGAATCCTGAAAATGATGACCCGTTCCACATAATTTTTTTTCCACGTTACTTTGTAGTGACACATGCATGTTTATCTGTTCATTTACCAGTGGTAGGTACATTGGAAAATAAATGTCTGTAAGCAGTAAAAGAGTTTACTTCTTAAAATTTACCAATGTGATTTCTGAATGCTCTACTGGAGTTTCTTGCAACTTTTTAAAAAATACTGTTATTACTGTTCAGTAAATCAAATGACTAGAACTTAAGAAATTTAATGAAAGGTTTAGGAAAACAAAAAGAAAGAATCCAAGTAAAGCCTGACTGATTATTTACAAAGGTGCACCCTTTAAATATTTTGCAGCTTGAAATTTTTATTATAGTAGGAAAACTTAGTTAAATTAAGAACTGAGAACAATGAACAGCTTTGGAATCTTTCTTCACACCCCAGCCCCTGCCCCTCCCCCCCCCCCCCCCCCCCCCCCCCCCCCCCCCCCCCCTCAAATCTCTGCCTAAATTCTAAATCTGGAAGAAGGAAGTCTTCAGCTTTATACAGTGAACCTCTACCTCCCTCACACTCTTGGAAATTGCTTTCCTCATAGTGAAATAAAAGTCACCATACTATAACTTTAAATATTCTCTATGCTGTGAATCATGCTTTTCAGATCCTTTTAGTAACAAAGAATTATTTTTCTTTCAATAAAAATTATTAGTTCCACCTACATTTTCTTTGGGGACTCCGTGATTACTGTCAGAACAGAAACCTCAAGTACACCTCAAGGCATATCTCAAATACTTTTAAAAAAAAAAACCTCTATTAGTATCTAGCTGTAAATAAAGTTCTAGTGCAGATGCACTGAGAACAATTGGATGTAAAAAATGTTCTTAATTGCAATCTACAAAACTATACTGAATGGATGAAACTGATTTTTTTGGGGTGTGTGTTGTAAGACTGACTCACTGTCACATTTTTTCTTGATACTACAGATCTTAAAAGGAACTGTCTCCCAAGGAAATATGTAAACTGACTACTGAGATTTGTCCTTATTCAAATCCCATTACTCGTTCCATAGGCACAAAAAATTCCCTTGTTCTTGAGTTTAATTTTCTAATATATTTGCATCCTTCATCATTCATAGTATTAATTATGAAGTCCAATTTTTCCAGTTGTGTATTAAGTGTTTCTTAGTAGGGATACTAGTGTTGAAAAACAACTTTCACCACTATCTATTCTGACAGGGCCATGGCCACTGTGCACCAAAAAGATTGCATTATATTTTTTTTAAAAGAAGGAGAGTTTTTTACTTTTTCTGAATTCTCATAGCTTGTTTTCTATAGTTGTAACTAGGTCTTTAAATTTGTAAATAAATTCCGGATGAACTCTGACAAATAACATAAGTTTACATGTCAACATAACTCTTCTGTAGAAGCACATTAACCAGATGATCTAGTCTGACCTAGACCAATATAGTAGATTAGGGTTTTAAAAATGGGAAGAGTATAATAAATCTGGGTAGGAAATGTGCATCCTGAGTTCTAGACTGCTTTCTTCAAGAGTGGCTCTGGCTGTGGTTCTCAACCTTTGGGGCTTTCCTGGCCTAACAGTAAATGGCCTGGGACTGTAAAGCTGTGGTTCAGGTCCTAAAGTTGTGATACAGCAAAGGTATTGTTAATTTGGTAATTACCTGTGCCTTTGCAGGGAAAAAGTGGCAGTGTACTGTCATGTGATTTGTTGCTGCCGTTGACAGAAGACTCAGTACTTGGGATTGGACCTGGCTTCCAAATTTGGGGCAAGCAGTTATAATATGATTCCTCTCTCCTTCCCTCTTCTGGAATGCTGACAAAAGGTGGACAAAATAAATGTTTTGAGTTTTCTGTGTATGCACAAAGGACTTGTATGGGCTAGAGGTGGGTAGGGAACCTGCTCTATATTTTTCTTCTGTATCCTTGAATTTAGAGCCAGAACCTAGTAGTGTGAGGATAGGATTTGAACAGTGGAATTGGAACTAGGATTGCACCTTACAGTAAATTGAGAAAATGCAGGTTGGTTATGTGCTCCTAACTAGGAAATGGAATTCTGTTTCATTTTGGACTGGTAGACTAGAAATACCAGTTCTGTCTCCTCACACTTTTTCAAAACTCTGGGCTCTTGTTTCACTTAGAAGCTTGAACGTTTCCTCAATTTTGACCTTGGCCGATGAATAAAAACCCAGGTTGGTACTCATAAATGTAATAGTGTATTCAGAGTTTCTCTATTTAAAATATATGCCACTGGAGAAGGAGAAAGTGATGTGTCATTAAGTTTTCAGATAACTCATTACAAAGGAGGAATGTAATTGGGATTCTTCTTCACACCAAAATGCAATAAGGTTTCTCCTGTCTGTTCCTGACTATTTGCTTTAGTTATGTTTAATATAAAGTTTATTGACTGTATATCAAAGTTTTCAAGCGGGAAGTTAAAATACAAAAAGCTGCCACTGGAAGCAGTGATGGGTTTCGAGGAAAGCAGCTGGGCCAATTGATGAAGGCCTTGACCAGGACTAAAGGCAGTGACAGTGCAAATCATGTATCTCACCATCTGGAATGATGGAGGAACCTGAGGTTGGCACTGGTGTGATGTCAGACCACAGGGTATGTCTGGGAAGCTGGAGAGAAAAAAGCAGGAGGGTGACATTGATGTTGCAGCCATTGGCCCATTAGATGATTTGGGGCAAGTTGTTTGTCTGTGCTTGCTTACCTTCCTCAAAAGTGGCAGTATTTTTGTCTTTGAAGAGCTTCTTCATTGTTCTAACATTGTTCAGATTTTCTTCAGCTTCAGGCGTTCTGAAGTCACTGAAAATCTTTAGCTCTAGAAAAGTTGAGATGCTTTAATATTTGCTAGCTAAACACAAAAAAAAAGTGTTGAATGAATATCAAAATTGAGTTCCAGACACTGATAGTAATAAGTATGTTGTAGATACATACATTTTTGCATCTAGTGAAACCCTTACAGAGGATTGGTACATTGAGTATTACTAAGATTAGCCTGACTTTGGTGAATTGCATGAAAAACAGCTGGCTTTACAATTCCAGAGATGTTATAGAAACCTTGCATGCTCATCCTGATTGTTGTCTCTCAATCTTAAGTCAGGTTTTTCTATTGATTTTTGGCACTGAGACTTCTTTCTATTTCTTAATAAAAGATTAGTCATTCAGAAAGGATACCAGGATTTTCATATTTCTTATCCAGTTCTGTCACTCATTGAGGAGAGAAGACATGCTAACATTCTCCTTGTTCAGATACATTCAGTAGAAACCAGATGAAAATATGACATTTGCAGTGAGTTATGGGTAAAGTTATAGGTCTGTCACAAAACAGTAGTGTCATGCTGGCCCACTGCCTTGTAGTCAGTCGGAAAGATTTGTTAACCCTTCTGCTTTTATGCTTTAGAATTGTTGCACTGGAATTAAATGTAGTTACTCTACCTGATAAGCATAAGAGTGCTGTGACTTACACTAAGCAAAGTGCTGTCAGCTAAAGGTGGTCAGTTATAAATTAAAAGCAGGATAGCTTCTTGCAGTTACTGACATTTGTGGTTCAAAATGGTTTTGGATTGATTCACAAATATCCTTGTCTCTGCTGAAGAGAACTAAGAAAAGTTTTGGTGTTTCCCTTGGGGAGTATCATGTTGCAAACTAATGCTCACTAACTTCTGCAAAACCAGGAGCCAGGGTTCAGTGTGCTTTGTAAAGCTTGAACAGCACAATTCTGCAGTGTATTTGGGTAAGAAAGGAGGAAAAGCTGACAACTGCTATGCACCAGAACTACTAGTCTGCATAAATATTTTTCTCCCTGTTTTGCTAGTCTAAAGTCTTACTAATCAAAATTACCCTTATCTGAAAAGCCCAAGTGATCGATTTTTTTCCCTATCAAAATTCATTTTTAAAGACATGACCCTGAAACATCTGAGGAAATCAGGAATTTTCCCCAAAACTGCTGCTTTGGTGTGAAATTTTGTAGTATTACTTGAAGAATTTCAGAGAATGGAAATGCCCAGATGGGTGTTATGATTCTCTGGACATAGCTCTCCTCAGCATAAAGAAGAGTGGTGGTGTCAGGTCTCTCGGCATTGTTTGACTAGTGAATGAATGTACATGTAGGCAAAAGCTGGAACTGATGGCATTTAAACTGGCTGCTGCAGAACTGCATAACATAACTGTAAATGAACACTTTGTACTCCAAAAAAAATATTACGTTAACCTTAGTTATGGACTGGTAGTCACTGCAGAGCAAGGGCTTTTTGCTATTATATCCAAAACTGCATACAGTGAAGCCTCACTGAATTTGTTGCACTGTTTCATTTAGGGATTTTGTTTGGAACAGCTAACTTGTTATGTAGGAGTACATGGACGTATGGATTTCTTCCATTCTCATAGTTCTGAGATTAAAATTTGAGGCAATGCTACTTGGAAATGACCTGCCTCATCTCTGTAAACTCCACTTTCTGAAAAGCCAGTAAGAGGATCTCAGTGGTGGAATTTTCATTTCACTTAATGCACAGTAAACTTCTCCAGGGACATACTAAATAACAAACAACTTTTTTTCTTGGAGCACTGAGTATCCCAGTGACAAGTCAGTTATCAAAAAATATGTATCAGATCTCTGGCTGGATTTTTCAGCAATAATAATAATTATAATATGGTATGATAATTTTGAACTTTTAGAGGGATATTTCCTGAGACTCAGACAAAATTCCCTAATTTTTGAGGTGCTATATATTTTTAAACTACCCAATCTAGTCTTTATTTTCCAGATCTCTTGACATAGCTGCCTGTATTACACCTTTTACGTGCAGTTTTTGGTCAAAATGGTGTTAACGTATCAAATAAATTAAATTACATGTCCCGTAGAAACTGAAGACTTTCTGAGGGAGTTCCGAACTGAGTTGGAATTTTGTGATATATTTGTTCTTTTTATCTCTTCAAATGCTGAGAAGCTCATACTGCCAAGTCACCTATTAAGTGCTTATACAGTAGCCTTTATCGACGTTTTTTCAGCGTTACACTATCTAGTGCCTTACAATTTACCTATTTCAAAAAGACATCTGCTGTGCTGTGTTGTTGAACGTTGCCAAGTTTGATTGCTAGCCAAGGCCTGTTTGTCCTTTAGTCACTGACAAATGCGTGACTGTGTTCCAGAGATGTGACAGATAATCAGCTGCCTCACAGTGCTGGTAAAAGGTAACCCTGACCTTTCCTACAAATAATTAGTGTCAATTATAGTCCCCACCTACATCCTTTTCACCACTGTGGTGGAAAAAAAAATCAGGCCTTTTCCTTATTTTGTTCTAATAACAATTTATTAGTAAATTTTAGCGGTACAGTGCCAGAACTTTCTGCATAATTCGAATATTGAAATATATCAACCTGGGAAATATATCAATATTAGATATATTAGAAATATATCAATAGTTTGAAATATATCAAAGTGGGAAGCTCTGGAATCTGGTAGATTTTGTTTGGTTATGTATTCTACCTCTTGTATGGATGTTAGGATACTGATTTCTAAAAAGATAAGGTACTTTAAAGAAATTCCAGATGGGGACCAAATCAACTGAAGTGGTCTTGGGTAGATGTTGACTTTACCTGTTGATTATTGGCAGAACACTTGAAAATTATTATTACACCAAACTAAGTATTTGAAAACAGTACACTGAACTCATTTCATTTCATAGACATTAACTGCATAGCTCTGAAGATCCTGAGTGCTGTTAGCACCCTTCTGAAATTTTGCTTCAGACTTGATCGTGATGTTCCCTTTTAAGATAAGCAAGAATGTCTTTGCCATCCTACTCCTGAAAGGGTAGGAGTCTGGCACTTGGGATTTGGAATTCCTTTGGTTCGTGTCCCTGGACACGTGTAACAATGAAACAGCATACAGCTATGCTATGTGGCTAATCAGCTTGAAATTGGATTTTTTTTCCCAAGTAACTTTTATGTGGTTGAAAATTCTGAAGTTTTGCTATCTATCATATGTAGCCTGAAGTAGTATAGCACTATACAGTTCATAAGGCTTTTCTGCCATTGGTGCAAAAGCCATTTATTGAGCATAGACAGCACTTAAATCACAAGTTTATGCTATTTCATTTCTCAGAAATGGTGATAAATGGAAGAATTGTATACAGAGGTTTACTCTTTCAGGGATCTTAAGCCTTTTGTTAGCATTTGCTGCAAAAGAGACCTGTTAAGGCCTTGATTCAGCAGAATTATAGTTCCACCTTCATTACCAAGCATTTTTCCACTACTACATATTATTTCTAGAATTGACATTGTCTTGCTTTGTCTTCCCTAAGCTCAAAAAGTATAAATTATCTTCTTTGCTTGTATTTTTTTAATGAAAAGGGTAATTATATCAATGCCATCAGCTGCATGGGCAAGAAGCTATAAAAACATAAGCATTGCAAACCACTTGAGTCATCTGATTCATCTTAGTGCAATGTATCCTTCTTCTTGTCTACTTTATCCTGTCTTTCCTTGGAATCAGATAGGTCATTGGTTCTGACTAATGAGGGAAATAACATTGGCCACCGTCTTTGGCAGTGAGTGGTGAGTGTCCAAGGCACAGCTGCCTTAACTGATAGTCTATTGTTCATCTTGGTTTTAGCCTGCTAAAGACTTGGAAAATAGGTTATCAAGTACCAGGGGTGTTTCACTGTGCTGTTTTTATTCTTTAACTCTTATTTTGTTAGTATGGTAGTTTCATTGCATCTTGACTCCCTTAACAAGCGATACTTCTTGTTATAAACTGCGTAATTTCATCAGTCCAAACCTCAGATTATCAGTGGGTGGGCAGTATCTGCTTTTAATCTGTATGTGGTGCTGTCCTTTAAAATCCTCACCATGTTTTTTCCCTGCTTTCAAGTATATTAGTTGCTATGGAAACAACATCAGTGTTGTGAGCTTTTAAATCCTGAATACATTTGAGTCTCTTGTTTTCTTTCGTCTTGTTTATATACAGTGGTTCTTTTCCTCCCACACTAAACTGCAGCTTATTTCAGAAAGTGATGCTGAGCAAACTCTCCACTGCTGCTCCCTTAAAGTAAAATGCTAGGAGTCTGTAGTACCCAACCATCCTTATATCATAGATCTCATACTACGTTTCATGTTTCTGCTGATCTGAGTCTGATTCTATTTAGAGAAATCAAAGATGTAAATTTTTGTGCCAGAGAGTAAAAAATATCTGTAGTAATTGAAACACAAAAACTTAGATAATTGTTTTTTCTTGTATCACAGAACGGTTGAGGTTGGAAGGGACCTCTGGAGATTGTGTGGCCCAACCCCTCTGCTTTAGCAAGACCATCTAGAGTCAGTTGTCCAGGATGATATCCAGAAGGCTTTTGAATATCTTCTGTAATAGAGATGCAACACCCACTGGCCAACCTGCAGCGCTGCTCAGTCACCCTCACATTGAAAAAGTGTTTTCTGATATTCAGAGAGACTTTTCTGTGTTTCAGCTTGTGGCCATTGTCTCTGATCCTGCATACCACCGCATTCAGCCTGCAGTCAGTGCACACAGCCTCCCTTCAGGTGTGTGCAGGTAGAAGAGATGCTGGCTCCTGCCCCCCACCAGCCCTCTCTCAGGTGTCTCAGCTGCTCCTACTGGGGGGATGGCTCTTTTAGTGCACTGTGTGTCCCTTTGCTGGAGTCTCCAGTGTGTCAATGGCTCCTTGTACAGGGAAGCCCAGAACCAGACACAGTACTGCAGCTCTACAGGGGTGGCCTCACCAGCATTTCTTAGAGGAGAAGGATCACATTCTTATTTTAATATTTCACCTTTCCCCTTCCTAGCGAGAAGTCTAGATGAAGTTTCTATGATAAACTCTTAATGTGAGTTTGATGGAAAACTGGCAGCAGACTTTTTAATATCGTCATGTTTTGTAATTTTATATCTATTGCTTGAACACTGTTCAAGACCAAAACTTAAGACCGAATTGAAAGTCACTTTAAGTTAAAAGGAAGTGAATATTAAATAAAGTTTAAGAAGCCAAGCTATGGCCAAACCAGAAGCCAAATGAGAAGGCAATTGTAATCTAGAAGTACTGTAACAAAAAAGCTGATTCACTTCCTAGAATAAAGGATACATCTGGCAGGTGGTCTGCTAAAGTTCCTAATGTGTTATTTATACTCTAGAGAAAATAAATAAGCTACCAAAAAAGTACAAACTGTTAACATCTAAGTGGAGGTGGATGCTGGTATTTGTTTAAGCGATTCTGGAATGCTTTGGCATTGTTAGGCTTCTAAGCACAAAAGAAGAAATGACCTCTTCATGAAAAGAATTCTGTGGATAAGCTGGTTGCTACCTTATCAACTCTGCTATTGTAGTTATGCCAGCCAGACATGTTAGTGTGACTTAGACATACCCTGCTATGGTATTTATACTTTGTCAGAAGTGTTTTGAGATTGGTTTGTGACCTCATCTGGCACAGAGAGATGTTGCCAAGTTCTCAGAATTGATAAAATTTAAGTCCCCTTTCCAAGTTTATTTAAAGCTTCCTGTCCTCAAAGAACTTGGAAAAATATGGTGTTTTGCTACCTTTATCATGCTTATTTACTGCTGACATTCCCATTCACCTGCTCTTTCCAAATCGTATTGCTTCTAACTAATATCTGAAAACACTTCTAACTAGTATCTGAAATACTGTAGCTACTGGCATTTCTTTCTGATACTTTTGAGCTTAGGTTTTAAATAGTAATTTTTCCAGGAGGACTGTGAACATGAAAAAATGCTGCATTCAGGATGTGTGGAGTCTAACTGTAATGAAGGGCAGATATTTAAATGTTCTCTGGTTAGCTCTGGGGAGAATCAAATACAGATTGGACTAGCCCAACATGCTCTCTATCACTTAATAGGCCAATCTAATCAGGTAAGAACAACTCTCTTGAGATGAGAGCCACAAGTATGGTCATGTCTAGGGAAGTGCTCTCTATTCTTAGTAAGCTGATTCTCAGCATTGTGCAATGTTGAAAGTAATGGGTGGGGTAGTGGGAAAGAGATCATTTGGGGTTGATTTTGTACTTAATTTCTTCTTTGTTTTTCCTGTGCCAGATTGAAAAAATTAGGTTGGTCAGAGGTATATTAAGCAGCATGCTTATTGTTTGGTGGGTAGTCGTGCAAGGGGTAGAAACATACAACAAAATGCAGGTGGCTGAAAGAGAATGAAGCTATAGGGAAAAAAGAATATAGATATGGACAAACAAATATATATATATTTTTTTTTTTTTTTTTTAAGAAGAGTAACAACCCCCTTCCTAATTATTAGCAATGACTCAGCTATCTCTAGAGCATTCAAATTGTACAGAAATAGAACAGTTTGAATTGATTCTTGTTGGTTTAGATCTTTGTGCCAAGCAGATCTGAGGTAGGATTCATGAGAAGGTCTAGGTCAGTTGGAAAAGTCTCTTGCAAAGCATTTGCAAGAATTGTGGGCACCATGTGAAAATCAACGTTCCTGCCCCATTTTTCCACTAGCAAACTCTTCTTCCTGCCATTTACTTTTTCGTTTCTCAAAATTGATACTGTGTAAAGGTAGTGACTAGATGTTAAGAATTGTTTCTCAAAATGTAGCTGAGGAATGCATGTCTTAATTACTAGAGTATGAAAGAACAGCCCGTGTAGTGGTATGAAGCAAGCTTTTGTAATGAAGGGACTGCACACTGGGAATACAAGGGCCTGAGGCTTTCTAGCAGCTGCTCTCAAGGAGTTACAAAGCTGAAGCAGCGATTTAAGGAAGAGGAAGTAATGCCAGTGGAGAAGGTGCAGTTCAGCAGGACAGCGGCATTAGCCCAGGGATGTGGCTTTAGGTTTTAGGTAAGGAGAAGGTGATGAAGGATAACAATAGAGGAGTAGGTAAAAGATTTATGTATCATAAATGGAGGAAAGAGGAAGCTTGGAGGCTGACAGCTTATCTTCCTAAATATCTAAAAGTGATGTTTGAGAAACACTCACAAATTTTCAGCATAGAGGAGTTGGCTGTTGGTGTCTAAGCAGGGGGAATAATCTTTGTCCTGGATATTTGTTAATTATGCTTCCTCTATAAATTGAAATATGTGAGGAGCCTCTTATTGAGAAGTTAATAAAATTTTCACTGAAGAATTCTGTTTGCCCTGCTCTTGGAGAAAAGATGGGAAAACAGTTCCTTGTCATTATGTAGCTATCAATCTCAAATTTATACTTTTCTAGACAAGTGTAGAATATGCAATAAGACTTCATAATGTATGCTGCCAAGTTTAGTTTTCCAATACAGTGGGAAGCAAAAATTTCTAGCACTGTCAGCAATTCAGGCCTCTGTGCTGAGACTGGCATTTGATGTTTACAGGAACTCAGGCTTGCAGGGATCTCCAGTTCATAAGGGAGGCAAAACTTGCTTTTTTGGGGTTCAGGAAGCTGGTGGCCTGGGCTGTTCAGAACTTAATCTGATCTCTTGCTTAGAGCTATGAATTAATGTTGTTATTTAATGGAACTGCCAGTACATCACACAATCAGGACTGGAAAACTTTCAAGTGCAAATTGACTAGATAAAATATTAATTGTCATGACATTATGCTTGGCATTCTCTGAAAGCAAAGTGCATTTCAGTAGCAGTTTCTCACTTTTTGTTTTGCTTTAGGTCACAGTTGACCTCTTGGTGATATTTCCAAAATTCTGAGGATAACTTTAAGACACTTCCTTTCCATGTGTTAGTTTTGTTTTGAAGGTTTGCTATTTTCTCTTAAAACTGCATGTTTAAGCACTCCATTTTGGGAGAACCTTGAATAGTATGTCTTTTTGGGCTCAAGTTTACATTTCTTCTCCCAAATACCATCTTAAAGATCTGAAAATGGAATATTTATCCATACTGTAGTTCTCCTAATTTAATATCTGCTCAATACACCATAAAATCCAAGATGTTTTCTTGGTATAAGTGAAAACAAAGCTATATATGTGTTATAGTGTGTATATATATGTGTGTGTATAGCTTTTTACTTATGTAGAGCATTAAGTAATCCAATTTCATAGCCAAGCAAACAGAAAAGAAAAATAATGAGTCTATTTTAGATTCTTTTATATCTTACTTAAGATGCAGCAGAAATTTATCCCAAACTGTATGTCTGAACAGCTAAAAAGCAGCTTAATTTACTTTTTGTAATATTTTTTTATTTGAGGCAGTTATACCTTCACTGTTGCTTTTTTACTAAATTGTATCAGAAAGTAAAATACTAAATGGATTACAGGGTAGGAAATAGTGTTGAAATTGCTCCAGGAATTCAGCAGCACTTTTAACCCTGGTATAAAACATGAGGGATCTAGTCTTATTAGGTTAAGACTCTTTAATCTCTAATTAATTACAAAGTGGCTTCAGGGTTTTCTTTTAAAAAATTTTAAATATTTGTTTTTGAGAAAATCAAAGTTACTTCTCTCTTCTCTCCTGTTTTATGGCTGTACTCACGTAATGAGGAATGTGTCTCAAAAGGCAACTATGAATAAAAGAATATATTTCCTGTGATAAGAATTTCCCAAATACACTCTAAAAGATGTTTCTGCAATGCTCTTGTGATTGTTTTATTTAAACACATGACACACCTTAAATACTTTTGCTTTATTCGATCTAGACAGAATTCTCTGTCACCATCTTTGCCAAGTATCTGACTGAATCTGCAGTGCAGAAAATTCATTAGAGCTGTTATTGGTGAGAACCTGAAAACACAAAGCCAATAACTAGAGTTGCACTCAGTGTTCAGTAGCTGGAAGTGCCACAAACAAGTTTCACCCTGGGTAAAATTAACACTTAGCGTCTGAATTCTGGTTTACTCGTCTACAGGTTGTGTCTCAGGCAGTTAATTATACTAATGTCTTGGGAATTGGATATCAGTGCTTTTTTTCATAGGGTTATCATCACCTGGGACATTGGAAAAACAATGTTAACTACTCTGTACTTACAGATAAAAAAATAAACCCACCTACAGATATTCATTATGTTTATCTACTGCTTTGCATTCAAGCAAGTTGACCAAATAATATTAAAAAAAATCAGTCTTTTTAAGTTTGACACCTTTGATAAATGATGATTTCTTTATGATTATAACAGTCCAGTTTGCCTTCATAGGTCTTTTTCATTTCAATATATCATCAAGTGATTACAGAAATTGAATGAGGGTCAGAAAGACTAGTAGTGAATGATAGTCAGGATGGCTCAACAGTGTGTTTTCCTACATGGATAGTTAATATACGTAGGAATAATTTCAATGCCATGCAATCAATAAAATGCTAATTTTAATATAGTAATCGCTTCTTAACTTAGGATCTGTTCTTTTGACATTTCCTGTCCAAGAGTGACGATGCCTTTTAAAATTTGTTATTGTTCATGCTTTTAAAATAGTGTTAGAATGCAAATGAATTATTTCATAAAACAATTAATTTTAATGCATTGGATGCAAATCACAGTTCTTGAGTTGATTTAAGAATTAAATGTTGCATTACTGGAGATATATGTTTTATATTGTATGGAGCTGGTTTGAGAGAGCTGGAAACCAGTTTGTGAAGGAAAATAGCAGGACAGGCCAAACTACAGTGGTGATTGATGTGCTGATACAAGTATCTATAGATAAGGATGAGAATAATGTTATTTATGTCCTAAAACTGAAGATAGTTAGCAATGTTCTGGTGAAGAATTGGTGAATACTAATTTTCTTTCAGCTCTGATTGCTCTGAGCAACTGTTCTCCAGGTACTACAAGTGAGATCAGGAAGCTCATTTGAATTAACGTGGGAGTAGGATTTGAGCAAAGATACCAAATGATTTGTTCTATTTTCAGCTCTGTTCTAATACAGCAGGCAAGTGGTTATCTTAAGCACTTAAATACTCACTGCAGGGTCAGTATGACTCTGCCTTGCACTTAGATTTTTATGTAAGAGGAGCGTGCTAGCAGCCACTATTTCAGCTGCCTGGTTCTGGAGCTTTCCTAGAAACACAGATATACCCGTGTAACTGAGCCTTCAGGGTCTACCAGAGGTTATTCAGTCTCACAGCTTCACTGTTGGTCCAGTTCACATCCTTTGACGTCATGATTGTAGTGGATTTTGCCAGAAGAAATTTTATGACTATGCAGAGCATGCATCAGAAACTGTTTCTAGGACTTCTGTGGAGCTTTTAGGTAAACTCAGGTTAGCTTCTCACAACTTGTGCTTTGTTTGCTGCATTGGAGCCATAATCTGCACTTGGTTAAGCTTCTTCTAGTTTCTGCCTAATCACTTATGAAGCTGCACAGAAGGAAAGGTTGCATGTACATGTATATTGTTAAGTCTTATGAAATACTGCGGGGAAAAAGCAACATCAGCCTTTTCTGGATAAAAAATGTGCCTGCATTACAGAGTTCTAGATCCCTAAATATTGAATTATGAACTTGAAATCTTAAACCAGGTTTTTATTTTAAAAAAATCAAAAATATTTTAATGGATATACTTCCACTGTACTTTCAGGTGCCTGTATATGTATAGATACAGAGATATGGACAAACATCCTGAAGCCTTTCCAAGCTATAACATATTGTTTGAAAACTCATCACCTCTCTGTTTCCAGAAGCTATTTTATCCCGTCTGTGGGGAGTATCGTGATAGTAACCACACTTAGTGCAAAAAAGTGATTGAAAACCTTTTTGTGTCTTCCCTTACTGAAGAGCATTTTAATTCATTTTTTTTTAAACTAAGTTGGTGACTGTATCAAAAAAGAAAGAGACTGGATGTGCAGTCTGTCTCATGTTGCTTATTAACAAAAAAAGTAACTGAACCAATCATGGTGAAATGGTGTTCTTGTAATGCAGCCTGGTTTTGTTTTAATACTTAGTATGTCAATAATTACTTCAGTAGTTTAATGTTTTCCAGGCAAAACTTCAGAATTGGGTTGCCAAATCAGCACACATCCCTTTTTGAACAAAAAGTACTGTTGAACAGCATTCATGACGCCAAAAGTATGTGTTTGAGTCAGGGGAGCAGGGAGTACTTTCACAGGATGCTAGAACAGACCCTTACTCCCAGCTGCCGTTTGAGAGATGTGGACATCTACCCATCTTTCTTAAGAAGGCTGAGAGACAAACAAGCAAGACTAAATTAGCATTCGTCCTGAAACACTGATTTAAATATACTGGAATGTTTCAGTTCCAACACCTCAGAGATCTAACCAGATTTTAGTTACTTGTTTCCTTGTGAGCCCCGCCCAGGTCACTTTCACAGAGCTCAATAGTCACTTTCAGGGAAAACGTAGACAAGGAAAAGAGGGTAAAGATGCTGAGGGAAGAAACGTGTGAAATTCACCCAAATGGACCTTAGTTCTCTGCCCAGAACCCAAGACTCCTCTGTGACACCACTACCCTTGGAACCTGAGAGCAGTAAATTCATTTGGAGTGGTGGAACAGCTTTGTCTACAAGTTGTATTCAGAGGTGAAAAATTGCTGTATCCCTAGGAAAGTATAACTGAACAAGGAAATGCAATTATTTCATATATGTATTAAGTGAATCCCTGCTAACAACTGGGAAGTTCTGACCAATACTCTGAACTCTTGTGTATGAAATGCAGTATGCTTGCTTAGATACATTTAATGCTTCTAAATGACTTTTTGAGAGCTTTAGGCTGATGGGTGCTGATTGTGCTCTCTAGTTTATATTCCCGACTCCTTAGGCAGTTGAGATACGAGTTCGTGACAAGTCTTGAAGAGCGGAAAATTTTTATGAGCACTTTCAAATTGCTCAAAAATATCTCCTTTTCTTCCTACTTCTAACTGAAATGGGGGGGAGGGGGGGGGGGATGTTATTATAAATAGAATAAAATTGGTTTACACGGTGATTGCAATGTACAATCTTTGGAAGCCGTCTAACGAGCAGCAACCTTTAACCCTTTAGGATCAACCAACGTGTTTCTGAACACTAGGAATTGTGACGTCAGGGGTTAGGTATCGTGAACCAAGGGGGACTTACGCTTTATTGTTGGGAAGCCGGCTGACTATTGTACGATGGCTATCCCTAATGGTTATTTCCTAAGTAAGGACAATTATTTACCCTGAGCGCTTTATACAGTGCCCGGCGGCGCTGACCCGGTAATTGGCGGCCCCCGGGCCCGGGCGGCTCCCGGCGCTGCCTGATCCCGCTGGGATGCCGCGCGGGGCTCGGCGGGCGCGGGGCCGGGCCGGGCCGGGCCGGGCCGCCGTTGGCTGTTGCCATGGCTCCGGCAAGCCGGGGGAGCCCAATGAGCGCTCTGCGGCGGTGCCGGGGGGACCAGCCATTTTGCTTATGGAAAACAATGTGACATATTATGCTGCGCTGTGCCGGGCAATAAACAAAAATCCCGTCGGGGGACGCGGAAGACGCGGGCACGTTAGTGAGTAATCCCGGCGGCAGAGCGGGCTCGGGAGCTGCCATTTTGACAGGCTGGCTGGCGGCCGCCGCTCCCGCCGCCGGCCGGGGGAGGTGGAATGCGGGGCGATAATGCTGCATATCTGCTGTCAGGCAGCGGAGCGGGGCTTTGTCGCG
This sequence comes from Hirundo rustica, assembly GCF_015227805.2. Lineage (NCBI taxonomy): Eukaryota > Metazoa > Chordata > Aves > Passeriformes > Hirundinidae > Hirundo > Hirundo rustica. The sequence continues at coordinate 31,681,703 of NC_053454.1, forward strand.
TGAAGGCAGGGCTCCTCCGCAGTGCCGTCTCGGCGGCTGGCTAGCCGCCGCTCGCAGCCGAGCCGGGGATCCAGGGCGAGGGAGTCGCCGCTGCCGCTCGGAGCGCGGCTGGCGCCGGGCGCGGGCGGTGCCAGGAGCAGGTGTGCGGCTGGGCTCGGCCCGGCCCGGCCCGGCCCGGAACGCTGCGGCTCCCGGGCTGCTCCCGCCGGGAGAGCTGCTGCCGCTGGACTCTGCCGCAAAAGGGAGCCGCCGTGCGCCTCGGCTGCCGCGGGAGAGGTACCTGGGCGCGGGCTGGTGCGGGTCTGTGGCACAGCTGGGCACAACTTCGTGCGAGAAACGGCCTTCTCTCGGTACCTGTGCCTTGGAAGGTTGGCTCTGGTCGGTGGCCGGTTTAGAGTGGTTGCTGAATTCGCTGATCGGACTGCGCTGTCCTCAAGCGTTTTGATGTGAGTGGTGTTCCATATGGTTGCTGATTCAGAAGAATGCTTCAAATAGATGATACATTTTTTAGTAGATAATTCTACTAAAAGGCAATGATTATTTTTTTTTGTTTGGATTGTCATTGTGGGTTTTTTTTTATTATCAGGATAGCGTGGGTGAAATAAAATATTATAGAACTCGTGAGCATGTTTGCCTTACATCACAGAGTTCATCGCTGGTGGATTCCATGCATTGTGCTCAGCCTCAGTGTTCGATTTAAATTGTCCAAGTGCTGCTGTGCAGTATGTAGGTCATAATAAAAAGCAGCTTTTTCACCAGCTTTCAATGGGCTGCATGGCCCGGTGCTGTGGTTGATTATTTCGTGGTACTTGTGCCGTTAAGAGTGGTGGTATTAAAGCCAGCTCACACCTCCTTTTTAAAGATATCGCACGTTCCGTGCTAGACGGAGCACAACACACCCATTGTGTCCCTCCGTTTGGCGTTCAATAAAAGGAAGGAAACGAGCACTCCACATGGAGCACCAGCACATTAATAGTGCAAGACGGTTAAACTTTTATTGAACAATCCCAGTGATTCTGAGATAATCTACTGTAGGTAGAGACAATAAAAACACAGACATATATAAGGAACTAGCTGGAATAGGAGAGGTCTTCTGATAGGGGCTATGTGTTAATGCTATAGATTTTCAGTGAAAATAAATTATTCTGAATAGTTATTAATCACAACATATTTGCTTTAGTTAAACCTAGGTCAATAAAACTTCAATCCCTCTACGTTTGCTTATAATGAAATACATTAAATTATTCTGACAACTAATCCAAATGTTCTGATTCACTTTGCATCTAGAGAAAATAAGATGATATTTTGGTCTTAACCCTTCTTTAATAATTACATGGATTTAAGTCCCACTGAGATGAGCCATTTGTTTGGACAGTTGAGTGGGCATGAAATCAAGAATTTGAGGTCTGGTATCTTTATAGTTAAATTAGTAACCAGCACTCTGTAACTAGGAGCCAAATTCCAATGTTGTTTCTGTATATATCCTGCAAAGGCATTTGAGCAAGCATGTTCAGCAACTCTCCCCCAAGTGAGACACTGCATTTGGAAACAGCAGTATATAATTGAATTGCTACTATGCAACTATGCATTCTCCCCATTAGAAAAGCTCTATCTTACTTGAACCATTTCAGGACTTTTTTTTTTTTTTCTTTCTTTTTTTTTTCTTTTTTTTTTTTGTGAATGCATCCACCCCAACTTCTTTCTCTATGCCTCTGTCTAGGGGTTACACAGTAAGTGGTTTAGAGAACTGCCTTCTTCTATGATCTAGAAAGTGGAATGTGCCTTTACAATGTGGTACTGCATGAATATTTATGATTGAGAAAATTATAAACAAACAGAGCTAGTTATTTAAGATGTTGGTAAGTCTTCAACAAAGAAGGAGCTTTTGTTACAACAATAAGAAACGTGGATACAGCAGTATACAAAGTAAAGGATATTGCAGTTCAAGGTGGATTCTTCTCACTATGGAGAATTTATAGTTTGAGGAAAACAGGTGAAGAATAGCAATGACTAATCACTAAACAATGTGCACCCATTCGATGCTGAAAGATGCGTCTTATTAGTCAGTATTATTTAAACCAATATTCTGTGCTCTTTCCATTCTGCTTTTCTCCTTTTGTTATTTTTCTCATATTAATTCCAAGCTTCCTTCTGCTTCCTTACTGTCTCTTTGGCAACATCTGATCCCATCAGAGCTATTTGTAAATCAAATCGGTGACTGTCAGTAGTGGTCATGGAGGTGCTGCAATAGAAGCTGATGTGGAGGAAGAATTTAAATGAGTTAGAGGTAAGAAACAGCAACCAAGTAATGAGCATATCCAGTGTGAACTAATTCCACATCATGTAAGTTTTAAAGGCCTAGAATTGGGTCAGTGATTTAGAAATCAAATGAGCATGCATGGAGAGGGACGTTTTTCCTCTCATGATGAATTGAAGTGTATTTATAAACAGAGGGTTTACAAGAAAACCTTGACAATAATATGACATAAGACAAATTGGAAAGTTTTGTATTAGAAATTGTAGCATAGAGCTCTGGTTGAAGTCTAGAGGTTTTTCAGGTTTCAGTGGAGCTATGGTTTTTATCAAGAGGTGATTATGCATTATTGGAAAGCCTCTAGGTTATCCAAAGTCAGGCTCTCTCTTGGTCAGCAGAGATGTAAATAACATCAGCTGTCATGCTTTAACATTACAGTTGCTTCAAAAAAATTTTAGATAGATTATCTTAGAAGGTGACTCTGGGTCCATGTGTAGCTCTCAAATAGAATACCAACAAAGCAAAAGCAGGCAGATTAATCCTGAAATGCAGTGTCATAGTAGCAGGTGCAAATAGTAATAGAATAAGAGACCAGGATGACCAAAGGAGGTAAAATGAAGTGGTGTAACAGCTTATTTGGTATGCTGTTTGTTTAAAATAATCAGGTTTGAGCAAACAGTGATAAGCATCAACCAATCATGGGGTATGTGGAGCACAGTAACCTTATAAGAACTAGTGTGGAAATGTGTTGCCTACTCTCAGCCTGTAGACTCTTCTCGGTGTACTTACATACGTGAACAACCTGTGAGGAGCCGTACAGATAGAATGTGCCCAGGAAAGACACTCAGGTATCGAGTTAGGGGACATTGTATGATGTTACACTGTGGAATGGTTGAAGGTCACTTCTGCACCGGAAGGATCAGGTATTGAATGTAATATGTCAATTATGAGGTTGTGTCTGGATGTGACCTTAGAACAGTATTTCTGTTTCGGTGAGGCTGTCTGCACAAAAATAGAAATAAAAATTGTCAATTTCTACTTGTTTGTAAACCAGAATTGTACAAATGTATACTTTGTAGTTGTGTCCTACTGTTCTGATACCAGTCCTTTCTCATGACATTATTTCCTATTGGATTAAGCATGTTACTGTTGCCAGTCTGAATTTTCTTCCTTTACTGTTGTATGTAGCGTGTAGCTTCCTATTGGAGAGAAGACTGTGGCATAGATGCTCTGTGTTCATTTTTATTCAAATAGTCTGGTGTCTTTTCATGAAAATGTTTTGACAAAAGCTGACCTTTCTGAAATTATGAATCTTCTTAACTTTTAAAAACTAAAACAAAATCTAAAAAGGCTTTCAAAAGCACTGATGTAATGGAAAAGTTCATGTATGAGAGGGAAAAGGGAGAGAAGTGAGTACATAAAAGGGCAGCATGTATCTTTGAGTAAAGGCATGCTAGATGACGACACTTTAGGTCTACTCCCGCTTTCAGTGTTTTTGAAGCATGTAATGTATTTTTCAGTTCAGATGTATTGTTCCATAACAGTGATACATCATAGCTAATGCTGCAGTAAAGTAGGAAATTCCAAAGGCGGACCCGTTTCTTCTGTTATTTCTCACTTCTTTCCCTAAATAGAATGATTTCTTTTTTTTTTTTTTTTTGGGGGGGGGAGTGTGTGTCTTTCTGTACTGAATACAGATAGTGTTCTGACTCATCCACCCTTAAAAACCTCACCAACCACCGTCAGGGGGTTGAATAGCACAGATGTGGTTCTGTGTTCTTAAGTAACCTGAGTAACATAGTGCACTTTTGAAGAGGTGGTGCTCAAGGTCCTGAGTCTCAAAGAATAGTGGGAAAAACACACTAAAAGGAAAAGCAAACGTTCTTCCTCTCAATCATTACTATGATCAAACTATACACCAAACTTTTTCATTAGCCTTTTCATAAAACTGCTGTTAAATAATGCAGAGTTAGAATAATGAAAGTTTTACTTCTCTTAAGGGTACTTGTCTTGCATTTTACGTACAAGATTAAAGCAGTGTACAACTGAACTGTCTGATGGGTACCTAATATACTTAGTTTAGCAGCAGTGGCTTATCAACTAAATTTGTCCACAAGAATAGCAGCTTTATTTTTTTGCTTCTTCAGGACCCAAAAGAATATAGAGAAATGCATGATGAAACCAAATAGAAATGGAATCAGTAACTGCAGTTCTCACAGCTGAAAATCAGATTCATTGAAGTTTATAAAAACAGTAAAGTGCATTGATTTCTAAGGGTTGCGCTTGGTTGTAGGATCATGGGTTATGCTGGTAAGAAATCAGTAGTTGTGACTGAAGGTCAAAATAGGTGGAAGCGTCTTTGTTGTTTTTCAAACAGTTTAAAGGAACATGTCTGGTTCCTTAATGTATTGTTATTTTGGGGGGGGGGGTGTTGTTGTTGGGGGTGGTTTTGTTTGTTTGTGTTTTTTATTTGTTTGGGTTTGGGGGTGTTTGTGCTTGTTTTTTGTTGTTGTTTGTTTGTTTTTATTATTATTATTGTTTTTATTTTCTGAACAGCACCAATAGGTGAAATCCCAGTTCAACTGCAGCAAGGCTGAAAGGTGACTGTAACCCTTCCTAAGAGGCTTAGGGTTTGATGGTGTAGCGTGTGATTAGAAGGGTAGGGACTATGTCAAGAGCAGGACAGCCACAGAGTGTTCTTGTCAGCACGATGCCATGTTGTCTGCGGACTCCTAATTCACCGTAGCCTGAATGCAAAGCTTCATCACCGTAGTGTACCTGGAGTGCTATCATGTTTAATAAAGCCACATAGCTCTCAGCGGGATTAACTTGCTGGAAGCTAATGCTTTGTCAAAGTTCAGTTTTAGCAAATGGTGGGATAGGGGAGGCTGTCCAAAATTCAGTTATCTGGATCAATTTTGATGTCTGAAAAAATGCATGAACTAGAAATTACATGTTACTACAAAGGGTATGAACAGTATTTTCACTATTTGAAGTGACTACAATTGAAAACTAGTGATTCAGACAATAGAACACAGCATGCGTTAGATAAACTGGGTGCTTTGACTGTTGTTTTTCTTCTAATGTTCATTTTTCTTAATGGAAAACTAGACACAATTATAAAATCTTTAAAATTGTTTGTTTTTAAATATAAATAAACATGTATGTAAACATAAATGTAATATATGACATGTTGGCATCAAGCAGGTGAAAAATGACATTTGTAAGGTACTAAATGCCTATTTCTCACTGAATTTTGGGTTCATTTGAAAAATTCAAATTCTCTTATCTTTTGATGTGAGAGCTCTTCTAGTACGCTGGACTATGATAAATAAGGAAAAGTGAATAATTGGTATGAGGCAATTATTGATTGGTGGGAATTACATAAACTTGTATTTTAGGAAGGCTATTTAGTAAATCTCTAACTCAGGATGTCTTTCTCTCTCCAATAATGCAGCCATCATGGACTGTCGTAAGGAGTGGGTTAATAGATTAGTTTGTCTTTGGCCCAAGTTTGTCTTGGTATTTCAATTGCTGTTTGTAAACATCATATGAATTTTGAATTTCAGACTCTTTCAGCTTTTGAGACAATCCTGAATTTTAGGGATTAGCCTAGGTGAAATATACAAGAAATACTTCTCTTGAACATACAGGTCACACTACTGACTTTTTAGTATTTTGTGCTTTGCAGTTGTTAAAATCTTACACAGTTATTGTCTGATTTAGGCATCAACCTTGTATTTTCTTTCTTCCCACTAACAGTAAAGATTTTAAAGAAAAGCAATCAGTAGCAACCCAAAGGGGTGCCAGTGCAAAACACTGGTAATGTTTCATTTAATTCATATATTGATCAGGTACGTCACGCTGCTCCTTCTAGCCAGTTACACATTTTAATAAGCAAATTCTGACAGAAGACAGCAGTTGCCAGCACAAATTTAATTTAATTTAGTTTCTAGTGAATTTCTAATGAACAGAGAACTCTAAGCAGTGATATTCTCCAGATAATAAAATTCATGGTAATTGCAGTTTTTCTTTTGGAGAAATCTGTATTTGTTAGGAATCTGAAGGAAATAATTATTTCAGTGTGACTGATGCAATCAGATGGTTTACTTTGAATAAGTAAAATATAAAAGAGGCTAATCAAATGAAGTGCTACTGTATGAGAGCAAAACGAAAGGCTGACAGGTTTGACAGTAGAATAGAGACCAAATCAAAGGCTTTGTTTTGACATACATGCAGATAATCAGGCAAATTCAAGTCTTTTAAGAGACCTCTTCTAAGAGGGTCACTTTACAGATACAGATCATGCAATCTGAGCCTTGCAGATTATCATTCTACTTTTAAATGAGTACAGGAGAGACATTTTTAATTCCTTATTTGTATAGCTGTAGATTTACACATTCATATGTTTTTGCCATTGGCATTTGATTCACAGATGACTGATTTATGGTCCTGAGCAAAGGCCAAATTCAGGACACACTTTTAAGTGACAGGACTGCAAACTCTACAAAAATTGTTTGAAAGTCACCACCTGTTGCAATTAATACATACAAACCAGTAGGAGGATGCCTTCCAGTTTGAGGAAATACTCCTCTTATGAGCAAGGCAATAATAATTGCAGAAATGATATGCTAAATTAATTCAGGTGTGAATTTGTTTTTTGTTATATTTAGTGGTGTAATTATCTTAAACACAATTCTTTGAAGTCAGTCACTGCTTAGATAAAGAACAGAAATGAAAGTAAACATGTCAGTATGAGCTACAGAAAGTACAGCAGGGTCAAGTTCTTTCTGCAATAGGTGCTGAACATAAAAGATGGAACAGGCTTGATCAAAGGTAAACTGAAAAGCAGGTTTATTGACAAGTGGCTTTGACCACTACTTGACTACAATACCAGCGGTTTCTTGATTTCCTGTAGCAGAAATGAAAATTTAAAAGGTGTCTGAGGAAGAAGCAAATAGTAGCTTTGTTGATGAACTTGGGAAGCATTCTTATGATAAAAGATTACTGCTTCTTATGAATGGATGAAAAAATGGAGACAGGAGGAGAATGACAAAAGTGCTTGAAAGGGTAAAGGAATAAGATAGATATAATTGCTCAGTTGCAAGACAACGAGCCATCTATATGCGCCCTCTGTTCTGGGCAAAGACAGCTACCGTGGCTTCAAAGGAAAAAAAAATTAGACTGGTCTCATGAGGTACATTTTGCACAGATCAGAACGTGTTACTTAAAACCGTGGGTTCAGATACTGTAGTTAAATTGTGTGTTGACAAGAGGCCTAAACAATAGCATTCCTCATGGGGGACCAAAAAAAAATTAGAAATCAGATTTCAAATGTGCTGTGGAGAAATCAGTCCTCTCAGGAACAGCTACAACACATGCTTAGAGTGAAGGGGAAACAGGTGTGAAGAAACATGAGCCAGTTCCTTGAGGAGTTCACATGCTTGAGCATTCAAAGTTTGGGGGGGATTTTTATTTTAAAACACCCCAAAAACCTCACGCTTGCATTCTATTCAAATTTTCATCCTATACAGAGTGGGGCAGGGCAAGCTATAGTTTTTTTTTTTTTTAATTGTTATTTTAGTCTTCATATGCACACACAGTAATTCCAATTGAAATTTTCAGATTTGACAACAAATTGATCTCTTTCTGTGGTTTTATTTTTTATGTTGTTTTTTATTCTTGGGAGACACAAATTATCAAGTCCTGTCCCTTCACAGTCATTTTAGATGAAGCTTTAGAAGTCTACATTTTCAGTGTGATTACCCATTATGAAAATAGGATGCTCTCTAGCTGTCCTGCAGCAGCAATGGAATAATGCAGTTCTCAGAGTGAGATCAGGTGGTAAGGAGCTCTAATTTATGTCCCTTTGTTTTGCACCAGATTGTTTTAACTTGGACAAATTCTGTTAGAATGTTGGTGGGATATTTCATGTGTTTTGCTTTATACACAAGTGTATTAGGACTGCAAATTTATTTATGGAAAATGTCCATTTCTCAGTTTATTACTTGGTTTTAAAATTATGAGCTGAGCTGGAGCTTGGAGGTGGCTTGAGTTCAAACATGGCTTGAAAGAATAATGATATTTTAAGCTTTCTTTTGTGTACTCCTGTCAGGTCTATGTAATTCTACTGTCACCTTCAGTATTGTATATATTGTAGTTAGACTTCTAAGGACTTTATCTTCCAGTATGTTTAGGAACAGCTTCTCTTTATGTTCATTAAAAATGGGGATTTTTTTCTGAACTAATTGTAGATAATGCTGTGAAAATTTCACATTCAATACCTAAAATTGTCAAAACAAGCTATTAATATATGTAATTTAAATCTTCATAAAATAAAACAGTTCTTTTGAATTCTGGACTTATTTTCTCTAGTGATGACTTGGATAGTTTTTTCTAAGCACTTTCTTAAAGAGCTAAAAGGATTTTTAGCTTTGCTTTGCCTGAAAGCAGATAATTTTTTAAATTAACTTTTTAGGGATAGGTTTAGAACTATAGTCTGGGGCCTCTACCCTTTTTGGTGGGTACAATAAACAACTGTAGAATTTTTATCCTTATGGTTGCAAAACCATGAAATCTAACTTCTTGTTTCTCATAATCCTAAATTAGTATCTTAGCTGTTAAGCACTGAACTGATAATTCAAGTTTGGCCTTGTAACAATCCAGTCCAAATAATATTCATAAAAGCAAGGGCATGACTTTAAGGCAGTTGTTCATCTGTGACTTACCTCAGACCTGGGTGTTTTCTTTACCAAGACACATTCTAAACAAGGAACTTACAATTGATACAAAGATTTGTTGGAAGAGGGCAAAGAAAAATTGAGCAAAATGGCACTTACAAATGAAATTATTATAGACCTTGGTATTTTTGAAAGCTCTTATTAATGTTTTCTCTCTTCGAATGCAATGGTAGGAATCCTCCCTGAATTAATTAGAAGTAGTTGCACCAAATCTGTGTGCTTTTAAAATACTATTTAAAAGGTCTTAGCATCCAGCTTTTTGCTATTCTAGCTTTAGGTTCAGCCCAAAGTGACTGTAAATTTCTTTTGAAGAATACTGGAAAGATTTAGATAAATCTTGTGCACTTGTGTTTATTTGTGTCCCTTGACATAATGATTATTATTTACATAGGCATTTAAGTCTTACTGTCATTAGTAAGATGTGGTCTGAAAAGGTTGGCACCATCTTGAGTGAATCTGCTAACCTTATCTACAGTGTATTTATTCCTGGAAATAGCTTCACATGTTTATATGCACAAACTTTGCCATATTTTGGGGATGTTCCGTTAGATAAATAGTCCTGCCTGTTAAAACCTGATGAACATAAGGAGTTATGTTAAAATTATGCTGCGCATTTCAGCTTGGAATCCTGCAAATGCTAACCAGATTTGCAAACTGAGTTTTTCATCTTAAACTTTCTGCGCTGTCTATATCAGACACGCCTGTGAGTTTGAAATGTCACCATCAAAATCAGGGTAAATGGTCACTAGCTTCATGAGGAGGAATCAGGAAACAGAGATGTCTTTGTGTTGTCATTTCAAAGGCAGCAAAGTTCCAATACGGCATCATAAAAAGATTTCATGAGTTGACTTCTCTAGGTGTGGATCGCATAAAAGTTAGCATAGAGATTTGATTCTTTTTTTTTAATATTTATATGCCATTTCTCTTTTTAAAAGTACTATTAAAATGATTTGAACTACTCAACTTATGGTCAGTTTAGACTTTGATCTTAACTCACATGTTTCCAGTTCATGCCACCCATCTATCGTAAGCTGATTCTGTTATAAATAACCAAAAGCTGTACAGACACTATGTATAACTGTTAGTGATTTCCTCCCTCTGTTGTTGCCCTCTGGTTTCAAACTCTAGTCTTCAGTTAACTGTCAATCATATGTAATTTTTTTTCACCTTGCTGATCAGAATGTAAGGGCTGAAGAAAATAACATCAAATACTTTTCTAATGTTCTCCTTATGAGCAGTTTGTTTAATTGCTGTAGGAATCAAATGTGCATGATCTTAAATTTTAAGTCAATGGTTTCAAAGCAGAAGGCAGGGCAAACAGAACATAGGCAGTTTAATGTGGGTTTGGACACTAAATTTGTGATAATTAAACTTCTTCTAAGATATGTCTGCTGTCTCCTTTTGATGTCTTTATATACAAGGCTGTAATTTGGCACCTTTTTTATCTCTACCCTCTCTTTTGGAAAGATAGAAAACTGTGTGATTAGCTATTCTGTATAAATTCTGTAGAGAAAATTTACCTTTCAATTTCTCAATTTTTTTTTTCCATCTATGTAAAGCTTTCAAGCCACCTTAGAAGCAGCAGACACCACAAGTCATTGACTTTATCCTTCAGGTTTTTTAAGTGCAAATGTTATTACTCTATTGTTGCTTGTAGTCATTGATCTAGATCATTGTCTAAGGGTTAAAATTGAAATTTTCTGGTTTGAACAGTCATTTCATCAAGCTGATGAACAGTAAACAGCCTTGAGAGGAAAGAAAGGTCTTTTGAGCTGTTATTACTAATAGGCAGATGAATTTGAAAAGCAGAGGATGTTAAAGTTCTGAGGACGTAAACAATTTCTAGGAAGGGAAATCCACCTTTCCATGTGTTTATTTTTCAAAGAGAGGAAACTACCTAATAGGTATAAAACTTCATGGATACAAAACAGAATATCTACTTCAGATTATTTTACCTTTGACTTCCAGTTCTCACATTATCTTAAGAACCCCTCTTCCAGCCTTCTTTTGTGTAATTTTAACCACCTTAGATTTATGGTATGACACTGGTGCTCCTTCCTCTACCCAATGTGCAAAATATGCTTAGTCATGTTGTTCTAGCTTTCAATTTGTTGCTGTTTAAGAATATTTTTAAGGATCTTTTCTCTCCACTTTTCTAGGTGGTACTGGCCATTGTCATAGGAATTGTGTGGGTCTCTTTAATGGCCTAATTTTCCTAAGGAGTTAAATGTGTAGTCATACTGGCTACTAAAAACAGAGATAGCAAAGTCTTGTTTTAGAGTCGTGTCTGTAAACTTTCTTCCTTGTGGAAGAATTTTTCCATTCAGGGAGAAAGTTTGTGGTGGAAAATATGGCTGCAGTTTTGAATTCTTTATTAGTGCTCTTCACCAATCAGCAGTGGAAGCATACTGATGGAGAAGAATTAGGAAATTTCTAAAAATCCTTGAAGTAATGCCACCCATGGTGACTATGCTCTTCTCGTCCCTGTTATTTGCAACTTAAACCAGGGCCAAATTCTGATAGCTGAAAAATTACCTCTGACCTACAAATAATTCAACACAGAGCACTTAACTGGCAGCACAGCTGTAAGATCCTGCATTGCCTTGGGTACAGCAAACAGCAAATTGTCTTTCCTCAGCTAGGAAAAGCATGAATTTAGCTCAAACAAATGTTTCAAACTAATAGCCTGTTCTGCAATTAACAGACCTGTAAAGAACACAAACAGCAAACAAAAACTGTGAAAGAGCTCTCATTTTCACTTAGCTGAAGCAATACATGATAGACCACTACATTATAATGTGCCTCTGTTAACAAGAAGACAAAACAAACAGAAACTCGGCACCGATTTCCTGAGCCATTCTCCCAGTGGGCTAGGACTAAGTGAGTATAGAGTATCCACTGGGGAGTGTTGGTATTGTGCTTTAACTTCACCTTTGGGAGCTGTAAAACTTCCTGGAAACCTTTCCTGGAGTTCCTTTCCCTCCAAGCTACTAGCTTGAGGACTTTGGGGTAATTATGATCTTCAGGAACAAAGAGATTTGAACAGGAAGGGGTCAGTTTTCTGTTTTAGGAGCTTCCTGTTGAGTGTGATACATCGTACTGCAGAAAGGAGGATTTTTGTAGGAAGCCAGGAGCAGGCTTGGTTGGCTCAGGCGTTTTGGCAGCACCTTTTCTTTCTGATGAGCAATAAGAAGGTGGACAAAGGTGGAGGCAGTGTGGCTGCAAGTAGGTTCAGTCTCCTGGTGTCATGTACCTGATCTCTTGAAATAACTACCTCCTTTGCAGCCTGAAGGACTGATAATTGTCATGATTATGTGAAACTCTGAGCAGCAAGGAGTTTGCCAAAGCAATTCTGTGTTAGTGAGCTTTATCTGACTTCAGCTCTTTCTGTTACGTCAATATATGTTGCCATTAGAGGTAGGAAACAAAAATAAAAATGTTAGGTTGCTGAAAACCAGATATTGCCTTTGCAATTAGACTAATGGGGAAAAAAGATATATCAGTAAAATACTAGACTCTGGTAGTATTACTTTGTATTCTAAAATGCTGAACAGTTATCTCTTTAGGTTGTGTTTTCAGTTGATGGATCATAGTACTAAAATGAATAAACTGACTAAAGGAACATTGATGGAAAGATGGCTCTCTACACTGTTTGACTCGTGAGAAGTTCTATACTCATTTGAAGTGACAAGTGTTCACCCTAGGGTTCAGTGCCTGAAAGCTTCTGCTGCAGTAGCTTGGCTGTTTCCTACCTTCTATGCTATGAGTAGCAGAAAACATTAAAATTACTTAATTAGTAAAGCTAAGGACTGTTTTTCATATATATCCCTTACTTTTTCATTACTAGGCTGGCAGCTTAGCAAATTGGCAGAAAACCATTGTGTTAATTATTGAGAAGCCTAAATTCCTTTGTGGATTTAGTCATGGTAATTGGAATAGAAGCTCAATACAGAGTGCGGAGGTGTAAAGCTGGCCTAGCCGTAATCTGGTGGTTTAAGAAATAGCAGAATGGCGTTAGGCCTTGTGTGCTCTGTAACATAAGTCTTTCTGAAGCGGAAGGAAGGATTTGGGACTTGTGCTACTTCTGTGGATTTCTTTTTCCTAATGTGGACCAGCAGCTCGAGAGTGGCATCTGCACACAGGATCATGGCCCCAGAGCTTGGTGATGGCAGTTCTCCCTTGAGAAATGAATGCAGTTTTATCCATAGATAACTCTGGGAAGGTGCTAATATTTCAGAGTATATTGTTCGGGTGTAAATATTTCAGAGTAACTGAAGGAAGTTGCTCAAACTTTCCTTTCTCCTAGGTAAGTTTTTTCTTTCTTAAGCTTGAAGTATGTGATTACTCTATGAAAGAGGGCCAGTGTCCTCAAAAGACCAGACAATAGCATGACACTTGGTATTGTGCCACGGAAGTGGGAGATGTGACTGTAAATCCTGCTGGAAGTTTAATACAGGTTTTCCATATCCGTGGCAGATGTTTTCACGTCCATCAGTACAGTGTTTTTAAAAATAACATGGTAGCATAACATCATCTTCCATGGTTTTGATAAAGAATGGAAAAAAACTGAGAATATCTTTTGGATATTTGCGCCTCAGATTTAAGATTGGTAAAACACAAGGCTGTACAGGACAGCTGTCACCAAAGTCATCTCATTAAGGCAAGACATTGCATGATTGGTTCAGGAGGAGGATTTTAGCTAACTGTTAAAAGACATACAGATGCTTAGAAATTTGGGTAGTAATATAAAATGGGTATTTTAAAAATTGCCACTTTTCATTTGGGCTCAGGAGACCCTGTTACTTGCATTGGTAAGTCACAGGTTGAGAGTCCTAGCTTGTTTACATTTCTGATGTTTAGGCCTTTAGGAAAACTCCACTCCGTTATGCCCTCAGCATCCTCCCAAAAAACAACTAGGGTCTTACACAGGAGTTAAGCACATTCTAGCAGAAAACAGGCCTGAAGGACAAATAACTTTGTACCAAGTTCTTGAAACAATGGCCTAGCAATGTATATTAAGAGTGAGATTAACAATAAGCTTCTGTTCCCCGTTTCCGGAAAAGGCCTTTTCATATTTATTTTCCTGTTCATTTTTAACTGTTTGCTCTTGGAACATAGGAAGTTAGTTTTACTAGCAAAATAGGCAGGCATGTTATCCTGTTGGGCCAGTTTCAGAATGATAGCTGCAGTGGCTGCAGTCACTTTTCACATCATTGTGAGAGCAGTTACATGGTTGGCGCCCAGTTATATGGAATTGGCTAAAGTATTGGAATTGGTTCTAACAGATGACTAAGAGGCTTGAAATATTTAGATAATATGCTTTCAATAGTTGGAGGGGTTTAAATGCCTGTGATTTCACTTCAAAGTTGAGAGTATCCTTATGTTTTAATGTAGTTATTTGGTGCTGATTTAAAAGTATAATAATATTAACAGATTCTATATGGTATAATTGTGTTATTAAACATTAAAAGTTATAACATAGCTGTTTATTATAACTGTAAAATGTCTTGCAAAAAATGGCTAGGGGTTTCAGTCTAACATAAATCTAAAGTCAAAAATGAGAACTCAGTATAGCTAGAGACATTTGGTGTCTTCTAAAGAGAATGCAGGTCTGCTGTTCTGCAGAACAGCAGCAGAGTGAACTCTTCATCAAACATGTGCTATTTTGCAGACCAGTTCATGTTAATAACATGAGAGTGTGATTCTTTGTACTTGTGGTCTTGATCCATGTCTTTCAAATGCATGAGTTATCTGTAGAACACTTACAAGACAAATTCAGAAGGCTGCTTTGATACTTTGAGTAAAGGCGTCCATGGCACTGAGTTTAGTTAACACATGTTCATGCATTTTAACACATTACATTATATAGGATTAACCACAAATAATTCTGTATATGACCTATGTGTAGCAAGGTATTCCATCCTGTCCAGGACCATGGCCACCCTTCTTAATAGCTCCGTTGCTTTTCAGCAGTGGAGGCTACTGAAAGCACACTGACATTGGGGGGGGGAAAAAAAAAAAAAAAAGTCTTATTTGTAAGATCCATCAAGTTCATATATGTTAAATCACTTTTGAGACTAGGTGAAGTCCAGGAAAAAGCATGTGATCCATTGCTTTCCTTCTGTAGATTTTTTTTCCCTGCACTCTAAAAAATACTAATTTCAGAGATTTGAGATAATCGGTTCTATGAATGAATACTCTCAAGGGAGACTTCTGAAAACAAAGTACCTCTGTTTTGCTTCCATTCTCTAACATCAAATTCATTTGATGTTACTTGTCATAGTTCAGATGAAATTCATGAACTATGGTTGTTTGGAAAACAAAAAATTAACAAATGAAAGAAATCATAGGCATACTCCTCATTTCTTCCAGAGGCGGGTAACATGCAATTCATTTAGACATACTATCATACTACTCAAAGGTATTGCACTAATATTAAAGTATATTATTAGAAACATATATAGACTAGTACAAGGAAAAGGAGTCATTACACCTGGCTGTTCACTTCCGTATCTTGAAATGTTCAGGGACACTTCTCAAATAAGTATTTTCCTTCAGCCATTCCACATGAAGCTTCAGTACCTCAACTGTGTTTGAAAGGCTAGACTTAGAAAAATCATGATTTCCTTTATATGAATCTGTGCAGTGAAGCAGGTATGCAAATTTTCTCTCAGTATTTTGAACAACCTTCTGTATCTCTTACCTGTCAAGATTCTTTCCTCTGATTTATGAAAATCTCTATAGTTCCTGTCGTGTAGTGTCTGGGCATGGAGCTCCTGGAGACTTGGGCCAAATACCCACATCAGCAGTGTGAACTGTATACTTCTTGGCCATGTTTGAATTCTTTAATACTAAAAATTGATTAAATCACACTGGAGTGGGTCACTGAAGAAATTATATTCGTAATTTTAGTACTGCTGATAGCCATAAAATGAAAGAGATTTTTGTCAGTCTCAAAAAAGCATAAGGTGACAGTCTTGTGTCACAGAGTAGTGATATATTTGTCTGTTTTACTTAGGAACATGCATATTCATTTATCGTTGAGATCTAAATGATATATGTGACACTTCTGACATCTCATGTTTCCTGTGGATAAAGATGATCTGATTTGTATGCTGTACCTAAAGCATCTTAGTATATATTGAAACAGTGTGTATGTCTTGTTTAGTAAATGCTATAAATACTAATAGGTAAGCTGTCATTTACTTACACAAATACAGTTGCAGAGTGTGTGTGAAGAAACAAGGTACCAAAATGGCTTAAGTGCTGATGGTGACTCAGCTAATGGTAAATCTGTCTTCTGAGAAAATGCCTCTGAGAAGAAATGCTGAGCTGCCAAGTGTTGTGTATTAAATTATGTCAGTAGTAAATTGATACTGTTAATAATGCAAGTTTTGTGTTTGTGTAGTATTAGTATTCACCATGTGGATATTTATTGATTTAGCTTGTAACCATCACATGAAAGCATTATGGATGGCAAGGTAATGTAGAATCTGACACTAGTGGTCTGGTAGATACAGGTCTTGTATTTATTTACAAACCATACTGCATGTTCCACCTGACCATAACAGCTCTCAAGCTGGCTATAACTCACACATTATCTGAAATTTAAGCTATTGGAGTCCTTAAATATCTTTGTTCATGAATCTCAAATATAAACGGAGCTTTTTATCTTTGCTGAAATAGTTTTGTGGTAAAATGATAGTCTTAAACTAGACATCAGGAATGAAGTAGCAATAATGATTAATTTAATAGGTTGGTATTTAGAGTTTGTGGGTTTTGTTGTAGCTTATTTAACTGCTGTATCACTGAAAATAGCTGAGATCAAATGGAAAGGATGCTTTTGAGCTAACACAGAATGAATTTGCGCTATATTTTTACGTTTGGCTGCTTTTTCATTATTAAGTGTTCTATAGCTAATTATTTTTATGCAATTCTTCAGAAAAAAATGTTCTTTTCGTGTTTGTTTATTATGATGAGCATTGCTTTAGTCTTTTAACAGTTTACTAAATAGCTTGTAACTGGCATCATGTTTCATGTGTCCATGTAACTTCCAAACAGCTACTGTTCACAAATAAATCAGAAATTAGGGTGTCCCATGGTATTCTAAAATGTTATTGAATTAATGTGCTTAAGTAGATGTGACTGGAAATATTGCAGATATGGAAACATTTTGCAATCTTGCCACACAAGCCTGTTTTAGGTTTTGAGCTGTGAGAGTAACTTTATGTTTCATAACCTTTCCGTGAACAAAAGTAACAATTTTTTAATTGATGTTGTTTGGGGAGTTTTTCTGAGGAAGCAAAACCAAGAATTGTTGAGACGTATAGAGAGAAGTTATAGAGAGGGATATGTTGGAAGCTTTCTCCTCACCCAGAAGAAGCTGCAAAAAAGCGGTGATAATTTTTCACTGACTCAGTTTATCTGTGTTTTCTTAAACTTCAAAGTAATTAGCTTTTATGTACCCATCAAGATGTTCAGGGTCTTTTCCTAGAGTCATTAATTTGTATTGATACTTTCTGTTTCACAGTGTTTTTACATTATGGGAAGGTAAGTTGGTTGTTTGGCAATGTGACAGAGGAGGACAGGGAGATATTTCTCATGGCACTGAATGGCCCTGGTCAAAAAAACAAAAGGAGTGCCAGCAGCTTCAGGTCACTAGGTTTCCAAAATTGTACTGTTGCTGAAAGTGGAAAGTTGAGATGCAAACTAGAAACAAACTACTGGCTTCAGTCTTGGTATACTGATTTGTCCTGTCCTTGGATGTGTATACCAGACACATATGGATGGACTTCAGTGCAAATAGAATTACACCCATCTGAGATGAAACCTTGTGTAAGGAAGGCAAAAGATATCCTTCACAGTAAAAAAATCCATGGTGGTTCATTGTCTGAGCTAAAAGTTATAGTCTTCAAGGTCCCTGATTTCCTTGTTAACAGTAATTTGGTTTGGTTTTTCCCTTCAATAGTGGTAGTTCCCTGCTCCTTCTGTTTCTTTAAATAAAAAATTGGACAAAGAACAAAGGTTTTTTGCTATGGATTTCCTGATTTTTTTTAAATTTTTTTTTAGCTTGGGTTGGGAGGCTGCTTGTTTTGTATTGCATTTTCATTTTGATAGTAGGCAAGCCCATTACTACTGAAAATAGCTCAAATGTTCTTAGAAAAAAAAGCACCTTAGACTCTTTCTCTTTTTCTTTTGCAGACTGTTGCATGTGAGTTAAATTAATTTCTTTAGAGAAACCTTCATAAAGGGCTAAATAAACAAGGTCTACATATACAGAAATTTCTGCTGCATTTGAGACACAGCTAAACTCGTCTGTCTGGTAAGTCATACTTTTCTTAAAGATTTGTTTTTCTTCCTGCCCTTATGACTTGCATTCTTGAGTTTCTAATTCGTGTTCAAAGAAAACCAGCTTTGGCTTGCTGGTAGTTCTGGTGCATTTTGTATGTGAAGTACAAAGACTAATATCCAAAGGCATTACTGTGCTGCTTTTACAAACTTCAGAATAGTATCTATGATTCTGTATGGTACTTTGGTATACACGAAGTTTAATCATTTATCTAGTACTTTGTTCTCAAAATTTTAAAGCAAAAGTGGTGATTGTTCTGTCTTGGATTTACCTGTTTGAATGTTCTGTGTTTAATAAATTAACTTAAGAATGTGTATTGCAAAGTATATTTGGTGTCAAGTCAGAGTTTAAAAATAAACTTTCCCAACATTCATTCATGTCTCATAGAGTTTTGGTCTCACCACTTCTAGATGAAATAGATTGATGTTATTAAATACAACAATTTATTTTTCTTGGTGATGTGCCTATTTCATGGAACAGTAAGCATACTTGTCAGTAGTCTTTAATTGATCATGTAATTCTGTAACAGTTCTATTAAAGGTATTTGTCTTATAGTTTCTTTGGGTTTTGATTGTACAGCTTGAAACATTTTTTTTTCTTTGATTATGAAGTAATCACTGAGTTTGACCCAAACAAAAGCAATTTTGTCCTCCACCTTCTATTTTTATTCTTTACTGCAATGAAATGAAGGTGGTCTTGGAAGAGCAGAGAATATTTTGCTCCGTGCTGAGGTTTTTCTAAGCAGTTGGCTGGCATTAGATGGCACCCTATATATACCCAGTCCATCTAATCACTTATGCTGCGATGCTTTCACTCACCACAGTTACTGTGTACTTACATACTGCATGCCCTAGTTCTGCAGAGTTCATTTTGCAGGCTTTGCTGTAGCCCTAACATCAGTCTATTAAAAAAAAAAAAAAAGGCAAAAACTCAGTGGCATATTTAATATAAGTGTTATATTTAATGTAAAGCAATAGTTATCTTTTCATAGAAAAAAACCCAAGCAACACAGATCAACACTCTTACATAAAAGTTGTTCAGAGGCTTTCCAATTAAGTTTTAGTAAGAAGCTTTCCATCTTATTTTTGAATAAAAAGAGAGAAATTGAAATGGATGTCTAAATTTCATAAAAAAATATCTTTCTTGTTTTACATTGTTGGTTTTCATATAAAAGGAGTTTGTCACCTGAGAATTACTTCTCAAAAAGCTGAAGCTTCTGAAGGAAATTAGGACATCTCAGAGGTCATGCTGCAATTATTGTTTGATCTATTTAGAAATATGTAATCCCTTAACATATCCAAAAACATAGCTGGATACGCATAGATAGGCTGCATAATAGACAAATAGACAAAAATATATACCAATTATTTTTCATTAAAAACAGTGCTTGAACTGGTCAAAGTAAGGGCCAGTGATCATCTATTAATGGTCATTTTTAATTCATGTGAGTTTGAATTTACCATATGTTTTGCACTTAATTTTTGAGTGAAAACCAGGGCTGACTTAGAGGAACTTGTATCTGGCATGCTAACACAACCCAAACTTTAGCTGAGTGAACTTGGCACAAAATTCAGCTTAAGAGAGAAAATCTCAGGAGAGCAGTGGAATTCTTCTCCTTGAATAAGTATACCTCAGCATTCATAGGGAACAAATGGTAACATTTTGTGCAACTTTCTGCTTTTGACAGTGTGTCTTTGTTCACTTCCCAAAAGGGGTGTCAAATAAATTGGAAAAAAACCCAAAACGACAACAACAACAACCACAAACCCCTTTCTTATTTGAATTTTTTATTTCACTTAATTATATGGTCCCAAGGAACCCATTAAATCTGGGATGGCTTAGCACCATTGTTTATAACTCTTTGTGTATGTAGAAAAAAGGCTGAGTTAAAACAGTTTGGTTATACAACTCTGTTCCCTCCTCACTGTCTTTGTGAGCTCAAATAGGAGGTTAGGAGGCAGGTGTATCTATAAGCATTTTATGATGGAATTATTTTATCAAAGTGTCTCAGAAAATGTTTTCTTTTTGCCCAACAAAATATGAAATTACTGAACTGTTACCTTGAGAAACAAATGATCACGATAACTTAGATTTCTTGTTAAAAGCTTTGTGCTAAGAAAGACTTTATCGTAATGTGCTGTTTAGTCATGAGGTTACTTCCATGGTGTGGTCTTTTGTTCATTTACTGATGAATGTGGAGTTTTATTGGAGATGTTCTGTGTGGGGTTCTCATCTATGATCTAAGCATATCAGCAGATAATAGTAATATGGTGAAACTGCATGTATTTAATATGTGGCAATGCTGGAGAAGAAAAAGGTATTTTGAAAACTTGAAATCAAGACCTCGTGATAGAGGAAGTTAATCTGAGTAAAAGGCCATACTGCAGCCATCTCTTCCTCACATTAGCTGCAGACTGGGGATATATCAAAATGCAGATACTGAGAACATTTGTGTGTGGGACCTGTGAGTTGTGTCTGCACTAGACTGCCTGTCCATGTGGTACTTTCAGATGGCAATACATAGCTCTGGGAAAAGTCTGTGTTGGGATTCTCTATGTAACCAACTGCTTTAGTGGTTTGCAATTTTTATGGCATCCCGGTTATCTCGTGTCTGCAGTAATGCAAAATTGCAATGCCTCTTTGTTGGCTTTGAAGCTTAGGCTGTGCTTAACCTTTTGATTGATCCAAATGAAACAGGAACTAGCAGGATTCACAGCTTCTCACAGTAGCCTCTGCTCATCATCATTTATCTGTGGTTTGGGGGAAGAGGTTAAAATTAATTTATTAATACTCAAGTACAGCAGTCAGCATATCTTGTCAGAATTAATAATTTTAACTAGTGTCCAAACTTGTGGTTGCTTAACTTTTCTAAGAAAACCACTTTCTTTTAGATAAACATTTTCTATGTTCTGCAAAATACTTTTGGTATTCATTTTCCATCTTAAAAATAAAAGTAATAGTTACAAATCAAAAGCAGGTACTTTTGCTTATGAAACAATGACTGATTTTCACTTCTGGCCCAAGGCTTGAGTTTCATTTGATTCTAATTTGCATATAAGTTTGAAAAGTACTTATTTGGGAATAAAGTTGCATGATACATGGCAGAGAATTCACCTTTTCAGCCACAGGACCACAGAATGGATAAGGCTGGAAAGAAGCACAGTGAGGTCTTCTGGTCCCACATCCCTGCACTTATGTGCTTGTACTTTATTGAGAAAATAAGTACATAAAGAAATTTTCTTTATTAAGAAGGTAAGAAAAGTGCTTTTAAGCACTTTCTCTGCCTAAGTAAACTAATAAGTATGCTTTAATCTGTTTTGCAGTGGCTCACATAAGGCATTATCTGTTTATACTGGTAAGACTGCATTTGTGTCTTAAGAATTAGTATGTTTCCTTACTGACTTATGTCCCTAAATGTTTAATGCTGTTAGAATGTTTAATTCTGTGTCGTCTTTACTGCTGGACATGACTTGGGCACCCAGGCTCCTTCCACACTTGAGACTGCCAATGACTTGTTTCCCAGAAAGGTTCCCTGTAACAGTCATTTAGTACAAATGCACTTAGAAAGGAACTGTCCTGGTGCAAAGGAGGCTTTTGACATGTGTATCTTTCCTAGTCTATGCAAAAACAACAGGTGAAAAATGTAGCAGCAGCTCCAGCCTTTTGAAGCTGAAAGTCCAAGACACAGGTTCCTGTGTGCAAGTAGCCTCTCAACTTTGAAAGTTCTCCTTGAGGCACCAGCAGAGGATTCTCTTACTTGTGTCATTTATCTTGATAGAGCTGGTGAGCTGAGACGTGAGGTGCAGCTGAATGCAGCAGAACTGTATGCGTGACCATCAATCTCTGTGAGGCCTCTGGACCTTCTGGAAAGCAGTGGATTTCTTCTCCAAAGTCAAAAAATGTTGAAAAAAGAACAGGGATAAACATTTTGTATATCTAATAATGTACTAGTGTCTTATTTAATTCCTGGGAGGGAAAGAAGCAGAAGAGGTGCTAATGGGAAGAAAAGCTATGTTGCTCAAGTAAAGGGACAGTTGATTTGGAGAATGAGTCCTCTGTCTTGGTAAGATTGAGTCTTTCAGAACAGTCAAGTTCTGACCAGTGGATGGAATTTTTCAAGAGTTTTCATAGCCTTCAATATGCAGAATTAGCTAATTAATCTTCCCACAGTGATGGTTAGTCAAATAAAGGCACTTAGAACTTGCTGTTAGAGGTCTGTTGGATCTCCAGATGTGTAAAATCACCTTTTGGTTCCTACTTCCCTACTGAGTCCTGCACAGAGCTTTTCAGTGCTGAAAAGAGAATCTGATGGCTGATTTTAGGAATGTTACAGCTCAGACCCAAAGTAATAGTTTAAAAGTGGGAGTTAAACTCATGTAAGACTTGGTTAAAAAGAAGGATATGAAATGTGTGTGCATTAAACAAGAAATTTAGATGTTATGGCTTAAAGCCTGGGGACATTCTAATGTACTAAAAGATTCTGCTTTTTCCTGTGACAAAAACACAGGAAAATTGTGTAAACACACTTAGACTTCTGTAAGCAGAATTAAGCTAGTGTTGAAAGTTTTTGAAAAATCTTCCTTAAAGTGTGTCTCAACTTTATCTGCAGGCAGGTTCCTAAAGGCCTACCTGTAATGCAATAGCTTAATGTTTAAAGCTGTATCACCACTTCTTAGTGATACCTCAATAATATGTTCTCATAAAACATTTTTGCAGTAATAGTTTTGCATTAAAAGAAAGATTCTTAATTAAAATTGAGCAGAGGTACAGGTTAAATCTACTGTTTGAATGGAATTAAATTTTGACTTGAGAGTGAAATTTCTCAAAAGTGCTATTATCACACACCTTTTATAAAAACAAAACCAGGACCAACTAAACAAAATAAAACTGCAACAAAGCCCCAAAACTTTGGAATTAAAAGGGTGAAAAATAACTAGGCAAACATCTGAATTCCTGGAAGGCATATAGATGTATTGCAAATGGGCTGTCTGGATTACTTTGAACTTTTAAGTCCTGCATAGTTTGTATATGCTTGTGCAAAGGTTTCTATGCACTGACCTCTCCACCCCTGTCTGGATTTCCCTCCTTTATGTAAATAGAATAAGCATAAGTCCACTGACTTGGAAGTAACTGTAGGGTTTCTTGCTTCGTAGCAGCTGACTGCATGGTGGTTTTCTAGCAAAACACTTAAGTGACAGGCGGCAGGTCAGCATGGTGTTGATCTGTCTTCCTGGGATCTAGGAAGCCTCATCCAAACGACTTAGATTTCTGTAGTGAGATGTGCCAAGTGTTAGGTTGCAAAACCAGATTATTCATCAAGAAAATTTACATTTTTCTAGACAGGTATTAAAATACACATATTAATAATAAGGAATGGGTAGAACAGCTGAAATCAACAGAGTGCTGACTTCTAATCAGAATTTGAACAAAACCATTCAACTTCAGATTGAGAATACCATTATGTGACATAGGTAAGGAGCATGCTTTTGTTAAATTTTCAGATCTTTGAATTCTTTAGGGCCAGTAGAATGAAAAGCAATAGTGCAACAGGAATGCTCTAATATTTGCAGTCTGTTCTGCTCTTAGCAATAATATTTAAGTGCTTGGCCAGAATATTTGTTTAGAGTTGGAGAGCTGTTTCCCGTTTAAATCTGAGCTCCTTTGAGGAAGTCATTTACAGGCCAGCAAACACAACAGAGCAAGTTTGAAAGACCTTTGAGTCAGCTGGTTGAACTACTTATTACAAAATGTTTTTTCATTGAGTTTACTAACTTGTCTGTCAATTATCTGACAAACCAGACTGGCCTGGACAAAGGTTGTTCATAATCTTAAGGCTTTAAAAAATTTGAGTGTGTGTCTGAGCCTTTTGAACTGTCACAAACAGCTCTGCACTTGCAGAATACTTGATTATTCAGTGCTACAAACTCTGTCTACCTATCTGTGCTACAACTCCATGCCAAGATTGCTAGTGTAACCAGCAAATCACTGTCCTGCTGTGGGAAATCAAGAAAACAACCTCAAAGTTCAATATAAGACCGTTGAGTTAAGACCATAGTAGTTGGTTTGGCCCTTCAGATATAGCTGTGCTGCTGACATGAGCTGTGACATGTCAAACCTCCAGCTCTCAGTCACTTCTTTGATAGCTACGTCATGTTATGCTGTTATTGGCAAAGTGTCGTTGCCTTTCACACTGGCATCTGTAAAAGTCACTGTGATTATTTTCTGTACAGCATTTGCGTGTTGTATTCACAGATGGTTTTCAGTCACAGCAATTTGGTTATGTGAAGTCAGTGAAATGCTTTAGTCCATTTGACACAGGCAATTCTCTGCTGGCAAAGCAGTATCTCCTGAAATGAGACCTCATGTGTTCCAGTCTGGCCTGGCCTTTTCTGTGTGACGAGCACACAGAATGAGCAAGACATTTAAACTGCTCTATCTCTCTGTCACTACAGGGTCAGCCCAAGATATATTTATCCATTGATGCTAGAGTAGTTTTGGTTTTGCACTTCATTCCAAACATTTTTTGTGGAATAAGTACTGGTTGGTTTGTTCCATTTTTTTTTCTAGACAATATACAAAGGATGATTACATTTCAGCATTCAAGTGCGTATTTGCAAGAAACGTGTTTGACTAATTGTGACTAGGTAAAACTTCACACTAGATTAGCACTCAATTGGAAGATGCTCAGGTACAGTTAGAGTATAAGGAATTAAGCTGATGTGTCATACTTCAAAATCTGTGGGACAAAAGATCTCCTTTTGGACCAGATGTCTTTTGGCTTTTTTAAATAGGATTATTTCTGACCACAATGACCTGCATGAGAATCTGATTTCTGAATTATATCATCGACTTAGCTATGGATATGAATTTATGGGAAGAGAAAAGAACAAGCTATAATAACAACTTTTTTTTTTCTTTTTTTTTTTTCCTTTTTTTTTTTTTTTTTTCCCTCTAATGGACTTAATTCAGGCTGCTTATCAAATTTTGTCTTTTTGGAATAATTCTGCCTTGATGACTGTGATAGATATAAAACTGGTTTGTTTGTTTGTTTGTTTGTTTTTGTTTTTCTTGTTTTTCTTGCTTTCTGAAATCTAATGGATTTCAGAACTTGATGACCTTTGCTGAAAATAACTTGACTAGCTGGAGCCATAACAAGACACAGTTCTGTGAATGCACGTGGTTAAGGCTCAGCTCTCTATATGGTATTTATCATTCCACAGATAGACTAGTTAAAGAAATAGAAGAAATAGAAAATCAGTCATGAGGGTGAAATATAAAACTTAAAAAAAACTTTCCTAAATTATCTTTATAACTAATTATGAACTTGAGCAGTACTTTCACTATTAAAGTATTGTTACTGAAACACATGTTGTTTTTTCTCCTCTGTATTGGGGGTGCATATTGAAGCTTTTATACTTTGTGCTTATGCTGAGGGGCGGTGATAGGTCAAACTAGATCTATAAATTTTCCCATCTAGAGGCAAGTCAGAGTCCCCTGACTTTAGTGATATTCATGATATTCTCTCAGCATTATTGCTGAATGTTCAGTGGCAAATTCAGTCTTTTGGTGCAATTACATTGCTTTTTACAATTCAGCTGCAAGTGAGGACATGATCTTTTGATCCTTTTGAAGGTTTTCTTCATTTTCATATTTGCTATGCCTGCCTACTAAGATTGCAGTAAAAAGGTTTCCTTGGATCCAAGAAATATATACTACTTTAATAAAGAATTTTACCAGAATTGTTACTGCTAGCTTTTTTAAAATGTGATAGACCAAGGTCATGGTATAGTCAAACATTCTGCTCATTTGTTGCCAGGATGCAATTTCAGTGCTTGAAAGGGTGGCGGAATTCAAAAGCTTCATTAAGACCTTTGGTACAGTCATCTGTTTTTCTCTGCTGGTATTTTCTGCCTGTGAGCATGAAAGTTCCAGAGTGGCTTTCCAGAGCTGTGTCTTGGAGAACACTGGGGTGCTACAAGCTGCTCTCCTAAGGTAAGGGAAGGGCAGCTCCCTCAGTGGCTGTGGGGTGCCTCAGGATACAGGTGTATCCTCACACATAACCTTGTAGCAATACCAATAGCCAGTCCTATAAATCCATCAGTAGGTGTAAAGGGTAAAGTTTGTTATGTGCGAGGAAAGCCTAATTGACGAAAGGGAAGGAAGCAGGAAGTTGTCTCAATTTTTTTAATGTTGCAAATAGTTTGGTGATTGTCAAATGGACATTTAACTATATATGAACACAAGCCCTAAGCCAACTTCAGTCTTGATTGAATTTACTTTTCTGAAAGTAAGGGGATTTCAGTGTTGTGATCTGAAGGAATTTTTCATATGCTTCAGGGATGCTTGGGTGAATAGAGATGCTGTTGCAAAGTAGATTTTGTCAGTCTAAGCTTTCAATTGCTTGGTTCTTGCAGGTGCAGCATTCCCATTTTCTGCCTGGCCCTCTATTACAAATTTTTTTTTTTTTTTTTCAACAGTATTCCCTTTCACATTGACAGTTGCTTAGTACTGGGAATTAAAATAGTACTTGTGAGAAATTAGTTCTATTTAGACCAGGCAGTTTACATGAAGTCATTCTGTACTGCTAACACTGCAACTAAATTTCAAATTACCTTTTAAATTGTATAACTTATTCTATTTTCTGTTGCTGTATTTTAGAGATTGGGAGTAGCTTTAATGCAACAATGATACATTTTAAGTCCATACTAACGGTGAAAAATATTTTTAAAACTTGTTACTCGGGGGGGGGGGGGGGGGGGGGGGTTGTTGCCCTTTTGATACAAAGCATAGTATCTGTCACAAATGGACAAACCGTTCTTTGGAAATGACATTTTCCTCTGAATATGACTGAGTAATTTATTTTGTCCCTATTTCTAATGTCAGAATTTATTTAAATACTATCATTCATCTTTGTGGCCAATTCTTAATCTTCTCCTTTTGCTGTAACATTGTAGTAGGAATATTATTGATGTCAGGGTCTAGAGCAACGCAAAGGTTATATAGTTAAGAGCATTTTTTTACTGTTTGTTTGAAGCTGCATTTATAATATTAGAAACAAAATAGAATATTCTGACAGGAGATGATATAAGTAGAAATATTATTACAAACTGTCTTTCAGAATTATTCAGCGCTAGATCACTGTGTAATGCAACTAATGTGGTTAATCAGTTGTCATTCCTCAGCTTCCTTAGTGTGCTAACTCTGGAATGATGAAGTCCTTCTGGCCTAGACAGAGGTACTAGTTTCGCAGCTGGTACCAAGATCTCAGATAAGCTTGTCTGACTAGTTGCTTGTTTTCAATGGTACAATTAAGGACATTAGGCAGTGAACTGTTAATCTGAACCGCCTTGCATATGGAGTGTATGTGAACTGCAGGCCAACTATGCTCACATTTTCAAAATAATGTTTTAATCAATATAATTTATCTAACTGAAAATGTATATGCAAAAGCAGGCATTAGTTTTTGTTCCTAGTTGTAGGATTAGTTCTTATTTATCCCATGTCAAGTGATCTGTAGACCTAACATGGCAGAAGCAGAAATGACGGGGAAAGGAGATGCACCTTTCCTGATGAAGGCAGGATCCCAGATTGAGCTGAACTTTAGAACTCTGTAACTTGGTTTTGGTAGCCTTTGTAGGAAATGGAGAAAAATTACTGTTTTGTACACAACATTCAAGTGGAATATAACCTAATAGTCTCAGATCAGTAGTCTTACCTTTGAATATAACATTGAGCAGACATGAGTTTATTTTAAGATTCCTCTGAGATGTACAGTTTAGCAGAATCTGCTTCCCAAGTAATAAAAATTAGATTCCAGGAGTATTTTTAAATGTCATACCATTAACTTTTAGAGCAGAAGATAAGGGTGGTATTAACAAATGATAACTCTAGCCTTCTTGGGGCATTCCCCATAACTGCTTAAATGTGTGACGGAACAATGTTGCCAAGGGCAGGCAAGTTCAGATACTTGCCTGTTATTGCCTTCTGAAGAAAGCTTTGTTGGTCTGTTTCAATAGACAGGGATGAAACATGGGAAATAAGTTGTCATCGCTAAAAGTTAGCCTGAGTTACTTTACCTTCGTGCCACTGCATGGCCCACACACCATTCTTTTTCCCTTTACCTCGAAAGAACAGATGACTTGAAAATTCAAAGATATCACTGTTAGGTGGCATATGCTACCATGACTGCCATGCAGAAAATACCAGGTTTGCCTGGATCCAAGCAACCATGTAAAGTTAAAATATGTAATATGAAACCCCCTTGCATGTGCACAATAGTTTTCTTGTATATTTTACTAACCGGGCATCTTCAATCTAGGAGGTTTTTTATATTATGGGTGACAGTACTGCAGCGGGTGCTTCATAGCTGGCACATTGGTTAGCAGCCGTAGCGGTGGTACCTTGCCTTGCACATGTCCCTCCACTTGCACGTGTCTGGATGACCTGGGGACTTGGAGCATTGCATAGAGAATGTGTGTTGTGCTGTAGAGACACTAACTTGGAAGCCAGGCTCTTCACTTTCCCTGAGCTGCGGAATTCCTCTTATCTGAAGTCATTAATGACTTCTAGTTAGTCCCAGGGTATTTGGTTTGGGTTTTCTTTTCAGCAAATGGCTGGAGTGTGTCTCCTGTGAACACAGGCTTTGAGAGTTAGGGCTGTTTATCCTGGAGAAGAGAAGGATCCAATGTGACATTATAGCCCCTTCCATTACTTAAAAGGGGGCTTACAGAAGGGCTGGAGATGTACTTTTCATGAGGCTGTGTAGTGACAGGACAAGGAGGAATTGTCTTAAGCTGAAAGGGAGTAGGTTTAGGTTAGGTATGGTGGAGAAATTCTTTACTCTGAGAGTGGTGAGACACTGGCACAGGTTTTCCAGAGAGGTTGTAGACCCCCCCATCCCTGGAGGTGGTGGTTCAAGACCAGACTGAATAGGGCTCTGTTCAGCCTGGTCTAGTGGAAGGTTCCTAGCCCATGGAAGTAGATGATCTTTAAGGTCCCTTCCAACCCTAACCATTCAATGACTGTGAAAAAAAGTTTTTAAAGCCTGATGCAAGGCTATATTTAATTTTTCTCTTTTGTCAAAACTGTATTTAAATCTTCCCCTTTCCTTCATATTTTTCACTTATGTTTCAGAAGTAATCATTCGTAATGTTAAAATTTATCAGGTTGGTTTTGCACAGGGTAACTGCTTATGCAGTTCTTTGAAATAAGCTCATTTCAGGGGTAAGTTTATACCTGATTTCATAAAAAGTTATGTTACACCCGTTAGGAAGGTGATGAACTCTAGAAGTGGGTAGGAGTGACTGGGAAGGCAAACACCACTGCAGTAGTTTTTGTGCCAAAACAAGTTCACTATTTAACTATACCTTTTTTCCTTCTGCTAGAAAGATTTTTTTTTTTTTCTTTTTCCCCCAAAGGACTATACCTAACATATACAGTAAATTGGTTTCATATAGAATGCATTTATTCCTTTGTTCTTTTCAGGTAAGATCTAGCTGGGTGTTGATGACCTCTACTGCTTGACCTACACATAAATAAAATTACTAGCACAACTCCTTTCTCTGTCTCACTCCAAGCAGCACCAAAGCAGTCCTGAGGTACAGGATTACAGAAAGTCAATAAAAGCACACCAGAGTAGAGAAATAAACTCCTAAATAAACCATATCTTCCCACACTCTTGAGGTGCCCTGTTTTTAAGTCTCTAATGGAAAATAGAGAGTGATCAATGGGATTGTGTTTAATATGAAGTGCCTTTTTTGAGCTGCTCAGGTGAACTCTGAGTGAACTAATATGATGGAAGAAAACCTGGTTTAGACAGTCATCTTACATCAGTGCATTTGAAAAATTAATAGACATGTGGTAAGCAATGGGGTATTCATCACAGCAGGTCACCGATAATTGTCAGCTTTCCCAGTCCCCTGAGGAGAGATAAGTATCCATTTATTCTTCTGTCAAGGCAACTGTATACTACCCCATATATTAGGTTATATAAAAGGCTTCTGTTTAATCAGAAATGTGACTGTTCTTCTGCTGCGTCCTTAACAACAAATTTTTAGCTGAATTTTGAATGAAATTCTGAAATACTTATGCAAAAGCAGTCTTCAGCTGTATAGTTTCTTGATATATAGCTCACTAACATGATAGAAGGCTAGCCGTTACTTTCTTAAAAAAAAATCACCCCCATGCCTTCTACTACTCTAAAAAGCAGAATCAGTTAAATATGAGCTTAAAAAGACAGAGATAATAGTGTATTTCAAATCACAAATTAAATTCTACTATACAGCAAAAACTGGAGAACAAACAGATGCAAATTACTCTTTTGATAATTTTGCACTGGAATTTTAAAAATCAAAGAGTGTTCCTGGGTATAAAATATTCACAGCTTATATGGAATTTTCATAAAGCCTTACATTGGGTGCATCTCAAGTTTTACTGTACTTTGCCTTGTTCATTAAACATTGAAGTATCTTCATGTATTGACTTCACACATCATCTTTAATGTCAAATGCTGATAATCAGAACTTCTAAAACTTGTACAATGCATGTGGAATTCGCTTATTGATATCTATCATAGTAGTTGCTGCAGACTTAAATCCTGGGGAGTATAGAGACTTTGGATACAGTAAGTGGGAAATCTGTCAGGAGGTCCTGCAAGCAGGTGAAAAACTTAACATGATGGCAGTGTTGATAACATTAAATCATAATACAGTACTAAGGATTGGATATAAGGAAAAAATTCTTCACAGAAAGAGTGGGCAGGCACTGGGAAGTGTTAGAATCACCATTCCCAGAAGTATTAAAAAACTATGTCAATGTGTCCCTTGCAGTTATGGTTTAGTGATGAACACCGTGGTGCAAGGTTGGACTCAACAATCAAGAAGTCTTTCCCAAATATAAAGGTTCTATGATCATAAGGATTCTAAGATATGGGAATTCCTCCACTGTTTTTCTAGCTTGTCCTTGAATTCTCCATAGAACAGTATCCATGATGATCTGTATCCCATTAGGATCTCAGCTGTGTCTAGCAAGAGGGAATAGACTAGGATTTCACTGTAGAGTCTGCACATTAGTAGTTGTTTCGAAGGAGGTCTTGTGTAGTGAAAACTAGCTTTAATTTTTAATTTTGGGGAGAAAAAAGAAAAATTGGAACTCTGTAGCATAGACACCTTGTGAATATCCTAGGGGCAAGACTTGTTTTTTATGTGTTCTGGCCTATAAACACTTAGATTATTGTCCAAGAGATGGTCTCAGCCATTCTCTTTAAAAAGTCTCAAAAAATTAGATTAATCTTTTAATAGTTCTTTGTCTTAAAGGCTAAAAATTAAATACACGCCTCCCTTCCTCATACTGGTTTTGTAAGTACAAATAATCACTGTCATTACTTTAATTTCAGTACCTCATTTCATGTGTCAACAGCAGCATTACTGATGTTGTAATAGCTTCTACCTTATGAATTCCTTTTTATTAGTGAATACATTTTCAGATTGTTTCCATTTATTAACAAAGTGCCTTTCTCTATGAATTTAGGTGGTTATGTTTTTGTCCTGAGATCTTGTTCTTAACAGAATTCACAATTCTGAAAGCTACACTACATCTTACATATGTGTACTCCTGTTGCAGTCGAGCTGCTTAGGCACAAAACAATCTCATTCCCTGTCCACAAGGAGGGAAATGCATCTGGATTCTCCTATGCTATGCAAGCTAGCCTAACATTTATCCATGTCCAGCATTTCTGTCAGAAGATTGTCAGAAAAACCAGCAATGCAGTTATTTCAGTTATTATAAAAAAACAATACTCTGTCTAGGAAAGTGAGATAGGGAGGCAGAGGGTGCCATGGAGTATTTTTTTTACAGTTAGAAAGGTACAAGTGTTCAGGGAGAACTAAGGTGAAGACTTCAAATTCTGCTGCTGGAAACCTGGCAGTACTCAAGTGATGTAGAAACTTGAGACCTATCATATTAACTCTTCAAAGAAATGTAAACCCTTAAGAATCATCATAAATGATAATATGCATTTGGGCTTGGGACAGATGTACAGTAGAACTTCAAAAGCATTAAAACCTATAACTCAAACCATTTCAATGAGCAAAGATGCTCCTTAGAAAAGGATTGAGAATCCTGTGAAGTAACGTTTTAAAAATTATAGACCTGAAATTCAGTATTTCTGCAAGACTTTGGTTGGACTCACTGAACTTTAGGCTCTTTACTAATGTGCCAGAACTGTGATTCCATATGTAGCCAACTGCAGCTTAATCAGAGGGAAATTTGATCTGGAATAGGATTAATTACTCCTTGAAAGTACTCATATGGTTTGCTCACATAAACAGGAGTTCCAAAAGAAATTACTCAGCTTTAAGTAAATGCAGCGATTCTAGCCCTTTAACCTCTCTGGCTATTTCTTCTCACTTTATGCACAAGTGTTTGTGTGTCGTGAAGTCTCACTTCTGTATCTCCTAAAAATTTCAACTTTGCTTAAATTTGAAATATGTACCCAAAGCTTGAAAAGAAATTCTACTTGTCCCCAAATCAGAAAGTAGGGTAGCTCCAGGTACAGAGAATGACGTATTTAATTTTAATTCCTTATAAAATTTCTGGTTTGAAGTTTTTAACTGCCTTACCCTAAATGGCTGATACTGTCAATACCCCTGAAATGTAGTGTTTCTGCAGCTGCTAAATTGCATGCATTAAAGTAAATTGGGATTCCTGCAGACGTCTGATGAAACAATTTAGAACGCTTAGTTTAATCTAGTTCTAAGAACCCACTCCTGCCAGTATTGCTTTACATAAGTGATTTAGATTCTAATTTTCGTTTATGGGCTCAGCTTGAGGGAGGAATGTTTGTCTCTGCTATTCTTCCTTGAATGGCTGGAGGAAAACCTGTGAAATACATCCTCTTGGAAGAGGCTGAGTCCCCAAAAATAAAAGTTTTCTTGGGCAGCACTAGAATTCACAGAAGCATATGCTGCACTTGCCTTGGCATGACGCAACTGTGGAGCATGTCTTAGGGGAGACTTTCTGTCTAGGCAAGCATAAAAATCCCTTCTGTGCTGAGGCCACCAATTAGTGACAAATACGGTGACAATTCTGTTTTTCTGATAAGTAGTAAATAAGCTATGCACAGACAAATTCATTCCACACTTTGAAAAATTGTGAATACTTTTAAGTGAGGGAGGTTACAGTAGTTGTTCAACATGAGAAGTTCGGACCCTGTGTGTAAGGTGTAAAACAACAACAAAGGAATTACTGTGAAATTATCTTAATACATGACAGGATACGTTATTTGGAGTATATTTGACTTCAGGTTGCCAGTGCCACCCATGGGAGTTGTTCAAAACAGTATCTTAAGATTTCTTTTGACAGAAGAAAGAGGTTTAGGCCTTGGAATTATTTTTCTCAGTGCTGTCTCTAACAAGCAGTGCTGGCCACCCTAAATCCTGTGTCCATGGCTTGGCTGAATGAGCTTTTTCTTCCTAATGGCAACCTTCCTGCACCTAAGGGATAACAGATGAGTTTTGACAAAACTGGAACAAGGTTTTTTAAAGAAACAAACAAGCACACAGAAAAAAGTTGCAGAATGTGCTGGGTTTAAAGAAAATTCAAAAATTCTTTTTATGCAATGGTAGAAATCCTTCAAAAGATTTCTACCACTGCATAATATTAGAGTCTCCCTAATATCCTGACAGAACAGAACACTGAAAATTGCAAGTGAACGCATAAATAAACTTTCCATCTCCCAGTTTTTCTTCCTTACTTAAAGGAAACAAACTGGCAAAACACCTTAAAATAACAATCTCTTAAGTTGCAAATGTGTAATCCAGTATAAAGTATGTTGAGGATTTATTTTATGTATGAACAGATTTCCAGTGACTCTGGAGTCCTGAGTGGCTTTTCATTATCAGCAGTTTTTTGGTGACAGGAAAGTATCTAATTTAGTCATCTGGGAAGCAACACAGTTTGAAAAAACAACTTTCTGCTTTTAGAATCTCTTGATAGAGAAGACACAGTTTTTCCATGTTAACGCATCTTTGAATAGAATTCACACCAGGTTGTCAGAATTTTGCTTTTAAATCAAGTATTGTGCTAAAAAAATGTTGATCTGCAGCACCATCTCAGAAGCAGAGAAAATCATTAGGTTTAATTAGGATCAAATATTTGTTAAGCACTGGTAGATGAATTGAGTCTATTCAGTAATAGAGAAATTGTTTTGGGGTAATTTGCTGTAGTAGTAACACATGAGGCATGCATGATTGAATAAATCTGCAAAGAGATCTTTTTTTCTTGTGAGTTGTTTTTCATTTAGAGCAGCAGTTTTATTTACATTGTATATGATTTTTTCCATTGTTCTTAGACATCTGAATGAAAATTTATTTTGAAGCCTCCGTTGTTAAATTGGTAAGTCAATGTTCCTAAAAGTATTATATCTCCTCATACATTCTT
The DNA here is from genome assembly GCF_015227805.2 of Hirundo rustica. NCBI lineage: Eukaryota > Metazoa > Chordata > Aves > Passeriformes > Hirundinidae > Hirundo > Hirundo rustica. The sequence continues at coordinate 31,716,483 of NC_053454.1, forward strand.
AGGTATCATTTTTCACTTGTAGCAAATGCAAGTATGGGGAAATTGGTGAGATGATGAGAAACTCATGAAGAGTTTGTGCAATGCATTTTTAGCGTCTGAGTATACTATTCTGTGATAATGTAACAAACAAGAACCCAGGTAAGAAAACTGAATATGAACTATAGTTTATGTTTTTTAGCATTACAGCCTGTTGGCTAAATTCTGGGCCTGTCAATGAGATGCATTTCATGTTTATTTACTGGAAGTCAGTCACTATTGAGTAGCTTCAAGGTGTAATTTTGAATGTCTACAACAAACATTCTTACTAAGGACCAACTTACTGAGGTCTACAATTATGACTCAGGTTCAGAGTTGTCTCATTTTGAAGCTACAGTGTTTTATTTTGTCTTTAGTAGGGACAAACAGGTAAAACCAAGTGTAAATGCACAAGATAATATGGATAAGCTGAACAGAGGAAATAATTCAGCCAGCAGTTGTCTGGACGTATCAGCTGTATGACCTCTAGATAGATGCTAAAGCTTTATCTATGCTACAGGGTTTCAGAAGGAAGAATTACAATCATTTTTTTATTGAGTCCCAATGCGAGAATAGTTTGTAAAGATTCATAACAGTAAGTAGTCGTCATATGGTAATCTGACTTGTTTCTAGAAAGAAATTTTTAAATTAGGGCTGACCTTTTCCGAAAATCAAGAAACACTGCTCAAAGGGAGTTCATTTCTTCACTTAGTCTCTAAACCCCAAAGAAATTATCTTTGCAAACTAATGAAGATAAAATTAAGCACTGTAGCCTGTGGCACCTCCTTCAAAGCTTTAAATGTAAATGTAAGGGTAGGAATTAGGTCAACCATTTTCTGGATATATTTTTCTGATAGTGCTTAGTATACTGTTGAAACTGTAGAAGGCTGTATTTTCTGCCTCTCTAAAATTGTCAAGGAGCAGTGGAAGCTTGTTTGAGAGTGGCCTCATGGCTTTGAGTATAGCATGTTGATGGCATTTCAGTTCCAGTCTCTTAGGTGTCATTAAAAATGGTGATGGAGTTCATTTTATTCCTGCTAATAAAGTGATGAGTTTGAAAATGGGGGGATCCACATTTGAAAGGCACCAAAGTGCGAGGCTAAGATCTCTGGGCAACATCTTTGTCAACAGCCCGTAGTGGTCAATGGTGATCCCAGCAGTATCCAGCCATCTTCAGCATTTAAGTGACAAGTGAGGAGATGCTGCAGTTTCTCAGGTTTAATAAGGGCACTGTAATGTAATTGTTGTCTTTTGATGGACCAATGCACACAAACCCTGAGATCATTCTGTCTGGGGAAATGCTCTGTGTGGTCTGTGACAGCAGCCGGTCTCTTTGCTCCCAGATCCCTCAAGTGCACAGGGTCTGGTGACTGATTCAGCACAGGGGCAGGCATACTATTTGCTGAAGGTGATTGTAAACAAGCCACAACAAAAGTGCTTGGCAGTGTCAAGCCACTGAGGATTCTTTTTTAATTGGGTGTTCCTCTTTTTTAATTAGGTGTTCCCAAATGGTCAAGAAACCCCAACCCAAGTTTTTGCATAGTGTCTTTTGTTCTGTTGTGTCCAATTCCTGAGTGCTTTCCAGTTAATTGTATTAACTTTCTCCTGCTGAGATGACCACAGTTGGTTAGACAACACCAAAGTTGTGGCTTCAATGCCCATAGGGGCCATTCATTTAGGAGATGGAGTCAATGATCCTTCTGGGTCTCTTCTGACTCAGAATATTCTGTAAACTTCTGTTGGTGTCATGAAGATGTCCTCAGAACTAAACCTGGTCAAATAAGGTACCTGCTAAAAAAATAAATGAGCAATTTTTTTGGTGGCTGTTGAAGAAAGAGTATTTCCATTAAGTGTTCTGTCACAGGATGTGGGAGTGTTTTTATTAAGTTTTATACAAATATTATTGTACTACACAAACTACCTGAGATTAACAGTAGATGTATACTTTGTAACTTAGCAGTGATGCAACTCAAAACAGGGTTTGTAAGTTTCTCTAGGAGACAAAATCAGAAAATGTGGAAGCTGCATGGGTTCTGGTAATAAGGGCAGATATTTATGTTTGAGGGTAGCATTTGGGTAATCCAAACCAGCAGTTACTCTGAAGCTTGCCACCTCTTCCAAACCTAGACAAATATTTCATGGTTCCTGGTATCATACTCAGGATTTACTTTTACAACCAAAAAGCATATATGTATACAGAAACAGGAATTTATTGTTAGTCTGTCAATGTTATAAGTTCAGTCAAAACAGTATAAAGCCTTTTACTTTTTGGCCTTAATGGCAAGGATTCCATTTACTGGGCTACTCTGGACCTGGCAACAGAAGAATAGAAGTTTCAAGTTTCCTGTGGCCTGTCTGCCATTTTTGGTCTTGGAATGAAGGTGATGCCTCAAATCAGAATTTTGTGTGTGTGCATCTGGAATCTCCTCCTATTGGGGCTGTTGGCTGCCCAGTGCTATATCTACAACCAGATTTACCTTCTGTTTCATGTTTATCAGAGTGAATCTAACAAGAGTTTTTCTGTGTCAATTATGTTAGTTAGCAGTTTTCTAATTTTTTCTAGTGAACACTTGGTTATGAGGCCTACAGTTCTCTAGCCTACAGTTCTCTGGTTTTAAAAACAGTTTATTTCTAATTGAGCTTTCAATTGAAATTTACTCTCTTTGTAGCAGAGTTGCAGTTGCTGTGATCAGGGAGATGATCTCCAGGACAGTAATTCAGAAGGAAGTTTAGTTACAACTTATACACCTACTATATACCATCCTATAATTAGATTTAATTTTATTGACCTTTAAAGAGAATGTGAGTAATCTTCAGTTTTTACCAAGAAGAAAAAAAAACCACAAAATAGTGTCAGAAGAGTACTATAGTAGTTTTAAGGAGAATATATACAGGTGGATAACACTGAGTCTGTTATTACAGTTAAAATGCCCTTTAGTAGATAACAGTAATGAGTATTTTTTAATCATTAAAAGAATAAAAAATTACATACTAGAACTGCACAGTCTGCCGAACAAATACTATATGCCTGTTTAAAATTAAGAGGAAATAGTCTTTTCCGTGTGTGTGAACATACTTTTCTGCATTCTTTTTGGGAAGTGTATGCATTAAAGTTTCTGGCATTGCAGGTCTAGTACCAGAAAAAAATGTGAGAACTAAGACCTCTGTAAAAAAAAAAGCAGATGCGACAATTTTTTTCTGCAAGAATGTCTTGTCCATTAGAAATATGGACTTAATATTATGACTACCCAACAGCTGCTGTTTAAAAACTCCACTCTGCAGACAGCAGCTGAACCACTCACTCTGTAGACTGGATTGGAATAAGCATGTCTGATGAGCATCTGAGAATGATAGCTGGAAGGCAACACTCATGACAGCTGGACCAGTGAATATAGACACTCATGCTTACTGTTGTGCAAAGACCAGCACTTGAGATCCTGGTGAGTAGACAGGGAGCATGGAAGGGTACAGATTACACAGGATGCATTTTCAAGTGCAGTTTATAATTATATGCACCATTTCATGTATGTGATACTAATTGCATACATAATTTCTGGCATGCTGGTCCTCATGTTTACCCAACTGTGGAATTTACATGTGGCTTTTCTTTGTGCATATGCAAATTTTATCACTTATTTTTACATGCAGTCATCTGAAAAGAGGAGGACATGCTGCTGTATGCACCAGGGTGTACTCATTTGTGGGCTGAGTCAAGGCTGTCCCAAAATCATACCAAACCCTTCCAGTCTGGAGAGACTATGTGTTTTGGTTATGAAAGAAATTATTGGGCAAAATATTTAGTGATATAAAATCACATGTTTTTAAATTATTGTGTTTTCTTGGCTCTTTTGTATTCCAGAAAGAGTTTGTCAGATGCTGCATTGATTTAAAGCCGATTGTTCATCTAGGTATTAGTAATGTTCTGTACAATTCAATGTGGCTAATGAAGCACTGCATGCTACCTTCGGGGCTATAACTATGGCTTGGAATAAAAATATGACCTTGACATTCTTTGAGCTGCACAATGAACTGGTCGTTAGGAAATGACTATAGTTTGTTATCCCATGTAGTCACAGAGTAAGCACACATTATGTTCCCAAACAAAAAGAGAAGTAAAAGCTGAAGAGGAATGTGGCTTACCACTCTTAATATGTCCAAATAAACTGTACATTTCCATTTCCTGTTGTACAAAATACCCTTTGTTGACAAGCTATGTTTACATTCAGAGGATTGGACATCCTTTTCAAGTGATTAGTGGAACAGATAAAACCATATGCTAGGTGTTCTAGTAAGACATGTTTCTGACAAGATACAGTTCATAGAAATATGTTTTATCTTTGTGGGATAACTTCCTGGCCATCGCAAAGAAGGTTGCTTCCAATTTGGGGGAAAAAAAGTAACTTTGATGTTAAAAATTGAGGCCTATATCTGTCATGCTTATGTTCATAACTACAGTAAACAATGGGAGCAACTCTGTAATAGTGCATTAACTTTTCTATTTCCATGAGAAATTCCTACTCACTGTAGAACTTTAAATCTGAAATTATATTCTTCCAAGTTCAATTCCAAGATACTCTTGCAAATTATATGGATAATTTTAAAATAAAATATATTGAACTTTAGTATACCTCTGTTCCTGGAATGATAAGGATTTAATACATTAATTGTTGTGGAAATATGTCATTTTAAATAAAATTCTTGACACCACACTACAATTTATAGTTAAAATAATGTGAAAATCTTAGCAGTCAAAAATTACATAGTTCAAGAAGTTACAAAGAACAGAATTTTTTTTTAAAAACACTTGCCTCCATTTATATGCCTCCCTTCACTTTGTGTCAATTACTTTGATTCTTATCTTCTTTTCAATCTAGATCAGTTTAAAAAAAAAAAAATCCAGCCATTATTTTTCTGTATGTATTTCTTGTTCCTGTTTTCAGAATTGAATGTGTACTTTGACCTTAGGTGTGCTGTTGAGATCATGGAGCTTGTTGAAGTAACAGGTACTGTCTGTTGGTTTTGCTGCTATATTTTTTAATTATTATTATGTTTATTTTACTTGTTTTTTATTTCTCAGTGCCTTCCGGGTATAAGCTTTAGGTCTGTACTTTTTTGTGGCAGACCTTGGCTTTAACTCTTCTGCCTAGTTGTCTGTGCCTGAGGTGTGCTCAGGGATGACTGTTGATCATATTTAGGGTTCTGTCATTTTCCCAAAGAGTGCTACTGCAGCAGAGCTCTACCAATTCTTTTATTATGCTACTCTTTTAACATCCTATTTTGTGAAGTGAAGATCTTAAGTGTTTCCTGATCTCAGTAGGGTGCAGAGGTAGCCCAAATATACCAATCAGGCCAAAATGTCTGCAGGCCTGGCCTCTTCATCAGCTCTTTCTCCAGTCATTTTTTCGTCTTAGGGCTTTGTTGCCCCTTTCTGGCTATCTGTCTTTTACAGTTGCTGATTTCTTTTATTCTTCAGCAAACATTTTACTCCTACTTCTATTCGTCTTTCTGAGATCACATTTTCTGAAAAAAGCAATGGAAAGTGAGTCTTACTCTTTTCACCAGTTCATGGGGTGTTCAGTTACTTTCACATTATTCACCACATTATTCATCACTCTCAGCATTTTAGAGGCAAAGTGAGGTTAGTCCTGGGTTTAACCATACCAGGAGATTTGAATGCTGTTACGTAAGTGGAAGCCATCAGGTGCTAGTGATTGTGTGTTGTTCCTGCTCTGGAAGAAATGAAACATGTCAATTCATTCTGTACTGTAAAAGAGTTAAAAGCTAGTGTTCATGATTGTATCTGGAGATTTTCTGAAGGAAACTGGAGAGTTTAGTTTCTTTGCTCCAGTACTGTGGTATATGTGGCTTGCTTGTCTCCTGAATACCAGATACATTGTGGTAGGTAAACCATAACCTTGGTCCTGATCTTTCCAGCTAGTCTGATGCAGGTATGCTGTGTGTGGATTTATTGTGCTCTTTATATGCACATTTCTTTTGTAAAATGTTTATAAATGTTTTATATACTTACAGTTGCAGGGTTCATGTAGAGGCAGTAGTCATATAGTTAACTACAGTGAATACTGCATGTAGTTAAGCACAAACTGGTTTCATTTATACTTTCAAAGGAGTCCAAATTAAAAAAACTAAGATGAGACCTTGCTGTTACAAATCCATGGACTCATCCCCCAAGGGTTGGTTTACATTGTCACACATTTTGATGCTTCTGCTTTATGCGGGGAGATGTGTAATTTTTGCTTGCTTCAAGAAGTCATGCCATGTGAGAAGATGAATGAGCTGTGGATTGTGATTGTTTTAGAAACACTTGTCCAAGTTCGTAGCTTTGCCTTTGATGCTACAAGCTTAATAGAGAATTTGGCTAGATGTTGAACATCTGCATCATTAGCCTTAACAAAAAATGTAAATGGAGAGAAAAAGGAGCTCTACAATTTAGCTGTGACGCATTTGCATGCTTTCTCTTCTTAGGTTGCTCTGACTGTTTAGGGTGCAGAGACACTCTTCCCTGAATGACATAGGGCAAACTGCTTCGAAAACATCATTCAGCAGGGTCCAAGCTAGAATTTACTTCAGTTTAGAAATTCAGACTCTTATCTATTCTAAGGAAACCTAAAGAGGACAGTGAGCTTGAAATCTCTGGAATTCCTTCAGGGCCTGGAAGAAAAACATATATGCAATGAGGATTTGGATAACCCAAACAAGCCGTGCAGAATTGTGCTACTTCTAGAACAGATGTGTAAACATGGCACCATACCTGAGCTAGTAAAATATGTGTGGGAAAACGCTGGACCCTTGCTGCTCTTAGGATTAAATTATCTTTTGTGCTGTACTATGCTTTAGAGACCTGGGAGTCCGGAATGATGCCAGCTTGGGATCTTGATGCAATGGCAATTGAATTTTATAAACATAACCTTAGAAAGCTGGATATGCTAAATTCAGCAGTATGATCATTTTGTGTCGGGGTTCTTTGGTTGGCTTGGTATCCCAGTCTAAAGATTGTATCCTAATTCTTTGTTTCTGTATTTACATGCATGGCCTCACTGGGAATTCTGCAAGAAATTGGATAGCAGGTGTTGGCACTCACACATACAGCTCTTGTTAAGGACAATTTACTTCTGCATGCACTGTACCTCTGTTACTATTAGTAAAAGTTTATTGAAATATTTTTCCGTTTACTCTTCTTGACAGTTGTGTTCTGAATTTGATTTTACTCAGCAAGAGATTTGCAGTGGTCTGTGTATTTGTTCCCCGTGGTTCCTCTCTCAAGCATATCTGCTATTCATGACATTCATCAGTTATAGAAAGCAGCGCCAAAAGATCTGTACTTCTTACCTTTATAGGTATTTGTCCTTTTTAAAAATTAATAATAATTTTCAATTTCATTTCTCTTCTTTGAGCATCTAGTGAAATACTTGTTTGCATTATAAAAATTCTAAATATATATATTGAGCTTTGTTTATATGCATTGTTGCCACAAATATAGGATGCCTTCATCTTGTTCTCTCGAGGGCTGAGTTTTCCATCATCTATATTTTATTAGTGTTGTTACTTAACCCATTGCAGAGGGTAAAGAGGGGGATGGGAAGGTGTTTGTTCTTGGTAGCCATCAAGATGCTTTCTCCTCTTGTGAAATGTTTACTGCTAACATTTTGTAATTTGAAATACCCGTCAACATACAGTTAATGGCATTTAAAAGTATAATGAGCAATTTTTATATGTAGGATAGGAATGACAAATTAAGAGGCTGGATTAAAGATTGTATCAGCAAAATCTGGCATTTGGAATTTATCAAAGGCAGAGAATACTAAATCCTAGCCAGCCATGCCTGTTCAGCCCTAGGGTTCTGTCACCTTGTCACTGATGTGAGTTTCTTGGTATTGCAGATACTCTATGTGTGAAATAAGGTGGGGGTAAGTTCTGAAGAAAATGATTGGGAGTTTTTTGTCAGCTCTTGAAGTGAGCGAGGCACCCTTATCTAGACGTGCTGTCTTCTTTTCCTATTACCATAAATACAACCTTTCATATACTTCATAATGCAGAAGTGAGGGAAAACCATGCAAACCAGTAACAAAGGGCTTTGTGTTTGAGAGGTCCTGGGGAAAATACACTAATAAAAGAGTCTATGCAACATTTAGTATTATTTTTTTTATTTCACTGTGTATGTTAAATGATTAATTTCTAAAACTATTACTAGTAGTTTCTTTTACAGCAGAGAATTGCTATAAAGCCCTAAATAACCTGGCTTTAGAAACCATTTATTAGGCTGTTCCTTGTCTCAAATGTTTGATAGCATTAAAATAAATCAATAATTTTTAATGCATAACATTTTTTATTATTCTGAGAGAAAGACTTGTACCTTCTGAATTCAGAGGTGAATAGATTTGGTTTAGGTTTCTTTAGTTGCTCAATTTTGCAGTAGGTGCAGGTTTTTTCAATATTAACATAATTTAATCTTTACTGTAAGGCATGATCAGTAATGCAGTAGCGAATGTTAACTGTCAGCTTCTTAAATTTTTCATATTTGTATTCCACTTGACAGCTAATTTGCAAGCCCCCTTCCCCATCATATGTGATGCTATAACTTTTAGTATGGATAAATCCTCTGACTCCAGCTGGAAATGCAAATTTAATGCGGTATGATCAGGATTCTTTTACGTGAGTAACCATATTCAGTATATTAGAGGCCAAAGATATACATGACTTCTCTTTTAATGCAAACAGGAAAAACAGAGAAAAGAAGCAAAATGCAAATAATCTCATGGTTTCCACTGGAAATTTCTGTAAGTATGACCAACCAGGTAGGTAGGGAAATCTGACTTTAAAAGTTCCCGCCTAATAGGGCTGCCCCTTTGTAACCACATGCCACACAAGAAGGCTTTGGATGCTTTTACTATATAAAGGTATGTTCACATCAAGGAGTTTGACTGACAGTTTTGTAAACTGAAGTATTGTGTATTCTTAGAAAAGAAACAACATCTTGTGTCTAGATATGGAAAAAATATTTGGAGGGGACATTTTTGGAATGAATTAAAGAAAAGAAGTAGTCTATAAAAAGTTTGACAAAGCAGAAAGCATAAAAATATCCCTGAACTTGCTGCATTGCAAAACTGCAGAGTTAAAGCTGGTTTTCCAGTTCTTACGGTAGCCAAGAATTTGTTTAGGCTGCTTTAAATATAAGCTAACTGAGCTCAGTTAACTCTGTGCAAGTAAAAAATGTATGATTTCTTGTATGCAAAATTAGTGCTAAAAATCTGCTTCATATGAGGGTTGTTGGGTTTTTTTTTTTGTTTTTTTGGGTTGTTTTTTTTTGTTTTTTTTTTTTTTTTTTTTTTTTTTTTCTCTCTGAGGCCTAAATCTAGCAGATTTCTACAGTGCATGGTTAGTTTTAGCTTGGGAATAATCCCATCCTTATACAGAAAAGCCTGTTTTTAGATCTCAGAGAAGACCATGGATTCTGTGAGCATATATTAAAGACTTTGATTCAGAGCTCTAATTTTTTAAATGGGAAAGCTAGGAGTGGAATCCTGCTACAAGCCTGGTATTAGCCATAATTTCAGCTTCAGATATTCTAATCAGAAAGCTTAATTTCTCCACAATGTGCACAGATTCGTTTCTATGAAATACAGCATAGCAATGCCTGTTACAGGGAATACATCAACACTGTTGTCAGTAGAAAAAAAAATTATCTGATGGCAGCAGTTTTCCTTTCCCTTGATTTCCATAATTTCTCATCTTGCAGATTGTCTCATGTCAGAAAACTCTTGTATAATATGAAATAATGCTATTATTCAAGGCTAAAATTGATAAGTAGGCACTTCTTGAGCTGCTGATTCTATTTAACACATAGAGAGCAGAGCTCACCCTTGGCCTTCCTTTTCTGTTTGCAAATTCCACGTATTGTGCCTGAACAATTGGCATCTGCAGTGGGACCAAAACACCAAACAGAGGGTGTACAATGCCAAGACCTGTGGTGCTCTTGCTCCCCAGCTGATGCATCCTCAGTGCTGTAGGGATACTATAATTTTGTGGCATCGTAATTTATCATAGCAGCATGACACAGTATTAGTACAAAGCCTTGAAGCTAGTGTCCTCATTTGAGAACCTGTGAAAATCTAAGGTTATTTTTGGACCTTTGCATCCTTCTGATATGGTTTATGAGATGTGTAACAGCCTCATCTGTCTTAAGACAGCAGGCTTTTTGCTTCAGGCTTTTCTATCATACAGCTCTCAAAGTACCCTCTTTGCATACCTATCCTATTAGGGAAGGTTGGATTTTCAGCAAAGATGACTGAGGACAGAGCACTAAGATCAGCTGAGGCTTCCATGCCTTTGACAGGAGCTAAGCTGCCTGAGGCATGCAGGCTGGAGGAAAGGCGGGAGCAGTGTGTCGCTGCCATTCCCTTCAGCTCACCTGCCTTTGGCCAGTGTGTCAGAAAGCATCGCACTGCTCGTTCGGTTCTCACATAGGGGAAAATGTATGATGAAGCCATTGTATGCCATGAAACAAGAAAGGTCTGGAAATTGCTACAATAGTTGTTAATTATTACATTATTTGAGGCAAGGTCAGGTATCAATGCATAGTTTCCATAGGACTTGGAATTTCATACATTTTCTGTGATTCAGTATTTACTCTGGGAAGGAAAGCAAGTTAAAAAATATGACTACATACTTTATCGTGGCTACTGATCTTGCTTCTGGTGCCTTGTGGCCTTCCCCTACAATGATTTAGTTTCTTTTTTTATGAGAAAGTAAAAATTCAAAATATACTTCTGTGCTTTTTATTTAAATTAATTTTTAATATTATGTAGGACTTGTACTTTCTGACACACCTTTCTCGAGTATGAACTGAACATTTCCTCTTAGTGCAAGCAGGGTGAAAAGATTTTAATGCACAGGTTTAATGAATTTCATGAAACAATTGTTTATATACAAAAAGCTATTTTCACGTATATGGGCTGGGGATGTTTCTAAATAGAACCCACAGTCCTAATTAGACACGCATGGTGTTTGTAGGCATTTTCCCTGCTGCAAATTTCCATTAAAAAGATAATTGCATGGCACAAGGTCTTTCTAAAAACCTTGCTTAATTTTTTTCTTATTTTTAATTAGGTTCTGATATCTAGACCTAAATAGACTGAAGATAGAAAAAGGATTTACTTTTTTAGGTAATAGAATTAATCACACCAGCAGTGACTGTGGAATTGTGAACTATTTGAAACAGATTGTTTTGCTTATAGTTTTCTGATCTGATGATCCTGGTAGAATTGTTTGGTGTATACATCGGTAAATTATTTCATCTTTTGCATGCATTATGACAGATTACATCTGGTTAATTAATAACTAGAGTACCTAGGTGTGAGCTACCACCACTAGGAGGGTCCGAAAGTTATTTTTTCTTAAGATAAGATTTAAGAGTTTTCTAAGAGTTTTTATTCTCCACCATCACCCTGCTGGATTCAACTGTGTGGAAAGCTGATGAAGGCAGAGAACACCAGGCCACTTTGGTATGCCCCTTGACAGGAAATGATCCAGAAAAATGCCCGGTTTATGTGTTGGGTGGGAATAATTTGTTTTCTTTAAAAATAAAAAACAAAAAAAATGTGTAACAAAACCAGCACCTGCTAACCATCAGTTACTGTGAAAAATGCTGTTGAGTTAATTAAAAAGTTGTTTCCACTGGTAACATCAATGTGAGTTACTAAAACTGGGTAAGTAGGTAAAGACGCGTTTGCGCGTTATCAGTCAGAATTGGAGTGCAACCAACAGAGTGATCACTGGAGTACTTTTACCATGAAATTTAGATGGAACCTAAAAGAAGTATTGTGAATTTCAGCTAAGTCAGAGGGGCTCAGTGTAGGGGCTACAGGCTACATTGAAATAAACTGTTACTCTTGGTCAGCATGAAGAAGAGATGTAAGTCTTAGCTGTAGCCTAGTTATGAAGGGAATGAGAGAAAGATAGTGTGCACAGATGAAAGTGTTTGGTTACAAACCTTACATGTTGTGATATGATACTTGCCACACATAATAATACCATGAAGAAGAAAGAAGTTTTAAAGAGTGGTGTTAAATATGTTTGAGCTCTTTACACTTCCTGCTTAGTTTGTAGCATGCTTACTGAAATAATTTTTAATGGGCACCTCCAGATTGAGGAATGGCAATGGATCTCAAAGTATGCTCAGCAAAATTGTAGGATGGAAACTAAATCTGTTTCTCAAGGCCTTAGCAAGGGCTGGAAGAGAAAAACAAAATATGTCTTGTGGTTTGTGGAGGTTCTCAGTCAAATGGTTATTGCAGGTTGGACCTAGCAAAGCTACATGACTCTCACATCTCTGGGCAGTACAAGAATGGCAAGTTACAGACCTAGTATTGTACTCCTTGGGCTGCGTTTGGAGAATTGCAAGGACAGTGTCTGGGAACAGCGGACTGCTGATGATTCCTGCCACATGCACAAAGGTCACTGCACTCATGTAAAGCATGAGTTTGTGCTCGTTGGGAAGACCAATTGAGAAGCCAGCCCAAGAACAGAATAAAACTTTTGAGAATTACTGATAGTCTTCTGTGCTATGTTTGCAATTTCACAAAAGTTTATTCTGAAGTGTTATAAATGCGCAGGGACTACTATTTCAAGATCTGTAATTAGATAGAGAGTTATATAACCACACAGTGAGATGTCTTAAAGTTGCCTGTCCTTCTAGCTGCCATTCATGTCAATTTTCATGAGCTTTAGAAAATCCTAGGAGGGTATTTGTGTAACATTTGCACCACAAGAAGCAAATTAATATAGGTATGTATAATTTTTACTTCTTGGAATGCAAGTCCTTGCAATTCTTGGCTCTTCCACAAATTTTTACATAGCAAAATATAGGTGTAAAAAGAAAGATGTCTGGAAGATTTGGGATGGCCTTTGAATGCTAAGTTTTCTCTCAGAAAAGCAACAGTCACAACAGAAGAACACAAATGTAAAGACTGAACGCACCACAGCAAATAGGTCTCATGAAAACTCCAAATTAGGTCCAACATTGATGCAAAAACTGATCCCAGCTGGGGCGTGTGGAACTGTGAGTTAAAGCATTGGACAATTCTACTGAGGGAAAGTAAAAAATAGGTAAGCTGCCTATTTTTGTCTTTGATGCTTTCAAATGTATGTGATAACCTCTGATGTTTTGGGTTGTCCCATAGTCTTTTTTTTGAATGTTTTTTTAGCAATTTGGAAAAATTTTATGCACACTCATCTGCCATGAAAAGCAGGCTTTTTCAAAAGAGAGGTAAAATTTGCTTCATAATTAATAAATGCCTTAGATGTGTTTATGGGAATGAAAAGAACCTCTTCAGGCCTGTGCTTTAGTCATGTTTTGCCTTGACTCAAGCCTTGTATCCATTTTCAGCTACCAGTTTGTGGTTAGGTGGTGCGGCTTTTTCACAAGTTATTTTAAGAAAATGATAAAATAGTCACTACAAAATATCAACCAAACTTCTTTCATCACAAATGCCTAGAGAAAATGTATAGTGAAAAGGTAACTAAGACAGTTGTCATATCCTTGGCCACTTGCCTTTCTGTGTTATTTTTTGCATTGTGAGTTGTATATATTATGGGATCGATTTGGCAGGTAATAAATTAGCTATAGCTGTTGAACATGAGTCTCAAAAGCTATTTGCCAATGTGTTAGCATAGCCAATCTATTTATGTTTCTTTATAGGGTAAAATGAGAATATTTTTGAATTTACTCTGAATAATGGATACATTATGTGTATACATCTATATGACCTTTCTGCTAAAAAGCTAAAATATGAAATTCCTATAATGCTTAGACTGGTCCAGGTGGCAGAGGCCAGCAATAATTTATCAAAAAGTTAGCCTATAATTACAGATCTTGAGTCTTTTGTGTAAGGATTTTTCATGGACACGTCTTTGGGAACTTTTGTTGGCTAATGCAAAAAACGCTCTAAAAAAATCACCATTTTACCGACAGTAAGCTTAAGCTTGTGCCAAAAATGAGCTTGTGCATAATAAAATTGTGTCAACACACTGTAAACAGAACCCAGTGCAGTTTATTGTAGATTAAGCATGTACATTTCTTATTCTAAAGCTGAGCTACAGAAAATGCAATTCTCCCTTACCTCTGCAATGTTCACTCTACTGATACACAATGCACATTTGTTCAGGATGCACTCTAGAGAACGGCTAAAACCAGTCTTCTGCTCAGGCTTGTTTATTTCTGACTGTCATTTTGTTGGTGAGATCATCAAGGTTATTTTATGTCCTTTCCTCCTGTACTGCCATCTGTTGGGTCTTTAGTTGGTTTATTTTTTTCTTTGTTGTGTTTTGGTTTTTTTTATACAAGGCAAAAGAGCCCCTTTTTACCACTGCATATTTTTTCTTGATATGCAAAGTAATGGCATTCAAACTCAAAACCATGAAACTGCCCGAGTTTAGACAGGCTGTCCACTGCGATTTCCAAAGCACAAAAGTAGAATGTGTGGAAGAGTTAATATGGGGCTGCAGAGCCAACCTGTAACTATCCCTGACATACCTGTGATACTCTTGCTTGTGTAGCTCCTGTGCAGGTGGCTGTCATTGCTCTAAGGGCATGCAGTCCACTTCTCTTCCTCTGGGGAGGTTCACAGGTTATGTTTTGAAGAGCTGCTCCTTGGACTGTAAGTACTGCCTGGAGTTATTTCATCCCTGGTGCAGGACTGGTGAATTTCATGAGTTTCCTATCAGCCTGTTCCTCCAGCAATGGAGGGATCCCTCCATTGTAACAGAAACTTCCCAAGGCTGTTGATCTGCATGAACATGAATTTGCTTGGTACCAATGACCCATAAAAGAATAGTTGCACTGTTACTTTTTTAATAAGGAGCCAAACTTATAAGTCTAGTACCCTGTCTCTTTGTGCCAAATGTACATGAAATTCTAGAAAGTTCAATACAAAAAATCGTGGCAGGCATTTTTTCTTGCTCCTTCACAGAATATTTTGTTTCATTTATTTAACAAAATGATCTGCCAGAGTTCATATTGATTCTTTGTTCTCACATTGAGAAAATGAGTCCAGTTACCCTGAGGTGCAGTCCATTGCCTAAAACCATATGGTTAATTTACTCTGAGATCATTTACAGATTATTTGTTTAAAGGAAGCCTTAGCAGTCTAAGTTAATATAGCAGAAAGTTCATTAGCATGTGCTCCACAGTGTCCATTTGTGGCTACTGTGAGTTAGTTCATGTCTCAAAATTGCCACTTTTTGCTCCTGGGAAGAATACTCCAGGCTCCTCTCAAATGCCTTTTAAAAAGACTTGCCAAAAGCAGTACAGAGAAAATTACTCTTACAAAACCATTGCGTGCTTTCTCTGTTATTAAACTCTTCCCATGTCTGCCTGCCTGGAAGCAGCTACTAGAGCTCCAAAGATGAGACGAACACACAATGGAGTAGCACTGCTCAGCTAGTGGGATGCTGTGACAGCTCTGACCTCTGAGTGACTTGCTAACTCTACATCCAGTGGAAACTCAAAACAATTACAGCCTGTCCAGCTACACCCACATTTGTTTCCTGCTGTCATACTTCAAGGAAGTCTGTGTGGGACAGGGGTGGGTAAAATGTTCTACAGCAGCTGAACAGTAGCGGCTGAAAACAACACAGCTTCATGGTGTTAATGCCCATCATCTTCATGTGTGAGCCATACGTGCAAAACTCTGAAATAGAATAGTTGCCAAACATAATTAGCTGAGATGAGTTGGAGTGTGGCAGTTCACTGTAATTTAGGTTTATATTTACTTAGCCTACTGTTCTGGGAGAAAGAAGTGAATGGTTTGATAGCCTTCTGGACACTATGGTGATGAACTACAAACTAAAGTTCTGTGCTGAATAATTTCTTGTCAGACAAATTTCAAAAGTATAATTTTAGTAAAGTCGGGACTGCTTTTCTGTGAAGCTCAACATCTCTAGGATCTAGCTTGGTAGATAGTGTGGTTTTTTGACAGCAATTTTCTTGAATAACATATCAGCTCATGTACAATACAAAAACTCTCCGATGAAAAACTGAGCTCAGCGGAGAGGTGGGCTCTTCATCCTCCCATGTCTTAGAAACAAGGCTTGGGGGGAAATAAAAGTGCTTTTTACTTGTCTATGTGGTGATATTTATGTAACAGGTGACAACATTGGTCTTGGTTGCTTCGATAAAATAGTATTTGAACTGGTGGAGTCCTTACGAACCTGCTTCAAATATTCCTTAAAAGGAAATAATTTATATTTTAAACATTAAGATGAGGTTCTTAACATAAGCTGCTATGGTCAGGTGTTCAAAGCACAGAAGTTGATGGAGTACAGCAATGCAGAAATCTTGCTTATTTGCTTCAAGTACCTATTTCTACAACAGTGTTCACTGTGTGTGCTCTTTTAGAATATAAATCTTTAGTTGTATAATTATATATTTCATAGAGATAGCACAAACAAAATTGTTTTGCTCCTCTATCAGGCTGTCTTAATGCTGTGAAGTCAGGAAAACATTACATGTCCTTGGTGGTATGGAAATATGACTTCTGTAATGGAAAAAGCTAAAACCAGCATAAGAAATTTTCATTGATTTGATAATCATTAATATGTACAATGAATTTTGCTCTTATAAACTATACTAAAAACTGAAGTGATGCATAGGGGAGAAAAGGTGACAATTGCTTTTTGATAGTTCTTGATAGTTATACCATTTTTGACAAAGGTCATTTGCATTTTGTAATAAGTTGATACTTTAGAGACTCTTGCATAGAAATTCTAGAACTTGTATTAAAACACTGAGCACGAATTGCGTATGAGAATTTAAGACAAATGCTGGTTCCTTGGAAGTGTATAGATCACAAAACAAAAATTGTGAATTTTCTGAAATGAAAAAGCCCAAAAACTACTTTAGAGCCACTGAACTGATCTGCTTTTTAATGCTTCTGCAAGTAAGTCCTCATATGGCAGCCTTCCAAATATCACATGTACGTTCTGTATCTGCTTCCTAGAGGCAAAATGTAAAATTTTTGTGTTGTAGTAGTTGTTTTGTCCCCTTCTACTTGCTGTATGGTAATACAACCAGTATATGGTGTTGTCCATTGATGTTGACAGGCCACTACAAATTGTGATTTATTCAACATTAAGTTTAGCAATGTAGTGGTTACTTGCGGGTGACTTATTAATGTGTAGTAGTAGTTGGTGTCTGCATAATCTCTAAATTAAAAACAACAAACCAAGAAAGCCTGTATTGTGTTTGATGTCGTAAGTGGTGGAAGAAGTTCCATAGTCTGTAACATGTGTTTACATAGAACTTCCTTGTATGAAACAGATTTTAGTAAGTATGAGATAATTAAGGGGTTGGATCCTGAACTAGAGTAAAAGGGCACCATTGACCTCAGTTGAACTTCTCTGGTTTATAACAGCTGAGGAAATAGCAGGGAGTATTTGCATTCTTCACTATTTCTAAGACTAGAAGATAGAGAAAAGAGCTGACCAGAGGACAAACAGAAAAAATTATGGAGTGTTACAGAAAATTATACATTTTAGTTTGGAGTAGGACTTTCTTTTATTGCTAATATTATGCAAATAGGTATTTATTAACTCTGATGACCCACTTTTTTGCTTTCAGTTAATTTAAGTTGTGATTTGGTATCATTTAAATGAAGCTGATACCCTACTTGTGCAAAACTTCAGAGGTTATCAAGTTTAAGCACAGTTTCCTTGCTTTTAGAAAACTAGAGGAATGCATGCTTATACTAAGTGCAAGGTTTCTTCTTGGAGGGATATGATATACAGCATTTAGTTCTGTATGCTTATGGAAATGTATGTGGGCAGCTTATGTACAAGCTCAGGTGTTCCGAAGACTTGTGCCTGATACCCAGGAGAAATGGGGTGCATAAAAGCAACCTTCTACAGCCACTGAATTGAGGTAGAGAATATGACTGAGGTATGAATGTGTCTTTCTTGCTCTTTAACTCAGGCCATAGCTTCATCTGGTATCACTGTTTCTAAAATCTGCTAAACTGAAGCAAATTATCCAGTCTAAAAATGCTGGGCAGAGTGGAAGGATGGATTCTATTTGCCAGCCAGCACAGAGGCCATGAGAGACAATGGGACATTCAGTATAGAATGAGTACCAAGGACACAAGGGAACAGTTAATCATTTTTGAAACCTACAGTTCTGGTTCACTTAATATTCATAAACATTTGCTGTTTCAGAGTTTCTGCACTTCATAAAAATTCTGTGGTTTTTGGATGGCATGGCCTTAGTTACTAATTCACTGCTGATATGTTCATAGGGCCTTGTGTTCTGCTCTAAGTTTTGTTTATGCTGATGTCACTCAGCTGAAGACAGTGCAGCTCAGTCCTGCATGAGAGCACAGATGCAGCTTATATCGTTCTTTAGACATCCACAAACCCTATAATCACTGTCTAGTAATGCAGTTTTTCACATAGTTATTCTTCCACTAAGATAGCCTGCAATTCTCAAACAAAAGTCATATTCAAGAAACCTCTAATGCTAGGCACTGATTGTACATTATACTTCTTTACCACCACAATAACTTACTGAACAATTGCAAAGTGTGTGTTTCTCTTTATTTGGTACATATTCTGCTAGCTTTGATAAGATAGAATAAATGTTGCAAAATACAAAGGCTTCACACCACATTAAGAATTTTATGCAGCAGTACTGATTGCTTTTACTAATGGATCAAATTTGATGGCTGTTGTCAAAGCAGACTAAGAATGCATGTTGTAGTTTTTACCCCCAGGCAGGAGCCAAGCCCCACACAGCTGCTCCCTCACTCTCCCACCAGCAGGACTGTGGAGAATCGGAATGGTAAAAGATAGAAAACTCGTGGGGTGAGATAAAGGCAGTTTAACAGGGAAAGCAAAAGACACTCTCAAGCAAAGCAAGGAATGATTTCACTGCTTTCCACGGGCAGGCAGGTAGGTGTTCAGCCATCTCCAGGAGGACAGGGTCCCTTCACATGTAACAGTGACTTGGGAGGACAGAATCACAGGACTGCTGAGTAACAGTGTTGATTTTAAAAATACTCAATGTTTTTTGGTATTAACATCGCCTTACCATGTGATATAAAAATTTCTAGGAAGAGTGTTTTATCTGTTGTACAATCTTTCATTGTAGTGGTTGTGTTGAAACTGCCAGTTTTGTAAAGTAGTGTGAATGTGTGTTCCTTAGTAAGAAATAATAAAATTGTTATACTGAAAAACAGTGTGACAGACACTTAGAAATGAGTTGGAAAGTACATATAAGCAGACACCTCTTACCTAATCAAATAATGGGTTATATTAGATTGTTGTGCTATATCAAAAAATCAGTGAAATTAATTCTATACAATTTATCACAGGTAGGAGTAGTATAGAAGGTTTCTAAAGAGGAAATATGAACATGATAACATGAGGCAGCTGGTTTCAAGAAAGTATAAACTATTCTAAATAAGAGAAGAATTTATATATTATAGCTATATAGCAGAAGGGAGTAGGAGAAAAATACGAACCTTATCTTCACTTAAATCTGGTGTTTGCCTTGTGGTTTCTTTAAGGTAACAAATATTATATTAAAATATGCTTGAAGGCAAGGCAAGTTGCTGTGTCAGTAGTGAATCATAGGGCAGAGCTAAAGAGCTAAGTGGAGTTGCATGAGAAACTGTTACTTTGCTTTACAGAAATTGTTTTGAAATTATAGAAAGTATTCCAGACTTTCTGAGCAAATCAAAACATGAACAACAATGTGAAACATTTATTTTGTGTTGCTCTTCAGAGCCAATTTAGAGTGAACTAACTTATATCTAATAAAAGCTTATCCTAGCCAAAAAATCAAACGTAGTTTGAAAACAAGCTAATAAGTAAATAAAGTCAAAACAGGACCTCTTAACAATTTTGCAACTTACGCACCATTTTCCACAATTGCTACTCTTTCTATGAACATTTTGCTATGAAAAAGTATTTTTCTACAAAACGTTGTGTTTGGATGGTAGTTTCGACCTCATCAAGTTTACAAGGGAGATACACATAGTGTTCATTACAATAATCCTGTAAAGAATTGCACATTCGTTGGCAGCAGAGGTGAAGAATGAGGTTTTGAGTGAGAGGGAGGCTTCCAAGAGGTAAAACAGAATGGGATGGAATTACAGCCAAAATACCAGAAAGCAGAGAGATGTTCACATCCACACCTTTGAAATTAAGGGACTTAGTTTAGGAACTTCTGAACCTATGCTATTGATAATACTTAGAGCAAATGGAGAGGAGGAAAATTATTTCAGATCATCTTCAGAAATGAGGATAGGATATCAGGAAAGTGACACAGTGTGGAGTTAGACACACAGGTGAAAACTGAGTATGAAAAGAATTATAGGACTGAAAGAAGGGAAGTAGAGAATTTCAGCAAGACTGTAGAATAGAAAGAAAAAACTAGATGTGCATTAGCAATAATACAGGTCATTTATTCTCTAAAACTGTAAGTTTCTCAAGAAGTATATAATTTTTATTGAATTTTATTTGAAATAGAAATCAGAACACTAATCTGTCTTGGTCAAAAATTTCCTTTCAAAGGCAAATTGATTTCTACATACATTCCTTTGTTTATGCATGGACTTTCAGAATTAGCTCATGGTTTGATTGGAAGTACTCTGACAGCATTTCATTTAGAGGAGAGGAAGAACACCTTACTACTTCAAATGTTACTGATCTTCAGGGAAAGTATTTACATCTCCTGGGACCAATTTAAGGTTTGTGGAGATACTAAACTAATTTTTTACATTTAAAAATTTTTCATTCTCTCAGGCTTCTGGTTTCTCGTTCACTGTGTTTTATAAACAGCACCAGTAACTCTTGTAAGGAATGAAAAAGCAATTGTGTTTTCAGTTCATTAACTTTATTAATTTGACAGCTTTTCACAGATAGCCATTTCACGACTTCAGGAAATTTCAAGAGTAGTTAGCATAACTTCTTTATTGGATGAGAAAGATGCATGTTTAAAAATGCAGTGTGAGTTTAACCCTTTTTGCTTTTCATTCAGAAAGTTTGGGCAAAATATCAATAATTTGAGTCACTCTGAATTTCTTAAATCATATTTAATATTGGTCCTTTGAATTTTGAATCCTTTGAAAAAGGAGACGCTAACTTATCTGTCTCTCTTACTGTTTTATGTGACTAATTATATGTTTTTGGATCTGAATGATTGTGAAATAACACGTTCTAAATAATACTGCTATAAGACAGACTGTTAAATATAAAAATCCTTATGAAGAAGCTACTGATGAATTCCACGGCTAGTATATTTTCAGGCCTATAGCCTAAAGATTTTTTAAAGATTTAAAAATTTTACCAATCTCCTATGCAAGACTGTGATCTTTAAGATAATTAAAATTTACCAATTGCCTCTGCAGACTCTTCTGTCTGCAGAAGAATCTGGAAATGGTAACTTTCAAGATGCTGTACTCCATTGTGAGGATTGGTGGGCTGCTGCCCAGTACCTTGTGAGTAACTTAGGAGTGCTGAGAAACTTCCCAGAAAGCTGCTGAGAAAACCAAGAACTGACAAAGCACCCTGACACTTCTTCCTGGCAAAAATCTTGTGGATTTTCATATGGCTAAGCTGAAAGGAGACAGTGACAAGCTGCCATGACAGTATTGGAGCATAAACTGTTCAGTATGAGGTCTGAATCCTTTTTAAAGCTTTAGATTTTCATACAGTGGTGAGTAAAAGCAATGGAAAGGTAACAGTTTTATCCATGTTTCTCTGTCTGGTTTGTTGATAGTAAGATTTGTTTACAGTTAAATTTCCATTTTTCAAGCTATTTTAAATAGCTCTTCAGAGGAAAAATTACTGAACTTGTTACGCCACTTAACAATCAGTGTCACGTATTGATTAAAATCATAAAATGCATTTACCTTAATGATATTTTCTTGATCTGAACACTCCTAAATAAAATCAACGTGCCTCCATGTTAACTTGTGCACATTCATGTGAAATACGTTTGCTTGAGTTGAAACCTGTGTCTTTGTTACGTGCATGTAGGTTGGCATGCAGCTGAAATCAAGTTGTGCTCTCCAAAGCAGGGGAATTTAATGAGCAAGTAACAGAGGCTTTCAAAATGACACACTGCTGCAGTGCATTGTGTGGTAGGTGGCTGTAGCTATAAAACTGTAAGAGTGTGGGAACTGAGAACATCTGCTAAGGGAATGGTACTTACTGTTGCCAGTGTAAAATAAATAAATAAATACATAAAAATGCCTAGCGCTGTAAAACTGACACTAAGGTACTGAGTATACCAGATGAAGCTGAGGACATAATTTTAGTAATTATATTAAGTAATCTGGGGGATAGTATATGAAGGAAGATATTCTGTCATGCTGCATTATGTCATCTATCCCCCTTTTTGTTATTCATACCACACTTGATGAGGTCGAACAGCTGGTATTACAGCAAGGCATGTAACTGATCTATGTGTTTTCCTGAAACAGATACCATCCCATGTGCAGGCACTCCATGAGTTAGTTGAGTGACACTTACCAAGCAGAACAATGAGCCCTAAATAGCACTTGGGGTGGCGTCAGAGCTGGGGCTGCTGCAGGTACATTTGAACTAATCTGAAAACCTCGATGTAACGCCCTGCATGTGGAAGCAGTGCTAAACCCACTCAATCCTGCTGGCATCCGTGCTCCTGGGAACGTACCCTTGGCAAAGTGTCCCTGGTGGTTAGAAAGCTAAATAGGCTGTATTTACTGTCATATGTCATTGTGATAATGAAACACACATTGTCTTAAAACTGAAATATTCAATCATTTTTTTTCGAACTGCACTATTAGCCTCTGCTAGCTAGCTGCAGCAGACCCATTATCTGTTTAACTATTATCATAATTTGCTCATTTAAGATACTGTTTCAAGTTTCTTGTCAAAAGCTAGAGGTCGTGATTCTACAATATAATGATTTTATTTACATTAAAAATTCTGGTCACCTGTGGTTTAGCTAAATTTGGACTTGCTGGCTGGAATTCAGTGAAAAACTTTACCAAAGCTTTAATAGGAATGTGACTTTTCCATCTCGTTACAAAAATTCACAAAAAAAATCAGTTTACAGGTGCTCAGTAGAGATTTGGGAAAAGCAGAATCTGAAAACCTATTCCCATTGCACATGAATGGAAAATTAGAATTGAGTACTTGAATGCCACTAAGTGCCAGGGCTAGTATAGGGAATGAGTGGGACTATTCATGTAGTTGGTACTGCAATGAATGCTAGAGCAATCGGAAAATGAGGTGCTGGTGTGTGCTATTCTTTCAGACCCACTATAGACCAGTCTTTGCGGAGGGTAATGCTGCCTGGCTTGAAGACTAAGGGAATAAGAGCAGTAGACTGTGACAAATTGCCTTTGGCAGGGGAAGGAGGAGTTTGGTTTGGAGAGTAGTGGCAACAACACTGCAAATTAAGTGAGTTAAGAGAGGTAAGACTGACTAGGAAGGGGTCTGGGGCTGAGAGCTTAGAGGGCAGACATTTGTCTAATAGCTCTAGAAAAGTGATTTGAGTGTCCCTGTGGTGCCAAATAGTGAGACTTCAGTATTTCCCTTTCAGAAGGAGAGAAAATCTAGAAGGTGATGGGCAAAGGAATTACCTTAGCTTTGTGGAGGCTGTGGTAGGAAATGCCAGCTAATGCTACCTCTACTGCTTCAGCTTGTTCCCTCTGTGTGGATGTAGTTATGGCAATAATTTTATAACTTGTTTCTGCAGATCTTTGGCCTCATCCAGAACACAAACTGGATCTCCTCATGGGATGTGGGAGTAGGTTTGGGTAAGGAATGGAGTCAGTAGTAGACTGTTTAGGGTGCTTCTTCCATTTGCTGGCATAGTTTGCTTTGCTAGTAGGGAGCTAAGAGAGTGAAAACTCATCCTGATTTGTGCTCCTCCCTCTTCATTCCCGTGGTAATGTGTCTTGTACATTATTGTGGAAGAGCACAGAAAGCTCTGACCATGGGAGGCTGGCAGGCAGATTCCAGTGCACTGCACAGCCACACGTGGCGGTGCTGTACAAGCACCCAATCACCTCTTGGGTGATCCCTAACCTTGTGCCATCTTTGCTGCAAGCCTGGCACAAACCTCTGATGTTTTCTTGCAACATTTCAGTGAAGACTGAACCTCTTTTGTGTGCCATCTCACGATTGTTCCGAACCATTTGGCCTAATCTTTGTGAGTTTTAGCTTTAGATGGTTTCTGACTTGCTCTAGAATCAGTAAAGGATATGCTCATTAGCAGAAGTCTTAAATGTGCTGGTGAAGAATAATGTATTGAGAGGGAGAGAGAAGGAAAAGCATACAATCTGAAAATTATCAAATGTCTAGAACTTTTGAAATTCAGCTAGCATGTACAGGTAGTTAGTATTAACACTCCTTATTTACATGAGTTAGCTATGCTCCCAGCCATAATGGTTGGTAGTTCTTTCTTTGGCTATTTATATTATGAAGAACTGTAGCTTTTTTGTTGCATTGAGGCATATTGGATTTCACGAGGTCTGAAATCAGCTGACAGTACAGTGCACATTCTCGTGTTGTAAACAGTAGTAGTAGCATTATTTTGATGTCTGTTATCTGGAGGACTGAAACTATGAAATAAAAATTGATGACTGTGCCCCATGGGAAAAGGCAAAATACAGTATCAGTGAAACATTCAAATTCAAGCTTGCAAGGCTGATTATTCTGGTCTTTTTGTGTTGCACGTAAGGAGTGTTCCTTTGTTTTGAGAGCACACAGTATTGCTGCTGTTAAATATCTTCTTTCCTGTAAACAGTTATGTCTCTAATGGGACTACAGCTCTGCAAAGCAGTGCTATGATTCTTGAGAAATGACAAAATGTTCTAGGAGTTAATAAGATACACTGCATGGTATAAGGTGGGCATTATAGCAGGGATAGAATTTTACAGTGTTTGACTTGCTGTCACGGATGAATCACGTAGGTATTGACGCATTATGATGTAAGTCAGCATGAGGATTGAAAGGCCAGAAATATTTCTTGTGCAGCAGAATTGAAGAAACCATATGCCTGTTCAGACCAACAGTGAATAAATCTACTCTAGGTTTTGCTTCACAACTCCTTAATCTAAATGAAATTCTTATGATCTTTCCTCCATTTTATGCTCTTTGGTTCTTGTAATTTTGGGTTCACAGTGTAGATCTGCAGGTGCACCAACAAACCTAAATGGGAAGATGTGGCTCAAGGAAGGAGCTTCACATGCTTCCTGTGCCAGGAGGTCACTGAAGTAGGTGTGTCAGTAGTATTTCAGTCTGCAGGGCCAGAGTAGAGCTGATCTGAAGTCAAACCCCTGTGTTGAGGTCAGGTTTTACCCTTTTGCTGGAGAAAGTTACTTCTAGTTGCAAATGCTGAAACACCCTCTGAAATTGAATCACACCAAGGCAGTTCAGTGAGTTCCAACTGCATTAGTCATCAATCCATGCAGAGCTTGGAATTAATGTAATGGAAAAAGCTTGGGTTCAACTCTTCACCTTTTTAGACAGCAGAAATATTTTGGTTGTTTTTGTTGCCTTCCTCCTGCCTAACAAGGCAAATTAAACTGGATGCAGTGTGGGAGAGAGTTTTGTGGCTGGGTTTATAAGGTCCATGCATTTATCCATATACAACTCCTAAGTCTTCCTTCCTCTCTGAATCCGCTTTTATCTAACAATGCTAGATAAATAGCAAGCTAGATACCTTGCCCACTTGGCTCTGGTAAGGTCTGTATTCTCTATGAGAATTCCTTATAGAACTTGTAAGCCTTCCATGTTTCCAAGACCTCTGCATCTCTGTCAAGCTTAGCCAAAATCAGTCTCAGGTTTTAAGTACTCAGTAGGAGTTCTGAAAGTTTTCCTGTACAATCCCTTCAAATTAATATCTTAGAAAATAATATGGATTAAAATCTTTCACTTGATATTTTCTTAGTTAGTCTGTTAAGTTATAGTTATTCTTTCTGGTTTTATGTGTGTGTTACAAAAAGATTAAAGCAAAATGCTGCTCCTTTAGCATACTTAAAAGTATATATTAAGGATTCTTATAGCACCTCACCAATTGGTCCAACTCTGTTAGCTATATATTACATTACCCAGTAGTTCAGGGAAGCATATTTTATATTTAAGACAAAACCAACACAGGCAAACAGAAATGGACTTTTCTTTCACGAATTAAAAGTATTCCCACTGATGCTATAGGGAGTGGTATTGAATTATGGGACGAAAAAGCCCTATTTGAAAGAGTTCTAATTTAGATGGAGATTTATGCATGTTTAGTCTGAAATTGATACATATTACATACCTAATAGAAAAGAGCAAGGATGCATTGTTTATCATACTGTATAGAAACAGAAAATTAGCCAGTAGTTGAAGTATTCAAGAGGCTAGTAATTTGCAAAGTTCTGGAAATGAAACTAAAACTGTCTTATGTTCCTGATAACTTTAGTAGTTACTGCAATCTAAAGAATCCAGATTTAACCCTTCAATGATGAATTTTTAACAGGAACATAGTTCTAGTGATATTTGTCTTGAGAGATTGAGAAATAGTTGGATATTCAGGGAATATTTGGATTTTCTGGGAAATAAAACTTTAAAATTTTAAAGATGTCTAAAAGAATTGACAGGTAAATTCTGGGTACCGTTGTTTAAAAATTGTATTTCCTAAAAGACAAATACTTCATCATGATAAAATGAAAACTTTCAGAAGTACTAAAAACATGCAGAATGCCTTTAAGGCACTTTGTCTTACAGTGGAGTTTTTTGTAATTATGTCTGTGCACAGCAATCCACTGCATATTTACTTCAGTGACATGCTCCCATACAGTAATCTTAAATAATTTCCAGCCTATGGAATGAGTCCATTTGAACAAATACAATTCCTGTAAAACAAAAGCGAAGATGGAAGACAAAAGCAGGAAACAAAAATAACTACCACTAAAGACTAGAAGTGTAAAATTGGATAGTACTAAAACAGTAGAAGGTGCCTGGATAAAAGGGTAAGAAATGTGAACTGGAGTCAGGAAGTTAACGGAACTTTTCTCCTTTTTTATTTATATTGAAGTAGTAAAAAAAAAAGAAAAAATCACAAACACCACAAGCATGACTGGAATTATTAATAAAATTTTCTCTAGTGGTAGAGGAGGAGATGTAGAATGTAAGAGCAGCAGTTTGTCCTCCTCGTTCCTTTTGCAGCTGTAAAAATAACCAGTAAAATGTACAGAATGTTGTCAGCCTGAATAACTTTCTTGGTATCCTCTTATACTTGCAGTATCATTTCAGGAAAATGTTCTGCTACTGAAGTATCTGAGAAGTATTTTGACAGGACAGCAAATACCTATTTAGAACCAAGTGCAGAAATTTTGTTTGTTTTTCATTACATACCAAGGCAAAATAAGTATCTAGTAACAATCATGTTACAAACAGGTAAAATTTTAAGCTTCATGTGTTTTCTCTAGAGAGAGAGACTTATACTGATACCAATTTAAATGCAAGGGTTTGAACTTTTTCTACTCATGCTATGTGAAAGAACAAGCATTGCTGTTAAATTCCTGCCGTTTAGAAACATAAGGTCTTTGCTTTTCCTATCAGACAATTAGTAAATTGTCTATGTTTCATGAAGAAACATGTTTCTATGTTTCATGAAGATACCAGTTTCTCTTAATCTTGCATTTATAGCATTCTCAGAGAAATTACATTAGGAAAAATGTCTGGAAAGAAGTTCCTGTGTCATCAGATTTAGTCCCCTGCATTCAGACAGTCACATTTTTCACATACACTTGTCAAGTTCAGAGTCTTAAATCTGACCACAGCACTTCTGGCAAGTGCTTCAGACCTTAATGAGTCTCATGAATAGAAATTACCTTACGATTTTCAACTCTCATTTAAGTTACATGAAATGGTTAGTGCTGCTTTTATTTCCTCTGCTTGCATCCAACCCCTTGATGTGCTTATGGAGAATGATCACCCGCAGACTCCTGTGGTGGATTTTCCTGTATCTGATACTCTTTGAACATTTGTACGTGGGAACTAGAACCACTTGCAATTTTCCAACACAAAGTCTTAGCAATACACTGAGTAACAATGTTAGTATTGTATTTGCTGAGGAAATAGGCTCAAATATCTGATCTGCTGTAAGTTAGATATCAGCCTAAGATAGTTAGTTTGTAGTAGTGTGGATGATAGAGGAAACAGAGCTTTTGTGTGTAGAGATTTCCCTGGTCACGCACTTACTGCTGCTGAGTACAATGTGACTTATCTATTGTGTTCTAGTAGGAATTAATGACCATGTACAAATTATTCACCATCCCAATTGTTTAATGACCTGATCAGTACATTTCCAGATAATGTGCATGAGTAATATGTACAATAGCACTGCACTTAGAGTGAGGATCTCTTCTTATCTTTCAAGAAAAACTTAAAAGTTAAAATTACAGAAACTGTTTTATCAATTGTGTGCCTATGTTTTTCTCTTTGATTATCTATCTGAAAACACTTTAATTAAAACTAGAGGTCTAGCATCTAAGTATTCAGATCCTTATAGGGTGAGGCAGTGTGGTCTGGGGCAAACAGTATATATGCTTGTGTTTAACATAAAACAGAAATAGTTCTGTGGGTCTTTCATAAAGCGTATACTAAAGCATATTCTCAGCATATGCCTTGGATCTTAGTAAAGATCGCCTGCCATTTTGGGGACTTCTTGTTGCATGTTAATAAAACTGAAACATGGGGGAACCGTTTTCATTATAAGCATCATCTACCCGTGCTCAATCAAACATTTTTTAATCAAAAAACATATTTGCGTATAAGCTTTCTACCTGCTTATAGGCTCAGCAATAGAGACTTCTTCTACCAAGGCAGTTTCAGGGCAGTTGTTTCTTTGTGCGAGTGTTGTCAGTCTAAACATTTGGGGTTTATCAAGTTTCCATTGCATTCTCATTGCCGTGGTTTTCCAGTTAACAGAAAACATCTGAAATAATTTCTTTTAAATAGGGAGAGAAATAAAATAGTCAGGTTCACTGTACTTTCAGAACTAATGCTTCATACTTTTTTTTTAGCCCTCCATCGCTGAATGTATGAGTTGGCATATAAAGTATATTGACTTGTTGCAGGAGAGCAGGAATGCTCTGCAGAGTGTTAATGATGTGCATTAAAAGAATATACTGCCACATGCAAAATAGAATCCTGCCTGGTGGTAAAAAAAATCATGTTTGTAGATCACCTGCAGTGTTTAAACTGACTGAATAAACAATCCTTGTAGTAAACTCACCACTGATTTGGTTTCTTAACTTTGCAGACATTTTCTTGAGTAGATTACTCTCTCAATCTCAAACTGTGAAACTGGCAAACAACATTAATAAAAGTCTGACACTCCGTCTCATGCAAGTCAGGAAAGCTCCTGTCCTCTGCAGATACCTGGGAACTGCTCTCTACCTAAGAAAATGAAAATCTGTAATTTTCCAGACAGACACACGTATCTATCCCGCTGTTGATCCATCTGCACTCTGTGGTCTGAATCAATTGCTCCTCTCACCAAAGGTCCTTGGAGTAGAATTCAATACAAAGGATGGTAACTATAAAGAGCACATACTAGAAATAGATTTAGAATTAATATAAACACTCTATCAGAAAATTACATTTTAAAGTTTTTTTATAATATCTTTTGTGAAGTGGCAAAGAATAAATAACAGGTAACTTAGAATCACAGAATTGGTAAGGTTGAAAGGGTCCACCACATTGGGTCAGCTGGTCCAACCTTCCTGCTCAGGCAAGGTGATCTGGGAGCACAGTGCACAGAACTGTGTCTAAGTGGTTCTTCTGCCTTAATGTCTGTAGGTGTGTGAAGATCTGATAAAGAATGGAATTAATCCTCTAACAGTAAAGTCATGCATCTTGATTCATGAATAAACTGAGGGTGGGGAAACCTTCCATGACTTCTCACTAACCCTTTTTATAGCTCCATATGAATGTGGAACAGAAGGGGTGACAGAATGTTTTCCTTCAGCACCCCACACTTCAGAACTTACCAGGAACAGAAGTAATTGCAAGTAGATATCAGGGTCTCTTGGAGAAAATAGAGCAGATGTCAATGAGATTCCTACAAGTCTTTTCAGTAATCTCTTGCAATGCAAAGAATTTCTGAGCTGTTAATCATTGTAATATTATCAAGGATATGTATTTAGTGAAACTAAATGTAGAAATGGTAACTACATGCAACCCAACAGACCCATTTTTATGTACTAGCACAGTCACTCATTTCCCGCTGCATTAGTTCATCCAGATGAAGCAGACTATAGAAGACTGCCATGAAGATTAATCCAGGATTTCCCTCTGCAAAAGTTAGGCCTGCTACTGTGCTTAAACTTAGTGTTCTTTTACCTCAGCATCAGAGTTCGGGTGTGAGCTGAGTGGAAGACTTGCCCAATGTAGGTGACTGCTGTTGAAAACTCGTGCATTGCAGTGGTGTTTTGTGTTCGCACGATCCTTGCAGTCCTTTGTTCTGTCACGGCATTAGCTGTCTGAGAGCTGAGTACCTCAGCTGATCATTGGGTGTACATTTTGGCACTGAAGTGTCTGATGCTTCCAGTGGAACGTTCATCTCACCTCTGTCAGGGGCAAACCCATTCCCAAAGAGCAATTTTCAGGAGAAATTTAAGAAGGAATAGAAGTACAAAACAAAACCAGCCCTTTGCTCCCTGTTCCTCCCCCTACCACTTCCTTCTTGAAGCAAGGATCTTAAAGACTGATCGAAGCAATGTTGATTAAAATAATTTCAGGGATATGGCATTTAATTTCATTGCATTAGTTTGGCTTCTACCCCAGTATCATTAAATATTCAAATGTTTCTTTAGCTCCTTAGAAGCAGAGAATTCAAAATAATTTTAGTATTAAATACAGGGTCTGCTGTTTGCATGTGTGAGATTTGGATTGCCTTATTTACATGCGTATCTTTTAAGTGTGCAAGACTAAGTTGTTTTTCAGCAAAATTAGATTAATGTGGAAACATTAGTGATTTGTATGAGGTCCCTCTGTGAGTGTCAGCAATGTAGCCTAAATTGATAGAAGTTGTTAGGAATACAAAGCTGTAGTGCTGAAACTGAATTTTGTCTGTTAAAACTTGAGAATGAGTTAAGCATGCTTTGGGTAAATATATCAAAGCCACCTGCTAGAAATCATTTTGGCTCTGCAATGTTCCAAGAGTCCTGTACTTGTTGGGTCTGAAAATAAATATCATGTTGCATGTGGTACGGTCAGCAATTCAGCTCCAAGCTAAAAGAAGGCTTGGAAATGGTGTCTCCTCTAGCAGTCTGAAAATGCAGTGGGAATTTGAGGCTGTAAGAACATTCTGTAGCAGTTAAAGAAATGCAGAATTTCAGTCAGAGACCATATATATTAAAAAATAATTGCCTTAATTTTTATAAGATATTTTTAAAAATTGCAGCAGTGGTTTGCTGATAGCTGCAGCATAAAAATAAAATAAAACTTCATTCACTGCCAGTTATTTATTTCCATAGTTCTCAAGAAATTTAACATATATATTTTTTGTCACAAAACTGATTGAATAATAGCAGCAGAGATCAGACAGTTTCTGAAAAACAGTGATTTTTTTGAACAGTGGAGTGTTTGGCCTTGTTATGAATACAAGGGAATACGGCAATATACATGTTACCTCAGAGGTACAGTTAATTCAGTGTTCCTGTTGAGTTGAACTGAAACTGAACTTCTGTTTTGATATTTCATTTACTTGTTTTAAGTAGTACTTTCAGTCTCCCATCCTAAAAATGATCCCTCATGCATACCTTCCAACTTACTCCAACATAGCCTGGCAGTTTGTATTTTTAATTTATTTTTTGAATTACATTTTTTGAATTACATTTTTTGTATTACATTATGAAATCTGATTTTCCCTTTATTTTATCTTGGACTTGACGTGGGAGAATGTTTTGTTTTGGTTTGGTTTTTTTGTTTTTTTTTTTTTTTAGCTCTCAATATTTTGGCCTCTAGTGTGCCTGCCTGTTTGCTAAAGTAGATTATAAAGTGTTTATGTACCAATAGAGCTAAGACTGGCTAGTACGCAGGTGCCACTTCATCCTGAATTAAAGCTGTGACATAAACTGGCAGTAGGTGGAAAATAGCGTCTGCTTTGTCCCATGACATCAGTAGGTTAAAGTTGGCTGTTAATAGAGCATGTTACAAGTTTTCTGCAGTTATAGTTTGGCTTGTTGTGTTTTACTATTTGTTTGTGTGTAAGTACTGTATAGAGTTTGGATATCTAAATATTCAATCTTTGTGTGCACTTTACATTATTTTGGTGCAAATTATTGTCTTTAAAAAGTGCATTGGCGTATCCATTAGGATTTTTGATAAGGATTCCTGTGAGTGCCAAGACACATCCTGATTCTGTGCATAGAAATACATCAAGCAACATTAAGAATGTCAGTGTTGCCTGGGGAGACATATTAAATCACTGGATGACAACAACTACATCTGCTTATAAAACATTGAAAAAGACTTGGTAACTTTAGCTGAGAAGAAAGTATTTGGAGAGACTTACTCTTTACATCTTTTAGTTTGCGCAAAGGAGTGAATAAACTTTATAAGCAGTTTTTAAAAATATTTCCATATTCCTGTGTGGAAAATATTTTTAGTTTATAGTTTCATGACCAGAAGTTAATCACTAGATTTTTTATCCTAGAGCAAATATTTACATGAAAACTACTAAACACTTAAAGATAGGGTGACTTAAAATGGAAGTTATAGCTCATCTTTAACTTTGGAAGGACAAGCCATACCAATTTAATTAAAGCAGTGTTAAAATAGGACTGCCATTTGTATCACAGTGATTCTCCACCCCTCCAAAAAGCCCTGCTGCCATTTTGTACCACACAGTCTTGTCCTGTGCAAATTAATAGATCATTTTATTTTCTGCAGGAAATCTGAAGACTTTTATAGCAAATCCTCCAGTGTCAAAATGAACACAGGTATGATGCATCTGTGAGATTTTTTAATGTGTTGTGTTGTGAGCAGAGAAGATCCCGAATTTACTAGCATTTTCATAAACAAATTGTACTTTACTTGGTGCTAAACTCAAAATAAGCAAGACATTTTAATAGTATGCCTGCTTATGTGCATTTGTATCCCATATATAAAATTAACATACATGTTTTTCTATGTATGGACATATATGGATACACAAAATAAAAGTGCATGTTTAGCCTTCTGTGCTCAGTTTTGTTCGTGTGTATGCTTAATGTGAAAATACATAGTATGAGGCTATAACAGTGTTATGAAAGCATCACATTTTCCTGAGAAAATGCACATGCTTTAGAAATCCTTTAGTTCCGTTCTGTATTGTCACTAAATTAAGGGGCACATGTACACTGCCCTGTATTACAAGCTGCACTTGCATATCAGCTGAGGATAATCTTGAGGGTATTTTGTGCTTACAGTGCTTTGTATTTTCTCTCAAGTTGCTGTAACAAATGTATTGACCAAATTAAGTACTCTATAGAATGTTAACTTCATGATCTATGACAGCTTACTAATATTTGCTCCTGAACTTCTGAAGCCAATAAGACAGTGCTACTCTGTGCTGGAAGACAGAATAGACCTCTTGAAAGCAGACTGCTGAAATCCATGCCTCAATTAGGTGTAAATGTTCAGTTGCAGTCAGCTCTTTTAGACTCTCTAGGTGAACTGTCTGGTTTGCAGATTAGCTGTGGTGCAAGGATAGACCTATCCATCCTTTCCAAATCAGTGGCTTTATCACTGACCACAGTGCTTCACCATGACTTGATATGTGGGACCTGAGGACCAGAACGGCCTTTGAAGCCTGAATTTCAGCACCATGCTCTAAATCAGAGATTAGCTTTTCTGTGGTGTAGGTCCCATTATCTGGATCACTGTATTAATCTGGCTTCATGGCTCCCTGTTGTCTCAGACAACTGGAACTCAGTAGGATCCATTTTTGAGCATATCTTTTAATACAAAGTTAAGTTATATTGGCTCACTTGAAACCACTGCATTTGTAAATAGAATAAGCAGGAGAAATTAATTTTCTCATTTGAGGGTATACTTTTATTCCCCAAAGTTTTGGTTATTCTTAATTGTTTTTCCGATGCTAACCAAGATGCTGTATTTTTGATTTATAAAAATACTATTTGAAATTTGTCCCATCCGCTCTCTTTTTTAGTGAAGATGTCGTTCCTAAACATGTCAGTCTGCACAGTTAAGGTAGTACTAAAACATGACTTCTTTAATAGAACTATAATTTCAGACGTAACTTTGCTAATCATCATACTATAATTACATTGTGCATTGCCGTCATATGCGTCAAAATCATATGATAGAGATAATTTTATAGCTTCTACTTCAAACAATGTTAATAAAGAGGTAAATTGCCAGTTTGTGCTACTGCAGCCTTGAAGTATGACTTTGTTCAATGTTGTACTAAGATTTTTGATGTTAGTTATGAATTCTCGAGAGAAGACATAAGATTTAAATAAACTACAGCTAAATGACTTCTCTTTGGGATTGGGGCTCTTCTGTTCACACAGGAGCCTTAAAAACAGACCTTAAAGACCTGAACACACCTGAAATCCTCTCCAGTTACTTAAAGACACCATGATTTTAGGTTGAACTTTAATCTACTCAGCACTTGGACAGTGAAAACATTTTTTCCATCTTCTATATGCTTGATATTATTGTGCGTGTTATCAGCTGCTCTGAAAGGAAAGTATTGACAGAAAATGTGGCATTTCTTATCAGTTCTATTGATATAGATTGTTTTCTAACAGTAAAAAACAAAACAAAACAAAACCACACACAAAAAAAACCCCACACACCTGTGAGTAGAATGTAAAAGTGGATATCTCGCACCTGTCTTTGCACCCATCTAAAGCATTACTTCATTAAGAAAGACAGTGACTCAGGTGGAAGCTGTTCTGTGTGCTGTTCTGGTCTAGCTATTTCCTTTTTTCCCTTTTTTTTTTTTTTTTTTTCCCTTTTTTTTCTTTTTTTCTTTCTATGTGACACTGTTTTTTGAACATGAGTGCTACAGCTTTGGTTTGGAATCGGTGGTCTTTTTCATTTCACTGCTTTATAACAGAAATTTGTGCACGGTGCAATTGAAAGTTATCAGATGCTATTGATTTGCTGCTAGTTTGTTTTTAAAATATGTGTTTCATTAATGACTCCTGCAGATAAATGAGCTCTCTAGTTTGATGCCAGTAACTGGTAGAGTGGCAAAGCTAATGTATATGCAACTTTAAAAGTAAAAAGTAAATCTAATGCTTAGACTGGGCTCCTCTAATCCAGTGTTCCCTGTGGCTGCAGACTTGGCAGTCTGTCTCAGCAAACTCTGCGGAAGATATTTTTGTCTACAGAGAAAATATTTTGAAGAGCTTTGGTTTGCAATACTCTACCATATATGGGAGGGATTTTTTACCATTTGATGTTGATTCTGAACCACATGTTAGGAAGGAGTATTCAGCAGCATAAGGCAATGAAACATTGTTTGCAAAAGCAAAGAAACAGAGGTAATATATAGAGGAGGTTTTTCAGAAGTATCAAGAGTACTTTGGCTCATGCTTCTTTTTGGAGTTCAAATGTCTTAATTTTAAAATAGTAGTCTCATAGAATGTGTGTGGTTTTTTAAATCCTAACTAAGCAATCATCAACAGAATAATATTTTAAGCTATATTTACGGGGTTTCTTCAATAAGTCTTCAGGTATTTCACAGATTGATGAATATCATTAAGTTAGGTGCTTGTTTAGCTAACTCACAGAAAACATGAGCTGCCTCTGAAACTCACATCAGATTAAAACACAGGATAAATGTCCTTATTGCTCATTATACATACCTGCATGTAAAACACATGTTGGGGGAAGAGGTAATTGCATTGAGGAATAATAAATGGATAGAAGTTATTAGTTAAAACAGATTCTTAGTGTCATCTCTAAATATATTGGCTGAATTTCACACAGATCATTCTTGATAAATGAATCTAATTTTAAAGTTATTAAACAAGTTAGCTGTTTGCATTAGATGATGCACATAAAGAACAGTCAAGAGTGAAAAGTATGCAGTTCTGGAAGATGGCAAATATTATGTTTATTAAAATTATTAATCGAAGTCATTACATGGACTATTCTCTTACATTTTGTCTGGGAGACAAGAACATAATTTCTTGGGTCCATGCAGAGTTCCTGAACAGATGGTTAAGCCGCTTTTAGATCACTGAAGTAAATTAGGTGGGCTTGAGTTCCAGGCATTCTACAAAAAATTTACCTTATAGCAGCATGAAAGAACCAAATAATAGGTTTACCTGTCAGTGTAGATTATATGGTAAAAAAACTCATCAGCACATCCAAAAAGGAATTCAGAGAAAGAGTGGAAGGAGAAGAAGCCCAACCGGCCCTACCAGGATGCTCCCAGGGCCATCATTGGAGCCGTCACAGGGCTGTCTATCTCCGTGAGCCTGGAAGAGCACAGGGACACAAGGGCAGGCCAGAACACAAATAGAGACCCAAGGAACAAAGAGTCTCTCTTGTCCAGGGCTCTCCCAGGGCTATCACAGGAGAGCC
Source organism: Hirundo rustica (assembly GCF_015227805.2). Lineage (NCBI taxonomy): Eukaryota > Metazoa > Chordata > Aves > Passeriformes > Hirundinidae > Hirundo > Hirundo rustica. The sequence goes on from NC_053454.1 coordinate 31,753,101, forward strand.
AGGCATGGAATGAGTGGCAAACTCGATGTTTGAGCCCAGCTGCTAGAAGGATCCACTCTGTCCACATGTGCCATTCTCCCTAATGAACCTTCAGCCAGAGAGGGGAGGGTGGTGAGGCCACTGTGCCGTGATAGTGTGAGCGTTTGGAGTTGTGTGTCCAGCCACGTATGGATGTGGGGTGTACATCTGCCTGCTGGGAGTGCATTTCCTGTCTCCCTTCTGATTGGACCTGGAGACAGAGAGAGGCAGCAGCTTTGTCTGTCTGTCTTGGATGGTTGGACCCAGCGCTATATATTTGACTCAAAAGGTCAGAATGCAAATAAGGAGCAAGAAGCCCTGGCCTAAAGACTTCTAAACTTAAATTCACTGTGCAGACAAAAGGAAAAATTGTACCATTCACAAGTACAGTGAATAGAATAATAATCAGCAAACCTATTTGGATGCCATTTTTCTTTTCTTTAATAAGCTTTTAGAGCTTATTAAAAGTTTCTTGCCCCTGACTGCTCTCTCTCGCCTCTTCACAGAAGGTCACCATCCTTTCATCTTTGCCCCCTTGGTTTATGCCACTGCTTTCACTGACCCTCTGAAACAGTCTTTTTAGGAAACCCAGCTCTTGTTCTTAAAGGAAATGTTGGTGTCGTCTCCATCTGGCTTTGGGGCTGGACCCAACCAGTAGACTCTTTGTCAAATACAGATACAGTTCACTTACGGTGATGCTGTCTCTAATGGGAGCAGCTCTTGGGGTATGAATTTAGGGGAAAGGGTTAAATGTGGAAACAATTAAGAGAGGGAGAGAAAAAGAAGCTGCAATTGCATTTTGGACAGCTGTTTTGATTGTGAGTTATTGCCTGACTTCATATTCTAGTACTGCTGCAGACCTTAGATGATTTGGGTCTCCTTTGCCTCAATGTTAAAGCAATTCCTAGTGAGACAGGATTCCTTCCTGAAAAAATTTTCAGGTCAAAGGAATTGTGAGCCTGTGTATACCTATTTGTGCACATATTTTTTATACATGCAAACATTTTGTATATTTTTTATATATGCAAACATTTTGTATAGATTGTTATATATAACCTCATATGTTCCTTAAGTAACAGCTGTGGAATATTAATTGCTTGTAGTTTGCAAGTGAAATGAGCAGAAGATAAATAATTCAGTCTCCCTTACAGTTTTTTAATACTCCACACTCCACTTAATGGGAGCCTGGCCTGAACATACATGAGGATAGAATCCATCATGCATCAATATGTGCTTACCCACACACATTCCTATTCTACTAGAAATTTTGCACAACTCAGTATTGTATAAACGTGAGGTTATGGTTAACTGAATGCTAATTATATCTCATTATTTTGTACAGATACTGATAAGTAATGCAGGTAAAGACTTGTGAATATATATAAATTATATATATAGGGGTAAATGTTGTATGTAGTCAGTTACAATCTGTTTTATTTCTCTTGTATGAAGCCAAAACACTTTGCTAGATTGTGGATCCATGGAGTATAAAACTCTGACTCAGTTGAACATTAAAAACTAGATTGAAGCAGAATTTCCTGAAGTTAAAATAATTAAATGTTTATAGTCAGTTTCTCATTGTCTTCACTTTCTCTATCATGAAATTCAGGAAGGTAGTTCTTGAAAAATTGCAAATAAGTTACCATTTTGTTTGCATAAGAGCTGTGACAGTATAATAAATTCTTTTGCCTGTTAGCTTATATTAAATGTAGTATGCTTTCAAAGTCTGCCAATATTCAGATTAGAACAGAACCTCAGTATCAACACATCATCAAATCTTGTTGGAATTACCTCTGATGTATGTCAGTGGTGGAGGAAAAGGAATACAAGAATGGAAAATGTAATTTGAATTACCATTTCCAGTCCCTGTTTATGTAAGCAAACTAAAACATGTAGATTTGATAGCCACTTCCTTTGTTTCACATGTACAATGCCAATAATTAATGGCAGGTAATGTATTGCTTTCAACTGCTGCTGGCTGAAATAATTTGGCCTTTTGCCTTGAGCCTTGGAATTGGCAATGAGTTTTTGGTACCACTTACATCTAAGGCAGTGGCTCTGATGTTTGCCAGTGTTAACAACTACTTAATGCATATTCTGCATGGTCTGTGGCCAGGGAAATACTGGAAATGTTTAAGTAGCAGGGGAAAACAAAGAAATGAGCAAAGAAATACCAGGAGATCACTTCTCTTGCAGACCTGAGTTAAAGATGACTCTCTGGCTCAAGTTACTGCTATTATAGCAAATACTTTCTGCAAATAGGTTGCAGGTCCTCATAAAGACCTTAATTTTATAAAACTCCCTGTCATAGGTTGCAGAAATGAAAACGGCATTTATCGTACTTGTAGTTCTTGACTTCATTGAAGCACTAAATGAAATTTCAGTAGTATCAAATATTAAAATTAAAATAATTATTTTAGAGCAGAAGAGCAGAAAAATATTCTAGTTAAATATAATTGGTAAGAATATTTATTAACTTTCTTTTACAACCATGCTAGAGTTGCTAAAAAGCTAAGTTGTGGGAATGCTGTCTTCTAATAATAAGAGAGTATTTATAAAACGTAATGGCAGCTCCAGTGAGAGAGGAGTAGAATAAAGAAAAGAGTTGGGCAAGAGCCAGAAGGAAGGGTTTTTTCTATACCTCATTTTAAAATTATTTTATATTTCTAGTCATTTCCTCAGAATGTTATTCAGTTCCAGATAAGCATTTCTTTTTTCTTTTTCTTTTTTTTTTTTAACTTAGATAAAAAAGGAAAAGAAGGACAGCCAGTTGGTTCCATCAAAATAATACTACTAATAATAATAATAATAAAAATAATGTGCCTTCACTGGTAATTTTGTTTCTTGAGCATAAAGGATCAAAAAGACTGAACAAAAGTACTTTGTCAGCTGATCAAACATGAGCTTTGTTTATGAATGGTGTCTTTCTAATGCATACAATGGAATTATTTTACAGTGCAGATTATTGATTTATATTATCCTGGAATGCTTAAGCCTTTATCTTGATTACTTGTTTGCTTTTACTAATTAGCTGTGATTATGCAGTCTTTCAGGTGTATGTTTCCCTAGTGGATTAAGTATTAAATACAGCTTTCTTCACTTATTCTCTGTGAGGTTTATTGTTGTTTAAAGCCTGTGAAATTTTATTTATTCTGCTAATCTGCCAAACCTGCAAATTCAAACATTTCTGCAGCAGTTCCCTAACTGCATGCTTATTTTCATATATGTTTGGCATATCTTACACTGTGATATGTTGCATGTGCTTGCTCCCTTTGTCTGGGGCTGCTGTCTGTATTGTTTTGTGCTTCCAGATAGCGGTGGGTGTGCTCGCAAACGTGCTGCAATGTCTGTCACATTAACAGCTGTGAAGAGAGTTCAGAGTTCTCCAAACCTATTGGCCTCAGGTATAACCACTAACCACGGAGATACAACTTCCAAATGGCTTTTTTATAGCGCTATGCATTCCTGACATATTACTTTGCGAGGAGGAGAAGGGTAACACTATTTTCTATTACACTGGCAGATGTATTACTTCTACAGTGCTTATTAAAAAGTGGTCTTAATTTCTCTCTGCCTATGTTTAGTAACTATTCATGAAAATGATTAGGAATACTTAGGAAAAAATGAATTATATTTGAAAATTAATAAATTAATTTTGCTCTTGCTATCTGTTTTGTGTCTCACATTCCCTGTATTTTTTTCAAGATAAAAAAGCATAAAAAAGAGGTTTTGTTTATTACAAACTTTTTATTGAAACTTGGTTTGGAAACGCTTGAGTGTTGTTGTAAAATGATTGTCAGAAGCCAGATTAACTTTAAAAAATCATTTTGAAGATTGTTTACCTAAAAACATTCATAACAATTAAAACATACTAAATATTTATTAGGCAGGCAGAACTGCTTTTTATCAATACTACTGTGTGCTTTTTGCAAAATTAATTTATTTCTAACACAAATTAATATTGGATATTTCTTTTTCAGGGTCCGATTCTCAGTCTCCAGATTCAGGTAAATAAAACACTGTATTAATTATGTGTTGGTGCAATACCATGTAGGTGGATGAATTACAACAATCTTCTATTTATTTGATTTTGTTACTCTGTACTTCCTCACTCTTCAAGGAAAGCACCAGTGAAATTGTAATACTAACTGTTAATGGTTAAGACCTCAAATTCAGGTCTCATTTGAAAGCAGTTATTTCCTGTAACACAGAATATGTTGTCATAAAAATGAATTGTGTGGGAAAAAAAGACTGCTAATTTGCCACCTTTAGCTTCCTCACTGTGGCACCATACATTGGTACTTGCTATTTCCTTTTTAGTGCCTTATTCAGGATTGCAAGTTCTGCCCACCTTCACTTAGCAGCCTGCTCACATAATGTGTTACTTTTCCCAGCCTCTTACAGCATTTTGTCTTCAACATCTCCCTCTATGTTTAGCCAACGCTTCAAGGGCATTCCAGGTCTGAGGATAGAGAAAAAAACATGACTGGTTGGTTGGAAAATAGAGGTGTCATTCAGATTTGGCAATAAAATATACTGTTGGAACAACTAATTGGGTACTGCAGTGAAATTTTGTGAAACTGCCATGACCAGCTGACTTTACATGAGCTCAGGTGTTTTTCAAAATCCAGCACAACCGTGAAGTCCATGAATGTAATCTGAAAGTGAAAAAACTTTTTATACAAGGCCTGATTTATACAGGGGCCAAAGCACCAGCATCTCCAAAGGGTAAAAGACTCTCAGGGTTAAAAGCCATAGTCTGTATGAAAATTGTGGGAAGATGTCTAACTGCCCAATACTCAGACTGTTGTTGATGCTTGAATTTTCTAAATATAAAAAATTAGTATTTTGCAGAGTGGGAGCTTTAGCAATGTTCTTATAACTTCCATGGTAAACCAGCTTCATTGCCAGTTGTGTAGTTTGTTTAGTAGCTGAGTTGCTATGTTGAGAGCAGTGTGGATGTACTAATCACACCAAAAAAATGGTTTCATTCTTTTTCATTTACAAAAGCTTGGCGATCTTACAATGATGGCAGTAGAGAGACACTGAATGGAGACGCTAGCAGTTCATCTCTTTCAGCAAAAGGTTTTAGGAGCGTGCGGCCAAATCTACAGGATAAAAAATCACCAACTCAGGTAAAACTGGATGTACCATGTTTAATGCAATGCCATTGCTGGGTGTGCTAGCATGTATAGATGGGATAGCTCTATGAAACGTTGTACTGATGTCTTGCAGACAGTGTGAATCACATGTTCATATGGGTCACTACAGACTGGTTTGCTGCATAGATAAAGCATTCTCCACACAGGCTGTATGCCCCCAGGTTAATTACCAGAAATTGCTTTCAATGAGCAAGACAGCTAAATAAAACTAGGTCATACACAAGTAAAAGCTTTCTAGGAGTGTTCCCAGACTTCAAAAGTATTTATTAATAGTTTACACTTGGAAAAATGCACCAGTCATCAACATAGCTGAGAATTAAAATGTATTAATTATATGATAGAAAATGCTTCTGCCTGTTTTGCAGAGCGATGTAATTAGAACACACTAAAAACAGAAGCAAACAACAACAAATCAAGCAAAAAACCACACAGCATAAACAAAGAAATGACCCCCACACTTGGAAACATCTTTATCTGTTAAAAAAAAAATCAAGATACTGGTTTTAATACTCTCTCTATTACTGTTTTAATTCAAAAGTTTAAGGGGCTCTGTGTTTTATATATGTGTGTTACCTGGGAATAATTGCTTGCTATCTAAGATCATGGAGTACTTACCTGAATGCTTTCACAGCAATAATTCTTTTTCAGTGTAATCATTGTTTTTTAAAAGAAAACAAATTATTGTGGGCTTCCTTCTTATCCTTTCCACCTTGGTCTGAGCAAATGGAACATCTGGCCTTTTAAACAGAAGATGCACAGGAAATGGTGGTGGGAACCTGACCAATTTAGTTGTCCATTGAATTTAGCAATGTTGAGATGAAGCCCTTTAATTTGCTAGTTCCTTTATTTAAATATAAAAGTAAAACTGAACTATATCTCCTACTAACATATACTTTCTTTCTGTTTCTTCTTCAATGTTATTTTGCTGTGTGTGGATGCTTTTGGCAAATAAGGCACCTCTGCCACCTCCTAGAAAAGAAAGCTTTCGGAAAGCAAGAGTAACTAATCACGAGAACGAAATTAATCTCCAGGCAGTAACTGCTGGTCCAGCTAAACACCACGCCACAGATACTGCCTATTACACTAGTGAGACATCTGTTCAGGAGACAATGTCTTCTCAAATATCTAACACGAGTGTGTCCTATGCACAAAAAATCATTAAACCACTGTCCTCAGTCTCCAGTGCAGACACAAGCACAGTAGCTGGCATTAGTACTACTCTCCATCAAGGCCAAAGGCAACAGTCTCAAAAACGTAAGATATCTACCCTGAAATTAACCCGGACACGTGACTCAGCAAGTAGCATTCCTTGTAATTCACAGCAACAGCTCAAGCCTGTTGAAGAGCCAGTATTTTCACAAAGGCCTGTCTCACCTGCCTGTAACCCCGTGCCTGAGATACACAAAGCATCTCTTTCCGTTCAAATAGTTCCCACCCCTGACAATAAAGCAGAGCCTGAAATCCAAGATCATCCACCTAGTATTTCTGCAGACACTTCAAAGATGTCTTCAAAGGATTTGGGACAAAAGTCTACAGTTCTTCCTTCTTCACAGGCTGCAGAATGCCATGTGGTATATTTAATTTTTCCATCTTTTTTTTTTAGATCTTCATGAATCACTTAATAACCATCTGTTTAGTTATACTTACATTACCAAAGTTAGATCTTGTGTTTTCTGGGTAAAACTACCTGTCACATGGATCAAAACAGAAATGAACAAAACCTGAAGGTTTTGGAAGGTTATTGAAAAAAACCCCTTATTTAGCTGAGATGGAAGGCAGGCTTCTTCATTCCTCTGTGAGCACTTTATGGAGTGCAAATGCACTATAGGAAATTAGTGTACTGTGGGTGATGCATCTGCTTAAGTGGCTTTTTGTAGAGAGGATTGCATTAGAGGGTTATGCTGCCATAGATGCTGGAAGGATCAAGTATGGATAGTAAGGTTGGGTTGGGGTGGGTTAGGCTGGGGGAGCTGAAATGCACCTCTGCCAGTTTTCTAGGGCCACAAAAAGTACATTTTGTCAGTCAATGCCTTCTGCCATCTCCTGTGTCCTGCGCAACAGGTTTTGTAAATTCTTTGTCAACAACCTCCATGTGAAACACAGGGCACTGAACTTCTAGTTCCCTCTATTTCCTCCATACCTTATGCCTACTGAAATGAAAATTCTTTAGCTATACTGATCTCACCTAGGAGAAATGCGGGTATCAGACACAGTGCAGGACCAGAGGAATCTGAGCAGGGTTTGTCACCATTCAGAAACTCACTGATTCAAATAAAATAAGCCCGGGTACAAGAAAACAATATGAATACATACTAGGCAAAAGGAGAGCTCTCAATAGACTTTGTAATCTCTACTTGGCTTTACCTGGCCACATTAGGATTTTTCTGTTTTAAAATATAATTATTCTGATATATCTACCAATATAACAGCTTATCTGTGTTTGAAATGGACGTACAGATTGCTGTAGGTCTAGGCATGTCTGCCTCAAAGCTTTTTCTGAGTGAAAATCCCATCATGGCATATTTGTGCTCATCTAGTTCTGCTGGAATCATTGGGGCTGCTCTGAAGTAAACACAACACTATCTTGTAAATTACAAAGTCCATTGACAGCCCTGTTGTCAACAGCAGTAACACATCTGCTTTTTCAGACTGAGGTTCTTTCAGAGCATCACATTCAACCAGGTCTCACTCTGGAAGAGCTAAGTATCTGCATTAAAAACAAGATAGTTTTAAAGCTGTAATATGTCTCTCTCCCTCTTCAAATCCCTAGTAAAATTTTTGATCAGAACAAAGATGTGAAATTATATGGCAACAATCTGCAATGCTCCTTTTGAATTCTCTCCATTAAAAAATAGGAGCACAGAAGGATTAATCACATTTGTCGTCCTGAAGACTAGACACAAAACTGTCATCTTAAATCCTTCTTTTAGGCAGCATAAAATTTAGAACATTTTGAGGAAAACAAGTTGCTTTACCCTTTAGGAGAATCCATCTGCTACTCAGTGATTTTTGTCAGGTAAGACAAAGTCAGTTTAAGCAAGAGCCACAGTAAAGAATCTGTGTCAGAAACAGTAAGGAAAGCTGAGCAACAGCTTTTTCTGCTAGATAGGGTAAATATGAAGATACTGCAAGTCTTTTAAATATGGGCACCAAAGGATGCTGTTGAACAGCAGAACAGGTGTAGATGTATAGGTGTGGCCAATACAACTTTTGCATCTGTTATCATTTCACCTAAAAATAGTTGCTAAGCCCGTTAGAATATGATGCATTATATATGGGCAGATGAGTCTCTCAAACAAAAAGTATGATAGCTAGCAAGGACTAGGGGAAATACCTTTTTATGATCAAGAATAATACTCAAAGTATAATTAGAAGAACTAAAAATAATTCATCTTCTAGCTGCTTTTTTTAGAATTTTAAAAGTCAAAATGCATTTTGCATTTTCTTTTTAATTTAGAATCTTATTTGGTTTCACTTCGAGCTGAAAAAAGTCAGAAAAGTGTCTATGGCTTATTTGGCAATTGTGCACTTAGTTTTCTGCCTTCTCCTTGGTTTCAGTATGTGGAAAGCACTATCAGAAATTTGGTAACTGCATTGCTCTGAATAAAATGAGAAAAAAATCAGTTGATCACAGAGCTCATTAAGGCATGTAGCCAGCTTTTCAAGCTGTATCCCTTTATGGATCTCTTATCTGCAAAATTCAGCTGACATTTTCTGTGATGTTCAGCTTTGAAATAAATTCTAATGAAGGAGTGTATTTGGCAGCACAATTGATTTGTGGAGCCAGTGGGTTTTGTAGTTCCTTGTTAAAATACATACCTAAAACTAGAGTAAAAATCAGCATAAGGTGGTGTAAAATCCTGCATCAGGTGAGTTCCCAAAATGAAGATGCCATGAGGTAAAATTGTGAAAAAATTGCTAAAATTGCAGCTATATGTTTAAAAATATTTATTTTCTGACTCAGATCTAAGTTTAAAACCTTGAAACTGTTCTAGCTAATGCCAAATATTATGATCCCTTTAGTGTTATATATCATAGTATTTGCAAAGTTCACAAATTCTCTCCCATAGAAAATTAACTTTCAGTATACTATGCAGGACAGTATTTTCATTTTTAAAATTGTTTTAGATCTGCAAGCTCTACAGAACTTTGTACAGGAGTGAAATACTTTTGTACATGCAGCTTATAGGCTGTATGTCAAGCTGTGTCCTCAAAGGATTCTCTCAGACTGTAAACAGTGCCAGCAGTGTTTAAAGCTGCCACAGAAACTCTCAAAAAACCAAATATATTTAGAAAGTTCCAACTCTCCCTCTGCATCTGGGTTGATATATGTGAAGGAGAATGAAGTAAGATCAGGTAATCATAACTTCTTAAGCAGTAGCAAAGAAGAAGTGCTATGCATGTGCAGGTACCTGTGTCTAGCCAACATGTACAACTGTATTATGTGACAAAGTAAGGAAATCTACAGCCCAGAGGGAGCTTGTGTGGTCCAAGTTAATGTATCTTGCTATGTTTGTACTCCAATTTGCACTTAATTTCAGTGCTTGTCTGTTGAAAATTTAGGAGCAAACAGAAGTGTGCTATGACTCACTAAGTGACATTTTCTAAACACTCCTACTCAGAGAAGGGTTAAACCCCTTAAAAGTATATATGAAAATAGAAGCATTCAGGTTACTCAGTATAAGGGGGTTTTACATTATTACAGTATTGAGACATGCTGCTTCTTTGTACCATACTGCAGATACAGGAGAAATAACTGTATTTCAGCTGAGCAATTTGTATTTGTTAGTTACCAATGGAGGTAAATTTTCTTGTCCAAGTTTCATATAAGAAGAAGTTATAAACTGATGAAGAATTCTGAACTGCATCTTCGGAAATAATCATCTGATTTTTTTTTTTCATTATTTTATTCCTGGGCTCCTAAGTGTCCTATTGTTCTAGATATCAGACTCTGAAACTGAGGTTGCAAAGCATTTGTTCTGTTATTTGAATTCCTCAGATGAATTGAACACTTGGTTTAGTCCTAATGTCCCATAGGAGTAGAACATCTATAGCAGATGTTTATGAAAGTGTTTCTTTTGATAGCCTTATAGCTGTAGAAATGTGTATCAAGGAAAATAAACCTGGAATTTAAAAACCACTTCTAAATAATTAATCTAGTACATTTCTGAGTTTTAGGTACTGACAATATGTAGAGTGATATGGAAGAAAGAGGAAACCAGTTTCAGCATTCTGGGGACAGATGTGAAACAAAGAAAATTGAGCATGTATTTCTCATTTTAAGTTCTGCATCACTGGTATTGCTTTAGACAAGGGCTGAACTCCACCTCCTTATACTGAGTTTAGAATAAGAGGGCTAAGTATAAAAATGAGCATTGGAATATAATTTGCAGCATTAGTTTGGAAATTTTGAAATCAGCTTTTAATAATTAAAAATAGAGGTATTTTTACCCATTTATGCAGATGTATGGGTGTAATTTGATTGTTGATTACTAAACTCTACTATGTATTAACACAATGAATTTATTCACTTATCTCTGAGTCTCCTTATCTGTGTCTTGACTGTTGAAGCAAGGCCAGTACTCTGGTGTCATTAGTAATCTCACATCACTCCCCACATATCTTGAATTTAAACCAGATTACTGATTTTGAAACCCATACTAGGGTTACCTGTCTACTTTATATGAATTGGATACCAACTGTGTTCTTCAGGCCTGATGATTTACTGTTTGATGGAGGAGAAGCATTTCAAAGGACCAGCAGAAAGCTGCAGCAGAGGGCTGCTCCTCAGACCTTCAATTCACATCAAGACTGATGACATTTATCTGTCTCTCAAGTGTTGCTCCACAACCCAAGGCAGCCACATAGTCCAGCTAGTTTTTCATCAATCTAATTTATTAAGTACTTCTTTGGCATTTAATCTGCCTGACTTCTGCTAGCATTTCTTGTGATATATCAATAGCAAACCTAATCTGAAGCACGCTGAATAGAACCAGTTTTTCTGGAATGTATTCAGCCTTGTCTTTCTCATATTTTTCACAGTGAAAAAATGTAATAAAATATGATTCATATATGAGATTCCATGCACAGTGAAAAATATGGATTAGTAGTAGCCAGTTGTAAGTGTTTGAGATTACCAACATTCCATGTTTCTTAAGTGGTGTAAATCAGTTTTCAAACACAATGCTGTTTTAAACCATACATAGTTTCAGCCACTCTTTCGCAGAGAGATAATTATACCTGCAAAAATATTCTAGGCCCAGGCAGAATAGAAGTTCTGCTCTACAAAGCCAAGAAGCTTCATGGTGGGAATCAGTACCTAGAATTACTGCATTCCTTCTGTCTGTGTTGTAAGAATAATTACTTTATATTCTTTTTAAAAATTTGGCTTGATGAAATCAGCTATTATTTGCCAAACACAATTAATTAAATTCTTTAAGATCTCCATTTCATTGGCTCTCTGGATGCACCCTGAATAGCTGTCCTTGTGTTGTCCATCCCTTCTTTTCTCAAGCATGCAAGAAACCTTCTCAGTTCAGAGCCAGAAGGTTTACTAGAGTTCTCAACTTCCCAAAATTTCCTCTTATTTTAATGATACGGAGATTAATTTACACATTTTGGCTCAATCATATGTAACTTTTCTTCTGGGGATGCTGAGAGGATAATTGGTCTCAAGAACTTCAGAGCTTCTTTTTGGCTCGGCCTCAGTATGATCTTACAACATGATCTCCTGCTTCCTGTCTTTTGCTGGAGATCTTGATATGATGATCTGATGACACAGATGATGAAATTCATTATGAATGATGATTCTGTCTTCCCTTTATGTACCTGTGTGAAGAAATTAGTTTCTTATATGTGTACGTAAATGCACACATCTTAAAACCCTGATATAATATGCTGTATAATAATCTTAATTTTTCATGACATTATTTTTAATAGTATGCCATTGTTCTTTTGAAGTTTCCATCGGCAAATTAGTTCTCTATGAAAATACTGTTCTTTTACAGTCATACACATAGTTATTGATTATTTTAATTAAGAGGTAATCTGTTCAGATTTCCTCTGTGAAAAGATTAAGTTGGAGGGGTATTCAATTGTAGATTTGAAACATTGCTGTGAATAAGATTTGGATTTTGGGCTGTTTGACTAAATTTCTTCACTGTTTTAACTGCAGATTTTAACAGCAGTTTTTGTGTACCCTAGATATCGAGTGATGCCAAAGATTTAATTTGAATCAACTGGAACAAGTAATAGATACCTGTTCACATACTTAAGGTTCTTTTCTGTTATGCTTATTCATAGGGATGGTCCCATTGACCTCAGTAAGGTTATTTGTGTAAATTCTAATTGATCTCAACAAGAATTATGCAACTGGAACCCCAGTGACCTCTTGTAAGTAGCATAATCTGGGTTGTGTTCCAAGTCTTCCATAAGGGCTTTAGAAGATATTTTCAGATTTTGGATTAAAATGCCAAAATGGCATTTTAATCTGATGGCTTGAAACATTTTTTGAATGATTAAAGACATCTGCCTAGACTAAGCATAGGAAATAACCATATTACTGATAACAATGTGATATGTATGACTGAATATTACTTTTTAAAGTAGTATTTACTACATATAGTGTATTACTGTCCTCTGTTTTACAAAAATTTTAAATCTGAAACACTCTTTTCCAGTAGCTACTCCAGATGTCCTCAGCCCTATCAACAGTGAAATCATTAGTGCTGAAGTAGACAGTGTTTTGGATACTTAGGAATTGATGGAAAGCTTGTGGTTAATGTGCAGTATGGAAGGATTTGTGCAGCTGTTTAACAGATATTAGATGCCAGCATGCTTTAGTTCAAAAAGAAGCTGCAGATGCAAAAAAACAGTTGCAGGACTAGTTTAAACTGAGTGCTCTGTGACTGATTTGAAATGACAACATAAAGCTCATACATTGTGTGGCAGTTTTCAGAAGCACTCTCGTAAGAATGTTCCCTTCTACTTTTAAGGAACTGGGCTGAATCCAAACAACTGACATGTTTTGTTTCAGTATGTCCTGTTCTTGTGTTCTCAGTCTTTGTTCCCCAGATTTGTATCAGTTACCCTAAAAATCCTTATGTCCTCTAATGTTGAAAAGACTCCTATGCATACACCTTATAGAGTAGGTTGACAGGGTGCTTCCAGGGTGCTTGGAAATTCTAAGATCATCCAAATATTTTTATTAGAGAGGCAGTGGAGAAGATGTATTCAGTCGCGAGAGGCAAAAAATTCCATCACCTGTTACTTGCAGATCATATGAATATTCATTAGTAGTGTTTTTGTATAGCTGGCAGTCCTGCTCATCTTTGTATTACAGTTAATTTCAAAATCCTACCTGTCCTTGGGAAAAAAAAATTAAAAAAAAAAAAATATATATATATATAATTGTAACATCTACCAAGATCAGACTTGCAGATACATTTTTGTTTTGAGAACTACATGGACATGACATTCTCTAGCCTCATATTTATGTGAAGAAAAAAATAGTGTGAACCCTCTCAATGTACATTGGAGATCATTAATATATGCAGTACGTTATGAATATTCATCCTCAGCACACTATGGTTTCTGGCATTGCTTCCACTAGTATTTTACGCATTATTTCTTTCATGTTGTCCTACTCTAATATAGAGCATGGTTGATTTATTTCCTAATCTTTGCGAATGTGAACTTCCCCGGGTGGCTGAAAAACTTACACTTCTGTAATTCCCCTACACCCAGAAAGAGGCAAAGGGAAAAGTTCTTTATTCATTAAGTAATCTGTTTCTTTTCTTATTTTTTTTTTTCCTCAAATCTCAGCTTGGAAACCAGAAAGTAACTGCCCCTGTGATGGAGGTAAATGCTTCACAGACACACAGACAAACAGCAACAGAAGCTTCTCCACTGCCTCTTCCTTCTCCTGTGGTACCAGTTAACAGAGCCTCTTTTTCACCAGACAGTGGCACCCATCTAGTACCATATTCTTTGCCAACGCTTGATGATTTTTTGCCTTCACGCTTTTTTAAAACCCCAGCCCTCTCACAGTTTCCGTATAATTGCCCGTACCTAGCTCCTGACAGTACGATCCACAGGAACGAAACAGCCTCTGTGAGCACAGACTCTGCCATGAGCGAGTGCTCCTCGCGCACAGTGAGTGAGTCCTCCACAGCCATTCTAGATGAGCTGCAGACTTGTAGCTATGATACTACTGACTGCTCTGAAACACCTTCCCCAACCTTGAGCCAGATGTCTGCTGTGTCAGATGGCACCACCTTAACCAACACTGCTGCCACTTCTCATGTAATTATGCTTCCTTTTTTCCTCCTCCATTTTGTTCAAACAGGTTGTCAAAGGGGAACAGAATTCGGCCTTGTCTGTTATCCCATTACACAGACAAGTATTTTGTTAGTAATTTTCCACGGTCACGGTCTGACGGTGTTTTGTAACAGTTAAAAAAAAAAAAAAAAATCATTGACATAGCAGTTTTGGGAGTAGGAGATGATTGTTGCGCAGTTGTGTGGTCAGCTCAGGTGTATCAAATACTTTGCTTAAAAGAAAATTAATTCAAGGAATACTTGTTCCACATGTATTAAAAGCAAGCATTCCATGGAGTTTGAAGAGATTTATTTAAAATATTGTTAACAGTTTACAGGTTTTTGGAGTCTGGACTACCACCATTTTTGATTTACACTGAGATGCAGATTTCAATAATGTATTTTGTAAATTCATAGTAAATGTTGGCAGTATTTAATGCAGTTTTTTTTCCCCAGCCATGAAAACTGACTGCACAAAACTGGTTTTCTGTCCTCTAATTAATCTTTTCCTCTCCTAAGCACAGTTTCTTATAGGACTGAACTGCATAAATAATCTTGAATTATTCAAGTGTCCTGTTATTTTTCTCTTGGTTAAGTCAAAGGAAAAACCAGAATGCGGTTAGACCCTTTATACATACATTCATTTTTCTGTACCTTAGTATACTCATATATGGGGAGAAGGAAGGTATGGAATCTGGGTCAAACCCAGATCACTTCTGATTTCTTTTGAGATTATCCACATGATTAAAATGAGTCAGAACAAAGCCTTCATTTAAATTGAGCAATTCATTGCTGAATTGCAAAAGAGAGAGGTGTTCTGAATCCAAAGTTTTACTGGGTCACACAGTGTTCAAACTTTGTACGAATACTTTAGCATACAGTAATTTTCAAGCCTGAAAAGAACAAGCAGCATATATATTTTTCAAGTTTTGTGTATAATTTATAAAAAGTATTTTCAGTCCAACATTGTCATTGCTCTGAATGCTGCTAAAAAATAATACTAATAGTAGGCATGTAAAAGCTGTAATTCTTAACTTCTGTAACACAGCTTGGAAAACGTTTTTGTTTTGTTTTTTTTTAAGAATCATTACTGTGAATCTGTATACAACACAGTACTTCTTGCCAAAGAAACCATAATCAGTATGGACTGGTCAGACAGTCACTACATGACCATTTACTAGCTATGGGAAGCATGAAATATTTATATTTTCTTGTAGCCTACTTCTAAAATTGTCAGCTAACTGTATTTGTTTTCTTTGGGCACCATTTTTTTGCAAGCTAAAGTGAGCAGTTGGTCCTCCTTTCCTTTTTTGGGTTAGTTTCCCAGTAGAAGGGAATGATGTAACAGTCAAGTCTGACCACCACTTTCTCTTTTAGACATGGCAGGGACGAGCGTAATGTTTCTTCACCATTAAATGGACAAAGCAAAATGAAGAGACACTCACCCAAGGGCAAAAATCCCCAAGCAGTCCTAAGATACCAACAGAAATTAAACCGCTGGCAAAACCCAACTCTGCAGTACAGAAAAATCAGCATCTCCCACTCTCTGTAGAGAAGGGCCAGATGGCTAAATATGCATCCATGAAATGACAAAATGATGGGGAAACTGGTGGCACACACACATGTGTTAATAGTGGCTCTAATCCTGGAATGATCTTCATTCTCAGATTGCTGTTGATTTTGTAGGTGAAAACCACTGGGAGAATGATAAACGTAATATAGGATTGGGCCATCTACCACTCCACCTGCATAAGATATAACCATGCTTTAAAGACTTTATGTCGACATTGCGGATGTTTGTTTATTTTTGGGTTTCTTAATGAGAATAGACAAAAAAGTTGTAAAACAACTTCTAAGAAGAAGCATCAGCATCAGGAAGAGCTGAGTCAACAAAATTAACAAATATTCAAGGCAAAAGGCAGAACTAAAGGTAAAACTGTGGTTAATTTTCCTTACCCTTAGTCACAGATTACAGGTTCTTTGAAAACCTGAAGTATGAGAGTTGCAATTCTTAATTGGGCTTATGCTTAGAATTGGAGTTAAAATCAGAGAACAGCTGGTTTTGGAAACTATTTTTTCTGATTGTATTCCAATTATGAACATTTTTCCTATGAAATAATTTCTGTGGGTACCTCTTTTTTATGTACTTTGAAATTGTGGAATCTAACAGAAACTTGGAAATGGAAGTACACATCAGATTTTTGCTTTTTTCCAAGTTCCATGAATGTCTTGAGCTTCAGTTGATTCTGAGTATTTTAACCTAATTCAGTGTCTTGAGGTCAGGTGCCTGCTGTGCAGTATTCTTGCAAAGAACTTCTCAGACATCCATAATGGGACCTCTTCTCCCTGTCTCTGCAGAGAGAAAGTTAAAAAGCAGCTCCAGTCCCAGATGGATGCCTTCTTCTGTTCTGATTTGGAAATCCAGAGGGCTACTCTTTCTGATGCTCAGGCAAATTAGAGGAATTTTAAACCTGATATCTCATAGGAATTTTTACAAGATCTTAATTATCTTGCTGCAGAAGTAGGTGGCTTTACTTGCAATGGAGGACAGGTTAAGTATACTGGAGAGAAAAAAAAATAATAGAGGTTACTGTGGAAAGGAACATCATGACAAAAATATTATTTTCCCAGTAAATTGGAAAATAGGTGTATTTTGGTTGAATAGTTTTGGGGTTTTTTCCCATATTGTCTTCTTTTCCCACAAAAATTACCTAGGAAAGCAAAATGTCTAATTCATTAATAGACACCTTAAAGGATTTTCACTTCCTTGTAAAATGTGGAAATAAACTCCGTCACCTGGACTTAAAGTGTCACATTCTCAGATTGAAATGTCAATAACTACTGCATAATTCCGAGGGAAGAAAAGGCCTTAGAGACTTCATAAAAGTATCTTTTATAGCTAGCCCTGTAAACTGTGCAAGATGCATCAGATGAATAAATGAAATAGCCACCTTCACAGACACTTTCCTCAAAGAGAAAATCATTAGAAACTAAGAAATTATAGCTGAGCTGAGATCCTCTCTAAGACCTTCAGAAGCAAACTCAAAATGTCATATATGAACATGCCACATACACATTTATGACTGATGTCCTTCAACTACTTGTGTGGGTCCTATTTTCATGATATTTTGTACTACTTAGTGTAACAGCCTCACTGTCTAACTGAGCTATTTGGTAAAGTTCTTTCCAGAAATATCTCAATTTTTTTATTACAGAAATTCATAGGAGTATCTTTCCAGTCTGCAAAGAACTTACACACGTTCTGCTCAGAGAAACAAAAGCCATAGTAAATGAGTAAGAAGGTGTAAGGCTCTTCACATAGTTGCACCCTGCCTTCCCTAGAAACAAGCTTTCTTACAAAGACAATGTGTAGCAAAAGAGAATGGGTGAACACCTGAAGTAGAGGAGAGATGGCTGGCGTCATCTTGAAATCTGATCTGAAAACATGCCTTCATACTTCTTGAAGTGCTATCTTTAAGTTGTGTAGCTTTTCTATTCTTACATTTCCAAAGCTGGTGTTTTTTTTGAGGAGAGGATCCTGTAAGAAAACCAACCAACTTACTTTTAGTTCTAGAGTTTACTAAGGAAGGAGACATTTAAACACTAAACTTCCAATGGAGACATCACCACAACAGAAACTTTTCAGCCCACTTCTGAAAACAGGCATCCTTAAAATGAAAAACCCCTGAATGCATCTAGGAGTTCACCTGCTGTCTGCATAGGACCCAGAAATTGTTTTATACTCTTCGCTGTGGGAGGCCAAGATGTTAAAAATTTCAAATAAATTCAGTAATCTCTGAAATAAAAATGCATACAGAAGGTCATGAATAATTTAATTTTTATTTCTAAGAATAATATGCATTTTAATGTTTTTATTTATGCTTTGCTGCTTCAGATAATCTCTTGTTTACACATGCAGCATGTTTTAGTTCGTTTGTTATATAAAGTTGAGCAAAGTTTGTAGTTCTTTTAATTCAATTTTAAAGAACAGTTCTGCATTTAAGGAGATGATGCAGAAAGCTTCCCTTCTTTTCTGCTGAAATATTCAGTACCCTCTTATTGCATTCAATGCTTTCTCAGTATCTCAGTTGTGATTCTTTCAATACTCCCCGTAAAAGTGATACAGTCCCACTGCAGCGATTCTAAACCTGGGGGCAGATAGTTTCCTCTTGTGAAGTACCTCTACTGACTAAAGCCTAAAAGGCTTTACGTGCTTGCTGCTTAATTGTCAGTTTGCTTAGCTCTCCCATTTTTTATTTTGTTCTGTCATTTTGTGGTCATGGGTTGTTGGTTTTTTAATCTGTGCCATTTATTTTTATTGTGATAGATTACATATCAGCATCCCACAGTCACTCCAGCTGGCTTCCACTTTTTAAAGAAATTTTTGTCACTCTTTTCAGCTAGTACTAATGAGACTTTTCCCTTCAGTCTGCACAGAAGTTCCTATTAATATCCATAGTGCTTGTGCATGTGCACTAAGGGAATATGTCTCGGTGTGAGGGATCTGTGGCAAACAGCTTTTGTCACACAGTGTTGGGAGCTTTTACTGCCATCTTCATTTTGTATTGCTGTCAGACATCTGCAAACCTTGTTTGTGCCATCTTCATTGCCTTGACCATGATCTCTCTGTCACCTTCCCATGCCAACATGCGTCACAGACAGCACACACAAGGAGAGAAGAGGGGAGGTACAAGGTATTTGGGGAACACACTCTCCTCCCTTTGTGATAAGTTTTGTGTTTCAGTGAATGCAGATGCCATTATGGCTGTGTACCTGACAACTGCTAATTGTTGCATGGATGACAAACTTGCATCACTCTTTCTTTGGGATAGCAGTTGGAGAGCTTTGTGTGTAGTTTAATGGGATATTGTTTTGTCTCTCTCAGGCTCAGATCACAGTGAATGGGAATTCTGGCACTGCTGCCAGCCCACTGAGTCACTTTCAAAGGCCTTTTTCCCCTTCTTCAGCTTACCCTCCACCAGCTTCACTCAATTCCAACATTGTTATCATGCAGCATGGCAGGATGATGGGTAAGCCTCACACAGTATTTTTGATCTTTACATTACACAACATATTCTGATTCATGTGGCAAAGGCTGCAAACAATTGCAGAGTGCCCCACGTCCATAGTGAAGGTATTGTCTATTCATCTACCTTGGGAAGTAAATGCAAAAAAAATAGCATTTATTCTTAGGTACAGTAGTGATCCTGAACTGGAATTACTATTAAGTTTTATAACTAGGTGTGTGAGCAAACCTCTTGACAATTTCCTGGATTTACCAATGAAAGGGCATCAAAATAGGTCAACTGTCCAGCCCTTTCAGATTTTGCCTTAAGAAACCAAGGGCCCACTTTGTACTTTGCTCCTCCCCACAACTTCTGTAATTCTTCAGCAGAAATACTGTCAAAAAAGGGAGAGGCTCTGGGCTTTTAAAAACCTAAAGCCACATCAATCTAAAATTTGTTCATGTATTTTTTTAGGGCATCTTTAATTTAAAAATTAAACACAAACCAAATACCATCAGCCTTAGGCTTTTTGCCAGTATAATCCCATTTTGCCAAGAGAATAATTTACTTGCTGTTTTTTCTAGCAGTGTTGTGCATATTTTGAAAAGATTATATATGCAAAATAACTTGAATGTGGTCCAACAGTTTACATTTTTGTTGTGCTTGCAGGGAAATTAGGTGACAGTTCTTGCTTTGAGACATCTTAGGCAAATGCTGCTGTCATAATAGTGATAAATACAAGAAGTGTCTACATGGGTTTCTCCACATCCCAGAATTCTAGGTTTTTTGATTGCTTCTGGTTTTCAGATCTAAAGATCTATCAATACTGGTTTAGATATACCTAAAATATGTATTTTCCCATGACTTTCACACTCGTATGAGGATGAAGCGTTCCACAGTAAAAGCCTGATTTAATTCTCTTTGCTCATGTAGAAATCCCCCTGATGGCCTCAGTTGGAGGCCTATGAAGAATGAAGGATCAAATCCAAAATGTTTTCTAAATTTAGCATCATGCATTTTGGGAAAAAGTTCCAGATATTCAAAAGTTTGCCATACAGAGTTGCCCCTCACCATATATGTGTAGCACTGAATTATTAACAGGATTTCAGACTTGAGTAAACAGTTGAAACAGCCATGCCAAATCCAGTGCTGCAATGGGAGTGAGCAGAAATACTCAAATTAAAATTAGAGCTTTCAGTCAGTGGAGCTCCTTTTGCAGGCTCATATTACAACTCATATTTTTCTTCAGAATAATCAGTGGATGTTAATGCCACATGAAAGTCAATTTTAATTGTCACCATTAGTGTTAGAACATACATTTTCACTCCCTGCATTCGTTTATCCTGCAGTGGAACCATCTCACTGTACCTGCACTTGCAAAATAGAAGCTTTGTAATAGCAGCCCACTAATTTACAGAAACTTGCTGCCTGAAAGAGTAGATTTTCTTTTTCCTGTATATAGGAAAGAGTGTATTTTCTGCTGAAGTACAAATTTTCATGTCACATCCCAGCACAGAGGTATTTTTTGTTAAGTAAAATACTCCGCATTTTAGAGGGAAATGGTAATAGTGATATATTAATTTCAATAGTTATAAGGGAAGATTTGAGGGGGAAGGTTAGAAATACTGGAAGTCACTACAAAACAGTAGCATCTTGTACACTTCACCTGAGTTACTGTAGGTGGATCTTCTGATTGCTCTACAGGTGCCAGGTTAACAAAAACCATTTTTATGGATTATACATGGAGTCATATAAACATATCAATACACGTTAAGGGAAGAACACTGTATGTCAGAATTTGTTTCTTTAAAATATTCATGCATCAAAACTTCATGTTTCTTACCATGTATCACATAAATTTTTGTGCAAGGCCATTTGCTGTGCTTACAGGACAGCAATTTTCTATAGTTTGCTAGATTTGGTAGGTGGAAGTTTTGAAATTATGTAATTGGTTTCCAAGGATTGGGTAGAAAATGTGCAAAAGTTTGATTTATAGGAGAAAGGCTGCTGCAGCTTTCTCAATAGATTTTGCTATGTTTGTGGGGGTTTTTCCCTTTTCATTGAGCAAGCCGTTGTGAAAAAGTACTTCTACTCTACTTCTGAGTTTAATAGCTTGTCCAGTCCTTAAATAAGTTTATAATTCTGTTAATGTAACATTAAGTAGGACAAATCCCTAATATGATGTTTCTTTAAAATAATGTATATGTATGTGATTAAGATTGTCACCCTTTGTACAGCGTACTGAAATGAGGAAGTGTGTTTTTAACTTCCAAGTATGCTTATTGTGTCATTATACAATTTTCTGTCATGTTATCTTTACAGAGTCCACAGAGACATACTCACAGCATGTTCAGAATGTTGGCAGCACCACCACCACCAGTACAATACCAATCTGTAGAACCTCAGAAGAAGAAAAAAAAATTACAGTAATTAAAGCTCCACATTATGCAGGGATTGGCCCGGTAGATGAATCTGGAATCCCTACAGCAATTAGAACGGTAGGAAATTCTGGGAAATCTGTGTATGAACTCATACAATGAACTGATTGTTGGTAATGGGTTTTTCACATTCTTCTACTCTTATATAATTTGGAAGAGAGAGTGCGTAATCAGTGGCCTTGTGAATATAATATTGTGTGTTGACGAAAAGGAGAATGCTGATGGGAGTATAATTGGGCAACCTCATGTTTCTAGTTTTAATTAGAAGTAGCCAAATTTTGTCTTTCTTGTGTGTCTTGTAGTTCTTGCCTTTTGGAGATGCACAGTAATTGCTTTTGGTTTATTTCTAAAATAAAGTTTATGCATACAATATGTATATGTGTATGTGTGTGCAAATATTTGTATATACATCTGTGTGTGTGTATATGTAATAACCTTATACTTCTGCATTTCTTGGGGCAGTGTTCTCATGTCATCAGGGTAGTATAGAAATGCATAGTTTCGGTCTGACGGCAGTCTGAAGGAGTAGCATTTTTGTGGCAGTGCAGTAAATAATCATTGTGCCCTTGAGTGACACATAAGCAAATAGCTGGGGAGCCCTTTCTTTGTGACCAGCCCAGTTTTGATCATCTGCCGCTGGTCACTGCTTGAGTGGTCCCAGGATGTCAAACTGAAGAGTTTTGTTTTCACTATGCTGAAGCATTCTTTCCACTCTGCTGTCAGGGCAGCCTCTTCTGGCTGCTCCAGAGAGCACAGAGGCAGCAGCACTAGGTCTGTAAAGGCAGCACTTACTGGCCTTTCCAGCCAGAGAAGAACTGCTGTGCTGGACGGAGAAAGTGAGCAGAGTGGGAGCCAGGATGAAAGCGGCAGAGCCCTTGCAGGTGAAGTCTTAGTGAGGGGCAGGGATGTAGCAGCTGTTGGATGTATCTTGTCTGCTAATATTGACATATGGGGCTATGTTGTATTGCCAAGAATTGCTTCAAGGGACTGAAAAATTAGGGGAGAAACCAAGAATTAATGGAGAAAATCAATAGGAAAAAAATCAGAATAAGTGGTAAGATGGGGACAATTTTTATAAGAATGGAGGAGAAACTGGCATTTCTTGCTTTATTTTTGATGTAAAAAAGTAATACGATCAGAATCTCTTAAAAATGCAGACATTTCTTTGCAGCAATGCTTTAGCTTCCTGTCCTCTTTTTTTTTAAGTAAGTAGTCCCTTTGCTTTATATTGGATATAGTAATTGGTTTTGTGCTTTTTTAGTAGCAGATTGTTCTAATAGGGTGCATATCAGTTATATAAGATTATAACAGAAATCCCCCTTAAGTGTGCCTAATGAAGTTGGCAATTTGCCAAACTATATTTAACTTTCAGGTTGTATGATCTGGGTCTTTCAGATTTTCTCCTAAAAGTGTAATTCAGTTTGAATTAGGACATTTTCGTGCTGGTTTTGCTCTGGTTTTTGTTGTGTTTCAATTTCAAGAAAGCTTGTAGCCTGTAATCTTAGTATTCTAGAAATAATTCTCACAATGAGATATAATTTAAAACTTTATGCTAGCATGTGTATGTGTAAGAGTGTAATTTTGCATCCTTATTCTGCTTCCTTAAGACATAGCTGGTAGTAAAATTGTTTTCAAGATACTAATTTGAGATTACTTTATAATTGTGCACAAGTATATTTGAGCCCTGTGTACCTCAGCTGAGCGCGAACAAAGTTGGTATAGTTGTCAGCAAAAGACTCAAATATGCTGCACCTTGAAAAAGTGCTAAAACTGCATTTTCCATTAATAGTAGAAGGTAGGGTGTATCCCCTTCCCTTTCTCCAAGGTCAGTAAGCAATCCAAATAGGAATCTTCTCCCAGACGGTTCACCCTCAGTCTATCTGAAGAGAGTTGTTTTCAAATTAGTTCAATTTATGATTGCATGTAAAGTTTAGAAGTTTCTTATTCTTCCATCTTTGTGAAAATGGCAAGTCTATCAAAAAAAGCAGTAAATGAAGATTCAGGGGTGATAGGTAACACACCTACCTATGTGTTCCAAAATGCTGTGCTGCTCAAAGTTTAGCATGTCACTAAGAACTCAGGAGTATCTGTGTTCCACATTTTGAGTGCTTCTCAGGAGTAAAGAGGTTTTGCAAGATGTGATAGTCTCCTCCAAGTCTGTCTTTAGTCTCAGAACATGGTTTGTGACAGCTGTTTAGCCAAGGCAAAACAGAAAGAGGTTCTTTTCTTTCTATTTCTGCTAACCCATTCTGTCTCAGGCTTCTGAGAAGGGAAGGAGTCCTATAAAGTTTTTTCTTCACTCAGAACCCCCATCCCATGTTAACATGCTTCTTCCACGCCACTTTAGCTCCTTCTAGCTCTGGGAAATGCAAGTTTGAAAATTCAGATTGTCGTTAGGTTCTGCCTTTGTGCCAAGCCCTGCCCCAAAGATGGTAAGACACTAAAAATGAAGTCTCTGAAAAAGAGGGTAAAATGCTGTTCACTCAGTAAAGCATTCAGTCAAATATAGCACCATTTCCCACCAACGGGGACCTGGGAAAGGAAAAGCCGGATTCATGGAAAGCAGTAAGACTGCATTCTATTAGTCTATCCAGAATGATTGCTTTATATCTAATTATCAAAATTATCCTGTAGACTGAAAAGGGATCTACTTAGTAAATTTTTTTTTAAAAATCAAGTCCCACTAGGTTTCTTTTCCATACTTAGTGATTTAATATTTCAGCTTGAAAAAAAAAAAAAAATAAAAAACAAAACCCAAAAAATCAGAGGTCCACTGAAAGTCTCAGAATATTCTGCATTGGAAAGGACCCACAAGGATCAAGTCCAGCTCTTACGTGAATAGCCCATATGGGGATCCAACCATTATTAGCACCGTGTTCCCACCAGCTGAGCTAATCTTGGGGTCAGAGAGGCCTCCTTTAATTGCATACTTCCTGATGGATGATTACAGTACTGCAGTGATTATGGACTCTCCTAAAAAGCAATTGCAGTTACTTCTTATGTCCTCTACGTGCTATTTGGCCAGTTGGGTTTTTTTTCACATATGATGATACCATGTTCCAACATTTAATTGCATGAGCTATAATATATGCAAAGCAGGATGGCATCTGAATGGCTTTGTGCATTGTGAATACTCACAATGTTAAATCCTCAAACAATGTTGGTGTTAGGGACTACTGAATATAAATTGAGAAAATGTATTTTAAATCAATACTCTATTTCTTAATCCTATCTGGTTTATAACTTAAAGCCAAGTTATTGGCTGAGGCTTGAAATCCCTAGGAGGGGGTTGCTAGGGAGATGATGAGAGAAAGGAACATTCAAATGTCCAGAAAGATGTTGTGAAACCTTCTTCTCTACTCATGTGGGAACTTCTCCATGCTTGATCTCTATGTGGGAGCCTCCTTTGACTTTGTGGGGGACCAGACAATGCTTGACAAATGGCCAGGACATAGCAGTAGTATTTATGCATTATTTGCAATTTGTTCACTTACCACTGGTTGGAAGACTCTTCTTGGCTCAATACGATGAGAAAGGCAGTTGCAGTATCATGGGACTGTTGCTGTGGGAAATGAAGAGGAGCAGGGAGGTTGTGCCCATCAGTGTGAATGCCTTCAGACCTCCTGGAATTTCAAAATTTTGAGCATATATAATCCTGAAGCACCAAACAGCATACTTATTTCAAGTCCAGCTAAATTATTGTAACCAGACTTCCACTAGTATAGCTATTTAATACCTTTAGGGAAACAATATTAAAATTACCCAAATCTGCTTCTGAATAACTTACACTTGGCAGAACTCAGCAGTATTGTAAGTGGGGGAAGGGACCTACCTTATCTTGAGACAAAACTGAATCTCTTTTATCACTGTCTTGCAAGCAGGCCTAGGTAAAAACCATAACTCTGCTTAATTTTTTTCTTAACCAGGAGATCCCCAAGTTCTTCAACTGACTGTCAGCTCTTAATTTAAACATTGTTCTAATGTTATTTAGTAGCAGTTTTATGAGAACTCAATGAGTCCTCAAAATACAGTAGCATTTCTGCCTAGTCCCTTATAGTAAGAGCTCCCCGTTGTAAACAAAATATATTCATTTTGTACAGATAACAACCAATCGTGGCAAAGGTGTGATTGAGTAAAGGTGGCAGGGTGTGGTGAATACACACAAATCTGTCCAGTATTCTGTAGGGAAGAATTTGTAGAGTTTCACTTTTTCTGGTAAAGAGCAAGCAAAGTGATTGCAAATTCGGTATTAGCTGGTAAAAGATAATGCACTTCAAGTGGGGTCCTTTGAATTTTACCTGTGTACCATGAAGTTTGAACACAGTGGGGTTTTTTGTTTGCCCGGAGGACCTGTGGACGCCCCATCCCTGGAGGTATTCAAGGCCACACTGGATGGGGCTCAGAGCAACCTGACCTAGTAAAAGTTGTCCCTGTTCATGGGAGGGTTGTTAAAACTTGATGATCTTGAAGGTCCCTTTCAATCCAGGCCATTCTATGATTCCATGATTCTTTGCATTACAAGTTCTGCTTTTCTGACTACTGTGGGATAAGTAAAATTTCAGCATCTAAGAAGGTTAATACTCAAAACATGTTTGCTTTTGTGTCAATCCTTTCTTGAAATATTACCATCCTACCTCAAAGAAAATTACAGCAAAAGAGAAAATTCAGAAGGGTAAGAGATAAAAAGTAGCACAAGCAGGTGCCAATATGAGCAGCATTTTGGTACCTTGGGATTACTTAGTTTGCAAAA
Source organism: Hirundo rustica (assembly GCF_015227805.2). Classification (NCBI taxonomy): domain Eukaryota; kingdom Metazoa; phylum Chordata; class Aves; order Passeriformes; family Hirundinidae; genus Hirundo; species Hirundo rustica. Next base: position 31,779,792 of record NC_053454.1, read on the forward strand.
GTAAGGATAAGTATAATTTAATGAGTGATTATTGAATAAGTTAAAATAAATTTGTCTGGAAAGGGCTTTTAAAGTTGGTAAAAGGAATACTCTTTGTTTACAATGCAGACATTAACTCTGAAATATAGTGTGGTCTTAGTTCTTTTCTCAGTAGTATTACAAAGTTTTTCTGCATTATTTAACAATTGCATTTTAAAAGTAATTTAATCCACAAATTACCAGGAGGTCAAAAGAAGCTCTTCCTACATGCTTTTAATCATAACTTCTGTGGTGTTTCTATTTTCCTGCAAAGAATCTAGCATTCATCGTTATCAGATAATGGGCACTAAGAACTGTTGATCTTGCAATAATTCCTGTTCTGAACCATTATACCTTCCCAAGATCAGAGTCCAAGACTGACTCAATCTTCAGTGTCTTTCAGAATTTTTTACAGGAATTCCTCAATAAAATGTATAAATACATTCAAAATACATGAAAATTATTATTTTAAATAGGGAATAACATATAACATTTCCATCCAGAACAAAATTGAATGTCTGATCTGATGTGTACATGGGTATTTTTATTTTGTCATTAATTGTTAAAACTGTATTTTTTTAGACAGTTGACAGGCCAAAGGATTGGTACAAGACAATGTTCAAGCAAATCCATATGGTTCATAAGCCTGGTGAGTAAGTTCTTGTCTTTGTATCCTCATGTCCAGTTTGAAGTATGAGAAATTGTCTACTGTAAATCTCCAACCATCTGCACTGCCTTTCTTTTGGAGAACTCCAGTGTTAAAACAGTGTGGGCTACTAAACAGTCTGGTTTAAGGATAAATTCCGTGCCTGAATTTAATTGTTGTCGTAGAGTATCTTACATGGTTTTGCTGAAATGGAATTTTCATGACATTGCTAGCTTTAATGTCCTTTATGACTTGCCCTAGGGATGTCAGGGAACTGTATAAATGGCAATTATGCTCATTACACCTCCAGAAGGAAGGAGACATTATTCATCTGAGGTAGAGCTAACATCCAGCATGGTTACACAGAATGTTAGTGGGAGAATGAGAAATGTAGGCAGGAGAATGTTGGCTTACAAGCTCTATTTTGAACACTAGTCACACAGTAGGTATTTCGGATTGCCTTTTGTGATAGGAACAACTTAACCAGTCCGTAGCAGAGGAAAGCTGACAAAAGGAAGGAATCAACTTGGGGAGGGGAAAAGAAGAGACAAAAAGTAATTGCAGTTCGGTGCTAACTTAGTAAGTATGCAATATGAGTGACCTGACCAGAAGATAAAATACAGTAAGATGGAAAAACAGCCTAAGTATAATGGGAGTCTTCCAAAAGCACCTATGAGACAAGGAAAAGAAATACAGTGCTTGATTGTGCACTGTCCGTGCTGCCGCACAACTGTCACCTACCAATCTTCTATTTGTATTTGTGAAAACAAAGCTCAGTTTCTGTGATGAACTGGCATGTATGGCACTACTGTAACATATGCATTTCTTTTTGTAGATGACGACACAGACTTGTATAATACTGCATATGCATACAATACTGGTAGGAATTATTCCATATTCAAAATGATGCTTTTGTTAATGTCAGCAAGTAATGGTGTAGTTAACTCTTCACGCTCGCTTTTATAATGCTTGTAGACACACTTTTATTGTCTTGTTTAATCTCAGTTATTCACGCCTTTTTCCCCCAGATGAAACAAGTTTAATTTTGGTTTCATTCTTACTACAGAAATGAATTGCAGCTGTGGACCTCTTACTGTAGAGGGATACACTTAGCACTGTGGTTTCTTGATTACATTGCATCTATTTTCAATAGTGATTGTTAGTAGCGCAGCCTTTTCTTATAGAAATATAAAGGGAACTACTGTGTGAAAATGAAAATACTAATTACTGACATGGAAAGACAAAAGGAATGTACCGAATGCACTTCAAAAATATGCAGCAGGAGTGCCTAATAAAAATAATTGTTTTACAAACTAGTCCATTTTTGCTATCGGCATTCATGTTGATGTTATTAGCTGCAAGAAACGATGTATTCGTCTAAGGTATATAATTATTGTGTCTTAAGAAGATTATACCTATATGGTAAAATTGTTTCCAAAAAAAGCAAAAATGAAAGCTTGAATCGACAATGTGCAAAAAGGCCATAGTGCCTTCTTCAAAAATGCTGTTCAAAATTTTTGCATTTCAGTTTTTGTTGCATGAAACTTGCTGTCAATAGTGCCTTTTTCTGTGCTGTTCAGGAGATTTGTTGTGGGTCAGTGGTTTGACATGTCTTTGTATTCTTGTGATCTTCTTCAAGATATGCTATTGCCTCATCATCACAAACCAAGTAGTTATTATAACAATGAAAAAAAGGTGTGTTTCCTGCCTCTTCTCTACCTTCTGAACATGGAACAACTGAGCAACAGGATGAGCCTGGAAATTCATTAGAGGCTGTCATTAACAGATGTGATGGATGTGTACACCCATTAACTTCTCCATCAAATTAATTTATTTTAACTGTACTGCACTTTATCTGTTTGTAATTCTGTGTAAAAATACGTAAGAAGTTCTCTAATGAGCTACATAATACACAGCAATGTACTTTTAAAACTTATTTACATATTTTTGTAATCTTGCCGTTTTATTGAGTTACTGTGGGTTCTTGTAGCATTCCGTGTTGTGGTTTTTTAAGACTTACTCTCATGTTATGGCTGTTTCTGGTTTTGTTTTATATTAGGTAGCTACAGTCCCTCCTTCTCTGCTCAGGCACACCCAGCTGCAAAGACACAGACGTACAGACCACTGTCCAAAAGCGCTTCTGACAGTAGCTCTGATGCCTTTAAGGTCTCATCCCCTTTGCCACCACATGTGCCACCACCAGTACCACCACATCGTATGAGACAACGGTCTACACCAGAAAAGTAATTTTGTGCATTTTCAAACAGTGTTCTTGCTAAGTACAGTATTCCAATTGCAGAATATAACAAAGGATGAAATAGTAGCTCTAGACTTCAAGGGCTTTATTCAAGGGCCAGTCAGGTGATGAGGGGTGAGCTTTGCCAGGAATCTGGGCATCATATATGGTTCTGTCATTTCTTCAATGTGCTTAAGAAATGTTTATTCTTATTCATGATGCAACCATGAGCATTAAGGATTTTTATTCTCATTAGTGGTATTGTCCTGCTTGTGTTTCAGAACAGTCTGTGCTCTAGGAGCTGTCTTCAATCGTTAGTCTCTGAGTAGGAAAGGCCATTTATTGTATCCAGCATCAAAGAGAAAGGATAAAAAGATGATGTAAATCAAAATTCAAGGGAAAGCAAAACTGTATAAAAGTGTAGCAGTCAACCCACATTTCCCCAGAGCTTAGAAGTGCTTTATACCATCAGTTTTGGGTAAACCAAGATAGTGTTTACAGATTAAAGAGGCATTTCAGATATCTCATGGTTTTCTATCCAAATCCTCTACACAAAACCAGGTCACATTTGTTAGAGTCCAGTCTGGAAAAAGTTAGTAATGAAAAATACAGAAAATAAGTGCTTATTCTTTTGATACAACCATGTAAGAGACCTGCACACAAATTCTGTTGACTCCAGCATATCTGTAGGTACTAGCTCAAGCAAAAATCTTTTTCTTTAGTGTTTACATTAATTAATACTAGATGTTAATATAATATTATGCTATTATAAATCTACATGTGCGGCTATGTCTATATTCTATAGTCTATATTCTGTGGGTAATATTTTTCCTTTCATCTGTGCCTACAAGCTCCCCTCTCTTGGTTACATTCAAGCAGCAAAAGAGAATTTGACCATTTTTGTCAGTTTGGACACTGTAAACATATTTATATGTAAAAATTTAATTCTATTAAATTATTTAATCTATTATTAAATCTATTTAATTCTATTAAATATTTTACTCAAACTGCTAATAATTAGCAGTTTGAATAAAATATTATGAAGAAAGACCATACTAAGTGTTTAAAATTAAGACACAACTATGGCTTTTTGAAAAATTTATAGGTAGTGGCAATCCAAAATGTGATTCAGTAATTCAGTAGATACACATAGTGCATCTATGAGATGAGATTGCTTGATGGTTACTGATTTTGGCTTCCCTCTTGTCAAGGGCAGGTTGTCAAGAGGAAATGCTAAAGGTTCAAGTTGGGCTGCCTTACAGAGGGGATGAGGCTTGAATTTTGTTAGCAAGTCATACAGAAGATCAGATTTTTTAGCAAGAAACCAAAATTTGATCTCTGAAGTTGTGTGAGCTGTCCCGTGCTAGGCCAAATGCCTTGGTCACAGAAACTGAGGCCTGTTGCAGTTCCTTTTGTCAAGCTTGGAAACAACTTCTCAGCACTGAATTTGTCTATGTAACCTCCCAATTTAATCTCCTGCATGATACGACAGGCAGTGGAAATCTGTGTTCTCCAGGCCAAGGGATGCCAAACACGTTAGCTATGCTTCACCCACTGCTGAAAGCTATAGCTCGTCAATCTTTTCCTGCCATAGGGAGATTCTTTTTTTAATTGCCTATAAAGCCAGAGCATTTAAAATTTCATGTAAGAGGCTTAGGCCCACATATATCACATGTCTCATAGCTGAGAGGCAAGATATGGTTTGCATTAGCAGTTGAGTTCAAAATATAGTCCATACAGGATTAAAGGTTTAAACTGTAAATTAGTTGAACTAAGTGTGAATCAGAATTTCAGTAGCATCCTTTTTTCTTCAGTGGCTTGCAGTATAATGCAACTCCATCAGAGTATTTCCATTTTCCTGTTAATTCTCAAAAAATGCAACCTTTTCTGCTCTGCAAATAATTTTTTCCTCATTGGAAATAAACAATAAAGTAAAGCCATATAGAACAACTTCCTTTGAAATGTAGGGCATTTTATAAATAGAAGCATCTGTGTCCCTGAAATGCACTTGCAAGCATTCTATAAACAAAAGCTACCCCATAGATTTTTTTTTTTTTAAGACACATGACATGTGCAGTATGATGTCAGGTCACATCAAACCAAGTCACGCCAGAAAGACCAATAGAACTTAAAAAATGTAATCAGTGTGTGCTCTTTCTTATCATAAATACAGACACTAGCTGGTAGTATTTCCCCTTCCCTTTCCTCCAACCTTTGAGTTACTAGTGGGTCATTTTACACTGAGTTAAATAAAAATATGTATGAGCTATAGTTTTCCAAGTACAATGAAGGTAGGTACTACAGGAACTGCCATGAAAAGATAGCTCTCACTAGCTAAGTATTCCCCCAAAACGTATAGGTAGCTAGTAACATGACATAGTAAATGACTGAAAAAAATAGTAGCACATGTTGCTTTTAATTCTTTGCATGGCATTAGTAAATTGAAAGTAAAATTGTAATTATAGATAAAATGGATACATTTCTATTCCAGATTCAGCTGCCAAATTTTTCTTCTTGTTTATCTGTTCAAGAAAGAGAAACAATATGCTGCTTACAAGGATATTCAGAAGCAATTCTACTATAGATGAGGATAATGACTATCACACTGTCATTTAAAATAATTCCTAATTTTTTGCCTGAGATTTTATAACTTTTTCAGTACGGCCTTATTATCATATTATGTGATGACAAAAATATCTACTACTTGCCTATATTATATTGAAACAGATACAGTTATTTGCAATGGTTTGCATGTTTTTTGACATGGTATGCTAGGGTAGTTTTTAAACTGGTCTACTAGTTAAAAGAAAAATATGAGTGATCACAGGCTGGACATCTCTAGCGTTTTTCCTGCTGTACTGGTCATACCTGCTGTAAGTAGGTTAAGATGATAGAGTAAAACACTGGGATTCCAGGCTAGATGTCGATTAGTTCAGTTGCTTGTATTTGTTGTTTAGGAATGACTGGGATCCTCCTGACAGAAAGGTAGATACTCGCAAGTTCCGTTCTGAACCAAGAAGTATTTTTGAATATGAGCCGGGAAAGTCATCAATCCTTGAACACGAAAGACCGGTAAGACACACAAATGAAATGGGTGATACAGTAAGAGATTTGGTAAGAGGTATCTTTTTATTATTTACTGTTAATAATAACTACTTAGAGGAATGTTGAAGATCCTTTTTCAAGTACGATTTTGCAGCAATTTGTCTTTGCTCTTATCTTATGGTTGTATTGGAAAATTGAGTTTGGTTTATTTGCTCAACTTACATCTTCTGGTGTTTCCAAGAAATCACTACTGTGCAAACCTCATGGATGAAACGCAGAACAGATAAAAACTGCTTTTTTTTAGTTATTGTGCATCTACAACACTTATTTTCAGTAGTATTAATGGCACATATAATATCTGATTAATTAATACATAAAAATAAAATATTTGCATTTTCAGGATGTGCTGAATTGTAAATCTAAGGAGATTTTGGTCAAATACTGGCCCAAAGGTTGCCCAGACAGGACTCACCTGAACAAAGCCCTGAGCAACCTGATATAATTAGAACTACCTTTAACAGAAGGTTTAACAGAAGATGACCTCTGGGGGTGCTTTCCAGCCTCAAATTCTCTGTGATTTGAGTGAGTGTACGTTATGAATGAGTGTACCTTACCATGTAATTAGTAGTCTTTATTCTTGCTTTCTGAATAATGATTGCAAATGTGAAATAAAGCTATGCTTAATGATTGCAAAATGACAATTAACAGAAGTTTTCATTTGCTGAAAGACATTCACCCAGCCCTTCTAATTTAACTTTGTGCCATCTTAACACTTTCTTATTTTAGGAAAGCTGTTATTTACCAATGACAGTATTTTCTTTTCTTGGCCTTTTATTTTGAGGTTGAAATGTTTGAGGGAGTCCAGATTTAAAGAAGACATTTATGAAATCAGTACTGGATTGTTATTTGCTTCTGTATTACATGCTTGTTCACAGATTTTATTTTGCCAGTTTAAAGGAAATCAAGGAAATAACTGAATTTCTGATTATGCAGTATATCAACTGGTGTAAAACACCTGAGCCAAGAACCTTTTCCTTTGTTTTTGTGGTCTTTTCAGGAATCTAATTTTTGTTAGCTAGAAAACACAAAACTCTTTTTCTGTGAAATTGAGTTCTTGAAGAACTGATATGTTTTTCAAAGAGGAAATTGTCATTTCTGTAAGAACTTGTAATAAATAAATATAATTAGTATCTGAGTGCAGATGAATTTAACAAATAATTTTATTTAAAAGGCAGTGTTATTTGTCCTGAGCACTTTTTGAATGCCTTGGTTGCATTATAAACACTGAGGTTATTTTCCATTTACCAATTTCCTTCCCAATGCCAAAGAGTAATAGCAGATTCAAATTAAAAATAAGAAAATTACACTGATTTCAGTGTATTCCAAGAATGGCCTCACTTTTCTAATAAATTACATTTTCCCCTGATGTAATGTGAACAAAAATAATTCATATAACAATCGCAGTGCTGATGAATAGGTCAGACCTACATTTTTCAATTCTAGAACACTAATGAAATAACAAAAAAAGTGAGGTTTGCTGACTGTTTCTAAATCCTTTTTTCCCACATGCTTATGCATTTTACTTTTGCTAATCTTAATCAAGAGATGGAATTTTGAGCTTTGTTTGGTGCTTAAAATATTTTCATGCAGAAAAGCTTTAGTCATGTTGTACCTACTAAGCAATTATCCATCAAGGTAAGGTAGTACTTTGTCATCTGAAGCTTAGACTAAAAGTTTAGGCTTAGCTGATGTACATGCAAGGAACCATCTCATAAGAAATTTTAAAGCTGAGAAGAGTACATGCATGTACAGATTTGAGAGATTTTTTTTGTTTATGTGTGATTCAAAGCTGTAAAAAATTGGAAATTAATATAAGATGAAAGTTGTACTGACACTAGTGTAACATAACAAAATAGGGCACTATCACAGTTTCATCAATCTGGAATGTCTACTGTTGATAAAGATGCTATTTAATAGCTTTATGTAATTAAGATACTTCCTTTGGACCATGTTACTAACAGAAAATTATTTGGTTTCACTGAAGTATTTGCTTTCCTTGTATTCATTGAATAGGATATAGAAAGTAATACTAACTTCTTAAAGAAGGATCAGCAAAGCAGGTCAAAAGCTCTTTTCATTGTGCATAGGAAAAGCTGACATCTGAAATTTTCATTGTGCATAGGAAAAGCTGACATCTGAAAATAAGGCATTGGTTCCAAATTCAGATGAAAACTCCAAATTCTCAAATTTGTCAGTACTGCACGAATTAAATCTTCCATCTTGATAATCTCAAAATGTCTGAAAAATTGCTTTGATATGACTGAAGGAAAGTATTCATAATAATGCAGAATATAAAATAAATGCAGTAAATTGATGTTGCAAAAGATGAACATTTATAGTATCTAAACCAGAAAGTCATATTTTATTAGTTTTGCCAAAACCAAAAAAGTCAAAGGGAGTTTTTCTAAAATTCCAAATCCTCAAATTTTTTTAATTAAATAATTTCCATGTCTATAAGATTGTAGCTTTGATGGCAAAGTAATCTGTTAAAAAACCAAAATATTTACAGCTACCTTATATCATAATAAGCAGGTGAAGTCAAACTTCACAGATCAGCATTTCTTTATTGGTGTAGGTAGTAGATTCGAATCAGTTGTGATTGATGTGGAGATGAGAACATGGGAAGAATAAAAGAAATTGAGATTCAGTCTAAAGCTAACATTAGTGGGAAATACTATGCAGCAGATCATCACTGATCAAAATAAGATCTGCATTAATCAAAACAATGTGAGAAATAATAAACTAAAACATTGACCTAGTAACAAACATTATATGGATAGATTGGTTAGGGATAACTGATTATCTTTGTTATAGATGAAGAAGGATGAGTATAGTTTCAAACTGCTGTATCATGTAGTAGCTTCTTTCATGAAACAGGAAATTAATGTGTTTTCTTCCATAATTTGAATTTGTAAGAGTATAAAACATCATCAAAAAGGAGAGGCTTGGGCTTAGTATTTTGAGATTGCAGTAAAAGTTTGTGATATTAAGGCATTAAATAGTCTTACAAGAAATGGTGATACAGCTCCTTTTTTTCCTATTTCAAGAAGCCACTGATAGAGTGGTACATAAGTTGTTTTGATCTATGTTTCCATCTCCAGTGTCTGCAATTCAACTAAATATTTCTCTTTTTCTCTGACATCATCCAAATGATGGACTTGTTTCCTAAAATGGATGTTTACTTTCCATTAGTAAGACAATGGAGATGTAACAACTTAATCTTACTCATGTGTAAATGAAATTAAATTTTATTATTTACTAGTTTCTACCTTGTATTTATGAGAAGCAATTCCACCATACATGTACATATATCTATTTTTGCAGTATTATATGTAAGGAAAAATCTCGGTGTTACTGTAAAAAAAGACCTCATAAAATAGGTACAAGCAATGCCTCTGTTTTCATTAGTTGTTTTATCCTAAGCATAAAAGTATACATGTGCTAGTCAAATAAAACTGTGAGGTTAAATTTTAGTTCCAGATTTTGAAATCTCTGTTCAACATACAAATTTTCTACTGAGTTTATATGCAAGACGAATTCATAATTAGAATTTTATTTTTTAAATTACTGTTTTGTCAAATACCAGAAATAGACTGGGCTAGTTCCATGATGTACATCTGTTGTTTTTTATTTGGTCTGGTTTTTAGTGTAGTGAAAATTTGAAATTTTCTTTAGAACATGCACATTTGGTTGCTTTTGACATCTCAATCTGGTTATCTGAATATTCTGCTTGGTATGATTAATATTTCATCAAAAAATATTTCTTCTCATTAAAAAAATAGACTAAGTCCATCTAGTAGTAGACTGGGAGTTACCACAGCTATTTAAAAAGCATTAAAAAAAAAAAAGAAAAAAAAAAAAGAAAACCAAAATTCTTTGGAAGTAATAAAATGCCAAAGCCAAATTTACAATGGCCCACTATTCCAGACAGGCTTCAGTTTGGTGTCTGAACTTAAAAATGCAAAATACTGATCAACATGTAAGAACCATTTAACTCATGAGTGTAACTGCACAGTTTTGCATATTACCTGTGGATGTCTATTGTGTATCAAACCAAGAACAGGCAAAGCTTAATATAATACTACAGATGTAATTTTTTTCATTGTCTGTGATCTATAGTTGAGTATGCTGATGTAGTGTTCTGTTGACCATCTGGTGCATAAGGCAAAAGAAGTGAAGTTACTTCGCGGTCTTTAGTAGTATATTTTTTTAAATAATCAAAATATTACTAAATTGCTAGATGAAGGATAGATTGTAGGAACATTACTTGACTGGCAAGTCATAAAAAGGGATTTTCCTTTATTGCTTTTACTTTCTGTTCCTGTAGTTTGGGAGGTACTTCGTGAGACTAAGCCAAGTGCAGTTTTTTAGTCAAACTGATGTATTCATTTTAAGTCTGTTAGAAGGGGAGATAGTGGAAAAAGGTCTGTCAGCAAAACTGACAGCAAAAAAGCCCAGCAAAATCAATTGCCTGTGTATTGATCTCGGTAGAACAGGGAATGCAGTCCTGTCCAGAACTGCCAGGCAGCAGGGAATTTATAGACTTTAGTGCTCAGTTTCTTTTTGTTTGCTGCCCTCTGCGGTTGAAGCTGTAAATAAAGGTGGATTTGGCTGCATGGTGTTAGCTTTGCATACTTTGTAATAGTCTCATTCTATTTGCAACTACTACACCAGAAGAAATGAAAATTAGAAACCAGATAAAAGACATTATTTCTAGCTTTTTCTTTACCAGCAGAGACACAAGGGGTTTTAAACTTGCAGCTAATTGCAAGAGTATTTGAAGTTGAAAAGAGAGGCAACTCCCATTCTCAATTTAATCTCCTTAGCTGGCTTGGGAGAGCCCAGCTGATCTGTCCATGTGTTCTGCTTCCCTGCAAGGAGGGACATGGTTCCATCACTGTGTAGGTGTGGGGCTGCTGCTCTTCAGGGCACCTTGAGGCTCACAGGATAATGTAGGCCAGGACTTCTAGGGCCAAAAGCTCCACAGTTCTGACTCTATATACATTTAAATTTATTTATTTAATGCAAATACACCCATTTATTGATACCAACATTTCTGTGAGAATTTTTTTTTTTTTGGTAGAATATAAAGGTAAAAACATGCAATATTTCAGCATATGGTAACTTAGTTTGGAGAAAGGATAGAAAAGAATTGTTTAGTAATCTCCTCTCACATTATCCAGATGCAAATTGTGGAATTTTTTTTTAAAGTAAGCAAAAAACCCTCTAAATATGGCAAGCATTCTCTGTAGTGGGAACCAAGCAAAGTTATGTTCTGCATTTTGCATCTGTCATTTTTTGCCCCTATGACTTCATATGTCTGTAGAACAGAATCCTGGGTTTTTTTTCTTAAATTAGTCATCATCTCTATTAAATTCACACATTTTTAGTAGTCAGTTCATAGAATTAATTTCAGTAGTGTTTCTCTACGAAAGATTTGGGTGTCTATAGTTGAGTTCAAGCACTTGTCTTTGGTACAGTATGGCTGTGAATGGTGGAAATGTAAGGGCGCAAAACTCCAGAGGAGCTTCACTTCCGGACTTTTCTGTGGAGCATAGCAAGTTTTTCATCAGTGATATTCACTTCTCTCTGCATTTACAGGAATACTACTTCCCTTACTTGAAAGGGCATTGTGAAGATAACAGTATAAAACAACAGCTGGGGTCCAGATATTACATGAACAGCTCATAGATATGTGAGCACCAAGGTAGTTCAGAAGGGTCGTTGATCTTTCAATAGAGCAGAGTTGGCAGGCTGTCCCAGTAACATCAAAAGCAGCAAGAAAAGTGTAAGAAGTTTGATTACCTGAAATGGTCAAGAGCACAGTGTTATCTCTTGCAGAAAACAGAAATAGCTGTATGTGATTGCTTTGGTCTACTGGTGACCGTTTGGCTCCAGAGGAATAAGTGTTACATACTTGATCACCAGTGTAATTCTTTATGCAGGACCCTGTCTTCTTTGATGATTGCTTTCTAGGTCACACCATAATTAGTGTCTAGGTTCCAATAATTAAAGTTATGGAGAAGCAAATTTTAAATTCAGAAATGTCTTTAACAAGAGGATTTCTCTGTTTCAGAGATCTTTAAGCCAACAGTTCACCATAATTCTGTGCCGCATGAAAGCCTACATCAGATGCTACAAAGAAACTGAAGCTATTTAGAAAGTAATTAATGCAACCAAGTTTACAGTTGATTAGATATCCCATTGAGAGCTGTACTTTTTTGCACCATCATGTTTTCATGCTGCTTGAATAAATCTGTCAATTATTCTTCTGTTCACTGGGGAAGTTCCTTAATACTATCTTCAGCTGCTACTTTATCCCTTGGCTGTGAGAATTTTCAGATGAAAACAATGTATTTCACTGTTGAAAAAAAATGCTTCATTATGTCAACAAGGCTATGCAAGAGAAAGCAATTCACAGTACTGCTGCAACAAATATTACAGAAGGCATACATTTTTTTTTGTTCCCTATGTATGACCATAGGATTTAAAATATACCAGTTCCTTTTCATATGCTGGAGTGGCTTTTTTAACTTAGTGATGCTTGCATGATGCATATTCCTTATCTCTACTCAGTGCTTGCTTCAAGACATCAAGATTCAGAATTAATATGCTTTGTGAGAAGACAAGGAATGACCAAAAGTGATACAGATAAAGTTGTGTCTTTATTGCTGATCAGATGGGCAATTTCTTGCCTGTGCTGGAGAAGACAATCATTTAAACCATCTTCCTCACAAGGAATCTTTAGCAGCATAAAATGTAATTAACTGATGCAGTGATGTTAAAGAAAAGGTCAAAGAGCCCCCTTAGCTTTAAAAGTGTAATTTTAAAATGTATAATATCTTCAGTCCTTAGAAGAACATCAACAGAAAGAAAAGTATTAAAGCTACCAGTGAATGACAGTTCTTGAACACAAATATTCTCTATCTTAAATACCATCTTCATTCTTTGATTTTATTCCATTTCTTTCCCTGTATTTGTTTTATGTCTGTGTGTTTGTTGTTAAAGTGACATAGCATTTCTAGCACTTTGCTCAGTGTCTGCCTTTTCCTTCCCTTTTCCTTCACAACTGCTCCAGACTGATCGCATAAACCCAGATGACATAGATTTAGAAAATGAACCCTGGTATAAATTCTTTTCAGAGCTGGAGTTTGGACGTCCGGTAAGTGAGGACAGAATGTTGATATTTACACTTTAGGAATAAATATTTTTAGAATGAGGAATTTAAATTACCAAATTTGGTGAGTATATGCCAGTAAAATTAATATAAGGGGTTTTTTTGAGGAAGGGCAGTAAAGTCTCATGAATATAAGTATTTTGTTCAAATAGACTCTTAACTTGCTAGAGTAGTTATAGTAAGAGCTTTAATAAGGAGTATGTATTAGACATATAGTCGTGTGTAAGTATTTAATAATAAGACAAATTCCATTCTAAACAGGGATAATTGCTAGTTTCCCTAATTTTTTTGCATTTGGCTGGATTATTTTTAAACAGTCTTCTAGGGCAGAAAAACATGGCAGTTTGCATTAGGAATGATAAGTTACAGATCATATATTTTACTTAAAGGACTATATCTAAATTTAAATGTATGAAGCCATAAACTATTTTCTTATAGCAGGAAATACTGAGATGTTTTTTCCCCTTTTTTTCATCTCTTACATGCATACATGCAGAATATGTGTTATTCACCTGAACACAGAGATATGGGTTTGCTCTGTTTTCAAGCTGGACACTGTTTGAATGGACAGACTTCAGTTCTGCTCTAATTTTCACAAATTGCCATTACCCAAAAAAAAGTCTCTGGCAAACAGCTGCTGATTTAGACCTGCTTGCTGCAAGCACTTACATTTAAAATTATAAACCTGAAGAGTTCCATCTGTCTGAAAAACCTAAAAATCAGAAATATCTCAATTTTTCACCTTTGATTTCTTAAACACTTGCAGTTCTTCTGCACACACCATAGGTTTAATTGTATCTAAGCACCTAAGGCTGTATATTTTTTACAAGGGTAAAGTAGTAACATTGTCCTTGAGGCAAGCCTGAGAACTAGGCTTCACTTCTTCCCTGCACAATGCCTTAACAACTAGGTTGGAGATGCACCTGCACTTGCTTTTGCACACACCCTCTCTGGCTCCACAGAGTGCTCAAATTCTTTCTTGTACACTCTAACATCTTTAGGGAAAAGGATAACAAATGTCTTCGCCCAGGAAGAGTGTCTAGGAAGATAGTTGGAATATCCAGACAGGTGGAAAATTAAAAGAAGTTGAAATCCCCTTAGAAACAGGAGGGAAGTAAACCCAAGCATTCCTGCAGTCTTTTTAAGCATTCTCATAGCTCCTCAGGATCCTCCCCAAGATTTCTGAGTTTAAAAAGCAGAAGCCATAAGCCACAGCCAGGAAATCCAATGTAGACATGAGCTTGAGAGTATCAGGATTTAAAATATCCCCACTCTTTTTGTTCCCTGTCAGCCAAAAATTCTCTGGAGGCCTATCAAAATTTTAATTAGTGACATGCCAGGCTACATGAGGAGCCTGAGCAGTTCACACAGGGCCTTGGAGGACATCCTGAAACCAGGCACCTTAGTCCCTTTCTGTAGCCAGCCATAAACCAAAATCAGAACTCCCTGCTACTTCAGGAACAGCAGAAGAGAAAGAAAATCATATACACTCTTTTAAAACCTTAATGTTTTAATCATAGCATTTTAAAAAATTACCCATTGACTACCCCTGGGGGGGGGAAAAAAAAAAATTAAAAAAAAGGTAAATATATCTGGGTTTAATTTCTTGTGCAGTAGTCTATAATGTTATCACATTGTCATGGATTATTTTTATCTCCATTATCCTGCCATTCAAGTAGTTTTGTCATTCCTCCCTCTAGGTGGGTAGAAACAGTATGGATAAATTCTTCTGATGAGCCATATCTCAACAATATTTTATTGATAACAATAACTTTTGAGATAAACTGTACTGAAATTTCTCCAAGAGAGCATAACTGTGATGCTTCACACTTTTCTCTCTCAGTATTAAAAACTGCTCGTATTTATTCAACCATTCCAGTTGTAAATTTACCACCTAAAGTTACTAACATTTTATTAAGATATTTTTAAGATAATATATTTATCCTTCCATTCTACCCATGTGTGTCACTCTTTGTATCTGGCACTGTCAACACTTAATTTCTAACTGTGTCACCTTTTCCACATGTTTCACTCCTTGCTGCCATTGATTCTACTCCATTTCATCTCTACACTTCTGCTTTTATGATGCAGCCACCTAAAAAGCTTTTGGACTATGTTCAAGACAGTTCTTCTGGTGTTTCCAATGAGGTAAATGAATGGTTCTTTTTCAGATGATTCTCTTGGAAAGAAGGGTTGGAATGGTCACCATTTAAGTCTTAGGTTTGTTAAAATTTAGTGGCTTCCTTCTGATAGCTGTAAGACATTTCTAATTCACAATCATTGTATCTTTGTCTTCATATCTTTCCAGATCACTAGTGCATTTGGATGTTGATCTTATTATCCTAGGAACTGTGAGTCCTTATCCCCAAAACTTCTCAGAGATTAACACCCAGAATTACACAACACTCCATACGTCTCTAACTCTTTGACAAATTCCCACTTTTCAGAGTTGGGCAAGTGCATTGCACAATTAATCCATCAGCACAGTATATTTCTTTATTAAAATATCTGACTGCAAATTTTATGTATCAAGTGAAAGCCTTTTGTGGCTAAGCTGTCATTTCTCCAATTAAGTATTTATGCCTAAGGTTGCTCATCAGGTAAAACAGCAATTAATAGTATTGTTGTAATTTATAACTCAGGATTGACAGTTGCTGTCAGTACTCCAAATAAAAGTCATCAAGATCAGGTAGTGGGCTGACATTGCCCTGCTCTGAGTGGGAGAGATTCAGCCTTTCATTCCTTCTCCACTCCCTCGCCATTTTTCAGCATTAGGGCAAAAGTCAGTGAATCCTTTACTGGCAACTTTGCTTCATATGATGGCTTTATTTCATTTGTATTTGTGATTCACTCTCACCCTTCTTAGCTTCTCCAAAAGTTAAACTCATATCGTGGTCTTAAATTGTTAATTGTTTGCAATTTACTCTGGTTTGGTTTTAAGCTCTCTATATATCTAGAAAAACCTCATAGTTATGAAATTTGGGCCCAGTTCTCTGATAGAAAAAGTTTCTAGGCCTTTTCTAATTCCTGTTGGTTTTCAGTATATCAAGGAAGACAATTTAAATGCCGTAACATGACTTTGAAATACTCCCGTGTTCAGTAGGTTTGGGTAAAATGGCTATTAAGTAGCACTGGTTTTCTCCTTGATTAATTTACAAAAAGTCCTGTCTTTAATTTTGAAATTTTAATAATCTTTAAATATGATAAATCATGTTCAGAAACTACAGCAAATTAATATTTCTCTGGAGAAGGAGACTATTCAAAGTAACTTGATAAAGTATTATAGACATGAAAACAAGCCTATTTGGTATTTACTTTTTACTTTTGCTTACTTTCCCTAGCTCCATTTTTAGTCAGCATTAAAGCCTTGATGAATGAAAACAGCTAAAATGCGGGCTTAATTTTAAATATATATCTCATTTCTTTTTAGCAAAACCAAAGTATTCAAAAAAGACTGTATTTGGTAGTTTGGAGTCGTCATCTCCAATATTTAAATTTTTTTCAAGTGGCCTTTATTCATACAGAGTAGTGTTGAATATTGTGGAAGATGGTTAATTATCTTTGGAGGTGGGAGAGATGAGTTCAGTTGGGCCATTTAAAATGGCCAATAAATGCTCAAGAGCTGACAGAACAGCTGCAAACAGCAAAACAAGCAGTAAAAAACAACCACACACAGTGTTTACTTTCACCTTTCCTCTACGTGTCACATCAATGAAGATGTGGAGAGAAGCTATAAACTCCTCGCGTTCTATAAACAGCAACATATGCCTGTAGCAAAAATTAGTGTTGTAGAATGGGCAACATACAGGATCTATAATATAGAAAAAACTTCAAAGCCAGCATCAAATAAAGGATGAAAGGACAAGTTAAATTGAAGGTGATAAGAGAATCTGAAAGGATGAAAAGCGAAAGCCATATGTCAATTTTGGCATGATACACACTTCTGGCTGTCTTAGGCTGATCACTAACACACTGTGTATGGCCTGGGGAATGCTGTGGGTAAGGAAGTTCCCTCTGGTGTGATTTCCATTGTGTGGTTTACCCATAACCTTCCATAGGAGACAGTGAGGGTCTGCTCCGCCTTTGGGAGTGACATTGTGGTCTGTATAGCTGTGGAGCTACTACAGGTGGTGGGAAGCAATCACTGCCTCAGGGCCATTTGGCCACTGTCACCTCACAGGTGGTCAGTGGTCACTTGTGGAAGTGGTTGGCATCTGCACAAAAGAATCCACAATGACAATTTATCTAAAGTTTTTGTACCACCTCATGCAACAATTCTGAGAGATCACCTGTGGCCCTGAGTTTCCTTCCTGGCTGGTTCCAGACCATGGCAGTGACTGGACAAGAGAAGGAAGATAGTCGTGGCCCATTTTGAAATGGGACTTGGATGTTTTCCAGGACAGGCTGAATGTGTGTTTTATGGACGGTGTAGGGAAGCACACAGACCTGAAGCCTTTGTTACTGTGGTTATACTGGCTGTTGGAGTGAGCAACACTGTGTCTTGGCTTCTGTGGTTTTATTGCAGACAGACGTCATAATATTGAATATAGATCTTAAGAGCATTGACTATGGAGAGTAATGGGGGAATTGTCACAAAGTACTTTTAAGCCTTCAGAGGATGTAAAGAAAAACTTGAAAATATGAACTATGTGAACATTTGGAATTATCTTAGCTCAAGTTTTAGATAAGATTTGTTTCATATTGTGGCAAGTTTGTGTGGCTCTCCCTGTCGCACAGTCCTACAAAATCTGTTCCCAAATACTCAAAGATCCCTGGTGACTTCTGGAGGTGTATCTTAGTGTCAGTTAACAAACCTGTGTGAATTCTTCATGAACTCACAAATCAAATCACATCACTGGGAGAAAAAAATCTAACAAAAGAAAGGACTCACATGGGCCATGAGTGCCATTACTTCGGCAGTCCTTCAGGACAAAGATTTTTCCATGCAGGGAAAAAGCCAAAAGACTCTCTATAAAGGGAAAAAATATTTCCTGCACCTTAAAAATCTGTATGATAGTTCTATTTCTAGTCCATTGGGTTATGGAAAGCTGAAATGACATGGCAGGAACTTGAAAGAAGTTTAATTCTTGAACCTGACTACTTGGTACCCATGAAGAAATACCCCAGGAACCATGCAGTTCATTCTAGATTCATACCTGGTTACCAGAATTGTAACATTACTTAATTCTGACTGAAGGCTTGAAATGGTTGATTTAAAATCAGTAGTCATTTAAGGCTGACTTTGTGGTAATAGTACAATTATGGAAGTTACATCTCCCAGTGTTCATGCAGTAGCTACATCTGTAACTCCATAAGCAATGACTAATGTTCTGTGATGAGAACTGTTCTTAGCTGGATTATAAGGTATATAAGGCCAGTTGCTGACCACAAACAACATGGGATTGACAAAAGTTTCTGGCTGTTATTGATTGTGGGATTTTGGTGAGTAACTGAGGGATCAGGAGAAGCTTTGCAGACCTCACATAAACATGAAGGAATAATTTTTAAATTGCTATGTTTTTATAGTAAAGATTTGTTTCAGCTGTTCTGTGTCTGGTTTTGAAAAGTGTATAGAAAAGCATGATTTGGGATCATTATTTAGCAGTGCTTTAAAGGAAAAATATTGCTGAAGTAGAATAGGAAATGAAATCTAGTGATGCTTTTTAGAAGTTGCATAATGTATTCTCATGTAATGTTGCTGCGTCTATGGTGGAGTGCACAGGATGTTAATCATCATGGGCTGTTGTTATAGGATTTGACACAGAGTAACAAAGAATTATCAAACATGATAAACAAAAATTGTCAATCTTTTTTCAAATACAAACATAACAATCCATGTGTTTGTTTTCACAGGCTTCCTTATATCATCACTATTCAACAGACAGAGGCCTGGACAGACCCTCCAGGTAAGAAATACTGTCTATTACTTCAGCAGACACAGATTATCCAGCCTGAAGGTCTTCTTTGGAACCTAAAATCAGCAGGTTTTGTTAAGAGTCAGATTTTAGCATTCACCTTGTGAACTACTGGCAAATCAGATGTTTGGAGAGAGTGTTGATTTTGATACTGATGTGTAGATTTTATTTTAGTTTTCCAAGGACTTAGTGTTTACATTCAAATTCACCATACTGTGTTCTAGGTCTTTCTAATAACATCCCTGAGCTTCTCTTTCAACAGCAGTGATTTATTCTTTACCCTTACTGCCTGCAGCATATTTGGTGCTGTTTTCCTAAGCATAATGCCTTGACTGTTCTCAGTCTCTGTCTTTTTCCTATCTTTGCACTTATATTCTAGTTTCAAAAAGTAGTCTAATATAACTCAATGCATTTATTTCAAAGAAAATAGCAGAGTAATGTTGTGTAAAGCTTTTAAACAATTAGGTTAAGAACAAATTCATGTTTTCACTGGGAAATAGGCTGTAAGATGTGTGAGACCCATGCTTCTTCCCTTTACATGTTTTTCATGTATTTATTTTGGTATTTTTTAATCCATAAACCATTAATATAATTATGACCTTACTTCTTAAATTCCTGAATTCTGATCTCAAAATCAGACTGCCACTGAAACGCTTTTTTCTGTAGTTCTGCAAGTACTGCGAGTGACTACAGGAAGCGAAGGAAGTCAGAACCCGCTGTAAGTCATCAGAGGGCACACAGTGATCAGAACGCCAACAGGCCTAACCTGGGCCGTACAGACACACAGGGCCCATGCACCACCCTTAGGAAGCCTTTAACTAGCTCATCTCCTTCTTCTCCATCAAGAGCAAAAGGTAAGAGGAGACCATATTAGTAAGCAGAAAACTACTGATGATGTGCTGTACTATATGTTCGTAGCAACTGCCTCTTGTTGCTCGGTGCGTTGCCCCAGGGTATGTGATGTGAAGCAACAGCTTAGGGCCTTTCATGAAAGGCTAACTTGTTTATTTATTCTTATGAGTATAATTTTAAGCTGAAAAGCTCGATCTGTCACAAGGATTTTCCGGTTTCAACTGCTTGTTCTAACAAAAGATAATTGAAGGCTAATTAAAAGAAGACTATGAATTCTACCACAATATATAAACCCGAACATTTTTATTAACTCTACTACCCTCTTACTATTGTGATTTTAAAACTAGAATAATTTAAATCCATAGCTGATGTCTTAGACATTGTCAGTTATCAAGACCTAATGTAATCAAGCAAATATCCATAGTTATCAGTTACCTAATTTAATCAAAAGAGCATCCATAGTCTGATTTTTTACTTTCTAAATCCTTGCAAGTATTTAGTACAGCTGATGCAATCTAATTAGCTTATTTTTGGCTAGTAACTCACCATCCTATTACTGTTTTCCACTTCTCTCCAAGAAAGAGATCACAGAGTCTGTTGTTCATTTGGATTTGGAAGTTTGGATGGATTTTTCTAGAAAGACAAAAAGCTGTCAGTAAAACATAAAACAGAAGTAGTAGATAGAATAATACTGCATACAATATGTCTCCTGTTCAAATTAGTATTATTATTGTTCTCTTAATTGCTCTGTTTTGCAGCTATATTAATCAGTAAACCTCTGTAAAAGTAAATTCTCAGTGAAAAGAACATAATATCCAGACTGCAACAGAATGTGTCAAAGAAAAGCAGTGAGGAACACTGAGAGCGAGGTGGTTGAAAAGCAAATGTATTTTAAACCTTTCAAACATTAAAATGTTATAGCCATAGTTTTAAAAGTGTATTAACTCATCCATTTGGTTTACCAGGCCAGGCAGTAAAAAGTTGATAAATTCCACTTCCCTGCATGTGCCTTTGACTCCACTACCAATAACAAGCATTAAGCGTGGCTTCCACACTTCCTGTGTTTGAAAATCCTTCCATTAAAAATATCTTCCACAGCCAGTTAGCTTTCAGAGGGTGATACTGTTCTCTCCCTGCATTATGACCCCTTCAGAATGTTAATTTTTCTTGAAATTAACTAATTTGTTAAAGAAGGAGCACATTATAAACTATTTGATCAGCATGAGTTTAGAACTCAAGTATTTCAGTTTCAGATCTAGATTAATTTTTTTCTAGAAAGCAGACTGAGCTGTTTGAAGGATCCTTCCTGAACTGAATGTTGCCACTTGAGACCATTTTTGAAAGTTCAGTACAATTATGAAAGACCACCATTGCAAATTTGTCTCACAGTGTCTTCTAGATCTACCATATACATAAAAATATGTTTTAAAGCTTGAAAACTCAGGCCTTTGTTATGGAAGTCAATCTAAGGGTTATTTTTACTTCTACATTTTGTTTAGGCTCAGTAAACTGATACACCTTCCTTTTCACTAGCATAGCACTTTCTGAGCTGCCTTGTTCCGCCCTGCACAAGCTGTACAAAACACTGCTTCTGTCAGTGCTGTCACACAGGAAAGGAGCAGGCTACCTGTGAATGACATGGAGAAATTTCCTATTTGATCTGATACAAAGTTTAATCTTTATTTTAACTAGCTTAGAATATGTGGATGCTTCAAACTCTGAGCATTATACAGGTTAAAAATCCTAACCAACTTTTTCAGAATGCCCATGTGGAAAAGTCAGTATTACCCTGAGGTCTAGATTTGCTGTGTGGCTTCATCTTTTGCATCTTTTATTGTCTGTTGACTTGCTTAAAAATCCCAATTAATCCTCAATTAATGCCTGGTTTCTTATGTTGCTTTAATGGCAGGGGTTGTGGAGGAGATAACTTCTCCGTAATTAATAAGGAATTTTTTTATTGTTCAAATTATCATGAGTGCAGTTTTGCAGCTGGAAAATAACTTCACTATTAGCTCTGCTGTCCTAGGCTGTAACAAACTACCTACTGACCTAAGTTGATAGATGCACTAATTGCTATCTCTTTTCTAGTCTTTCTAATACTTACTGATGCTAATTCCAACTTTCTGAATCTTTTAATTTCTGGCAATGTCTCTTTTTTACCATGCTGCTCTATGGATTATAAAGGTGGGGATATTAGCAAAGTATATCCATCCCTTTTAAGTTACCCAGTGCACAACCACAACACCTCAAATGAATTAGATTACTGTAGCACTTACAGACAACATTTAGCTGTTCCAAATGATTCAAGAAGGGCAACCAGCTACAAGAATGGCTGGCAAATGACTCGCCAAAATGCAGAAGTCTGGAGTAGCACAGAGGAGACTGCCTCTCCAAAGAGGAAATCCCGTAGCTGTGATGACCTGTTAACAGATGATCACGATAGCTATCCTGATGCACAGGCCAAGGCTGAAAGCATGGGCTCTCTGTTATGTGAGGAGGATTCCAAAGAAATTTGCTCAATGAACTGGAACTCCCCATATGTTGAGGGTCGTGGTAGTGGTAGGTCGAGAGTTCGTCACAGATCTGCACACGATGCTCCAGGTTTCCTGAAGATGTACAAAAAGATGCACCGCATCAATCGCAAGGACTTGATGAATTCTGAGATGATTTGTTCTGTCAAGTCCAGAATACTGCAATATGAGAAGGAACAGCACAAAGGTATTCTTCAAGGGTGGAGAGAGTCTTCTACTGAGGAGGTGCCCAGAGACATGGTGCCAACCAGAATATCTGAATTTGAAAAGTTAATTCAGAAGTCAAAATCAATGCCGAACCTTGGTGATGACATGTTGTCAGCTGTTACATTAGAGCCTCCTAAAAATGGCTTGTGTCCAAAGAGGCGATTTTCTATCGAATCCCTGCTGGAAGAAGAAACTCCAGTCAGACATCCCTCTCAGGTACAACGGAGCTACAAGTCTAAAACCCTGGTGCCAATTCATATTGAAGTGACCAGTGATGAGCCTCAACGATCACATATAGATTTTTCAGACAGCGATCAAGACGGAGTGGTTTCTGATCTCAGTGACTTTATCCAGATAGAGGGTTCATCCTTTTGTAGTGAAAGTGACTTCGATCACTTTTCGTTCACTTCATCTGAAAGCTTTTATGGATCCGGCCATCACCACCACCACCATCACCACCACCACAGGCATCTCATCAGCTCCTGCAAAGGGCGATGCCCAGCATCCTACACCCGCTTCACCACCATGCTAAAACATGAAAGGGCTAAGCAAGAAACCACTGAAGATCCAAGGAGACAGGAAGCAGAATCTGGCCTGTCTAAGATAGCATTCCTTGTCAGTCCAGTGCCTTTCCGGAGGAAAAAAAGTGCAGCTCCTAAAAAACAAACTGAAAAGAAAAAATGCAAGTCATCTGTATTTGAAGCACTAGATTCTGCACTTAAAGACATCTGTGACCAAATTAAGGCTGAAAAAAGGCGGGGAAGCTTGCCCGACAACAGTATATTACACAGACTTATTACTGAGCTGCTTCCAGACATTCCAGAAAGGAATTCATCTCTTAAAGCTCTGAAAAAGAGTCCCACGCACCAGCCTTTTCATCCACTGCCTCAAGATGGTGCTATCCATTGTCCACTGTACCAGAATGATTGTGGAAGATTACCTCTTAGTGCCTCTTTTCCAGACATGGATGCAACTAACAACAATGATAGTGCACTGTGTTTCCAAGGTGGATTAACTTTTCTTCTTCTGTCCTTGTGATTGGCTTATCCAACCTTACTCCCTGTGTTTCCCACCCTTTCTCATTCCACTTTGTGTTGTCTATAAGAAGCTTTCATCCCACAAAATTCTTAGTGAAGGACATCATTTCCACATAAGTGTTGAGGATAGATAAATTTGCTGTCTATTCACAAAATACGGTAATCAGGACAACTGAAGTAGCAGCACATTTCAACTAATTGAAACGAAATTAATTTTATAAATTATAATGATATTAAGCAGTGAATTCATGCATCAAAAGATGCTGATCAAACTGAAAACAATATGCAGTTAACCCTTTATTTATCACTAAGGGAAAAAGAATCAGAATCTAAAATGTACTTTGCTATATAATTTTGTTAAATTAGTAAGTGACAAAAATGCTGCTAATTCTGCCACTATCACAGAAAGTTGATTCTGTTTTCTTATGAATCCACTTCTTTGCATTACTTTTTGTGAATAGATGTTAAAGGTCGTTTTAGGAAGTTTCCATTCCCACTGTTCAAACAATACAATTTCCAATTTCTGTGGCAGCAAAACTAATTCTTTCCATAGAATTTCAAAATGTCTGTGAAATTTTGAGAAATTTCCTGTCTTCTTAGAAGGGAATTTCTCAATAATCAAAACATGAATGAAATTGTCAGGGTAAGTATGACCAATCTGTTTCTAAAGTTACTGCTTTGAGTTGTTTGTTGCTCTGCTTCTATTTTTCTTTTTTCTTTTACTTTAATCAAAAAAGATACTCTTGAAATCCCAAATGGATGTAAGAGAGAATGTCTTTAATATAGAAATTAGGCAATATTTGGTCAGATCCATCTTATCCTTATTCTCACATATTTTTGTATAACTTTTGCAAGTAGCACAATAATAAATATGTATTTCAAGAGAAATCAGAATTGAAGCTATTACCATCTTTTCTTAACTAGTTGTAATGGGCATATTTAGAATAGAAAATGTGGTAAAGAACAGCTATAAAACATAGTTCAGAATTGAATTAGTCATACTCAAGGCCTGATCATGATTAACCCTGGCAGACAGTACTACATGATGAGACTGAAGTTGTTGAAAAATGTGCTGGTCACATATTATAAGCTCTAAATGAGAATTTTCCAGTATGTGAAAATAAGGAAATCCATAGTGCAAAGTAAATGTGCATTTCTAATAGCTTTTGCAGCTCTGAAGGAGTGTGGCATGAGGAAAGCAATTCACTCTGTCAACATTAATATCCCTAAAGTAGCATGGAGAATGAATAAAGCAGAATATTCCGTTAGTTTCCATCAGCAGCAGTCACGGCTGAGCTCTACTTCTAATCAAGTTTCGTGTTTTATTGGATCTGTGTGTGTCTCTTACAGCCACACAGAGACCTGAAGGTCATAGCAGATGTCTGAAAACTACCAATATTGACTGCATAAGGAGCTGTAGAGAAAAAAAGGAAATTGTTTGTCCTAAACCTTCTGCATTTTCACTCCTTTCCAATATTCTTCTCTTACTGCTAGAAATTTAAAAAAAAAAAAAAAAAAAAAAAAAAAAAGTTTTTGGAGTCATTTTATCTTTAGGTTTATGCAGTAGGTGCACATCCTCATTCAGGAACACGTGCCATAGCAAAAAGCTGTCCAGAACTGGGGCTATGATATATACTTACTGGGAATGACATGCTTACAACCAATAAATAATAAAATTATCTCTTTACCTGTATTGTATGTATCAATAGCCTCAAGTTTTTGTGGCTTAGCCAACAGCCAATTAAAATGGATGAGATGCTTTCAGTTCCTTTCTTTGTTTCACCTGTATTTCTGTAGAAATGTATGAGCTTGTTAACAACAGATTGTGGGAATGAAGTCAAAGGAAGACAAACATAAATCACATATCCACTAGGAAGTACCACTGTGGTAGTAGGAGACTGAAGCAGTACTTCTCAGAAGAGACAGTTTATTAAATAGTTCTATTTTCATTTCACATTGGCAACGTGCAGAGCTATAGAGTGTATAAGATTTTGGTTTTATCCTTATTAAAACATGAGAAAATATTCATCATCCTGTAATAATCATTGGTAAAGTGTGCTTTAGAAAATTCTGCCACATAGATTGGTGAGTAACATTATTTGTATTCCATCTCTTAAAAGAGAGTTGTTTTTATGAAGTAACATCCTTTTAAATTCCCTTGTGCTGCCTAACATGTGCCCCTGGTAAAGTAGAAATGCATCTTAGATCACTTAGGAGGAAACAATGTTTCTTCACATTATCTCATTAAAGCATGCTTGAATCATGTGTTGTGCATGTAATTATGTGTTTACACTGTTGGCATTCCAAACCAATGTCATGCAACCTGATGAAGTTTGAGTACTGCTGTCATGTCTTCCACTTGGCCCAGTAGGGGAGCATCCCTTTTCACAGTGAGGCATAAATACGCTCTCTCAATCCTCTGTCATATAGTTTCTTCTGCTCTGGATCAGAGGACAGCCTCAGCCTTTGCTTAAAGTTAGTATTTTTTTTTTTTTCTTTAAAGGTGCTCTTAACTGTCCTGTCATGCGCTTTTCTTTCTATTAAATGTAAAATAATAGATTTCAATATCTTTTCACCTCCCTAAATGAAAGAAGAAGCATCACAGATTTGAATGGTTTTGTTTACCATAGTTTCACATAATTTCTGTTTTTAGTAGACCAGGAGACTCCTGGAAGCTATTCTTCTGCTTTCACTGATGTGGGACGATGTACGCCAAGGGAGAGAAGAGGAACTACAGACAAAGAGGTAGTGAAACAACAATAAATAGTGCAACAATATCCATATGGAAAACTGGTAACATATTTGAGACAAGATTTGTGTTGGTTTTAAGACACTATAATGATGCAGACCAAAGGAACAGCATCTTCCTTTTTCATTAAGGAGATTGGTACTTCAAGAATTTAAATTATATCAAGCTTTGTAAGATAAGCTGTATTCTTCTGTTTATTATTAAATAGATAAGGACATGAATTCACTAGTTATTGATCAGCTCTGTGAAAGCTGATTGGAATGTGTTTTTGGAACTGAGAAAAATAACAGATAGGACTGGGGAAAGGCTCTTTAGAAACCCAAAGTATTACACAAAGAAACTGCCTTGGTAGTTTCAAAACTGATAGAAAACATCTATATTTCACTGTTATTTTTGTTCGGAAAGCAAACCACTGCTGTTAGTGGATTAAACAAAACCAGTTATTCTAAGAGCATTCTCTAAGATCTGTAGCAGTTGGTGATTGTAATTAGATACTGATTGCTTGTAGTAATGCTTTGGAAGTGGAAATGAAAGTAGGCATACCACCTTTAGAGTAACACAAAGCATCACTGAAAAGTACGTATTGAAAAATAAAGTGTAATATTCTGTATCTTAAGAATGCTTATAGATCTAGAACTATAAATGCTCTCCAAACAACGTAAAAATTTACTATATTGTAATAGCTAATACATAAGATTTTTCTCTGGGCTATATACCTTGATAAATGGTGGTAAAGATCCATCTTTATATTGCTGCAATTTGAGTAAAAGTTTGAATTTAAAAAAAAAAGGCCTCTCAATACAACATTCAGGCTAAAAAAGCTCCAGGAGCCATACTGTGTGTTTTTTTTAAGGCATCTTGTGACATCGAAAGTCATCTTTCAATTTGAAAATATGTAAAATACTTAAATTACAAGCCATTTTTAAGATCCCTTAAAAACCTTTTAAAATATGAAAGAGGAAAGGCATTCCCATTTCCAGTAGATTTTGTACATTTCAAAGTATTTTATATTTAAACAGTTCCACTCTTCTTTTAATAGCCACTTTTTCTGTTATTTGCTTTAGTAGTTACAATACCAGCTATACCAAAATCAGCAAGGGAAAAAAAAAAAAAACCAAACCAAAAAAACCTTTAATTCTTTAATTTAGTCTATCTTATTTGAAGGAGATATGTAATGAAAAATTGTATTAGTATTGCAAAATTCAAGTAGATAGGATCCCTATAATAACTTCAGGGACTCATTATTATAGTAAAGATAATTCTGCAGGTGTGTTAAATTTGCTAATCTTAAAATTACAAGAAGACAAAGAACCAAGTCAAGAACACCTGGCCTGGAATAAAGGTAAAATGCAAATTTTACAAGTGTCTCTTTATTCCTGTCATTAAAAGATGTGCACCTTTACAGCATGATAAATAGTATATACTAGAATGAGCTGATTATACTATTTCTGCTATCTCAGAAATAGCATAATTAGCTCATTCTAGTAACTAGTACATCCTAGAGAGGCATTTTTTAGAATGGGGCAATCTCACCTGTGCAAGTACTTGCAGAGAAAGACTAAGTCACTTTAACAAATGCCTTCATGTGGTTCTGCTTATCACTTCCTCTGAAGTGTCTGGTGCTGGGTACTTGTCAGATGCAGACAATCCAGGAGTGAAGCTGCTGCCTCAGATCACAGTTCATATTTTCATTACAGCTTTGAAAACAGTGAAAGTGTGTCAGCCATACAGGTGAGGAGAGTTAGGGCAGTTTTACAGGTGGATTTTTTCTTAAAAAATATTGAGCTTATGTGTACTTGGTGACAAACTTGATAAATGTATGAAGGAAATGTTTTTGCCTGTGATAGCATGTGAGCTGCACAGATGACTCAGATCACCTCCAGTCCTGTGGTTTCTTAAAACTATGAATGTAATTATAAAAATTTCCAACTGTCAGAGTGTGTGTGTATGTGTGTGTGTGTGTGTATATATATATATATATTAAAAAATAAATAAATGTAATGCATCATTTACAATTGAAATTAGCCTACAGATACCAAGTTTAACATTAAAAGGCACCTAAAATACTACAGAATATTAAGTATACATATTTATCTTGTACCTAGAGATGTAGCTGCCTACAAGTCACATTGACATAGTTAACTTTTTTATTTACTTTGGTGCTTCTCTTAAACATCAAGTTGCAAAGTAGTCTGCATTAAAATTTAGCAATTTTTTAGAACACTAGGTCCCAAACACCTAACTGCCTTAAAAAAGAAAGACATGTATTTAATTGCCTATTTCAGTTCAAGAACTACTGTAAAGCTCATCCTGTTCTTTTTGGATCTTGTTCACCTTTTAAAAATTGAAACACATTTATCATATAGTAATACTACCTGAATGTATTAATCACTTTGCCTGTTTTTCAGAAACTGCCAGCTAGAGCTGTATATGATTTTAAAGCTCAAACTTCTAAGTAAGTACTAGACTTTGGTTCATTTAAGAATTTGTAATTCAAGCAAACTCTTTCTACCACTTAAGTGGTTTTTGAGCCAGTTTCAACAGTGAATGCCATGGACACGAGGACCCTGCTTGCTGTACCTGCATTAGCAAACTGTGTGAGAAGTTACTTTGTAATAAAATTATCTTAAATTATTATATTCTCTGTTGTTTCTGTTTGAACACATGAACAGCTGTGCATCTTCAGCCTTCTACAGCACAGGTTGTGAGGGACACACACTGAATGCTCTTTGTTGTGAATTACATTTAGGTGACAGAGGGTAAATTGCTTAAGCTACTGTCAAAGATAGTGAGTTTATCAAAAGTCTGTATAATGCTTCCAGCCTCTTCCTGTCTGTCTTAACATACACAGGCTTTCTGTGGGTTGTGATGTGCCACATACCAACACAAAAAGCAGTGGTCCATAACAAAAGATTAGGAACCACTGATTTAGGATATGAGAGAGTCAAAGTAGAATGTCTACAATTCATTTTTGCTATTGTTCCAAGGATCCAAAACAGTTAAACAATCTTTAGATAGGACCAAACGTTGATACTCGAATTACATTTGCTGTGTCAGGACAAAACAACTGAAATTACCAGAGCAGCACATGAGCTCTTGAAATAACAAATGGATGATACAGCAAAGACCTCCCAAGACAGGATCTGAAAATATTCTTAATGATTTTTAAAATTCCCTTTTTAGGTATCCAACATTTAACATATCACAGTCTCTGAGTATCAAGAAATGGTGAGAACATAATCCTGTGTTCCTCATGTTTCTGAATAGCTGTTATGGAAAAAAAAAAAAAATGTGTAGAGCAGTAGCACACCAAGCTGTTATGCTGCAGAAAGGTAGTGACAGGCCATAAAGATATGGAACTCACTCTGTGGTTTCCCTACTGAATTCATAAAGAACACACCAAGTACCCCTCTGCTGCCTGTCATAAAAGCAATATTTAAACAGTTTATCCAAATGACATCATACTTGCAAGCAGACATCATATTAAGTTCTCTGGTGGTAATTAGCAATACTTCCATGGAATCACAATGTAAAACAGGCCTTTGTAACCTATAGATACTGCATGAGATTCATAAATGCGAGTAATTTGATTTTATATACTATAATCATTTGGTAAATGTACCACAGCTGTGACACTTTTTCTTCAAATGTTTAGTTGTTACATTCTCTTTCAGTTCCAAACTGTAAAGATCTCAGGAACCATGCAGGGAGAAGAGTTAAATGTAAAGCTATAAACATCTGATATAAATAAATTTGTTACAGAGAGCTGTCCTTTAAGAAAGGAGATACTGTCTATATCCTCAGGAAAATTGATCAAAACTGGTATGAGGGTGAGCACCATGGAAGAGTTGGAATATTCCCAATTTCTTATGTTGAGGTTTGTTCTTTGTTTTAATTCCTTTAATTAATTTGGGTAATAGGTCCACAAACCACATGAGAATGATGAAAATCTGGTTTTTCTTTTTCCTTAGAAACTTTCTCCCCCAGAAAAAGCACAGCCTGCCAGGCCTCCTCCCCCTGCACAGATTGGAGAGATTGGAGAAGCTGTTGCCAAATATAATTTCAGCGCAGACACAAATGTGGAGTTATCACTTAGAAAGGTACAGTTGAGAACTATCTTCCATCAAAATACCATTATAATGTCTCCTGCTACACAGAATCAATATATAGGTAAACACTATGCTTTGTGCACTCTTGTGCTTAAGATTAGCAATGCACAAAGTAATGCCATGGTAGGTAGCTAACATAATAGCTTGTTGGCTTGCAGTCTGTCTCAGCTACCTGCAAATACTGTAAATGTTTTGTGCCTTTAATTTGGACTGTGGCAGAGTAGCATACACAATCATCTGCTAACTGCCCAGCTAAATTTTGACTTTTCACTTCCATTATCTATTCCTTTTTTTAATTATTATTCCTGGCTGTCACAATTATTATAGTAAGGATTTTAATGCAAAATAAATAGAAAATTACAGAATATAAAAGATTTAAAAAAAAAAAAAAAAAAAGAGAGAGATATTTTTGTGAATGTAAATATTTTACTTACTAACAGTTCTCTGTTTATAATGTTCTATTATCTTCCCCATGCATATCCTGGTAGCGATACTGAATTGCACATGAGCAAAATAACTGTTTAATTTCTGAAGTTTGCTATACACTGGAATATTAATGCTGTACAGATGCTTTATTATTGCAGATATTACATACTTAGTTGTAAGTAATGTATTTCTCATCCACTGGGAAGTTCTGCCCCTTAGAACTTCCCAGTGGATGAGAAGTAAGAAGTAGAGTTCATAGAAGCTTTTCAGTGGTTTGTTTTTCTTTTGAACAAAAAAGGATAGAGATGTTTGTTGCTGACCTAGAACCTAATCCAGCACTACTAAAAATAATGGGTGTTTTTTACTCATTTGAAATTTGTAAAAGTCAGAGAATAGGGACTTGGAGAAATTAGGGCTTGGGGGTAATTCAATGTTTTATTTCTTTCTAAAATTAGCTTTTGCATTTATTGTGGTGATCATAATCTTGACAGCCCAGGTTTGGTTTGTTTGAAAAGTTGATTTGCACTGGTTTTCCTTTGTTCTATCTCACTAAAGACAATTGTAGTGAACTCCACATGCCAACTACAGAAACAAAATTAAAGAAACCCAAAAGAATGCAGAACTAATAGGTTAGGATTTTTTTCAGAAAGACATAGTGAAAAGAACATCATGTAAACCAAAGAAGGATGTAGCTCAAGAAGTAAAAAGTTTGGATATAAAGTTGATGGTTTCCATTTCAATTTCTACAGTCTCTAAGAACTGTGGGGCCTTGCCCATTTTACATAAGAAAATCATTTCTCTCATATTTTCAACAGACTCACACTTTTTATTTTTCTACCTTCACTTAATTCCAGTTTTACTGATAACAAAGCACTTGCATGGATTTAATTGCTTAACTTTTATCACTCTTAAGAAAAAATGGGCATAGCAGTCACTGTTGCATATTATAGTTGGGGCATTAGCTAGTAGTTTGGCCAACAATTAAAACAGGTTATGTTCCAAGGAAAAGTGTTAATCTCCCAAGCAAGAGGAGAGGACTACATGAGATTCCCCTCGGATAAAAGAACAGCATTTTCAGTCCATGCCTAACCCCTCATTTTACTAGGATGGTAGTTTTATATATGGCTGTTATGAATGGGAGGAAAAATGTAAAAATTGAGATGATGCTCAAGACTGGTGGGAAACAGCACTGTAGGGAAGATTATTATGTGTTAAAATAATACCTGTTATATACAAAATTAACTTTCAATGTATGTGCTGATAACTCATTTTCATAATGCATTTCAGGGAGACAAAGTAATTCTTCTTAAGCGAGTTGATCAAAACTGGTATGAAGGTAAAATACCAGGAACCAACAAACAAGGCATCTTCCCTGTTTCCTATGTAGAAGTCATCAAAAAGAATCCGTCAAAAAGTGTTGATGACTATCCCGAACCTCCGATACCCCAAAGCTATTCTAGTGACAGAATACATCATTTAAGTTCAACTAAGGTAAGGATTTTCTGATGTTAGTTGCCATCCCTAGAGTGGGTTTAGAAGGACTTGTAATATTTTTTGTTAATATTATACATAACTTAGGCATTAAGTACACAATATTTTCTTTCTCTCACAGGTAGAATTGCATTACTATGTTGTTAGTAAATTATTTTTAGTAGACAAGTGTGTCTCATATTCTGCCAGGATTTATGCTCTTTTCTTCATTGGCTATTACATTATTTTTAGTAGAGACAGGCCAAATTTGGGCAGAAAAGTCAAGTCAACAGAGAAAAATTTATTTGGGAATCTTAGCAAGAATTTGAGTGTTAAAGTTGCCTAGCAGACTTTTGATAGTACAGTGTGAAGACATTGCCATAACACAGCTGTGCTAAAAGCCTACGGTTCCATAAGCATGCAGGACGCAGCTTGCCAAGACCAGTTCTGTACCTTTTGAAGCAAAGGAGGACAGCCAGTGATTCAGTACCAAAACCTTCTCCTCTTGCTATTCACAGTCTAGGAGGAGGCTGTTGGTACATTCCTTTGGAGCGGTACAGACTGACAGTATTTTTTCATTTACGAGTGAGATTATTGTCATCACATTGTCAATGAACTTGGATTCAGACTCTTAGGGTTGTACATTTTTCACACCAAATGTATATTGTAGGTTCCAAATTGTTTTCCTTCCTAGTCTAGATAACCGCCACAGATCATACTACAGGATGCTGCAGAAAGATTCCTGTGTTCTGGTTTGTCATTGATTTGTGAGGTTTTGCACTCATCTGTGCAGGGAACATAACATTTTTTGCAGTGATAGAAACTACAGAAGTTTCTGCATACAAACTGTGCCTAGAATTAACATATTATAAATTATTTTGAACACTCATGATGGAAACTTTCTAGATCTTCCTCTTTACCTTTGTTGTTTATCTCAGCATGGGCAGTGGGTTTTGGGTGTAATTATAAACTTCTTTATCCTGCTATTAATCCATGTTTCATTTGGTTTTGTCCCCTTTTCTTCTTCTACTTCCATACTTGGTGGCCATCCACATGCTTTGACTTTGAAATAAGTTCCACATTTACTTACTACTTTGGAGTTGTAAAAAGCTACCAAAAGATGTCATTTATAGGCAACACTAGCCTCTGAAAAGATTTCTTATTGCTAAGTATTGGTTGATTTGTGACAGTTGCTAGAACAGGGCTTGACTTGTTTTCCAGAATGTGTCACAACAGAGAACTAGATCTTATCTCTTCTATTCCCACAAAATTGTTCAAGTAACGTCAAATTCTGTAGCTACCAACCGAGGTATTAATAAGCTAAGGCCCCTTATTGTTATAGGAATCCAGAGGGTCCTGAAGGCAAGTCAAGACTATGAGGCAGCTTAAGTGCTCCATATTCCAGAGTTGCCTCCCTGTTTTCTATGGAGCAGGTTTCTCTCTAAGGTATCCTGCTAAACTTCCATAGCCCTTGTTGAGCACAGGTGATGCTTCAGAGCATTTACATCCATATTACAAAACTATCCTGCCACTATTATTAAGTTACTTATTACTAAATTAGTTCATGAGGGAAGAAAACTGGTAGAAGCCTTCTTTTTAATGTAGGATACTTCTGCAATAATAAGGTTAAAAACAAACAAACAAACCCATCTTCCGCTGAGACTCTTAAACAGACGTCTTTTTTCTGGATTCAGCTGTATTCAGAAATGGCAATACCGTGAAGAAGACAAATTGTTTCTGGCTACCTAGAAGAATTTCATCAGTCCTGAAGGTGTTCTAGAGTTTACCACACTTTCTGATACCACTTACCCTATTCCTTTGGAGTTTTTTACCACATATTGCTACTTGTTGGTAAACAATTGCAATAAACTTCTCTGGCCTAATGGCGATAAAATAAATAAGCAATACAAGTTATGAGCAAGTTTTGCTTGCTGTAACTTGGCCTAATTCATCTATATCTTTAGATCTAATGCAGCTTATAGCCTTGGGAAAGTAAAAATGGTGAAGTTTCCTCAGCAGTATTACTGACTTTAAAAACCACAGGTTGGAGGCCCTTGCTTAAGAGGAATGATGAGGGAAAGAGACTGAGTATTTTATAACTAGCTCTGCTAGTTACAGGCTAGCTCTGCTTTAGCAGACTGCATTATATCAATCTATACTGTTTACTTTGGTACAAAGACTCTGTAACAAAGGTTTGTCTAACTGTAATATAAAGCTGCTTGCCTCAAGAAAACTCAAGCAGAAGGTAAGTAAACTCCATTCTGCAACATTACTGTAGACTTTTGAAATTATTTTTCTCTACTACATTAATAATTATAGTCTGTAGTAGACCAGATAACTTAGAGATGTGCATCTAATTATTCTGGATAGTTGTAATGATGAGATCAAAATATTTTTTGCTCAATTTTATTTTTGAGGATTAATAGTAACAAAAATGCATTTTCAGTATTTACTGAAGCAATGGATATCTACTGATGCTGTGTACGTATGACTCACCAGTCTCTCATTCTTAGAAAAGGACGTTTCTTTTACCAGAAGGATACTTCAATCAATATTGTGTAACGGTACTCAAAGCATACTGTTGTGTACTGTGCTATCACTATTTAAAAGCATTGTTGACTGCCTATGTCCAGTTTGAACTGAATGTACCTTTCACAAATGTTGACATAATTTTGAACTAATAGAGGTAATTTTGAAAAACAAATTCATTCTGCAGCTGCTCATGCCTTAATAAAAGTATGCAATGTATTAAAGATGTTTCTTAAGCATTTACTCAGAAATACTAAGAAAAAGTAGAAGTATTGATATTTAATAATTAGAAATTACCTCAGTTGTTATACTTGAAAAGAAGTATTTAATGACACCTGAAGTGTACTTCTGAAAATGCTATTCTCAAAATAAGAGTAATGGTTTGGGAAAGTTTCATTAATATTAATTGTATGATTTAATAACCTGTGACAGGCTCACTAATAGAGCACCATAAGTAACATAACTTTAGCAGATCAAATGCAGTTGCCTTCATGAATGTAATGATTTAGACCTGTCTTAATGTTTGACATTTATGCCCTAAGCCAGAACCCGATAGTTTCATGTTTCAAATGTCTTTCCTCCTGTTCTGATTCATGTAGTAGTCATTTCAGACACCCATGGTCACTGAAATTGTACCCTGTAACTCAGATTATGGCACAGACATTTTTCTTTTCCAATTTACTCATATCCTAATTCTCTGTCATGCTTATCTATTTCAATTCCCATGTTTTTCTTTTTGAAGTTGCCTTCCCAAGCACAGATCCCACTTTCCAGACAACTTCCCTCGTCTTGGTCACACATTGATCAAACGATTCTTCAGGCTGACTCTAGTGACTTGTTCTCAAGGACTGTTGGGTTTTCACCTTCAGGCACGTGCAACTTAACTTCTCCATCAGTTCCAGACAGTTTTCTTTGTGACTTAGAAGAACTCAATTCTTTGGCATTAGCAACCTCCCAAACTGTAGCAATCTCCCCAGATAATAGCATTCACCACATTAAGGATGGCCATTTAATGCCAAATACAGAGGTGTTTCTCAGCCCTCCTACAGCTCTTCCTCTGTCCTTTCTTGTACCTCCCTCTGTCTCATGTTCAGCTAGTTCATCTCATGACGTAGCATATAAGCGTGTCACCAGCAATACCAAGTCAGGTAAAGATAAAGACTTCGAAGGCATAATTGACTCTTTAGTTATTGAACCTAGAGATTTGTCAGATACTACAAGAGAAGGTGAACATGGCGCTATCCATAACATCCCTGTGCCATATGAAGAAGGTCCCTTGTCCAGTGTGCTAGCTGCAAGTGCTGAAAACGAAGAGGAAATCTGTACTGCAGAACTGGCACTTAATAGAGGGGATCAGTCAGAACCTCAAGAATCAGATTTCTCTGGAGAAGCACAAGACACAACAGAAGAACTGACTAGACTGTATATAGAGGAGGATCTAGTACATGACAATTTAGAATTCCCAATAACCAGTGGAGAAGATTCTATGGATTGTTATGAAGGATATACTTCACCAAAGATTGATAAGGTATTTTAGTTTCTGAGAACCCTGACTTCTGTGTTCAGATAACTTAGTATAATTATTCTCTGCCTTGTATTTGCATGTTTGTATTATGCACAGGCACACTTTTACATAATTGCATTTGATGAAATTGAGCTCTGAGCAAGCTGGTTAAGGAGAAAGGTGTCCCTGTGGCCTTGGCAGGGAGGTTAGAACTAGATGATCCCTTCCCACTCAAATCATTCTACGAGTCTATGATTAAAAATTGTCAGTATTAGTGGACAGTCCCTTCTCAGAAGCAGGCATATGCACCATTGTAAATTCTATGATGTATCAATTGTGCTGCTCCTTTCCCTCCTGTGCTTGTTGTTTGCCAAGGAGCTTCTGATGTGAAAAGCCAGTGGTCCATTTCCCTCACTAGCCCATTTTGTGCTGCCCCTTTTGAGAGAGGCCCCAGCAAGCAAATGCTGTCAACAGCCTCCAGAGGGAGGGACATGTGCCTCCCAAAGAGCCTCTGCGGTTTGTGCTTCGCATATGTCATTTCACCAGCTGATGTATTTATAGGAGGCTCTGTTATGAGGATCTGACTAACAGTAACAGATCAGATTATGTTTGGCAGTTAGACAAATGCTCCTTCCTGAAGCCCTCCCCAGTTCCTCTTTGGGACAGTACATCACTGAACTATCCCAAATGTGTGCTGGCCATTAAATGCCACAATGTGACTACACAGTTTGTGCAGTTTCCAGGCATGGATCTTTTTTTTTTGTCCAGCACCTGCATCAACAGACTGTTCAGGTAGTTGCTTTGACTGTCAGCATGCAAGTCAGTTGCTTAGGACAGTATGTTTTAGGCCAAATATTAAACTATTTAATTACATTTTGCAGGCTACCTCTACCCTTAAATGACCTGAAAAACACAGCAGAAAAACTTAATTAATGCTTTAACTTTTTAATGCTTTCTGAAATGTATTCCAGAAAAGTAGATGACTAATAATAAGATTAGCATGAGATTTGTGATTGTTTGGGCTAGTTACATGTCCCCTTACCAAGCATTTAACATCCTTCGGCTGATTTTGTAAACACAGTTTTATAGCGCAGCTACTTCTCATATTTCTTAAATGTTTAAGCCAGCTCTGCTTTCTGCTGGAACATCAGGAGACTGATCCTCTTTTCCATCTTTCTTCTACTTTTCCGTGTCCCTCTGCCAAGGCACCTACTTCCCACTCTGTTCCTACAATATCCCTGTCTACTGCTTCCCTCTCACCTCCTCTCCTCTCTAAACCCTTACATCAGCAGGAGAAAGACTCACTACAGTTAAAGGTAACTGCACCTCTTGGATATGGATTGTTGTAAATCTTCGTGTCTATTAAATAACTGCAAGGCTAACACTGAGGCTGATCTTCTCAGATGTATTGCTTTCGCTACTAATATTAAATAACATAAGAAATGGAGAATTAATAGGCCTTTTTCAAATGAAACACAAGGTACAACTATAACCATTATAATACAATTAAATAGTTTAAGAAGATACCAATGACAGAAAAGCAGAAAGCCTTCAACTCAATTTCAGGTCCATACCCGGACAGCAATGTAACTTAGTTAATTGAATGAAACAGAACTGTATTCAAATATGCAGAAACCA
Organism: Hirundo rustica; assembly: GCF_015227805.2. Classification (NCBI taxonomy): domain Eukaryota; kingdom Metazoa; phylum Chordata; class Aves; order Passeriformes; family Hirundinidae; genus Hirundo; species Hirundo rustica. The sequence continues at coordinate 31,817,941 of NC_053454.1, forward strand.
GATAACATTTGTGTTTGCTTTCAATTTCAATCCAAAGTCTGGAAGAAAAGTCATAAATTTCACAGGAAAGCACCTCTGCGTAGGGTCATATTCTAGATACTAATTCTGTTAGTGAAGGACTGGACAAAGATTATTCCCTCTTCAGGACTAGTCTGTGTCAGCATTAAAGCTCTGTGGCAGAAAAATTAAAACTTGCTCTAGAAAGACAAAGTTAATCTGCAGTGCTGACTTCCAGAAGATTCATCTGCTCATGAAAAGGAGAAAAAGTCATGTAAAGAGAAACTATCCTAGAAAATTATTATTGCATCCTTACATCTATGTCATAAATCCCCTCCTTTTTTTTTCTTTCTCCTTAAGATCAACCCCATTTTACAATGTGCATTCATAGAAAACACAGACATAATGGACTTAAAGAAGTCTTAAGATCAACAGATCTGTTGGGTTTTTTCTGAAGTGGGGAAGACACATGAAGCTTCTTTCCAGGGCATGAATCTGTCATGAGCTTAGGTTTGTTTCACCTCCAAGAAGGGGTAAAACAGAGTGCTGCACTTGTTTCTGCGACTTTTAATAATTTAGCAGTCAGTAGAGCTTTTGATGCTTTTGCTTAGCCTAACCATAAAAATTAAGAACATTCCTCATCTACACTGAAATTCTTTTTAGGTGACCTTTATATTCTTTGCCCTTAGTTGAGCAAGGTGTGCTAATTCAAGCTGAAAATAAATAGAAGGAATTTATGTTCTTGAAACTGTATACTAATACTTCTGTTATTTTAAAAATACATATATATGTATATATACATATATATGTGTGTTATGTGGCTTAAAACTTAAAAATGGAATACAAGGAGCTATAAGTGGGAAGTGTCACTTTGCATTTTGGTGGTGGTAGGGATGTAACACAAAAGAAGTCTGAAGACACGTCCTAAGGAGATAATGCTGACATTTTTCTGCCTCCTTGGCCTCTCTTGGTATCTTTTTTTGTTGTTCTTATTCATCTGTCTCCTAAGAGGGGGCTGGATTTTTTGTTTAGTCATATTCTTCTGACAGTCACAAATACCAAAGAAAGGTTTCCAATATAACACTCAGCTTTCCTCACATCCCCCCCCAACTCACCCCTGCCCATGAGATTTCACTTTTGCTGCACACACACCCCTTAAGAACTGAATTCTGACAAACATGAAGCTGATTTGTAGTGATGCTAACAAAATGAGGATATTTTCGTGAGGTACTTTCCACCAAGTATTTACTTGCTTTTGAAATACAAAACAGTAGGTGTGTTCTGTTTAACAAGGAATTACATTTCCTATCAGTATTTCTAAGGTAGCATTTCTGCTCTTTGCTGTCGAGCTCTTCTGTGTTATTAGCTGAGACACTTCAGGGGTCTGCAATAGCTTACAGCTGCACATGATTCATCTTTTAATTGTAACATGTAATGGCATGTGCCAGAGGAGAAAAACACTTGGGAAAAGTGGTAGCAATGAAAATACTGTACACTAATAGTACCCTTCCTTCTACCTGTAACATCTGCTTTTTGTTTTCAGGAAAAGCATGTCTGATTTGCACGTATGAATGAAGCAACAAAAATCCCATGATGCTTCATTCTTTAACTCTCACTTGACAAAGTTTTTGTGGTTCTTCTAGGGTAATTTAAAGAGGGAGATATTTGTTATGGGTAAACCTCCTCGTAGCCCAGTGATGACTAAGAGATCCTGCAGCTCACCTGTCAGAGGTCACAGCTATTCACACAGGGTATGGTACTGGATGCCCAGTGTGCAATAACAGCTTTTCCATGGACAAGGAGCTCAGTGTCTAGTCTTTCAGTATTTTGCTTTTACCCAAGTGTCTCAATACTGTCAGTACGCTGTGTTTTCTTCCTGTTGTGCTTCTGTCCTATGACTGAGTAAAGGCAACAGGTCCCTGTGTCCTCAACTTTTTATATAAATCTATTAATGTATTGTATCTCTACAGTACTGCATGGTATTTCCAGTGCTACAAGGTGTTTATATTAGTCTGGTTCTTTATCGTTAGTCTAGTTTTATTAAAATTACTCCTTTCTTTCAAAGCATTTTTTGTTTATTAAAATTACAGCTTCTAAGAGTGAAAAATTTATTCTGCATTACACGTATACAGGCTTTTGCATGTATACAGACAGAATTTTTGGTTTTGAATCCATGTCCCTCTTTTCAAAATGTTTTGCTCCTGCTGTATTTTTTTTTTTCACTCAGTACTGTCCTGTTTATCCAAGCATTCCAGATTTAATACTCTTTAACCTTTCACTTCTTATCTGTAACATAAGCTGTAACACAACAGTTACAGTTTGTAATACAAAAGTATTACAACTGTAATATTTTCCCTTAGCCAGGAAAGATTTTGCTGAAAAAGATAATCTATATTATGAAAAAGGGGAAAGAAAGGGATAAAAAAAAAAAAAAAAAAAAAAAAAAAACAAAAAAAAAAAAAAACAAAAAACCAAACACCAAAAGTCAAACAAACACAAAAAAAACCACCCTCAACCAAAACTATATGAGAATGAGAATTTATGGTTTATGTTTTACTTTCAGTTTAAAATGTTATTGTCCTTTGCATTGGTTTCTTAACATTTAGGTCTTAAAACTGGTGATGGGATGAATTGTTTTCCATGCTGTTGCTGCTGATTTTAGTGATCATCTTTCTGGTGTCTCCCTTTTTAAAATTTGAATCTTAGTTTAAGATATGCAGGTTTGTGTAACTTCCAAAGTCTTTGCTTTTTGGCAGACCCCTGTTTGCTTCCAGGTATTGAGGGACACTGCTTTCTTCATTAATGAAGAAAGTTCAATCCTAGGAAGGCCAGGATTCTTGCAGTAGCAGACAAATACCATCTCACAGAAAGTCCAACTAGGAATGAGAGCTGTAGAAAAGGAATTAAGCCCTACTTTAATTTTGCACATTACTCCAAATGAATGACATGTAACCAGTATACTAAGAGGGGGTATTTGTTAATGTGTAGTGTATTTATGACTTTAATTTCAAAAGTACAAGAGCACATACCGTGCACCTAATTTGCATGCTGAGGACTCTGTGGAACTTTGTATGTCTTTTTGCAAGTGCAGTATCAACCATGCATGAAAATCAGGCATACAGCTGGGATCATTGACTTGACTGCACACTCCTTAATGGTTTTGGGATTAGGTCCTGCAATATTTTCCAGGAAATAGAACAGTCTGGTAAACTGAGGTGCAGCTGAAAACTAGGAATCTTTGTAACAGTCCTGTCTAGCCAGTGCAACTCTATGTGGGAATGAGAGCTTAGGGAAAGAAAACAGGCAGAAAGCTTCTGGATGTCAGCTGGGGTACAACTGTGGAATGCATCCAAATAGAGAGCAAGTGCCAAGGTCCCCCTGTTCAGACATACCACCAATTACTTCACCCTATTTCTCCAAAATTCTAATTTTTTCACAAGTCTCTTTTCTCTGTGGCAATAACATAGAGTTGAAAATCATTAGAATCATTAAAATCACCTTGATTCTTGTCTATTTCTACAGTAGTTAATTAACAATCAAAACTTTTATGAAGCATATGCAGAAAAAGAAGATTATACTAACCTTCCCAGTTTCTTCCTGGCCTGGTATTATGTTCAAAGCATTAAATCATTTGTAGCATTATTTAGGACTTTTACTTCCATTGTTTATAGGAGAAGTCCTTAACCTCAGTTGAGTTCTTTTGCATCTCTGACTATCTTTGGCATTCAGCTCAGTGACAGACCTGATGAAAGATTAGCAGCAAATCAGGTCAGATTCCAGACTAAATACAAAGCATTCTGACTATTCTCCTCTTGCTTGACAAGCCAGCCATTGAAGGAAGTTTACTGAGAACTGTGTAATTTACAGTCTTTACTGTTTATCCTTCGGTAAAAATTATCCATCGTTCTTGTACACTGGCAGAGGAGAGTTAAGTGAGGGAAAGAAGACAGTAAAGAGTATAAACTTTTTTTTTTTTAACTCTGAAAATTTTTTTCCCACTTAGCATTCAATAATGTGATTTAAAATGAAAAAATCTGTAATCTACCTGCCTGCATATTTAGGCACCTTTTAGAAGTTATACTCTGTAGACTGTAAAGTACAGACTGTTCACAATATTTTCTGCACATATTCATAGAAACTGCTGAAAATAAATTCAACTAATTTCATCTGGAGATGCTGAGAGGGAAAAGAGGGGGAAAGAAACTAACAAACTATATCCTGTGTTTTCTCGTTCCATTTTTACCATCAGCCTGTGGATTGTTTACTGCCTTCTCTCTTGGAAGACTTCAAGAGTGATAAAAGAGCGACTGAAATAGTCAAACCAAGAGGGAACCACAGGGCAGTAAGACAAATTCCATGGCTTAAAGATCAGGTTGCAGTTTACTCAATTCATGAAAGAAAGTGCTATGAGCAGTGCTTGATATCCACACTCCCAAAACAGATATGGTTCCCAGATTGGTCTCTACAGCATGACCAGAGGGCATCCTCAGTCAACAACAAATACAATCCCTGCTCATATCAAGAGCAATCCCAAGCAGCTGCTCCTGCACTTTCTGGTCCCAGCCAGATTCTAATCATTATAAGTCAATGACTTTCGAAGCAGGATATAGTTTCTGTAGAAGGTTAGTATTTTTCATTTCCATTGCATCCAGATTTATTGACTATTATTGCTCAATAATGCTCCATTAAGAAGGAACATCGTTCCTTTGAAAATGCTTTGCACTGGAAATACAGATTACTTTTTTCTGTTGAAGTGTTAATTGTTATATTCACACAATTAAATGTATTCTTTCAAATTTTTTTCTGTTCTTTGCCTCCCAATGGCCTGCATGGCTTGAGATGAAACAGAATTAGTTAAAGCATAGCATGTTATGCCTGCCAAGTTAGTACTCTGTGTGTGTAATGTAAATTGGTATGTTGTTTGTCTGTGGATATTCTAGATTCTGGCATTATGTATAGGAGATTCTATTTCTGCTTATCTAAAAATATATTTCACCCAAAGAATGTATGATGTTCATCAGTTGCATCTGATTTTTCTAATGTTATTTCTGTTTCACAGTGAAGAGGCAGCAGGGTTCTATTCCAGCTTTGTACTATACTATAAAAATAGAATGAACTGTTGATGAAGTTCACAGTTTGGTTTAGTTTTTATTATGACCTCCAAAAATCAGATCTTTAAACGTGCCAAGATTCAGTTGTTTGTCATGTCTCTTAAGAATTTATTCTGAGTTGATAGGGGGGCAGAATGGGTCATGGTTTTACACAAGGTAGAATATGAACTCTTGAGCAACTCTGTGTTACACCCCTATCCAACTCTTTGGACCTTAAACTGCAAATCTTTATTACATTTCAAATCATTTCATTTCAGCCACAGCGCCCTGTGCTTTCTCATGAAAATATACACAGTGGGGGGGAACCGTAAGTATAATTCTTGTCTACTAAACCAAAACCTAACATTTAAGCTACAGCCAGCACATCAGCAGATAATTTTTTAACTTGCCAAGTACAATTATGAAGAGATTTCACAGATTTATAGATAACTGCATGATGTAGGAAGATGTCCAAGTCCCAGAGGACAAAACCTTATTTGTTTAATTTTACATTCAGTGCAGCCAGACAAGGCAACTTAATAGTACTCCATTGTCTGTACTTACAGAAGAGATTTTGACTATTTTTATTCTCTCCATTTTTACATCTCAGCAAAATGACAGTTACAAATTCAACATTGATTCAACTGATCTGCTTTACTGACTTGATACAATTACTCAGAAATAGTTCTGGATGTGAATAGAGAGGAAAAAGATAACTTTAGAATGTTAATCACAAGCTCACACTTTTTGGTGTGATTTACAAGTGCAATTCAAATATGAGATACGGAAAAAGCTTTTCTGTATACTGGAGAAGAACCTAGAACTCAAGTCTTATTTTAAGAAACATTTTAAGTGCTTGGGATATTTCAGTACTGACTGTTAAAATGCAAGTTCAGTGCAAGATTGTCTTGAGATTCCCCCCCTGCCCCTTGCACTTGGGTCCTACTTCAGTGATCACTGAAACCAGTAGCCATTCTTCCTTTAGCATCAGAGCACTTCAGCATATGCCCTATTAGATAATTTTTCATTAAATGCACCCAAGGTTATTCTGTAAAAATATTTGTAAGTTTTCCTTAGTCATTTGAAGATGGAAAAGAGGAGCAAAGTTACCAAATAGCTATGCCACAGATAAATAATTAGATTTGGATATTTAATCTCACTAAAACCACGACTTCCTGTTGGTATTGTTGAGCGTACCGGAGCACTAAGTTTTGAAAGCAATAACTGTCTATTTCATTTTGTTCAATATAGCATAAGTAGTTCATGACTAAAGTTATTGATTCCTAAAACTAAAAATAGAAATTTATTTAAATTGCCAACTAACCATTCTTTCTCTTGAATGTTTTCTGTCAGTATTGTAAATGCTAGTAGAGTTTTCATACTTACAAAAGTCTTAGATTAGCATAGAGAGAAGAAAATTACTACAAAGGAGGTTTTTTTAGTTGATTATCTAGAAATTACTGAGATTCAATTTCTAAAGTTCAAAGAGAGCTCATTGGGAAGTTCTTGTTTCTGTACTTGAGTACATAATCGGCTTGAATCCTATTCATGACACATTACATCTGCAAATCCTGTCCCCTTGGAAGCTGCATTTAATTATTTTTTTTGGAATATCACCATAGCTCTGCTTTCCCGGAATGATGATAAGCATAACAGAAAATATTATTGCCACTTAGTTTTTGCACAGATTGTTCTTACTCCTGCTACACAAATTACCAAAGGTAATTGCTTAAAGAACTAATCTATTTCCATTTTGTTAGTATAATTAAAATATAAAAAGAGACTTTTGGGGCTTGGGAAGATGACTACCAGTGACGAGAAATTATGTGCTTTTTTTTTTTTCTTGGAACATTTTCTTCTTTTCTAATCTCCAAAACAGCAATGTGAAAAATAAGCGTAGTTTATTCAAGATAACTATCATCAAACTAAACCTAGCATCAGTCTGTATAAAGGATTTTCAAATTGGACTTTCAGGAGCAGGAATTTTTTACTAAAGTAAAAATCTTATTTAAGCCATGAAAACTTAGCCAGAATGACAAACACATCAATGAGCAATCATTCTTGTTTGTACTGGGGAAAATGTAATAATGCTAGTAAGGTTTAAAATTCGGTGAACTATTTAAGAGAAAAGAATGGATACAATTATGTTTTGCTTCAGTAATCTGAAATTAAAACTATATCCTTTTCCCAATTTCTGCAGTTGTACCCTGCTTCTTTTTAGACAGTCAGTCATATCTGCGGCACAGTTGCTTAGACAAAAAGGCCAATTCTGACTCTGCAGGACTCACAGGCTTGTGCAACAATCGTCCTATAAGCTGTCAGCACAAGAACCTTCAGTTCCCCCTAGTGAGAGTTTATTCTTTCAATTCAAAAAACTTTAATTAAAAATCTGGCAAGGAATGAAATACAGTGCATTTAGTAATTGCACAGCTCTTGCCATTTATCCACCTTACATCCTGCAATCTGCAGCCCTGGACAGGTGTAGAAGCACGGCTCAGGGTTTGAATATTGTTTGAGTTTCCATCCATATGTCCTCTCTGATTTGATTCAGGCCTCTCCCTCCCTCTCAGAGATAGATGGCTTATCTGTGTAGCCACTGAAGAGCCCAGGGAGCACCCCCAGCCACAGTGACAGTGTATGTCTCATGAAGGTTTTATTTGCTATAAAATAAATTTGCTATAAATTCCTAACCCTCAAATCTACCAAGCAAAAAAAAAAAAGTCTTTTTCCCCCTCAATTTGCAAGAAGTGTTTCTTCTTAATGTTCAAACCAGCTCCTTTACTTGAGCAAAAGTGCAAGGAACTCTTACTTCTTTTTAAAATGCATCATTTGTCCTATTTAAGGTTTCAGGCTCTATATAACTATACTCCTAGGAACGAAGATGAATTGGAGCTCAGAGAGGGAGATGTCATTGATGTGATGGAAAAATGTGATGATGGATGGTTTGTGGGTATGTTTTAATTTGGTTGCTTTCTTCTTCCCTGCCCCCCCGTCCCCCCCCCCGTTCCCCCCCCCACCCCCGACTGTGCTGCCCCCTTTGTGTAGTATCTTTTAAACAACTTGATTTTTGGCATTTAGTGTAACAAACTTGAACCTGGCTTTATCAGGAGAAATCCCGACCAAAATCCACTGAAATTAGCAGGTGATTTTCTCTTTTAAAAATGATAGATGCAAATTGACACACGCCTCTGGATTGTTGTACAGCATTGCTGTCATTTGTGACACAGAATGGACTATGTATTATTTGTTTTTATAAAGGTCAGATAACTTAAAACCTTCTCACATGAATACATCTACAGCACTGACCACTTGTGAAACCCAAGTATTACTGAACAAATGGCAATTTCATAACCTAGATATGGTGGCTTAATCATTTCATAAACCCTCATGCATACAGCAGCTAACTTCATCATCTGACAAGTCCTTAATATCTAAAAAAATCACATTATTTAGACTTTATGTTGTTGAAGTTAAATTATTTCTATGTACCAAGAATTTTAGCACAGCTTTTAATCAAGCCTAACAATTTAATCAAATATGCCTCTTCATTAGCATTTTCCTTTCTTCAGGTAAACTTTGTTAAACCTCACAAATAAACTTATATAGCATAAGGATCTGTTCTCTTTGTGCAATATTAAACATAAAAATTTTAAGACCATGCTTACATAGTGATTTTCTGTTGTGATTCCCATCTTTCATCTATTGCTTCTAATTTCAGGAACCTCAAGAAGAACCAAATTCTTTGGTACTTTCCCTGGAAACTATGTCAAGAGGCTGTGAAATTTTTTTTCTACTTATTTATGCTGCATCTCTGCAACACATCTGCATAAAGCTGCAAGAAAACATGCTCCGCTGGCCTTCTGTTTTCTTGCTTGCAGTCTCAAATAGAGGCCATCTAGTTCATCCTCATCCCATCCCACCCGCCAAACTGTTCCAGCAGTGTTACAGCAACGACCACAGTGTGAATAACTAAGCATTTCTGAGACAAGCGGAATCATTTCAACATTTAAATACTCCCTGCTTTTAAGTCTTTTCATGTGAAACACAATAGGAAAAGCCTGATCACAGGTACACAGATGAGTTGCCATGGGGGGTGGGGGGAAAGGGGGAATAATTATTCTTGGTTTGAACACTTGTGGTATTACCATGAAGTCTGGTGGGATTTTTTCAGCATGCATGTAATTCAGAGGAAAGTTGCTGTTTACTACTTTTTAAAAAATTGATTTTACACATTCTTATTAGCTTGGCAGCATTTGTTGCTTCCACATTGCTGTGTCACGGGTTTGCCTATTGTACTGGTTTACAATGTATGACAAACTTTAATATAGATTTTTTTGCCTGCACTTGTATGCTGTAACAAATGCACAGTGATTGTAAAATCTCAAGCAAGCAAGGTGAAAAATGGGAGAACTGCAAGCGTTCTGAACGGGTGCAATGGTATTGGCTAAATCTTTTTTCTTTTTTTTTCCCTAATGAAAAACTGTAGTGAACCTGTAGTGTTTTCTGTTAAAAGGTAAGAAGTGCAAAAGACACAAAGACTTGGGGAAAAAGGATTTAAGGAAGAGCAAGACAATGCTGTAAGCATAGACAGTAATAACCTGCTATTGATGTCTGATATTAAATGGTTGTAATCAAAATGTTGTAATAGTAAGCAACATGAAGTGTAAGAGGTTAGTGTTTTTACTTATCAGGAAATTAAAGAAGCAGGAAAGTAAACAGTGTTAGTGCAAAGGGTTGTTGGGTTTTGGTTTTTTTCTTTCTTAACATAGCCACCTGAAAAATATTCACAAGCTTCATGTACTGATTTATTTCACTATATATGTGTATGTATGTTAATGAAACCCAAGTTACACATTCTTTTTAGGAATTTAGACAGAAAAAAAGTCACAAGTATTAAAACCAATATATTTTAGAGGTGTTGGGTTTTGCTATTTGTCTGAATGAACAAGTGTTTGAAAACATACATTTTCCATAAGCAAAGGTAAGCATAAATAGCAAATGAAATTAAGGCACAGGATGATAATGACTATGGCTTTATAAAAATAAAAATTCGGATTTGGTTTCTTTGGCACCTTATAGATGGCAAAAGCTTCTGCTGCGTTTTTCATGGGTAAAGGATCAAAATTATCAAAATGTATGTAGTCTCTGTAGCATTTTGTACATAATTTTGCTTTTTGTACAGAGCCATTTGGTTGTTGATTTTTAAAAAAATTAAGTTTCTTATTTGCCCTCTTCACATACAGAACATTTCAATGCATTTTTCTTTTCATGCTCTGTTTACCATAAGCACATCTGGATAGTGCAATTCTGTAAGATAGCATTTTATGCAAAATTTTATTAATTAAAATATGGTTTACCAGCCAAATCTAAATGTACATATGTCTTTATTACTGAGAAAGGTCATTAAGGCAAAGGTAAAGAAACATCTTTGTGCAGCATACCTTTATTATTGCAGATTTCATGGCAAAAGCTTTATATTCAAAGGCTTTCAATTTTAAACTAGATCTGCATGCAGCTTTGCTGTGAGATTAATACTATCTTTGATGCCATTTATGATTGAGGACTTAAATATCTGTTGCCTGTGATATTTAAAAAGTACTGTTTCTACTCTGTATCTGATTTTAGAAAAATGCAGGTTTTTCATACCTGGCTTTCAGGTAACTGACTTTGAATTCCTACAAGCAAAAGGTCTCTGTGGTTTTTTTTTTCTTGAATAGACTTCTAATAAATTTTGCTTGGAGTACAAAACTGTTTCCCCCATTATTTCTCCAAATATAAGTAACTTATCACTTGAGTATTGCAAAGTGCTTAACTCTTCAAGCTTATATGCAAATAGTCACACATGCACACACACACACACACACTTGTACTTACACACGCACCCACACACATACACACCCATCAAGCCTACACCAGTTACATATATGGGCCACTAGCATTGCCCACACAGCTCTCTCTTGACCCACTTCTGTGTCTTCCCTGAAACACCTGAATGCAAAAGCAGCATTATGGACTTTCTGCATAGTGTGCCAATTTGAGGTGATTCTTCTCTTGCCAGAACCACCCTTCACACAGAAACACAAAGGTAAAACACACAATGTATAAGTCCTTTCTACATGCCAAAAGTTCCTACATCCTAATCCTTCAACAAAAGCAAAACGAGAACTCCCATGTTAAATGACAGCATAGGAACAAGAATTAAGGAAAACACTGGGTTTTGGGGAACATTTTACACTTGGGACATCTCTGCCTGGCAAGGAACAATTATCAAAAAAAGAACTTGCAACAAGAAGCAAAGCAGGTTCTAGGTTTTGGGTGGGGGTTTATGTTTGGTTTTTTGTTGAATTTTTTTTCACCACCTGGTAGCACAGACACTGCTGGCACCTCAGTACAGCTCTTTGGTCTTTCTTCACCATGCAACGCTGGCCATTCCTGCCAGGCTGCTTCTTCCCAATTGCTATGCATGGTATACTTCTACCACTAAAGAATACAGTACAACAGCAACCTGCATTTCGACAGGAATAATCTCTTTCCTCAAGTCTGATTTATGCTGTTTCGTCTTAACAATTGCTGGGCTGAAAAATGCAAACCCACCAACATCATCTAAATAAATAACAAATATGTAGCTGAAAGTGGTATCTGTCTACAGGGAGGTTAAGACCAGGGACTGCTGTCAAAACTTCAGCAGAAACTCCTTTGTCAGTGTAAGCGCTGTCAGTGCTGGGAGTGCTTTTAGTCTGGACTAAAATTTAGTCGGTGTGACTGAAGTGACCATTCCCTCTGCTAATTTAGCTTAAACCCACTACATGCATCTCTTCTCACAGCCCAATAACCAAATGCTGGCATATGCAGCCAAACATTGTGTGGTTTCCCCTTGCTGTTTGCTGGGTGACCCAGGGTGGGATTCAGGACATCACTGAAGTACTGCTTTATGCCAGATACCCGTGAGAACTGTCAGAAACAGGTAGTACTGTGCTTTAACAGTCTTCTCTAAAAACTAGCCTAATAACATCAGCTGGTTAGTGTAGTCTCACTAATACAAAGAAATGCTAGATAGATAAGGGTCTGAGTGGTTAAGGAGTGAAACAGAATCCTCTGCTAATTGCAAAGTGGATGAAAAAGGGGAAAATATTTGCCATTGTAATGAGAATAGCAAGCCATTGACACTCCAGGAGAAGATTGTAGTCTTAATGCTTTAGTCAAAAAGTAGAGAAATATTTAAGTATATCCAGGTAAACCAAACATACTCAATTCTGCTAAGTCTGCTGAAATCCCAACTATACTATTTAAGGAACAAACTAAAGGATTTTTTTTACTTCCCTTGGATAGGCTCCTATAAAACCATGAGGGACACCCCACACGAGAAGGTGGTGTTTTGTCTTGAAAGCCAGAACAAGAGAGATCTGGGGATTTAGAGGCCAGCCAGTTTAATATCTAGGAAAAGATGAGAACAGATCAATTAAAAGCCTCAGATATTCACTGATTTTTCTGGAAAAATATGTATGAAATCAAATTCCTTTTCTCTTGTCAGCATATGTAGCAGGCTTCTTGATTTCTATTAGGATTTGTTTTTAATGCTAGGAGTTGGCACCTGGATTTGCAAACTAAGTCAGTGCCAGTGCAATAAAATCAAGTTTGTTGCAGAGTTGCACTACATTACAGACAAATAGGTAACATAATCACAGCATCCCTAAAAAACAGTTGATATCAGTCCCTACACTACAGCAAGTAGATTTGCTGTCGAGGCAAAGGCTTCCTAAAACAAGAAAGCCCATAAAATACCAACAAGCCAGGGACACTAATGTATAAGCAGTTCAGGGTAGTGATCTATATCCCAAACTAAGCAAAGGGTCACCCTAGCAGGTCTCACATTCTGTCACCCGTGCCAAAGCAAAGCATGGTGTCATTCTGCCATGCCTGGTATTTACTAGTTGCCTTTTAAATGCTGATATACAGAACCCGGACAGGAACACGAGGTGCTTCCTGTGCATTTGAAAAAGCAGTGCATGAGCCCATGGGAAGCTGGAAACATTAAGTCAGTAGCTCTAGAAAGACCTTAGGTCATTGCTAATTATAGTCCCTTACAGCATTAATAGTTTGAGGGTGAAACCCTGCCTTTGCTCCAGTTAACAGCAAACTCCTTTGAAGTCAACAGATCCCACAGTATTGGTAATAATTTCTGTGTTAACGTGAAACTAAAATTGCACAAGAAAGAAGCACTACAACAGCTGAATGTCCAGTATGGGTTGGTTTTATTATATTGAAAAGTATTAGTGCATGCAGAGACCAGAATCCGCTTCTTTAACTGTTCCCCCAACAGGGCAGAGCAGATAGCTCCCTTTTTTAGTGCCTGACAAGTTAGCTTAAAAAAAAAAATTCTTTTATCCATCAGAACCCTTGTTACAACCAGCAAATACCAATCAGATCAATACCTGAAACCATCCCTTTTACAGAGCAGGGAACTGTCAGAGCAACACAATGGAAATCGGTACATTATCCATACACAGTAGATAGAGATGCTGAATTTAATAAGACTTGTTTCTGCAACTCTATCAATGATCAATCAAAATCATGACATTTTATTTGACTGGATGCAAAAATTGCCATTTTACTTTTATCCTCCTTGTTATGGCCAGACTGTTAAACTCCCAAGTCCTAGCTAACGATTGCCCAATAGAATCTATTGTTCTCATCCACATAGTGATGTCACATTCCTTTGAAAATTAAAAATATTTTTACACATATCTATACAGAATATGACAGAAATCCACTGAAACAAAATAATGAATGAATTCCTGCTTGCACTTCCCTGAGTCAGAAGCTAATTAGGCCAAAGAAAGTGATACTGGTGACTGCTAGGCTCTCATTTATGGGTTTGTGTGACCTCCGACACATAAAAAAAAAAAAAAATAGCAGACGCTTCTAGTTAATATGTGGTGATTAAACCAGGGAGGACCTGAAAAATTCTGAAGGTGCAGCTTAGAGTGCAAATGTGCTGTAAATAGTTACACTGTGCAGCTGCACCCAGGATTCCCAGCTCCTGTATTGTTCGCATCAAGGAGAATCCCATATATAATGTATTAAGATATGTGCCATTTGATATTTAGATTTTGTTTCCTCAGGGGTCACAAAGGAGCAAAGTTTTGTGGTAAGAGATTGTTTTATACCACAAAAAAAGTAGAAAGCATTCTTACTAAAATAGCTTTAATGCCTATAACTATCCCATACCAATTTTTTGAGAAACCTTTGTATTCTGATGTCAAACCTAATTACAAATCAGGAGCACAGAGGGTTCCACTATATCAGAATGGCATTACATCACAAGTGACACGAGGGCAGGGAGAGGGGGGGAGTGTTGACTGACAACACGAAATGTGTTACTATCTTCAGTACAGACACTCATATCTCAACAATTCGTGTTTCTTGCTGCCAACACAAATAACGAACTTGGAAGCCATTATTTCATCACCCACATAAACAAATAGCAAAGTAATCCTCCTACATTTTCCATCCATCAGATAAACCAGTAAACCACTTTATAAACATCCCAAAAATAGTGTAATTATTTATTTCTACCAGTGAAGAATTACCAGGGAATTACAAGCAGTGGTTCTTATATTTCCCTCCAAAAGGAGGGGTTTCCAATTCTCTCTCACCAGCCACTTCTCTGTTGCCGTTTACAAAAGAGGGCCCAGTATTCATCTGTGTCCACTTTGTGGCTGTGGCCAAGCTCTAGCTCCAAGTGGCTGGAAGAGTAATTTGCTATTTAAATATGTTAAAGGATGTGGTCCTTTAAGGTTGTTTAGGCCATCGTACATTAATATAAAATGGAGTAATTTCAACTCAAGACTTTGTGCAAGTGCCACTTAAGGACCAAAGAAATAAACTCCTCTATTAAAATAATCAAGTCTTCAGTCATTTGCATTGAGATTCTTTCCCTCACTCCTGAGTTAAGCATACAAGTGAAAGCAGCACTGCAGATGGGGAACACTGAGGAGCCTGAACATGTCGTTCTGAGTGGGTCATCACACTGCTTCTGTCGCTGTGATTTGCTAGATAAACCCTAGGCACGCAATGACCCAACTCATGCTTCCCTGGGTTAGTGCTCGGAACTGTAATGTGAAACATGTACAAATACCAGCTGGTTTAATACCCGCCAGAGGCTTTTCTTACACTACCACAGATTCATCTGTTATAGATAGGGGGTTTTCTCACATGTAACTGGAAGTATTTGAACAGGTGAGAATGAGCCCTTCCCTCCTGACACCATAAAAGAGGACAAATGAATGTGCCCAGTATGTCTGGGGTAGTAGAGAGCAATATTTATGTGCCATGGAAGACTTCAAGGAACTATTTATAGATTCATTTCAACTACTCCTGCAGCCAACTCTGAGGAAGAAGACATAAAGCACACAAGACAATCTGAAGCAGAAAGTATGAAAGTCATATGCCATCAAAAACACAGGGAAACACCCAGGACACAAAAAAAACCCCCTCTGCTAGCCACCAATCCATAGTCACATTCTGAAACAAGCATACAGCTACACAGGGGCGCAAAATTTTTGTACATACCATTTCAGTCAAAAGGAATTTTAAAAAACAGTGGTCAAAGAAAGAAATTGGCCCAAACCTACAACAGCATCAGATAATAATTTCTGGCCATCACAGCTTTAATTACAAAACTTCTGCAGTTTAAGCTGTTACAGAAAATTGACTTTTCAGTTGCAAGCATCAGTGACAAATTCTGTGCACAGGATCCTGAAATTTCTGCTAGCTATCCAAACTTTCTCTATTCTTTGCAACACACACTTCCTTTGTATATCTATATCATTGCAGGGTCACAAATAGAGCAGGCTTCGAGACAAGAATCCTCAAGACAGAAAACCTGCAACTTATTTGTACAGCGTTCATACTAAGATGTCCTTGGGTTCTCTAAGGTCTTAACCATTGCTTTAATGCAGGGGGGAAAGCATCATTAAATTAAAATAACTTGTGTCACTTATACATTCACAGGTACATCCTATCCTTCAGATACAGAAACAGCGGATGCTTCAACCTCCTCCACTCAAAAAAAAAAAAAAAAAAAAAAAAAAAAAAAAAAAAAAAAAAAAAAAAAAAAAAAAAAAAAAAAAAAAAAAAAAAAACCAAACAAACCAAAACCAAAAACCCCTAATACACAACAAAACACACCAAAGTCAGAGAGGTGGGATGGCTACTAGTGAAGAAAGAGCAGTGTATTTGGGACATCAAAGGCAGACAAAAAACAGGGAGAGCTGTTTCAGGCCCTAGAAACAGGATTCCTGGGTATGTCATGGAGCCAGACTTGTCAGTCTTCCTCCTTCACCACACGTCCTATGCTTCCATGAATGATAGCTCCCCAGGAAAGCCTTAGAAAGGTAACAATTACAGTCAGACCAGACTAAAAAGAGACAAGAGTAAGATCAACAGGGGAAGATACAAACAGCTACAGCAAGCCCAAATAAATCCTTCAGGCTCTATGGGCCTGCTCACCCTAAAGGGTGTGATTTTAAGTCCAGCTGGAAATTTGACTGTCCTGGTTTTAAGCCCAGCTGGAAAGTAAGCCCCATGCAACTGCTTGCTCAACCCTCCCTGTTACCGGTGACCTATCCTACTTTTCCCTCCCATTCTACCACTCGTCTTCCTGTCAGCTCCAGAGGCAAAAGTACTATCGAGGGAAAAGCAGACATCAGTGGAATATGAAACATTTTACTACTGAAAATTACTGCAATTCTGGTTTATTCTATTCAAGCTCTCACACTCTTGCTCTTGCCTTATCCAGAGGTCTACCAAAAGACCTCAGCATCTTGACATCATTGCTGAAACCCAGATCTACCAAAGATGAGAAGGTTTCCTGCATCGTGCCATAAAATGTACGTTTTAGGAGCTAACAGCTCCCACAGCACGTGGACTGGAGGTGGTTAGAAGATCCTGACTTTAAACATTCTGGCATTCCCTCAAGCAAGAGGACTTCAGCAAATTACTTGTAAGCTTTGAGAAGTGCTAAACAAGAAATTGCTGAAATGCAGTGGACAGGCAAGAGGGGGTAAGAAATCAGTCTTAGGAAGACTTTTTTTTGCATTTCTGAAAAGTTTTTTAGTTTTCAGTGGTTTTGGTGTACAGTTTGTTGGGTGGGTTTTTTTAGCTAGAGGGAGTCGGTGATAAGTATTGCAAGCAAAACCATTTCTAGGTCTTTATTTCAAGAGACATTTTTGTTAGAAGAGTTTACTCACATTTCGAAGTACTACCTGTAAATACCATGATTTACTTCCCATTAGAGAATGAGGACTGCCCTTTGAAAAGCCAGGGAGGAATTACACCCAGATTCTGGCCTGGATATACACAGTACCAGCAAACTTCAAGAAAAAAATTCCCAGCAATGGTATGACCTATATTAACTCCCCACATCCTGGAGTTTAGCAGTAGTGGATATATGAATACCAGTTTTAAGACACTGTGGATATGCACATCTGACAGTTTTCACATCTACCACTTCATACACAGTTATTACAAGTTAAAAAAATGGGAAGTTGGTCCTGCTTAAGTTTCTGCTGTTTTTATCCTTGCTGCAGTTCATAATTTTTCATAATACAGCCAGGTTTTGCAAATGTTTTCTCAATTCTGTGCACTTATCCCTACATTCACTGAACAGAATCAAGCAAAAAGTCCAGTCAGGGCAAAGTGTGAAATACATAATTAATTACTTTCATTTGGTATTTTCCTTTGCTGATAATAAACTAATTCATGACATGAATAAGCTGCCAGTGTCCTTTAAAAAAGCAGAAAGAGATTAATCAAGATAGTAATGGGGAAAATATTTACAGTATCTAGCTACATTTAAGCATTCTGCTTGAGTAAGTGGAGTGTGCGTCAGGACCCGAGGATCCAGCTTTGTGGCTAGCTATATTCTGAAGCTGCTAATCTCTGGCTCAGGGCCCACCTTATACTTAAAACAGAATACAATATTTGTCTTTCAGCTGTTGCTGTTTGTCATGACCCAATAAACATGGCTAACTCTTCCATAGCAACTGCTGTTAAAAAGCTAAAGCCAAGCCACAAAGTGAAAGAAAAATAGATGCTGAATAAAGTACTTTATGGAACATAAGATAACAATTGTATATTAAAAGACATTCTGATGCCTGTTTCTAAGAGAAAAATACTCAGAAGTTTTGGCACTTGGACTACAAGTGACTATGACCTAACATGTGATCTCACATGTGATCTCATCATTTGTTTGTGTATGGAGTCTTATCTCTTGGGAGACCACAAAATAGGTCAAGGTATTGATCTAGAGGTTTGACACATGCTTTGGAGAAACAGTTGACTGCTCTGTACTCTAGGAAAAAAAACATATATATTTTTGCAGGCTTAAAGCAGAATGAACTTTTGTTTTCCGTTCTTCCTAAGCTTCCCAGATAGAGGTCTTGGGTCAGTAGGCTAACAGAGCAACTGTGAATATCTGTTACCAAGGATATCTTTCTCTCACAGACACAAATGCATACAAGCTCACAGACACGGGTTGACAGAAAAACCTGTCAAGTACAGCAATACAGAATGGTTCAAATCCTTATGTTCTCTTGTTGCCTACATGCCTCCAAAAAACCTGTAGCCAGCCCCAGGGAAACCCCAGACAGTCTCAATGACAGCTGAGGTACAGTTGCATATTGCTCTTTGCACTTTGCTCTGCTATATTGGAAGAGCCCTATACAAAAGCAGTATTTTATAGCCAGTGATAAAGCTGTGGTTAAAAAGAACTGCTTACAATGAAAACCAGGAAAAACTTCAGAAGAATATACAAACAGGATGAGCAGCTTTGGCTCCCACTTTATTTCTGTCTTTCCTAAAGGTATTTTGTAGATCCTCATAGCATTCCCAGACTTTTATTATCTTTTATTTGCAATGTAAGACATTCTCAATAAGTCAAAAGATAATAATTTTAAAAATTATAGATGGAAAAAAATTAGAAATCTTAGAGCAGGAATAAAGTACAAATCACAGCCACACAGGGATAAGCATTTTCTTTTTAACTGAGAAATCACTGTTCTTTTTTTCATACTTCAGATCTTTTTCCAGATATAACTTTCACTGACAAAAATATAGGAAGGGAGAAAACATACATACACACAAGTATTTCCATGGAGAGGGACATACACTATAGACAGAGCTTCACTGACAGTTTTACCACTCCAAGAAGAACAGGCTCTCTCTTGTCATCTAACAATTTTTAGACAAAATGTTATTCAGAAAGCACTGCTACTGCCTCCTGCTTGATGGGTTCCTCTAGTAACACAAGCTATACTAGGGATCTATTCTTAGTCTTGAGTTTTGCAAAATTCTCTGAAATTGTTGTTACATCTAATGCTACTTAATAGAACCAGTTCCTTCCCCAGTAGCAGCATTCGTAATACCAATACATTCACTTGCCCATAATATTTTATCTTGATTAGTTAAGGAGCAGAAAAAGGTAAATTATAACTAACACAGAAGTTAGTTATAACTAATTATATGTGGACATACCACAGCACTTTGCAGCAGTGGTAGTTTATGAATAATGTTCATAGAAAGAACATAGAATAGTGTTCACAGTTGAAGCTGGGTCATGTCTGAAACACAGTTGGCTAACAGCTTCTAAGTATATAAAATTACTGCTATCTACTAAATATCAATTAACATACCCCATTGGAAGGCCTCGTGTTATTACCTCCATCACTTCCACTGCCTGTTTCCCTTGTCCTAATCACCTTATTTCCTCCAGCCTCTTCTTTTCTGGGCTCTGCCAATACTTGACTTGTATCATGCAACCCAACACAAGAAAAATGTATGGTTGTCTACCATGGCATACTAACAGCACCCGAACGTGCATTTTGGTCTACACAGACACGAACAATAATAATCTAGTGGTAAATGTTGACCTTTTATACCTAAGGTTTGGAAAGAACAAGAGATAAGTGTCTTGATGTCACTTGATCTCTTCACTATCCCTTTAGTAATTATAAGCTTTTCTCTTATAACACAGTTAAAGTTTCCACGTTGCAATAAAAGATTGTGGAGCTAAACATAAAATCACACATGAAATCAAGAAACAGGACTAATTCTTGTAGAAATAAAAAGTGAGACTTTGCCTTTAATAGAGGCAGTGCTGGGTGTCTGAAGAGGTATGTTATCATTCCTGTAGGTACGTGTCATTGCACACCTAATGAAGTGTTTGGACTGTTTCCTGAATGCTGCTCTATAATATGCCTCATGAAAAAGGTTCTATAAATCTAACAACTGCTGTGCACTATTTTTTTTCAGGTAATGTTGAATGGCAAACACATCAGAGAGTTGTGTAACAGCCAGCTTTCGTTGCTCAAAAAAATATGTAAGTGCCAGCATGTTAATTTATGAGGCATACTGGACTTATCTGCTGGCACAGAGCCTTGCTAACTTCATTCCAACTTCAGTCCTTTGAAATAAGCTTATCTCATTTCCAATGCCAAAATGGGCCTTAACTTTAAACAAAAAAGGCATCAGCTTGCCAAATTTGGACATGACGTTTGACTGCAGCTATTAAAGGGAGCAGAACCACTGATGAGTGAATGAGCTAAAAAGAAAAACAACTCCTTCCTCAGTCACTTTTAAGATTTTCCATCAGAACTTCTACAGGCTGTCAGAACTGAAGAGAAAAAACCCTTTTCCATACACAACAGGAAAATCCAGTCTCTCAGAAAACATTCAACTCCCATAAAATTAACTGTGAAATTTGAGAAAGGCAGCAATTAAGCACAAATTTTGAGAAATGCTTTGCAACTTTTTTGCCAGGGGCCATGATCATAATAAGAGCTGACATTACACCAGGTCACAATGAAAGCAATAAAAGACAACAAATTTCTTTGCTAGTCATAACCATATCTAACCCCCTGCAAAATAGGCAAAATTAAAATAATATGACAGAAGCAACACTTCAGAAAACCAGTGCAATAATCAGAATATTAGCAACAGATTGAAAGTCAATGCATGCATAAGTCAGTTTGCAAACACAGAGCTGCAAACATAGGGGTTAGACATAAGTTTTCAAAATTAAGGTAAGCCATACTTCAATACCTTAATGTGACATCAGCCTCTCATTCCTTTCAATAAATTCTTTAGATTTTTTTTAAACAGTTGTCATAATTTTATAAATGTCCCCAACTCCTTCTTTACATTTTTTTTAAATTAAAAAAAACCAGGGGAATAAAAATCAGTGCACAAATATCAGTTAAGATGAAAACTAAGCGCATACATAATTCTACAATTTTTGAAAAAAAAAATTAATTCCTATTTTCAATTTGCTTAGAATTTTATGAAACAGCTCTGAAACATATTATTTCACTAAAAAAGATTACTTTCCGCTTACTGGCTTGTTAATTTAGAAAAGATCCTTAACATGGGCTTTAAAAGGCTCTAAGACACCTACTCCTCGCTTGGTAAGTAGGAAGATTCTTGAAAACAATTGAGGTTTAAGTCTTCCATTTCTGCAGTATTCATGGAACAAATTTACCACCTTTGAAAGTTAAATAATGGGGGGGGGGGTGCGTCATCCCTGGCTTCCCAAATCTGCATACAAAAAAATGAAGAAAATGCTTATCAGTTTCATTTTGCTACTCAGAATCTAAACAGCAGAGAAAAGTACCACAACTATGTAAAAATGAAAACCAAGATTTTAAATGAGAAGTCGGTTGACCTAAATCACTGCTTCAAAGCATCTACAAAGCTGGGGCAGGTGATGAGGAGTTGCAGGAATGTCCTTCTCCACCCTACATGTATTTCCAGCCCAGGAATTTCTGGAGAGGAGAGGGGTAAGTATAAGAGCTCCACTCCTCCCCCTTCTTTGCCAGATGCACGAGAAGAATAACAGAGGTGCTTGTCATACCACGTAGGAAAAGGACAGAGGATTTCTCCCTTGCCAGGAAAAACTAAGGGTACTGCTAATTTTTCAGACACCCACCAACAAAAAGCTGATAAGAAAAGTTCACCAAGATCCAAATTATAAATCATTCCTGTTCCCTAACAATGGAATTAGGAAAAAACCTACAGTCTGTACATAATCAGACTTACTGCTTTGGGAATTCTTTTAAAATAAGTAGTATTTATTATAAAAATATTTCCGATATACCCATGAGTTTTGAAATAGAAAACAAGCCGTGCAGTTTGGAACACTCTGACCTTTCACCTCTGGACAGACAGTTTCAGTACATGCTGTTCCACATGTGCAAGTGATTTTCAGACTTCATTTAGCATCCTAGATGTTACTGTCTAAACTTCACAGTGAAGTCCAATGTAGTTTATTATGATATAGACTGACCTCTGAAGTAAGACAGGAGGTTTATGACTTAAAATGCAGACTCTGAAGTGTTTGGGGGTGTTTTTGTTTGTTTCTGCCTGTACCAGGCTTTATTCTGGTTCTGCAGCCTGAAACAGAGCACTCCATGAGTTTACAGAGGAAGAATTGGTTTTAAACATTTGCTCCTTAAAATTTTTTTTCTTCAACTCTCAGTCTGCCAAGTTGTCAGGAAAACAACATATTCTTCCATCAAGGCAGGGATATACTAGGAGAAAAAAAATAAGAAAATGATGTCCAAAAACATTCTGATGTGAGGTAAGAAGATTGCCTTTTGCTAGCAACATGGAAAACAATGCCATGCCATGGGCACAGGAGTTTGATTGTCCAAAGCTAGGGAGGTGTGCAGTGATGGATTTGTGTACCATGCTACCATTCTGATGCCTAATTTGCGACCCTACCTCCCAAATCTCAAAAAGTTGAGTGACATGAGGAAATTTGACACAGCTTCCCCCGGCCTTCAATTTTTGGGGAGGAGGTGTGTGGAAAACTGTGGCTGCACTCTTTCAGATTGCATTGGACAGAAAAATAACATTTGGCACAAAAATCAAATGAAATATCAATCTGGGAAGCAAAAGTCTGCTTCAAATATTTGGGTAGTCATACTATAAATTGAAAGACTACATTATTATTCTGAGGAGGGTAGTTTATGCATAAATTCATAGCATAGCCATTAAATTCAGAGTATGTATATTTGCAGGTAAAAAAAGTTGTAACACCAATGATCCTATAGTACAAAACGAGAAAGTCTATTAAAAATACTTGTTTTCTTATATGGAAGCTTAAATGACATGAGGGGAAAAAAAGAGGAAATGGCAAACTTTCATATTTACAAAAATCTATTTTTATAGTTACAACTATTATGAAAGAAAATATGATGCCCTAAAACCAGACAAAAAAAAAAAAGAAAATGTTCTTTACTTTACTGAAAGGAATATACCTTTGTCAAGTGGATAAAATGCTCTGCCTTCAATCCAGCTCAGCTAATCATTTTGGTCTAGTATGTAAAAACAGAAGTGCTCTAGGTAGATATAGGTAGATAAACCAAAACAATGTACACATACTACGTAAATGAGTGAAGGACTTTCTTAAAAACAGTCACTGAAAAGGAACTACGAAGCGGCCTTATGTGACAAGCACGAAATTAGTACTGCCTTTCAAAACTTTTATTTTTCTTTCCCCTGCCTATTAAAAAAAAAAAAACACACACACACACACACAAAAAAAAACCTGAATCTGAGAAACATCAATAAAACTGGACCTAGCAATTGCTTTCCAGAGCAACAGCACCTTGGAGAGCAAGTCACCCTTCCAGTAAATCAGGCAGAAAAAATATTCTTTGAGCAAGCCCTCACCTTCATATATGCACATGATTTCCACCGAAACTGAGAGCAATCACTTGCGTAGAAAAAGGTTAAACCTACCCTGCCCTTACACATATCTAGCAAGATTAAAAGAGACATATGAGCAAATTTCAGTATAGTATAGAAACATGAACAAACTTTACAGAATCTTAAGCAATCCCAAACCTGGGTTTCTTCAAAAAAAAACCAAACAACAACCAAATAAAAAACCCCACACCCAAAAAGTAAACTTGCACATTAAGATATATATCAGTAACTTGAGAATGGGATTTTGGAAGGAATCTCTCCAGTGAATAAATTATACAAGCATAGTTTTTGACACCGGAAACTCAAAGCCTGATTATACTGTTTGACCTGACACTGAAATTCTTATATTTCAAAATCATTTTCTACTGAAGTGCATTGCAAGATTTGCAGTCTCAATATTTGAGATTGCCAGTGTTCAGAGAAAACAAAAATGCAAATTGCAGAGGAAAGAACCCTTTAAATCAATACATCTAATACATTATTCACTTCCAGCTACAAATCAAAACACACTACAGGATTCACTAGGAGAAGTAAAAAAAAGAGTACCAAATATGCAAGGTGTTTTCACCCAGATAATCATGGAAGAGGAAAAAAGGTAAGAAACTTAAGTACTACTTGGTGATAAATTCTGACCTTGAGCACACTCAGTGTACTCTGTCAGGATGAACTATATAGTGGCAATACTCTGAAGGCAAAACGTTAGGACATACCAGGGTATATACACCACTCAAAATGAATGAGAGGATTTTTTTCCTCAACTTCAAAATATACAAAAGCATTTGAGCTACCAAGATTGATACACCACTGACCTCAACACCTGCCTTATTTCTTTAAATGTGCCTCTCTTCCTTTACATTCCTAACGTAAGCTGTGCCCCCACCAGCTGACTGTCACCCTGTAAGCTCTTTGGGATACAGATACTCTTTCTGATGGTTTACTTTCAAGGAGTCACTACTATGTGTTTCATTCTGATCAGGATGTGAATTATACTTTAACAACAGAGGGTATCTTTAAAATATTCTTGACAAGAATAGAGTTACAAAAACCTCTGATGAACACTACTATCTACTAGCAAGCCACAAGTGAAGGACAACTACCTTTAAAATGCTAAGACTTCTACAAAGGAAAGAAGACATCATCACCTAATACTGCATTTCTCTTCCACAGTATGAGAAATATGTATGACATCAATCCAGATTTTTCAAGGCATTAGGACTGGTGCATGCCATGGTCTCAAGTGACTATCTAAAAAATGCAGCTGAAGGGCTGGAAGAACTTTTTAATGCAATAAACTATTACATTACAAATAAGACAAGATGTGAAACAAGACCTTAAGAGGGAAATCTCCTTATTAGTATTTCTGTTTACATTAACCAGAGTCATGTACAAAGTCAAAGCACTGCATTTCATAGCTGAATCCAACACCAGCAACATAAACAGCGTGATATCAAGTGAGCAACAAGGTTGCTTTAAGAAGCCGGAAGAACACTCCATCCTGAAGCTTACTGATTGTCAGGCTGAGAGAGACGCTAAAGCAGCAGATAAAGTTGATGCATTTGTTGTAAACTTTCCAGCATTCAAGCTTTATTTGTCCGTGTTTGATACTCCCCTCTGTGGGTGGAGAAGCTGAGGGACTGGCTGACGTCACCCAAAGAGCAGGGATAAAGTGCAGTGCCCACAGCTTTGGAATGAGTAAAACTTCTTAGGAGTTATAAAAGGTCGGCTGCCCTGTCTGGCAGGTGCTCTGCTGACAGCAGCTCTCCTCCAATAGCTCAACTCCTCACACGGACCCAAGGAGAAAAGAACAGTAACCAAGGAAAATCTGTCCAAAATGCCACAAAATGTTATTCTTCAAGGACCATCGCCCTGGGGATTCAGGCTCTCGGGAGGAATAGATTTTAACCAACCCTTAATCATAACCAGGGTATGTACTCTCTCCATTTTCTTTCTATTTATTCCATTTAATAGTTGCTGTAGATTTTTGTCTTTTACTTTTAGGAGTTCAGAGATGCAGATAAAGCTGTGAGCAGATTAAAAAGTAGCTGCTAATTCTGAGCAGAACCAGCTAAATACTAAGTTTTTACAAGTTTTCTGGGACATATTTCTGTGATTGGTCTAAGAGACTTCAACTGCACTTGTAGTTAGGTCTCAAAATTAAATTCAAGTGCCTTGGCAGCAGAAAAAATCTGGCATGATTTGCCCAGGCTTTCAAAATTGCATTTAAAACTACTAAAAGCAAGATCTGACTTTTATGCTTTCCACATCTAGCCTCTCTGATCACTGGGGGAGAAGATTGTTTGGCAGCAGCTCCTCATGCCTAGGAGTTTGTGCTTTGCAGATTAATCAGACTCTTATTTAATTAAACCAAGTTCTGTATATTGCCAGCAAAGGCAACAATACCTGCTTTTACATATCTGAAAGTTTTCACTTTCATGACTGTTAAATGAGTGAGTTATTAGAAAGTTATCCAGTCCTGCATATGAAAGAGATAGTTATTTGGTGGTGTTTGCCATATTTAGAAACTAAAAATTTACTTTACCCTCCCTCCCCCAATAAGAATTTAAGCTTTCCTTCTGTTTCATGGATTTTAAGATATTAGTTGCAATTTAAGAAGCCAGTGACTTGATCAACGTAGCATACAATACACTGTCAGCTGCCCTGCGTCTACAGATGTGGATCTGCTCAAAAGACAGGATACATACTTTGAGAATTTCTATATTTTGAAAATTGTGCTCAGTGCACATCAGGCTAGAATCCATTCTCCTTATATTTCTGCTGCTTTTCAGAACCTTAGACACATCAAATACATGTTCCGTGAGCCTGCAAATTGCTATGCCTTTTTTGTTGTTGTTTTTTCTTTTCTTTTTAAAAAAGCCCTACACTATGACTCACTATATACACTATGCCTGGTATTGAGTAAACATCAAAAGCCTTGAAGGATGGATACTGCTAGTGATGTCTTGCAGTAAATATGCTCCCAAACAAGAATCAGTAGAAAGTTTAAGGACCATCTTTTCACTTATTAACTAGTAAAAATTAACTCAGTCATTTATCCCATATTTATAAAGCATAAAAAATTATATGTATTTTATATAGAAGTAAATCAAAATGCTATCATTTGACTGAATGTAGTTACATAACAAATACTTATAGAATATAGCAAAGCCTTTGGAGACACAGGAGACAGAAGCACTGAATTAAAAAAATCCCTGGATGTTTTTGTCCTTCATTGCCTTTTATGGGCCTCTAAATGAAAAATAGTTTCCATTATCTCTAATGAAAAATATTTTAGTGGTGTCTGGTTTGTATTTTCTTTGTGTTTAGATTAAGTGTAATGAAGTTTAAAACTGCAATAACAAAGGATGTTACTATAAATACAACTTTCTAAAGAATAAATTACTTTGCAGTTGACTCATACCTATCAAATGCCTCACAAGACATAAGCCATTGGTTTCTGACATATAGAAATGCTCAAAATCACATTTCAAGTAATACAGAGAAATATATATATATATATATATATACACACGCATACATGAAAAAAAAGGTTACATTTGCTTAGCTCAGGCTTCAGAATATTAACAGTAAATTTGTTTAAAGTTAGTACTTTTGTTGCCAATGCATACACTTAGAAGAGTCCCTCAGTAAGTATTCATGCAATACCCCTTAAGAGACAGAGAACATTTCAAAAGACTCACCAGTCTTGCCTCTTGGGCCTAGGTGTTCCTTTTGTAAAAGTTATCATAAACAGCCCATTCACACTAGGCTTAACTGCCCTAATAAGAAAAAAGCTAAACAATAAATAGAAGTTATTTTAAAATACATTCTGAATAAAATAATTGGACAGGTGTTAGGATTGATTGGCTATGTCCTTGTTCAACAAGAGACAGCTTTCATCAGGACTTGTCAAGAGAGACAGATGACATAAGAGATCATTATCCACCTGTCTAAAGAACAGGTGTCACTTCAAAAGCTCATGTGAAAATTGTTCTGTCATTTTGACTCTTTCAAGCAAATGCAAAAACTACAGACCATGATCACTGGAAGAAAGGAAGAACAGGAGGGGAGTAAAAACTGACATATTCAAATTCTATTATGGTCATAAACAACAAATTAACTACAAAGACTGAAAACATTAAAAACCTCTGTATAGATGCAAGGAAATTGCAGTAATGAAACTGATTACAGGAACAATGAAACTTGTGCAGTTTGGATAGAATGGTAAAATATTATCAACTCTAGATTTCAGTTCTATTTTATTTTTTATTTCATACCTTTACCAATCATAACGCGAGTACCCATGTTAACTCCATTTTATGTTTAGCCACTCTGTCTGCAGACATTGATAGCTCTCTTCAGAAAACAGAGCCCGAAATATTTATGATGATGTAATGTGATAAGCTTTATAAGTCTACTATCAGACACAGAGAGATTTTCTTCAAAGTTTCATTGGAGACATTTGACCCTCATGAGGGTCATGTGTGGTTAAATAGTTAGTCCGTTGACATCTCAGTGATCATATTTTTGTATTTATCCAAATCCAAGATACGGGAGTAACAGGCATACCATGCAGACACGGCCTGAAGAGCAAAGCAAAAATTTTCCCAAAACAACACTAGAATATAATACATGAATCCAGAGTGAGCAAACAACAAGCACTTCAGTCACAACACAATGCTAAGCATTCAAAATACACAGTTAATGTGTCATTAATAAGTCCTTAAGAAACAGTACCACCTACATTATTGAGGTACCCACAATAGCAATATCATACCCATGATATCTTGCACTGCACAATGTGGTCCCTTTCCATAAAATGTAGTCTGCAGGGCAGGTGCCTGCCCTGTAACCTAGCAGGCCAGGGCATGTAGAGCTCAGCACCCCCATCAAGGTGTTAAGGCCCAAGAGACACATCTCAGAAGCTTGGCAATGATCAGTTTAGTGAAGGAATAGAAAATACAGACTCCTGTCCCTTTCCCTTCTTGCTCCCACCAAATGATGGTAACCCCATTCAAACATCTAAGTGATATACTGCAGCGTCTGACAACTTATAAAAAATCCCAAGGGATTTAACAGCAACACGGAGCAGGGCATGTTCTACTAGCAGTACAACTGCAGGGGAATGTACTGTGGCAGGCAGATATGCTACTTTATAAGGCAGGATGATTATTTCAGGGCTTTGCTGCAGTATATCACAGGAACAGCAGATGATTTGTTGTGACGTGTAAAAAGCATCATCTGCAGAGTAACCTCCATACGGGTTATACAAGCTATCTTACGCTCGAGAGGGAACCAAGAATGGTTGGTTTGCCCAGTTAGGTACTAAAGCATCAACAGTCACACTGGAACATGAGGAATTCTGCTGCACTTTGTCATCGCAGACATATTCACAACATGCTAAGCAAAACGAGGAGCAATTCCATGTTGAATGGAGAAGAATGATCATACCTCTAACCGCTGTCTTATTATAGTGGTGTAAGTGGTCTCAGTGTTGATCACTTACACTTGCAGATGTTGAAGTTTGAGAAGCAGACAATTTTAGATATTTTAAACTTAGAATTTATAAACAACTTTCTCAATTCATATTGAAACAGATTATTCAGGATCCTGAACACTTTGTTAAGCACACAATACACTAGTCCATTCTTTTGAAGGGTAGCCACAAGCACCCCTCTGGAAAGTTTGCCTGACTAGATAATAACACATGCATTGTAGTTTGTTACAGTGATACCAAAAATAAGTTTACATGCAGGAATGCACACAAAGAGCTCACAAAACAATCTCTTTGATCATTCAGACTCACCTAATGGAGATGGAAAGAGGAGAGAACAACTCCACTGATTTTTGCCATTATTTCAATACTAACACGGTGCAACTCATATTAAAAATAATTTCTATTTGGCTTTTATATTGACAGTAGTGTCCCGTTCAGAGACAAGTCTGCCAGCCTCACCAAAGCTGGGGTTCAGAAAATGCTGGAAGTACACTGGGCAGCTTACTCTCTTCCTTTGCTGGAAAACTGTGAAATACCAGAATTGAATAACGTCTCCACAGCATGTTTTCCAGTCAAGATGACACGTGCTTTTGCTGTAGCAGAACCCATAGTGAGAAAAATTCTCTCCAATAGCTTTTTCATTTATTATATGCCATAGATAAAAGAACTGCCTTTGGAAATAAGATTTTGACTTTTTTCCTTCACACTGGGATTCGTTTACTCAAAAATAGACAGCTAATGTCACTTTGCATGACCCAACTTGTCCCTTCTGCTGTTCAAGAGCTGAATGTCAGAAGCTTATGTGCTACATGCATTAATTTCACGTTGCTGTCTAGGTAATCAAGAGTTGCCTAAAATGGCAATACACACATAAGGGATGGAAATCCCACTCAGTGACCTAAGACCTGTTGTGTATGTGGCATGTGTAAGAGTTGTGGTGGCAGGAGAAGTCACCTCTTGCAAATAGAGGCCTGTAATTCTAGAACAAGCTTCAGTAACATCTAGGGTCATGGCTTCTCTACAATAGATATTTTAAAGCAAAATTACATTGCCTTTCAATTATTTTCACAACCATACAGAAATTTGTCAACTTGACAAACAAAAGGAAACAAAACAAAACAAAAAACAAACAAACAAACAAAGGCAAGCATAGAAAGATAAGCTTGGGGCTATTTCTATGATTGTCACAGATGATCCATCTACACAAGATATGAACTGCACCACACAGACTACCATAAACGATCGGGGCCACTGTTACTCAAATGCCATGGGACTTAAAGGCTTAAGCACTTCAAGGAGTTCAGCAACACAATTTCTTACCAGTTCTTTTCTACTGCTGGTGTTGTTAAGGGGAAAACTTAACTTTTTTTCCAAGCAAATTATAAATATAATGGCAGTGAAGAAAAAGGATTTAAAGATGAGTTACAGTAATTACAGAAATCAGAGTGGAAATTAATGCAAAAACATGAAGAAAATTTCCATCTAATTTGGAGTTATGATGAATAAAATATTCCTGACAATAGAACTGCAGAGCCTCTGGCAAAATGCCTCCCCCATCCAACAGGAAATAGGGGAATGTGATGAAGTTTATTTTCTCACTCAATTTTTGAGCATGCATGGTGATTAAGCAGTTACATTTTGGTCTTTTCAGATTACACCTGGAAGCAAGGCTTCAGCCGCCAACCTGTGTCCTGGTGATGTTATTGTAGCTATTGATGGTCTAGGCACAGAGAACATGACACATAATGATGCCCAGGAGAGAATTAAAGCAGCTACACATCAGCTTTGTTTGAAAATAGAGAGGTACGTGTACACATCTGCCTATTTCTGAAAGAAGGTACTGGTCATCAGCAGTACAATTATTATATGGTGTAACTATTTTAAATAATTTGAGGAAGTTCCCAAGATCCTTAAAACTACAAGCAACCAGACCTACCTCTTAAACTCCAGATCAAGTGAGACTCCCCAGAACTCATCTTTGTAGGCACAAAAAAGAACACCTTGCCTCAGGTCATTCACACTGTAATTCTGCTGACTGCACAAGTCCTCTATTTACTCTCAGTAAATAAGCAGCTCTTCATGTTTTGGGGAAATGATAAAATCCTCATTTCCGTGATCTCTCTGCTCTAACAAGCCCTCAGCCACAGGTGCTTGTCACTGCCTCCTTCTCCCAGTCACACATAAAGCTACTACTGTATCATCCCAGTTAGGGAAAACAATATCATGTCACACTTCATAAGGGGTGACAAAGGAGTGAGTTTAAAGCCAATCAACCTCTTTGGTCACAAAAAGAGATTTGAGTCCTAATAAAGGATTCTCAAAGCAATGTTCAAAACAAAACTGAGAAACACTGTCTTACCTAAACTGCAGTAATCCAGAAATGTTTGTGTTCACTTCTCTCTACTAGAGCCAGGAAGAGAAACAAGCTGCAGCTTTACATCTCCAGCTGAGTTTGCTCAGCCTGTAATCAGAATCACTTGGCACACTCAGCTGTCTCCAAAACTAAGACAGGGCTGATTAACCTGGGGCTCTCAAGGAGGCACAGCTCTTTATTGTAGTTGACTACAATGTTTCTTTTGAAATACAACAGTGTTGGTTTGTTGTTGTTGTTGTTTTTTTTTTAAGGAGCGATGCTGAATTACTAGAGCACACACCATAGCTAAAAATTCCTTCTGTTAATTCAAGTTTTTGCTATAGATTGATATATGCCATTTAACAACTATCTTGGGAAGCCAGTCTCAAGATGTGATAAATATATATACAACAAGCAGCACCAGATTAATATTTAACATCACTATTATGCTAATTTAAAATTAGCTGCCACATTTCACTTTGTCAATGAATACAGAACTTAATTGATATTTCTGTGGTTGTTACTTCTGCCTATGTGATGGAAAGAATCATCTGTGCAACTTCAATTTCCCCTTGCACACACACTTTGCATACGTAGATTGCACTTCAACATTGAAAAGCAGGCTTGACATGGAAATTATGGCCTTTAAAGAAAAAGAAATTGATATTTAGGATTATTCCTAATATATTAAATTATTCATATAAAATATTCTGAGGACCCAACATTCATTCTAGCAACAACTAAAGAAAATAAAACTAAAAGGTTTGGTCAGCTCTGGTTAGAAAGGCACTAATTTCCCTTCCTCTTCTGTTTGGTGACTATTAACAATCTATTTCCCATTGTTAATAGCATACATAATTTTTTTAAAGTAGATACATTTTATATATATTGGTTACATATCACTGACATATTGTTGTGTCAAAACACTAAAAAAGCGTAGAAAAAAAACTGTAGATTTATGAGCTGCATTATATTTTATGGGGACATACACAGCTCTATAGGAATTAAAATTATTTAAATTCTGCCTTTCTTTCTTTCTTTCCCTCTTTTTAGGGCAGGAACTAAATTATGGTCCCCACAAGTTTCAGAAGATGGCAGAGCACATCCCTTCAAGATAAATTTGGAAGCTGAACCTCAGGTATGAACTGTGAAAAGTTACCTAAACATTTCCATTTGCCATTTTAAACTCCAAGAAATCTCTCTTGTAGTCATTAAAATTCTTTAACTAGAATTTCATCCAGAGTTGGCTAGTTTAAGCTCATATGAATCACCATGATTATGACATCCAGGAACACCTTTTTATCTGACTCAATGTTTTTGATTTTTCAGCTATGACCAAAACCAAAACATTAAGAAGCTACAAAAAATTCTCATTTTTCTTTAAGAGTCTATACAGTACCTTAGTTTTATTATGGAAATAAAATATGTCCTCTTATTCTGATACAATTTAATTTGCTTTAACTCCTGTAGAGATTCTTTGTCACATGAGGATGTTCTTCAGTCAGGAATAAATATCAAGTACCTAAGTGATGAACTCATCAGATCACAAAATTCATTTTGATGTTGTCAGTTAAACAGAGCAATCTATAAATGCTAGATCTCTTTAACTCCATATATTTTTATACTATGTCACAGAACTGAAGTTTACATATTCACACAAGACCCATGTACTGATCAATAAGAAAATCACTCACCACTTCTGACTAGGAAAGTCTTGGTCATTGTATATGACCAAAGCAAATCCAATCAATCGATTTTCATCTCTCTTTTCAAACTCAAAAAAAGAAAAAGTTACTATGAGTCAAAGCCTTCATATTGTTAATAGCGAATTAGCTAGCTACTGCTTACAACTAGTCCTTTATTTATATGTCATTCCTCCTTGACCTATATAAACATTTGCTGTTATCTCAAGAGCAGGGAGGGAAGAGTATTCTGCTGATCCTGGAAGGCCAGGCTCAAAGCAAATATGTCAAAGGATTTATTCTATGATATCCTAGAAAAAAAAAAAAAAGACAAGTCTAGATTCCATTTCAATTTCAAACCCCCCCTGCGCAAAAAATATTTCCACCAATTCTGTTGTCACGGAGATGCTCCCAAACATGAATACAGCATTTCAGTGTTATATTTCTCTCTCTTCTTTCTGATCTAAAAATTGCATTAAGTGATACGGCAAACTCCATTAGAAATAATATAGCCTCTTCAGCAGCAGGAATACTATAGTGAAGGAACAAAACAATTTTAAATGCATATTCTTGTAGAAGGGCTAGGAATCATATTAAAGGACTAGCAATGGAATAAATTCACTAAAAAAGCTATAGAGAAAACCATGCAGGCATGCATGCCACAAGAGTAATCTCTCTGCATGAAAGCTGCACTCCTAAAAAGGACTGTTCCTTAAAAATAGATCCCAAGATTTCACTAAGTGCTATTTGGCAGATTATTGAAAAGCAGCCTCCACTGGGCAATCAGAAAAACTGTTTCTCCTAGATTAAACAGCCAGCCTTTTCATTTACTATATGTCTTTTTCATTCCTAGGAAGTTCAGGAGTACTGACTATATTTAATAAATATTAGGCACAAGAAAAGTAGCAATGTTTGCAAACAAATACACAAAACCATTCCTGAAATGGTTTACATTTTAGAGGAAATTCTTCCATGTGAGTATCTATCACTCCCTGTGACATTAAAAATACATATAGACTATTTTTCTACAATTTCTGGGATTTAAAATTAAATTTTACAGTATATTTAGTCATAACATGAGATGCAGCAGCATGTACACCAGTAGAGAAAACAGTAAAAAGTTTCTTGAATCTCAGATGACAAATTTTTGCAAACTACAACCTGTGCTAAGTCTTATAAGAGTTTGCTGAATTCTAATAAATACAGGCACTACAGACAAGATGAATGAAGAAAAATGCAAAAGCAGTAATGTGTTATTTCAAATGTAAAACTTTTATCCAGAAGTATTTACTTTTGGATAGTAACACATTTACTGGTGTGAAGAAATGGAAAACCACTGAGTTCTATTTATATAATAACCAAAATTACTCAAAAGGTCATAGATCTGATATGTAAATATATCAGATTTTTTTCACTCTCATCAAATAGACATTTTAAAATTTACTAAGAAAGTTAAGAGATGTCGGTCATTTAAAATACAATATAAGCCAACTAAATAACAATAACAAACAAAAACTTACACAATCTTCTTAATAAGTATCTAATTCAAGTTTGTAAGCTAATAAAAGATAATTACAAATGAATGGAAACTGTTTTAAATTCTTCAGCAATGTGGCCAAATATTTGGCCAAAGAATGCTTTAGCTTCAATGAATGAAAATTATTCTACAGACGCATGGAGACGGCTATGTGAAACCTGATAAACAATTAAATACTGTGCCTACATACAGCTGTGCAACAAGGAGCCTTCACACTGTAGCAAACTTCTGAATCAGCCTGAGAATCTCCCAAGAGCCATTTGGAGACCGGTACAGGCAATTGTTGGAGCACAATGAAAGATCACACTATTTCTAAATCTGGGAAGAGGAAACTGAGGCAACAATTCTAATTTACAGTAATAAGTGGCCGACTGAGAGTCACTCTAGAAAGCTACACATTCCCACATAAAAAACAGCCACTGTGATTTTGATATTCTGGAGCAACATATAGTGTGATGGATAAATAATAGGAAATAGCAGACCACTTGAAGAATTATGAATACAATTTTGTATTGTATTCTGAATAAAAGCAATTTAGAACAGAAGGTTCTCAACAAATATAAGTAGAAAGAGAAAACAAAACCATCTAAATGCCAAATTATATCATAAAATTATTTTAAATGCCTTAAGCTATATTGTCAATGTAAAAATACAATGACTCATAAATGTTTTCTGTTACAATCCCTTTAACCTCATTGAAAATAATTTTGTATTCATTACAACAATTTCTTGAATTGTATTTATTTGAAGTTTTCTTTCTTACTTCTATCATTGCCTTTGAACATTTTGTTCATTCAGACTAGACCTTTGGCCATAAAGGAGATTATACATTCCTGGGAGATATATTATGCATGTAGATAAGTATAAAAATCTAAGAAAAACACAACCCATTGTTCTAAGAAACAAGTTTATAGTCTATTACCATTTACAATCAACTTTTGAAACAATATAATTTTGCTGGGCTAGTTTGGAGGATCTAGCCTCCCTTATAACAACATTCAAAGATAATTATATCAGTCACATGATACCCCAAAATGTACACATTTGTGTTCTGACACATACCCCAAGGTATGTAACACACTATATAGGCTGTGATGGATGCATTTCTACAGGCTTTTGTTGCTACATTATTTCTATTCCTGATACCTGTATCAAGGCAAAAATGTACCTAACCCTGCAAAAAGAAATCAGTTAGCTGGGGGAAAAAAAATAATTAAGTACTGTAATACTCCAATATTCCCAATTAGAAATTTCAACAACTTCCAGTTCTCATTTAGCTTTTGAACTAAAAGAGGACTTTTCACAGATTCATTGATACTGAATAAACACAAGAGCTGGACTATTTTTGCTGCTGTACGTTCTGTCACTGACATATTAATAGATAAGTTATAAAGAAAGCAGAATTTAAAATCTCACTAACTGCAAATACTTGTTTCACAATTGTTACATTGTAAACTTGTTATGTTGTCACATCTTCTGCTCATTTCTCTGTGAGAAATGAAATATGGGGATGAAATTACAATGTTATCAGTTTGTTTTGTTCATTTTGCATCATACATGGATTTGAATCAATTTTAAATACTTTGACATTAATATCTTTCATTAAGTAGCCATGATCCTAAACTATTAGATTATTTCCATTTACTAATACATTTTGTTAACTGCAACTCCATTCTATCAGACAGAAAGAAGGAATTGCAAGTAAAACCTTTGTGCTCATGTATCTGATTACTGCTTTCAGTAGTTCCTTAAAGTGCAATGCTGCTAAATATTTTCATTTAATAAAACTGCTTTTTACTGTTTGCATTTTCTGGTTGCATATTCTATATATCCATGACTTTTCTTTAGTCTGATCCCAAATATATTTTGGAATCTGTTGTGTAATAATTGTACTCAAAACCAAACCCAAATTGGAGAACTGGAAAATATTCCTATGAAAATTGAAGTATTAATGAGCTGTGCTATCTTAACATTTTAAGTTCAAGTCTTTAAAGAAAAGGCCAATTCAGGTTGTAGAAACATATTTGTTTGAAATTAAAGCTTTTTATTCCATGTGGATGGCAGTTCAAATGCTCTCACAGCACTGTTTCCAAAGAGTGCCATATACCATCAGGACAAGGTGATGGACTGCAGCAATTAATGTTCTTTACCCAGTAGGGTAAAATTAAAATAAAAAAAAAAAAAAAAAAAAAAAAAAAAAAATCCTCAGCAGATGACAACATTATTTATTTTTAGAGTGTCTATTTCTGAGATTTAGGAATGGACCTGAACTGGAAGGGCCTCAAAGGACACTCTAATAAATAACGTAGAATACAAATAAGTGAATTTTCATGCAGTCAGAAGTGTTTATCATTCCTGGCCAACCACTACAGAAGGATATTTTAAGGTATCTGAAAAACCTTCAGAGATTTTATTTCCAGACCTTATCCTTTTGAATTCCCCAACGGAGGCAACTATCTTGGCCAATGATTAAAAAAAGTATGGCAGAATACGAGCACATAGGCATAATGATTTCAAATTTACCCATTTCTGGGGTTTACTTATTCATGATGACTTCACATTAAATTATAGAGCAGCGCAATTTTTGATACACAAATATTCTTTAAAAATTAAATACATTCAGGAGAATGGCCTCAATCTGACGTATGTTCAAGATTTTATTTCAGTTAAAAGAAGCATTAAAAATTATCTGTTTTCTAGATAAGAGTTACAATAAAATCATATTTTTGAAATTCCCTCTATTAATATGTGATGAAAATTAAGAAGCTATAGATCAGCACTAAAGCAAAGAAAGTAAGATAAGTATACAAGAAATGTTTTAAAATAATAATGTAAACAGTGTCAAATCTAGTGACCAATATGAAAGGTCACTATAATATTCATTGCTCCCATTTCTTCTAAGCCTTCTTCTTGCCTGAAGGTGGGAAATTATTGTGTATGGCTCAAGTAATATATACAAAAATCATGGAAAAATATAATATGCTTGCACCAGTTAAAAAATAACAGAGTTGCAAAAGTAAAAATGCAGTTATTAACAATACCGGTGTTGTCAGATTTACTCATTGCTAGCTTTGGTGTGCATTGTAGCTCTGTGTGTTTTGTCTGCCTATCATGTACAGGAATTCAAGCCTATTGGTACAGCTCACAACAGAAGGGCCCAGCCTTTTGTTGCAGCAGCAAATATTGATGACAAAAGACAGGTAGTGAGCTCCTCCTATAATTCTCCAATTGGGCTCTATTCATCTGGCAATATTCAAGACGCGCTTCATGGACAACTGAGGGGTCTCATTCCTAACTCATCGCAAAAGTGAGTATTAGTATTTACTTATGATACATGGTCATTTGTGGTATATCATTATCTGTTCTCTTTTCAATTTCAAAGTCCAGCTCTTGCTGTTTCTTGCTGAGAATCAGGAGACTATTCATTATGCACAGGAAAAAAAAAAAAAAGTGATCAAGGAAAATTTTTTTTCCAACAAAAAAATTATCCATTCAGCTTTCTAGTAGCAATGCTGCAGGTAGCTAAACTTTTCCCTCTAAGTTGGGCTGCAACACTACCCTCCAACCTTCTCTCCTGTAACTGCACTTTACTCTGAATGTTTCTGAACGCTACAGTGACTGTATTTTGAGCACCAGGAATGAACAAATTAACATGGTTACTTCATGGTTAAAATCTGTAAACATTTTTATCTCCAATTAAACTAGAAACTACTATGAATGAATGAGCATTTGTAGGCCAAAGAAAGCTATTTTATCTCTTCTTTCTTTACAGGATATCAACTACTTTGAACACAAGCATAATATTCGGCCCAAACCTTTCATAATCTCAGGCCGAAGCAGGTTATAAACTTTGAGTGCTGTGCTGGATTTGATGCATGGTGTTATTTTTTTTTTTAATGGACAGATACTCACCATTGACATTAATTAAGCATTCTGAAGCATTTGAAATTTACTTATGGTACTAGACAGCCTAATGCTGAAATTAAAAGCAAACAAACAAAAAGAATTAAATGGTTGACTTTCAGAGTTCAGGCTTGAGATTCAAATTTCGCATTCCAAAAGAGAGTAGATCTACATTCCCATCCCAGTTACACTGATCAGAGTATGAGGTAACTGCAGCCATGATTCAGTTTGCAGCGCAGCATCAGATATTGTACTTACAGATCTTTGGCACTGTGAACTTCTTCTGACCAAACGCAGTGTAATTTGTTAATGTGTTAAATAAAAGATAGCTACATAGTACATATATATTACATATTACATATAAATAAAAAATAGCCTACATATAAATAAAAGACAGCTAAAGATAGAGTTATAAGCTAGGCCATTCAAAGATTTCAGATATGCATTTCAGCAGACTTCTTTCCACAGGGCTATCTACTGCTGAGCTAAAAGTAGGAAAACTGATGCCACAGATTTGTAAAGTTCTAATGCAGAAAATCTTATATATATTTACATCCATCATTTTAGTGTAATAAACCTCTCTCTTAATTGATGATGAAATTCCTCATTACTGTTTTCATTATTACAGAGGGGACAAAAACAAGGCAAACTCTGTGGCTAAAAACACAAGGAAGCTCAAAAGGACTGAGGGATGAAATATATTGTGATGTGATCCTTTATCCTTTATAGCAGTTTGTGGGACCACTAGGTACCATGCAAAGCTGACTTTGGGACTGCTAGATACCATTTTACAAGTGCCTACTAGATTTATGAAGAGTCTAATTAGTATCAAAAGCCTAATCTCACAATTCAGAAATTAAAATTACACAGTATTTTCCATGAAAATGTTTAAATACACGGCCATTTACCAGCATATAAGATGAACTTCAGCTGGGCAAGGTCTGTCCAGAGTTCTAGCACTGGAGAGGTCTGCCCTTGCAAACTGCAGAGTCTCTGACACAGGGTGTTACATCTACAAAACCTTGGTTGTCACAGTTTTTTTACTACTTTTTCATCAGTTTGACTTAATCCACTGCTAAACACAGCAAAAAAGAAACCACCACCTCAGCTCTAAATATCCCTTTAGGACAGACAGGAGAGGCTAAATAGGACTTTGACTAGAAGAAGACATGATTGTGGACTGTGGGTTTAAGCTAATGGATTGGACATTGGATAGAATTTTGGACTTTACTCTGGTGAAACTAACTGGAAATTGTATTTAATATATAACTGTATGTTATTTATTTTTTACCTACAATTAATCTGGTTTAATATTATTTTGGCTTCACATAGAGCAAGAGTTGTGCTTTTTCTAGTCTTTTCCTGCTACATTCTCTTTACTAACACTATTAGCACTGACAAAACTTATTCTACTGCAGGATCTAAAGGTGGTATTATTTCTTCTAAAAGAAAATACTGCAAATATGCATGTTGCCCTGTGTGAATATTTTGGCTGGCTCATGCTTGGTGATGATGCACAGCTATAATTGCATTAAGGCTGGACTACCATTTCAGGAATGCTTTTGTCTGACACGAAAAAATGTATATTTCCTTTAAAACTTTGAGAAAGTGGTCCTGCACAAATTCTGCTTTGACTCAAAGGGAGAATTAGGGGTTTTCTATTCCATCTGAGAGTAGCTACTGGACAGAGTTCTGTACTATCAAACTGGATGCAGTTTGATATCTGGAAACAGAGAATTGTCCCAGGTTTACACAGCTTGGAAAGAACTACCCACAACTGTGATACCAGGCTGGAGGACAGAGATGGCACATTTATTGTCCCACAGCTCAGAATATCACATAAATGGTAACCAATGACTGTAGAAAGATTTGGTTAAGTGCTGTTACACAGCAACAGCCAAGAAATACCCCATAACAAAAAAAGCCTCTAAGGTATTATGCAGACAAGACTGAAGTGTTCAAAATAGTGATAGTGAAAAAAGACTTCAGGTCTAATGTTCAAATTCTTTTGCTAATCTTTTTCCAGGTATGTTGAATTGGTGTACAGCTGCTTCAATAATGTCAAGCAACACTATCTTTTTAAAAGTGTACAACTTATTTTTGTATATAAATTATATGTAAAGTGTATTTTGAAAATAGTAAAATGAATTCTCTGAATATGTGTTACATTGTTCTTGTGAAGGACCACTTTACATTCTACACTGCAATTTTGAAAAGCAAAAG
Source organism: Hirundo rustica (assembly GCF_015227805.2). NCBI lineage: Eukaryota > Metazoa > Chordata > Aves > Passeriformes > Hirundinidae > Hirundo > Hirundo rustica. The sequence goes on from NC_053454.1 coordinate 31,858,988, forward strand.
TAAACCTGGATGTTTTAGTAACTTTTCTTCTTTGCAATGACCAATTATTTTTTTTTTTTAATTGTTAAACTAGTTTTAAAAGATTAATAAATATCTTACTCTAGAATTTAAGGAAATCCAGAAAATGTCACATTCATTATTTTACAATACTTCATACTAGTTTTTCAGCAGTGTAGTGAGTTGATTGTAAGGTACAGAACTGGAATTAAGTGTCTAGGATTCCTCCAGTGCTGCAGGTGTTTATTCTGTTTATTCATGGACAACTCACATAAACTTTGTCTGCTACTCTTTTTATAGATGATAAGAATTACTCACTTAAAAAAAAGAATGTCAGGGAGGCTTAATTATTCCTTAATAAAACATAGCATTAAAAATGTAAAATGTTATATACTGAATTATTGCATCTCTCAAAGGATTTTTTCTGTCTTTAAAGAAAATGCATGCCAGAATTTTAAGGACTGCTTTATAGCTGACCTTGATACTTTTTACAGGAAAACTATCATCAATGACTACACATACTTTTGCTTTTCCCTACTTCTTGTACTTTTGCTTTTTGGAGCTCGTTCCATTTATGCTTTTCAGCCCAGTTAACATCACCATGTCCCTGTCCTTCTGTCTCCGTTCTCTGTAATCCCATGCCCACTGCACCTCTCCTGCACTCTGGCCATTAACACAGCGGATGCAGCACTCCTTCGGGGCTGGACTGTGGCAGTGGACGCAGTACCCCCTCTTCAATTAGCACGGTCAGCTCGATCTGCCCCACCGAGCTGAAAGCAGTGTCTAAGATGGCCCCTAATGTTCCCCTGGAAATGGAGCTTCCTGGTGTCAAGATCGTACACGCTCAGTTTAACACACCTATGCAGTTGTACTCAGATGACAATATCATGGAAACGCTGCAAGGCCAAGTTTCTACAGCTCTGGGGGAAACACCTGTCATAAGGTAATTAGAGCAGCATCTATAATATTTATGAATACACAAATTTAAAATACACCTAAAACCAGTATCATACTGTTTCTATGAAAAAGGCGAAAAGGGTTAGAGAGAAAGCAAGTAATTTAAAACCGTTCAATATTTTCACTAAAATATTAGTCATTTCTGGGTTTTAACCTGAAGTATTAAAGGAGTCTTTCAGAATGTACAAACAAATATTTCATAGGTAATAATCTTAGAATTGCAGCTAGTAAATAAAAAATTATGGTGTACTACCTGGACTGTAACCTGACTGACCACTCCAAATCAAGACACTGATTCCCCCCAAAATTTCAAATGTTTTATTACTATTTATCTAATAATGATTTTATAATTTTCTTATTAATAATTCATAGAATAATAATAAATAAAATTTATTTCCACTGTTGAAATTCAGGTTATGAAGATTAAGAAATATTACTAATGGTTATAGTGTTCTAGATTCTTAAATCCCATTCTAGACAACTCATTCAGTACAACTAGCTCTCGTCCAAAAAGAGGCAGAATTTACCATAGGCCTACAAATCCATTTCTGACTTATGAATTCAGTGCAAGACTAAAGTCACATAGGAATCTTACGTATATGGATAAAAATTATGATTATACAATAAAAAGTTTTAAAGCACTATTAATTTTTCTCAGGAGACAATTCACCATATAGGTTGGTTTATATTACTTTTACAGAATGGTAACATATTTTCCTGTTTTACAACAGTACTTTATAATGCATAATATGTATGGTGTAAACTAAAGCTAATTACTAATATTTTAAATAAGCAATAGTTACTGGCACCAATGAGCCTTCTTCAGCACTTTGCAGAATTTGGCTGCTACTAACAAAAACCCCCCATTTTTGTATGGAAGTACTTAGGTTCATCCTATCTGATGAAAACTGTAGCTCATGAAGCATTTTCAGAGTGAAATTACTCTATTGCTTGAATATTTATGCTCAATCAGAACAATTAGAGAACAATAAAAGAAAAGTTTGCTGCTTCATTACTGTGAAATAATGGATTAAGCCTAAAGCAGTCAGATTTCACACTGCCAGTGACATTGCCAGTTTGAGAACCTACTCCCTCTACACAGGTTTGAAATGTCTCTTGGTTTGGGATGGTTTTCACTATGTTTGCATTAAGAAATGTAAGACAACACATTTGTGTCTGGGGTTTTTGTTTTCTGTATGTAATTGCATTATCACTTGCCTTATATTTAGAAGTATTTTAGTAAAGAGGAGAGAATTCAAGGGTTTAATCGAACATTGCCAAGAATTGTAAAAACTACACTACTTCTATTAAAAGCTTCTGACAAGACAGGAAACTGGTAGCTTTTTCACCAGCTTAAAGACGGCTCATAGAAATCTACTGATCGATGAAGATCAAAAAAATCACATAAGCAACAGGCGTCACTGTCCAACTGCTGCTGCTCTTACTGAGACATTTGGCAGCTTGGCTGCTACCCTGGAAAACAAATCAAACCATTTAAAGCAAAACCCAGTCTAATCCTTTGTGGACAGTAGGAAGCCAGTTTCAAGAGGAAATTTAAACTGAACATTTGTGTGTATAGCTGTAAGATAACAGATTTCATCCAAGTAAATTTGGATGTTTCTGATTACTCCCAGTACGTGTATGTAATTTACAAATGCCACATAGTCTAATTCCTGTCAGTGCATATAGTCCTCTACTCTTCCTCTCGACTACTTAGGATGCCATTTATTATGAAAAATTACATGTCGCTGTAAAAAACCAAAATATTCAGCAGAGTTTAAAATGCCATGAAATATTCTCAGTAAAATCTTTGTCTCGTGGGTCTTTTGAGATTCAACCATCAACTGCTGTTTGGACAATAAATTACTTTATATTTTTAGCATACCATTGCCACTGCAAAAGAAAGTCTTGTCTTATTTTTATTAAATTAAGAAATAGAACTTCCATTTTTCAGTATTCACTTTACAATGTTTCCTATTTTGCAATACTTATTTCACTCTTTTTTGTAATCTCTGTAAGTTTAATAAATAACAATTATCTTAGCCAAATAATCCCTATATTACCTAATGATCGAGCTAGCTTAGAAGTTATATTCTTCCAAAAGATTTGACTGGTTAGGTTTTCGCTGACCTTACGTAAAGGCATGAGCTGTGATTTTAACCACATTCTTGAGGGCAGCTGCTGCAAAAAGGGAACTTCTGGATACCACAGCAAGGAGCACTTGGTAATACAGCAGATTACTGGAATGAAACTACTTTGAGATTAAATGGCCTATTCTCAAATGCCAGTAGAGCCAAAACAGTAATTATGGAAATATGTTAATGAGTTTCTAGATTTACTTTTGTAACAATTTCACTGATTTCATTTTTTTCAGCAATTTTAGATCCAAAGAAGGCTATATAAAGCAATGCTACCTGGAAGAAAGTTTCTCAACAGTTGTAGGAGCACATTGTCTTTATGGTTTTTCCTGAATCATACTCTATGCGTGGTAGAGATATTGCTTTAGAGTTATGTTTGACAAACTGTTTTTATCTGCTCTTCCTCCCTTTAATACAGTGACCCATCTCCCAACTCAATGTCTCAGTCTGACGTGTACAAGATGCTGCACGCCAACCAGGAGGAGCCCAGTCAGCCGCGCCAGTCTGGGTCCTTTAAGGTGCTCCAGAATTTAGTCTCCGAGGAAGGTGGTTAATAACATATTCTACCTGTTCAAATAATTTTAAAATGTTTGTGGAAGGGGGGAGTCCATGAAGAAAATAAGGAAGTTTAAAGATACAAGAATTTCTGAAAGTCCAAATCATCCTGGACCTTATGCTACCACACCAGTCTCCTGCCATTTCCCCTCCTTGCTTGGACAGCAAGCAGTCTCCTCTCTGAATACAGTGCAGGTGCTGATCATACATTCCAGAATCTCTTCTCAGATTTTAACATCTTTAATATTCAAAGTTGATTTTAACTGAACAATGAAGTGAGAATCTGTGAGAATTTTTGGGAAAAGCAGCTTATGACACTAAGAAAGAAAATGCTCTCTTCCACATCCAGGAAAAGAGGAATTTAAACCAACTCCTGAAATTCCCTTAAAACCTATGTCCTCTTCATTCTAATTAAAAACCGAAGAAGACAACATAATTTACAGTCATATTTCCTTCAAATGACAAAGTTTTGAAAATAAAATTATTAAAGGCTGCAAGTTTGTTATATTTACAGTAAGCATAAAGAGCAAAATACAACCAAAGTTAACTTAAAGGTAGTATTTTAAATTTTAATGTTTATATATCAATACTTACTAGAGAAGGAATAAAGACATCTAATTGTCTACATATATATATCATTGTGGGATTTTACTTATAATTTTCTTTTATTTTGCTGTTACTAATATTTCCAGTTTGTTGTACAGTTAGTTATATAAATAAGCTTTCTGACAATAGGTCTTGATTATATTACGTTTCTATGTTAAAGCCCAACCCTCCTCCCTCTCTGCTGTATCCAAGACCTACTCTCAGAGAATCAGGTTATGTCCATGAGGTAGAGAGCACTGCATAAGCAATCTTTTTTGTACTCGCTTTTGGCTACAGCTTATACAATATTTCTCCTGATTCCAAAGAGGTGGAATCTGGCCTACTAAACTTTTCTAGTGAGACTGCATTGTTTGTTCATATAAGTGAAAGCCTGTAAATACATCCAGAAGTGTATGTACAGTACAGAAAGTACAGGAAAGTGCAAAAAAGTACTTAATTGCATCAGATGCTTTTATATTAGCCCAGGATTGTTTTGTTTCTCAGATGGGCGTCCTGTGGGAACAAGAAGTGTGAAAGCACCTGTAACAAAGATACCTACTGCCATGCCTGGTGTCCAGAAAGTGCCACTGTGTGACAAATGTGGGAGTGGGATTCTGTAAGTTGATTCTTTTTAGTTTTAGAAATCCCCAGCTCAAGCACATGTCATCCTCAGACACAACTGCAAACTATAGAAGTGTGTTCTCATAATGCTTCTAGAGAACAGAGATATAAAAATATATTGTTCTAAATGTCAAATTATAATTTGTACCTTCAAAAATTTCAATACAGATTATGTACGTTTTGACAAAGTACCATTGAGGTTTTAACTGGGATTTCTCAGGACCTTTTGCAAGTCAACCCTTAACAAATACATAATGAAACCAGCATTCATCCATGCTGCACTCTGTCAGGCTGTGAATTCTCATAAATTTCTTGTTAAAAGAAATCCTTCTCCCAACCCAGTGGGAGAATCCAGAAACCTCTGCAGACCTATTTTAAAACTATTAGATTTTTACCTGATTGACATCACTAACTCCAGCAAAGAGCACAGATAATGATGAACTGAGAAAACACAGACATGAAGAAAAAGCAATGTGGTTTTGAAAGTAATTTTGTCACCCTTTCGATAGGTTAGGCTGTGCTTTCTGTCTTGTAACCGAACTAACACATTTCTTGAAACTCTTCATTTTCCAGTGCTAGTGAACTATGTGATCAACTGTACAGCATTTTATGTCACCTACTCAAACTCAGCATCCAACCTTAAATTATACAGTAGTTTTTAAAAACACAAGATGAACAAATGTAAAGCCTTAAAATAAATACCTAGCACATACTTTGTATCATAGAATCATAGAACGGTTTGAGTTGGGGCGGACATTAAAGATTGTCTAGTTACAACCCCCCTACCATGGGCACCTTCTAATAGACCGGGTTGCTGCAGGGTTTTTTTCTCATTTTAAATTCATATGAATTAACTGGGGCTTTTTCTTTTCCTTGTTTCCATACAGAGGGGCAGTGGTGAAGGCACGTGATAAATACCGGCATCCAGAATGCTTCGTGTGCTCTGACTGTGATCTCAACCTAAAACAAAAAGGCTATTTCTTCGTCGAGGGCCAGCTGTACTGTGAAGCTCACGCACGCGCCCGCATGAGACCACCAGAGGGATACGAAACAGTGACGGTTTACCCAAAATGCTAGTCTTAGGTTAACATACAAACATATGCATGCACACAAAAAGCCTTTACCAGCTTAGAACTGCAATATGAGTGTCAGGACTTCTGCCTAAATCCAAAGTAACAGCTTTTAAACCTTTCCCTGTGGGATTCTGAGAGAGGTGGAAGTCCTTATTAGCCAGCAATAGCATATTATACCAGCAAAATTCTGCTAGAATATTGTTTTTGAAACTGTCAAAATAACTCAAGGAAGTATAAACTAAAACAGTTCTCCTGGAATACAAAAAGTGAGACATCTGAAGTATTACATGAACGCTACAGCATTATGTACGCGTGTATATATATATATATATGTGTGTGTGTGTATATATATATATATAAAATATACATCAGTGCTGTAAGCAAGACATTATTTTTAAAATAAATTAAGTATTTGTGCAAACACCAGCACCATCAAAGTCTTACAGGCTGGGCCACTATAAATGTAGAAACTTGACAGATCATTAGAAAAGCAGCTATTTTACATGTTTAGTACAAAACAAGCAGTTGTTCATGTCTAAGATTCAACTAGCATTAATGTACACCCCAAACATGTTTTGCTTACTTTGCTCTGAATTTGGGGTTACATTGCCTTAATCTTCTGATGCAGCAACTGTGATAAAAAATATATGTCAAGTCACACAATAAAATGGTTAGTATAATAAAGACTGGTTAGTATGAAGCAAACCAAAAGTTCTACATTGTCTTAATGATTTTGAAATTATATCAACTTTCACATCAGTTTGCAGAAAATTTTTCTGAGACATGCACACACATAAATGGATTTTTTTTTTTTTTTTGAAAAAGAACCTCACACTCTAATAGGAATTCATTGTGAATTGAGAATAAAGGCAAATTTTAAAACTTTTCTGCAGAAAATGATATTGGATTTTTGTATCTCCATCTTGCAATTTCTGTAATAGAAACAATATGGAAATATTAACACAGTATCTTTATTGCTGATAAATTAAAGTTTGGACTACTTTAAAAATAAATGTTAATTAAAATATTAAAAAAATATTTAAAAATATGCAAAAATTAAAGTATTTTATCAAAGAGCCTGATGAAGTCCTAAGGAATAAAAAAACAAGCAGAAAGAACATGCGTTCGTAATCAATTCTGAAACTTGTCAAGAGTCACCTTGCTTTCTGGTAGGTGCCAGCCACATAGACCCACCTAATGGGCAAACCGTACTTAGCTCTTTTAGAAAATATCAAAACAAGTCATAAATTCTTTAATGGGGTATTTTCAACCTGCTCTAAAGTGGAAAAATGAACAAAATTTTATATCAAATCCACACGACTAGAAAAAAAATAACAATCCAGGGACACACAATCTTATGTACTTTTCCCATTCCATAATGTAAGAAGCCGACAGTGCAAGTAGAATATAGAATCAAAATAAATTACACATACTTTAAATTTATTTTAGAAATTCACAAGTCCCAAAGACTTAAATTCAATGTCCACATATTCAAAGACTTTTCAAAATGTCTTAAAGTATTATTTCAGAACTCAAAAGTTTTAAAAATGCGTGTGTCACTGCATTTATTACTTTCATTTCCATATCAAAAGCAGAGGGTTTTTTTAAAAAGCCAAAAGTGTTACACCCTTTTCAAGGTTAGTTCCTGAATTATTTTTGGGCACAAAACATAATTCTGCTCCTCAGGTATCATGGAGGAAATGTGTAGTATTAATATTTTTCCATTGATAAAGCCCATAAATCTGAAAATTCTTTTGAAAATAAAGGTGTGCATAATGTCTATTTTTACAAACTGAAAATGTCATTGGTGTTTTAAAATGTTTGTTTAATGTTCATGTCTTCGTGGAGTAACTAAAAGTAAAAATAAATCTACTACATATGATAAATAATCTGTGGGTTTTTTCATCTGGTATGGAAAATGAGAAAGTATGAGTTTCAAGTGACTAGACTCTTACATATATTGCAACCAAAGGCAGGCATGGCATTTATTTTTAGCTGGAGAAAAAGGTAGAAAGTGTGACCTCACATGCTTTTCATCTCAGTTCTTCAGATGCTGATCAACAAGTGTGAAAAGCTTTCCCTAGCTATGCTACTGCTGTATAAGCAGCAGGGCTGTTCTGGAAGGTGTTAAAAATGTGTAAGAAACTGCAATACTCCAAATGAGGAAGCCAAAAATTACTTCTGAAAATACATAGCTTAATTTATATGTTACTTTTGAATCAATTCTTCCAAGACAAATGCTTTTGGTCTTTTAAATAATGTGGTTTTGCCAAAAATCTGAAATCTTAGAAATTACTCTAAAGATGCTAAAAGAAACTGTGTTTCTTCCATCAACTAAATAACCTCTTTCATTTTTTCAGCTACATTTCATCACCTAAAAAATTCAACTAGCACCTCTGCTCAAATCAGAAGTGGGCTACTGAATGTAGACCCACCACTGTACCCACTGACTGCATTTTGGTTCACATGACATAACTTCAGAGTGCAGAAAGTGGTTTCATTCAGGATGAAATTCAACCAGAAGTTGTGATCTGGGAGCACTGCTAATGCAAGCCAACGACTAATGGGAACCCAATCCACAGATTCAAACTAGAGCTGAATAGACCATGCCTGAAATGTGTCAAGGTAGATGCTTCAATACCAACTGATCTGCTCCTACTGCATTTCGCTGCCTTTTAAAACACCCCTACTGTTAAGAACTGCTTGCAAGTTTCATAGGGGAAAGTCTTCTTAATGGAAATTAAATTACTGACTGCTTATGCAGTCTCAGAAATTGGACCTGATTTCATATGTATCAAAACTCAGAGCAGTTTGATCAAGATTTCTGGTTCAAATTTCTGTAAACTATATCAAAGAGCACAACTGTGCAGCTGGGTATAAATCTGACTTGCTTGTAAAAAACATGCACTTGATTTAAACTTCATTTTAGGGGTCTTTTTTTAGAAAGACAAGACCATTATTTTCCTAGTGGGTCCATACATTTATAAATGAAATAGGGGGAAATAAAACATGTTTTATTTTCTCTCTGAAGGCAACCATACTCTGAGGATTTACCCATTTCTGTTTCTCTTTTTTCCTCCTGTTATCCAAGCAAGCTATTCAGATACCTTCTTTGAAACTGTTAACAAGAAATCTCCAGAAGCAAATTATTCTTTTTTTCTAAGTGCATGAAGTTTTGAAATAAAATGCAGGTCTTCAGTTTATGGGTGGTGCCATCATCAAAAAACTTCACCTCACAGCACGTGCTGAATAAAAATGTTATCTACACAGTGAGTTCACAAAGGATTTTGTTTCCATATATGGTAAAGCACATATTTTGTTTTAGCATTCTCAGTGAGTGTTTTTAGTTACATGCACTCTACCTAATCCTCCCTCTCTGCACATCAGAGCATGATACAAAGACCAGTAAAGCTTTTAGGAGAGTCTTGAAAGACTGTGTATTGTATTACTATGAAAAGAAATGCTCTCTCTGGCACAGGAGAGGACAGTTGTCCAAAATAAACCTTTAAACAAATACAGTTTCATACAGGGTAGACAAAATTATAGCTGTGTTAGAGTGACAAATCACAAAGCACAGAAACTGTAGAATAGTCTAAGATTATTACTTTTACTCTGAAAATAAAACATTCCCTAAATACCAACAGGATTCTGAGAGGAAAAATCTCTTGCATGGTTTTCACAATTTCTCTTTTCATGTTACTGTTCAAAACCCGATTTATATAGATAACTCATTCTCTGTATAAGGTAAAAAGTAGCATATTCTTGATTTGAGAATTTTTTAATTATGCTGTAAAAACAGGATTTTATAAAAAGTTAAATATTAATTAGACCAGCTATCCAAGAAGATATGACTAGAATCGTATGTTCAATGAAAACAACAACAACAACCACAAAGAGAGAGAAGGGGGGGGCGGGGGGGGGGGGGGGGGGGGGGGGGCAGGGGGAGAGAGAGAGAGCGCGAGAGAGAAACAACAAAACAGCAGTTAATACATGCAGCCAATCCTCTCTACACATTCAAGCCAGAACCAAGTTTGTGTATTACAACAAAGAGTAATGTTCCGATTTTATGCAAAACTTATAGGGTGTCAGTAGCAACACTTGACACTCCTGGCACAAAACACAGAAATATCCAATTCATTTGCAATGAGAAAGGAACCTGAGTTTCCCAGCACCAGCTTTGCAGGGTAATTATGAGGTGCTCACAGGCTGTGCACAGAAAGCACAGGAATAGATAGTTTTCTATGAGGAAGAGTAAATACCAAAGAGAATCTATAATTGCACAAATGACAATCAGTCTTTCACTCTACTTACAGACAAAATATCCTTTTCATATATTGTCTATTCCATTTGTGTAGAAGTCATTCAATGCATTATTAATAAGTGAATGCTCTTTAATAATCATGTTTCGGAACAAAATTTCTCTATTATAATTGGCAGTGTCACAAATAATTCCCACCACTGCTTTACTTTGTGCAGTTTGGAATCCTAACATTTTTACTTCCATATCTTGCACATTTAAGAATATTGGGAGTGGAATAAAACTGCCAGATATGAGACACTTAGCTAAGATACTTTTATTCTGGCTTTCTAGTATTTTCCAAGAATTGTATTCCTTTCTGCTGTTTTGTTGTTGCAAATGTACTCCATTTCATTTTCATTTCACCGCAAGACTATGCCTATATTCCAAATCATGGTCATGTCTGCAGAGAGATTTTGTTCACTGATCCAGATCTCTTTCAGCAAGCCAGTTCAAAACTATACACAAGTAGAATGTAGGAAGTTAAAACTCTACTTGTTTCAAAATTAAATTATTCCACTGTCTACCTTATCTCATCCAACAAGAGAAGTGTGTATTACAAGATCACTCAGAAACAGAGATGGTCCAACTGTATCAGCCACTGTATTGAGAATTAAAAATAATTGGTAGCCCACAGTTTAAAATTCAGACTAACCAGACAAGATAGTTACAATATGGAAGCAAAAACAGTATGATGATTTATAAGCATTTTTTTCACACAAGGTTAGTGGACTGAAGTTGAAAAAAAGAAGCTGCAAGAACTGTGAAGTGAGAAAAATGCACAGATAATCACTCAGCACAAAGAAAGAACACACAGAGTGTGAAAACTAGTCATACACCAAGACACCAGCAAGATCTTTTATCAGCTATTCCAATTACCAGCTGGCTCATAACAATTTCTCTCTTCCATAGGTAAAAATTAATTGGGAAAAAGAGAAGCCAGGTAAGGATCCTGCATTGTATTAACAGAAGTAGTTCTTTAAACTTCTGCTTGAGTATAAATTAATGTATGTATACACAGTCTCAGGAACTTCAGAAGATTCCTTAATCTTAATGCCAAGGTATAATTCTAAAAATATTTGCTTGTTACTTCTCTGACTTACAGTTCATCTAACCATTTCCATTCTGGCTTGTTATGAGATTCTTCTCATGCACCATCCGGCTCTGGTAATGGCCTTCCCTACATATTTTCCCTTCATTGCTTATTAACAACTAGCCTTTCCGAATCCAGAGCTACTCTCACCCTTGACAGAGTATGCAAGCATAATGCCTCAGAAAATATACACTGACATACAGTGCTGTTTTTCCTTACAAGTCCAGAGAAATGCCAGTGAGGTAAGTACCCTTATTAAGTGTGAAGATTTAATGACCCCGTGATATTTTTCTTTGAAAAATGCACCTAAACACAGATGGGGCTTTTGATGTCTGTTAGCAAAAATTGCAGCAGTTATTGTCCTGCTCTAGGCAGAAGTAAAGACTGAGTAAAATACGCTTCACACTGGCAACATCTGGGAAAATAACAAGCTGTCAAATCAATCATAGGTCTACTACAGCACGTAAGAAAAAAAAGGGAAAACCTCTGAGGCATTCAGAACACACTGTTGCACTGGATCTCACTGCTGTTTGCCAAAAGGCTTTTCATGGCAATTAAACTCCCTAGAAACAAAGCCTCCTCCTGAATGCTGAAAGGGCTCAAATTCATGTTCTCACCACAATAGAAGACATAATACAGAAAAGTAGGACAATCTCTTTTTTCCCAAAATTCCAAGGTCAGACAAAAACGTTGTGTCTAATTTTATATTTAATTTACCAATAATAGAGGATGCTGGATACATGGTACAAAATAATTAGTAGAGCAGAACAGTATGAATAGTCACACTCACACAGATTCCTATATGAAAGTGGACAAGTCTGCCAACAGTGGTGATACCAGAATCCCCTTTTGAATTTGTCTCTTAAATGACTGCCCTTGATACTTCAGACATTGCTGGAGAGGTCAATTTACATAAACAGCTCTGACTCATACATTGCCTCTGAAGCTCAAGAGTCAAACTGACATTTCCAAGTATTTAACAGATTTTGTCTCTACGATCACCTGGTCAGATCCCAGTGCCTCACAGACTTGTATCACAGACACTCCTATCGTGTTTCAATAAACCTGTCAAGCTTGCACCTGTTCAAAGGTTGATGGAACGCGTCTACTGATCATTTCACAATAATCAACAAGTGACAGCTATGCCTGCAGCTGATTCTAACATTTCTATCATAATGATAGAGATAGACAAATTTCATTAGCTGTTCATATTTAGCTCATATTTCCTTAAGAAGATTCATGAAGCTATAAAGACCTGAGTCATGCACCCTCAAGACAGATTGGCATCTGATACTGCAAGTTATGAGAACAGTGGACTGCTTCTGAATATGTCTCTTTTTTCTTTCTTTTTCCTTTTTTTTTATTAAAACCAGTCAGCACATAACTGTTGCTGAATTTTTCTGTGAAAGCTTTCTTTAGGGAACAGACAATCAATGTCAAATACCAATTAAGGAAATAGGAGTCTTCCCTGACACTTCTTGAACCTTCATGTAGAAAGATCAATGACAGACATTTTCTTAAAGTGTTACATTAGATGAAGTTGAAGCATTTTGTAAAATAAACCAATACCTTAGCAGTATTTTAAGGGTTCAGAAAGTATTCAGCAGTTTTTATGAATATACCAGTTCTGATTTTATTAAAACTATTAGCCTCTAATCATACCTGCTTATTTGAATCGTCATAAAGAGAAAATTAAAGAAAAAAAGGAAGGAAGGAAGGAAGGAAGGAAGGAAGGAAGGAAGGAAGGAAGGAAGGAAGGAAGGAAGGAAGGAAGGAAGGAAGGACGGACGTACTGAAAGAATTCCTTACTGCCCCTTCGATTCCTTTCCCGTCCTGAATGCCTGCCTCCGTCCCCTTCCTTCCTTCCTTCCTTCCTTTTCCTTCCCTTCCCCTTGCCTTCCGGCCTTCCTTCCTTTCCTTCCTTCCTTCCTTACCCTTCCTTCCTTCTTCCTTCCTTCCTTCCTTCCTTCCTTCCTTCCTTCCTTCCTTCCTTCCTTCACTCTACGGAGGGAGGGAAGGAAGGAAGGAAGGAAGGAGGAAGGAAGGAAGGAAGGAAGGAAGGAAGGAAGGAAGGAAGGAAGGAAGGAAGGAAGGAAGGAAGGAAGGAAGGAAGGAAGGAAGGAAGGAAGGAAGGAAGGAAGGAAGGAAGGACAATTTTCCTCATATCTTTGAGAAAAAACAATTCAGCTTCATCTTCAAAGAATCTCTTCCACCTTAAAATGACTACCTTTTAAAAAGTAAGGTAAAGCCTTAACTCATAGACTTACCCAAAAAGAAAAAACATTTTGAAACTGATCTTTCTCCTTTACTGGAATTTGTTCTAGAGATTATATATTCTTCCTGAGGCCAGGAATAGATACTCTTTATAAAGAAAAGAAAAGGAAAAAAAAAAAAAAAAAGGTTATTTACTCTGCCATCTTTTCAAGATCAGGTTTTACCTCCACATCCAATTCACTTATCCACTAAGCAGAAATTATTTTCTTCTAAGTAAACGAGCAATTACTAACTTTCTTTCCATAACTTTTTTTCACCTAAACCTTTAACCTTTATGTTTCATACTAACCTGCTGCAGTAACTCCCAGCTTAAAAGTGATCCAGTGAGCTGCCCACAACTCTTAAGGCAAGCAGTGAGGAATGAGATGAGTGAGCCACTCTGGTAACCACATAAGCACAATGGCATCTACATGGTCCTGTTCAAAAACTGATGTTAAAACCATCTTCTGGGGCACACAGGGGATCTCCAGCTTTTGTACACAAATCCTGGGACTGTGCCACCAGGGCTCTACAGGGATAGTTCTTCCCTGTTCCTGCCTTGATAGCCAGAGAAGTCCTGGTCTGGCAAGCACTCTGAAGAGCCTGCACACCACAAGTCAGAAGAGACAAAAGCAAATGGGAGCTCTTGGAAGTTACTTTCAAAATACTCTTCATCACACAAGGTGCTGGACACCATCTCTTCATAGATTTTACTGTCCCTGATAGCTGGCCTTGTTACATTTTTTGCTCTTATACATACCAACTGGTCACTGCAATTTTTTTTTTGATTTCCATTTAGCACCTGCCTAGCTCTTCCTTTCAAGGCAAATGTTGCTATTTAATCATACCCTCCTATAATTTTAACTTTGATTTGCCCCTACATATTCCAGATTTTTTTCCTCTTTTTTCCTAATAAATTACTAATAAACTTAATTTATGATGTCTAGGAAATTCCAGAATGACATCTTTGAAGTGAACTTTAGGCTTATTCTTCTCAACTTTCCTACAGTTTTCACTCTCTGTTCACCATTAAAATCTGAGGCTGATTTAAGGTGTGTATAATCTCTTCCAAGTCTGCCCAACAGCCCAAAAATTGTTAAAAATGTTTCAAAGCGTCTTTATAGTTTAAATCTGCTATATAACTTTGATACCTTTTGGAAGAGGGCTTGTTGGGGGTTACGTTTTTCTCCCCAAAGCACCGTATTGTTCCTCAAAGTTAGTAATACAATCCCATAACTAATTACCTTGTCTTTACTCTGATAACTGCATGCCACTAAACAAATTATGTATTTCAGTATCCTTACTATGCCTTTTCTCATTTTACTTGTCAATACTTCATGAATTTTGTCCACTTACTGATAAATTTCTGGCAATTTCCTGATGCAGTGTTGCTCTATTTCATCTACTTCTGTCCTCGGTTTTGAGTTTCTTTTCCCTCCTACGTCTTTCGTGAATATTTTTGGGTGGTTTTTAATAAGAAGCATGTTGTAATAGAGCCGCAAATTAAATGAGTCCTTATGTTAACAACAGATAACGATGATATTGTGGGAAAAAGCTGATGAGAGAAGAAAGGACAACTACTTTAATCATCACTGGCTGCTAAAACAGAAAAAACTAAAACTGGCTAAACTAATTCTTCATTTTCAGACAATTAACTAACAGTCCCACTGTTGTCTTCTGTGATTTTGTGCAGTGTTTAACTTCCTGGAATGTCTTTCTGCACTTGACAATTTTCCTGTATTTTGCATAAGAAATCGAAAAAGAATATTTGTTACTTTTCATCGGTTTTCTTGTTGGAGAAATTCAGGGGATCTCTCATGGGTCAATATCTGGATGTGCATTTACAGAAAATGAAGTGCACAATGTAGGTTACTTCTAAACAAGCAATTTGCTGGTCTTGTTTCAGATAAAGATGTACATCTGAATTTTGCAATTTTTCAATATTGTTTACAATATTGTTTTCAAGCCAAGACATCCATTATGTTTTCAGGTCAAGACCTCCATACCCATTCCCTGTTTGTCTCAAATTTGGGACTAAACACTTTTCTCTATTTAGGAAGCTGTTGTATTTTCAAAGAGCTCATCTTGTTTATTTACAGCAAATAGGAGCTAACAACTCCAGAAGGCTTTTCTTGTTCTCTCTCCTGGTCTCACTGATTTTTCAGGAATCCAGGAAGATCACAACACAGATAAGCTAAGACCAGTCTCCATGGCACACAAACCCCATGATGGCACAAACAGGCAGCAAAATTCCATGAAGAAATTTCCAAGTAAACATTCTCTTTCAGGGTAGATCTATAATTTCATTATTTAGAACCCTTATTTAGTCTGTAAACTGATAGTATTCCACAGGATTAACTCTCTCCCTGAATGAAATTCACACACATCTTTCTGGTAATGCTAACTTAATGCGTATGTCAATTCACTATGTATAGTGAATTGATGTGTATGTCAGTTCACTATGTATAGTGGCAGAAGTCACTGTTCTTAATGGTTGTATCCTCCTTAATAAAGAAGATGCAATATTCTGAGAAATGTCCACAATTTGGATGGATTGTATCATAATTGATAAATTAATTTAACATGTATTCAATTCAAATGGTGAATTATTCTTGCATCACTAGTTCATCCTTCTTGGTCTTGCATTCCTTGGAAAAAATGCTTTCTGCTGTCTCCTAGACCTTTTATGGTATAGTACGGTTTTAACAACTTAAGAAACATTTTGTAAGTTACCTTTGACAAAACAGACCAATATAAGAACCAAAAATAAAAAAAAAAATCCTACTTGACATGCTAGCATAGCGTAAGGACAAGCTGAAATGCCTGACTCAAAGACTAAAACCAGTAACTCTTAAAAGTCATTCCTGAAACTTTAAGGGCAAATTTCTCCATCAGTGACTCCCAGTAAAAGGTTCTAATTCTAGTGAATAGAAGAGCACTGAAGAAATACATCTGGAGACAACTTTGTCACTAATCTTAGAATCAGATCCATAAAATTGTCCTAAACTGTATGCAAGGGACAGATTTTAGCAACAGATTTTGTGCTGTATTAATTATGGATTGCACACATAAACTAAAATTTGTTTTTCTCCTTCTGATGCCACAAAAATTAAAAAAAAAAAAAAAAAAAAATCTCAGTTGTTAAGTAGCTAAATATAAGTTTTATGTTTGTCAGTGTTGTGTAATACTGCTGGCCTAATTCCAGACACTAACCTCTTCAGCTGTCCCTCAACAGGCGTAAAGTGTTTTCACTAACTTTGTACTCCTGCAAAAACACATTAGAACTATTCGGAGGATCTGAAAACCTTGAGTATTACCATTCTTAAGGACTGAGAGTCACGACCCCACCTTGACTCTTACCTACATGACTGCAACTACTCATCCAAAATGATGCTCAAATGGACAATTATCAATGTCTCTGTCAGCCTGCAGAACTGTGACCCTCCGATGCTACAAACACAGCATCAGCACTGAATGACAAGTCCCATGACTGAATATTAAAAAGCCCAAATTCCTTCAACACCTCCCAACACTGAACTAGTAAGCAATTATATTCCAAAAGTCTGGGACTGTGCCACCAGCGTTCTGTTTAGAGATTTTTTCCCCGTGCCTGCCTTGGTAGCCAGAGACCGACTGGCCCGGCAAGCGTTCTTCAGCCATTATATTACAGATTTTTTAATTTGACCCTTTTAATTGAATTAAAAGGTTGTGTTTGAACTTGCTCTTTCACCAACAAATCCCGCCAGATCCTTAGCTTTTACTCGATACGCTCTGAGGGCCAAGCGGGCCGCACGAAGGGGCTGCCGTCACCCCTGAGGGCGGCGGGGCGGCGAGGGGCCGCGCCCTCCCTTCCCGGCCCTCCTCCGCCACCCTGCGGGCGGGCTCCCGGCCTGCGGATCCACGGCAGCCCCCGGCGGGGAGGAAAAAGGGGGCGGAGGAAAGAGCCTGTGCTGGAATGAAGAGCTGTCACGGCTGTCCCGCCTGCCCCAGAGCGGCGCGGTGGCGCCCGAAGGCCCCTGAGGTTCGTGTTTTGCCAGGTTTGCTTCGCCTCTTTCCAAGCCTCACTCCTGGCGGGAGCCCCGGCTGCTCGGCAGGGACCCTGCCCGCACTAATGCTCCTGTAGATGATCCCGTCCCGTGCCAGCAGCGGCACCAGGGCTCAGACAATCCACAGCAGGAGAAAGGAGCAATTACGTCCTTCCTCGGGCTGAAGAGCAAGGCTGAATAGCTTAGAAGGATAAAAAAGAAAAAAAAAAATGCATATCTACATATATATATATGTATATATATATGCACTGTGTACAACAAATCTCTTCTAGCATTGCATGTTTGTAGTTCGGAGTTAATTTTGACTGCCATTGTCCAAAACCTTCATAGGCTTAAATTAACGAATGTTAACGTCTGCCAGCAGAGGGAGCCAATTTTATTCCATAAACAAAGGGGAGGAAACATTTTTGAACAGGAAGAGTCCTTGGTTTTTTACATTTATCAACTCAGAAAGGAATAAAATACAATAATTTTTCAGTACCATCTGTATAGCATGATTTTTAAGGCCTCTGTGACCCATATAGCCTAATCATTTAAATTTCAGAAGAGAGTAGGAATAAATTTTGAAAGCCAAGCCTTGTGGCATCACATACATTTCTTCCATTTTTAAATAATTCACTTCTTCATTTATTCAATTATTTTAGACAGTAATAAACAACTGTGCTAATCACTTTTGATAGACACCATATACAAAACAAGAAATCATAGCAGCTTACTTTATCACTTTTGAAGTTGTTATTATGCTTGTAACAGGTCTGCTTTTTGGTCCAGATGCATGACGGAAAATCAGTAGTTCTTTATTATTTATGACATACTTATATTTTTTAATTATACTTTAATTACACACGGGTCAGCAGAATGCTTTGAGTAAGGATCAAATGTGCCTCCTTTCATGCTATCTGACTGGAAAAAATACCTTCTCCAAGTTCCAATTTACAATATAACTGAGTTAATGAAAATATTTTTCATTTTCAGAAGCAAGTAATGACATTGAATAGCAGACTGCATCATATTTTTATGTATACATATATCTGTATATATGTGTGTGTGTATATATATACACACATACATACATACATATATATGTACACACACACACACACACACACATATAAAACCCCCAAGTATTCCTTAAAATTTTTAGTCATTATTTTGGGAATTCTTAGTTTTAAATGTTCTTTCATAAGTCTATATTTTGAGGAAAGGATCTTAAAAATGTGGCAGAAAAAGTAAAAATCTAACACTAAAATGAGCTGCATTGTGGCAAAAAAATAAGGAAATTCCTATTTCACTTGCAGTTTAAGGTGGTAAACTCCAAGCCCAGCACTGGTGTAAGGATTGTTACAGACAGTGGACCTTAGGCATTATTTTCAGTAAGTTTTCTAACATATAGGATGGAATACAGTATTGGCTTTTCCTGAAACAATATGTCCACCAATACTGCAAGAATGCCAAATTTTATTTTAAAAACATTGAGGGATTTGATCAGTTCTTCTCCAAGTAAGCTAAACCCCAGTCTACTGAGGCTGCATTCCTATGAAGTACAGCTGTTTATTTTAACCAAAAATAAAGCAGTTTTTCCTGTAATAATTTATAAAGCAGAGAGGGGAAATGTGCAGCTTAGGAAGTACATGCAACCTAAATGTTCAGGAAAAGCATTTATAGTATGAACCATGGGATCACCAGTACTGTCAGCCTGACAAAGCCTGACTTTCTAGCAGCTAACTTCTCTGAATAGATTTCCCTTCTAAAAGATCTCAGGTACTTCATCTATGAGGCCAACCACCCAGCACTGTAATAAGTGTGTAAGAATTTTTTCCTTCTCTTTTGGAAGAGTTACATTTTCCTTGCTCTCATCATCTTCCTCAGATGAATCAATGTCAGTCAAATAAATCACTCAAATAAGTCAAGGGTAAAGACCATAATAAAAGGAAAACAGTGGTGAGCAGAGCACAGTACTAAATGACTGATGACAGAGTTCCAAGAGCTGGAAAAGGATAGATTAAGGGGTGTTGCTGTTATTAGTTATCTGGAGTCACTGAATAGATATTTATGCATCATAAACCCATTTAAAAGTGAAATTAAAGTTTAGTCTAAAGGGAATGGCATAAATTTAGCATCTTGAAAAAAAAAAAAAAACTGTATCAAGATTAAATGCTCTGTGGAATGCAATATTATCCATTTAGATTTAAAGAAGTAATGACACTAATCAACTAATGAAGTGTGTTCTTAGATGTTCCTCATAAAGGCTCCAGGCTTTATTTCTTATGCCCTTTAAGCTCTTCACAGATATTTATTCCCATCTCTTTCATCCTTTTCCTCCTTTTTGTTTTTTTCCCAGTGGAAACTATCCCACCTCCTTCTTTTCTCTGCTTTCATTCTCTGCACCAAATGCTTAGTTTTGACACTGAATTTGTCTCAACGGCAGGCAGCATAATTATTTCTTCTAATCTTTTTCTTACCATAGACCAAAAATGTCCTCTGACTGCCGTTTTTCACTACATATGGTGAAAATATACAGGATAAATAAAACCAGTGCAAGCAAAGTTAAAGTTTTCTTAGATTTATGAACTTCCACGAGAAAAGGAACAATGGAGATTTTATACAGCATCTAGGATAATGCAGTCCCATTCTCCTGACAACATAAAATTATTACTGTGCTTTCAACTGGAACTGTTTGGTTATGATTGCATTCGTGCTTAGAGATCTCCAAATAAAAAATGAAGGTCAAAACCTGAATGGACTTGTGTGGGATACTGCCAGATGTCTCAAAAATTAACACCCAAACCCAGTAGATGAACAATATCTAACAGAGCCAAGGCCTTTTCTGCATTTTGTACTGCCACACTGGAGAGCAGAGTGGGGGAGACACAGCCAGGACAGGTGACCCCAGCTGACCAAAGGGATATTCCAGACCACAGGATGTCATGCTCAGTGTGTATAGCGGGGATGTTTGGAGTGATGGCTTTGTCCTCCCAAGTCACTGTTACGTGTGCTGGGACCCTGCTCTCCTGGGGATGGCTGAACACCTGCCTGCCCATGGGAAACAGTGAAATCATTCCTTGGTTTGCTTTATTTTTTGTGTGTGGCTTTTACTTTCCCTGTTAAACTGTCTTTATCTCACCCCTTGAATTTTCTGGCTTTTACCCTTCTGATTCTCTCCCCAGTCCTGCTGGTGGAGGACTGAGCAAATGGCTGCATGGGGCTTGGCTGCTGCCTCGGCTGAAACCACCAGAATCTCCAACAGAAAGCTCTGAGAGATGAATATCACACATTAGCCCTGTCTGGCATGTGGATGCAGAATAGAAAATCTGCAGCAGCACAGCACTGGAAATACATGTAATTAAATAGATTTTATGTTTTATTACACAAAGCAATATGCTGGAACACTCTGCACAACGGGTGAGCCGTATTTTACTTGTGCTCAGCAAGTGGAACAGACAGTATGGCTAAGTTTTAAAAAGCTCAATTTTTTGGTTGTTTTGGGGGAGGGGGTTTGCAACATGTGTTGGTTCACACTGTGTGAAACGCACCATCACTTCATCAGGCGACTTCAGTGCTGTTCTTCAACTGTCAGGAGATCTTGACATCGGGTAAGGAACCAAAGGGCAGGCGACAAGAAACAACCCGAGATGACAGAAAACTGACGCTTGGAAACCAGTTTCAGGGTTTGCTGTTTAAAGCTAGTTAGCATTATTCGTGAGGACAGAAATAATTTATCAGAAATAAACAGACCTGGAGTTAAATTCCACATCTTAACGCACAGAGCACTTATCAAGGGATTAATGAGGACGACTTTTGGACCTCAGCATGCCGATGTGCCTGAGGAAGCGCGAGGGCGGATGCGGACGAGCCTGGCCTGCAAGGAGCAGTAACGCGAGGCAGCCGCCGGGCCAGCGGGATTCCGCAGCGTCTCCCAATGGATTTGTAGAAATGAGGAGAAAATAATACCACCGTTTGGCAGCAGGGCGCTGATCCCAGACGCACCGGGCTGAGCGCAGCCACGGCCTAGGAGAGAAGGCCCAGCCCCACGCGCTCCCCGCCGTGTGCCGGCCGCCGGCAGGGAAGGAAAGGCGGGCGATTCCGGAACAGACCCCGCGGCAGCCCGGCCGAACGGGAAGCACTCGGGTCCGGGCCGCGGCCGTGGCCGGGAGAGGCGGGGCCCGGTCCGGCCCGGCGGCAGCGCGCCTGCGCCGCCAGGATGCGGCCGGGCCCGGCCCCCGCGGCGGCGCTGACGGACGTGGTGAGTCCGCCCCTCCCCTGCCCGGCCCCCCTCTCCCCATCCCCGGGGAATGGATGGATGGGTGGAAGACTAGGTAGGTAGGTAGGTATGTGGGTGGGTGTCCTTCCTCAGCGGGGAGGGGAGCGCCCCCGCTGGGGCAGAGCTAGCGGCGGGGCGGGCCGGTGTCCCCGCTGCCGGCTGGGTGCTCGGGCGTCGCGTTTGGGCCTCCAGCCCCAGCGGTACCTCGGGAGGAGGTGCGGAGGCCCCTCCATCCCCTTTCTGTAGGGCCCAGGTTGTGTCACACGGGGGCCAGTGACGCCTCCCGCACTGACGACTTCCTATGCCCCCAGCCGTTCTCCATCGCCCTTGGGGGACTCAGCTTGTCTGGCTTTAGTCAGGGATTTGTTGGAAGAGGTCATCATAATGGTGCGAGGCTCTTGGAGCCAAGCAGTAGGACAAGAGGCAATGGGCAGAACCAGATACACAGGAAGTTTCACCTGAGCACGAGAAAGAGCTTTTTTACTGTGCAGTGACAGTATTGGAACAGGTTGTCCAGAGAGACTGTGCAGTCTCCATCAGCGGAGATCCTCAGAAACTGTCTGGACACAACCCTGTGCAGTGTGTTCTAGGATAACCCTGCTTGAGAAGAAGGTTGGGCCACATCACTGTAACACTGAGGCTGTGGGTTTGATCCCCATTATAGGCCATTCACTTCAGGTGCACTCATTGTCCTTGTGGTTCCCTTCCAACTCGGAAGATTCTGTGATTCTGTGACCCACTGTGGTCCTTTCCAGTTTCACCCATGCTGTGATTCTGTGATGTCCTCGATGACCCACTATCATAAGTGGCTCCTTTTGCAGAGCTCTTCTTCTTATTCATGAGCATTATTCTTGCATAGTAACAATTCAAATAAAAAACATCTTTTACATCAACCCAGGCAAACATTTTTTCACATTCTGGCTGGCACTTTTGTGGGTCACACACTCCAAGACCCTATTAGTGCAGATAACTGTGCTATCTAAAATACTTCAGGGTTATGCTTCAGGAGCCAAACTGTTTCTTGGCACTCCAGAATCACTGAAACATGAAAATCCTTCACCAACAGATAAACTTTAGTAGATTATTATATTTTAACAGTCATGCATGTTTTGCATATTTCTCTTTGGAATGCCTTTAATCGAAAGAAAATTAGTCTTATGTTTTGGGTTTATTTCAGGAGTAGTAATGACATTGCACGTGGAAGTGTCTCTTTGTAAGCAAACAACTGTGTAATAAGTCTTTCCAAGGGGACCTAGTATAATTATTTTTACAGGTGCTTGGTGGTTTTTTGGAGCAGTTAGAACTGTTAAGCATTCCTTCTGTGGACTGTTACACTGAGCAATACCCACACTAATCTTTCACCTTTTGTTCCTCTCTGTACTGCCGCAGCTGGTTTTGTCTGGTACATTGAACTTGGTTGGGGATTGATCTGTCTGAAAAAGGCCTCTCTAAATAGAAGGGTGTTTTTCCATCAGCATGAGCTCTCTGGTGAAGTTCACATTAAAATATCTGCAGTGAGTGGTTATAAGGACTCAGAGCAGGGACTTTGGGGGTGGGGGGAAGAACAGCTGGCTGTTCTCTATGGTGGCATAAGCAGATCTCCTGTCAAATGTGAAACTCAGCCTTAGTTCTAGAGGTTATGTGTTACACCCCACCCCTTTGTTTCTTCTCATTTCCCTGAAAATGTGATTTCCTAACTAATGAATGCATACTTACAGATGTGCCTAATTACCTTTCAGCTCAGTTCTGTCCTTGCTTTACTTGAGCTGGAAGAATATATTTTAGATTTAGATGGCGATTAGATAGATAGATAGATAGATAGATAGATAGATAGATAGATAGATAGATAGATAGATAGATACGTGAATGTATATTATGGGAAACGTGACATTTGGATTGAAACAATAAGAAACAATGACATTTTACCTAAAGTATTTCTCTGTGGTGAAAGTGTAGAGTTACGGCTTTCTTTGTCGAGGTAGGAAATGTGTTCCAAGGTGTAATTGAGGCGCTGGTTGCAGCAACTGTGCGCTGCTGCACCACTCACTTCCCTGTTTATTCACTGACCTTCTGTAACCTGAGCAGCTGCAGTAATTCCTGGTGTGCTTGCACACTGTGGTATAACAGCTTGAGAAAAAGCATGTTGAAATGGCTCTTCATGTTCGTTGCTTTTTTTTTCTCCTTAGGTAATTCTAGAAGCTATGGATATACTCTTCAGAATAAGAGGAGGCTTGGATCTTGCATTTCAGCTTGGAACTACTGATGGTGTGTCTATAAGACTAATAGATTTCTTAATACTTACATGAACTTTTATTAAGAAACTATTTATTATATATATTTTCTTGGCATTTTCCAGGTGTTGAGTGCTTCTTCACAAACCTGTAAGAATTATTCTTTATCTCCATAAGTTTTCTGACACTCTTTTTCCATCCTGTGTTTTTTGTTTTAGTTGGAAATAAACTTTACATTGAAATTTTTAACTAATTTCCTTTGCATATACTTCTTACTTACGGATATGTTATTGGCATCACTTTTCAGCTTGAAGCCAAAGTTGACCCTGAAATTCTAAGCAAACAGAGAATAAGGCAATGAATTTTGTTATAATGGGACTGTATTAATAATACAAATTTGAGACTGTGGTCCAATCCTTCCAGAGAAATGGAGAAAGAGAACAAGCTAACGAGTCACTCTACTGAATTTAGGCAGTTTTGGCTACTGCAATTCCATGTGAGAGCAAGGGACTAGTCCATAAGGCATTAAGGGGTTCCTGTAGTCCGCCATTGTTCAGTAAAGTGACATTCTCCTCAGAAGTTGTGCTCAGGGCTATCGGTGGCCATTGAGCTGTCATAGGGCGGGATGGGGAAGCAGGCTGTTTTTAGCTCAGCTCTCACTCATTCTGCATTTTAAAAGGATGGGTCTCTAGCAGAAACACTGAATTCCATCTAGTGAGCCTTGATAAAGAACTTGGCCTTATATGAGTTCATGATGTGGAACAGAAGTGTTGAATAGATTGACCTAATCCAAAGCAGCATTTTGTGAGTTGCATCCTCAGTGAAGGGTTATTTATTTGACTTTGTCTCTGGTGTAGTGAATTGTAACCACAGTGAAGCAAAGTGATGTTTGAATTGTCCAAGTGCACGGTATTCACACCTGTTAGTGGGTAAATATGGCACACTGCTCCTTTTGAAGGGCAGTGAGCTTTTTCTTTTGGAGCAGATTTCCTTTGACTTTTCTAATAATGTAGTTTTTACAGATTGGTAGTACAAAAGTTATCTAATAGTGACCAAATTTAAGTTAATGCATCAGAGAGATGCAGCACAGTCTTTGATAGCTTGTTAGGCTTTTTTAACTTACTGTAATCGAATATGTTTTTTAACCTTCACAGTAAGGAAAGAAATGTGGCTAATGTGCCAGAGTTACTCTATCATATCCAATAGTGTCATATCCCTTATTGGTTCATGTTGTGAGGTGTGGGTAAAACACCTTACAGGCTCTGAAAGACAACTGTACATACCAGTAATAAAGTTTCAGGTAAACAAGACTGTGGCGTATAGGTTTTTGTTGACCAAAATTTGGTCCTCAGCTGGAATGTAGGCCCTGCTTTTTCCAAAGATTCAGTCTGGTTTTGGTTTGTATCTCTGAGCACTGATATAAAGTCAGAAACATGTGAGTGACTGAGATTGAATATTTTCAGGATTTTTTCAAAAGCCTAAATATACATACCTGTATTTAGTTTGTCTGCACATAGAAGTTTGTTTGCAGCTGTAGGTTTGGTTAAGACTTATTAGATGTGGTAAGTGACAGCAGAGTAGATTGTTCTTCTGTAAGTTTGACAGCATCTAAGAGAACCAGTACACTTTTGTTCAGGGAGGTGAGGGTGAATGTTTGAGACCTGATAATTAAAATCTTACCACAGTTTTGTTTACCCAGTCATTTTTCTGATCATAACAGCACTTGCATTTTTATTCCAAGTCAAAACAATTTTATTAAATGTATGCCCAGCAGTTTTAAAAAAAGTGCTGAGAGAATTTTCTAAGCTAATTATATCCTTACTGTGTTTCAGAGACATCAACAAAAAAGGCATTAGGATATGTTTTCAGTGACCTTGAAAACAAACTGTCCTCAGAGGTTCTTGTATTCAGAATTTGCCACAGTTCAGTCTATGTGTGGCCTAACAATGGTATGACCACAGTTCCAGAGCTGACTGATGAGTCTGCATGTAAGGAGATAAGACGATTTATACAGTAAGTATATTTAAAAACTGGGGGGGGGGTGGTTAGCAGATTAATTTCATATTATAGAAATTTCTCTTTCTGTTGATAATTCAGATTTGATCAAGATGATGAGACCAAACGAAAGCTTGGCAAAAAAAAGGATAAAAAGTTACAGGACACGGTATGTTCCTAATATATAAGACAAATTATCATTTAAACATTTTTAGACTTGCCCTCCCTAGGCTTTTCTGTACACAAATAGGCATTGACATGAGTTTAAAGAATGCTTTTAGAGTCATTGAGATTCAACGTGAATGCAGAAATCCACTTATGGTAGATCAGCACATAGAAGTTTGTCTTTACCAGCTTTTTTCTAACCCAAGTGTTTCATTACTGAGTTTGATACCAAATGCCTGCAGTCTTACTTTTGCCTTCATGGTTCATGTGCAGTTGGAGATGTAATATTGGTGTCTTCATTCTCTGTAGCAGCAGATAATCAATGTAGACCTCATGTTGGAAATGACATCTTCATTAGCTGCTTTGGCTCCAGTCATTGAAAGGGAAGAGAAGGAACACCACTACATAAATATGACATTACCAGTCGATGTTGTTGTATCTGTTTCTCCAGAAGAACCATGGGGAAAGTAAGTGTTATCCTGAACTTGCAATTTTTCGGCTTCATTTCTGCTTTTTCTTGAAATAATGAAGTAAAACTATATCATTCATCAGTCTAATGAAAAGTATATAGTATTTTTGTGATGTAATTTTAACTGTTTAAATCACAAAAGCTCATGTACGCAGCTGTTAATTTCAATAATCTTGAAACATCCTTTTGCTGTCTATAAAAAAATTCAGTTTATTAATGTGTGACAGATTTGATAACTCATAAGCATTGCTTAGCAAGGAATTGAGAAAATCAGGAAAATGTTCTAGAAATTTTTGTATGTGAAGTGTATAAAAAGTGAGAGTTGGGGTGTATTTGATGAGTCTTTGTAATCTCAGCCCTTCGTTTAGGGCTGCAGCTGAGTAGGTACAGCTGAAAAACATTTGAGTCTGCCGATGTATATTTTCATTGCATTTTTTTTCCATAGGATTTGACTCTGGATGACACTAAATGGAGTGGATAAAATGCAGAAAAAACCTGTTTTGTCATACATTTAATTTTTATTTTGACAAATGCTCATACTGATTGTGTTTCTGATATGAGAGAGGGTAGCCACATTTGGGAGGACTGAATCACTGCTCTACTTTGGAAATACTCTCCCTTGTACTTTGCAGGGTACAAAATCTCCTAGTGAAAGCAATTCATGGGCAATTAACTGACATGGAAAGATGTATCATGAAATATGTGAAAGGAACATCAATTGTGGTACCAGAACAATTTCATTTCATGTTACCAGGAAAAAATCACCTCGTAACAGTCTCATATCCTACGGGTATTTCAGATGATCAGCTGGAAAGTTACAGAAAGGTAAAGCCAACAAACTGTAACAGAACCTGATATTTTATTTTTAATTACTGTAATTGAAGCAGTGGTAAGGCTTTCCATTTAGTCAGTGTAGAGTAAATGCTAGCAGATACTGTATTTAGTATTTAGATTTATTTTTATTATAACCAAAGCAGTATACTGAATGTGCAAACTTGATTTATTAGAAGTTTTTTTATGGAATGTGCCAGATCTCATTTTTGTAAGGGAACAACAGAAACTTTAAAAGTACATGAAATTTGATTGATAAATATTTTCTCTAAATTATACTTTCAGTACAGTATTCTTTGAATTTCTCTCTCTTTTTTTTTTTTTTTTCCTTGTTCTGTGGCAGAACATCAGTTTACTTTTGTTGTGTTACTACACTCAGGTTTTAACAAATGTCCTGAAAGGGTTAGTATTGGGGGTTTTGTTTGTTTTGGTTTCTTTCTTGGGGTTTTGTGGTGTTACGGTATGTTTGTTTGGAGGGGGCTGCTTTTTTGTAGCTCGCAGCTGACCAGGCTTAGTTAGTTTTTGGCTTGTTTTTGCCTTTGGGTTGGCACATCTAGAAAAAAGAATATGGATGAGGTGGAAGAATGTTGAGACATGGCAGTCCTTTCAGACTGAGACTGATACCAGTCTAGGTCACACAATTTCATGTACTGAGAGCAGGGAAAGAATATTCTGCAGCTTAGAGGTGTAGAAGCAGTAGGGACTTGTCCTGTGTGAGGCATTACTGGGTGTATAAAGCCTAATCTAACCTTGTGTGTGCTGAGGCCTCAAGCACTCATGGCACTGCCTGTGTTTCCTGCTCTCTGTCTGCTATTCACTCTATCCCACCGATGGGAAGTGTTACTGCAGCTCCTGTGGCTGGCTTCAGTGCTGGGTCATCTGCCTAAAATGTATTACCTGTGCTACACACATTATCCAACATGATCTTATCATGCCTTTCACTCTTAAGCTCTGTGAAACAAGACAATATATCTCTTTAAATGTGGCTGCTGTGTGACAAACAGAGCTTAAGAGATTTTAAAATAGACTGAATCTGCTTGAACCATAAGCCCAATATCTTTGTCTCAGTGTGTGTTATTTGTATGCTCCAGTATCAGTTAAGATTATAATTTGGTGTGTAGATAAAGCTGTAATTCTTTTCTCTGATGGTGTTTTATCATGCTTTCATAACAAACCTGTTACTCAAGGTATTTTCAGTGGGGCCTCAGCAGCCGGTGTTATGTAACAGGACTGCATAAAGCAGTGGGCCCTTTAGATGGGAGGTGAGCCTGCGTTAGCTTCCCTGGAGAGGTGAGGTCTAGTGGTAAACATGCTTGCTGAATGTTTAATTAAGCCTGTTTTGATAAATTGCTAAACTGTGCTGTTAAAATTGTATCTTCATTTCTGATTACAATGTGGTCTTTCTTTTAACCCAAAATTTGAATTGTGTTTCTTATTTTTATTTGAACTTGCATATAGGAATTGCATGGGTTATACAATCTGCCTTGTGACAGACCATATTTCAAGAGAGCAAATGCTTATCATTTTCCAGATGAACCATATAAAGATGGATATCTCAGAAATCCACATTTACATCTTAGTTCACCTGCTATGGAGTCTGGTATGGTAAGTTTAAATTGAAACATTTTGCAGAAAGTACCTTTTTATTTTAATTGAGGTTTGTTGGGTTTTTTTTAAAGAAGTAATTTAGATAGTCAGTGTGCAGTTGAGAAAGTGAAATAATTGTCTTGACCTTTTAAGCAAAAGGACTGCTCTGCACAAAATGGCATTGCTTTAATTTGCTGTACTTGTCCCAAGGAAATTGAATTTTTTTGGGAAAATAATATCCACGTTTTTAGTGTGTATTCTAAAACGTTTCTCAGAACCAGGACAAAAAACTCTCAACAGAGAAGTTTATGAGACAAAACCAGGTGGAGTAATCATGTGTGAATAATGACCCTTTGACTCTTCCAAAGATTTGCAGTCCCCAGCTGAAGACTTCACTGAAAGCTGATGCAGGTGTGCTCAGATGGCTGTGTTCTCCCTCCTGCAGGTTTATTTAGTGCAAGGTGTTTACAGTTACCACCACTATATGCAGGACCGCATGGATGACAGTGGCTGGGGCTGTGCCTATCGGTCCTTGCAGACAATCTGCTCTTGGTTCAAGCACCAAGGCTACATGGATAAACCTATACCAACACACAAGGAAATTCAACAGGTACAGAACTTTTAAGGAGATTATCTTATGCATTTTTTTCTAGAAATGTTTGTGTAGATTATTTTTTAAATATCAAATTCATGTATTTTGGAAGATATCTTTTGTCCCTTAAATTGGACTGGTGGTTCCGAATTACCCGTGTTGGGTGACATCTGTACAAATAAAATACATCAAAATAATCTTTTAAATGTTTTCCTGCATTAATATTCTATTAGAAGCTGTGATGTGACATTTTCAATGTTTTTGTCAAATGAAAAGAACAAGGAATCTAATGTGTCATGCTAAAATCCGTTTTAAAACTGGCTGTCATATTCAGTGACATCTGGATTTCTTCCCAGATGCTACACAGGAATTTACTGACATCTTCTGCTACTTTACCTCTGACAGTAGCACACTTTTCCTGATTTTTGAACTCTCCTTCATTTCTTTTTCTATTTTAAATTTAAATGCATACCTGAATATGTTCATCTCTATTAACAGCGCTGAAGTAAAACTGTAGGCTTGTAGCTAATACCCATACTTAGGTATGCTTATCAAGGAATATTGCAGTTACCTTCAGTCTTCCAAATAGAATTTTACATTACATTTATTTACTGAACATTTTTAGTAAAGTTTAATTCATTCCATGAAAAAAACATTTATCATATGTAGAAGGGATGTGAACACTAAAGGTAAAACCACATTTCCTGAGCATTTCTCAATCCACACCTGGATGCTATTGAAATCTGTGCACTCCTGTAGTATTTTTAGGTGTCTAAAAGAGGGCAGTAGCCTGCAGAAGATCTTTGGGCTTTGTGTCCTGAGCAGAAAAGGCCCCTCTCAAGTGCTGAATGTAACATGTAAGCCTCAGAATGAAGAAGAGTTTAAAATAAACCATAACCTTTGACATGGATCAGTAGCCTCTTCCTCAGAGCGTGACTTTATGGATCCTTTCCTGAGTGCTTTGAATGGAAATCAGAGCCTTTCAGTCTGTGAAGTGGCTTCTGCAGTGTAGAAATGGTGCACTCCATTATCAAAGAGCTCAGTGATTGCCCTCCCAGCCTGAAGTCTGCCTGTGGACCTGGGTTGTAGTCTCTGCTCATGGACACAATTTTGCATCACTGCTCAAAGGGACACTTCCAAAACAGAACCACAGTGAATGAATTCAAGATTCATTGGTCTGCTTTTTACCAGCTAGGTTCAAAACGCATGCCCATACATATAAACCAACTTTGTCCACAAAAAGTGCTGGAATTCCCTACTATATGTTGTTGATATTTGGGTTTCTTATTCATTATGATGTTGCAAAGGCGCTGGTGGATGCTGGAGACAAGCCTGCATCATTTGTTGGGTCACGGCAATGGATTGGTTCAATTGAGGTACAGCTTGTTTTGAATCAGCTTTTAGGAATAACATCCAAAATATTATTTGTCAGGTAAGAATCACTACCTGTTTAGTAGCTTGGTAATTGCTAAAAATACTGAATGCCTTAAAATGCAGATCATGATTACAGTACATGGAAGAAGAGGTATAATTAAAAAGATAATAAATCTTTTAAGGGTTCCTTGCTCATTAACCCTTTTTTCCTACCTTTAGTTGTGCTAAGTGCTTACAGATGAAGGTGGTGTTAAATTTCCTGGGAGCTTGGGGTTCCAGTTTCCAGTTGCTATAAATTTCTTAATAATATGCAAATTGCACAGTTTTATAAAGCTATGGTCTAATGCTTCCACAAGAAATGTGCCTCCCATCGGGTGTACTTAATCTATAAATTGCTTCATGATATGCAAACTGATAGGGAATTCAGCCTATTCCTTTGTGTCACAATTTTTGATGCAGGCACACAGTCTGATGTCCACAGAGAACTGAATGTACACTGACAAATAAATTAGTACTGTAGCCACAGACCTAACTTGTGAGTTTAGGATTGAGGCAAATTATTGCGAAGTCTGGAAAATAATGTTCTCCTTTATGCATTTGTGTGAGAAATAAAGCAAGGAATTTGTTTCCATTCTGACAGTCTGACATTCTCATACACAGTGAAGGACCTTTCACAACAAAGATATTTGGGACAAAAAGAATAGTCTTTGGCATTTATCAGA
Organism: Hirundo rustica; assembly: GCF_015227805.2. Taxonomy (NCBI): domain Eukaryota; kingdom Metazoa; phylum Chordata; class Aves; order Passeriformes; family Hirundinidae; genus Hirundo; species Hirundo rustica. The sequence continues at coordinate 31,890,830 of NC_053454.1, forward strand.
AGAAAAATTACTGTATTTTCTATCATTTAGACAGCACTAAGACAGCACTATGCAGACTAATAAAACCCTGAACATTTAGTAAATACATCATGAAATTAAGAACATACACTAACAGTGTGTATGAAAATACAAATCAAAATACTTCTCATGTGTTATGTTTATTTTGAGTAAATTCGCACTGTAGGTGTTCTAAAAGAGCACGGTAATGGGCATCCTTAATGTTAGGAAAATAGTTCAGGTCTTCAGTATTTTAATCTTTTTTTGTTGTTCCGGAACTTGTAGTTGGAGATGATTTGCCTATTATTTATAGCAGCTATGACAGGCCCTGCCAGTAGGAAGATTTTTATTCCTGCATGTGAGAATATAGAATACACTCCTTTCTGAACTGGGTAGAGTTGCTCATAGTGCTGCTACAAGACAGCACCAGTTTTTCTCAGTGTTATAAACCATGCCAGGAAGAAGAAACATTCATGCATTTTTTTCAGGTGGTCACTGGCAGTGAATAGCATTTTTGTCTTGGTCTTATTTCCAGCTAGCATCTCTAATTCTTTATGGAAATAAGACTTCACAGCTGCACCAGCAACAGTGGTACCGGATCCATTATAATAAATGTACCATTTCCCAGTTTTGTATTCAGTCTGCATTTAATCCATTCTCTCTGCTTGGGAAGTAGGCACATAGACTTTCAGTGGGTTTTAAAAAGATTAGCCACTATATAAAGAAATATAAAGACAAGATACTAAAAATGTCTGTATTCATTTCCTTGCCTAGCAAATAGACGTTGTGTTAGAAAATGTTTTTCAGTATTTCTCAGGAAGTTTACGCAGGAATAATCCAAGTGACTTTCTAATCAGTTATCTATGCAGTGAATGAATATAATGGGTATTAGAGAAGTAACCCTAGTGAGAATGATAAATCTGTTACTGTTTTTTCTTACCTAGCCAGGGTTCTGAACTAGCATTGCAGGGAAGAGAGCTTGCTAATCATTTCAAGACTGAGGGAACTCCAGTTATGATTGGTAAGTGCTCGAGTGTTGAAGAAGGCTAATAGAAGTGCATGGCCTCCCTGTGCTGAATTTCATTTCAATTAGAACCCATTTAATTTACTGTACAAGAGTTAATCAAAACTGTAGATGAATTAAAAATTATGGTTTTCCCAAGGTAGCCTCAAAAAAGATACAGTTTAATGTGGTTGGTGTCTTTTTATTCAGTATTTTTTTCAAACTCAGTATTAAACATGGTAACAAAAGTCAGTCTAAAGGGTGTTCTTATAAATTGCTCTTAAGTCAGAACTTGACCTGACTTTCATTCTCTACAGGAGCAGACATTCATACAGTTCCCCAAAACTTCCCCTCAGAGAAGAGTACTGTTTATCTGGCTGGGAAGAGAAGGGTATTATCCAAATTAGCATTCTGACCAGTTTTAATAATCTGAAATATTGGTATGATAAGAAGTACCATTTGTAAAAATACTGTGACATTATTTTAACTACTTTTTCCATGCTGTGTTTTAGGAAATTAATAATATTATTATTTTCAACTTTAATAACATTAATTTAAGCAATTTTGCAGTCTGTATTCCATAATAAAGTGTAGCTTTCTCAAAACAGAGGTGCCAGAAGTCCAGACTTTGGTATGGTGATGGTTTAGATCAGATATTAGGAAGAAATGTTTCCCTGTGAGGGTGGTGAGACAAGACACCAGAACAGGCTGCCCACAGAAGCTGTGGATGCCCCAAGGCCAGGGGGATGGCCCAAGGCTCAAGGTCAGCTCCAATGGAGCTTTGAGCACCTGCTCTAGTGGGAGGTGACCTGTCCATGGCAGGGGGGTTGGAATTAGGTGATTCTTTGAAGTCCCTTACAGCCCAAACTATTCTATTAAATATTCTTGGCCTTTCAGTGGCCTTTTTGTTTGCAGTTCAGGAATGTAGAATCCTATATTGAAAAATCTTTTTGTTTGTAACCTAACCTTCTCTGTAATGCTCTCTTGTAGGCTGGTTTCATTTTTGTTGTCATTGGAGGACTGGAGATGGGCTTTTTGAGGGTGGGGTTTGGGGATTGTTTTTGCTAGTATTCTTCCAGCAATCCCTACATGCTGTGTGGAGTTATTACTACAATATTGTGGGGGTGTAAAGTACTGTATGTTATCTGAAAGAAACTTGGAAGAGTTGACCTGAGCCCATCAAAATATCCCCTTTTCCTGTTTGCAGGCTGGGGAAAGGGAAATCAGAATTTACCATTCTGCCTCTAATATTCATTGATGTAACTTAGTAGAAAACAGCAGATAAACCTCATCCATGAATTCTGATTTCTCTTCTAATTTTAGTCCTTTTACAACCAGGAAATTTTGCAGATTTGTTTCATACAGTTAGTTTTCTTTAAAGAAAAAGTGCAGAAGGGATGTTTGAAATATTCTCGACTTCATCTGATTGGAGTGCTGAGGATTTAACCTGCCTTGCTGACTTGGAACAAATTTGGAAAATACATTCTGTGCTTATTTTAGTTTCTACAACTCACCTTTCTTAGATGTAGTAAAGATACATTGTTTAATAATGTGAAGAATGTTACATCAGACACTTTCAGAATCATCTTGAAACAAGCTAATGTGTTAAAAGAAGGTGTTGATTACTTTTGTTTAACCCTTGCATATTAAGTCAATCCAAATGAAAAAAAAATCAGCAATCTGTGTTTCTCCTGTTTTAGGTGGAGGTGTTTTGGCTCACACGATATTAGGAGTGGCTTGGAATGAGACTACAGGGCACATAAAATACTTGATTCTAGACCCACATTACACAGGAGGAGAAGATCTGCAAGTTATTTTGGAAAAGGTGAGGCTTGGTGCACATACGTACTCATTCATTTATGTATATAGATGTATTTTGGCATTAAACAAATAATGTCCAACCAAATACAAATTGGTCATTCTATGGCTTCTCAATTCCTTATGGAAGAAGCAGTGACCCCAGTTAACGTGCATACTACAATACTACAAGTATTGTCAGTTTCTGAAACTTTCCAGCTGTCTTTGGAAGTATATCAGATCAGCAACTACATCAAGTTATTATACTATAAAGCAGTGCTTTTTATTTTATATTAATTCACCCATCTCCACTTTTACCCAGGAGTAGATACGATAAATGTGTTTTGTATTTAGAATAAAACAGAAAATTCTGTTCAGGCTCTAAGACGCTCTAAATAAAGCAGAGAATTTATTTTAAATTTTAAGTTATTTTAAACATCCAGCACTAACCATTCTCAGATCAGGCCTTGAACAATGTTCAGAGAGCAGGTACAGAATTGTTTTGAAAATTCAAGCACTCAAGGGTACGTCATGTCATTTTCACATTTAAAGCCACTAAATGGATGATGCAGCACCTTATAAGCCAGTAAATATAGTGTCAGAAATGTAAACTCTTAAAGCAGCTAAATCATACTGTAAGTGCTAGGTAATCAGTGTCTTTTCTGTTTTTCATATTAAGTTGCAAATAGTAACTTTTTTTTTCTTAACTTTTATCTTTGATACCCTTGTGTAGGCCCAACAAAAAACACACAAACAAAAAAGCACCAAAAAAACCCAACAACAACAACCCACCAAAAAAATAGCTGTTTAAGAAACATTTTGCTGGCCTATAACGATCAGAGCTTGAAATGAACACCGGAAGAAACAATTTCCAAAGAACATGTAGGCCCAAAGGCTATTACGGCTACCGGCTGTTAAGAATGGTTCAGTGGTCCAGGAGGATAAAATAAATGCAGAACCCACTTTCCTCATCAAAGTGTCTAGGGGAGAACTAAGGTGGACTGTGTGTAGCTCTTTTGTTCAAACACACCTCCAGGAATTGTGGTACTCTGCAAACTTAAAAGCTTTTGTTAGACTGTTTCCTTCTGCTGAATCAAGTTGAACAGCACAATTTCTGGTATTAGGAGCTCTGTTTGGGGCTGAAATATCAACTATTACCATAGAAGGCAAGGATTCAAGATAAGAAAGGGAAGCTGTGAGAATGATGGAGTTTCAGAATAACATTAGCCCCTCAGGAGCAGCAGAAGGTAGTGGGGAGGTGGGGATGGGGAGGAGATGATGTTTTCTAAGAACTCAGCTGGGGAGGGCAGAGAGAGTCTTTCCATTAATGTGTTTCCAGGCATGTAGAGAACTTTCTGAAAATTATCATTGCATTATATAGACATTTCAAAACAATGCATACAGCTTAGATTAGCATGATTAGTAAAAGAAGAATAGACTCCACAGTAGTAGACAGGAAAAACAGAATTTGAAGTAGACTTAAAAGCTGTCTTGCTTTTCCTTGGACAGGGCTGGTGTGGATGGAAGGGCCCGGAGTTTTGGAACAAGGACGCCTATTATAATCTCTGTCTACCTCAACGACCAAAAGCCATTTGAATTCACTCTTACGCTGAACACGCTGAGACAGAAGAGTAGCTGATCCACATAAAACTGTCCTGTTATTTATCAAAATAATGCTTCAAGTCAATCAAAACTCGGTTGAAATAGAAATGGTTGAATAACTTAAATTAAGAAACTATTTTTTTTTTAATGAAACCTTGAGAAATCAGAGCTACCTTCTTCAAACTGTATTCCTTACGAATGCATTTATTATGCAAGAAATACTCTGTACTTTTCTGTAGCACAACTTTAGGTTTATATAGTATTTTCTCTTCTGCCATAATCCTTATAGATTAAATGCCAAATCCTTTTATTTTATGGAATTCTTTCATGACAAAAAGATAAACTGTCCTCTGCCTTTCAAGTTCCACTTAGCCAGCTGCCTTGTCCATTATGAATCTGTTTAAAGGCCTTTGTAGCTTCTTGATGACACATTTTAGGAGTGGGAAAAGAATGGCTATGTTCATAATTTCATTAATTTTGCTCTCATATTTACACAGAAGAAAAAAAAAAAAAAAAGCAAGAGAATCAGTTTTTCCATGTTCATTTATTTATAGCTGAATGAATACAAGTATTCCAGTGGGGGGGGAAACCTCACAACATTCTTCTGTAAGAAGTAACAATAAACAAGCTTTCCTCCTTCTCAGAAGGAGACAATGTCCCAGCACACACATCTGATTGCTCAGTGTATATCATCCAGTCATGGTTCTTCAGACTTTGGATTCCCCTTATTTCATGTTGGGATTACAAGCTGTTCCTTCTGGCAGCTAGGAGACAAGATCTGTCATAGAAACAAGCAAAATAAGTCTATAGTTACTTCATCAGTAAGAGTACCTATGATTTTTATTTTTTCTGTGTTAAAGTAGCCTCTTAAGTGGCATTCCACATGTACTGTCCATTTCCAAGAAGACCCTAACCTTAAATACCTATGCAAGTTCATCCTTACTAGGAGGCTTCTATATCTAACTGCTCTGTGTCTAACACACATTAGTTTTACTTAGATGCTAGAAACATTTTTTTTAAATATTCTGAATTGTATTAAACCAACACTATTACACACCATCTGCTCTTCTCCTCTTCCTGTTTATGGATCCGCTGGTTTCACTTTGTTTCTGTGCAGTTGGACCCTCTCTCCACAACCCATGTCTGTCACTTAGCGAGTATCCAGACTGTCCTCTCTGTTTCATTGTCTGAGTGTGCTGAATTGTCCTGAGGAACTTGGCACATTCCAGAAAGCCGTAATCCAGTGCAAGGTCTGCTGCTGTCTGTCCACTGTTGTTGCACAAGCTGAAATACAGAATTAACAACAACCAATTAAACTGGGAAAATGAGCAAGCACTGATTAAGTGGTAATTTACACAGTTGTATAAAAATAAGAATCAGTACCAAGAAGGTTTGTCAAGGATAGCACAGGGCTCATACAGGGGGCTTGGTATTAAATACAAAAAGGGAATAATTATTTTAAATTAATTTGTCATCAGACTATTACTGGCTTAGCATATCAGAAAGGCAATAAGAGGGTGAGATTAAGATCAGGAATAGTCTCTCAGCAGTTATCACAGAGGTATATAGCTAAACAACAGCATGTGAACATGTGGTCTGTGCTTCTTTGGTGTTTATGTCAGTTTTTAATACTCCTACGGCTATAGTCAGGCTGTATTTGCAGCCTTAGCACACATGTTGTGAGCAAGTTAAATGTACTCTGTAAAATGCACATCCTTTGACACTCTTACTGAAGTTACTAAATGTCGCTCAACTTACTCAATTTTAGCATCACCAGCAACAAGAAGAGCAAGACATTCCAAACTCCCAACTTTTGCTGCTTTATGGATTGGGGCTTCTCCAAAGCAGTCCTAAAAACACAATTTATATATAACAGTTTATATATAACTTGCAAGAAGAGGAGTAGGATAAAGCTGTCTTGTTCTCCAAAATGACTGCTTATGTACACCAGTCTGTTGTGAGCTGAGAGAGAAATTAAAGGATTATAGCTAATAAAGTGTACTTGGTAACTGCCATTAAATGCATCATATATTCATCACAAAGTAGAAGTGCTGTCTCCCGCAGTACTCATTTTTTATCTTTGCCTTCAAAAAGGTAACTTACACAGAATACTCTCTACACGGATTAACAGCATCTCTAAGCACCATTCGGGGATTGCTGTGACCGATAGCTTGCTACCAGCTCAAAGGTATAAGGAATTAAACTAAGCAACTCAAGTAAGAATCCTTACATTTACTGGAAACAGGGACAAACTTTTGGAGGAAAAATAAATACTCAGTAGTGTAAAAGAATTGACATCTGCATGCAGCACTGTAAGTGAGAAAATTAAATTGTACATTACAAGAGAAGTTGCTAATACAATATAGATTTCTGGTTCATGCTGGAAGTTACTCTAGACTAAGCAACCCCAGATATCTCATGCAATACAACTGAGTGTAAAAAAACCCCTCTGTTAGATAAAAAGTGTGTGGATTTACTGACATGCCAGATTAGTAGTGGAAGGAATAAAATGTGCTTTTTACCTGTTGGTTCAAATTTGCTCCTGTCTGCAGTTGCCAAAGTAGGAAAAAAGCTTCACCTCCACAAGCAGCCAAGTGAGCTGGAGACTGACCAGAGGCATCTGCAGGTGCGTTCACACCAGTTCCTGTCTCAAATAGGTTGCTGAAACTACCAGACTGAAACGAGATCAAAAGAACAAAAGAAATGTTACTGCCAGTGTAAGCCAAGGCAGGTATCAGAACACTGCATCCCAGCAAAAAACATTCCCCTTGCAAATCATTGGTCCTTCATGTTCTTGAGACTGCCTTTTTTTTTTTTTTTTTTCTTAAGAGCAGTGCAAGAAAGACTTTTTGGCTTTTAATCTCTTAACCAGAAATACCGATCGACAGCGGCAGCGCCCCAACATTAACAGCAGCAGCTCCAAGCAAACTACACCTCATTCACTTCCGCAGCTGGGCTCCCGGTAAGACAAAACCACCGTCAGACCCTCCCAAACCTCACCTCTGGATTGCAGTCCAGCATCAGCATCGCTTCCCTCTGCTGGGCACCGGGGCTGTCGGGACTCGGGGCTGTCGGGGCCGGGGAAGCGAGGCGCGGGTCCGTCCGTGCCCGCCTCCCTGGCGGCTGCGAGCGCCGGGCCCGCAGCCCCGCCCCGCCCCGCCGGCCGCCCGCCGCACGTAGGCAGCGGCAGCCGCCAACCATTGGCCGCGCCGGGGGCACCGCGGGGCCGCGGCCGGGCCGGGGCCGGGGCGCGGGGCTGGCGGCGGGGGCGGCCATGTGGAGCGGGGCCGCCCGGCACGTCCCGCACACGCTCGCAAGGCGCGGCAGCGCCCTCCGGAGCCCCGGGCGGCCCGGCACCGGCTGCTGCTCCGGCCGGGAGCGGGCGTCGCTGGAAGCCCCGCTGCCGCCGACAGCCGGGAGCCGCCGAGCCCTGAGCGCGGCCTGGCGTTCGCCTGGTTGTGTTCTCAGGCGCAGCTTCCACAGTGGTCCTGCCGGCGGACCTTTAACGCTGGTTTAGGAAGGCTAGACCAAGGTGGACTTGGATCTAGGGAAGAAAACAGTAGAGAATTGATTTAGATTTCCCCCGCCTCAAAAAAAAGCTTAGGTCAGTAAAAAGAAATCCGTACCATCGTCCTGCCCAAGTTCTGCCACTTAGGCCAGGGAGACTGGCCAGACGTGCCATGCTGTGAAACCCAGCTCTCCCCTTCAGCACAGACATTACAGCAAGTTCATCACCAGTCTGAGCGGGACTAGAATTGGCAATGGTGGATCTGGGCACAGATTAAATCTCTGTTAAATCTCTGCTCAAAACACATTTGCAAAAGCACAACTTCGATTGTCACGTGAGCTTGAAGTATCCTAGAGAGGGTGAGTGTCCAAGATGCACAATTCTGTTCCCTTAGCATTATGGTATTTCCTTCTGTGTCAAATACCTACATGTTTGTTATGGAAGTTCCTCATAATCACTACCATGACTTTTTTTTAAAAAAAAAAAAAAAAAAAAAATTGAAAGTCAGGTATTTAAAAAACAGTAATGGCATGGTTTTAATATACAGAGATAGGCAAAAAGAAGCCTAACAGTGTTCCTTTAGGGCACACATAGTTCTGAAGTCAATTCACAAACATGATGAAATTACCTTCTGCCTCTCCTTCGGGAAAGCTAATATAAATTATTTTAGTGGAATGTGAACATACACAGTATGATTTTTAAAGGTGCAGATATCCAGGTAGATAGGCAGCGATCAATTCAGCAGATTTATTTCAGTGACAGTGTACACTTCTGTTTTATATGGAAAGAAGTACACTTGTGTAATTACAAAATGTTGTACTGGGTTTTTCCCTGAACAGCTAGCCAAGCAAATTAGTTAACAAACAAATAAAATTCCTACACTTCTAACTATGCTTTGTTAGGGATGAAATACCTCTGCACAGATGCCAGAAATCCAGTCATTGTTTATGCAACTTTAAAGACTCTTTAAAAAACACACTTATCCAGAATTAGCGTAAGACTAAATATTTTGCATTGCCCAAGAGGTTGTGTTTGGGGTTTTCGGGTGTTTTTTTGTTTTGTGGGGGGTTTTTTTGTTTGTTTTGTTTTGGGGGTTTTTGGGGGGTTTTTTTGTTTGTTTGTTTGGTTTTGGTTTTGTTTTCAGGATCTTCCCTTCCTACCTTACCTCAGCAATTCAGACGTTTCAAGCTGCAACCGAGGAATCTCATCTTTCCAGCCTAGCCACCTACACCTCCATCTGGCCAGCCAAAACTCTTTTCAAATTCCTGCTACTAATTAGTTCTTGAGCTTCAGGTCACATTCTGCACACCTCATTAGTGCCCGCAAAACTCTTCTGCTTTTGAATAACTGGTACTTGTACTGGTATAAACACAGAAGCAACAATTCTCATCTATTTTGTATGGGGCAGCCCCAAGTGCCATTTAAGGACAAGGGTTCCTGGCTACAGCTGTTCTAGAACATAACTTGGGAAAAATTCCTCTGTGCTTTGTGTCTCAGATCACACATCTGGCATAGGTATCAACAAAATTAAATTGGAAAAATAGTTCTAATAAATGTGTAAGCAGATAAACCAAGGTGTGTTGATGAATCTCACACCCTCCTGCATCAAATGCAGCCATGCAGCCCACTGTTAACTGGCTGAAGGGTACTGCTGCTTTCAAAAACTGTTCTTCACTCTGCCTGTTAAATCAAGTAATTACTTGATGCTTTAACAAAAAAAAAAAGTTTATTTTCCTGTAGATTTCTTTGGTTGCATCATCTACACAAAATGAATCAGGATAAATTTTAGGAGTTTCTTGGTACTTAAAGTAACTTGGGACTGCTGGAAAACATCACGTTGAGCCCACGGTTTTAACCACACAAATCTGCAGGCATCACTCTCCCGTTTTGATTGTTGCCTCTGTCCCTGTTGCTATAGAAACAGATCACACTGCCAAAAATGGAAGGATGATAACCATCTGGAAAAACTGGGAACACAGCTAAACATTATTCTGAAAGACTCTCACACCATTTGATATTATTCCCTTTTTGTAAGAGAGGCGGCCAGAAACAATCAACAGAAGTGGAAGCAATGCTTTACATTTCAGGAGAAACCTCAAACAGCATTTTCCCTCAATTATCCTTTTAAGTTTTTTAGTATCTAACGGGCAAAACAAACGACATTACAACAAACAGTTTCTGATCACTGGAAGTGGCGAAGTCCCTCCTGCTAGACTGAAGTGTCATGGTCTGGTGCCTTTTGCTCTAAATTGCATCCAGAGTTTCTGCTCCTTTTGCCTATAGTCGTGTTCTGCAGAGCATTTTGCGCTTCTCCTTTTGATTTCCCACAGGACCGGCGGTAGCAGGGAAGACCCGGTGGGTGCCCAGCCTCAGCCTGTCCCGTCACTTACCGACAGTTTGGCACCGGACAACGGCCGGGGGTGGAGCGAAGCCCGAGCGGAAAATGCCGTCTGTGCATTCCCAGTCTCCCTGCTGCCTTGCCAAGGGCGGCGGGACCCCAGGCCCAGCTCTGGAGTGCCGGCTGCCGGCACAGGCCGGGCAGGGCTGCGGCGGGCCCCGGCACATGAGCAGGGGTCGATCCAGGGCCGGCGGCGCCCGGAGCTCGGCAGCAGCGGGGGCCGCGGCCGCGCTCCCTTGTGACCGTCCCCGGGCGGGCCGGGCCCGGACCCTCAGAGCCCGGCAGGCTCGGCCCGAGCCGCCTTCGGGCGCGGGGCTGCCGGGGGAGCTCGGCCGGCGGTGCTGGATGGCGCTGCGCTGCGAGCGGCTGCCGCAGGACCCTGCCGTGCCAGGTACCGCTCCCACCCGGCCCGGCTCCGGCCCGCAGCTCCCCGCTTCGGTTAGGTGCGGGGTTAAGCTCTGCCACGGAGGACTTCACGCACACAAGAGTCAGGCCGTATTCACTGAACGTTTCCTTCGGGCTGGCTTCACTCAACTTTTCCGTTTTATAGCAGAGCCTTCTCTTTGATCTTAGTCTTTTGAAGAACATTTTAAGAAGGGGAGCGGCCAGCTTCATGGCTTTACTGTGTTTACACAGGTTCCGTCTCTTAGGGGACAAACCCAAACGCGTGTGTGTGTGTTTTTAAGCAGAGCACAGCTCCCGTGATTCACTGTCGGCAGAAGCGAAGGAGTCGCTGGGGGGAAGAGAGACCAGTGGAGATCCTCCAGCACCTTTTCTGGATGGACAACGATACTATGAGCAGGTTGTGCTTTCCCTCTCTTAAGTAAATATTATAAAGCAGGCAGTTTTCAACCTTTTCAGCAAAAAAAGAGACACCTTAAAAAAACCTAGAAGAGGTGCCCTATGACTGTTTTTATCCCATTAAATCACCAGGTGTTCCCCCTAAATAAGCTTTTCCTACACTTTCCCAAGCATCTAGAGAGGTCTTCCAGTTCCCTCACAGGTCTCCTAAGGACCAGATAAGTAAGCAGCAGTCTATCCTAAAAGCTAACTTCCAAGCCAGATTGGGGTTTTTGGCAGCTGACTGCCCAAATACAATACACCTTATTTTTGAGAGTGAGCCCTGATGAAGACACAGGCTTTCAATCTTTGCTCCCCACCTAGGAACTGGAACTTGTTGAAATGTACTAGTTTCAAGATCTCTGTCCCTGCCCACTTCAGCTAAAATTGGTCATGCAAGTCTCTGAAAGTAAATGCTCAGGGAACAGAGTAAGACTGGCAGGTGAACTTAAACCTCAGCAACCTGTGAAAATTAGAACTTAGTTCAGGAAGATGGAAAATAATGTAGTACAAACACTGAGTCAGGTATTTTCCAAGGTGATATGCACAAATTCAGTACGGTGTACAGTGCAGCAGTGGTATGGTGTAAATCAGTCTCGCGGTTTGCAGCGGCAACAGAATTAACTCACTCAGGCTTTCTTCTTTCTGGGGCCTGTCCTTAATGTTTTCATCAATTAATTAACTCAGACTAACTCCATGAAGCTGAATGAACAGACTCCTGGCTGTTTCTTGACAAGCTGGCTTCGTTGTCCATGAAAAAATGCTGTACATCTCTAAACTTATTCTTTGAGCAGGTTTTAATTTTCAGATTTTTTAATTTATGTCTATGGTGCCTAAAAATGCACATGGCTGTAGCACTGTACTTTTAAATATTAGAAATAATCCCCACTTTTTAATCACAGACCTATGTCTCCTTCATATAGTACTAAATTCTCAGCAAAGGTGAGATTAAATGTGCTTCCTGTACTACTTCTGATGTTTGTGACAGCTGCTTGTAAAGAGAAACTGGCTTTTTTTCCCAGAGTTCTTTAAAAATACAAAGCCCCCACAGTCATTATGGATAAGCTTCCAAGACAATTAGTAGTTTAAGATAATAGCTTGGACAGCATTAATAGGGGATGATTGGTCGTGAGGACATTTGACCGACTGTCGCACTGTTGCTCAGTTCGGAGCTTTTGCAGTCCTTTTTTTTTTTTCTATCAAAACACACAGAAAATTTGAAGTAAAAATATAGAGAAGAACATTTTCATTTCACTGTTGTTTTTACTTCGGGTTTATGTGTAAAAATATTTCAGTTAGGACAGCAGGCTCAGTTAACTGTTGTATTACAGTTGTTCAACTGTATTTTTAAATATGGTTTCTTCTCAGACAATGCAGAAGCAATTACTCTCTGAGATTTATTCTTAGGAGTGAAAGTATCTCTGTTGTTGCAGGTGATACCTCCATAAGAATGTGTTGCAGACATCTGGGTCCATTAAAGTCTTCAGACATCTGGTTTATTAGCCTTTGTGAAACCAACCCTTAGCAGAAATGCAAAAGCAGACAGTTAAACTCTTGAGGTATAAGAACAGCTGACCTAAGTTAAAGGCTATCAGATAGATAGGGTAGGGACTCTGAATTAGACTTTTATCTCCTCAAACTGAAAAGATGGCAGTTGGTGGGAGGGGAGAGTTTGTCAGAATGGCTTTTGGCTATCCAGCTTTCTTGTGGTTGTTAACTTACTCTGTTTTCTGCCAGTTCTGTGGTTGCAATTTTTTGTTCTTCGTTCATGAGAGAAATACTCCAGGTTGAAAAATTGTAAGGGTGTATATATCATAGAATTATTGTTTGCTTTCTCTTTCCCAGGGCTTGTATGAAGAAGCATTAAAGCAATTTGAAAAAATCAAGGATACAGATTTTCAAGCAATGTATCAGCTTGGTGTAATGTATTATGATGGACTTGGCACTAAAAAAGACCCCGTGAGTAATTTAGCTGCACACTTTTTGTTTTTCTCCTAATATTAGCTGATAATTACTAGGAGCTTCTTTTTATGCATGAATATTTAGTTTAAAATAACAGCCTTTTCATTTACAGTTAGTTTCATAAACTGCAGATGTTTACAGAGCATCATTAGAGAGTGAGGGCTCTGGGTTGAGGAAGTTCTCAAAAATGGCTAAAATAAAGTAGGAATAAAAAAATACAGCAATTTCTATTTTAAAATAAACTTCAAGGGCTTGGTTGGACTTCACGTGGAAACTGTGTTAAAAATATTTTAAATCTTTTACTTTTTAATAAGAAATTTATATAGATGAAAATAAAATGAGTCAAAATGGAAATCAAACAATTATATTTCAAAGCATAAAATCTCTGGCACAAAGATTTTTTTAAAGGTACTTTATATTCTTTTAGCACAAATGCCAGAGATGATTGTGCTTCTGCCAATGGTTGCCAGTATTTTTAAATTAGATGCATGAAAAATTACTTTGCAAGAATTTGAAGAATTCAAACTGAAGAATTATATTACAAAAAAGGAAGACATAGGAATGATTTGCTACAATAAGGAGAGCTAATTTGTTGGGGAAGATGATCTTAAAAAGTGGCATGAGGAAAGAATACAAACAGGAGGAATAAAAGGGTAGATTATAAGACAGAATGCCAAAAAAAAAAAACCAGAGAGTACATTAACAAATGGGACTCCTGTCTGGTGCTTACAGCATTGTCAGCAGAACTGAAAACAGCATTGAATTTTAGAGGTGGTTTATTTTTTCTGTATGCCTGCATAATTACCACATTTGTTTACTAGCAAATAAACATTCTAAAAAAGTTTCTTTCTTTCTTGTGTATTACAATATGAAAGCTATATAAAAGCAAAGCCTTCTATAAAGGACTGTTTCTAGTGTATTTAAACAGGGTGTCCATGCTAAATCCTAACAGTGTACAACTGAGGCCCAGTTGCTCATATGCAATGTTCTCCATCTGCTTATTTAACACTATCAGTTTTTGTGCATTATGAGTCTAAGGTACTTTAAATGGAGGGACTTGAAAGTGTACTACATACCGCTTTGCCTTCTTGTTAAGGTTGTTTTATGATTTCAGATACATTATGCAATATTAAAAAAATCTCAGAATTCTGAAATTGAAAATGTTAAAAGTGTAGGATGTGACATTCATTTACGTAAGCATGATAATATTTTTGGGAAAAAAATTGTCAGTGAAGAAGAGTAATATTTTATCAGATGAACATTTACAAGGAAATGCGTCACACTAAAAATATGCTGGGGTCAAAAACTGAGAGACTGTCTAGTAACCAGAGATCAGTTCTGCTTTGGTATGACACTGTTTTCCAAGCTGTCCTGACAGTATGCCTCAGCCTTTCTTCCAAGGGGAAAAAATTACCTGTCCTGCAAAAGTTAGTGCATTCTCAGGTTATATATTTCAAACTGTTCACAGTCTGAACATAATAACTTAAATGGCTCAATTTTAGGAAAGGGGAGTGGAATACATGAATAAAATACTCAACTCTGATTCTCCAAAAGCAAGACACTTGAAGTTTGCAGCTGCATACAATCTTGGCAGGGCATATTATGAAGGATGTGGTGTTAAACATTCAGCTGAAGAGGCTGAAAGGTAAGAGCAGTCTGTGATTTTTCTGAAAAATGATAAGATCATGTGTTTCTTAAACTTTGTTGTCCCCGTTTTCTTAGGTTGTGGCTTACTGCTGCAGACGGTGGAAATCCAAAAGCAAGTGTGAAGGCCCAGAGTACTTTAGGAATGTTGCATTGTATGCCAATTCTAAAAGATCTGAATAAGGTAAAGTCCACTAGTACCTTTTGGAATAAAAATTATTCATGACTAACTTTTAATTTCAGAGAAATAGTACAGTGGTATATTTGACTCTGAAAGTTGTATTTTGAGTAGTTAGACATTATCATCCATTTAAGCCTGTGTGAACAGGTGGCCATAATTCCTCATTTTGACTCACTTGACACTGTTAGCTAAGATTTTTTGTGTGTGAGAGTATCAGAAAGAATGATAGAATGGATTAAGGTTTTGTCAGCTTTGATAACCTTCATAATTCAAGCAGGTAATGCTGATTGACAGCTCTGTCAGTAAATGAAGCAGGTTTAAAAGCCTTACAAAGATTCTTCTTTCTTTTACGTATAAGCACTTCTTAGAGGATAGTTGGTGTAAAAGCTTTTATGGAAACAGTATACAAGAAAATAAGCTAAGTAAATATATACTCCAACTTTGTGCCTCTTTTTTAGGCCTTTTTCTGGCATTCAGAAGCATGTAACAATGGAAATCTGGAATCACAGGGAGCACTTGGCATTATGTATCTCTATGGACAAGGTACACGTCAAAACACTACAGCTGCTTTGGAGCATTTGAGAAAAGCAGCAGAACTTGGAAACATCTATGCTCAAGGCCACCTTGTGGAATATTACTACTCTAGAAAATTCTACTCCAAAGCTGCTGCACTAGCCAAAAGGTAATTTTTGTTTTATATTTCATTAGAGATCTCCATGCAAGACCACATAAAACAGATTTAAACTATTACTAAGATGATGCTCTCGTCTTTCGAACTCAAGAAACGTTTGAGATAATGAATTGCAAAACATCTTTAACAACAGAACAGCCACTGACAAAACTAATACTATATGGTTCTCAATTACTCAGTATGATTGAACTTTTCCACCTTATCCTATAAAGTGAAACAGCCTTGAACTAGAATCCAAAGCAGATGCCTGCATGCTATCCTGCCTTTCTTGTCCTCTATCTCCTCTAAGCTCCTGCCTTCACCATTCCCTTTAACGCCTACAGTCATAGTGTCAAAGAACCCCCAGGTTGGAAGGGATCTCCAACTTTTCTTGGCAAAAGCACTGTCTAGACGTAATGGCCCAGCACCGTGTCCAGGTGAACCTTAAAAGTGTACAAAGCCAGTGAATCCACCACTTCCCTTTATGTGCTTTTCCATCTTTGGTATGCTTCTCCCTTGGTTTTGAGCAGGCTCAGAAACTTGGAGTTAAGCCAAGAGGATCTCTTGCTCCACCTACTTTCCTTCCCTTTAAAGGGGATGAACAAACAGTTCATTGCATTTCCAGGAGAGCGTTCTTGAAGAATTCCCAGCACTCACTAGCTCCTTTATTCCCTGTGAAAGCTTCCCATGGAGACCCTCCCAACTGTGCTGTGAGCTGAAGTTTAACTATTCTGAAATCTAAAACCTTTGCATTAGTACTAATGCTCGGAGTGCTCAGCAGGATCCCAGATCCTCAGTATTGTGATCACTCTACCCAAGGCTATCACTCACTGAGATCCTACAAAGCAGATTTTCTTGATTTGCAAGTAGCAAGTCAAGCAGTGTCTCATTCCTGACTGGCACATCTGCCATTCGGTTGAGGCAGCAGTACTCCGCTGCTCTGTTCCAGGAGCTTCATGAATGTCCTGGGACTTGCTGTAGTCTTCTTGCATCTAATGTCTGGGTAGTTCAAATCACCCGTAAGATACAGATTCTGTTACCAAAAGCTTAACTGACCCAAGTATTGTCTTGTTAGTCTTACAGTCTTGATTCAGAGGTCAGTAAGATTCCTCTGATCCTGGCCGAGAGGCATTTAATCAGACTTCCAGAATTGCCATAGTTAACTTCTCCACATTCAAGGTTCTCCTTAACTCAGAGCATGACTCCTCCTCTTTTTCTGTCTTTACAAAATAGTCTATCCATCCATCCATCACAATCCTCCTGTCATGTGAGTTGTTCCACCATGCTTCAGTTATTCCTCTGATTGTGTGACTTTGAGTGGGTGCAGAGCTCGTTCCTCCTGTTTGGTCCCCAGGCTGTGTGCACTGTACATATCCACTTGAGGTGGTTGTCTTCTGGTCCTCATCCTGGGAAGCAGCTAAGGAACATTTGCTGCTGCTCTGGTTGGCCTGGCTTATTACCCAGTTGGTTGGAATATGGCACCAGTGCAACCACTTTGGGTCCACTTCTGTATCTTGAACTAGTCAAGTACGACAGGAGCACTCTTAGCGCAATGTCCTGTGGCTGATAAACAACACATTTCTGTGACAGACCTCCAGAGTTTGCCAGTGTATTGTTAAAAGTTCAATCTGTCAATCAGATTATTGATTTGCTGGAAGTAAGATGCAGATAGATTGACTGCTTGCACAAGTGGTACACGATAACATTTATGCTTTTTGGAGTATGTCTATATAGCGGCTGCTGCACAGCATCAAACACGTCACAACTTACCATCTTAGAGAAGCTGCACTTGGTGCACTATAGCCACTGTGTAGCAGAAGCTCTGGTAATTCAATAGTTCAGGTATGGATGCTGTTTGCTCTGCTCCATGCTGAGAAGGATTGTTTCTCTCTGAACTGCTGCTTTTCTTTCTTTTGCACTGTCAATAGAGCAATAGCTGTTCAGTCTGGTCTAGCCTGTGTCACTTGGAATGAATCCCCTCCAGTCAATACTGCATGGTAGACTGTCCAGACAGATGAAAGAGTGCACTTCATCAGCTGCAAATGTGATTGCAGAAAATAGCAATGAAATCCCACAGTACTGTCAGAGGTGACTGTTTCTGAAATCAACCATACTTGAAACAGCTCCACTTAATTAGAATTGAAGATAGCCATGAGGCAAAAATCTCAGCAGTTCAGCCAGTAGTATCAAGCACCAATACCTTTTCAGCTAAAATTTGTCCATACTTTTTTTACATTATATACAAGCATAAAACATTATGTGACTATGTACAGTATAACCTTGCCCAATATTTGGAGTCTACATTACCTACTGTCACTTCACTTCAAACAATTTAGTTATCCTACACAGTTGTACTTACCAATTGCTGTGGTATGTTCTTGAAGTCAGCTGTGCTGAAATAGAATATTTTCCTGACTTGACTGGATATCATTATTTGCATCAGCATTCCGCAGATTATCTTTTGGAAAGGAAGGGAAAAATGTTATATATCAGGAATAACAAGAGGTAATGTGTTACTGTTGTTTTATGTGAATGTTCTTGCTAAATAAGAACAGTTATGTTACTGTATTTGTTAATGGGACCAAATTAGGTGGAAGAACATCATTCTCAACACATCCAAGTGATCTAGCAGGCACTGACGTGCAGAGGGTCATGTACAACAATCTTTCATAAACACTGTAAACTATAAACTGAAATTACCTGCTCTTTTCCTTCTTCTGTCAAGTCTGCAACTTTGACACAGCTAAAATGATGTGTAAAGAACCATATAATTATTGTTTGGTACCTAGAAAGGATATGGAGCTTGGGGGAATGTGTTTTAAGACAACAGCCAAAATCAATTCCTACTTAGGTATAGCAATTTCTAATATTATAGTGATTATACTAGAAAATTATAGTTAAAACAACATTTACTTTGTCCCTGTGATTCTTAAAATGGTTCTTAGCAAAAAGATGCTGAAACTAAGGTGACAGCAAGCATGCAGAAGAAAGGAAATACTTGAGCTGAGACAGTGATAAGTGGTTTTCCCAACAGAGTTTTATAACCAGAGGCTCTCAATATGTACAAGATTTTCAGATTACCGTGATTTGCCAATAACCTTGTAAGAACTGGAAATTTCATAATCATAGAAACACAGAATCATGGAATGGTTTGGGTCAGCTCTTCAAATATCATCTAGTTCCAGCCACCATGCTGTGGGCAGGGACATTTTCCACTACATGAGGTTGCTTATGTAGAGAAATAAAATTGTATAAAAGCTACATGAAATACTACATGAAATAAGAGATTTGCCTTTCTTCCACATACAATTTACGTAAAATAATTTAATGGGAAAAATTAGCATAAAATGTTACCTTTTATAACTAGTATAACTATAGTGAAAGTGACTTCAAAACTTGTATACTTGTTTGCTGTTTAATATCACAATATTCAAATAAGACTAACTTAAAATCAAATACAAAATAGAAGAATACTCATAAGATGCTGAATACGTGTAAATTTCAGCTTATTTTGGATAATAAAGTAAACAGAAAGGAGGCATTGTCAAAGTCATAGATGGTTAACTTCAATCATTGCTTGCATTAGCATTATCTGACATAATGCTCTAAATTCCACAACAGGGCTACAGAAAATGATGACATCGACATGCTAGCCAAGATAACTGATTGTCATCCAACATCTGTAGCTAAGGGGGCTGCTATGGCTGCTTTCTACTTGGCTAGATGCCTCCAGCTTGGCCGAGGCACAGAGAAAGACCAGCATGCTTCTGAGAAGTACTATTCTAAAGTAAGTTGATAAAGTCTTACAGACTGGTTTATATCTTCTGAAATGGACTGATACCTTGGATCTGAGTCTAATCTAAACTTGCTATTTCATTAAGGACTCCAACACTATGTAAAAAAAAAAAAAACAAAAAACCAAAAACCTTTGCAGGAAAATGCGGAGTGATAGAAGTGTACTGGAAACTACTAAAAATAGCCTTGAAAGGATACTATCTGCCCACTTGCTTAAGCAAGCAATATAACCAACAGCAACAAAAAAATCTATGGTAATCACCACAGCAAAGAGCTTGGTAACTTGCAATATAAATTAGCTAAACAATTTGAATAATTTTTTCCCAAATTAAATTGCTTTCTGTCATCCTCTCACAACTGGAAAGTCATAACTTTTCCATATACTTTGGATTCAGTAACAATTACAACCTTTACTAACAATACTTAAATTGGCCACAAGTGGTTCTCATGCTTATTTTCATATTTACTTTTTCTGTGATTGCTGAGGATGTGCTGCTTTTTCTGTTCAATATACACAGGGGAAAAAAATAACAGTTACATTTTTTCAAAGTTCTACATTTGGGGTATGATTGATGAAAAATAAGCTTAAGGAAAAATACTAATAATGGCCTCTGGAAGATTAATCTGTTGAGTAATATCAGTGATGCCTACAGGCATCAAGGCAAGGTAATTATACCAGCTGAAGGGAGTGTAGCAAGCTGGCATCTGTGCTTCAGAGACTGTGGTTTCTGTGCACGTAGTTACCATTTGTTTCTGCAAGTAGAATACTTCGGTGTCCATCTTAGTGCAATCTAAATGAATGGAGAGTTATGTAAAGGATAAATGACCAAACAAGTTTTGTGGCTCTTTACTCAGAGAAGTCACTGATAGAAAAAGCTTAGCAGAGCAGGTGATCTGAATACAGACATTTTAAATATTTTGTTCTCCCACTGTGAAAAATGTTATAGAGGATAGGATCAGGAGAGGAACATAAGCTGAGGTATTATGACAACTTAGCCACTATTCCTAGTTACGGCATTGAAGAAGTTCATTGGGACTAAATTGCTGCATGGCTTTGTAGGGGTGTAGCCCTTCCCAGTATCTTCTGAAGTGTAGTAAAACTGCCACAACTGAAAAAAGACTACAGCCTTCACTCATTATTCCCTTGCTGTACACCTGAGACTGATCTAGGAATGTCACTAATGTCTATAAAGAGATAGTTCCTATGACTGGTGTCATGTCTCTACATCAGTAGTAAAAGAGAAGCAACATAAAACAAGGCAGCTCCCTGAATCTGTAACTTCAAGAGAATTGTGGGGGTGTCCAGGTGTCTTGTTGTTGTTTTTTTGTACTTGGAGAATTGTTAACTGCACAATTAGATTTACTTAAAGTCATATTTGTTTTAATTAACTGCTCATCTTTGGTTTTGGCCTACCATTCTTAGACCAAGTCAGTTTTGTAAGAGATGAGAAAGAGAACATGGGCATCCCTAAGGGTTGTGAAATAGATGATGGATGTGGGTGAAACTCATCCAGTCTGTAAGCAGATTTATTTTTCTGGCTGTGGTGCTGCATATGTCATGCCAACACACAGCATTTAAAAAAAAATAAACCCAGGACTAATGCTATAGTCCAGTATGGTACTTTTAAATACTATTTCTTTTATTATGTAGCATCAGAAAAAGGATTCAAATCCAAATGTTAACTCTTCGTACTTTAGCCAGTTGACTGCCTCAGATTTTTTGATACTTAAAGGCTTATTAATGTTATATTGATAATATACAATTTTATTGTAGCTATAAATCAGAACTCTGATATTCTTTGTTTTTAAAGGCATGCCATCTGGATCCTGCTGTTGCTTCTCACCTTGAACTGGCAGCTAATCTTGGGAGAATTTAATGTTTCTTTTAACTGTGCCTGCTATATAAATATATTTCCTACAATAAACCATCATTAATCTCCAGCAATTTTAGACTGTTCATCACTTACTGCTTGCTTTTCAACTTTCTATAAATTATTATTTAAAGCAATTCATTGATACATTTTATCTAAAATGTAAAAAGCCCACACTCTTTAACTCAGATGAAGCCAAGACAGACTTTTTAAAAATCTTATTGAAGACTTAAAGGTTTATTAAGGACATTTCACTGGGACAGATGTATTTTCTTCATGTCATAATGCTACATAGCACATGAATCAAAACAAAACCAAAAAAAGATGGTTGTTTCTTTTTTGCATATATAATATTTAAATTTTAATATTCCAAAAAGCTTGAACCCAAACTTGTCTCATTTTCACATACTGCCCACTCACAGACCACCATATTTTTAAAGCTTATCTTGTTAGTGGTGCTTATACTTTCTTCCACATGCTTTCTAAAGCATCTAGATTTAATGAAGAGTCTTTATATATTTTACCTTTGGATTGCAGAGACTCAAAGTTGGAAACTGTCCAGAAGAACACCAAGCTTTACAATTCAAACCATACCAGCTTCTAAAACTAATAAATACTACTTAGAGAACTATGGAAAAAAAAGCCCCAAATATTCAGTATACATCCTCAGGACAATTGTTTTCCTCAATACTTCATATTGCATTCACACTGTCTCTGTTTTGGAAATAGTTGGAAATCTTTTGTCTAGGAGTATGTATGTCCGAGCTGGACCTTTTATCGAAAGATACTTTGATTAACCCCTAGGAGAACTTACTGATTGCTGTGGCAAGCTTGCACATTTCTAAATGCCTGTTTACTTATGAAGCTTTGTAAGTGCAGAATTTGTCTTGCTTCTTAGGACTGTGCCTCAACTTGAAAACTTTTGTGAAACTGTTGGAAGAGAAGGCTAGATGTTACTAAAACTGTTGATTTAAATACATCATACAGACTGTATGTACTTTACAATAGAGCCAGTCATAACTGCAAGTAGTGTTTCTAAGAGCACAACTCTACCAAATTGAGAAGACAGTAATGGGTGTCAGCTAGGAATTTTTGATGATGTTTAATTATTTAGATGTACATTAACATCATATTTACATATTTTTACATAAATTTGGGGGAAAAAAACCAAACCAACCACTGAAGACAGTTTTCTTTCCTTGTATAAAATAAGGGGACGATGTGAAGGTTATTTGAAATTGGGGCATTCGAATAAAACAGCCCTGAATAATATCAGGGAAGTCATCAGAATGGTTTAATTAAATGTCTACTTGATCATTCATAGAAGCAATTCATAAGCACTAATCTCTGAACTAACATTTAACACAGGCATTCTGTTAGGACATACCAGTTTACAATACATAATTTTGACACAGACTTCAAAGCAATGTAGATACTTCTTATGAAACTAGGGCTGCCAAACTCATTGATCCTTTGTCAGTACAGCCTCATTATCAAGGGCTGCAATCCAGTTGTGATATTTATTGCTTACAAATGCTTCAAACTACAGGAAATCTTTGGTAAAACCAAAATCGATAAAATTTTCACGATAGCTTTACATGTAGTATTGCACAACAAGGCTTTTTCAATACACAAGAAAAAAAAGGAATGCTCAGATCCTCAGTGAGGAGATTAGAACTGTACAACATTCATTAGTTTACCACTATAAGCAAAATTTCTTTCCATAAATGTTTAAAATATCTTCTGGTTTCTTTCGGCATATATGAACATTTATTTTTCAGTCTATATTTGAAACAGAGGAGTAGTCAAATAGAACAATTTAAATAAAAATTGGCAGCTATACAGCATTTTTTTGTCTACCCTACAACAGCATCAGATCTTTTCAAGTTGGTTTACTTCACAAAAAACTCAAGAGGAAAGAAAAATGCTAAAAATAATAATAGTCCTCAGCCCTCTATGGAAAAGAGGAAAATAAGTTTCATGTCTATTCTTGAACATAGACATTTCTCTAGTGGTCCAATTGTGCAGATTCAAACCTAAGTGGCATTAAGCTGCTCTAAATGAGTTCTCAGCTCAGGACACAGTTCAGTTAGCAGCAGTTCCAGCAAAACCTGTAAAACAGAAAAGAGTTAAGTTGAAGCAGGTGCCAACCAAAAAAAAAATTTCTTCTTCCTTTCTGTCATTTTTAGATAATCACAAATAACAGAAGCACATAAGTTTGATTTCATTCATCATTCGTGCAACTACTTTCATCCAGAAGTTAGCACATGCCCTACAGATAACATGAGAAATGTCTTAAGGCTGAAAGGAGGCAAGTGTTAAGGGCAGCTCTGTTCAGGTGGGGATATCCCACCCAGTATAAACTGGTGCTGTTCCGTCAAAGACTCCATAGCATCACATGCAAGCACCAGGGCATGCACCTTCTCTCCAGTGCTGGGACAGGATTGTGTGACAGGCTACTGTCTGGAATGTGCCTCAAGAGACTGACTGACTGTGAAGGTGGTATACTTAGATCCAGCTGCATATTCCAGCTAGTCCCAATAGCTGAGGAATGGAACTTTTGGAGGGCTATATCCTAACTGTGAGCCAGTCCTGGAGCTCTCCTTCTCTAGAACTCTCCAAGGTATGTTTATTTTTCTAAGCTATACGAAGAAATTAGTTTGCGCCTTATAAGTCAGGCACATTGGATGTGGTAGAGGATCTCTTTTAGACAAAGACAGTGCTGCTGTTAAAAAGTCTTTTGTTATTCAAACTTGACAGTCAAGTGATCAAATCTAGAGCATTTGACTTATTTTAATAATGAATAAATCTCTGCAAAAATACACCCCCCCAGGCTTTAATACTGAGTGAGTAGAGCTTGGTAACTAACAGGATTATGAAGTCAAAAAGCTATTTTTCTGGTTACTCACATAAAGTAGATGCTTATTAGCCTTCCTCTCTTGCAATGCATTGAACACTTTCACTACGCCATGACGAGCATTTTGTTGTCCAACAAGATTCTGCAGAGTATCTGCAACAAAGATTACTTCAGTGTATATTGTTTCACTCCTGCTAGGCAAAACCTCTGGCCAGAATCACAGAATCATCATTCTACATCAAAATCACAATCATCAAGGTCGGAAGAGACCTTCAAGCTCATCTAGTTCAACCATAAAGACCCATAAAAAGAGGGGAAACAAGGCCACTGCAGTTCATTGGCCCTTGGATACAAGATACACACAGTCCCTACTCACCAACCTTTTAAAACCAGAAAAGATTGAAAAGATTCCCTTATTCTCAAGTTGCCCAATAGATCAATCAGTGTGTGCATCTCAGAACATTTTAAGTGTTCTAAGATGATACATCAAATGCCTTTTCAGTAGTTCACCTCACTGAGTCATCTCATCTCACACATCATTAAACCATTCACTTAAATACACCTTCAGCCATAAAGACTATTTCTACAACATTTAAAACAAATTTAGCATTTGAACTGCCTCTCAATCTTCACAGAGAATACATCCCACAAGAAGGCAGTTAAGAGAATTCTAAGTCAATTATTTACATTTTAGATTAAATTAGAGAACAAACAGTGATTCAGTACTCCATCATTAATCTGTGGCTCATTCAGCTATGTCCTGACATACGGCTCCAAGCTCGGAAACAAACAGAAAATCAAACAATACCACAAACCAACTATGGAAGGCTATTTAGGTAAGTAGATGAGTATGTAACACAGGCAGTAAATGGAGGGTTGTTTACACATCAAATGACAAATATTTTGCATGCATACCTACTCTTTTTTTGCAGTAAAAGTTGATTAAACTACCTAATGCATTGGAGTATATTAGATATCTAAGTGAAGCCATAAAATAGCTCATTGTCTTCAGATGGAGGAGAGAAAAAGCATTCAAGCTATGTTTAAGTGCATTTCCAAGTGCTAAAGGTAATGATTTTCATTCTTTTCAGTTAGGTGCCTTTGGGTATACATGATCTTTGAGGAGTCAAAAATATGTAACTGGATTTCCTGTCCTGTGAGTGAGACAGGATGGAACACCTCAGAAACATGCTTGCTGAAAAGGCAGCTGCCCAGGCTTGGGAGATAAGGGTCAGCGAAGAAAAGCAGTGAAGAAACCACTCCATCTAGGATCATCTTCTGCCTAGGCTGCAGGTCACTCTAACATTCAGTGCCCTAAGACCTCTTATCAGAAAAAGACAACACACAACACTGACAGCATAGGTAGGTCCCTCTCTCCAACTTCAAAATATAAAAGGAGGAAGTAATTGGGGTGCTGCCACTCTCGCTATTTTATAAGTAATTCCAAGTAGCAGAACCACATATTTGCTGACAGAGAACCAGCAGAGAGAGAATCAACTGCTGTTCTTTGATGAGTATTATGCATGGAAATACAGCAATGTTGATTTTGCATCCACCAATAATATCTGAATCCATGCCTTTAATGAGACAGGCAGGAGAAGAAAAGACTAAGACCAAAATCATCCTTGTTTATGCAAATAAGCATAATTTAGAACTCTACAGGAAAATAATTTGATTAACCAGTTTCCTTACTAGTTATTAAATGTGTGATTAAGCAGAATCAATGTAATCTCACCTGGAATGTTTTCAAGTAGTTTTTGCTGTGCTCTCTGTTTTGTCTCCTGCTTTTGTTCATCACTCTTGGGTCTCGGTGGTGGAGCTAACTTCCCGTTTGGCCAAAAGGCATCTCGAAACACACCAATGTAGTAAACAAGCATTGGTTCACTGAACATCCAGTGCACAGTGTCACGGATTTGCCTGTAAAGAAGTGTAGAAGGAGCTAATCTTTCATGTTTTATGCAGATTTATTCTTTTTACTCCTCAAAGTAGTGGAAGAGATTCTTTTTTATGTAATTTTGCCAATACACCTGAGTTGATTTCATCGGCATCACAGCAGGTCATATTGACCTCTGGGTGCTCTAGGATTAGGTCACTCCCGATACCTGATTTAGATCTGGAGAAGGTTGCTTTTCAAACATAATCCACAAACACACATTACAAGTTACAAGTACTATATTGAAATATAGATTGAAACTGCATTTCAAGAAAGGGCATTACAAAGGCTCCACCAGGAAAAGTCAGGTAACTAATTGTAGCAAACTCCAAACTAGTTGCCTACAGAGATGTGCCTGCTAGGATAAAAACAGACAGTTTTGATAAAATCACAGTAAGTTCCTTCACACATAACAAAGCACATTACTGAAGGGATTGCAAACAGAGGTAGCAGCCTCCGCCTTGTGGCTGCACCACTCACTGTAGCCTTCAGCACCAGGAGTCTAAGGCAGAGAGTAAGCTCTAGTCAGTACTGCTGCCATACAGCCAAATCCCTTAAATCAATAAAGTGAACCTACATGTAAAAAGCTACGTAGGAATTTGCATGCAAGCTATGCTCACACATTCTCCCCCTCTCTGTTCTTCAGGCATTTTCCAGTTATCAGCAGCATATGAACAAATGAACCAATCAATTTAAAATGCAGTGAGTGGATACTGTCTGAGACCAGTCCAATTCACTGCTACATAATATACATAAGAGGCTTTAAAAGCCATGCTGGCATGTGCAAATTTAGTCACTGACTGGACAAAGAACAGCCTGCTATGCTGGTAGGATACGTCTAAAATTTGTTTCTGGGATACAGCTTTCCACATGAAGGTGTTTACAGACAGGCATGCTCATAACCTCGGGCAGGCCTCACCTGGCAACATAGAGACAATTCACGTATCTCTGTTTTCTCTAATAAACATAACATAGCTGTAAATTGAGCTGTGGAAAACAAATGCAGATTATCACATCCAACAGGATGTCCAGATTATTTTTTAACAGTTCTGCTGTCAGCCTTTTTTTTTACAGAATAATGATAATGATTCAGTTAAAGCAGCAGCTACTTACTTGTTGATGGTTCTTCCAAAAGTGACTTGTACTAGTGCAATTAATGTTTTTCTGACCCACTTGAACACTAGAACAATGAAAAATGATTTAAAAAATGACCATGAAGTTAATATTACAGAACCCATGATCACATACAAAACCTTCCCCCTACCTCCCACCAAACCACCCAAACAGCCCACCCCTACAGTGAACACACTGTTATAACCCTTTCTAAGATTCCATTAATTGTGCAGAGGTTTCATTTTTCTTGATTACAGTGCTTGTACTGTTTGCTGTATGGTTTTTAAATCTTGCAGATTATATAAGCATACATATAACATGCATTCTAGGTTATACTATAATTTTTTATGTAAGAATATTTAAAGTTTATTGAAGAATAGCTTGGTTCCAAACTGACCCTATAGATTGCAAGAATGTTTCCACTTATGGAAACAGCAAAAAAATCTGAATTAGGAAGTGCCCTACAGAGCCAAGAGATTCCATTAGCAATTGAGCAGGTTTACATCTTACTTCCTCTCAGTTCAAAAATCTCTCCAATCAGCATGAAACACGGTTCAGCAAGAGAGTCCTTCTTCCCATCCACCTCCTCTCCATAGTCTGATAGGTCACTGTCCTCTTCTGTTTCTTCCTAGGAAGAGAAGGACAACATGGGTATGTGCTGCAGTTCCCCAGCCTTCTTCCAGAATGAATTTAGTTACTGCCATGCTCTGGGGAAGAAGCACAGCCAGTCCTCTCAGAAAACAGCATTAGAGCCATAAACTGCTGCTGGCAGGATCTGGCAAACAGGAACCTCATTAGGGAGTTTGAAAACTCCCCATTGGACTAAAGTTATGAGGACATTGCACTGCTGCTGCTGGAATCATCATCACTGCTGTATCTTTTGCTTGCAGCCTTGCCCCAGCTAGCACCTCAGTGCTGTCTAGATTTTCAGAATCCACTGCCTATATTGCCCCATCAACACCAGCTGGATAAAAGAAAGCAGGTGATGTGAGAGTCCTGTACTGCTAAGAAACAGGTGAGAGCTGTAAACAGGAGATGGCACTCAACAGTGTTTGTGATTGCAAAGCCACCTCTGACACAACACCCATTAAAAAAACATTCAGGATGGGGAGCTAGCCAGCTGGAGCTGTTTGCAATGCAAACAGCTGGGAAGATAAGGGGAAAATCTGCCTGTTGCACAGGGAGAAGCAGGTAGCTGGCTCCCCAGAAGAACAGTGCCTTCACAGCTGAAGCCACTCAGTGGGATCAGGCACTAACCAGTTGTCCTTGAAGTAAGCTGGGAACCAAACCCAGTAGTGGAAAGGGAACTGGCCACTACGGAGATAAGCACCATTAATGAAAACTAGTTCCAGGCAGAAACACAATATTGTGATACTTATTGGCCTGAGCCTGAGGATACCCAAGCTCAGGGCACCAAAGGGAGAAGAGTTATTCAGATAGACTCCCAGATGACTGGGTTAAACCACCTCAATTCTGACAGTACCATCTATTCAAGAGTGAAGGGCAGACAGCAGGTTGTTTCTCACTGTCATGTAGATTGCTTCAGGATCAGGACTACAACACTTATCATTACTCACGGCAGCCAACACATCCCCCTTTGCTTTCTTGGATCTTCCCCTGCCAGTCTATGCTTCAAGCAAAGCTAAAGAGATGCAGACCAGACCTCTGCTGAGGCTGGTGCAATGCCCCAGTCTCTGGATGAGAAATGGTCAGAATGATGTGCAAATTTTCTTCTTCAGCCTAGTTTTCAGAGATATCAATCATCTCTTCCTTTTGTCCTCATAATTCGCTCATCTAATATTGGTTCATTTTTCTGCTACTCAGTGAATCTCCTGTCATTTAGAAAATGCAACAAGAACTGTAAATTCTTACACTACAGTACATTTTCTATCCAGTAAATTTATAAACCTAAAAGCCCTTCTTTTTCAAGATGATATCAACTGCATTTTTGCTCTGATTTAGTTTCAGTCCAGAGAGCTAAGAAATATGTTCTAGAGCTAACCCTATCCAATGAGTTGTATATATAAAGAAATTGCTGCAGCATGTCATCCTGAAAACAACATTCAAGAGGTAATATTGTTGCTCTAATGTATATTTGAAAAATGTGAGATGAGATGTAAAGGCAAAGAGAGGTGAATGAGACCATTCTCTACTACAAAGTCCAAAATACAAACTAAACCAGGAATTCTCTATTACAAAAAGAACACAGTTATACCTGCTTTACGTGTGGTTTAACACAACTAAATTCATCTATGACTGTGTACTAAATGTTTTAACCCCAGTTTAAGTGCTTTAGGAAAGTATCCAATATGCTATAAATGGGGCAAAATTGAGCTGATCCAAAGTGCTTACTGAGAGACATGGGAGTCCAGGAAACAGCAGAGCTAATCCCAGACTGCCTCACAATCCATCTCCCTCCATTTTATTTTATTTTATTATTTTCACTTTAAGACAGTTGTTTGACATACTCATTCAGAAGGTCTAACAGTTCCCACCATCTTTATTCTGTTACCTTCTCTTATGTGTAAGCTTTAGGAAAAGAAGGGAAGGAAGTTGGAAAGAAGGAGAAGAAAAAGGATGTTCTTTGTCTGCATTTGCACAGTGCCTGGCATAATACACTCTAGCCAAAATTAAGCTCCTAGTCCCACAAGTAATAAATAGTATTAAATTTAAACTCAGTAAGAAGTTATGTTCCAACTCCTCTGTTGCCACACTGTGGGCATTTTTTGCTCTTTTTTCAGTAACAGTTGCATAATTTCTGCTTTGTTTATTTGTTCTTTCTCCTCTCACAAAGTAGTACTAAAAATTCTCTTTCCTTCTCCTGTATTTCCTAACTATCTCCTCCCACACACTCCCATAATACAATATCTATGCAGTCTGGCTTTGCCTTGAGGAAGATTTCAGTTAAACAGCAAAATACAAATAGCTTCACACTTCAATGCTTTCATGCTACTTCTGCCTAACAGTCATTTTAGTGAAAGGCCTTTGGATTTTAGAACTCCAGTACTTCTACAAAAGTGTAAAACTAGTTTCTCAAGCTTTCTCTATATTTATTACTCTGAAATGAGGCACATGCATTCAGCATCTAGATGCAAACGCAGTATAATTTTGAAAAACATATATATATAAGATTTTCTTATTTCTGAGATGCAAGACCACCTTCTCCCTATTAGAAGGCTAGAACTGTACATACTCCCCAAACTCAAATTATCCTGCATAAGACCCATCCAATCCAGACAACTGCAGCATGTAAGAAATTAACTATTGCACATGAATTTTGTATAACATATAACTAAAAGGGGAATAGAAACTGCTCCTTGAATGTTGCATTATCTGAACATGAACAACACAGAATAGAGTGCCATGGAATTATGGTCAATTTATTCAATGACCTATTTTAGTCACTAATCTATTATTCATTGCATTTTGATAAACAATGGGATTTTATGGCTTAATAACAAATTCTCCAACTGGTTTGCCCACATAGGCTCCTGCCTGCATTTGCAAATTCCCACAGTAAGCCTGAACTATTTGCTAACAGTTTTTTGTCAAAACTATCTCTGCTTCAGAAGTTGTCCTGAAATTATTAAGGATACACAGCTCTTCTTGTCAAGAGAATATTTCCAAGTGAGAATTACTTTTACCTGCCAAAACCCCTCTGAAATATGCATGTCCAGAACTCAAAAAGTGGAAAAATAAACAGTCCCACATGAACTGCAATTTGCTTATTTGCAACAGCTTACACATTTGCCTATATGCATGTACCAAAAGATAGGAAACCTATTTTATTAATAAACATATTTTAAATTCATAGGCAGCTCTTACTTCTGACTCTTTGTTTGCTTACAGTAAATTAAAAATGACCTTTAGAAATATTGCCTGCCATTCAAATATTAATGACTCTCCCAGCTTACTTAGGATAAGTAATTAAACTTGGGAAGATTACTTTTCTACCACTTACCTCCTGATGAGAAAACAAATCACCAGGAAGTCGTTCTAGAAATGAGGAGAGTGAAAACGATGACTTCTTTCCTTGCACATCAATAACTTTGAGGTGCTCTGGGGAGGGGCTCAAGAAGGCGTAAAGTGCTTCACTCTGGCAGAGTCTTTCATCAGAGAGTAATTTCTATGAAATAAAAATAATGGCGCATCACAACACAGCAACACACCAATTAAATATTTCTTGTTTAGGAATGTGTTGAGGCATTCAGTAAAACTGATTAAGACACAGCTCAGAGGCAGAGTGAAAAACAAGTCTCTGTCTCACAAAGATTCTTTAAGAAGTTACTTCTAAAGTACTGGAACTAGTAAGAATAAAGCTTTTGATCTTAAACTTTCTTGTTTTATAACAATTTCTCATTTCTAAATAATTTGTTGTGAAGAGTTTTAGCTGAAAGTGGCAATTAAAGGATTCATTATTTATGATTCCTTAATTAATCAAAGTTTAAATTAACTTACGACTAGAGGAATGGTTACTATCAGTCAAGCACATCTCACCTTCAGGCATTTTGAACAACTTTGACATTATCTACAGTGTCAAACATTTGATCTATTTTTTCTTTCTTTAGGCAGTAGAGAGGCACCAGCTTCTCAATTCTCCTGCTTAGATATCTGTTGGGTTTGTATTTATTTTCTTACCTGCAGAAAGTTATTAAGCTGGTTCTTGGATTTCTCCATGAATTTCTGGTCTATGGATTTGAAGGGCAGCTTGCTGAGAGAAGGCAACTGAACTTTCTTTAATGACGGAAAACACTGTGTAGGAGAAAGGAGAGCTCCATTAAGATATATGCAGAGAAAAACAGGTGGCTCAGATTGGAAATGAAGAGACACCTTTTTGCTGTGATCTCCCTTCACTCCCCTTTCAAGAAAACATCTTCCCTTTCCCACTATGGGCTAACACATCTAAGCCCTTTCCCTTTACAGCACCATTATCTATTCCTTATCAGATAGAAAGGTTAAAGCACTATGAAAAAAAAATCCCAACCTTCTCTCTCCCCCAAAACTGTCATTTCTAATACTTCCCTAGAAGCCAGACATAAAACCTCATTCTTACAGCAGGCTCACATATGACAGTGCAGAGCATACACCATTTTGAAATGGGGTTAATCCAGTAAAACATTATAAATGGAAAGAAATTATAATAAACAAGTTTGTAAGCATCTGTCACAGAACAGAAATATGCAGATAGAAATCTAGCTCTAAAGGGCTAAAAGCCAAAAGGTTGGCATTAAA
Organism: Hirundo rustica; assembly: GCF_015227805.2. Taxonomy (NCBI): domain Eukaryota; kingdom Metazoa; phylum Chordata; class Aves; order Passeriformes; family Hirundinidae; genus Hirundo; species Hirundo rustica. Next base: position 31,923,233 of record NC_053454.1, read on the forward strand.
ACTGGTAGCATCAAATTTGTATCATTCAGACAAATTTGGGCAGTTTGTATCTTTTCCCTCCCGTAGTCAGGATTCGTACCTCACTGAGTTTGCGGTGTAGGTTCTGAAACTCATTGAGCTTCCTGGGAACGGTCCAGTTCTTGGTTTCAGCTCCACCAACTTCTTGTAAACTGACCATGACAGAGTAACAGGGCACTTGTTCTCCATTCTCTTCTAAAACCTTGTGGGGGAAGAAAATCCAGGTAAGGTTATCTCTGTTGAAAGTAAACAGTGGAACATTTGAGCTGCCAGATGACTGGCTTGCAAACTCAGTCATCAGTCCCACGCTTCTCTTGAGATTTGAAAGCTACATATGGAGCAATTCCCTTAACGAACTAACCTTCACCCAAAATGCTGTGCCAGTCCTGAATCAGTCCTACAGCTAACCAGTATCACACCTTATATACAGTTTTGGAATGCTGTCCACCAGCAGTCAAGTCTCCCTGACGTCTTCTTCCAACAGCTGAGCATATTTTTTAAATTTTTAAGGTACCTACAATATAGCCTTGTGACTGCTCATCGATACTCCATCTCTCCTGTCTGCATTTACCTGAGCGTTCTCCCTTTATTTCTACCCTCCCTTCCCCGTGCTTCTGCTGAGGCTCACGCACACAGCAGGCACAGCAGCTCTTGCAGCTGGATCCTGCAACAGCCAGTGCTGTTCTGGGGAGATTTCGCTGCTCACTTGAGCTGTTCTCCTTGCACTTTGTGGTATCCATGCACTATTTCTGAGGGACTCACAACTTTACAAAAAATCCTAATGAATCCAACTAAAAGCCTCAGCCAGAGGAATAAGAAGCAATTAACCACATTGTGCAATTAGGAAAACTACAGCAAAGTTAAACATCTCTTCTTGAGGCAATGGCAGCAATGTGAGTGCACTGTTTCTTAATTTGATATAAGAATTGACATGGGAATTTCATCCTTATGTCCTATTGGTAGCAAATTTTTGCTTACTTATTTTGGGGAGACACCCAAATTGATTGTGAAAGACAAAGAAGGGAAATGCATAAAATATTTCACTCTAGCATGCTTGTCTCTATATACATGAAAATAATGAAAGGTAATTATAAAATACCACTCCCATGCTTTTTTTAAAGTTATATCTTTAAAGCTTTTTTTAAAAGAATATTTAACTAATCTAATTAGGATAAGAATAAACTTTAAAATTCCTATAATTATGACACCTTTTCTGAGAAGCCTGTAGAGATCTGACAACACAATGCTATTGATGAATAATTTGACAAGCAACTACATCACCATTATGAAAGCCATGTGGCTGAAATGTACCTTCATATTTTTAACTTATTCGGTGCTGTACACTGATAATATTCCCCATGATGCATTCCTCATAAAGCTGCACAAGGACCACTGGGAAGCCAAGCCTGAGGCCCAGATTTCACAAATCTCTGTCAAAACGCTGCAGCAGCACTCAGACAGAATACAAAGCACCAGCCTGAAAGCCTGCAAATGTGCCTGGTTGTCAGCGCAGCTATTTGCAGAAGTGCCTATCTCCTGCCACACTACTGCAGAACTAGATGCTTGAACAGCCTCCAAGATGCAGGTCAGAGAGACATGGTGCAGAACTGCAGGGATTGTCTGGGACAGTCCCTGCCCTGTCTGCCCTGAGCTAGATTGGATCTGTGTTTGTAGGTGACTCACAAACACCTCCCGGCTGTCATTTTTCCATACTATTTCAGTGCTGAAATTGCTGATTTGAGTCATGCCTATGATTCTCCATGCCAAATTTATTCCCAGGGCAGGGATTTGCATGTGTTGGGTCATCTGAACTGTAATTGTCAGGAGAGAGTCATCCCTCTGAAAGCACATTTTCAAAATGGGAGGACTTAGTACTCCTGCTTCAAGTTAGCATCTATGTGCAGAATCGTCCAAATTCCAATTAGATTTAGACACATTACAGCTGTTTTTTCAAGTACCCTCATATAAATATTGAAAATGTTCAGGATCTTCTTAGGAATGCAAAATTTTTATCAACTGAGGTACTTGTGAATTTGTTTTTCGAAATTAATGAGTCAACAGGAAAACAGAAAAATGTAATGTTAGGGGGTCTTTTAAACCAAGAGATCTAGTCCTCTGCTGTTAGCAGGCACCATCTCATACAATTGCTATCATGAGTGAATTCAACCTAGAGAGCCCCATTAGTCTGATTCTCCCTTTTGCTAAGTTAAGCAAACGAAAGTGCTTTCAGAACCACTTCTCATGGGAGAAGTTCCTCATTCAAATCCACCCTTCTCAAGGGACACGGCCCAGCACCTGCAAAGCGACAGTAACACTTCCTCATCTTGACTGGAAACTCTGCTCCTAATGTATTCAAGGGTTGCATTTACCCTTGACAGAGCTGCAGCCCACTCAAGATGAGCTGCACATCTGACAAGCCACCAGCATATCTGCTGCTTCCAGGCAAAAGGTGCTCCAAGGGTCAGAGCTGAAGCCCAGAGCTCCTGCTGAACACAAACCTTGCATCCCACACCGTGAGACCGCGCTTCTAATACTTCTACTCAAAAAATCATCCAGCTTTTTCCCAAGCTTCCTAATCCTTTTTCTACTCCTGCTTTCAGGCGCTGCCTGTACAGTGCCAAATACAGAAGGAAAATCACTTCCCTGTTCCTGCTGGCCACACAATTTCTGATATGGGCCAGGATGCATTTGGCCTCCTTGACCACCTGGGCACACTCCTGGCTCATGTTCAGACAACTGTCAACTGGCAGCCCCAAGTTCTTGTCCACTGAGCAGGTTTTCAGCCACCTCTTGTCCAGGTGTGTAGTGTGGTAACAAGAAACGTGCAATTTTTTTTTCACCTTATTCAGACCTACAAACTCAATTTTTTATGAAAGCAATAGATTTTCTAAAAGCTGTTAAGCTCTGCAACAGTCCCTTTCTTTGGGCAAGGGAGACAGAATGTCTGTTACAATATTAAATGATACAAGGCCACAACCATTAAAGAAAGCAGATCAAGTTAGGTTATTCAGCCCTAAGTTATATACCTGTCATGGGGAAGAGACTCACAGAATTACGCAGGTTGTTATCATAAGCCCCTTCATTCTGTATGTTCCCACTGTATTTTTCAACTTCTACCAGTTATCCAAAAGACTGAGTCTCCAAAGTAAGTTTTATCAGAAATATGAGCTACCAAAAGACATCTAGAGATTACATTATTTATACTGATTTTTTTTTTTTAATACAGTTCACACACATAGACTTAGTATATTTAAATGACTCGAAACGATAAAGACTGAAAGATTCAAGCTAAGAGATTACAAATGAGAGTTTGGACATGTTTTTTTTCCAAGACTTAAGTAATTATTGTTTTGTCATTCTCTGTTAACTGATTTAGTAAATCACTTTAAAAAGTCAGTGTCTCACCATTATACTTTCAGCTCACAATCTATAGCAAAATTTACTTTTACTAAGCTTTTCCGCTAAACAGTAGGGCCAAGGTTTTCTCTCTCTGAAATCACAGAGATCTATTCTAGGATTGGCAACAATGTATTTTGCAAATAGAAAGACTGTGTCACCTACTCATGTCCCCTGAAGTTATCAACTGCAGCTAGAATGTTCCCAAGCAATTAATTAACATAGAAAACTAAAACACCCATGGTTTTTTCCAGCCTACCTTTTGAAGCATGGAGCTGCAAACAGCACAATTAATCCAAGCCTATATTTAATTACCTCATCCAGTACTAACTAATCGGAAGTCATAGCTAAGGCAGCAAGCAATTAAAAGCCTCTTCCAACCTCCCTCTAGTTTAGCCAAACCACCTTCCCCTCTGGCAATCAGAGAGATGCTGGCCAGTTGTATATGGTTACATATGTGCAGTAAGCTGCCATTCTGCAGTTTTTCTGTACACAGAGTTTATCAGATTTTAAGACCAGGCTTCAAAAACTACAAATACCTCCTAAGAAGACATCTTAAGATCTTCTCAGTTCTCAATAATGTCACCTGCAAACAGCATTAAAACAAAACCAAATCCAGATGTTTCCACATGGAAAATTTGGTTTTAAAACTGGAACCTAGCATTTTTTGACCTGTTGGATTTCTTTCTTCTTTTACAATGACTTATAACTGTTGATAGACCTACCACTGGCTTGCAAGAGCTTAAGACACAACCAAATAAACTCCACAGCACGTATTTTTTTTCCTCCAACGAAGAGTTACCTCAAGAAAATTACTGATACTCATTTCAGGAACATTTTCTTAATGGCATACAAAGGCAAGTCATTAGAGACCCGATTAATCTTTTGTTCTTCATAGTGATACTGTCAAGGAGATTACTTATGTCAGCCTACACTTACTACATAACAAGCATTCACTGCGTTCTTCTTTTCATGGTAAGTGTTAATAGAGTCAGAAAATGGTAATATTTTTTGGTTTCATTAGAGTTTTTTACATGTACTCTACAGCTGTCTGCCTATGCCCAAATGGAATAGCAGGACAAAAAAAAAAAAAAAAAAAAAAAAAAAGGAAAAACTCCTCCAATTTATTCATATAAAGCACTTCCTTTCGGGGCATTCAAGCCCCTTGAAACTGTACAGCCATTAAATACAATAATACAAAATAAAAAAAGTATAAGCATCTTTGAGACATAGCAGAGAAACAACTGCACCCAAGTGAAATAGCATAGTAATATAGAAGGAGACTGTTCTCATGAAGAACAGTGCCCAAAGAGAGAAAATTACTTTACCCAGTGCCAAAACTTGTTTATGTACATGCAGGTAATTTTTATAACTCCTTTACAACAGTGTCTGAGGAATAGAAACTCTGTGTATGCATCATAGTAGCCACTGGGGAAACAGAAGAATTCAGAAGAGGTTACAGTTCTTTCCCCGCGCCCACCCTCCCAAGTAAATTTTAAGTATAAACAGACATAAGAAGAGTATCTACACATTTTTCTTCTGCTTTTCATGCAAATTTGAATAGACCCAGAAGATAAAAAGCCAGAAAAAAAATCCCCTACCTCTCCTGAGACAATGAAGGCTTTCCACATGCCAAGATTCTCACACCACCAGTCTGTTCTTGCAATGTGCAACTGAAGATCACTGTGCTCTCTCTCCATCAGAGTAATTTCATCCTTCAGCTTAGAAACAATCTGCAGAGGAAAGTTTATTCATTACAATTGTAGGAAAAAGCTTGTGCAGCACACAAACTTTATGTCTTTAGGGACACTGTTCCACAAGAAGAAAAGGTGCAAAAGCAGAGGGAGAACAATTCATGAGGATTAAAAAAAAAAAAAAAAAAAAAAAAAAATCACAAGTGAGAGAATTGATGATGCCTCATAAACTTCTGGAGTACACAGCAATCTTAAAGGTCAGCCCTCACACTAAAATAAAAAACAAGTTAGAAGTACAACCACTATCACACTACCAGTATAAAAGACAATTGAGATAAGATTTTATTACACATGATATGTTTTATGAGAATTTGAAACTGCCATTAATGAAATATACCTTACTGAAGACATCTTTATCATTTCAGGTACACATCATGTGACTGAAGAACCTGGGAATAGATTTAATTTCTAGGAATTTAACTATGTTAGAAATCATTCAGAAGTGAGTGATTTTGAGAAGGCAAGGATTTGGTATTGTGGAAAGTACAAAAAGTAGCCAAACATCCTGCCAGCAGACAGCATGACAAGAGAAGGTGGAAATACGCATAAGATGCGACATTAGAAACATGGCAAAAGCAGATTAGCCTTTCTCATTTTTAAATATGATATATCACCTAGCCTAATTTATCAGTTCACACCACAAGTGGTACATTCCACAGAGCTACAGGAATTCTGTCTTATTCAGAATTTTTGTCTCTTGTCAGATGTAAAATATTATCTATGTGACAGCTATATAACAATTTTATAGCAAATACCTCATCTTCAGAATAATTTCATATTTTACTTTATTTGCTATCAATGCTGAGTCTTCTCTGCAATCACCTTACATTGACTCCAGCAGCATCCAGGAACATTCAATAAATACAGAACAACTGGTAAGATTTTTTTCATAAGTAAACATCTGTTACATTTACAAACCAAATACTGAGACTTTATAATAATACTGGGTCAATTTTCGTCTTCTGTTTCAGAGAGTCCCCTTTTCCAAGACAAATAATATTTTAGAAACAAAAACATACAAGGAAAAAACCCCTACTTCAGTAGGGGTACAATCCCTGCCTCCCCAAGAGCCTAAATATAGAAAGAATATAGCTACATGGCTTCAAGAATGCAAAGGAAACACAGAACATTCATGTGAATATAAAGGTTTAGTTATATAGAATCATAGAAGGGCTTGGGTTAGAAGGGGACACCCCAGAACAGCTGCAAACATTTTCAGTTGTCTGCAGCACCCTCTGGCAGAAGGAAGATGTGGAAGGGACACAGGGAATTAAGCTAGCCAAAGTGGCCTCATTCTCTAGTGTGCACATCTTTCTCCTGGAGGTTACTGTGCCCAGAGCTGGGGCAGCACAGAATGAGTGGGGTGTCAACTCCTATTCAGACAAGCATCCATCTTAGCACCCACCCTGAGTGAAGGAAAGATGTATAAAGAAGCCAGATCCTGAGCAATGACTAATACCCAGGTACATTTTTGTCATCCTTAGCAGCAGGATTTTAGGAAAACACCTTGGCTACTTGTTTATCTTACCACCATCTACCATCTGCAACCAAGTCCCATTACACCTGATGAGACAAGCCCAACATCATCTGAACAACAGGCCTGTAATACCAACACAAATAAGTTGGCCCAAGCCATGTGCAAGTCACTTGCTTCTCCTGAATATATTCTCAGATTGCTTACCTGTTTCACTCTGCCAAGAGAAAAGGATATTTTTTGTTTGCCCTAGCTCAGAGATTTAAAGCTGCATATCCCTCAGATTTTTTCCTTTGATGACGGCGTGCTTTCTCCTAGCTCCTAATAAAGGAATCAGTCGCTCCTTGAGGTTTGGGGGTTTTTATCCCTTCGCTCGGGGAAGGATCCTGCCATGAGAGCGTTGTGCCGTGCCCTGGAGCCAGCCGAGGGCCCCGGAGCTGCCGGCGCATCCCCGGGCAGGGGCGGCAAGACCACGGGAGAGCTGTCGTCATTCCACGGCCAACAAAGCAAAACATATCGCAATCACAATTTTAGTTACAACAGCTTTTAGATATGGGGAGGGGGGATAAAATTAAAACTAAGTTGTGATTTCACCTCCTCTTTAACAAGTTGACTGAAATAACCATCTGACCCATCCAAAGTGTGACAACTGGATATTACACAATCATACACATATCAAAAAAAAAAATCAAATAAAAGAACTGAGGACACTAAAGCTACGTACCTTTTTGTCGGGTTTTGGTGAATTACAAATGGAATTTAGAGCCTGTTTCTTATACTCCAGCTTGTCATTTAGCTGGCGAAGTTTATTTACAGCATAACTGGCCTGTTCGTTAATTCTTGTGCTGCATTCCTCAGTAGCTTCTTCACAGCCTTGGGTCTAGAAATAGATGGTGGGGGCAATTGCTACATTAGTATGAGAAAAGAGAGTTATTCATAGCATGATAGAAGGTTTAGGCTGGAAGGGACCTTAAAGACCACACAGTTCCAATGTCACTGCTATTGGCATAGACACTTTCCACTAGACCAGACTGGTCAGAGCGCCATCCAGCCTGGCCTTGAACACTGCCAGGGATGGAGAAAGAGGTGGGTTGTTGTTTGCTCCATTAGTTTTTTTGTGTATAAGAACACTTCTTGATATCGATGAAAAAGTATAACAGATATTCCAACCATCAGATCCAGCATGAAATGTCAGTCTGTTGTAAAAAAACAAACCAAAACAAAAAACCCCAACAGACAAAGCCTCATTACCATTTCTACTACAGTTCTTTGGCAACTCACGGCAACTGTGTAAAAATGACCTTCAAGCTAAGGCTTTAGTGCAAATGAGAAGGTAGAGTTAAAGTTTGATTTAAAAGCAAAAACGGCTTAGTAGTCAGGATCAATATTCAGAGACATATAGAAAAGCAAATACTTAGTGCTAAGCTGAAAGATAATGAGGATGGAGCAACAGGGAACAAAACAAAACAAAAAAACAAAAAAACCAAACCCATATTTCTAAAAAACAGTCTTGCCTCCCACAAACCTTCACAAAACAGATTTGTCATCCTGCAGAACAATCTAAACCAGGTCCTTTAGCTTTCTACACAGATTTTATTGCTGTTTTTAGAAGTGTTAATAAAAATGTGTTAAAAGCACATATGCCTTATCCCAAATTCATAAATCATCTTCATATATTCATTCAGACAAACCAGTAGCTTTTTCCATCTTGTGTACTAGAGGCATGCAAAAAATAGAAAACTTCACACCTTTCAGTGACATTCTCCTTAACATCTGAAGTATAGCTCAGCCTCCTCCTTCTTACTGTACTTCCCCAAATAGACACGAAGACCTTGAGATCCAGCAAACAGCACTCCGCTTTTACTGCTGCCATGTTCAAAGATCTATGAGGTCTATTTGAGACTGAGTATATCTAAATTTATCTGTGGGAAGCTGAGTCTGTTCTCATGAACAGGGGTTCCATGTTATTGACGATATTCCAACTAAGTAAACTGTATCCTTATATCATGAAGAAAAAGCTAACAGAAGGAATTCTCATACTCTTGTAAATTCTGTGAGTTTTAGAGATGACAGTCCTATTGTAAATCACATAGTATCTTATGTCTTATTAAAAAAAAAAAAAGTCTGAGAAGAGGTAACAGTAGCAACAATAACTAATCTCCTTAGCATGATCCCCAAACATAATACAGAAGTCAGGAGTTCTAGGCTAAGAAATCCCTTTTCCAGCCCTGCATTTGTCTGCTATGTGGCTGAGTAAAAAGCTACTTTATCTATGCCCTGTCCTTTCTTCTGCCTATTCTGCATGGACTATAAACTCCTAGGGTCAGAAACCTGCCTCCAAGTATCATACAGACCTCAGCTCAGAATGTTGTGTTACTGTAGTGCCAGAAGACAAACAACAATAATTAACAATACGGGGTGATATTTAAAATGTGAATGTAAATAACCATATAAAATCCCAAACCTTGCATTTGTTGGGCGGTAAAGAAGGAATCAAAAATGCTATTTTCACCACAGAAGAATTAAAAGACTTTTCATATGAAGTTCAGTGCTAGCAATCAAAGAATTGCAATTAATTACAAATCAGTGAGGCTGTGCTCCCAGAGGTAGGCTACATGATTTCTCTGCCATTAACTTTTCAGACACTTAAAGCAAAAACCACTACTGAATCACTAGGTTTATCACAAGAATGCAATAACCACACAACCAAGTAACCTGTATTCAAAATATCAAATTTAACAAATAAACAACCACTTGAGTCAAAGCTGAGATCACAATAGATTGCGCTGTCCTCCCCTGATTGGTAAACTGATAACAGCTTCCATTTCTGAGTGGCACAGAACAGTCTGATTTTAGTGATATGACACATGCAGCACCAAGGCAATCAGCAGATTCTCTGCTCAAAGTGCTGGATGCAAGCACTGCCTGCTTCTGTATTTGTGCCTGTGACGTTTGTCCAAGTAGAAATACGTGGAGGTTTGTGGAGGTTAGTCCCGGAAACAGAAAGCGGTAACAGACTGGGAAGAACAAAGAGCGTGTTCCTCTTGCAGCAGAACCAGCAGTCCGGCCCTTTCTAGATTCCTATCTTGTGACTTGATTTTCTCCCATTTAACCAGGGCTCATTCTTTTGTCTTCATCTCCATGAGTGCATGAGATGGCTTTTCATCTATTCAGCTATAGCAGTGAAATTTATAGAAAACTAACATGGATGATGCCCACAGTGCCCCAGGAAGTGAGGACATAGACCCAAAACCCAAACTAAACCAAAACAAATCTATTTGCTAACAATATGTATCCCTCCAGAAACATCCAATTTCTAAGCTGTCATTTCTGATATATGGGGAAGAAAAAAACCCACAAACTTATTAGCCAGTACTGCATTTTCACCAAAATTTGGAAAAGCACAGGAAGCTTCAGAAAGACTCTTATAATTTTTTTTCACCTCAGAGACCCTGAAGTATGGCACAGCACCATTAGAACTGCTCTATTCAAGTGATACTCAAGCAGTGTATACAACTTCATACTTAATTTGTTGTTAAAAATGAAAAAAAAAAAAACAAACAATCTTCTTTGAAAGTTGTAAGCAGACTTGGCAATATATTAGTCTTTAATGTTTCATGGCTGATGCAGACTTCATATCTGGCCCATGCATGTCCAGGGACTCAGAGGAAGGACAGATGATGCTGATGTCAAAAATCCAACTTTTTGACAGCTACAGTAGATGTTATCAGACAGAGTACAGCTAGCCCCAAAGTGTTGTGTCAGTTTTCTTAGAGAAAACATTATTTGTGTTAGATTTTGGATAAAGCATATGAAGAAATTAGAAAGCACAATATTTAATGCTTCAGCAAGTGTTGGACAAAACTGCTAAGAGCAACTGTGCAAAGTCTCAGTGATTGCAAGCACAAGGGCACAAAGTCTTTGAATACCTACCACCGTCAACACAGAGCTGACTTAGCAGTGGGAAAATTAGAAAACATATTTTGAATATTTTATCAGGGAAAAGAATAGAGGAAAAAACAAACACTGAAAAGATTCGTCAAGCTCTAAAAGCACTCATTGCAAGTAAATTACTTACACCTATTCATCTCTGCAGATTTGCTGATCCACAAACTACAAAGACTAGAAAACTCACTTACAGAAATTAAAGTAATTTAAGCAGTAAATACAAAAGCCTTAGGTTCTAGAAAAACTGTTTCTAAAGAGCAGAATGTACATCAGCACTTCTGGATTCTGCTTATTTGTTTATTTAGATCTGGTTTTAGACAAACTGTTACATTTTATTGAACAAGTTCACATGCAAAATGAAGACATCCATGCTGATCTGAAGCAGCAGCCAGACTGAAAGAGACACTCAATAGTCTGAGACGTGCTCTTGTCAAAATGTTCTTGGATAAACACAACGCAGGTTCCCCTGACATGACTGATTTAGACAACTCAAGGAAAAAGCTTGCTCCAAGTAGAGTTTCCACTGGATTATTGCTTATGACATTTTGAAAGCTCTGTTTTAGTAGAGTTCCTGTGCTAGATTTATCTTCCAACATGGTCTATTAATATATTAATTAATCAATAAAAACCACTAAGATAGTATTTTATATTGTTTTTTCTTCTCTTTTGTGCAACTTTTAATACCTATTTAGTACCTAGGAAATGCATCAGAGGCAGGGACAATGTCTGGGCAGAAACCTACTGATGTTTCTGTGAGAATTTTTTCATTTAAAGCAGAGCAGCTGAGCTTAAATGAAGTATGTTTTGCATTCTCTGTTCCTAAGGAGCATAATGAAAGATGTGAAATACAGAAGGCTTAGGAATCTGAAATATCTACTTCAACTAAATTAAAATTTAAGAAGTCTGGCATTTTGTACCATTTTATTTCATAGAACATGTAAACAAAAAAGTTTTACCAGATGAAACTACAAGAGTGATGATATTTATAAATAAATGCGAAAAAAAAGAAGAGCAGTCCAAAGCTCAAGGACAGAAGAAGCTACTACATGCTTTTCTCAGGACAGTCTCTCATATCTCTTTAAATAGCAGTGAAAGAAATTGTCTGTGTCACTCACCACTTCATCTTTGTCCTCAGGAGTCAGCTGAGCAGAACTTCTTTCTTCTTCCTTCTTGACTGATTTCTCATATAAATCACTGACAATGAACGAAGGGTAGTATCTGTCCTTTAGAGTTTCATAAACATCTGCCTGAATTCTGTAGAATACTTCAATGCCTTTATTTCCCACAAGACTTTGCTGTATTTCCTTATAAAGGGATTTTTCCACAGGTATTTCTCTGCTTTCCACAAAAAAATTCTGGTAAATTTCACTCACCAGTTGAGGTATTTCAGCCTAGGAAACAAGTGAGAGGGAGGGAGAAAAGAATAATGAAAACATATTGAAAATACCAAGATGACTCAGGACCCAGGTGCACAAATTGAAAGATAATCAAGCTAATTTCCTTTCCAAATGTATGAGAAGACATCTGTAAACCTTTTACTGAGATCAAGTATACTGCCTGCCTGTGCACCTCTGCTAAGCAATCAATTTTACAAGTGTGGATATTTGTTAAGTGAAGAAACAGCTGTGTCCTAAAATTGCTAGAGCTTCTGCACCCACTCTTCTATGTCTATGTTCCAAAAGCTGGCATTAAAAGGAAGAAAGTGCTAGAGCAACAGTGTGGTCACCATTTTAAATTCAGATGGTAAAGCACAGCTGTATCTGTCTTCTGCTGAATATAATCAATTCACTTTATACATGATTATAATTAATTTGTGGGGGAAAAGGGAAAAAAATGAAACAAGAAGAAAAAAGCACAACTGAAGAGACCTGCACCTGTACTGGGAAGAGTACTGGGTATTTTACTGAGCACAGCAAAGTGCACAGGATGGAAATTTGCATCAATGAACAGGAAAGAGAGAAAGTTATGCAGCACAGTCCATGATCAGCTCCATAAAATACCATCTCCCTAAACAGGACAGAATTAAAAAGGGTTTATAAGGGTTTATGTTCTTACCTGCCTCATCTGACAATCCCACAGCCATATGACTGCAGAACACTACCTTTTTGTAAACTGCCCCTGTAGATATAGCCATGTTCATATGTACATACATATTGTTTTGAACAGAGTGAGAAAAATCACAGCTGAGAGGTCATAAAATGATTTATAGTACTTTTTTCCAATCATGAACAGTTTGCAAATCAAAACTGATTTACAGAACTCTCTTCACATTGCCTGAAAAACCATTTTTATCGACATGCTAGCTTGAGTTGGTTGGTAGTCATTTCTTCAGATTGTTTTAATGGTTCACTACTCATACTCTACAATTTGTCTCTCTGCTTACAGGATGTTTTCCATTTGACTGGAATAAGAACAATAAAATTATAGTGAACAAAAAGTAAACTGATAATCAATAATTAAATCTGTATTTCATGCTCGCGTGAATCCTGGAGGTTTAATTGCTTAGCCAAAAAATCCACCACACTGGTCATCAACAGCAAATTTGTCCTCTATACCATCACTTCAGGGTACTTGTTGTAATTTTAGGTGCTATCCCCTATCGTTGTTTCAGAGTTCTAATCCCTACTTTATTTTAGCCAAAATTACAATATAGCATTGTTTCTTCCCTCTATCAGCATTGTGGCATTCCTGGAGAAATTTGGCTGCTACAGATTAGGGAGATGTCTTTTAAAGCAACACTTCTCTTCCAAAAGGATTTAAGAACATAGATACATAATTTCTTTGTTTTGGATTGAATGGGCTACCTGTAATTGGTAAGAGGAGAAGCTCATGTACAGACTATCCAACGTGTTTCTGGGTTTCACGTGAACTGATACAACTAAAGCCTGCACGTCTTACTGCCTGTTTTTTCTCTGGTGGAGGGGAAAATAATTCTACTACTTTTGCGTATCAAGTATTCCTTTTAACAGATGTTGTTACACCAACCAACAACAAATCATCATCACAATAGCCCACAAATTTTAATCACGATATTATCCTCAAATATTGACATGAAGTGGTTAAAAAAAAAAAGCCTAATTGCTTAGAACCCATCCTGTGGTATTAATTTTAAAAACATTAAGACATTTCCTAACATCAAAATAACAAAAAAGAGTATCATCAATATACAAAGCCATATAAGGCTTGCAACTTCTTCCACCTTGTTAGCATTCTTCAGACTCTCCACAGACTCCCAAAGGCCAATCAAAGCCATCTTGTCCATCCTCTCCATGTAGATCCGGAAGTGCTCTCGGTATGAAGGGTTGGCCAAAATTTCTTCAAACTGAAGAATCTGAAGAAAGGAGAACTAAGAATAAAAACTGGGAAAAATGCCTAGTTCTAACTCCTTTCCTTATCGGGAAAATCTTTTCACTGTGCATTCCACAATCATATCCTACATTCAGCTACGCAGGACTTCTACAGTAATAGTTCTGCTTCATTAAAAAAAAAAAAAAAAGAAGTTTTAAGTACTTAGAAGATAAATTCATCTATGCTTCTCTCAGACAGTAAATACCTCCACATCCTTCTGATCAGGATACATTTCGAAGAACTAAGATGACAACTCACTCGTCAAAAATTTTGCTTTCAATGTTCCTGCAAAGCAGAGGAGCCAAGCTAAAAGCTAAATGATCTGTTCTTGTTCCAAACACCAGCAGTTTCCATACCACAGCCCACAGAGCTTTGAGATGTATCTCAATTATTCCCAAAGACACAGAGAAAGATGGAATACCTTGGCTCCTATGGCGTTTGTTGGCCAGTTCCCACTGTTATTGAAAAACATCTATCAGAAATGCAGTCAGGAACGAGTATGTTCTGTGATATAATGCTCAGGACTTTTCCTGAGTGAGGACAGCATACATCAGGCAGCAAAGGAAATGAAACACAGACTTCCTGTACCCATACAGATATGGCAGCCATTAAGAAGTTGCATTAAAAAGCCATTATCACTTCCTTATCCTCTACTATTTTTGTGAATCCAGGCCTTTTCTTTGAGACAAAAACCTCAAAACAGAACACTTCCCTGACAAAACGATCAGAACCTCCCACACTGAACAAAATGAATAACCTTGTCTTTCTCTGAAAAATAGGACCAATTTTCCAAATACCTCATCAAAACCAAGCAACCTTTTCTCTCCAAGCCCCCAGTCTTGCAGCTGAACCAGTTTTCATGTCACTTATTCAGTGCCATTTTTATATCACCAGGAAGCCAAACACACTACCCAGAACAGTCTTAATTTCTTTCTTCGTCTCTCACAGGCACCAACCAACTCACACTTTTTTCTTTGAATAGAAAAGGTCCTTAAGCACTGGCACAAATGAATCTTCCTATGACTTTGCATTTATAGCAAAGTTTATTTGGTATGGAGCAAGATGTGAACTCTGAGGCCTTAATAATTTCTCTAATATGGGTTTTCTGATACATAATAATAATGTAGTTCTAGTCAGCATCAGAATACCTCCCTTTCCAGGAATGCCACTTGTTTTCCTAAACCTAGCACCTGTGAACCTCTACAACCAAGTTATGTGTAGGAAAAACAGTTTCCTTGTCTCAAGCTACACGTGAGGAAACCACTTCCACGGGCACATATACAATTACTGGCACTAAATCAGTGCCTTAACGAACCAAGCTAAAGGTGGTTCTTTAACAACTGCAGTCAATCATGTTTTGTCTGAAACAGCTCCCCAAAATTTTGGGCAGTGTTTAAGTAAATTATACTTGTCTCGTATGAAATGCTCATTTGCATCTTTAAAGTTCCACTATGACAATTGTGCCATTCTTCTCTTTATCTTTTACTATACCAATATCTCCTGGACATGACTTAGCTCATAGCTTTAAAACTATTTAGATATATGAGCATCTGCCTTCAAATGCTCACTCTATAAACCTCACTGAAAAGCAGAGAGTACCTTATTCAAGCTCAGCTTAATACAGAAATGGTGATCGGTCTGTCAAAAAGAACAGCACACACATGGCAATTTAAAGGCCAGTCTGTGATTTAGCCTCATTACTGTGTCTCATCATATTTTCTATTCAGTCATTTTACCAAGGATAGTGATTTAACATACAAGTGTAAGACGGTCTTTCAGACCCTTGAACAGATGCTTTCCCCATCTCAGGGACTGTCAGCTCTGTAAATAATAGCAGAGTTAGTAAATCACAACAAGGGGCGTGCGCTGTCACTTCTTGAGTGAGAGGTCACCTTACTCTCCATGTTTCTATTATCCAAGCTATACCCACTCCAGCTGCCAGCAAGGAGGGTAACTAACAAACAAACCCCTCAGAAATAAATGGGAGTAAATGCTGCTGCAGGGAGCAAGGCAAATGCACCCATCTCTCCCACCTAACAAAGCACTGCACCAGTGCCCCATGGTAATCAAAGCACTGGTGCCTAGCAACAGTGTTACACAAACCTCCTAATAGATATCTTGCAAACTAAAACAAATAAATTAACGGGCAGAAATGAGACCTCTCATATGTTTTCTTGATTTTTCTTTAGTCTGGATTATCCTGGAATTATTAAATATGTTACTGGTGCTATACTAAAAACATTATGTTACAGCTGCAATGCCAATAATGATAAACACAAGAGGGTTTGAGTTTTGAGGTGAAAAATCATAAAATGCATGTGTGCTGGTTTTGGCTGGGGCAGAGTTAACTTTCTTAAGAGGCTAGCAAGGGCTGTGTTTTAGATTTGTACTAAACACAAGGCTGATAACATAGATGTGCCTTTGCTATTGCTAAGCAGAGCTTACACAGAGCCAAGGCCTTTTCTGCATTTTGTACTGCTACACTGGAGAGCAGAGTGGGGGAGACACAGCCAGGACAGGTGACCCCAGCTGACCAAAGGGATATTCCAGACCACAGGATGTCATGCTCAGTGTGTATAGCGGGGATGTTTGGAGTGATGGCTTTGTCCTCCCAAGTCACTGTTACGTGTGCTGGGACCCTGCTCTCCTGGGGATGGCTGAACACCTGCCTGCCCATGGGAAACAGTGAAATCATTCCTTGTTTTGCTTTTCTTGTGTGTGGCTTTTGCTTTCCCTGTTAAACTGTCTTTATCTCACCCCTTGAATTTTCTGGGGTTTACCCTTCTGATTCTCTCCCCAGTCCCGCTGGTGGGGGACTGAGCAAGTGGCTGTTTGGAGCTTGGCTGCTGCCTGGGGTAAAACAACAACAGTCCTTTTTGGCACCCAGCTATTCTGTGGATCTTCCTTCCTTTTATCATTTAAAGAAGTAGTTTTGCAGTAATTTGTAATCCTCAGCAAAAAATCATTTTACGATTCAGTATCACCATGGACTAGAGCACAAAACTCTAAGCTGTGTTGGCACATATGCAGGCATTAGGGCATGTGTACACCCTCAAATCTAATATCCAGTTAGCAGATATAATCTTAAAATTATCAGCCTCCACAGCAACCCTTCAAATGCTGTTAACTGAAGAGCAGCTTCCGGGTTTGGAAAAACCAGAAGCTTTAGTGTTGCTGCATGAATTCCCTGCTTCAACAGGAATGTAATTTATATATATCACAGCTGGTCACAGGCTCTGCCTAAGACTAGGAAAGGGTTCGGTTCTTCTAGGTTCTTTTCTTAAGTGGGGTGCTTTAACCAGCATCCCTAGCATGCACCCACAGAAGAGACTTGTCCCTGGCGCTACAGAGCAGAGACTTGGTCCGGTTAAATCCCTAAAATAGTCACAACCTCTCTCTGGACAGGAACACAGAAGAACTCAGTAATTTAGGTCTGCACAGGCACCAGGCACAGACTAGATCCACTGTACTGTATTTCCTTGCAACACACCAGATTCCCATTCACTGCAACCACATTGACCTAGAATGAACAGCCCAAATAAAGCTGGTAACAGCACTGGAGATGGTTGGGATGAACAGCATTTGGGTCACTAGAGGAAGTTTTCTGCTGGGATAACAGCATACAGTCAGACTGCACAACTTCTGGTTGCTACTTTGGATTTTTTCCTTTTTCTTTTATTTCTAGAAGCCAGGAATAAGTGGAAAGTAAAAAGCAATACTGATAAATATTTTTTTCCAAGCTGTATTTTAAAAACCCTTTAATTAATGTTTTTTCCATATATTGACTAAAATTAAAGCCTGTATTTATCTTGTTATATTTTAAAAAGAGGCAAGTCAACAGAAGACTGTCTCTGTCATATACAGCAAGGTGAACTAAATGCAATGATTATTTAAGTATCAGGAAGTATATATTAACCACATAAGGTACCTGACTATTTTACTGCATATACACTAATGTAAAAGTCTCTGCCTTGAGACTCACATGTCCACAAACATACTTCTGTCATAAGAAAACACATTGCCAGGCAATAGGGTGACAATTGAAGCTCATTTTCTTAATGTTCCCAAATTCTGTACCATGATATATCCTGACATAATACGATCTTACAATCTGAAGCTCAGAAATCACCATGAAAATCTGTTAAGTCACCAGTTAAATCAACATCTATCTGCAGATGCAGTGGAAGCAAGATTTTCTGCAGGAGTTTCATCTTAGCCCTCATCAGCTGGATTATAAACATGAGCTCGTTCCACCACAAAGCACACTCAGACAGTTTCCTGGCTACATTGCTATTTCACAGCTAGTTAAGGGTCAGATCCCCAGACCGCCTCCTTGAACCCACGATCCACAAAACAGCTTCACGAAGATGCTGTGACTCCAGATGTCAAATCTCACAGACTGGTGTGGCTGTTATGCTCAGCACAACAGAGAAAAAAAAATCATTCACTGAATAAACACAGTCAACAAGAATTCAACTAATTACTGCAGTACTGTGCAGGCACAGTTTCTAAGAAAAAGAACTAAATCAGCATTGACTATAAAGAGATGCTTTATATATTACACTTACTCAAACTGTGTTTTCTCTGAAAACAAGTCTAACACCATGGGCAGAGATTAAATTAGGATCAGAGGTAATGACAGAATTGAGGTTCAGAGAGTCGCTGAGGTAGGCTTGTTTGTTTGCTTGTAAGCTTTTGATTATAATTCACATATTTAGGATTTCGCTAGAGAACCTGGAGTCAGAAAAATTAGGCAAGTGAAACATGTACAAAATCAAATTAATAAAAATCACAAGACTGTATAATCAAAGAGAACACTGACAGCTCCAAATAATCCATCTCCATATATAAGCCCATAATCAGAACGTACATAAAGGACTTTTTACCAGCAATGCCATTACTCCCTACTACTGCAGTCAAGGAAAAGCTTTCTATAGGATTCATAAGTGAAATCAAAATACAAGTTTAATTCACTAGTCAACTCTTCATTCAACTAGTACCAAAAATTCCCCAAATTAATAATGTATTCAAGCTTCTGCACTACACTTACATAAAATAATTAATTCAAAACACCATCAATAAATGCCCATTTCTGACTTATTTCATGCAAGTTGAAAAAAGGAAGGCAAACATACAGTTTCTTCTACAAAAGCTAGTTCTGCAATTTAGATGCTACCTTAACAGAAAAGCTGGCACAACCACACTCTAAGGAGTCTAAGGGCCACCAGCTGCAACCTACCAAGGGATCTTGTCTACTAAATCCCAAACGTCTTTCCCTTTTGCTTAGAAAAGAACCTGAGTGTTCAGTCAACACTGCCCAAATAGTGGCAACAACTAAAATAAAATAGTGGCCAGCATCCAAAATAATACCAGCTGCCTTGAAATAAGAACCCAGACTGCAGCTACCACAGTGCTAGAAGAGGATGGGAAGAAGGACCAGTGAAGAAAGTCTGCTTCCTCAGCAAAGCCTTGGGCATTTTTCTGTGCTCAAAGGGATACAGCATGGCCTCCATCTCTCAAGCAGCCTCCCCCGCAGCTTCTTTCCTGGCAATGGAGAACACCAGGGACAACAGAAGGGAGAAGCAGTTTTCCTATTTTCCACACTGACATGACTTCACAGGAGTTCTAGGGCTTCATCACAGAAACATCAAAAGCTTAGACGCAAAACGGCCTCAGATCTACTGTTCACACCATCACCACAACAAATGCCTGTGCAAGTCATTATTGCTATTAATAGTACCATTAAATCAATATTGAGCTGCTCATTGGTATATTTGCAGGATATAACACCAGGTCAGCAACTCCCACTAAAAAATTCCATTGGTTTATGAAGTATGTCAACTTCAGGAATTCCTTTGATTTTAATTATAATATTATATTTTAATATATTCCTTACCAATCCCTGCCCCTATCAAGTGCATCTTCACTACTGGACTCCATTCTTGAACAATCTTATGCCCTCTGTATCTATCCAGAAAAGTTCATAACGTCTCAGCAGGCATCAAAAGTGGCATCATTGGCTCATGCAGTGCTGCCATATGTTCCCATCTCTTTTTTTCCTTGGCACCACTTGCTACACCCAGCTTCAGGAAAGAAATCAGGACTGTCTTGGCACAATCTGTGACACACAATCTGAAATCATACTTTAAGGACAAGTGGGGAGTAGGGAGTCATTGTGTTTCAGACCTTACTCAAGAAAAACAAAATAGAAAAAGTAGGAACCATTTCTCCATTATTCTACGTTTTCTAACATGCTACTAAGTTACAATTCTTATAAGGACACAATGAAAATTAAATATCCCTGCATTAAGAGATAAGCTATCTCCTACCTACATGAAAAACATGAAATATTTTCACATTTGAATATATCAGCTACTGTGCTTTGCCCAAAGGGAACAGAGTAGACTACAAAAGAACTTAGTAAAATTTTTAAAGATTTGCGAGGCTAAGTAGTCATTTTATTTTTGTAGATGCTGGCCAACACAACAATAGTTACTTCTAATTCTTCACCAGACTACAGTGATATTGAAAACCAGCATTCAGTCACAGCAGCTTTACCAGAGTTTTTCTGCAACAACTGCCCTGAGTTCTGTCAATTGCATTCCATAAGTGTTTACTTTTGAATAATTCAATATTTTCAAAACCCACACATATTTCCTAAAGTAAATATGAGGGCCAAAGACATATTGCACATATGTTGGCAGTCTTTTATTTGAAAGCAAGTTGCTACTTTCTCAAGAGCTGCTACGATGTCCTTATTAACTCCCTACAGGTGGTATGTCTAAAAAATCACACGTGCTTACGAGCTACTCAATCTTTTATGAAGTTTCACATTGCAATATTCCAAACTGATGTGTTTTTTCAGGTACTTCAGTCATCTTTTCCCAAGGCAAATAAACCACGCAGCAATTAATTTGTACTTGACTTCTGGGGGAAGGGAGGGATTAACGACAGTGAGGTAACACGATCCAGTGGTAACGCATTTAGAAAGACCTTCAGAAAATGCGATTTGTACCTTCTGACTTGGAGGGCCATCGCCTTCATCAGAAATGCCATCTTCCTGCTGATCATAAGCAGGGCCTCCCAGGAGCCTTATTCTCTTCTCACATTGCTTCTTTGCCACCGTCAGCTGATTAATATACCTCTTCACATTGCGAGCCCTTAGTAGGTCAGCTTTCATTGCTGCAGTTTCTTTTCCTTTTGAATCTAAGAATAAAGCAAATCAGAGACAGTATTTTACGACATGAAAATATTTTACCACTGCTTCTGTGACCTGTCTGATCAAAGCATCTGTCATTCATGAATCAACTATGCTCATCAGTGCAGATACTGGCAAGTTGGTTTTTCAAACAGAATGATGATTTTTGAAACATTCTGCAATGGTAACTCAAGGGTTTACACAATAGAGTTGAGAAAAAAAATATCCTTATTCCGATGCCTAGCAAAAGCCAACCTCTCCAGCTCTCTTTTTACAGTTTGTTGGAAGACACAGCCCAAGACCTCTACTACAGGATGTACGTTTATCAGATGGCATTAAAGAAATTACCTACAGCCATGGCACATGATAACACATGGAGCTGATGGCCTACATACCTTACTGAATATAGCACTGGCTGCCTGGAGTCACGAGGAACTGGGCTTTCTTCCCCCCAGCCCAGCATGACACATTCCCACACATCTTATTTGCAAACCCAAACTTCTTGTGCTTGATGTGGACAGCATATCACACAATATTCCCTCCAGACAACTGACCAAAGTTCACTCAAAACGGTCAGATGACTAAGAAAACAGTCTTATAATGCCACATAAAGACGGCAGAGTACTGTTAAAAAGTAAAGTAATGTGAAGATGACAGTCAGCTGAATAAGACTTAGTAACAGCCAGTGTAATGTTTGTGCATTCTACATTCCATCCTCTTCAGCTAATTACCACGGTCTAAAAAAGGCACAGCAGATAAAGCAGATATAAAACCCTATTGTATGGGGTTTACAGGATGCAAGATTCACATTTATACACTGTTTTTTTCCTCTTGCTCAATAACACTCATGCTTTTTGGGCTGCAGCTATTACTCAGTAGCAAAGTACTTGTGTTTTACTTGGCTCTGGATTATCTGATTGCTCAGGGATAAATAGTAAAGATCTATTCTACTATGTTTTCAAAATATTAAATGCTAGCAAAATCACGTAGATAAAAACAGCAATCGATCTTCACAGGAATTGCTGTTAAGAAACAACTACCTATGTTTTTGAATGCACACACAGGAAAAAGGAAAGCTCTCAGAAATTATTTAAAATCCCTATTTTAAACAAGTTTCTAATACATTATGGCAACTTCTCCTTTTACAATTGTTTTTACCCTTATAGTTCCCCCTCAAAGCCACATGTAAGTATTGCATGCAACTCTAAGTTTTGTCATTTACATACTGAATGACAACTCAATGTACATGGAGCTCCTTGAAGTTCTACACATAACTGAGTCCAGATATTCTCCCATTATTTTTGCCCATATTTTTAATCTCACTTGATTTGTTTCACATATTTATGTTGGTAAGGATGCTTCCTGATACAAACACTCTTAGTATTTTAATGGATGAGTATCATTTGTGTCTGAGCTGCCATATAATAGTGAGCTAAGGAGATGATACTCACTGAAGTAAAATGATAAAATTACTTTACTTAAAAAAAAAAAAAAAAAAAGCCATCTGTTTTCCTGGCATGTTATCTCCACAGGGAAGTCAACAGAGCATTTAATTTAGTGTTTCAGTTCCCTAAACAGAGCTATCAGTATTAATGAGAGAAAATGAAAGGAAAAGACCTTAAGCACAAAACAATGCTCTCCCCCAAATCAAAACATTTACAGCTATTACAAATACAGGAGCAGAAGTTTAAAGTGAAGATTAAACTCCAACCTTTTCCCTGCTGCACTTGATTCTAAGATGATTTTTTAGAAGTTATCAATTCTTTCAATAGTTTAAATGCTTTGGGCTCAAAATGCATATTTGAAATCCCACACTTTTGAAAACCCACAAAGTGTACAATGCAACAATCATTCAGCCTTCTTAAAACAAAAGTACCCTTCTTAATGGAAGCAAGGCATTCTTGAAGGGTTTTCAAAGTACACATGTCTACTTTACCTGAAATCTTATCATCCTGTGACTGCAGCAAGCCTCCAGGAGAGATTAATAAGCCTACCATTTCCAGTGATTATTTCCTGTCTTAACAGAGATCCTTCAAAAACCTTTACCTCAGCTCTTCATATCCAAAAGGAGCCACTCCACCCAAGCATCACTCAGGGCAGTTACAAAGATCACGCTGCCAGCCTGTTTCTGCTCCATGGATAAACAGGACTAGTCTTTGTGAAAGCCTGGCAGTGACATGCTTCACAAATAAACAAGAGGCTGATGATGAGCAGAGCAGCGCAGAATGTGGTTAATGTGCTACAGGGAAGGAAAGACAGCATGGAAGTGTGGACTAAAACTAACACTTCCTTCTTCCAAAGTATGAAAGGTAAGCCAGCAGAAATCAGGAGGAGCATTTTCAGCTCAACTGGAGAAGCTTGGGTGCATCACTGGTTTTCTCCAAACCCTAATCTGCTTTTGAGATTTTAGAGACTTTCAGATCTAAACTGCTCTGGTTTTGTCATATTAAGCACTATCAAAACAATGTTTTAAGTTATAAAGATTTCTCTTTTAATCTGTTCTTGTCTGATTACACAATCACCAAAATACCAAGACATAATTAAGAGTGATTTTTCGCATTTTTGAGTATCAGAAAAGATGACGTTCATTACGTTCAGGTGTCACTGCATAAACCAAAGAAAACCAGAAAGGTACAGAAGGAAAGGCTTGCATGTATCCACACACCCTCCAGCAAGCTTCACTAAATGGAAAATAAGTAGATTTATTCTACTAAGACACTGTTTCACCACAATGCAAGGGGAAAAAAGCATCTTTTGAGTAATTTTTTTTTAACTAGTAACAACTTTGCAGTTTGGATTTTTTTAAAAAAAGTATTATTAAAAACAAACAAAAATCACGCCTCATCAGCAAGGCAAGAAATATGCTACTTTGGGATTTCCTCCCTGCAAGCTGCATAAACGTTTACCAGCAGCAACTGAGCAGAGCCTCCATCTCCAAAGGAGCAAAGTGTCTTTTACTAACTTCCTCAAAAATAATTGTCTTATCTGTGGAAATTTTGACAGGACATGAACTGCCATGGAGGACCCTCAAATCCCAAAAGGGTACTATGCACCTCTCCCAAAGGCAACCAAAAGGAATTAGTACCAAAAGCAGAAACTTCAAACTGCTTATCAATCCACAGCTGTAGATAATTTGCACCAAACAACATTAAAATAGAAATGGTCCAAATGAGCTCAAACTTACCAAGTAATCATAGCTATGCCACCTGTGCAAATTGTTTTATTCTAGGGATTTTTGCACATCTGCAGTAATTTCTGACAAAGCTTCCACACTGCTTTCTAAATCACTCATAGTTATCCTGATTTGAGCTAAGCTAGAAGTATATCCCCAGAAGCATATCCGAGAGCCCACCAAAACAATTTCTGAAAAGTGATTTCTCATACCTAATTTTCTTTCCTCTTTTTTTCCTATGGTGGCTTTCCTGCTTGAGCAGGTTTATATCTATTAAACACATCAAACTGAAGTACATACTCATGCCATACAATTTTAAGTCAGAATATGGGACTTTCCAAATTGTCATGCCAAAAAGTGTCACACAAACCTTATTACCCTTAAGCAGAAGGATACACAAAAACAATGTAAATTTCCTTAAAGCAGAAACTTAATTATATTTTAGACTTGCATGATCCCCCATCCCCTCTCTTAGCAGTACGAGCAGAAGGCAGAGACTTCTTATTTTACCTGCAAAGTTCTATATGGCAAAAGCATGAATAAAACCGAAAATACAAGTCCTTGTTCCCTTATAGCTTCAGTAACTGTAGATCCATGACACGAGGCAGCACTGACCAACCCGCCCTGTCACCGAAGGAGCAACACACTCGCTCCCCATCACAAGCTTTTTTGCAAGATTTTCTCTAAGAGCCAGGTTAAGCACATTCAGAGCTTCCTAAATGCTGTGCTTAGTATTTAAGTAGTGAACACTGATTTAACATTTTTGTGTAAGCAGTAACTGGAGGCCTTATATATAACTTACGAGCCTTTACAGACCTCCTCCAAATCTTAGAAACCTTGAATTACAAGTTTTAAAAGCCTACATTGGCCTGGAAAAGCATTTATGCAATTCTGTGAGAGCAGGAGAACCTTTAGGAATAGCACACACTGTTCTTCTACAGCCCAAGTTCCAAGGAAAGGGAAAACCAGCTCTTCTGTGGTCTGACAAGAGATTGAGTAAAAAAAGTGTTAAATCCCAAACGCTTCTACAAACAGATCTAGGAAAAGGGACTTACAGGGAGACCATGGATAAGTTAGGCACTGATCATTAGCAATGTGTAGTACAACACAGCCTCCCACTCACAGCCACAGCTGAGAAAAATAAAAAGTCAAATGGCAGTAAGGTAAATCTGAGCCTGGGAGTCAGTATGTACTATACAGTAAAATAACATCCACCACAGATAGCCTCTGTCTGCAGGGCCTTGCATCCCCTTTGGTCACATCTTTCTGGCCAGTCAGCCTCTTCCCTCCCTCTTCCACTGATCAGCATCACTAGCAGACACAAAGAATCTCAGGAGTAGAAAGAAAAATTTCCTCCACAAAGCTGATTTGAAAAATCACAAATAAAAACAAAAAACGTACCACAGACTCTGAAGCCTTTACCCTCATCCATGTGGATTCCTCCACACTTACTGATTGATTATGACACACAGGCACAATGTCAGCTCTTTAAGCCTTGCCAAAAAATTGTGCAAAAATAACAGCATACAAATGTTTATTCCTGTGTGGAGGATGCAGGTCAGGGGGAGGAATTATAATACAGCTTTGACATAATTAAATTACATGGCATCTGTAATCTGCTGGAACACACAAGTATCCATTTTATTTCACTTTAAATTATCGTCTTGACAAAACCCACGCATCACAACCCACATAACTAAGCTAGCCCGCAGCCCCAGGTTTTTTTAAGTCCCTTTTTACAGCTGAACATTCAAGCCTCTTTCAGAACCACAGCACCTGAGAGGCCTGCCCACAGACAGGTCTGTTTCTGTGCCACTTGTCAGCTTTGCTTATAGAAGCAAATATCTAGACACACAGTGGGAAGGCTCAGCGGGAGAAGCCTTGTGCTGCGTTGCAGCAGATCTCTCCACACAGAAATGGCTGCTTATTCGATCTGTCTCACAATCCCTGCTTGAAAACGAGCAGTTTTCTCAACAGGGATGCTCTGGGGTTGATTACACTGTAGCATCTGGAAAAGAGTCTCATCCAGTCATCCAAGGATCTTTCCCAGTCATGCTGTGAAGTCATGTGTAAGGTAGAGGGCATAGAAAATTAAGAGGCAAATCAAACAAATCCCTTAACAAAAAATCCTTGTTAAAAAAACATCTGTTGAGAGATTTGCTCTGTGTTGCTCCAATACAAAGTACGTGCAGTTTTGGGGTTTGTTTCAAGGAGCAGCTAGTAAAAGAGCCTTGCTAAAATTCTGGTAGGATCCTGTATGATCAGTATCATTATGAGAAGAAACAAAAATGTCTCTGTTAAAATTAGAACCAGTACATTTAAACGGCTTCCTATTCATGTTACAGCAAATATCAAGTTATTATAGCAACTTACTTTTGTTGCTATTTCCCAGTTGGTGTTTTTGAAACCTTTACAAAAATTATGATTTACTCTTGCTTCTAGAAACTTGCATATCATCTGTCATTCATGCTATAATGCTCAATCCAGGTATTTGTCCTCTCACAAACTGCTTTAATAGCTCAAAATGCAGTAAACATTTTCAGACAAGCATTTAGAGTCCTTCAAAATCTTTAGCAGATAAGACAGATTTTGTAAAAGAAAAACAAAACAAACCAACAAACCACTAAAATACTTAAAATTTAGCTTAAATTTTAATTGGTTCAATATTTAGAATGAATCCATATCAAAAGGTAAGATGAGGAGGGGTTTATATTTAAAGGTGTAGAAGGATGTGATTATTTTAATCATAGCACATGTGATTGTAAGAGAGGGATATCATCTGAAAATACCAACAGGAAGATGAACAATTAAACAAACAAAAAACAACAACTACCACCAAAACTAAACTGCCTCCTACAGTCACTGCTTGAGTGACCATGACCATTTTGGAAGAAGATGCACAGGAAGACACAGTTGCAGAAGTGGAGTAAGATACACGTACACACCAGTTTCTGTGCTTCTGTGCCAGTGTAAATGAGGGAAGGAGAGCTGTGTCAGCATGCAAGGTAACAGCTTCTGTTTGCAGTGGCCTGCACGGCTCCAAAATAAATTAGCTACGCCTCTGGAAACAATAATGCTGTGTTATGTTTCTATTCAACTTTAGCAACAGCCAAAAGCAATTCTCCTGGCCACAGAAATTTTATCATCCACCCACAACTGGCATCATACTGCAAACCTCTCACGTTACTTTGTGTCTCAACATTTTAGACCTTTGACTCTCTCAGGGAGTCAAATGCAAAACTTACTGCTTAACATGAATCAGATGTTTTTCTAAGTTTTCATTTGCTCTCTCATGCTCACATACCAGAAGATTCAAGTGATAGAAATCTGAAAAGAAAAAACCCTATAATGTGCCATTTTTTTACTATAGAGGATTTAATACAATAATGTTTAGAAGTACTTTAAAGTACTTTATGATTTTATTAGAACGTCCTAACACCTAAATATTTTGCCAATAGGTGGCATCAGCACTAGTTAAGAAGTGCAAAGGACCCTGTCCTTACTGGGCAAGCCTTCTTCTCCCACCTTACTGAGCACCAATATTAAATGCATATTTTGGTATCTCCAAATAAAGTAGTAAAAAGGTCAGGTAACTGTAG
Source organism: Hirundo rustica (assembly GCF_015227805.2). NCBI lineage: Eukaryota > Metazoa > Chordata > Aves > Passeriformes > Hirundinidae > Hirundo > Hirundo rustica. The sequence continues at coordinate 31,951,140 of NC_053454.1, forward strand.
CCCTTATAAGAAGTCATCAGTCTGAAATCTGGTCCTCAGGCTACTCATCCTTTAATAACAGACACCTAATCTTTTTAGAAAAAAAAGAAATACTTTTGGTCAGTTTTAGAGGCTTAATTATGTGTCCTTAACCAATAGTAAAGGTCCACAATCCTGCTCAGAAATTCTTATTGCTAGTCGTGTGGTTGTACAACACTTCTTTTGCTAAGCAAAGTATAAGTAGCAACTAAGTACTCACTACTGCAGAGTTTTGGCCACCTCTGCTATACTAACTGCTCCTCAGGTGTTTTGTTAGACCTTCTTCTACTGAAAACACTGCCTCAGGAAGCTCCCATAATTCAAACACAAGGCTGAGACCACTCTCATGTGGGACCCCATTTGAGTACTGCATCCAGTTCTGGGGACTTCAGCACAGGAAAGACATGGTCCTGTTGGAGCAGGCCTGGAGGAGGGCTATGAAGAGAATCAGAGGGATGGAACACCTCCCCCAAGCAGAAAGGTTGTGAGATCTAGGACTGTTCAGCGCAGAGACGAGAAGGCTCTGGGGACACCCAACTGCAGCCCTTCAGTACTCAAAAGAGTACTTTCTGTTAGAAAGGTGGGGACAGACTTTTTAGCAGGGCCTGTTGCAATAGGACAAAGGGGCAATGGTTTTAAACCAAAAAAGGGACAATTGGGATTATATAAAAGAAGTGCCTTTTACAATGAGGGTGATGAAACCCCGGGACAGGCTGCCCAGAGAGGTGGTACATGCCCCATCCCTGGAAACATTCAAGGTCAGGTGGATGGGACTCTGAGCAGTCTAGTTGAAGATGTACCTGCTCATTGCACAGGGGTTGGAGTAGACAAATTTTAAAGGTCCATTCCAACCCAAACTACTCTATGATTCTATATCCACATACAGACTATCTACACTTGCTCTACTCTCACACTTTGAGAGCAGACATCAGACTCCACAGAATGCTGGCCAGCAGAGTTCAGCTGCTCTTATTGAACACCCAGGCACTAAAGAAGCAGTTACATTTTCAGGACCCAACTTTGCCCCAGGAAAAAAGCAACAGCTATCACTAAGAGTATCTCTCACCAGGCTGGGGTCAAAGCTAAGAGATGCCCTTGACACAGAAGGCAAGAGCTCCATTAGCAGCAAAGAGGGGACTGTCACACACAGCCGACTGCCATGCTCACACATCACTGCAGGTATGCACCACATGCTGAGGGAAAAGACTGAAAAGAGAGACAGAATGAGATGGTGCAGACACACTCTCATCATGTGTAAAGCTTACATTTAGTTATTCACCATTAAATCCAGGGGTAGCCTTACACTAACATCAAAACATGATGCTAAGTAACGTGGTAGTCTGTTCTACAAGAGTTCAACAGTCCTCGTGTTAGCAGGGAGTTGTGCTGGGTTTTTTTGGTTGGCTTTTTTTTGTTTTAAGAAGGGTACCACAGTTTTTCCTCTAACCTTTTCTTTTTAAAAATCTGGAACATATTAGATTCATTACCACATTAGGTAAAATGCCTCCACCTCCTTTAGGAAAAATAAGGCACAACACAGTCTTCAGAACTAGATTTTACCCCTCTGCAGTTCTGATGGAGCTCTTAAGAGTTTATTGTACATACATAGAGCCTGAAAATTTTTGGTAGATGAAAACCTGAGTGGACTAATTGAAATGAAAAATCTGCCCTAAATTTGTGTGAACTATAAAAAAATATTGGATTTGCATGCCTCTGTTGGGCATGATGTTTCACATGTGTCAAGCAAAAAAACATCATCACCTTCAGACAATGTGCATAACCATTGGCTATTTAATAAACAAAAGGGTCAGTCCCAATGGCTAACAGAGTCAGCAGTGGTGATCAACCTTTAAATTATATACAAAGTTAGTATAGGAATAAACCAAAAATAAAAGTCCATATCATAATACAAAACTTCAGTGCCCCAGCTAGTGAAATTTCTGGGGGGGTTTTGCTTGTTTGTTTTGTTTTTTGTTTGTTTTTGTTTTGTTTAATTGTACAGGTAGAAATCAAGAGCCCATAAAAATGCAGAATCAACTTTACCACATACCACCAGCTCCATAATATTTCTGTATCTGCTCTGCAGTACCAGAAAATTGTAGCTTCAGAAAACCATGTTTGGAATTTAGAACAGTAGATATTTACACAGAAAAACTCAAGTGAGACAGAGGAGAATTAATTAATAAATAGCTAATTTTAAGAACCCAAACTGCATAAAAATATTCCCCAAATCAATTATTGTCTCAAAAAGACCAATGGTAGCACAAATGGAAATACAGGCTTAGCAAGATTTGATTTTTCATAATGTTCTCAGAGTTAAATTCCCTGTTCTCATTTTACTTTATGAAACAGACTTTCCATTCAATTACCTTTCATCCAAAAAATATTAATATCTATTTCAATAATGTGCACTTGAATAAAAACCAATGCCCACTTTTCCTTTAATCTTGGTTTTATACAAGCAAGACATCCTACTGGAATGCACATTTAGCTCTATTTAAGAGTGCAAACAAAAAGCATTATTGGTGTTGACAACATTATACCTTCCAAAATTTGAGCACAGACCTCAAGCTCTTCTGATTGCCCAAAATTTCCCCACCCTACAGCACGTTCATTTTCTGTTTCTGTATTTTTCATTACACTTGAATTACTTTTTAAAATTTTCCTTTCTGATGGAAGGAACTAGAAGAGGTATTCTTTCTAACCTAGAGAGGGACAGAGATTACATGAGAACCTAAAATCTTGTAGATTTATTTACAAAGCAATTAATTTTACTATCTGTTGCCTTTTTTATTATCATTGATACAACTAAAGCTTACCTGCCAAGCAATGATTTGGTCTGTAATTTTGCCATTAAGATCATCTCCTGAAGATACACTTCCATTTTTACATATTTTGAGAACCATAAAATGTAGTATATGTAATAAATGTAAGTACAACTGTAATATGCACTGCTTTTAAAAAAGGCAGCCATTGCCAAATCATTGCAGAAAGATTTAAGAGCACTTGTTTTTGGAACTCAAAAACATAATACAGAGAGTCAAAATAAAGTCTGACTGACAAATTATGCTGTATCATTCCTTCTGTTTCAAAAAGAGAACAGACTGAAATTCTGAAGAACAGATTGTATGAAAAAGAAAGTGGAAATATGATTCTCAGCATACGAATTTGTAATGTCAGAAATCCCAGTTGCAGCAAGTTCTGAAAATTAATGTATCATAGACACGACCTTCCTCATGATCCATCAGCTTAGATAAAGATAGAGTGGGGGGCTGTCCTAGGGTAACTTTATGATGCTTGTATCCCCAATCGTCTGTTCTGTTTGTGCTGTATATTGAGTCCTGTGCCTTTAAGACTGGTTCTAAGAGCAAGGAGAAGCGCGGAGTTTGTTTTGAGAAAACTGCCCGACTCCTCCACATTCTTCTGCGGACGGCGTGTCTGGCGGAGGCTTGGAGAGACTGCAGGACAGAGATCTTTTTTTTGCTTTTAGTTAGTTTCAGCTAGCTAGGGCAGAGAAGTTCCCTGGACTGTTTTTTTTTCCTTTTTCTTGGAACTGTTTAAACCTGCTCTGGACTGAAAACCCAGGGGAGCACTGGGGGCTGCACCTGCGGCCCACCGGGGCCTGGACCTCGGCATTTTCCAGCAGCGCCGGAGGGACTGGGACTGAGGAGAGGCTGAGAGAGAGCCGAGCTACACCCACGGCAAGGACTTTCTCAATTTGCCATCTCACTTCAGAAGGAGAGGTTTTATTGTTTCATACTATTCATTCTTTATACTTGTATGCACTTCATTTGTTTAGTAAAATAGTTTTTTCCACTTTTCTCCAAAGAGGGTTTTGGGTTTTTTTCCGGACCGGTTGGAGGGAGGGGCCACGTGGGTTTGCTTCCTTGGAGGGATCCTATACAGGGGTTTTCTCCCAAATTTGTCCCAAACCAGGACAGGGGCATAATCATACCATATGAGCTTCTGGAAGATTCAGACAAATGAAACAGAACCAAAACACTAAAGGCATAGCATTCCTAAAATCTGTCTAAAAATCCCACACACACTGATTGCACATGCATGGCGGGAGTTCAAACAGCTTTTCAAAATTATAACAACAGATGTGACTTAAAAATGGAATCTTACCTTTCTGTTTCTTCACTTGGGGAATATTGCTGATTGTGGTTGCCTGAACTATTTCCACTACAATTTGATACCTAATTTTAAAAACAGCAGGGAATAAGGGTGAAGAGAGAGAGGAGAAGAAGAAAAATATAGTATTAATTTTTTACAATGTGTTCTTCATACAGCACACTTAAGAATGAATAAAAATCAAAATACTACTTCCTCCTCACCTGGAAACAGATTAATTTCACAGTATACCTGCAACCTAAGGAGCAGTGTGCACATGGAGCAGGGAAAACAGATTATCTTGGGAAAGAAAAGGAAACATTCAACTAACAGTAACACTAGCCTCTTCTCTCAACTGATGGCATTGCACAGACAGATAATATTCAATAAACACAATATAAAGTCACACTCTAAACATTAAATATGAGTCTTCTGTAGGAAACCAGGATGGTAGTTCAGTTTAAAATAAAAGAGCTGTCTGTAAGGTTCTTCTAGCTAATCCATTCAATACATATATGGAGTATATATAAATTTGTAGAAGAAACAAATTACACTAAAATAGGTAAAGCATCAAAGTACTATACTCCAGGAATAATTAAAACAAGTTTATCAACTAAAACTATACTACACAATAGCAGACAGTTAATGCAACTAGCAAACTGGATTTTAAGTAAAACTGATTTTGTAACTAGCAAATACTGTGCACTCAGCAAAGAAAACTACTGTCAGTTAAGGCTTTCAAAAATGTCAAAGTTCTGGTCATAACCCTCAAGTTCCTTTCAATACACTTACTTTGGTAGCTATTAATACTGGTAAGAAACCAAGTATTCCACTGAATTTGCTATCTATCAAGTTAACTCTTAGATAAAAGCTGAAGCTTCCTGGAAAGGCTGCTATTTCTTTGGCGACTTATTCTTCATTTAAGAAAGAACATGTGATCCTTAAAACATATTCCCCTTCTTTCATGTAAACTTTTTTCACCAATATCACTCAATTTCCCCCATTTCTCTTGCCTCCTGTAACTCTTTTAGGATTTTGGTTGTCTCTGTGAAATAATGAATTTATCAAACAAGGTACAGACAACCAACTGCACATGGAACGTAGTTCCACCTATCTTGTAACTTTTTTCCTTACAGATTTGCTCATATTCACAGTTTCACATGTTTTTATTACCCATACTCAACACCCTTAAAATAGCTTTTTTCCTATTCTTTGTATTACATTAAGTCTGGGAGATGCTTGGACTTACATGCTCCAAGATACTGTTTAGTCTGTTCCTCCCAAGCATGGGCTCTCACTGCAACTACTCAATGGGAATGCTGTACACAACACTGCACCGCAGAAACATCCCCTTGCTACACTGCCAGACCATGGCCCTTTTTTCCCCTGTGACTCTGTTCCAAATATTCTAGCTGCTAGATATTCTGTGGTGTTGGTGAGTAAACATCTAAGGACATTTTAAATGTGATGTATTAATTTAACTTTGAAGAAGTGACTGAGCTTGATAAATTGGACCCTTCACAGCCTCACATCCACATTACTTTCTTCTTCCCTATTCTCTGTTATATTCATGCACTTCTCTCATTTCTTAGGTAAAAGATGATCTAGAGCCAGCAGTAATGGTCTTTCTTACCATGAATTGTGTTGTGACTTTTTGCTGCTGTAATAATAAATATCGGAACAAATACAGTGCTGATCCTGAGAGCAGAATAAAAAACTATCCACCAGCTTATTTCCTTATCACTATTCATTCTCAACTATGCTTTTAATTCAGCATGTCTTTTATCTTTAGTCTTCTTCTGACAGAGAAAGTAAATGTTTCACATCTGATGTGAAAGAATTCATCTCTTCTTCTTTATTTGTCGCAGAATTCCAGTTAATCCATGCTAACTTCTGTCTGAGGGGAAATGAAGGTGAAATTTTACTGTTTAACTTTTTCTTCTTGAAAGGCATAGGGACAACACTCTTTGTGAAAACTTGGTAATACAGAAATAAAAGTATGTCTCCTTTCATGACACGCATCAAAGAAATGAAACATTAGAAAGAGTGAGTTTGAAGGACATTTGTGTATAATCATACAATGGTCCCTTCTGTGAAAGCTTTGCTGAATTGTTTTTCTCACCCCGTTCCCCCCAACAAATTCAACTCTCCAGATGGTGAAGGTATAATAGGAAAACAAATTTAAAAACCCCAAAACAGCTCCCCAGAAATCAGCGAATTCCTTTTTATAAAAATATCATCTCCCCTGATTTCCCTTAAAGGGATATTTCCACAAAAAACAATAGTTATGTTCCAAGAGATTAAGTGACTAAATGTTAGATGCTCACATAGATACAAACAAACTATAAATCCTAAAGTTCTCCAAAATTAATAGTTAGTCACTGTATCATTTAAATGCATTCCAAGAATAAAATCCATAAGAGCAATGCAGAAAATCAATACAATATTTCTTCTTAAGTTAGTGCTTCTAAGCTAGGAGAGAAGCCAGGTTTAGAAAATCCTCGCAGCATTATTATCCTTTCAGAGAGAGCTTTTGCATAGCAGATGGAGACCCCCATATCCTCCCTCACTTTTCTGACTTCCTGGATGAGAGCAACACACCCCTTTCACCCACAGGTTTCCTCTGAACCAGAGGTTTTCCCTGCCTTCCCCACCACACATATCTGGCTATAATCACAAGAAAGCCTAGCAAAACCCTGTTAATGAAATCAGTCTGGAAGGATGCCTTCGGAGCCCTCCCTCCTGTAGCGTCACATGCGTACGCCAAGGAGCACCCAGGAGTCCATGCCTTCTTGACTGTGCCCAGTCAGGAGTCTGAGGAAATGTTTATCACTGTCTCACGGCCTCTTGAACGTGGCAAGGTATTTTATCTTTATTTTATTAAATAGATAATGATCAATCGGCAAAGATAAGAATGACAGGAATGTTTAATACAAAATAATGAGTTTCCAGCAACTGCAGTGCCTTAGGATAAATGTTCCTCAAAGGTAAGCCTACACCGAAAATTGCTACTGCTTGAATGTCTTCTTTACCAAGATGTTACGTGGCAACATTATGAGTAACAGGAGGAGGCCTTAGAGTTCATGAATGCCATGCACTGGCTTAGAACAGACACTGAAAAATTATTTCCAAATAAAACCAAGAAAAGGAATTCTTGATGAGCATAATTACCCAGAATAGCGTCTAACCGGGAAACTCTGTTTAAGTAAAACATTCCAGTAATTTATTTGTTGTAAGAGAACTGGAAGCATTTTCCCCACTCCAACAGACTCTTACTGTGCTCCTCAGTGATAAGTGCACAGCAGCTTATTTGTTTCTTCCTCTTTAATTCCTTCTTTATAGATGTGCCCTGTGGCTCACTGTTGTGAATTACAGCTAAGTACCACCCTTTTTTTTTCTTTTTCTATCCATATAGGGACCACTGTTTGGTTCTGTTAATGCAAATTTGCAAGCTTTCACTGGTTAATCATGAAAGCTTTGCAAAACAGACTACACAAATTCAAGATGACAGCAGGTTGGCCCATCTCTCTCTGGGTGCTCCCACAGTGCTGGAGCACAAAGAGAATGGGAATCCCACAGGAAATGCTCTTTAACCACTATCCCAGAGACTGGCGGTGTACAAACAGAAGAAGGAAGGACACTGCCTCCAAAATCAAATACTATTTCTCTTCAAAAAGATACATTTTCTCAGACATTTTCCACTAAAATACTGATCAGCTCAGACTGATCAACATTTTGTAGCATGTAGAGGAACACATTTGAAGATGATGGCAGTTGGACTTCACGGACTAGAAAGGAAAACCTAGATGCAGCCAAAATCACATTATTTCATAAAGCAGATCTGCTCTCTGGTATTAAAGAATGCAATTTAAAGTGACCTATCACCTAAAAAAAGAACACCGTGAGCATTAATGTGCTTGAACAACAACAACAACATAAGAGTTGGGGGTTTTTTGAAACAAACAGATCCATTAGTGTGATTATGCTAATAAATATGTCAATTAGGTTTTAGGCAGAGTCTAATAGAGACTAATTTCTGCTCTCAGGAAAGGCACGCTGTCCCAGAGTAAAGAGCAAATTTTACAGCAGATGAACAATAAGTAGCCAAGCAACAGAATCATTTCACCATCACCTAAATGTATTTTCCTATACCAGAAATGCAAGTGGTTTCAGAATCAAAGAGAAAAACAAGGGAAAGTATGATGTTATTTATGCAGACCGCATACTCCATCCCACTAAGCCATCTCCTGGCCTGATCAGGCCAAGCCTAACAGAAATTCAGGGTCACAAGAGATGACACAGAATTCACCAGATGTAATCAATATGCATGTGTATTTCAGATGTTGCTGCGGCCATTTGAGAAGAGAAAAAGCTGGCCCACAGCAGCAACAGAGAGGAGTTGGGAAGAGGAAGAACCACCAGTTCTGGCTGGTGGCAAGAGCTTAGGACAAACACTCCAGAAACGGTTAGAGGGGTCCTCCAAAGCTTTGCTCTGCTCAACAAAACCAATTCAAGGACATCTAGGGAGGTTCTACAACAGCAGTATCTCTCTTCCCTGCTTCCCAGTCAGTTGTTCCTTATCCTTTCACATAAATCAGAAGTCAGAGAAACTGCTGTAAAAGATAAGACAAACATAAACAACCGGTTCTTGGGCAAGCAAGCTTGAAATGCAGGCAATATCTCATATTAAAAGGAGAGATATAAGGAAAAAGATGAGACAGAGTGGAATTAGTATGAAAGTGAGCAGGTGCCATTTGCATTAGAAAACAGGAACATCAAACAAACTCATGATATGTAGGAGCTCAGTGATATTTTTTCTGTTTTTAACAAACTCTGTAGAGTTCATTAACATTGTTAAGAAGGACGGAATTGGGTAACACCTGTCTGCAATAGTCCAGGAAAACCTCTCATCCATCTTTGAGTGCTGGAACTCAAAGCCCTTCTTTTCCATGCCAGAGAATCACAGCAAGTTGTTCTGAATGCTCAGTGTCCCTAAGGTCACTATAGTTCACAGTCACCAGACCACCATGGCCAGTCATAATTCATAAAGATAATGAGGAGAAAATCATCCACACTAATAGAAATTCAACATATTTCATCTAACTCCACAGAGGCAAGTTGCAAAGAAGAGTTCAGTATGCCTTTCACGCATTTCAAGCATTTATCCCTTTGAACAGTACAATCATCTCCAGTATACTACTAAGCAGAATTTTTATACATTTTCTGCCATTGAGCTAAAATGCTGATTGCATTAGAGATCTAACAAATTTTTTCGCTTATCATCCTTACTTTCTCTGCTTCACCAAACAAAAAGAAATCTAAAATCAAAATTAAAAAGAAAAATCTCAATCCATTCAAATCTTATAAAGGGCTGGAAAAGAAGCATGTTTGGATTTGAACGAGCTACAGTGAAACACTAAATACCTCAGTTGTTTCAGGAACTCAACATCAGAGCTGCTGTTAATGAGTTTGATGAACTCCTCGTAAGAAGGAGCATATGTGTAGTCTTTCTTCTGATGCTCATTCATCTGTTCTCTGTACTCCAGCTGGCTGAGTAGCATTCGGTTAATGTAATCTGGATCACTGAGCAGTTCCACCACTGGTTTCAGTACTGGAGAGGAAAAATATTTTAAAACAAAATCCTTATGTTGAACAATAACTGCTGTCTTGCAAATGAAAACTGCAGATAAAAGGCAAAAATAAATATCCAAGTTTATAAACATCAAAAAGTCCAAAGCCAGTCTTCTAGACCACACAGTACATTTGAGATTACATATACCTTCTTGATAAAACTAGTTATTCTATTACAGAAATTGATGTACATAGAAAATGCTGAGCTCTATTTGGAAAATTCCAAGTGTTTTTGCTCTTTATGCTGTGTGCTCTGAAGGCTATGACATTAGAGCCAGTATAAATGAAAGTAAACTGAATTGCATAATATACTTGGGACTTCATAATTTCTGAATTTGACAGTGACATAAAAAATGCGTACTGTATTTATAAAGTGTAGCTGATAAAAGCAAAATAAAAATCCCTTCATTTAAAAAAACACATTGGATAAATCAAAGTGTAAAATAATGAATTAAATATAATGATTCAGTTATAGGATCCACAGATTTAAGGATGTGTTTATTCATCTGAATGAAATATAAAAGGCCAGAATTTTTCATATAATCACTATAAATAATGCCAAGGAATGTTGAAGAAGTATTCGTCTATGAAAAAATAGAGCGTGAGAAAGGACAATTTGTGTTTTATCCTGAAATGTGATAAACAGCCTGGCATCAAATCATGGCAGTTAAGTAAGTGTGTGCTTGATTTTGTGAATATAGTGTCTTATAGGCTATCATAGAAATTAAATTTCAGAATGCAGGAGCAGAGCATCAAGACTTATACATGATAAGCTTTTTAATTGCTAATATTGTACATGTACAAATGGTTAACCATCTCTTATCTTTGATCTACCTTTTGTTGCAAGTATTTCTGCAAGGACTATGCGCAAGCTGACAGACTGGACATCCTTTGAGGGTAGGAGACAATACACCAGAACTTGAGAACATTTTTGCAGAAATCTTACTTCTTCATCAGAGCTCCTCAAGCATGAGTGCAGCAAAAAAGGTCTTGGTGGATCTTCCTGCCTAGAGGGGAAAAAAATAAAAAAAGAGAGAAATTACATACCTCTTGTACCAGAAGCCATCTATGATCATCAGTAGTTAATTGATAAAATGCTGCAGCATAAGCACTGGGTTGGTGCTGTGCTGAACACACACAGCAACATGCTGCTGGGTAAGTAAGCCCATGATACACACTGTGCTGTTTGCAGACTCCTCACAAACAAGTTTTTGGATGACAGCCCTGAAAGAAACATGGAGCAAATCTCCCTTACCTTGATTTTGTGCCCAGTACTGTCTAGTTTATCTCCTTGGAGATACCAATGGTTTTCTGGACTTTTCCGAACATGTTTGAGTGAACTCCTTAGTGCAGGTCACAGCTGTACCTTTTCTTAATAGAAAAACAGCTGTGGAAGCAGAGACAAGGTACCCTAGCAGTTCTTTTATGGCCACATGTCTGATGTTCTCCACTCCATTTTAACAACAAGGTGACCAAGCCAGTGGTTCCAGACAGACAGACACAGTGTCACCTGAGAGGCGCCACAGTCATTTACAATGGCAGCCGAGACTGGTCATCAGTTGAAGGCCCTAAGGTGCTACAAAGGCTTGTGTCTGTCTCATAGCAGTACCTGCTCCTGTGTTCTGTAACCTCTGTTTTCTTCCCAGAGCTGGAGGCTGCCATCCTCGTTAGGTTAGGTTGCTGTTCTAGTCAACTGACTGTTACTCACAGAGCTACTCTAAGCCCATTGCCTGTGTTTGTGGAAAAAGTGACCATGAATTGTACACAGTCAAACCCAATGTTTTCAGTTAAACATCACTATATGCCCAGTAGTGACAGGCAGTATCGTGTAATAACTAATTTTTGCCAGTCAGTTCAGGAGGATGAAAATATGTTGGAATAGTAACAGTAACTCTGATTTTGTTCTAGTAATACAATAATTTGTCTTAAGGAGACTAAAATTAGTTTTACAATTAATTTTAAGAAAAACAAATGTAAATATGACATTTGGGGTTGATTTGACTAACATCTTTAACTCAGTCACAAATCAAATGTTTTGTTTGCAATCACAGATCATGAAAGGTGTTTCCATTGTTATAGGTGGGACAAATTTCAAAACAAGTCCCTTGGAACATCTTGGATAGAAATAGTCTTCTCTGAGGAGTAATGGTTTATGAAGGTGACATGTAATCTTCATTATCAGCCAGTCCAGGTGGTTCAGCTGACTGAGCTCAGAAAGCTGTTTATCTTGTTCTGGTAGGATCTTTTCTCAGTGGCAGCTAAATGCACAGCTATTTTCCTCAGTGCATTTCTACTCCTCTTGCATACTTCAGACATGTCCTGAAGCCTCCTCTACACCACATCAAACATTCCCTGTCATGTTCTCCCTTAAAGGCATTCATTATTTATCCCAACCCAGACATATCCTAGGCAGGTTACTGGCAGAAAGTCCGGGTCATTTACCTACAGCCACCTCTTATTGTGGAAGTAAAGTCTTCCAGACAGGTTGGTGCACCTAAAGTCAGCCACTTAGAAACACAGCTTAGAAGCACATGCAAAATGCTGGCAAACAGGATGACTCACAGTGAACATAGAATAATTAAGGTTGAAAAACCCTTTCAGATCATCAAGTCCACCAATAAACCATGTCCTTAAGTGTCACATCTATATGGACTTTTAGCACTTCCCAGGACAGTAATTTTACCACTTCCCTGGACAGCCTGTTCCAATGCTTGACCATTCTTTTAGTGAAGAAATTTTCCCTAATAATGTAAACCTCTCTTGGCACAGCTTGAAGCCCTTTCCTCTTACCCTGTAGCTTGTTACCTGGGAAAGGACACAGACCCCCCCCAACCTGGCTACAGCCTACTTTCAGTCAGTTATGGAGAGCAATATGGTTTCTCCTGAGCCTCCTCTTCTCCAGATTAAACACCATAGCTCCCTCAGCCACTCCTTTTAAGGCTTGCCCTCCAGACCCTTCTCCAGCTTTGTTGCCCTCCTCTGGACATGCTCCAGCACTTCCATGCCTTTCTTGCAGTGAAGGGCCCAAAACTAAACCCAGGATTCAAGATTCACCAGTGCCACATACAGGAATTATCACTAGAAATGATTCCTGTGTATTAACAGCCACGAGTTAGAACTAAAAGCAAATGGTGACTGCTTTTTGGCTTGGGAACAAACCCCATCTTTTTGGGACACATTATTTCTAGGACATCTTGCATAGTATTAGATCACAATATACTTTCATGGCATGTGCAAAGCATAAAATAGAGCCATAACGCACAGAAAAATTCACTGAACTGAGATTAGCCTTCTTTGTCTTCAATATCTGTCTACAAGCCTCCTGAGGAATGCCAGTCTGTTTGGGACTGCAAACACACTGGAGCATTAACTGTACCTATAGTATCACCCGTGCAAGAGAAGTCTGTTGTAAAAATTTATTCCCAGTCAAGAGCCAACACATACAGCTTTGCTGAGCTGGACCTATGCCAGGACTTTTCTGACACACAGTCAGAAGAACACAAATGGAAAATGGAACAGAATAAACAAGCACATAGGCAAATATTTGGTTCTTACCCTTCTAATTTGTCTAATGTGTTCCTGCCTACAGGAATGCAAGGAGGGAGCAGAGTTGCCTGCTCTCCAGTTTACAGGCCGTTTAAGAAAATCTTCATTTTTCTTTTTTTTTCCTGCAGTTATCTCCATTAACTAAGAAGATATGACTCTCTAGAACAGGTTTTCCTAGCCAGATTATATCTACGTGTGATCTAAAAAGCAAAGGGGAAGATACTTATGAAAATAATAGAGAAACAAAGTCTTCAGGAAATTCAACTTTAAACAAGACTTGCCTGTCAGTGCCAAACAGTTCTGTCAACAAATCCTGCAGTATTCAGCACTGTTGGGCAAGAGAAATAAAAGGAAGACTGAAAGCAGGAGAGGAAGCTTGGGGGGAGGCTTTACAGCTATCGAATAAATCAATATGACAGTGATAAAACAGACAAGACAAAACATACTGGTTTATACCCTCTTTTGCATGTATACAGGAAGCATTACAGTTCTATTTGTCTCAATATTACCATTGACGAGCTTGCAGGGAAATACTGTGTGTCAACAAAACATCTGGCCAGTAAACAGCAGCCCTTTTAACCCAGGCTTCCCCTTCACTGATACGCATCAAAAAAGACAGCAGTGAACAATCACAGAAGTATTATTAACACCACTGCTCATCTACCAAGCCATGTCTGTTTACTACCTTGGAGAAAGAGCTAAGATGTCCTGATCGTGAATATCCTTAAGGCTTGATATAAAACCTAGATCTTCATTCTGTGAGAATGTGGCACTGTTCATTTTGCAGAGACCAACAAGAAAAACAGAAACTTAAGTTCAATCCAGATACATGGACGCAAAGCAGAGCACTTCTACATCCCTCCAGCATCAACAGATATTAAGCACCATTAAATAACCCAAATAGTAACATAGACATTATTTCTTTTCTTATCTAATTCTGAACACGTATTATTAGCACTGTGTGGTTGGATTTTCCAAACAAACAGTCCCTTAGTAATCACAGAAAACTGAACTAAAACTGTGTACAGATATTTTTAGACAGAGCTTTAAAAGCCCAGTCAATTAGCCATAAATTCTGAGCACAACTGTGTGCAATGAACTAATATAAATGTGGCATTCTAGCAAATAGTTCCAAAACAGGCATGATACAAGCTCTCTAAACCAGGCTCAATTAATCTCCTTTAGACAATATTCGAATAATGGCAAGTGGCAACTTAATTCATTTGTGTCTTCTTGAACAATTAAGACTGAAGTAATAGTGACAATAGTCATCTGTCAAGATGCAGGTGACTTCAGTGATTTAAAACAGTAGACAGAATATATGCTCTATACAGTATTCTTACAGCTCATATCCATCTTCTCTCCCTGTGAGCTACAAAGCCAGCCTTAACCTTGCTCAAATTCATTTTCTGTAATTTTATGAAAAGCCTTCTCTGAAATTTTAACACTATCCCATACTTCTATATAGTGTCAGAAAGGAAACAGATTTCCTGCAGTTGCCCCTAAAGCACTGGAAGATTAAGCTGCAGGGTACAAATATAGATCCACAGACAGGACCTGCCAAAGTGAGTTTCTTGTACCAGGTCTGTTCTGAGCTGTACTTTTCTTCAGGAATAAACTGACACCGACTGTAACTATCCTCTGCTCGGAGCCACTTCATGCATTTTACTGCCTGTGTATCCCACTGAGTGTTAGCAAGGTTAGACTTGACCCCTTACTGCTGCCCACAGTTCATCCAGTGCTTTATAAAGGAAAGCAGAAGACCAGATTTGAAGCAGTATTCCTGAAGGAAGCAGTTAAAACATTACCAGGATTACAGAATTATCATAATTTCCTTCCCATACGATAAGTAAGCAACTCTGAGCCAATATCAACACCTTTTTAACAACAATACCTCAATTCTCAGGAATGCAGAACCTATGGCCATTTCATAAGACTGGACACCTGAGCTTCCAGGTTTCCCAATACAGCAGCCTCATGGAAATCTTTTTTCCCTGAGAATCTACTCTAGGAATCCATATTTTTGACAAGGACCATCTGGTAACTGTCTGCATTGTAAAGACTCAGGAGGGTTAAGATTTGGCATTTGTGGTTGGATTGTATGCACCTGACCCAAAGCACCTTTGACAAACATAAGTCAGTTTGCTTTGAAATTAGGCAGTAAGCAAATTTACACACACACACACCCTCCCCCCTAAAAAAAACCTGGCCAAAATAAACCCATGCCCCCCAAAAAATGGGCAAAAAAGAAGAATACAAACCTCCCCCCCACCAAAAGGGGTCTGTAAAAATTAACAATTCCTGTACAGGAAATTACTAGAGAGAGAGAGAGAGAGAGATAACAAAATGTTTCCTTCAGCCTTGATATTTATCTAGTCTTTCAAGAGACAGCCTTGCAGAGCTCTATTTAAGTCTCAATCAGTACAATTGTGTGCTGAAGTGCACGTGCAACTCTAAATAAGTGGCATCAGTATATTCAACATTCACCATGCATTTTCATTAAACCGACTCTGAGAACTACCAGAACCACAAGCAGGCTGTATCTCTTCACCTATATCACCCTCAGAGCTATAAGCTTCTTGACAATGCAGCAAAGTAAAAACTGCCTGATAATCTTTGCAAGACAGTATAACAAATATACTAGAGAAAAGTATCTACTTAAAAAACCCAGACAAACAAACGGAAAAAAATATATCACATAAACCCCAGAAAGCACAACAAAAAATAGAAATAGTGAAAAAAGCCAAACCCAAAATTTCCACAGCTGCTATTTTATCAAGATAAATCAGCAAGTTTTATAAATCATTTCAACTTATGTTCATGGTGCATAAAACCTGTCATTTATACATGTCACAGTTACCTCTTTCAGGAAAAAGCATTTGACATGTCGTATTAGTAACAGAGGGAAATAACCTATGAAAGGCTTACAAACCATGGCGTGACCCTATCAGCACCAGGACGTCCTAATGCTTATTACGGTGTCAAAGTTATACTCAATCATTAACAGGAAAACTTCCAAACTTCCCACACTGAGGCTTGAAAACAAATGGTGAGCTTTAGACCTGGTGCTACCCGTGGGTTGAATGTAATAACATGCTCAGGCCTTGGTTTTTCATGACTAATTTGCTCTCAGCACTTTCATACATAGCTGTTCCTATCGCAACAAATCTCTACAACTTCATACTAATCCCCTTGCTACACCTTTCCAGAGGCTGACTGTGATAACCAGCTCTTGGTATTTCTGGTTTCTGGCAAATGGAATTATAAAAGAAAAGCAAGATCTGTGGGAGGTATTTAGTTGCTATCCAGGCAACTTGGATGCATCTATAGAATTAACCAAGTTAAATTTCAAGTGTTAAAACTCCCTTTGTATCAGACTGCTCTTGATCGGTTTGTGGTGGCATCACCTTTTATTTTTACTATCTTATCACAATACACAATGTAATCACAATAAAATTTGAAGTTATATACCCTATACAGGCCAAGGTATTCACCCTGCCCAGGAAAATTAAGAGTTATTTTCTCTCCTTACCCTGTCTTTAAAAGACAGAAAACCAAAGGAACATTATCAAAACATGTATGATCCAAACTTTAATCCCCAAACAGCTTACCATACTGATCACTCAAACAGCGATTTCCCCACCTTCTTCATTCTTTAACTGTTCAAAACAAATTCTTCCCAAAAGCAAGCACTCTATTCTGATAAAGGACAAGTGCAAGCATGATACTTAAAAATCAAGGAGCACACTTAGGAGTTTTATCTGACCAAGAGATTTCTACCTCATTGCAGAGCTAAAAGAAGGTAGTACCTCGAACCCACTCCAAGATCTACTGCAAAGTACAAACACCTTAATTTCTTGTTTTCTTGAATGTAACCACCCTTTAGTGTCTTTTCTTTTTCTATGCGTTAGCTTACATAAAAAATTAGCTAAGATCTACCACAAGTACATTAACCCTGTCTTCTACTGCAGAAGAGAAAGAATTGTCAATGGCAACAACCTGATCACTGACAGAGCAAAATTGTTCTTTTTTGTCTGAAGGAGTGTCAAAAATACATGGATCTAACTGTAGGTAAAAACAACTTCACAGAATAAAATGTAATCTAAATCTGAGTGACCAAAGCATATTCCATTTAGAATAGCCAAAATGCAGGTAAGTGCAGATACTAGACCAAATTCCATGCACAATTAGACAAATTGTGCATTCAGCTATGGGAACTGCATAGGCTAAGAGATCTCATTTGCAATTATAATTTGGGTGGAACTCTAGTGTTCAGGGGAAAGCTGACTTTTTCAAGGATCTTTCAAAGAGATCCTTGCCAGAAAGCAGATTTACTAAATTAGCAAGATAACTTAAGCAGAGAAAAAAAATACAGCCAACAATTTTTCCACTAGAAAAATCTTGTTACTGCAGGACAGGTCACCTACAGACATCACCAGGCTTTGCCTCCCAGGGCTAGAAGAAATGGAAAACTGAACAGAATTACTCCTGGTGCTATTCTGGGAAAGGTGCAAATAACTATCTTCTTGTCTGTTGACTGCACTGACAGTGGCCCTTCTTTCCCTTACATGTTCACAGTACTTTGGAGAAACTGCTCACACAGCCCACCTCCATCTGTGAACAAAGGATTCATGGATTAAACTGAAGAGTAGTGAATCCAAACCCTTAGAAAAAGAAATCTAAGTGTTTCCTTACAGATGTCCTGAAGCCTGCTTGATCTCTAAAAGTGGTACTAAGCTTGAACTATTTTATTAGTTTCCTACAAAAGCATTATACGCAGTCTTCATCACTTTGATTTAGTACATCTGTAAGTAAAGAGAGAAGCAGAAAATTCCACTGAAATGCAGCTTTGTTTTTACCTGGCATTGGCTCCTTTAAGGTCACAGAAGTGTGAGAGTAAAGCTTTCACTACATCGTTGCAGACGACTTTAACTACATCAATGTGACTCAGCCTCTGTCGCAGCTGCTTGGCAATCTCCCAAAAGTCTTCAGAGAGCAGCTGGTACAGCTGCCCCTCATCTCTGCTGAGTTGCCCATACCAGGACAGGATGTAATCTCTATAGCTGTAGTCAAACACTGAAAAGACAAACAAAACAGTAAATAGCAAAAACTGCAAAAGGACGAGGCACACGAAGATAGGAAAAATATAATCCTCCACCCTTCTCAAAATCTGTATGGGTAATAGGCTTCACATCCACTGCTTGCCAAAGAAAGTCAGGTTGGCAAGGTTACAGCCATCTGCACCTAACAGGTTACTGCAGGTCACTCTGCAAAGCAAAACCTTTAAGTGGATTTGCTCAATAAGGTTACCAGCTACACACAAACCTCAGATTAATACCTGTCCCTCAGTGGTGGCTTTGGTTATATGAACCACCATATAATCTGACTGTGTCTAAAATGCTCTTTACATAGGAAATGAAGAGCCTCCATTCCAAAGTCATGGCTAAAAAGTGGAGGTGGTAAGACGTTTGGATTTCCAAAGACATATATAGCACAGAACACCACCACAGAAAGTACATTATAGGATCAGAAGAACTAAGAGAGAACGAGTGGATTAGTGAGACCACATGAACTTCAAAAATGGTGAAGCATTCCAAACCATACTGACAGGCAATAACCAATATCACTGTAGTTGCAAATCCCATGGCAACACTGTCTTCCACCACTCTGACTTTGCTTTTTGACATTTGTGTGCCACCAATTTTACTGATGTTTCACTCTCTCAAATGTCCTGGAGGTGTTCAGGGAGAACATATGAACTATTTATCAGTTCCAACAAGACAGGGGAAAAGCTGGGGTTGTAAGAGTCAATTTGCATCTACCAGAGAGAGAAAGAGGGGGGGAATAAAGTCATGTGCCTGGTAATTTGAGCAACTTCTTTACTAAACAAGCTGGTTTCAAATTTTCATATCAAAAGTCTTATCTCATTTATCAGTGTAAGCCCATGGTGTAAAGTAACCATAAGACTCCACAATTTCTTACCTTCCACTTTGATAGAAATTGTTTGTCTGGTAAATTATGCAAATTATGAAAATCTCCCTGGCACTGGCAACAGTGAACTAATAGCATATTAACAGGGCAACAACTTAAATATTTTCACCTGTCTTTTCAGGTAAAACTAGCAAACCTCAACCAACATAACCTTGATGAAAACATTTCCCGAGAAACAGCTAAAACTGATAAAAGTTTCTGGTCAAATGCTACACAAACTAGCTTCCTCAAGTTTACAAAGAAAGAAACTGAGTCACTTCAATGAGGATGCTGAAATATATAGTTAAAAGCCTTTTGCTAAGTCATTTCAAGACTTTTTAATTAATAATTCAGAAAAAAATCCACAGTTCTTTAAACAAACACACAACAGGTTTGAAGAGGTTTTTTTTCCCTGACCCAGGAGAGATAAAAGTATGCAGAGCCATATAGCAGGATAAGAACTTCCAAAATACTTTTCTAAAATAGATGAAATCTTTCACTGAAAACTCTCACTCACAAGGACTACAGAGTTATAAAGACAGTTGTAAAAAGGAGTGGTCTTCTGATAAGCAAGCAGAGGAATAATCTGTCAAGACACCACAGAACACAGGGAATAACATTTTAAAATATGAAGTTTTATTACTTGTCTCAAGTCTTCCAACAATACACATTTTAAGAATCTATTTTTCCACACCTGTCCCTATGTCCTTCTGCAGCCACCTTTTTCTCATAGCTGAGTTACTCTCTTCTGTTGCGAGGTCTGAAACGCTGTGCAAAGCTGATCACAGCACAGATTCCTCCTTTTCATCTAATCCATAAGAGACAAACAATTTCTCAAGTGCGCTTGAAACACACTGCAACTGTGGTATTTTTCAATCAGCATCACTGGCAGGTAGTGACTCTTCAGATTTTCTTACAGACACCCTCTCTATCCTTTGCAAGGGTGCAAAGTAGCTATTTCTTCAGCATCTTTTGCCCAAGAGGACAAGCCATGGTATGGAGTGGTGGCTCCTATAGAAGTCTATTCAACAGAACTCGACAAAGCAAGTGTACAAGAACAGAACTTGCATCCCGATCCCTTAAGGATATATTGTCTTTCAGATAAAATCTATTTCTAATGATCATTAATTTATAATTATTTTTAAGCAACTCCGCTCCAAAATGAGCTTGGTTTCCAGCACACTACATAATACATTCTTTTTGATTCCTTTTAGCCACTCATGAATTCTGTCACATTCAATGCAAAAGAACCACAAAATCTATTGGCAATATTAAGCTAGAGACAAAAGATCATCAATCATCACCAAAAATCAACCATGCAATTATGAAATATTTCATTTGCGTTTAACTCTGCCAGTTACATACTTTCAACACCTTAAAAGGATTACAGTGCTTTACACCCTATTTTCCTGCACCTGTTTTACAACTCTCTTACTTTACGTGTCTCCTGCAGTTTCCTTCTCACTTCTGAACATTGTTGACCTTCCTGCATCACAACAGTGCTGTTTTCTATAAAATTCAGGGCTCTTTAGAGCACAGGATGTATGCCCAAGTAAACAGTGAGACAGCTTTTGAACAAATAAAATTTAAAAAGGACACCAGCCACACGCACTAACAGCAGCCAGTTTAAGACTGGGTAAGACACTGCCTTGTGTCACCCTGGTCATGGTGTGCAGATGCTGCTTTAGTTTCATGCCTATTGATGCAGCTGGTGTCTTTTCAGCACTCTAAAGAAAAACAGAAAACAAATGTAACTATTTTATAGAGAGCGGCTTGCTTCCTTCAGAGGAGATATCTGCTCATGCATCTACTCTCATTATTTTTATACTACATGTTCTCTAAAACATTGAAAACAACAGTCAGAAGACAAGGAAGGAATAAAAAAAGAAGCAGAACACATTCAGGACAGAACCTTCCTAACACATCCACTATAAACATAAAACAAATTTCTTCTGATCAAATCAATTGCGGTGACCACAATGAGTCTGGTGCAAAACTGTAGAAATTTCTACTGGGTTTTCTAAATTAGTTCAGAAGATCCAAGTCCCAAGTTAATACAACGTGATTAAATGCCATTCCCATGTGAAATTGAAGTTGAGCCTGTTCAACTACTCTTTTTAAATACTGTAAACTCGAAGAGTATTGGGAGTAGAAAGCCAGAAGCTTGTGTTTAGTGAGGACACCCCTCCAGACGTTTCCTTCATTCCTACTCCTACACAGGTTCTATAGTAACTGCTAACTCTTTCTTCATATTCATTCATTCAGAGGTTCAGTGACACCACCAGGGTCTGCAGGTCAGACTGCCTTCAAATCTCTAATTTGCAGAGAACTAGAGTTTTTATATTGTTAAGATTCATTATCCAACGTCATTAAAAATAACAAAAATCTGAAGAACAAGGATTAAATGCCTACTCTTTTTCCCAAAGCAGTATTAAAAAAACCAGAGCATAACTATTCTATGCAAATGTGGTTATATTCTATGCAAATGCATAGAATGCATAAATATTTTTATACATTCTATGCAAATGCATAAATATTCTATGCAAATCCCAAGTTTCAACAAGAATTAACTGCCTTTTCCCGAAAACCCTGGAGAAGCCACAACCACTACATTAATTTATAGTCAAATCCAAAACTCTCCTGTGACTGTATGAGCAAATGAAGAAAAGGTATAGCTACAATACTGCCTTGAGTTATTCTAGGGCAACAACCATTGCAATCTGTAAGAGAAATACAAGGGTAATGTGAATTGCATTAGAATCCTGAAAGAGAAACCACTATCAAAAAGCCAAGAATCATTACCAGAAATCTGTGCTACTACAACACTAGAGCTTAAATGCATGATGGAGTTATAATAAACTATACTTTTAGAAAAATATTTTCAGTAAAAACTTAACGGAAAAAGATGACAGACTATAACCACAGCTCAGTACCTGTCAAAGTACTGCTCTAGAGAAGTAAATGCTAAATGCTTATTTACTTCTTACAGACACTACTTTTTCACCCTGCCAAAAGCTAATTCAGACAAAAAAAACCCAAACAACAAAAAACAATGACAAAAATTTGAAAGAAAATTTAAAACCCCTATATTAAAGGTGAGTTTACAATTACTAATAAAACTACTAATAAATACTCTAAATATTCAGTTTTATAATTTCCAAGTCATTAACATCTAAATTGAAAGATATTAAGGCCATTATTCACTTATTGTATTTTAGATTTATGTTTTAGATATACAAGTCAAGAGGATAAGGTTTTATGCTTAATATTAGCTTTACTGAAGTTTCTCATGGCTACTAAATCTTTACTTAGACCATGGTGTAAAAGGCTGACAGAATGACGTCTAAATGCCAACATTTCAGTGACTGTGAACTAGCAAGAGTGGTTTAAAGATTTCAGTGCTCTTCTAAAGTTTGTGTTTGGAAAACCTCTAGCATTTCCTGGTTCACTTCCATATTCAAATTCTATGAAACTGCCAGGTTTGGCAGGCTAGACACTATCATTGTGCATGGATGGATCGGTCCTGTGTGAAAGGAATCCCTGACAGTCTCCCAATTCTCCAATTTTTTGTTCATTTTTATTAAAATTTTACTGGCATTTCTGTCTTAACTGATTTTTTATGCAGGGGAAAAAAAAAAAAAACAAAACATGAAAATATACAACCAATATAAAAAAAAAAAAGTGTTAACATATCTAGAAAATGTAGTAAAATAAAAAAATCAGGCAAATTTATGTCCAAATTATTTTCCACATGCACCCTTTGCCAAGAGTTCTTGGCTTCAAGTGTTTGAATCCCAATAGCAGAGAGAACATAAATTCAAACTGGTTTGCTGATATTGTGGACCAAAAAAAATTTTTTGAAATAATTTTAAAAAAACCAAACAAAAAAAACCCCACACCAGCTTTTCTAATAGAGAGCAGCAGGAGTTACTTCCAATTCTTTTCCTAAATGTCAACATGCACATTTTAAGTTGGGCAATGAGACAGAGTTTTTCCCAATCTTTTTGTAAAGGGCAGTACAACCTTACATCCCTAACAGAGTTAGATCACATGGGATCAACACAGACAGGCAAGATCTAATCCACAGAAAGAATCTAATTAACTACCCAAATTATTTCCGAAAAGATCACCTCAAGGCAGGGTTAAGCCCTGAAGATAACCCACTCCAAAAGAAGAGTTGACTCTCTGGCAGGAAATATTTTAAGATCTAAGAAACAGGTGAATTTTCACAGCAGGACAATTTCACCAGTAGAGCTCTGCCGGAATTTGAGCTATGGCCTGTACTGTGTTACTTACTCATCAACGATGCAGTAAAGCAGCTAAGTGATATGAAGACCATTTTTCTTGGCGCTACTAAAACTGTAGAGACAAAGACCGACTGTGAAAAACAACAAAAAGACCACAGGATTTGAAGCAATAAAAAGGGAAAATGAAATTCAGTTTCTGGGAGGCCAGCTGCCCCCAGAGCAGATCAATCTCCCGACAGCTGCAGCGTGAACCCGAGCAGTGCAGGCTGTGCAAAGCAGCACGAGTGTGACCGGACACAGCCTCTCTCAGGAGACATCTTACCACAGCACTGTGCGGATGGAATTCAGACAGGCAACAGGTAGCGCTAAAGGGTATTTGTAGAAGTGGCTTATCTTCTCTTTGTCTAAGATAAATGAAGGTCAAATAAAAATCAAATCAATCTCTCAAGAGAAAGCATGAAAAGTACTGAAAAAACATTTCAGTGTTAGTTACTCAAGTACTGCCAACTGAAAGGGACTCTTGGGATTGACCGCTAAAGGCCTTTTCTTTTTGCCATATGCAACAAGGAAAATCTTCATAACCTTACACTTGTTCTGATTTTGAACACTTAGATTTCATAAAACACAACACCTTGTGGCAGGGCTAATTCACAGCTTTCCCTCACCTAGTATCTACAGCTAATGCAAGTATCCCATAATTAATAAAGAAGCAGCACCCTATAAACACCAACCTGTTACACTTCTCTGCTCTTAATGGAAAATAACAAAGACATTTAGGACAGAGCTGTAAACCAACATATACAGAGGTTCCTTCTTGGTAGTGTTTAGTGAGAGGTACATTGTAAAAGAATGATTTCCAACAATTTTATTACATGGGCTGCAGCAAGACAAGAAGCTATATAAGACACAGGTAACTATTATCAGCCAGTGACCATCACAGGAAAACTATCTAAACATCTAATAGTTATTGAAATAAGACAGATGGTTGAAACACAAACATGGGTGAGTCCTTCAGTTAAACCAAGGATATGAGCACTATCTATCTTTCCAACTACATTTACAGACTCTGATGGGAACATCAGGGAAAATGCAGTAAAGCCAGTGGCAGCTTGAAGTGACAACCTCAGGTGAACAACAATAACTGTGTGAGAGACAAGTCCACACCGAGTGGCTGTAACACCAGCAAAAGCACGGCATGACTTACAGAAAATAGCCACATCTGGAGGGGTGCAAGGTAGTTAGCAACTAACAGCAAACCCCAGGCAAACTTTACGCTATGATGAAAAACAGCTGAAGAAATCAGAATTAACCAAAGGGCTGTCCCTTCATACCCAGCAACAGCATTTCTGAAATGATTACATTATCCATGCATCTCCAAGGAAATGCAAAGAGAAGTAAAATCTGGTTAAAAAAACAAAAAAACAAAACAAACAAACAAAAAAAAAAAAAAAAAACCACCAAACAACAACAACAACAACAAAAACAACCAAAAAACAACCCACCCACCCCCCAAAACCTCAAGAGGCACTAGGAGTACAAACTGGTCCCCAAGATTAAAACCTCATTAAAACTGAATGTCTCCTAGCTAAATCAGTAAGGGTCTCTAAAGTATTTTATTGAGTAGCACATTACATCTAGACAGTAAAAAGTTGTAAAAAATTCTGGAATTTATAAATACTTTAATCCTAATCAGTGCAAGATTGGAAACACAAATGCAGATGGTATTTTTTATATCACTAGTAATAAAGTTTTATTTAACCACAAACTTGTGGGGGAAAAAAAACCAAACCAAATGAAAAAAAAAAAAGAAACCAAAACAAAAAACCCCAAACCAAAACAAAACAACCAAAACACCATTCACATCAAGACAACTACAAATTTCAGAACTGTCACAGGCAAGAAGTCCTGTCTATTTCCACAGAGACTGATCATTTTGTGCTAATAAAAAATAAACTATTGCTTTTGGGACTGCATTCAGTCTTTCAAACTGATTGCAGTCAGTATCTCAAGCTTAAGATGACTCAGTCACCTTTCAAAGTCAAAACACTTTGTATGGTAGTGCAAAAAGTACAGTCTCATTTAAGTCAAACCACAAAACAGAGAATTTGGCTTCATCACTCAGGCCTGGAAGAAATAAAATCTGACAAGTTTGCTCTTCAAAATTCAGCGTGAGAATGGAAGGTAAAAGCTACTCTGAAAAAAAAAAAAAAATAGCAGAAAGGCATGAGCTGTCACAGCATAAGGTACTTAATCTGAAAAATGAATCGTTTAAGTATTAGTAACTTTCTTTCAGCCTTACTGAGTAGGGATGGCCTCATGCATCCAACTCAGTGATGACATAGGTAGGCAGTGTTCTAATTTTATGATTTTGCTACATATCCTGCTAATAGCAATTCATAGAAATAACTTTAAAAACAACACACATACCAAGTTGTCATAAGGCAATAAATCCATTTAAAGAAACTATAATTTTCAAAGATACTCTCCATTTATGAAAAACATAGGAAAAAGTGCTGCAAAGAAATCTTAAAGGAAAAAGTATTCAAAATTATATGAAATATTTACAAAAGGCTGATATACTGTATCAGCCAGAAATACAAATGTTGATTTTAGATTCAGTTTTAATGGCAAAAATTGCACTAAATGGGAAGACTGTATGCAAGAGTCTATAGGATTTCTCAATTTAGGAAAACCCAGCCAAGAATATTTTAAGTGCTATCCCTGCGCTTTGTGCATAAGTATTAAGGAGTGCATTTCAATGTATTTCTGTAAAAAAACAGCCACTACAATAACAAGACACCAGCTCAATAGTAAAAACAATATCATATTACTTACTACATGTGGATTTCTTGAGAAGACTAAGACCATGCCATTGTATTTTATATCATGGAAGAAACCAGGATCCTATTCTAAAGTCTTGGAATATCATGCAGTTACGGTTTGCTAAAAGGATGAGAGGTATTCAGACTCTAATGCACCCAAGACTCACCTTCTTTCAATGCTTTATCCATATTGTGAGAAATAACCACTCTTCTTGATTGGATTGAATCATGAGAGCTTCCAGACCAATTACTCTGAAATTCAAACAGAACATACTTCATAAGAGGAAGAAATAAACCAGAAGTTACAGAATGAATAAAACTGGAATTCAAGGCAATAGTACTGTATAATTCGGTGTTTATACAAATATTGTCACCTCATATGCTTAAAACAGAGGAGCACCAATTGTCTATGAGGTTATTTTACATTTTTCATTAAGCACATATTAAGACTTGTGTATCGTACACTGTACAACTTGCAAAATTTCTTAAGTGAAGGTTTTTTTGGTAGAAAGGAGCTGCATCCATTTGCAAGACAGTGCACTGAGAATAGGACATGCACATAACAAAACAAGTGGAACTCCTTTATTCAGTATTTTCACAGCAAATAGAACATTTTTATAGCCTACTGTGACAATGGACTTAATTTAGCCTCGTAAACTACTTTTAGAGTACCAAATACAAAAATACAAAAGGAAGCCTTTAGATCTGCTACAGTAACTTTGGTTCACATTCTTTTGTGCTTCTTTCTTCAAAGATACTTCTGGCCCTCTGCATTCTAAGCAGCTGTCCTATACAAATATTTGTCTTCGTTGGAATATTCACTCCCACAGTGTCCAAACAGGTGGGTGGATGGAGAAACATTTTTCAGGGTATAGACAAAGAACAGTGACTCATGATGTATTTATACAGAAAGGAATATCATTCAAAACAGAAATAGAAACTGCTCCCACTATCAATCACCTTGGAGCTCACTACCCTTTGTAAGGAGAAAGCACTTCAGAAGCATCCTACCCCTCCAACATCCACCACACAGAGAACAGGAAAGCAGTATAAACATAAAGTAAAAACACTGTTTAATGTTCTTAAAAGTAATATACCATTATTTCAGCCAATTTGCTGAATACTCTGCGTTTTGGTTTAATGTTTTTCATCTACTTCAGACACATACATGTAGAGTCTAACAAAGTTCATCTAATGGGACTTAGATAAAGGAGTCTCTGCAGTACTTGCTCTCACACCTAACACACAGCAAAGTGAGAGGTACTTTCCATGCCTCGAGTGTCCCCCTGGCCACAGCTGATTTTTTCCACCATTTGAATGAATGAAGCAACACCCCCTAGACTTTTTCTGAGACCATGATTGCGGTCTTTCAGCTGATTTCTTCCCTTCTTCACAACACTACCAATGGCAGGAGCAGCAAGACTTCAGCACATTTGCCTCCATCTGCAGTCCCCTCCCTGACTATCAAGACTATAGTTAATGAGGTGTAAGAACAGAGTATTTCGTGAACCACTATAGATTTCCAAGCCCCTTTTTGATCTGAACACTGGTAAAAGCTTCAGCAACGCCCAGCTAAACAGCAGGAGAAAGTATTTTTTCTCTTTGTAAGCACACCTAACACTATTTGTAAGGCTCCAATACGTCATCTCTGGCTGCTAATGTTATCACACTTCTTCAACACAAAGCTGTGTTAATGCCAGCCACACAATTACTTCAGAATTTTTCCACTTTATTTGCAGCAGGGAACCGCATGATTTTAAAAAATCAAAAAGAGTGGATTCACAGAGACATTAAGCACCCCGAGTACCTTAGGGGAAGGGATTCAGAAAACCCAATTAAACAAACTCACTGGGGTCTGTGAAGAAAGAGGTCCTAAACATGAGCCCACAGTCCTGACTCAAGCTCCATGCTCAACACAGTCCATCTTCCTTAACACTCATGCCAGCTTGGATCTCCTACAAGGCCAATCCTGCTGAACTGAGTCCTACCTGCACGCAGTCAGTGACCTTAAGCTGAGGCATCAACAGTTGCATCACACACATTGCAGGAGGCATTTTTTATAGCCTAAAGCATCAGTAACTGCTCCAATGCAGTGCTCACCAAATTACTCCTTTCAAAACTAAACACAAATTAAAAAGAAAAAAAAAAAAAAAAAAAAAGGGGGTGGGGGGGAAGAAAGCAAGCAACCTTCAGAGGGGATCTGTAGCTACAAAAAGATAAGTAGCTTGTTCCATATTATGATCCAATCTTTGCAATTCCAAAAAGCAGGAACTGATCATTTTATGCTTCAACTTGAGCACTCATTTTAAGAACAAGGCAGACTACTACTGCCTCAGCAAAATGCTGCCTCTTGAACACCAGACACCTACTCTCGTTTCAGATTGCAAGAACTCATTCCATTGAGAGTATCCTCTACAGCTAGTACATTTGACTTTTAAAAGGCACCCTCTATTCATGTAAAAAAAAAGTTCTTCAAGACATGATAAATAATGTAAAAGGTAAAAATGAATACCACCACTAGCAATAGTGATTCTGTTGCTGCATGATGGTAACTACTGAAGGGCAAAGGAAGATGCGCAGTGTATTGGACTTTGAGAACTTTTCCATACGTACACAGATATTGCATACAACCATGAACTGTGGAGGAGAAAAGCAAAGAGCAAAAGAAAACACCTTGGCTTAAAACAAGGTTTCAACTTCATTAAAAAACAAGTTTTCAAAAACAGATAAGAATCTAACGTTTGCATAAACAGGAACATTCAAATGTATAGGAGTGATCATAGAATTGCCTAGGTTGGAAAATACCTCTAAGATCATTGAGTTCAACCATTGACCTATGATACTGGTTGGGTTAGTTCAGGTTTAAGAAAAAAAACTTCAGGGAGATCTTACTGCTGTCTCCAACTCCTGCGTGACAGGATACAGAGAAAAGGGAGCCAGACTCTTCTTGCAGATGCACAGGACACTAGGAAACATTGCAACACAGGAAATTCCCATCACAAGGCAAAACTATTTTAATCATGAGGCTTCTCAAGTATGAGATTAGAGGTGCTGACAGGCTGTGGAGTCTCCATCTCTCAATCTTCCTCACTCTGAGCAAGAGGGTGAACTAGATGCCCTCCAGATATTCCTTCCAACGTGAGCTATTCATGATCCTCGGTGACTCTTCAGAGAGCTGTTAATTTCATTTCATGGTTGATAATATATCAGATCTAAAGGTGCCTTGTCTAAAACAGCTGATCAAACTCATTTTTTCTTCCCATTTCACGGATTACATTTCTTGCATTTAGCAGAACCAAGACTTAAATCTTGTTAGTTTAGGTTTCCTTTTAAAAAGTACTGTTTCTGTGACAATAATAATGATGAATTAATTAAAGAAGCAGGCACCCCCAAGTTAGATGACATATGGCAACAAACACCTTAAAAACAACAACAAACAACCTGGTAACACAGATAACCAACATCTGTGATAGCAGAAGGATTTCAGAAAATTTACAGTCCAAGCTCAGCTCTAACAGCTGAGATAATGAAAAATACAGCATATTTCACTGAAAGACTTTCTTCCCCCCCAACTCAAGTCAGATGGAGGGCATACGTAGAAAACAGGTTCCGCTAGAAAGTCTAGATTCGAATGCTTTCACATTTTTCTTCATGTAATGCATCTAAAGAAAAATGGTGCTCGGTTTCATGAAGTAGTTGGCATAACCCTGACTGTGCCAAAGACATTTGTAAATGGATTTAACATTGTCAAAGCTCTAGTTTAGATGCTCTTTTATGCTGATCAAAATTGGGCATGTTCCCCTAAATCTTGACTTGTACTATCACAACCCTTAATAATATTTTTTTTTAATTAGTGTCAAGACAATTGGGTTCCACTCTGTAGATTTTATTGGTAAATAACAACAGAAACCAGACTGAAACATAAATAAAACTTAACAAAAGTACTTGAAGGGATGGGGTGGAGCACATTTTGAAAGTACATGCTGAGAATGAGGTTGCTAACAAACTGGGAGGCCTGTTTCCTGGAACAGTTCAAGTTTTCCTCAGTTCTCAGTTTGCTTACAGGCTTAAAAAAAGGATGTGTGCATTTCCTGTAGACTTCTGAACAACGCTCATTGTTTGATACTTTTGAAAATTATTTAAGATGAAGAAAACAACAGTCTGAATGGGCCAAGAAAAAAAAAAAAAGAAAAAGCCTGACACTGAACCTGAAATTTTGTCTTGGGTTCAGTCTCCTACAGATACAAAAATTAACTAAATGTCATTTATTGATTTATACAATATATGTAACTTTAAAATAGCTCTGAGGACAACAATAGATGTTAAATAATAAAGAATTAAGAAGGTATTTCAGCAACAAAACTTCAATAAATGGCAAAGCACAGAGTACACAGGAGTACCTTCCACTACCAAGAAATTCATTTGCAACACTTGGCATCAAATGCAATTTTTAAAAAACAGCAGCAGAAACCCAGGCACCTGCTACAAGCACACCACATGCAGCTTTACTCTGCCATGGAGTTAAGGCCAGAAGCAGAGAAAAATTTACAATTATTCCTATTACATTAACTCAATTACAACAAAACTAGATCACGACAGATGCTATAATATAAATGGGCATTATGGATGAGAAATCCTAATCACTGATCTGAAAGGCAAAGACTGCATCTAATTCAGCATACACAAACCGACCAGTTCTTCACAGTTACTTGTTCCTCCCACTGTTGCCCTTTTAACTTTCCTCTTATCTTTGTAAAACAAATATTACAAACATACAAAAAACATTAACATCAGACTGGACCTAGATAATAGTCACAGCCTCAAACAATACTTCACTGAACTCTCCATAAATTTATATTTAACAGGTGTGGATAGATGTGTTCTTATCCACATACTACTTAATATAGATGTTCTTATCCAAAAATTATTTCAAATAATGATGCAAAAATAAATTTCTATTCACAAGAGTTAATATTTTTTAATTTATACCTGTAGTCCTATTTAAGATGACAAGGCAAGTATGTATGTATCACATTCAGCATTAAGGGATACCATAATTACCAATTTGAAAGTCAACATACATAATGCATGTTAATCTTATTATCTTAAGCATTATCATCTCAATAATTATTTTATTTTATCATCTCATTATTTCTGTTAATATAGTAGCTCCTGGAATGTATAAACTGTGTTTATCAGATTTGGAACCTCCAATCTTAACTTCTTTATGAGTTCTAAACATCCATGTTAACATCCATGTTTAGAAGTCATAAAACTGTAGCAGTGTAAAAACTTTATAATCAGGGCAGAACTTTCTTCACTTGAAATTTCATAGAATACCAGACAGATAGGAATATGAAATATTTCTCAGGTATTACTTTCATTCTCATTAGTACAGCCAAGAAATAATTTGTACGTTAGCATTCAAATTGCTGCTCAGCAAGAAATACAGCATTATCCTGTGTTGGAATTTTTAATATTGCCATTAAAATAGTCTTAAATGAATTCTCAAGGTACAGGCATAGTCCCAGTTTACTGAACATTTCCACACACACCTCCTCCGTAAAAAGAGACAAGAACCTACGGTCTATACTTCAAGGCCAAAAAAGCCATATGGCATGAAAACTAAACTGCTGGCAAGCCAGAAAAACCAGCACAAGATCATGCTTGAGCTGCAGAGTCTCAACAACCAGAGACAAACTCCTGCAGGGTCTATTGCCACACCCTCCTTGCACATGACTTTTCACCAAACACACATTTTATAAGGTGTTCTGTCTTTTCAAGAGTGCCACAAAACATGCCAAATGAACCATCATCATTCATTTTAGTACCATTAACTTGGTCCGTTTCACTGTGCATATTTAATAGAGGGAAAAATGGTATAGAATAACTGGTCACAAAAACCTCCCACAGACACAACACAAATCTGTTCCCCTCATGACTACATAATTTCTCTATCTTTTAAACCACTTGAAGTAACAACTTGGGAAAGGATACATTATTCTACGTAACTGGCTCTTTCCCTGGGTAAATCCTGCACCTCTCATTTGCAGAGAGCAAGAAACCAACACTTGGCAACACAAGAGAACTTTATGTGATTTTATTCTCAGAATGTTTCTGATACATGCCTATACTATTTTCAACGTCAAAGTGTAGCTTGAATGCATGATGCCTTCACTCTTGACCTTATTACAGAGGTTTTATAGCCAGCCTTAGAATTTCCCTGCAAGACTTGGACAGTAAGATCTCTATGAGGCCACCACCCATCCTTACTGACTTAGCAGAGCTTGGTTATCAGGAGAAATGAACTAGCCCCTTAGTTATATTTTCAACCATAAAACACTGTTTGTGTGAGCAGCAGTCCCTAGGTAAAGGGCAAAAACAGCCCAATTCACAGCAAAATATGACATGTCAATCTAACACAAAGCTGAGAAAATTAAATGTCAAGCACAATAACGAGCTGACAACAACACAGGATGGATGAAAGGAATCAGAAAGGATTGCATGACAAGACAAGAAATCTCTAAATATACGTGATGAATAACAAATCTCTAAATACATATGATGATGAAAAACGTGGGAAACGAAGTCTGCTCACTGCTAAGGAGTTATGGGACAAAGCGGTGAGAGACAGTCTGAAAAACATTTAATTTCCTGAGATCAGTCCTGTAATAATAAAGTTATCACTTCAAAGTTACACCTGCAGGTAATCAACACGGACAGTCCTAACAAAGTTCCAATTCTGAAAAAGCCTATAAATCCCAAATTAAAACAGATGTTCCACAGATCCCTAAAAATAAATTGTACCAGAAATGTCCACATCACAGGCCCCTGCTGAACTATAACAGAACGCCAGTAATTCATGCAACATTCTCTTAACATTTTAAAATATTCATGGAATTGGTAGAAATTGCTAAAATATATTTTCATTATTTTAATTTCAGGACTTTCCTAGTAGTAAACTCAACCAGATCATCAAAGGCTCAGTGTTGACCTGCCTATAAATGAGACAGAACTAAGAAAAAATATGAGACTAAGTTCTGCTAAAAATGCACTAAATATATATTCTCCTTTCAATCCAGAAACAAGCATCAATTAAAAGACTGGCAGTAGATCAGAATATCTGCTTGCAAGCCCGAGACAGTCTAAAGCATGGCAAAACTGTCACAACCAGAGACTGCTATTGTTTTTACAAAAATCCTGCAATATCAAAGCTCTAAATATCCCCTGTGCAGCCAGAGAATGGGACAGACCATAGAACACGCTTGGCTTTAGGTTTAGAAAAACCCATACTTTTGAAGTCTTACTAAGGCACAAAGATCAAAATTAGTAGGAGTTAGTAAGCTTCTCTCCCTCACAGTTCCTCCAAACTACTTATTACCTCAAGAACTCTTTTGCATCCCATTTGAAATTTATGTCCACAGATGGCAAACCTTCCACCTCCCGCCGCTCCTGGGGCTCCTGCAAGCTTACCTTCACAAGCTTCATCTCATGGCAAAAGTCCAACAGTGAAGGAAAATAAAACTCTGTATCCTCTCTCTCTACTTTCCTTACGTTCTTCACGAAGGGCAGAGCACTCAGCTTGGATACTAGGACGGATACTCAACATCAGTTAAGCTGCCATCCCATTTGAAACATTGGGACTATTTCCATTTCACTACGCATCCTCCTACGGCTTCAAAAAAAAAAGCAGTACTATGTTCCAGGATCCAGATAGTTCAACAACGACCTGATCCAATGAAAAAAAGCTTTACCCATGCCTCCTGCACTAATGGCAAATTCACAAAAATCCACATTCAAGGATAGAACAAGCCTTTAGGAACATAAAACATGATCACAATGTAGTGTGATCTGGCTTCAACACCAGAAAGTAAGAGTAAACTAACACTAAAAATCGAGATGTATTAAACTGTAGTAAACAATAGTGACCAAATATGTCAGGAGATGAGTTTTAAAGAGATACTAAAAATACTTGACAACTGTTAATTGTAGGAAACTAAAGAAAGGATATTAGAATCCATGTACCCTTTTCACTGGGAAAAAAAAATATATATATTTATTATCCTTCTGTTAGTGTTGCAGTCAGACTAGGTAGAGCCTTCTCTATACAGAATATCATTCACTTAATCTTAATTTAAAATGCAGCACTGAAATCTAATAAACTAACCATGGTATTCTGCATTATTAAAACAAAGTTGATAACCCAACTCTGTTACTCGGAGCTTTTGTTTTGAATCAGAGTCAAAACATTATACTGAAAAGAAAACCCCATCTCTACCAGTTTTTCTGGCAGAGAAACAACTCACAAAAACATGGAAAAAAGTGCTTTCCTTCCCCTTCCCCCTAACATTTTTAACATGGTTCTTCACATGAGTCAAATCCATCTCCCTCTACAACACACAAGGTGTAAAGGAGTTTCGTGAGCAAACTCTATTTTTAAAGGGTTACACGTGTTCCAACCCAGGGCAATCTTTGCTATGAGCAAGTCCACTGGTACTTGAGAAGTAAAAATCCCTTTAAAACGGAAATTCTCATTAAAGTACAATTGGGTCATCATGCATTTTTGCTGTTCTCCTCCACCACAGATAACCTTGTCCTAAAACAGCTCCTGCAAAGTGCTGAAAAATATCTGACAATAATATAATGTACAATTTCAAGGACTCATTCAATTCCTATTATTTTAATATCAATAGAAACTACTTCCCATTATCTGTACTACCTGCAAGTCCTTAAAGTATAAAGACATTATTATGAGTTGCCTGTACACCTCTCTTCCAGTGAAACACAGATCTTTATGTGGAAGCCAGGAGATTGCCCAGATATTCTTTATGAACAGAGCTGTCATTTACAGAGAAACTACATCGAAAGCATAATTTATCATGGGGATATAAATCACACAGCTTGCTTTGTAATTCTCTGCACATTTCAAATGTTCTTGCTGAGGTACCTGACTTCAGGAGGAAGTCCTCACCTTTGAAATCCCAAAGGAGTTACACAAAAAACGGACAAAGCACAGCTTTACATTTAAGAAGATGGCTAATATCTTGTTGGAAGTTCGAGCAAAATGAAAAAAAGGATATGTACCTTGCTCTTCTGAAATCCAAACCTGCAACACTGCACCTTCCTCACTCATATTCCTCACTTGCATGAACAGGTCCATGAAAATCAACAGCACTGAACTCTCACATGTTAAGTGGTTGCTGAATTGAGAACATACAAAAAACTCCCTTTATTCGGCACAGCACAAGAGACTCCATCCAAGTTCCCTTTGAAGTTGGTCAGGAGTACTCCCACTAACTTTCCAAGAGCTGAGTCTGACTACCACTAGAGTAAATATTTGTTCCTGAATACTTCTGTTTCCTCATTTGTTAACCCCAATGTGAAAAATCATGAAAAGAATGAAAAGTTAATTGTCTAAATTTTGTACAGAAAACAGATGAAGAGTGAGATGCCAGTCATAATAAGGTTTTTACCCTACATTTTTCCTAATTATTAGGCCAAGAGGTAGTTCTTCCTTACTCTTGAGGAAAAGAAAAAAAACCAAGGCTGAAAAAATTATAGCTTTACGGTCATCCTACTACTGGCTCACAGCAAAGACAAAAGGATCATAAGGCTCTATGACAAACATGGGTGGCAACTGAATGTTAAAAAAGCAGTGTAAATGCAAAAGAATGTAAAATGAAAATACCAACTAAAGCAGGAAGTTTTACTGAATGGCCTACACTTCTATATGCTGCCTATCTAGACAATTTTATTTTCTTCATCTACATGTTCCTGAAGCCACAATTAGAAAGTCTGCTACACGTATACAAAATCACGTTCAGAAAAACTCTTCAAGAAGCTTTGCAGTCCTGAAGCTACTTTGTATCAGAAAGGAGTCAACAAAATTACAAATTGAAGGTATGGGAAACCCAATTAAGATGCCTGGAATTACATCTTCTAAATAGAAAGGGTAAAATACCTCATTCCTTTTTTGGATATCCCTTTCATGGAAGTAAACTTTCGGGAACAGTGCGGAGGGAAGAAAGAAAAATTTTAATGGAGTCAGGGAGAGGGTAATGGAACAAGCCTGGGAAAATGGTTTTAGCAGGTACCGCTGCCTTACCAATGAATTTTAAACACCAAATTTCAATTCCCTTCTGAAACAAACACATCCCATAGAGCTACAATAAATGCAAACACTACAAATTAGACCACACACTGCAGCAGCAGGTGTGCACTATTTATATATACAAATGCAATGGATGGATACAATATGAGAACATCTTCAAGAGAAATGCGCAGTAACACACTGCAAAAAGAAAATGCAGATGCCACAGTAACATAAGTGACTACTTGTGTCTGGACAGTTCTAGTTTCACTGCTGCTCTGAAGGCTTATGCTTTTCAGAAAGCTTACATTTTTCACAAAGGAGGAGACAAAGATAGATATATATATATATATATATATATATATATATATATATATTTTAATTCTTCAAACCTTGGCTTCCCAAATTAAATTGATTTCTATGGTTCAGCTGTTTCATAAATCTGAAAGCTGCTCCTCATTGAGGCAGCAGGGAGATTTTGATTGCTAAATTTACATACAGATCTTTTTGGTACTATGTAAAAGTATGTTAACTCACCCAGATGTTCAGGTAAGTATACAAGTACCTAAATGCCACTGGAGCTATGGCATTAACACTGAAACATTTATTCCTGTAAATCTAAAAGCAGCAGGAATCGTTGTTTTGATGATAAATTCATGCATTTACATTTTTTTTTTCTGTTTAGTATAACACAGTTGTATAGTTGTGTAGCCATAGTAGTATGGCTAAAAACAAAAGCACATAGTCCTTCACTAGAAGGTGCTTATGCACCTAACGCACACTTGTTACCTAGCACTCCTATGACAAAAACAGCTTAACAATCCCTAGCTGTACCCACCTTTTCTTATCACTTTCTGCATTACAGCTTCTTACTTCCCACCTCCATGCTCATACACATTATTTATTCTTCACCTCCTTCAAAAAGCTGAGTACGATGTTGAGTGTTCAAAGCAAAGAGGATGTTTTAAAAAATTCTACCAATAAGATAAAACAAGTATCACACAGAGCCACACATAGATCCTGAATGCACCTTTGCAAGTTGTATTATTCACTGAATTCAACAACCCCTGGCCAAATGATCCCTACTGGCGACAATACTATGCCAGCTTCCATTAAATGCAAACTAGGAAAAGCACATTGCTCCCAAACACAGGGTCCTTCAATCCCTAGCTCAAAGAATGAAGGAATAAACCATCACTACAGGTTGTTAGCAATTTGATTGAAAAGACAGAAAGACAACTGTACCAGCAGGTGAAGTGTAATAGGTTCTCCACCCTGCCAGCACCCTCTGTTCTGCAAACTCAGCTGCATCGACTGCAGCCCCAGGAACACGTGACAGCGTTACTTACTGCTACCAAGAAGTGTACGTGTACTAAATGTAACAAACTGGCTTACCAGAACAGCTAGGCTACACACCCAGGTGACAAATTCCCTTCCTTTTTCTTTTTAGAGTGCTCTCAGGTATCCTGACACTACTGAAGGGAAATTGCACTTACACATTACAGGCTATTTATTGCTGCAGCAGTTCATGTGCTAACACACCTACAACTCACCGCGAGGGGCCAAGGGCTCCCGGCTGGAGTCGCCAGCTGTAACACTAACACCACATTCCTGTGGTCCATGGCAAAGCAGGAGCGTGAGCAGATTCTCAATTTTCAGCAGTAGTTTTTCAGGCTCACCTAGGATCAGCTCCCAAGCACTGGATGATGGGGAACAGGGCTGCGGATGGGAAGAAAGTTTCCAAATGCCTCGTTCTAGCAGTCCCGTTCAGAAGTACCCGGAAAATACTAAGCTGTGAGCTACATAGAGCTCGTGAACTAGTACATCTTGGAATACGTATAGAAAATGAAATTGCTTCACTTTTGCACAGAGCTTTGCAACGGCTTGAGTATAAAATGGCACTATGATAACACTATCTGAAGCTGTCCAACTTCAGAGAATGCATTAAAGAAACATTAAACTGCCTCTTCGACCATGTCTCTCTCTTTTACTAGTGACGTTTCAACGGAAAGAGCAGAAAAGGATTTAAGGCACGCCAACGGGGAGCGAACCACCGCGCGAGCATTCCCGCAACCCGGAGGTCTCTGTCGGAGCAAAGTGTTGATTTTTCCGGCGCTCCTGCTACCCCTCCAACAGGACTTTTGCCATTTAAAACCCCGTCGAGCCGCAGAGCGTGGGCAGGCTCCCGCGGCCGCGGTAGGAAATCAGGACACCGGGTTCGGGTGGCGCGGCGTTCCACGGCGGAGCGAGGGCCGCGCCACCTCCGCCCCGCCGCCGGGCACGGAGGGCGCGCCGCGCCCGCTCCGCTCCCCTCCCGCTACTCACCCCCGCGACCGGCCGGACCGGAGCGACGGCGGCGAAGTCCGGCGGCGGCAGGCGGCGGCGGCCGCGGCACATCAGGACGATCAGGGTGCCCAACGCGGCGGCAGCGGCGGCGCAGCCCGCGTAGAGGGCGAGGCGGAGCAGCAGCAGCTCCAGGCACGGCGGCCCGCCGCCCCCTGCCTCGGCCCGTTCCTGCCCCAGGTGGACGACAGACACGGCCAGAAGCCCCAGTCCCGCCGCCAGCACGAAGCGGGATGAGCCGGGATCCTCATCCTCCTCGTCTTCCGCCGCCTCCTCCTCTCCGCCGCCGACCACGGCGGCGGCCGCCGGGGCGCTGCGGCGGCGCGCCTCGCCGCCGGGGCCGTGCGAGCCCAGCGGGCCGGGGGCGGCGGCCCCCGCCGCCTCGGGCTGCCCGGCCGTGCCGCTAGCGCTGTCAGCACCGGGGAACATGCTGCTCCTGGCGCCGCTGGGAGCAAGCGCATCTCCCGCCGCGGCAGCCCCCTGCGAAGGTCGCCGCTCCCGGGCCCCCCCCTCTCCTCCGCCGCCGCCGCCTCCTCCGCCGCCCGCCGCCGCCACTGGCACCGCTGCGGCCGCCGGGGGAGCCGGAGCTCATGCCCAGCGGCAGGAGGGTGCGCGGCGGCCGGGCCGCTTTGTGGCAGCAGCGCTGCCCCGCGCTGGGCGGCGGGAGCCGAGCACCGTGGCAGCAGCCGAGAGGCCCCGCCGCGCCGCTCGATGTCCGGCCGGGGAGGGGGCGGAGGCGGGGGCGGTGCCTGCGGGGCGGGCGGGCCCGGGACATGTGCGCCCGCCGCACCGCCCCGCGGCGGGGCCCGGTCGGGCCGTCTCGTACCGTGCCGTGTCTCGGGGGCTCCGCCGTGGCGGGGTTGGAGGCGTCCCCACGCGCAGGCCACGGAACGGTACGCTCGGACGAAGCGAGGGGAATCTCCGCCAGCTGCGGTGCGGAGCTCGGCTCGGCGGAAAGCTCCGGAACGCCTCTCCGCCGTGGGGACTCTAGCACGGAGGGCGGCTAGCCTTAGAGGAACCCGGCACGATCGGACGTGGTCATCTAGGCTCTAGCCAGAGCTGAGGACAAAAGCCTTGGCGTGGGGCATCTCAGCGATCCGGAAACCCTCCTGAGTGTGGGCGGTATGCACCCCTCTGCCTGCTCCCTTCCGATCAGCCAAAACAAGCCATAAATAACTGGACTTCAGAAATAAAAAGTTGATAGAACAGCGATGAAAATGGTACAACAGTGATTCTAAAAAAACACAGCCTCATCACCCCAACGGAAACCAGCCAAGCCTCCTGTCACTGCCCTCCCTCCGTTGTATATTTTATACCTGTTTGTGGTAGATCTGAGAACAAATTCCTGGAAGGGCACAAGGCTTGCCATAGTTTAGCTGTCCTTGGGACACATGTTCGTCTCACCATAGGTGCGGCACGGCTACAGCTCTGCAAATTTGTCCGTTCATAGCAGCTACTGAGCACAGCTGAACTGGGAGGCCTTGATTTCTTCAGAGTGCTGTCTGCAAAAATCAGCTTCATTACCCAGTGTGCAACAAGTCAATAATTACACACTCAAGAGAGACATTGACTACTTATTTCAGAGTTGTGCAAGCCTGGGTGCTCAGTGGTATTCCACAAATCAAGCATACCGAATGTCAAAACTTTTTACTATTTATACATTTTAGCAAACAAAGGAATTAGTGTTCATTATCTACAAGTTCCATAGTTCTCTTATTAATTAGTATTTTACCCTCTATTGGTTAATGATTCCCTCGTTTCCCATGCTAATCAGTCTGTATGCTCAGTTTTCTTTTGATTTGGTGGATTTCTTGGGTCAGTGGTCCTTGAGTTGTGATCTCCCTCTGCTGGAATTACCTTTTATCGAGTTGGAACTGATTTCAGCACAATTGCTGAATTGGTTTTATTGGTTTCTTCCTTATCTTGGGAGTTCTGCCAAATGTCCCTGTGTCACATAAATTCTTCATTCTTTGTGTCCACTATCAGAGGTACATCCTTTTCCCCAAGCTTTGTTAACCTCCCCCCAGGTCTGAGATCACTGAAGCGTGTCAAGCCCTAAACACAGTGCAATTCCCCCAACAAGTAATTTGTTTTTCTAACACATGGACATCACTTAGACCTTAGCATTTTTAGCTACTATCTGTTTCAGGGATTATATCTCCCTTCTTCTTGATTAGTCTTGAAAGTATACAAAGATCAAACATAAAAGAGCATCCTTTCCTGAGAGAATTTTTACATATTCCACATTTTGCAACAAGAGTAGGAGCAAACGGCAATGCCTTTCCTTACAGAAGCCACATTACGCAAAATCGGATTTACAAGCATTTGCTCACGGGCTTCATTTTAAGAACAGATACCTGTAAACTCCATTAAAGTGTTTAGAGGTAGAAGTGTACTGGTAAGCAGCTGGTAAGATTGCCACTGCTCTGTCAGTCGAGATGTTAAAAAACAAAACAAAACAAAAAACCCACAACCCACCTGAATTTTACTTTTTAAACACAGTTATTGTTGCAGAGGTTGGAATAGTGATTTATTTATCCATGCTCTCTAAAAAACTTACTTCTGTCAAATTAACTCTATTAGCCAGATGAAGAAAATAAACACCAGTGCTCTGATCTTGTGAATGCTTACATTTCCTTATAGAGTGCAATAGAGCAGCATTTCTAAAACCAGACACCCAAACTTCCCTGAGCTTCTGTGATGCTAAGCAAGGCAGGACACTGAGCATGAATAATGCAGGTGTCCAAAAGTCTGTTGTAGCCCTGGAAGAGGACTTGTAGTAGGGAATTGCATGTCAGCTCATGGTGCAGGACTGTAATGGAAACAGGTGGAGCTAGTCAGGATTCTGAGTTACAACAAATGTTTTACTCCATCACAGTATTTTCTAAGCTATTTCTAACCTAACTCACAGTGTCTGATGGTCTGGTGTCCATATATACCTGCCTGTGTGTCTTAGAGGTTTGCACAACAATATATTTCATCTCAAAAACACAAGAAGTGGTTATGAAGTGATTTTAGGTCTCCTGATGGTCACTTATCAAAGAAGACACTGCTAGAAGCTAGAAGTGTCTGATCCAAAGTCCTCACAGTAACTTAGTCGTTAGTAAGATAAAATATATAATTCTATTATAAAATTGCACAAAATCCTTTTAAGCGCTAGTTCAGACAGCTCACAGAGTAGCCAAAATTGATTATTTCAGTAACATGTCTAATGTGATTAAAAGTAAAAATCATCATACCGTAATAGTGAAAATACCATTGCAATGGCAGCCCTTTCCCATGTGGTAAAACATCCTGATGATTCACTGAAGGCCTTTGGGACCAGGGTTTTTGCAATACATGCGACCATTAAAATCAGCAGAGATTCTTGCAGAGTCTGAAAGCTTTTGGATAAAGCCCAACATGCCAGAAGGTTTCTTACAAAGTTATTTTATTCTCATCAGGTAGAAAATAGAAAGCAAATATCCATCTCCCAGCACACACTTTACTCATCAAAGATTTTAGAATATACAGAACTTTGGACTGAGTTCAAGATCTACTCTCGGATCTTTATTAAGATCCACACAAGAAACCAGACAGAGACTTTCTACTGCAAATGCATTCAGGAAACTGCCTGGGCCTCTGTCAAAACTACTTAAGGGAATTGAATTTTTAAATTAACCTGAAGCAGAGCATGTAATGTTGTTAGTCCTGTGTAAACAGAGAGTATTTTCTTACAGTATTAATTCTCAGAAGTGGAGAGAAAGATAAAAAACCCAAATCTACCTGCAATAACAATTTAGTCCTGCAGTGCCTATGCACAAAGCCACTTCTTGTCTTAATGAGTAATCCCACCTATTTTAGCTAGGATTTAGACACCATACCCCAAATTAGATATGTCTAAATCAACTCAAGTGTATATCCATAGAGCAAGAAGATTTGATATTTTTCTTTTAGCTCTTAGTAAGTTTCTATGACTTTTCAACCTGAGTACAATTCCTAATATTTTAGATTATATTCTAGCTCCACTGAAGTTAATAGCAATTTTCAAGTTTACCTAAGTGGTATCTGAACTTCCCCTTTTGCACTTTAAAAATTACTTTTCTATACAAGACAAAAAGACAAAAAATTGACAAATGAGGTTAATTTTCTGAACCGGGGATTCCTATAGGCTCTTTCTGTAACTATTTACTCAGTCATGGAACTAGTTAATAAGAGATTCAAATTCTACCTTATCCAAGCATTACAGCAAATATATTTCCTACAGAGATAAGACAATTACTTATTTTAAAAGTAATCAATGTCTGATTTGGGGAAAGATTCAGCATCTTCACTATTTTCCTTTGAACTAGAAGTATCATTTATCTTTGTAACATATCCTAGAAAAAACCCCACTGATCTGAGCAGTTTTGCAGCTGCCTTTAGTGACAATTGTTCAACTTGCACCTTCACAGTACTGCCAACTTTAAACTTCAATGAATTTGCATTTTCAAATGTTTAGGCAAGATTAAAATGAATATTTTTCCTGTAGGCTTTTTCACATTTGATTTCTGTTCTGTCAGCCTTTCCAGCTCAGATCCCATCGCTATAAAAGGACTAAAACAAGTTACCACTTCTCAATCAGGACAACAAAAAAAATACATTATAGGCAAAAAAAAAGTCTGCATAGTGCATACACAATTTATATTTTTAGCATACTTACAACTTTGAATTAATTACATGCTTTTTTATAACTGCTGTGGTGCTGCATTGCAGTTACAGTCATACTAGGAGTTTATAGAAATTTCTACAGTTCAGGGCACAAAACCCAGAAGTGCTTGTGAACCTCTGTAAACCTGGTGATAAACCTGGATAACTAAGACTGTTAGAAGCAATCATAGGAATCCTAGAGCAAGAGAAATGGAAATTCGATGTTATATTTCTCAGTATCTTAAAAGTACAAAATACTTAAGTTACACTGATATTAACTGATTTTATTTTTTGCTACACCTTTTAAGACAGTGGCATTGTATTTTGCATATTTGCAGTCAGGAACCTGACACACAGAAAAAAATTACAAAAGCAGCCATTCAGTGTCCAATCTAAGGAACCTAAGACCTCATATGGTGAGGTAAGTAAAGGCTCAGCATTTTGTAGCACATTTTCCAAATAGAGTTTCCAGTGATTTTAGTGCAGTTGTACATTCAACATTTCAACAG
This sequence comes from Hirundo rustica, assembly GCF_015227805.2. NCBI lineage: Eukaryota > Metazoa > Chordata > Aves > Passeriformes > Hirundinidae > Hirundo > Hirundo rustica. Next base: position 31,995,097 of record NC_053454.1, read on the forward strand.
CGAACTGAGAGAAGTGCCAGAAAAATAAGAAGGAAACACATGACAAGCATAAAAATTTAGTCAATGTAATTGTAGAACCTCCATTAAACACTGTGTAGCACGAGTAGGACTTGACTCTGGGAAACTTAGACATGTTCAGTTGTATTACTCAAGAGATTTGTTTCCTTTCTTGTAGTGTTCTGACACATTTGCTACATGTATTTTAAAAAATGTGTGTGTGTGTATGTGTATGCACACATACATCCATACACATGTGCATATGTGTGCGTGCCAAGTGAAATAGGACAACATACACGGCAGTTATTTGGCTGCACAGCCCTGATTTAATTCAAAATTCAGTACACTCAGCAAAAAATGTGATCATGTCAGGAAATCTCTTTTCTGATGAACAATGGGGCCAAAGTAAAACTGAATTTTGTATTTTGAATACATGAATCAGTAATCTGGAAGTCTTTGTTTTCACACAATTCTTTCCTCCATTGTTAAAAAGTAACATTGCTATTATTAAGATATGATATTGCAACTGATCTCTTTGAAAGAGCTGAAACCTTTCCCATCCTTACACAGGAAACTACCTCTTCTCGGGGGCAGATCACCAGTAGGTAATCACCACTTACCTACTCAGTGCCAGAAGTAATGAAACTGCCTGAAGGTTTTATCCATGTTTCTACAACAATTATACTGAAATTCAAGGTAGCTTGGGGAAAGGTCCAGATCCAACCTCATATATTTGGATGAGGCTTCCCTAGAAGTCCTCCAGATGAGTTGCTCCTTTCCATTTCCTCAGGATACATCACCCAGTGCTGGAACCCTGGCACTATAAATGTAGGGGCCCATCAGATCAACCTCTGGTCCTGTGGCCTTAATATGGGGCACCATCACCTTAAGGTACCTCACAATCCCCTCAGCCTGGGGCACACTCCATTATGGGATGTGCTGCCAGCACATCAAGCAGGAATGCCTCATGTCACCCTGAGGCACTGCCACCACAATCTGGGACACCATCAACTTGATATGGGGCACTGTTACCCCACTGTGGAAAACTATCACCTCAGCATGAAGCCTCATTGCCTTAACCTGGAGCCAAACTTTAACCTGTGATTTTGTCTCCTCACCCTGGAACACCATGATCAAAATCTAGGGTTGATCACCACAACTAGGGACACTATTTGTTCAGCTTGGGGCCTCTTTTGTCCCAATCTGTAGACCATGACTTAAATTAGGAGCGCTATCACCTTGGGGCCCCATTGCTTCCACCCAGCATACCATTGTCTCAACTCAGAACCCACTGCCTCAGCTTGAGGCACAATCACCCGAGCACACAGCTCCATCACCTCAACCTAGAGCAACATTGCTGCAACCTGGGGACCATCACCCCAACCTGGGGCACAATCACCTTGTCTTGGGGCCTCATAGCCTTAGTAAGAGTCCCAATGGGACAGTCCCTCTCTGCTCCATTCCCACAGAGCAAAGAAAGGCAGGAGGGGATGGATGTCTGTACCAGAAATAGCTGGCCAGCAGGACTAGGAAAGTAATTCTTCCCCTGTACTCGGGACTGGTAAAGCCACCACCTGAGAACTACGTCCAGTTCTGGACCTCTCAATTCAGGTAGGACATTGAAGCACCAGGGCAAGTTCAGAGAAGGGAAATGAACCTGGTGAAAGGTCTGGAGCACAGGTCTTAAGAGGAAGAGCTGAAGGAGCTGGGGTTGTTCAGCCTGGAAAAGAGGAGGTTCAGGGGAGACCTCATCGCTCTCTACAACTACCTGAAAGGAGGCTGTAGCCAGGTGGGGATCGTCCTCTTCTCCCACGCAGCCAGTGACAGGATTAAAAGATACAGTCTTAAGCTGCACCAGGGGACGCTTAGGTTGGACATTAGGAGGAATTTCTTTACAGAAAGGGTGCTCAGACAATGGAACAGGCTGCTCAGCCACGGTCCCTGAAAGTGTTTGAGGAAAGACTGGACGTGGCACTTAGTGCCGTGGTGTCGTTGACACGGCGGGGTTTGGTCAGAGGTCGGAGCCGATTATGTCAGAGGTCTCTTCCTACCTCGTTTCCGTGATTCCGTGGAGAGCCCGTGCCCGTGTGGCCCCTCCCTCCCCCGGGAGGTGCCGGCTCCCTTCCCGTCCCTGAGGCACCGCCTCTCCCCGCCCGGCGGCGCGCGGGGCGGCCGGGGCTGCGCAGGAGCGCGGCGGCGGCGGCGAGGGAGCGGCCTCAGCGCTGCGCAGCTCCCGCCTCCCCGGCGCTCTCGTCGCTCTCTCCTCCCGTGCCTGTGAGTATCCGCCCGGCTGCCTGTGCGGTTACCACAACAAAGCCGGGAGAAGGCGGGGGGGCGAGGGGGACACGGCAGCCGCCGCTGCCGCTTCTTCCCGGCGGTGCCGGCCGGGTGGTGGGGCCTGCGGTGCCTCCTCGCCACGGACGGCGCCTTGGAGGGCGGTTGGGGGCGGTTGGGAACGACGGGCATGTTCCTCCCCCGTCTGCGGCAGTTTTTTCCCGTAACAAGGTGGGAGACATGTTTTGTTCGTGTGTACATATGCGTTATTATTTACCATTATGTAATTTTTTTAAAAATAATGTTCTAATTAGCTGTCTTCCTACTCGCGCCCCTGCCTGAGCGACGCGCACGTAGGTGTTGCCCGTGCGCGCTGCCTTTGCCGTGCTGGGGCTGGCGTTGAGCGGCCGGAGTTTGGTCATGCCGCCCTGAGACGCGTGTTCCGCCCCACATCAGTGCCCTGCCTGCCCGCTTTGCTCCTCGGCGACATTGGAAAAGAGGTGGGAGACTCCGTTCTGAGACACCGGCCCTCGCTGTCGCCGTAGTGGTCAGCTTTGGGAGAGAGTTACGGTGTCGTGTGTGCTGTCCTTAAAGTTACCGGACTTGGAGGGACGCGTTGCAGTGATGCCCAAATAGAGTTCAGAGCGGTGTTTTGGTTGGTCTTAATTAGTGTGAATTAATTCAGCTGGAATGATTACTGCGAACAGCTTGCCTCGGGCGTGTTAATCATCGCAAGAGTCACGTTTCCACACTTTTCCTCAGGACACACGTGTAACTCCCTCTGCCTAGCACAGGGCTGTGTTCTGCAGCAATGACTCCCAAGGTGGGGCTGTAATTTTGAAACATAACTAGCCACCAAATCTCTTGACCCTTATGGATTGGGTTGGAAATATCAAATAAGGTAGTTCTGAAACCTGGGCTCCTGCAGCACAGCAGAGAACTGAATTAATTTGAAGAAGACCCTGTGAGATGCTACAGCAAAATGCAATATATGTTGTCCTTGTAAACGTTGGGTTTGTTGGTTTTTGGTTGTGGGGTGTTTTTTTTGTTGTTTTTTTTTATTATTTTTTTTCATGGAGTTTTCACAGCATTTTAAAATACAGTTCAGCATGGTTTATGGCACAGCTTAATTTAAAGTCATATATTCTTTATGCCTGGCTGAAGTTTCTCTTTTCCAAGCAGTTTTTTTTGAAAACTGGTTTAATTATAGTATGCAAATGCTTGCATTTTCATATTATTACTATATAATAGAAATTTAAAAAATCTAGTGTTTACATTTGGATGCATACATATTTTAAAATTGAGTGGTTAAAATTTCTGTGCAGCATTCATAAAAACATCAGGACAGCAATGTAGAATGGAACGAACGTAATAGCAGTGCTAAATTTCTTTGGTATCCCTGCTTTTGTCTGTAGTGTGGTGCTCAATATAATGCATAGAATGCATTGTACACATTTTTTCTTCTTTGAAAAAATAGTTAATCTCTATGTTTTGGATAGAAAGCGATTGCTGGAATTGTCAGTGGAAAGAGAACAAAGTTCCACAAAGTTAAAAATCCTATTTGTTCCACCCAGTCACATCTTTCAGTATTTCCAGGACTGCACAGAAAGAAACAGAACCCGAGATGTACTTGAGTAGTACTCAGAAAAGCAAATGTAAATTCTTCAGTAGAGTTATTTGAAGACTAAAATGAAGTTGTCATTGCTAAAAAATAAGTAAGTTTAAGAACGAGTTTGTGAAATAATCGGCATTTAAAAATATAGTTGTCAGAGCTTTGGACTCTGCTTCTGGAATGCTTCAAGCTCTTGCAACACTTCTTGCCCTTTTTTTCTTTTTTTTTTTTTTTTTTTTTTTTTTTTTTTTTTTTTTTTTTTTTTTTTTTTGGTGTAGTACACACATCGTTCTTTTGATTTTCTAAACCTAGATAATGCTTTAATGGTTTGGAATAGAAACCAGAGAAAATGACAAGTAATTTGGGGACATTCCCTTTCTGGAACTTAAAGCTGTTATGACCTACTGGGATTCTTCTTGTGGTTTTGTGCTTGCCTGTGTTTAGAAGGGCATTCAGAAGGCCCTGTGTTTCTTTGTAAGACTTACATGGGCCCAGAGGGCCATCAGGACTGCTAAGCCCATGGAGGCTTTGAATGCAATTGGCCTTGAAAGGCTCAATCCAGGAATGCATAAAAGTGCAGATTTTGTAGGATGGGTGGCATGTGGTTATCTGTGGCATGTAGGATCATCTACAAGCTTTTTAAAGTCTGCCCTTTCAGATGACACAGTATTATACCTGAAGCTTACATGTAAGATCCAAGATTATGGCCTTTGTGATGATGTACAGGCTGCACACAAAAACATCAGACATTTCTGATTCAGCCCCTCGGATGTGTAAAGGTCTTGTTTGCCCCTTCTATTAAACACCAGGATCCCACCATGTCATGAAAGCATTTAGGCCCTTCAGAGGATGCATAACATGCAAACTCAGAGTCTGGTGTCCTACATGCTAAGAATCTGTATGTTACCAGATGGGGCGGGGAAAAAACCAAAACAAAACAAAAACCAGCTTTCTTTGGAGCATGATAGTCTGCATGCTAAGAATTTTTATGTTACAAGATAAGGAAAAAAAAAATCCCACTTGTCCTTTCTATATAAATCATCCTCTTCCTTTATTATGAAAGTAGAATACTTAAAAGAAAGTTGATCACTGCTTGTACCTGGATGTTGATTTTTGTCTTCTATGATTTATTTCAGTACTCTTAGATGCACAGCTTTCAGGTGGTGTGTGTTTTAAAAGTGAAAGATTTAGTGGATAACTTCAAGGTATAACCAAGTTTGAAACACCTCAAATCCTTTAAATCCTTTCACTGGGTACTTAATGTACTTTGTAAGTGTTAGTTTCTGACATTCAAAAATGTTTTCGAAAGGCAGGATATGTTGAAACACAAACCCACAACTAAGTCTGTATCCTCATTACATGACTTTTTATGTACCATCCTACCTTTGTAGAAGATACTTCAAATTGCAGTCACACCTAATGGTCTGCTCTTAGGCATTGCCTACAAAAATATTTCAGGTGGTGCTGTAGCTGGCAGGGGAAGAACACTCACTATGTTTACTGTGATTCTGATTTTTGACACAGAGGAGGATGTTAAAATGCTGCTTGTTCTTTGGGTAGTGCAGCAGCAGGCAGTGGTTGACCTGTGCAGGAGCTGCGTGGTCTTTGTTCTTGTAGCGTCCAGCTGGTGAGAATGTGGATGTGGTCTCGGTAGGTAGTCAGACTCTCAGTGTGTCAGCCCTCTGATGAGAAAGTGTGAGTCTCTAAAGCCCTGGCGGTCAGACTGCATCTTCACCTTGGCTGTTTGGCCACTGCTTTCTGATCTTAAATGTGTCAAGCTTGAAGGGGTTAAAAAGTGGTATAAACTAGTTCTTCCTAAACTAGGAAGCGCTGCAGTGAGGAAGAGACAAAGACAAAAGGGTGCGCTTGGCCACGGTAGTGAGTGATTGTTAGAGCTGCAAGAAGAATGGGGTGAGAGGTAGAGAATTACACTGGGATAAGAAATATTACAGTAAAAAAAGATCTGGCAAATAATTAATGGCCAGCCTGCTCTTTGGAATTGATCATGCTTTTGTTACAGGGTTTCATGGCAGAAAGCCATAAAAAGCATGTGTGTTTTTTGTAAATAAATACAGCGGTCACTAAAATTAGCAGTTAAGTAAAATTATGGTAAGTATTTGACTGTAATGGCATGATTTTTTGGGATTTCAGAGTATCACTTTTTGATTCAGTGTATTAAAACCAGGCAACATAGCAGAACTCTGTATTTCTCCCAGAAGTAAAATTACACAGTGTTGTACCTAAATGGGTGTGACATAAACAGAGCCAATTTATTGATTTAGGCATGCTTTATCAGCAAAATTACCTCTTCTGTATTGCATAGTCTTGGCAAATTCCAGCTCTGTCGCAGATGCTCTCAATGCAGGAGTAGAATAGGATCCAAAAATACCATCTCTTTGTTTATTTCCTCTTGTTTTTAATGTAAATGACAGAATTAATTAACCTTTAATTTGTGAATGATTGAGTGAGAGACATGCCATGTTGGTTTCCCATTAAGATGGAGGCTAAAGTTCTTAGGGACTTGTACCAGAGGACTGAAATATGCATTTGGCAGTGGAATGACTGTTGCTCCTTGGGCAGGGCCAAACTGCTAGATGATCTCTCCTGTGCTGGTGGTTGCTGTCTGCAAAGCAGTTATGTCTCAGTCTTCCTAGGAAACAGCCCACAGGGAGTTGAGCTATTCCTGAATCATGTAGAGTGGGAAGATGTGTGCTCCCTGGCTGGCATTAATGGTGGAAAGGAACGTACAGGCTTGTTGCTGTCTTTTATCACCTTTTGCCAGCTCTACACTGCCCTTTTGTGTTAAATCCCATCCTCACTTCAAAGACTGTGTTCAGAAGAGTCATCTGAGAAGCTGTGGTGTGACTACACATTATAGCCGATGAGATGCTGTTAGTTCAGTCTCCTTTGCAGGTGTAGCTTTACGTAAACCAAAAATATGCGGATGTGATTACACGCAACAGAACGTTATATTTTAAGCTATATTAAAGTTTTCAGCTATATTAAGCTATCCTAGTTTGTCTGCATCCACCTGTAAACCTTTTTGCCTTAGCCCATTACGCTCTTATGTATTCAGTAGTGTTAACAGTAGTTCAAATCTATTTGAGACAAGTGAAATATACCACATGCCTGCTTTTACCAATCAGTCATAATATTTCCAGTTATGAGCTAGAGAGATGCTAGTTCCTTAAGTAAAAATAGCTTCTGATCATGGAGAAGAAAGGGTTTTATTTCAAATTCTGCTTCCTATATTAATTTTCTTCATAGAATTTGCTTTGTTCAAGTTGTACTTGCTAAATAAATCATTCATGGTCTATACTTTACAGGTTTTGTTCCCTGCTGGTTTAGAGTACATGAGGTATAAATTAAATTTAAATAATGTGTTACTCCTCTGATTGTTTTTTATTTTTATATATTAAAATATGTTATCCTTTTAGGAAGCTGCTCTAGAAAAACTTTCAGGAATTCGCATGATAGTTGCACATTGCAGGCTATGCAAGCTGCCTGGAGCCAGGTATCACAAAAAGTGACATGAAGGGTGGAATCAATAGCCCAGCTGAAGTGCACCTGCACCAGTGCATACAACATGGGTGAAAACCAGGAGGAGCCAGAGGCCATGGTGCTGTGGGAAAACCATGATGTAGTCACCATCCTGAAACATGATGGGGTGATTGTCATGGGCTGAGTGATACAGTGGATGGTTAGAAGCTCCTCAGAAGGGATATGCAAGGAAGGAGAGGTGTTGGGGTGGCCCTCTACATTAGGGAGTATTTCAACTGTGTAGAGCTCAAGGACAGTGATGATAAGGCTGAGTGCCTGTGAGTAAGAACCAGGGACATGGCCAACAAGGCAGTCATCCTGAGGGGTGTCTCTTGTGGACCACCCTGCCAGGATGAAGAGGCAGATGAAGTATTCTGTAAGCAGCAGGGTGATGTTTCATGGTGGCTAGTGCCTGTGAGACTTTAACTTGCTGGATATCTGCGTTCCCAGAAGTGTTTTACTCCTTCTTTTGTTGCTCTTTGAAGAGCTAGGTGCTTTAGAAAATTATCTTTGTGGTCCTGAAAATAATCTCTGCTTCTGCTGCTTAATAGTGTTTCAGGTTTATACGACATCTAAGCATAATAAGTCTCTTTTCGGTTCTTTGGCTTTGTGATTCTTAAAACCATAGGAGTTTCCAGACTTTTTGGTTTTACATTGTGATTTGAAGAGCATATTTTCAATTCCTCTGAACTAATATTATTTGAGAAGTGGCAAAATATCTAAGTGACCTTTAAAAATTCTGTATTTTGAAGTCATTTTTAGCTAGAACCTTTCCTGGAAATTCCTTTTTTCCCACCTTTGTTTGCCGTGGCAACAAACTATGTGGTTTAAGGGACATCATCTATCTTGTAAAATATTCTGGTTCGCCAGCCTTGTGTAGTTGCTTCCACTGTCTTCACATTTGGTTTCCTTGGGTCTAAAGAATGTTACGTATTTTTGGATTGTAGCTTACTAAATTTAGGTGAAATCTGTTGTAAAGATTAGGAGAAAAGAGCCTTTGGCCAGATGGGACTGGTAGTCTTTGATACTGGCTAATTTTGTTTGGTTGTGGGGTGTTCGGATTTTTTTTATTTTAACTCCTATATATGTATACACTACTAATGAGTGGAAACTTTTATATCCTGCCACACGCATAGGATCAAACACCATAAAATTCTTTAAGAAGTAAGACATAATAGGAGCAGACTTGTAGAACATAATATTTAACATTGAGGTCCTGATGTCTGCAATGTTATGTATTTGGGCCAGCTGTGATCCGATCCCATGGACTGAATGGTGACTTCTGGTGTAAATACACTGGTTTCATGTCTGGATCACGCTTTTTGAAGTCTAGGTTCAGCTGAAAGAATTAAGTTTCCTTACTGTACTGTGGAGTGTGAGTTACAGAGGACTGTTATGAAAGCCAGGCTCCTTGTTTAAACTAAAACCTGAACACTGACACACCCTACATCTGTCACAATTTAACCTTGGAGCCATGGATCTTTTGATGTAAATTGAAATTTCTCCTAATTTTAAGTGCTGAAAGTCTGCCTTGTATATGGCTGCGTCAGCCAAGATGGTGACCACTGTGTACAGAAAAGGGTTTGCAATATAAAATTCCAACTAATGATAGCTCATAAGTGGTTCTAGATTCAAATGGCTCTAGCTTAAAGGGAAAAAATAAGACACATTAATTGCTTGTTTGTAATAGTTAAGATTTTTAGCCAGTAACAGTGTTTGACAAATTTGCTTAGAAGTAGTAGTTTTAAAATTGTGATGGTTTGGCTTAAAGTAAAGCTTTCTGGTCTAACATATAAACTGTGTGCAATAAGGTGGCAGTAAATTTTTTTACCGAGCTCACTAGGGAATTTTCTCTAGCAATTTCATGTAGTTAATTGCAAAATTATAAATTACTAGAGCTAAAACAGTGAGGAGCGAAGCTATTATACTCAAAGTGTACTTGGATCTGTTTTTATGCAAATCTTTGGAAATGTTTTCTGGTACTTGCAGGTGGCACTTCATGTCTCATTATGGACCGTTTTGAAGACATATCTGATGGGGAAGTGGATCATGCCTTCTTTGACAGTGACTTTGAGGAAGAAAAAAAGAAAGCTGAAGAAAACAGTGAATATATAGAGAAAGGAAGTATAAAGGCAGCTCTCACAGACACTGATTTGGTTTCTAATTCAAAGCATGAAAAGTGTTCTGAGGAGGAAAGTGAAGAAAAGCAGATAGATTTGGAAAAGGAACAGTCTCCAGAAAATAGCAAAGATCGTATTGAAGATGCTTCATCTTTGACAGTTTCTCCAGTTGCAGAGAATGCAGGTACATCTGGAACAACACCTGCAGGAAACAGAGAAACAGAGGAGATTGTTCCTGCTGGAATTCCTAAAATAGTTAAAGAAGGTGAAGAAGATTACTATACAGATGAAGAAGATAGTAGTGATGACGGCAAAAAACAGAAGGCTAGACCAAAGACAGCTAAACAACCAAACAACATAAAAAAGGCTAGCAAAAAATATACTGTCAGCTCCTCCTCTTCTTCCTCCTCCTCCTCGTCGTCCTCATCGTCATCCTCAAGCTCAGATACAGATTGTTCTGACACAGATTCTGATAGCTGTTTATCAGATTCATCTCATTCTTCCCCAAAACGGAATGCTTGTAGAAATGCTCTTCTGTCTCCAAAACAAAAATTCAAGTCAGCAATGAAATTAGCAGAAGGAAAACCAAAGCTTGGTGATGACCTGGAGGAGTCTGAGGACACAGTGACTGACGTAACACCTCTGTCAACTCCAGACATCAGTCCTATCCAGTCTTTTGAATTTGTCGCATCAAATGATAAGAAACTAAAAGTAAAGAGACAGGAAAATGTGAACCAAGAATTATATGGTAATTTTAAGAATATAAGTACAACTCTAAAATGTGCAAAACCTATGGGGCTGGGAAATTCATTCTTATATCTGTATTTTTTTTCATTAGATTCCGAGTTTGATCGCAGATATAGTCGAAAAGTCTTGCACGATGCCATGGACCTGAACCAGCTTCTGAAAGGTGATCTTTAAATTATCTTTTTTACAAAATACATCTGCCAGTTGTTTAGAACAACTGTGTTCTAATAGAAGAGAGTGGGGTTTTCATATGCCATATGTATTTTTAAAACTGGTTGCTGTTTAAGTGGTGTTGATCTAATTCTTTGAATTTTTCTCTATGTAATAGTACTGATCCTGTAGTAGAGAAAAGAAACATGCATTGGTTTGCACATACCTAGAAGTAAGATACACAGATAGGGTGAATCTAAAAAAGAATTGATATATTAATAAATTGGGTAATAAAACTGCACATGCATTTTAAGGTGTACTGGACTGTGGCACAATTTAATACCTAAATTAAAACATCAACCTTTCTATTGAAAGGCTGGATTATCAACCTCCAAAACTGAAAGACAATCCAAAATTTCATAGCATTTTATTGTATTCATATACTTAAAGTTATAGTATCTTTTTTGATAATTAAACAGAAATATTTGAAGTTATTTTCTGAACTAGGTGTCTGCCTTCTAAAATACCACAGGTTGAGTAAAGGTATTTTAAAAAGAAAAATAGCAGATAATCTTTACTAAAACTCAAGTTTCTGACTAATACACTTTAAAAATCTTAATAATAAAGCCTAAGAAAGTTTGTAGTCTCTTTCTCTGCATTCACTGTACACCTTCATTATGTGGGGTGAGAATGCCCTGAATGACCTCTTGTGCATATTTTAAGATCTACACTGTGCTTTTGCATTTGTTTTTCTGGCCCAAAAGTTTTCAGTATTAAAGTCTGTGGAATGAAAAAGGCTTTACTCAAGAAATCTGCTGATCTCAGGTGAGGAAAGCCTCTTGCAGTTTGTCTGGTACATTCCAAGCCAGGTTTGCTGTAAGTTTGAAGTAAGCCTGGCATGACTAAAAAACTGCATGTGTTGTGTTTCTTCACTTTGCACCTTGCCAGACTGAGCTTCTGGTGAATAAGGATTTAGAATGTATTGTATACATGGTTTAACTTGCCTGTCAGTAAAAAACTGAGGATTTCACTTCTGTGGAAATTCTTCTGGTGTTAAGAAAAGCAATGCTAGCCATCAAGAAAGGTAGAGCTTTTTCTCATCCCTGACAGTCCTTGTGCTTCAGCCATTCTTTCTAGAAACCATTCCAACCAGTTGTCAAAACATGATGTCAGAAGAGTTGTTGCTAGGCACTTGAAATGATGATGTCCTATGCCCTTATCTGTTCCCTGTTAGCAGAAAGCTATTTAATAACTGGTGATTACCAATGGACTCATCTCATCCCTAAAGCAAATGGGTATCATTGCTCAGGGTAGGTATTCTCAGAGATGCATTTCTTAATAAGGTAAAATATCACAAATAACATAGTTGTAGTTGGAAATCTCATAGTGTCCCTGCTCTGTATTGCACTTTAACTGTTTTTAGATGGATACCACTGATAGCAGGTGTGATTATAAATTTTTAGGTAGAAATACAGTTTTTCACTTGTTTCATGGTGTTATGTAGATCTTTGTATGTAATTGTTTTGTGATTCAATGATGTTTCCACTTTGTTATAAACCTTGAAGATATTTCAGAAAATTAATAACTGAAAGCAATATTCCAAACCCATAGTAATAAAAAATGTCAGAGTTATTTCTTCTGCTGTACTCTTGAGTAATCTAAACACAAAAAAAGGAATTAAGTATGGCAATGCAAAGAAGTAGATTGTAAAAATTGGTTTTGAAGGTAATTTCATAAATCACCATGTTAGAAAGCTGGGAATAAAATAAATTGGAAAATTCTCTGATGCTATTTTGCTTGATCCTGTGTCTTGATTATTATGCAGATAAAGAGATTAAGTATATGAGTGTGACCTAAGCACTCATCTGTCTCAACCCATTATGCTAGAGATTTGCTCTCTGTCTATAGACAATTCTTGTGATTTCTGTAGTTCAGAACAGAGTTGTCTGCTAAAATTGCTCTGTATCTCTTTATCTAAATTTGTTTGGTATCAATACAGTGGGATAGCACAAGGTATATACTGTGCTAAAGAATTTAGTACTTTGTGTTTTCTTCTATATAAAATGGGGTTGATACCTGCTTATTTTACAGAAGTGTCTGTGAGAATTAGTCTGTAAATCCATGGTATTAGCTATTATTAACTTGAGGAGGTGGTGTGGTGGGGTAAATAGGGCAGCTGGCCACAGACTGAAGTTCTATCCTTGGGGCTCTCACTGACCTCTGTGCTGATAAATCTTTTTGCCTCTTCTGTGCCTTAGGTTTTTAAAATAGAGCTTCCTCTGTCAAAAGCTCTGTAATATAAACATCATTATTATGAAAGTAAAAGCTCTGTGTTTCTGAACAACTGTGGTAGAAAATTAAATAGTAGCTTCATTTGAACATGAAGAAATTACTTTAACTTTTTTTTTTCCATATAATTTGTCACTCAGGAGATAGAAGTTTTTGATAACTGAAACTTTGTTCTCTGTAGGGATATGTTAAATGTGTGCTCATTCATGCTGGATTAGTGTATTTTAGAAAAGCTGCTAAGCCATATCTAAATTTAAAGCAGACTTTACAATATACATGTACCCAAACTGTAGGGTGGATCTAAGCATATATAGCTTTTCTGTGGCATTCCATTGAGTGTGTATGTTTAAGGTTTGAACTAATTTTCCATATGTATGTGTATTCATATGCTTGGTTTTCACAGGCCTAGAAACTTGTGTTGAGGTAGAAGAGCAACTGCTAGCTTATTTTTATATTTAGAGTTTGAAAAGAAATGGAAAATCTGTGAGATTATGGAGAGATAAAGGCTTCCTCAACATCCATGAGAAACTTAGTAATTATGGGGAAAAAAAAGTCTGGCACCTGTTAGGTATCTTGCTCATGATTTCAAGAGAGAACTAGCAGCCTTATTTAAGCATGTTTAAATAGGGAAAAAATCTACCTGAAAAGGACATTCTCCTTTTCTTAAAAAAGTCACCAAATCTTGAATTCTCCAAAATTCCTTTTAAAGAGCTCTGTGGCCTGGAATAATGGATGTTCTAGGAAGTATTTGTTTGAAGGCAGTTTCACTCTTAAACTGCTATATATTGATGAAGAATTGTGATTTATTTAATCCTTTTGTACTTCTCAAATGTGACACGCATGTGGTAGTGTAGCAGAATAAAATATCAATCAAGTGTAAGCATTGAAGCAATTTATGTTGGGTTTGCAAAAGATACACTGAAACATGCATGATTTTGATTTTAGCCTTAATGTCTTTAGGACAGCCGTATCATCCTGTCGTAATGCATTTGACTTGCTAATTGTAAGTTGTATTTTATATAAGGTTTGGCCTTTTCTCATTCTGCAGGGTTATTTCAATGCCTAGAAATTGAAAGCAATAAACAGCTTGTTTATGGCTTAAAAAAATGTCAGGTGTCTTTCCATGGAAACCAGCTTCCATAGAAATCCTGTGAATCAATCCTTGCACAGTGTGCAAGTCGTTATGCAAATACTGCTGCTTATTTATCATCTACCCCAAATTATATTTAAGGTCTGACTGACAGTAAAAGTAACTAGTGGTTTAATTAAGTTACTTACTACCCATTGATAGAGTATATATATATGATAGGTAAATCCTATTTCATTGTTCCAAGACTTACAAACTCTTTAGAAACTTAAATCATAACCTTAAACTGTAGTGTTATCTCATGTTGTCAGTGTCCACTGCAAAAATAGTCAGGTAAACCATTCAAACACTTAGGCTTTGTGATTAAGGAGTAGTGTGGGTGCATTGATGAATGAATCATTGAAATAACTATGAAATTCAAACGCCTGAGTTATGTAACATGAACTGTGCTACCAGTATTTAATAGCATTTGGATTTTTTTTTTTTTTTTTTTTTTTTTTTTTTTTTTTTTTTTTTTTGCTTACTGACAGTGAATTGTCCCTGGATTTGTGGGTGCGTGCCAACATTCCTTAGACACCTGCCATCTTTGCCATGAAAGCAATGTTACCAGTGAGTGGTAGCATGCATTCAGTACATTTTGTACACATGTTCCTGCTGTGGATTACCTAATCTTCTGTGATAGCAAGTGTGTGGAGAATAGGAATATGCTGCTGTATAAATGGTGCTTTACAGAGGCAGGTTGGACAGATTTTCAGTCAGGTGACTGGAAGCAGTGGCAACTATTACTGCTGATTTGAAATTCATGGGTCAGAAGTGTCTTTCTGAAACGTGGAAAGAATGTGACCTCTGCTTCAGGAAGACCTACAGAAGTTTTTCCCCAGTGTTTCTCCATTGCTTTTGTGATTTATTTGAGCATCGTTTAAGGAGTGGTGATTTCTTCTGCTTCTTTTGTTAGGAACATGCATGCTGTAGTATTAGTAATGCTCTTTTGCTAAAATGACACAGTATGCATTGGTGTCTCTTTTTCTATTAAACTTGATCACTTGTCCTGTGATACAGTTCCTGTGGAGATCAGTATTGCATTTGTGTGGCTTAAAAAAGGCTATCTATGGGTAGGATCCAGTAAGTTATGGTTTACTTTGCTGTGGTGTTTGCAGATTAAATTCTTCCTAGCCATAAGTATTAGCAAAGCAAAATAATTCCAATTAACTAACAGCCTGAAGAACAATGAACCAGATACTTTCACTTTGTTACCTGATCCAGTGCTTTGGTGTGTTGCAGCAGAAATCTAGTTGTGAAGTTTCAAATGGTTTTTGGGTCATATAGAAGGTTAATAATAAAAAGGTAATTTGAGGAACTGGAGAGTTTTAGATTGGTGTTTTCATTCCATCCCTTGAAAAAACACTTGCTGCTGCTGCATGTATTGTATTGGGTCTGAACTTCTGATGCAAAATTAATGAGTCTTCTGTAATTTAGCCATCTATCAATAGATTACTTACTGGGTTTTGGCAGTTGTCTTCTAAGGCTTCACTGAATAACTTCACAACAGAACCTTTGTGGTGTTTTTAATTTTTTCACTGTATTAATATATTTCTCTTGAGTTGTGATAAATTCAATATTATGACTGTTAGCAAGCTCTCAACTTCAAAAGTTGTCAGAAAGCTGTTGGCAGTAGTAAAGTCAGTTTCTACATTAAGAATAAATAAATAGTAATGAGGCTAAGAATGAGCAACATACTGAAGAAAGTGGGATGGAGTCTTTCTGCCTGACACAAGTGGGAAAGGCTATCTTTGTGGTGAGGTGATAAAAGGTGTGGATGAGGCACTGTAAAGTGAAACATATTCAAAGGAAAAAGGCTAAGGAAAGGAAGAAGAAAGAAGAGATGAATGAAAAAAGAAAAGTCTCTGTGTTGAGGGGGGAATGTGACTGAAGAAGCTGGAAGATGAGGGTAATGTTGGTAAGATTTTCCTTGCATATAGAAGAAGTAGTATCCAGTAGAGCAATGCATGGATATGTACATAGAAAGGTATTCACTCTAATTGCCTGAGAGCTTCTGGTAAAACAGGGAGTGTTTAATGCTACAGAAGTTGCATACCAGTAATCCCAGGAGATCTGAGTGATGAAGTAAGCAGTGCTTGTTGAGCTCTATGTGTAGCAATCACTTCAGGGTTCCTTGAATCATTGTTTCTAGTAGCATTTATGACCAATCTGGGGGTAAAAGGGAAAGACCTTTGTTCCATGTCATTGCTCTGGTTTTATTTTTTCATCACACCTAATAGCAGTTTACCAAAGAAGTCAGAAAATAGGTAGTAAGTAATTACCTTGAAGCATTTTTAATCTCTTTACTGGCTATAATCAAGAGTATATACAGTCTCTGCCAAAGTATACCCTGCCTCTTATAGTGAGTTAAAAGTCATTGACCGGGTTAGGCATAAAATCTATATTTCTAATTGAAAAAGTCTTTATTCAGAGTGCCATTGCTTTAAATTGATTTTGACTAGTTGGCACCTTCCACAGAGGCATAAGAATTGTTGGAAATTTGTGCTGACAGTCATTCATAAATTTAAATGTCTCGTTTTCATCATCAATAGCATTGATGCCACGAGGCTAGGTCAAAGACTTGAGTTTAACAACTGTTCATTGTCACAGCTGTATTTCCACATTTGCGTGTGACATGCAGTCCTCTTTAACCCATGAGATGTTATGGATATAAGGCAAAAGGTGATGTTACCTTTCATAGCTCCATAAGAATACAATTATCAATTATGTAACGTGATATCTTCTTCAGATAGTTGTTCTTTAATTTCTTCTAGCTGTGTTCTGCAGTGCTGGTTTTGCTTGTTCCAACAGACCTTCTAAAATTATTTCTGATATCTATGCTGCAGCTTGATGTGAATTGTGTGGCTCTAGTTATTTTCTTTGCATTTCTCTTTGTCCCTTGTAGGCTTATCCCGATGAGTCTCATTCCAGGTTTGTCTCCTCCAATGGTGTTGATGGCTGTACTAGTTTTACTTTGAGAATAACTTACTAAACTATAGAGATGTTTTTCAAGACATTTTGTATTAACTGTTGGTTGGCACACTTGATCTGCGCTAGTTTGTATTGTGTCTTGATTTTGAGGTGATTTGCATCTTCTCTTGACAAACAAAAGCTGAATTTGCTAATGTGGTCAACCTCACAGAACTGCCTAGGGACAGCTCTTACCTATAGTGGCTAGCATGCTGATAGTGCAAATTAACTAATTTCCAGATGAATGCTGAAATTCATGAAGTTTTTGGATTTTGCGTTTTGAATAATGTTCTTAAATTTCTCAAAGACAGTAGCAATGTTTACTTGCATCAGTTCTGAAATAAAATCAGTTGAGGTACTGAAAGAAAGATTTAATTTAATTTCAAAGTAAGAAAATGCTCTTCATTCTTTGAGGTTTTTTTTCACTGTCAGGCTGCCTAAGACATCTCTTGCAAACAGATTGCTGATGTGGCAGTGTTTGCTGAGGAAATATTGCTGCCTGCCTGGGGTTGGCTTGTTTGTTTTCTCTTTCTGCTTTGGATGCTTGTTTCATCTGTGTGGGACTTCTAGAAGTAAGAGTGAGGAATGTCTTCTGAAGGCATTCTGATATTGGAGTAGTGTGGGGAATTGCACAAGTAAGGCTTTTTTTTGTCTGTCTCAGCTTCAAAAATCTGACCTAACCTGGTACTGCCTTTCCTGTATCATAGGTAATGCAGTGGTTTGACAGGGTAACACCATGACAGCAAAACTCTTACTCAGCAGTTGCCAGAAGACTTGCTGCAGAGCTTTACAAAGCGAAGGCTTAGAAATAGGTCAACAGCAAAGCTCCAGTGGAACTGTAATAAATATAGCTGGCTCTGGCTAAGAGAGAACTTTCCAGTTGTCTTGCAATTGTGCACGTCAAGTTGCTGTGTATTTTTAAGTGTGCATTCTTTGTCTTGAAACCTTATGATCATGGTTTCATCACTGTTGTTTGGTTACTGTTCTAAATTTCCGTGCCCCAGTAATTTTTCTTGGGTTATATGTGCTCACTTATTTCTCTCCATCCATTGAATTTATTTTTCGTCATTCCCTTTGCATTTCCTGTGACATTATGATGTAGAATTGCTTTAGGAATTAAGTATCAACAAAATCACTTAAGGAAGTACAACTTTGTGTCTCTGAGTCAGGCTTCCCCAGTGTCAGTTTTCTGTCTGAAACATTGTTTCTATTGTGCCTCTCAGCTACGATGGATACTTTAGATTTAGTATCTTGGGAGCAAAGTTTAAATCTTTTTTTTTAATATGCAAACATCTAATTTATGTTTTGATTCTTGGTTCTAGTTTATGTTTAGTACTGGGTTCCTGAAGCTGTGTTTTCTAACCTGCACATTTATTCCACTTTTTCCTATTTTAAGCTTTCTTACAGTTGGATAAAAAAGAACAAAAACTAACCATCGATCAGCCATCTGGAGGGATAAGGAAAAATTACTCTTTCACAAATGAAGAAGTAAGACAGATTGATCGGGAAAACCAGAGGTTGCTGAAAGAACTGTCCAGACAGTCTGCAAGGCCAAGGAGAAGCAGCACGTTGAAGACGTCTGTACCTCTGCCTAGATTGTACCACACTGCCCTCAACAGGCAAAAAGAGCAGCAAAGAATTGAAAGAGAAAACCTGGTAAGTTTTGAGTATGGATGTGGATCAGTCAATTGAGAAGGACTGTCTTTTGTCAGATGAGCTGTTGCTAAATACTTAGAAAATAGATGAGGCAGCACATGGACCCTTACTGCAGTAAGTCTTCAACAAATTTGCATTACTCTGGTGTTGGTGTAATGGTTCATATGGGTGAGTTTCTTGGACTTTTGGGAGAGAGGTAGGAATAATGATGGGGTTTTTTTCAGATGGAAGTAGATTTTAATTTACGTGCATTTGCTCTACTTTGGTAACGTTTAATTTAAAAGGAACGACTGTTATTGTTAACACACTCAAAATGCTTGATAGCAGTCTGTTTGTTCTGCTTCATGCATTGTGACTAGTAGTCTCTCAAAAACAGGCTTGCATAAAGTAAAACAATCAATATGATAGCATGAAACCCATTATTATTTGAAATACAGAGGATACAAAGTCAATGTCCATTTTGGTTTTTGACTCGTAGCTATCTCTGTCTTGGAATATTTGTAACACTGTCACAGTGTAATGGCAATTACAATAACTTACTTTACTGGAAGATAAAAATTCAGACTCATTTATAGGAATATTGACAGAGTTCTAAAATAATAGAAGTAAAACTGGTTTGAATAAGATACTTTTAGTAGTTGAATTGTAATACATACATGGAATGAGATTTCCATATCTCCTATGTATTTATCAGTGTGCTTGAAAAAGACATACAGTTATAGTTAAAATAATTGGAAAATGTGTACTGGAAGTAATTTATTACCTTTTAACTTCTGTGTAAGTATAGGTTGCAATTTCCTTTTCTATACAGATTCAACATGGAGAAAATCTGGTTACCTTATTTGGGAAAATCTGTTAGGTTTTCGTTCTTCCAGCTTTCAGACATCTGGATTGTTAAAACTTTGCAAATTAGGAAGCTTTCTCCCCAGCTCCACTAGACTGCAGTTCACATTATATTTTAAAGTCTGAAAGAATTTAGCACAAGATTTTGTTATAGATGTGATACTTGTCATTGGCTGGGGAAGAAATGTTTTTAGGCTTTGGTGTGTTTAGGTTGGTAGGAGGGTGTTGATGGTGTTTATTTCAAGTGTTGAAAACAGGCCTTGCTCTGTCACATGAACCTGGTTAATAAGAATATATTCTTAGATGATGGGGACGAGGTGCTGTGCCACAGTGCCTTAGGTTGTAACAAACACTTAGATGCTGTACTGCATAACAATTGATAATTACAGTAAATGAATGTGAAAGCTATTTTAAAATACACCTCTCTTTACTCAAAGCCACAACCCCTTTTTTCTTCCCCTGATATATTGCAGTGTTTGTTCCAGACTGTCTTGTCTTTGCAGCTTTTGGATCAAAAATGCAGCAGACCTAAACACATAGTCATTTCACTTAGTGCTGCTTTAGTACACATTAGAGATGAATGGTGGTTGCATGAAGTCCAAGAAATAGTATTGTTCTTTTACTGACTCATTTATAGTTTAGTTGTTGTCGTCAGCAATGTGGGTGGACATGATTGATATGAGAATTAACGTTAGGACATTATGCTAGTTTAGACTATAAAAACATTTGGTTTATTCTTTTCCCCAAATTCAGGATGATATATTCTGTTTTTCTTTTTGGATCAGTGATTCATCAGTGTGGCTCTTCCGTTTTGTTTAACTTTGCTTTCATATTTTAGCAGTTTTGTTTATGTTTTTATTCTGGTTGAAGTGTATGTACACCCAGAGCATCACAGTTTTAACATACTGATTTTTTGTAGCACTACCTTTTGAGATTGCAGGCGTGACATACTTTTCTCTGAGACTGTAAATGAAAGAGCAACCCTACCCTGCTCACTGATGATTTTTTTTGTCTTTACATTGATAAAAGTATGTGCTTTATGAACCTGGTTTTTTTCTAGCCAGCAACTTTCCTCACCTTCATAAATTTAAAGAGGTGGAATTCTGTGGAACTTTCTTATCGTCTTTCTTCTCTTACTTCTTGGGAATCTTTTTTTATACAAGGCCTGAGGGTACTGCATGGAGGATATGGTGTTTGATACACCTTTGTGAAATGTTTGTTGGAGAAGGATGCAGAGTTTTGTAAATAATTCAAGAATAGAAATCTACAACAGTAGTCTCTGCAGGGGATTAAAGAGTTTTCATGCAGAGATTTTGTTTTGCTCGTGTTGGCACAGCTTTTATAATTTCTTGTCCTGAGGTTAACAACTTGTCTATGGAAAATGTTCATTTGTTCCACCAGAACATTCTTGGAGTAAAGTCTGTACTTACTGTTGTCAGAAGGTTTGATTTCTTTTGCAGGCATTTAGTATCAGAGATGATGCAGGAAAATAAGTAAAATTTTAATAAATTAGAGAGCAATGTGACCGGTTTTGTGCTCCCTAACTTTGTGAAAGGGTGCCAAGAGATACAGGAAAAATATGTCATTCCCACAGGCTTTGTTAGAAAGAGCAATGATGGAACAAAAAGATGTGTTGCTCTGGTGAACAGTAGTTTTAAAGTAATGATAAGCAATTTATGGGAAAAGCACAATTAGCAGAACAGATGACTAATAAAATTAATGCCAGAATTTTCTACTTGCTGCTTTTGACTGTGCTTTCATAAATGCAACCTACTTTTGGTTGCTTTTCAGAGTGTGTCTCTTACCAATAGAGGATGCTGTTGATTCAGAAAACATTCTACTCTTGTGTTTGAAAATAATTTCAATCCCTCTTCTTCAGTGGAAAGGAACTTGAGTGTGACTGATGTGTTACTTTGTTCCCATGTCTGCATATATGTGTGTCTATCTGTATTGATCCAGTAATAATTTTCAGGGTGTAAATAAGATACCAAACTTGATAGACTATATGCCATTGAAACTTTTAATGGTTAATTGTGTAATGCCTGGCATATACAGGGTAAGTGTTTGGAGTCCTTGAAATACTGATTTGGAGTCATCACATCATTCTTCAGTCACTTAATCAGAACTCAGAGGAAATTCATATCTCTGTGTTGCTTTCTAGTGGGTTTTTCCATCATTTTTATTTATTCTGACTAGGATTTAGGTGTTAGATGACCACAGTGAGCTAAGCTGCTATGTTCAGTCAAGTTCCTAGGGAACAGTGACCTTTTGAGTTCACACTGGAATTGTTATAGAAAACTTAGCAGCCCTGGTTGAGGCAGTTCTCAAACGTTAGCTCAGGAGGGATAAGGGTGTTCCTTTTTTGTGGATATTTAATCTTTCCATGCATTCTTGCACATTCTTCCTACACCTCATGCTGTTATGGCTCACTGCACATAAGACTCCATTTTCTTCATTCCCTCACCTCTTATTCCCACAAAATGTACCCTGAGCCCTAATAGATCCAGCTCTGATCCCAATTCCAGTATACTGACCCTTCCACAATTAAAAATTAAAAAAAAAAAAAAAAAAAATAAAAAAAAATTAAAAAAAAAAATAAAAATCACTTACTGTGTTTCTCTGCAAGGGCTTTCTCTTTTTGCTTACTTGGTTTCCTGAGTCCTCTGCGCTGCAGATTTATTATTGCTTCTGGCCACCACTTGCTGCAGTCAGTGGCCTCTGTCAGTACAAGGATTCTTCAGGATTCTTTTCCTTTCTCTTGTAGTCAGAGCTGGCTTTGTCGTGCTGGATAGCCTAAATGTCCTTTGGAAATACATTTATTGTACTGCCATAAATGAATGTGTATTCATTTGTCTCCATTTGATTTAATGGTGCAGATGTGCTGTCATAGATGTGCTGTGGGGGGTAAAGGGCAAGGGAGGGATGGTGCTTTAGGGATGGTCCCCTACCTGGCTGACACCATGTATGGGGAATATTCCTTTGATCCTGTGCTGCACCCTGCCTGCCCTGCCAAATATGTCATGCTGCAACAAGGGAAATAAATTCTCGGCATGAAAAGAAGTAGAAGGAGGGCCACTGGTTCATCAGGGTTGCAACTGAGCACGTTGCACTTTCCTCCCTGCTTTTTCTCTGCCTTCCCTTTGTCCTGTCCCCAAGGACTAGCCCCAGAGTTAGAGAGCGTCACCAGGCCTTGGATACTGCACACCTAGGTGGTTGTGGAAAGAATACCAAGTTTGTTCAGTCTCACTGATATCAGTCTGGAGGAGAAAGCTGTACAGAATGCAGTTGTGAAAAACAATGTAGTCTTATGTGTGGTCTTAGGAACTCAGAAATACTCCTGTTGCATTGATGACGCCTCAGAAACTTAAGAACACAGAATTTTATATGATACTTTCACTTATTGAGTTCAAAAGTGGTGTATACCAAACCAAAAGACAAAATGTTGGTAGCTCCTGAGACTAAAAAATGCAGTGCCAAAAGGTTTCTTTGGCCTTGTCATAACGGGAAGCTGTCAGGATGTGGGAGTGGTACATGGATGTGCATGGCTAAAATATTTTAGAGTAAGTGCAAATACAGTATAATTCTGTGATGATAGTATTTAGGCTATAGGCTCTTCATGGTCAGATTTTTATGGTCTTTAGATTCCTGACCCAGACTTGAGATTACCGTAGTACTGCTATGGTAATTATAATAAAGACTGACTGTTTGACATGTTCATGCAGAGTTTTGAACACTTTGCAAACTGCTTAATTTTGTGGGTTTTTCTTTTCTGTACTCTTAGCCTACTTTCCTTGTGGTATTGCCAGCCACACAAAAACTTGATAGCTGTTCAGTTAAAAAGAATTTCCTGTAAATTGAGGACCTTTAAGAGTTTTCTGACTGTCAGAGTTTGTCAGGTTAGAGCTAGTTAATGCAACTGGCAATTAAAGAAATTGACAAATACTTGTATTGATAAGGACAGAAAGCTGTCCTTGAATGCAAATATCTGTTTTCCCCTGGACTCTGCAAAGGGACAGGGTGATCACTAACATCAGTGACATTAGAGGAGGCGTAATATAAATAAATTTGAACAGCTGTCAAGGCACACTAGTCAGCTGATAGGATTCACAGGAGGTGAAACTGAAGCCTTCATACTTTTAAAAAGCAAAGTAAACCAAGCAAAAGTGAAATTTTTAACCTTCTCTCTGAATTCAGTTTAAAAGTGCTGTATTTTCATTGGGTTTTTCCTTCCTTTTTCAACATAGCTAGAGAAGAGTCAGTACTAATTATGCTTGGGCTTTTTTTTCTTTTTCTGACGGAGAGCTTTAGAATTACCTTCAGTGCTCTCCTGATGTGTCCAAAATTGAATTAGCAGATTTTCCTTTGGCCCACTGTATAGCAGCGGATTTTTGATTGTGGTAGGTTTCTTTGTTCTCAAATTGTTTGCATTTCTGATATTTCCATCACTGACAATATGTATTTTAGTATCTTTATAGATACTAATCTATGTCCAGATGCCTAGATTTATAAAGGATTATCCTATTCCTAAGAGGTAATCATGCAGGAACACCTTCAGTGACTTTTCTTTTTTGAATAGTCCACTTTTGCTGTAAACTCAGTATTAAAGGGAAAGAAGATGGGGGGAATATAATCCAGGGAAGTCTTTTGCCAAGATGAGAGGTCATCAATGATACAATATTATCTCTATATGTTCTGAGCACCTACAATGTAATTTAGAGCAACTAATTACATTCCTGCCTTTAGTGTCTGTTCCTCATTTTCTTTTATTCCTTAAAATTTGATTTGGAACATATATTTGGATCTAAATACCTGAGTATGTTCTGTAATCTGATTCTTTGACTGTTGAGATCAATGATGAAATTTCTGTTTACTTCAGTGATGCAGGATTAAGGCTCCAGAGATTTGCTACTTCAGAAGAACGAGGAAAGTGTCAGCTTTTTTCAGTTCATTTCTCAGAACATAAAGAATTAGTACATTTATATGTATGACTGGAAAACATTTGCTCGAGTTACTTGTCCTATTGTACCAGGTAGTTCCTCAGTTAAGGACCTCAAGACTGTAAGGCTGGTAATAAAACCATAAGAATCAGATTGGTTCTGGGTTACAGATTTAGTAGGTCAGGACTGTCATTTCACTGTGTCGATGTGTTCATTTCTGCATGCAGCAGGCTGTTTTCCAAACAGCAAAATTCATGACTGAAAATAGCATGGAAGTTAACATGCCCTTGGTGCAATCCACAGAAGAAGGCAAGGGAACCACAGGTGATCTTTTCTCATTCTCTAGAAAGGCTTTCCTTTAGACACTGCTGCACCACAAAATCTGTATCTGCCTCTTTTTTTTTTGTAGCTCTCCCCCGCCCCGCCCTTCATTAATGGTGCCTTGATACTTTTCAAAATACAGGCATAAAAGCAAAAGCAGACAATTTTATTTAAACTAGAGTGAAGTGGGCATATTTCTATATATATGTATGTATATATATGTATGTATGTATAAAAAGCCAGTATGTTCAGAATCAGGCTTGAAATTACTGCAGTGTTAAGGTGTGCAAATTCTGTGAGGCTGTTAAAATTGAGTGCAGACTTGAAATATCCTTATCTTTCACTGGAAAGTCACTTCTACAGTTTACCTGATCTATTTGTGATGGAACTAAATGCATTGAGAGATTGCATTTTTAGTACTGAAGGTAAAATAAGTGATCTCTGCAAGTCTATAAACGTAAAGTTTTTATTTATGAGGATATGCGGATGAAGTTGTGAGAAAAATGTTGGCTATAACATTTAGAGACAAGTCTGCCATTTCATGTTCTGTAATGGGCTTTAGTGAAGAGCTATTTGTAGCTGAAGTCCTTCCTTTGACTTTTGCTTACTTAGGTATTCCTGCTTGACTATGAAGTGGCTGGCACTTGATGCAAGCACTTGTGACATGTTACGTCTGAGCCAAAGTCACTTGTCCTTTATCTCTTGTGCACTCTGTGCAGGTTTCCAGTGCCCATACATAAACTACCAACAGTTTGTAGATTCCTGTTATAGTTAGACAATGACAACTGACATCCTGTGAATACTGTATTATTTCCCAAGTCACTTTTAAATTCTTTTATTCTTATTAAAAAAAAAAAAAAAAAAAAAAAAAAATCAGTACGTGATTAGGTGTGCAGTTTAATGGTGATAGTTTCTTGACCATACAAGTATATATCTAGACAATGCATCTTATAGAGTTATCTTTAGTACTTTGGAGAGTTACTGTAAGCACAGTTTGCATTCTCTTGTTGATAAGATACATGTCAGAACCCAGACCAGCAAAGGTGGTGTTATTGCCTATTGTTTGCAGGCCATCAAATGAATTGAAATTAGTTAGAAGAGGAGGAAATAAATAGATCTATGCGAGGCAACCACTGAAGGTGCAATATATTAAAAATATGAAGTTGTTAATTGGAAGTTGCATGTAGCTGGGTATTTCCCAATTTATCCTCCTATCAGGTCCTTTTTTTTAGATTATTGAAATGTCTTAAACCAATAAATTCTCTTTCAAGTAGAAATAATTACGCAGAATAGGAAACTGTATCTTTAAAATACTGTGTAAGTAGTTATTCCAATATATCACTTACCACATGATTTCCAGGGCTAATTTCAACAAGAGGAAGTATCTGTCAATGATTTCAAGTAGACTCTCTTAAAATAAGATTATGGATAAAATGAAATCTCACAGGTGTTTGTGCTTTCCTTTTGAAATTAGTTTCACAGAATTGGAGTCAGTAATACTCTCTGGGCTTCATATAGGGCAATATAAAATGGTCTGTTAGCAAAGCAAAGATTTTTAAAAAACCTCAAACCTCTCATTCTACTGGAAATTTAGAAGGGAGGGCTAACTAAAGGTATTAGAATAGTGTAACTCATTTCTTCACTACCTTTGATGATAGTCACCAAATAGACATATTGTTTCAAATCAGCATAAAGCACATAGACCTATGAGGTACTAAGGATATACTCAATGTAGAACTGATTATGTGCACAGTATAGTTACAATTTTTGTCATAACACTGGGAAAAGAACTGAATAGCAGAGTAGCCTATGCTGGTCACCAGTGGAGAAGTTTCTGTTGTGTACTGCTAAAAATTTTGGGGCTTTTTGCCGTTCAAATAAATGTCGATTTGAGACTGTTTGTTTTGCAGCATCTTGTTCATTCTTTGTCTTTCCTGGTGACATTTTTCTTCAATATTAAGGCTTTCCTGAAAAAACTGGAAGCAGTGAAACCAACAGCTGGTATGAGGCGTTCTGAACAACTGAGGGACTATCACCGCCACATGAGCTACGTGAGTTCTTCACCTTCTGTAAAAAGGAGTAAATCTCCTTTCAGCCAGCTTAGTCCTACAAGTAAGTACTTTGAAGTTGCAGATTATTGCATTTATTTGCATATTTTTATCTTTCTATAATTCAGAATTGTGAAGCACTTACTGTTAAGAATAGTAAAAACTTTCTTTGTCATCCTTGATTGTTTATCAAATGGAAGTCATCAAAATTATTTTTCTAGTCACCAAAAGTGATTACTATATGCAGTTTTCTTGCCATCTTAAATTTCTAATAAATTATCTTGTCAATCATCTTTTCCAAGAAGAAAAAAATCCCTGTAGTAAAGTGTTTCTCATTTTGCCAGTACCCTTTATTGACAGAAGCCAACCAAAAATGCCAAAATAATGTCAATGGATGTTCAAATTCTCATTCAGAAAATTTAGATCTACTGATAGTAGCCTTGTTTTTCTCAGAAACTCAGTGTGTAAGATTTGGAAGTAGACAATGTGTCTCTATAGAACTATATGTGTCATGTTAAAGAACCAAAGGCTTGAATTTTTTTTTCCTGATCATTTGTAAACAACTCATAATAAACTCCTTTGGGGTTGTATTCAATTTACTGTGACTTGATTTGGTTTATTCTGAGAGCTAGAGTAATGAGTGCTGCAGTACTAACACAGCATGAAGTTTTCTGTTGTGCTGAGCATAAGCATTCTCCCTTTGTGTTGTTTGTGTGTTCACAGGAGTAACTTCAAGACCATCCACTGTACAAAGTACACTGAACCAGAGGAATGAAAAGCCCATGTCTGATTCAGCCAGTGGGGCATTACAGAGACCTAAATCCACTAATGTTCATGCTGCTTGGTTATAAGTGTGTTCTTTGCCTCATGTACTGAGATGATGCTCAAACTTCTATTTTTAGTGCTTTTGTAAATTTGATGTGCAAAAATATTTTCTGCATTGTTCAGTGATTAAAATGCATTGCATTTAGAGTAATTGCTTATAAAATGGTCTTTAAATGGTATAAAATACTTCTGTCAGTGTTTTCCGTGACAGGAAGAACTTATGAAAGCGAAGGAGGTATTTAAATGGACATGTTAAATAGAAATTTAACTATTTTAGTCTCAGGTCTTAAGTGGAATCTGTATCCATAACATGGAATGACAGAATTGCTGCACTACAGGTGCAAAATGTAAATAATTTTTTAAAAATATCAATAAGACTTTAAAATAATAAATTAAACTTATAAGCATATGCTTAATTCCTGGATTGTCGTTGCTTTGCATCTGGGCTTTATGTAAGAGCCTTCTGAATTTTGTAGGTCATGTTCTTGTGACTGAAAGAATCTTAAAACAGCAGTGTGAAGAGGTGAAAAGCAGATTGTGTATTCCTCCATGGTGAGCTATAAACTGAGGTGCAGAAGATGATGTTTTGCCACTGTTAAACGTTCAGCAACTGGAGTGTGTTTTGTATGCAAGGCTGCATCTCTTCCAGATCAAAAGGATTTTGGAAGTTTTACTTGATTTTGGAACAAGATACTGGGATCTTTGTGTAGAAAAGCATCTGATAGTATCTGAACAACAGTAAAGACTGAAGTAAACAGCAGTTTCAGATTTAGTGTAAACAAGAGTAAGTTCTGGTTACTTCTCGAACTAGAGAATAGTATGAAGTAAGGGAAGTAGTTCATGGCCCTGCTTTGCAGGTGTGTGGTCTTATCAGTTGAGGATATGTAAACTTGAGCTGCAGGAAACATCTTGAACATTGATTTGGGGTGACTACTAAGCAGGGTTTAGGGGAAAAAAAAGACAATAGAAAACAAAGTCTTGTTACTTTTCTTGACCTGTTTTTAAATGTCATGTTCATATCTAATATTTGTAGTAATGTCAGATAAGCTCCAATAGCAACATCCATTGACAAGAGGAGTAAAATTTAATGGTATGGGGTAATTGCAATAGTAGGTGGTGTGGTTTATTTCTGTGCAGAAAGGCAAACTTTCAGTGAGCTTGTTTTGTAAGACTTGAGCCTTATAAAGAGCACAAATTGTGATGCCACTATCTGTGGATATTGCTGAAACTTTGCTTGCTTCCCCAGCTTTTTCCCAGGAAGGAAATTGCTGTATTATGAATAAAGAAAAAAACCTGTATTTGGTAATTTTTCATGTCTTTGACATGAAAAACGTATTACTCTTTGCTAGTGCTTGCATGAGGGCTTAGGCTTTCAGGTATTCCGCATTGTAACGCACTTTTTACTCCTTGTGATAGTTTGGCAGAGCTTCTTCACTTGGTGACTTGCAGATCAAATTTAGCTGTTTGACAATACTTTTAACTTTAAGCAGCATTGTGGCAAACAGATTTGTATTGCAATTATTATTCATGGTTAGGAACTGTTAACGATTTCTTTGTATAGTGCTGCTGTATTTATTTCTATTACTGTGCTAATTAAAATTCTCTATTTAAAGATTTTTGTCCTTGAATGTGACTATCAGAGTAACAGTTTAAATACTTCTTAATGTTCATATTATAATTTTTTTTCTGTGAAGAAACACAATGCTTCATCTTACTTAACTTTGGTATGAACGAGTGTCAATTTTGTATGTCATTTGTAAATCATAAGAAATAAAATATTTAACATGAATTGTCATTGCAGTGGTGTTTTACAGATTTTTGTAATTGGTATTAAGGTGCAAAGAAGGTTGAATAGCTTGGTGCATAGAAAAACGTTTAAAAAAATACAGGCTTTCCATTGTTAAAGTGTTAGATATAAGGAAATAATGGTTTTGTCACTGGCTTTAGTTTGCCTGTGACCAGCTCTTGCAAAGGAACAAAGGAAGTAGTATCAGTTGACTGTGACAATGGGAGTTCAAGCAGCAATTGCAAACCATCTGCAAAGTCTTCTAATCTCCACCCTCTCAGAGCCGATGGCTGCATTTTAGGTTACACTTTCAGCAAGTGTTTTGCTGAGTGCCACAGACTCAGGGCAGGGCTGCTTTCAGAAGAATGCTTAATTCATGGACAGTTTTGAACATCAACCACAGGTATCTTTATGGAGAGCACTGCCTGCAATCTCCCACACTGTGTGCATTGGCTTTTAAGCAGAAATGAGGCATTTACCTGTGTTTTCCATATGTTTTATTTCATATACTTTGTCTACCCTGTGGCATTTTCCTGCATTGACACTGCTTACTTTTCTTTTTAATAGTCCTTAGTCTTTCTATTTTGCCTTTTTCTCTAGAATGTAATTTCTTTCATTTACACTTACTTGAAGTTTCTTTGCTTCCTCTTAATTATCTTATTCAGATATACATTTCCCCCAAGGTTTTGTATCTCTGCCTATTACAGTGTCTCTTTGTAGCCAACTTAGATCTTCCCTAGCACATCCAAATGCCACTTGCAAGCCTTAACAGTGAGCTAAATGAGAACTGGATAGCTGGATTGTGTTAGCAAGCTTCTCTTAAGGCACCATTAGGGAAGTGTAGAGGAAGGAGAAAAAGAAAAGGAGCAGAAACTGGCAGAAAAATTAGTATACTTTAAAAGCAGTAGAAATACCTTCTTCATAAACTTAGGGTTTGATAGATTCCAATCCTAGTTATTTACTATGGGAAAGAAAACAGACCAGGTATCTAGAAAAGCAAGTGTTTAAGACAGTAACCATAAAAAAAGGAGATGAAATAATCAGGCCAAGTTTTGTCCTGGGACAGAAAAAAAAAAAAAAAAAAATCTGTATTGGGTTAGTTTAAAACATACAAAGTTTTTGGACCTGTATTTCCGAAATGCTTTTTGTCAAGTGGAGAGATGTTGCTTCCAGACACTGGGTAGTGGCTGGTACCTGCCTTCAGGGAGAACAGAGCTGCTGGTCTGAATCTGGCAGACAACCCGAGCCTCTCATGCCCAGTGCCAGTGAGCTAAGACTTACCTGCATCTGACAAATGTTTCAAATATAGGAAAACTGGAAGCCATACATATGAAGTAATAAAAGATGAAGGGAGATAAAAGTTGATTTGATTATTACTTGCTTAGTCTTACCACTTTACCCAGGTTGCCAGAGAAGTTGTGGACACCCCAACGATAGAAGTGTCCAAGGCCAGGAACTGAGTCTAGTAGGCAGTGTCCCTGCCCATGGCAGGGGCTTGGATCTATATGGACTCTAAGGTCTCTTCCAATGCAAACTATGCTCTGATTCTATGGGTTTTGTCCTAGGTGGATACATAGCAAATGCTTCTCTATGTGTAGTCCAACTGAACAACTGCAATGGCCACACCTCACTTTCCTTCCTTTGCCTAATCAGAGAGTCTGTTTTGCCATGCATTCACAACCCTGCAGCATCTAAATTTTAAAAAGTGTATTGAGCACATTCTGATCTCACTGGTAATTAGTAGTGCAATGTGTTCATAATGGTTCAATGTGTAGTTATTAAAATAACTCTTGAGCATTCAATTCTAGAATAATTTTTCAAGTAAAATAAGCAGTAATGACTGCACTATTCAATGAGGAGATGCTTCAAAGTTAAGAGTAGTATGAACAAATTATATAAGCAGCGAGGACTAGGTGGAAGTTTATCTCTAAGACTGCTGGCTGCAGTCCCCTTAAACTGAATCCACTTGGTTTTGAATTGTAGAATTACCAATAACTTCACCTAAAGCTCTATTGAAAAAACTTTCAAGAGACAGCCACTAACAGTGTCCTGATTAGCACATCACCTTGGAGGACAGGCTTATGTGTTCAGTGTACTGAAAACAACAGGAAAAAATTCATTAATATATTAATTTATTTCATTTCAGTTTTAGTTCAATTGAACATCAGAGCAGACAACTTTTTCCTTTGTGACAATACAGGGAATTTTTGAAACACTATTTCCATATTTTACAAAGTATGTCTGAATCAGATTATGGTTTCAAACATTTTACTGTATAGTTTGTCAGGGAAAAGGCTGCAGTTAGGAACTAAGCCTGGTGCTTTAGTATACTTTATTATTTCAGACATACTTTTCACTTAGTATATTAGAAAATAGAGCTGTAGAAGAAAACATGATTTTAATTCATGTTATGTCATCACAGTGTTGGGTAGCTAGAGACATTACTTAGTATAATAAATATTTATGATAATCTATTAAGAATTCACAATATTAGATTTTAGACTAGGTTATAAACCACTTATATTTTGTCTTTAGACAAAATCTATTACTTGCATTTTGAAGTATTATATATACACAGGTTCCAATACAAATGGTGGAAGAATTCTCATAGAAAATGTAACCGTGATGTTGTGGACAATTTTAAAATTAATGCATCCTTATCTCAGCCAGATATGTTACTCAAATTTTATTCTGTTTCCCTAGGAAATATCTTGTTGTCCATTACATCACAAGTTTATATTTTTAAAAAAGTTGATTGAGAACAATTGAACTACTGCATTATGATGTTAAGTTTTAGACATATTTCTTGATTTCATCATAAAGTACTAATACAAAAGCTCCGCCCATGCCTCTCAACACATTCGACCAGGCACCTTTGAAGAACGCTTTGGATCCTTCATCTTTAGCTATCTTCCTCCAGCAATCAATTGTGCCCTTATACATAATATCAGCTGTGGAAACAAACATAAAGGTTAGAAGGCTTGAAGTTATACAGCAAGTATGTTTCAACTGTTGTATCTTTAAAACAACAAAGAATAAGCAAAGTACAGTTGAGGATTTAAAATTTAGTAATCGATTAAGGAAAATTAATTCCCCATAGGAAATCAAGTAATTACTCAGTCCTATAGATCAACGTGACAGAAATAACCAGCAATGCATTCCCTGTAGGTTTTTTAAGGACTCCAATGAGAAGGTTATTAATTTTCCATAAGACAAAAAAAAATCCCCAGTATCTCCTATCTTATCTTCACGAAGAGAAACTTTTTGCAGCCAGAAGACCACAGGAGCACTTAATCTTACCTCCCTTTCGGCCAGACTGCATCATCATCCTACGTCGCACAGTATCAAAAGGATAAGAAACCAGCCCTGCCACTGCAGTGACACTCTGGGCAATCATCCAGCTCACTACGATATGCACATTCTTTGGATCAGGCAACATACCTGTCATCAAGAACAAATGAACGGAATCAGTACAGAGGGAAAGGGCTGTGGAAGGAATAATCACCCACCAACCCCAGAGTTCATCCAAACCCAAGGCGTCTCAGAGCAGCGAGTGGGGGGAGGCAGGAATGCATGTCAGAAACACCTGTGCACATTTCTAGCACTGCACTCAACTGGTGCTGAGCCAAGCCCTGCTTGTCCTTGTATTACCAAGTGCCCTAGAGTGCCTTTACTGAACGGATCTTCCCTTGCAGTCACTCCTCCGTGCACTTCTTACCCTTGGCCGTGTCGTATACCCCAAAATAGGCGGCTCTGTAGATAATGATGCCCTGAACAGACACGCTAAATCCTTGGTACAGGCCCTTCAAGCCATCAGACTTAAAGATCTTGACAATGCAGTCGCCCAGGCCAGAGAACTCCCTCTCAGAGGCTCCTTTGCCCACATCAGCCGCCAGCCGGGTCCTGGCGAAATCCAACGGGTAGACGAAGCAGAGGGAGGTGGCTCCCGCGGCACCCCCGGACGCAAGGTTCCCTGCGAAGTAGCGCCAGAACTGCTTGTGCCTGTCCACTCCGCCCAGGAAGATCTGCTTGTACTTGTCCTTGAAGGCGAAGTTAAGGGCCTGGGTGGGGAAGTACCGGATGACATTGGCCAAGTTGCCTCTCCAGAAGGAGGCGATGCCCTGCTCCTTGGGGATGCGGACTATGCAGTCCACGATGCCCTTGTACTGCTTATCGGCCGTGATCTGTTTGCTGGCATGCTGGACCTGCAGGGAGGAGAAGGAGGAGGACGGCACGGTGAGAGAGGGGCACCGCAGAGGTGACCCCACACGCTGAAGGGCACGGAAAGGGCCGGCCCCGCTCCCGCCAGCCCGAGGCGGTGCTGAACGTCCCGGGCAGCTCCCGCGTAACCGGAGCCGGCCGAGCTCCTTCCCATATTTAGTCACGCCGGGCAGCGCCCGCCGCGCCGGCACCACCTGAGCCGCGGCACCGCCGCCCCCCGTCGCCCCCTCACCTGCAGCAGCAACTTCACTCTCTCGATGGGGGCGACAGCCGTCTTGGAGACGGCGGCGGCGATCCCGCCGGCCAGAAAGTCCTTGACGAAGCTGAGCGCTTGGTCACCCATGCCGCGAGCCGGTCCGACAGCCCCGCCCGGAGAGAGGCAACCAGCGGACACTTCCCCACCCCGCCGGACAAATGTGCCCGCGCCCCGCGCCGCCCCGCTTATAGACCGCGGCCTCTCGCGATAGGAGGAGGCGCCCCCCCGGGCCGCGGCCATTGGCTGCAGCCCGCCGGGCCCGCCCCGCCATCTTCCCTGAGCGGCGGCTGCGAGGGACGCGGGGCCCGGGACGTTTAAAGGGCAAATTAAAGTTATCTGCTGCCTGCTGGGAAACGCGGTGTCAGGGCATGTGCCCGCTGTATTTATAGCTCCCGGGAGGCACCGGAGGGAACATGGGGAGCTGGCAGGAGCGCTGCGAGCCGTGCGAGTTCCGTGCAGACGAGAGGCGGCGGCTGAGGGGTAGAAGCCTGCCCGGAGCGGTCTGACAGTGCGACCGGCCAGCTGAGAGTGCTCTAAGCCTTGCCCTCATCTGCGTGGATTCGCGCATAGAGGGGCGACATGGATGTCGTGCCCAACAGCAAAGCTCCCCAGGGCTGCGCCGCCAGCCTGGAAGGTGGTGCTGTGCTCATAGGCACCAGTGACCAGGACTGGACTGGACCTCTCTTGAGTCAAGGCCAGAGAGCCGCTTCATGCTGTACGCCCTGTGTGGAACTTGCGGGCATCGAGGGCTTTAAATACCCCGGCATGCTCTGGGACTCGGCTTTCCCGAGGAGGAGACGGCGTGCCTCTCTGCATTGTACCCTCATTTCACCCCTGCAAGGTCAGACCCTCGCAAGACCCACAGGCGATGCCCTCTTCAGAGAGAGAGAGAGAGGGAGGGAAGGGAGGAGACCGTGCGAAGCACATGCCCAGGCATGCTGAAGTTGCTAGACGAGCACCAAGTGAGAAAGAAAGAGTAAAGGCTGTAGTGAAGCTCTGCCTTCATGCAGTGCCTGGTTCTTAGAAAAATGTTTGAATCTCAAATGAAGATTAAATGGTCCCCCAATTAGTTTCTCATCCCCATCTCTTTCTCATCTGTTCTTTCTGGCGATCCACATAAGAAAGCAGAAGCTTATGATTCGTTGTTGGGTGACTTAATTGTATGGAATAGTTAAGTAAAAGGCAATGCAGCGAGGTACAGATGCATACCAAGGAGTTTGCCATAAAGAGCTATTAAGACAGAAAAATGTTCTACCGAGGAACTTGTAAGGGTCTCTCTTGATTTGGTAATAGGGTATCAGTACTGAAAATATAATTTATCTTAATGTAGAGGCTAAATCTTGGCTGTCCCACAAAGAGACATTCTTGACAGGGCAGTGCATCTCTTCTCACCAATGTGTTTGTTAGCATAAGTCAATGGGATGGTACATTTGATCCCCTGTCTCTCTTGCCCTCTGCTGCTCTTAGGTCTGTTGAGGTCTCTTCTTATGAGCCTCAAGTGTGAGAAGTGGATGTCAGCTGTGATTTCCAAAGCACCCTTTGTACCTTGGCTTCCTGAGAAGATGGAGCCTTTCCCCACCTTCTAAGAAAGGGGAAGAGAGCCTGCCCCGCTTCCCCCCCCTCCTCCAATAGATACTTCCCCAAGCAAGGACCAAAAGCAGGTGCATAGGGGATCCCTAGAATTAGACTGAGTTGAAGGCTGTTTTGTTTCATTTTGTTTTGTATTTTAGCCACAAATGTGGCTGCCTGCTACCTTTGACCTTTCCTTTTTTCCCCTCATATTTCACTCACCAGGTCTGGTGTCTCCTCTTTTCACAGGAAAGCAAACACCCTTTTAACATCTTGAGGCTTCTGCTAGCTGATTTCACACAGACCCCTGGGATAGCGGTGCTCAGAGCTGCTGCCTGACTACCCAGATTGATAAAGTCTCCTCAGGGTGTGCACTCAGGTGTCAACGCTGCTGACTGGTGTCTGGTGAGTGGGAGGTGGCAGTGATATGCTGCTGGGGAGGAAAGACAGTGGGGGCCTAACCTGAAAGGATTGTTTGCCAGCCCCTTCCCCACCATCTTTGATTTAGATTGGTAGGAAGTTTTAATTATTTGTTTTAATCATTTGAATTGTTGGGGTTTTTAAAATGACATTTTAGTGAAGTCTTTATCACAAGAATTCTAGTTAGTTTTTGAAGTTATTGCTGGGTATCATCATCACATTCACAGAGATTGATCTGATATTTCTGTAGCACTAGTATTGTTTACCCATAACTGCCAGTATTTAAAAAATAGCAAGTGACTTGCCACTTTTTCTGCTTCTGCTTTCCCTTCTCTGAGCCCAGATATCCATTTCCAGGAGAAACTTTGCTTTCAAACAATTTTAACAAAAACAGGCCTGGACCAGGACATATGTTGGCTACTTTGAGAGTTATTCTTCATTTGTTTGATTTTTGCTCCAAATGCCTGCTTTGGATCTTTCCTATGTATGATGATGAGGGGCAGTTTGCTACTTAGTGTAGAAGTTCAAATATATCCTGTAAGAAATTTACTGCTAACTCCACCAGTACCTCAAGCATAAGCATTTCCAGCACTAACTGGAAATGTCATTAATAAAAGCTAAAGAACCTTTGGTTTTTCATGCAGTTAGTTGGTGTTTGTTATTCAACATTCTGATACTTTCCTAGAAAAATGGTTAAAACAGATCTGAAAATGCAGTCTCTCTGAATTACTGAAAGCAGTCTTTCAAGCTTCATCTTCCTTAGATCTTTGTAGCTTTGGATGGATTATTTTTCTTTTTAGGCTGAGTTTGTGGGTATTCTACACTGCTGACATAGCATAAAGGCACTGCATTTTGTTCTTACAATTCTGAGCTAAAAATAACCTAGATCTACATTTTTGAGAGAGAGTAGTGACTGGCTGCATTGTGCTTTGGTGTGTGAATAGCCAGCTTGAAACACTACAGGAGATCAGCTTTTCCAAAGTGGTGCATACCCTTGTTTACTTACATATCCAAGACAGTGGAAACCCTAGCACTGAGGCTAGGCCAAACACAAAATAAAAAAGCTTCTCATCAAAAGTCAGCAGTCTGAGCCTGATGGCAGACACGAGGGGGAGCACAAGGAATCAGTCGAAGAGGAATAATGAGGTTGGTGATGACAAAGGTGATCAAGGACAAAGCAGTGCGAACCTTGAGTTTCTTTTAGGCAGGCATTAGCGAGGTTTATTCTAGATGGGTGTTGGTGTTACCTGTCTTAGCAGCCTACATTGAGCTGGAGAGAGGGAAAATTGGACATTAAGTGTAAGCAGCACATTGAGAAGAGAAGTGTTAGTGCTGGAAATAGCAGTAAGAGTCAACACAAGGTGTGTTTGTTTATTAGAGTGTGTCTGTAATGTGAGGATGAGGAGTTGGAGGAGGGTCAACATTTCAGAAGAAAACTGAGGAAGTAGATAAAAATTAATATGAAACAGATCAGGAGTTCTGTTGTAACAGGACAAGCATGGGACATAGGAGGGAAAGAAATACCCAACCTGTGACACAAGGAATAAACTTGTAGGAAGTGAGTATATTAATATTTCCTTTGGCAAGGATTTGTGCAGAAAATGTTCAGGAAGAGAGCACTTGAAAAGTGCAGGTCTTCATTTAACTTGGAAAAGTGGGGAGATAATTTATAAGGATGGCACAACTGGAAGGGGAGGCAATTAAATGGTTGTGGATGAAGTAAACCTGATCACAGATAAGCCAGGAATTTGAAGCTGAAGACAGACTGAGTTATGTGCTTGGCAATCCTACTTCATAATTCATGAGATAGGAGTGGAGAGTAAGAAACAGAGCAAGTCTACAAGTTGTGCTAGAAAAGAAAGATGAAGGAGGAGGAAGTGGGCTGAGATTAGATGGGATATTCTCCATCTGATGAGATGAAAATGATGGAAAGAGCAAGTGAGAGGATATGAGGAAGGACATGGCAGGCAAGGCAAAAGATCAGAGAGGAAGGATGGGATAACAAAGACCGGGGGGAAAGCAATTCTTGCTGCAGACCATATGTAAAGAGTGGCTCTTTCAGGGAGCAGAACACTGAGTGAGAAGTGCAAGGGGCAATGAGTGGGCCTAGGCAAGGAGACATACAGGTGATTGCTACAGAGTGCCACTAAGGACATCAGCGTGAAGCTTGGAAGCTTCCTGAGGATGAGCGTGAGAAATTGTGAAGAAGGGAAGAAAGACAGTTGAAATCACAGAAAGCTGATCAGGAGCTGGCTGGATGGATGACCAGCAGTTCTTCAGAGGGGAAAAGAGCTGAGATATTGCTCAAAAGCAAACAAAATGTGATGGGGTGGATGGTGAGGGTAGCCTCAGTGTGAGAGTAGGGGGTGGGGTGGGATGGAGAGAATGGAGGTCTCTGTAAGAAACTGAACCTGCAGAGAGTCGGGCAAGGGCATCCAGAATGTGTGGACACTGGGATTTAATAGGCCTGTGGAAGTATTTAAAGTGTATCTCCTAGCTGCAGCAAGTGTAGAGGAGAAAGGGGAGTGGACCAGGCAGAAGGAAAGAACGGGAATACAAGAAGGGCCAACTGAGCAATGGTAAAGTCTTGAGAGTGGGGATAGAGAAGTGTAGGCGTG
This sequence comes from Hirundo rustica, assembly GCF_015227805.2. Lineage (NCBI taxonomy): Eukaryota > Metazoa > Chordata > Aves > Passeriformes > Hirundinidae > Hirundo > Hirundo rustica. Next base: position 32,033,422 of record NC_053454.1, read on the forward strand.
GAAAATAGCACCAAGGAGACAGAGTAAGGGGTAGAGCTCATTGCCTTGGGTAGATTGTTTAAGAATCAAGAAGCAGCATCTGAAGGAATAAAAAGGGAGAGAGGAAACCAGTCTAGGTGGGGAGGGAAGACTAGAGGAGTACAGAAATAAGTTGGAGCAAGAGAGCACACGAGAGATGTGAAGAAATAGCCCACAAAGAAGGTTAACCAAGATAGACAGTCTCCCTAGTCTGCAGTAACTGGTTTCCTCTTGGTGCATGTGTGTGGCCAGGCATGTTATACTTTTGACATTCCCTGTTGACTGAACTAATAATGAAAGTGTATGTGTTAACTGAATGTCTTCTACCGCATTAAAATTGCCCTGGTGATGGCAACTAACCTAAGGTTAATATGTTTTTTCAATTTTCAATGCTTCATTGACTTCACTAGTGGCCACTCTGAGGTACTGGAGAAGGCAAAGATCACTGGAAAAGAGTGGGGTATGAGGAACCAGGGAGAAGGAAAACAAATCAAGCATCAATACTGCAGGATTTGTTTCTCATTGGAGATTTGTTTATTTCACACAGGTGTCAGATCCTTAGAGCAATAGAATTAAACCAGAAACTATCTGGTACTGAAATCAGACAAGCACTAATTTCTGCTGCTCTAGTTGTTTGAAGAATTGCAATCACAGTCTTTACTCTGAAATTAATTTCACTTCTCTGTAGGACTGTGCAGTAAATACTTGGTGTGCTGTAGACAGAATAACAGTATTGCTAAGATTCAGGACTCCAGTGGGTTTTTATCATAGGTCTCAATGTGCTGTGAGAACAAAAATCATCTTTTATGTCACAGGTGTGCATTACAGTGGATAATTAATGGATTCTACAGGCTATCATAAGCATTTACAGTACTCTAGAATATCTATTAGTTGTTTATTAATGCAGTCATGATGCAAACATAACTACACATTACAGATTTTGATAAACTCATAAAGCAGAGGTATTGTGGACAATTTGTAAGTCATGTATATTAGCAAATTAATTACTTGTTAGACTCCGTAATCATTAATTTACTATTTACTAGCTCTTCTTTGGTAAATATATTTCAGTATAAAGCATAACTCATTATCCTCATTTGGATTTGTATTTTGGAAGAAAAGACAAAGAAAAGTGAAGTGACTTTCTCAAGGTCATTTTGTCAGTGTGTGATAGAGCAAGGCATGAATAGAGCTTTCCAAGTTTTGTCAGATCTCTTTTGCACATGCTGTTTTATATATATGCAATAATATTAAAAGTCAAGATTGTTTGTTCCAATAATACCATTAAAGCTTATCCAGAACAAGCATATAGGAAAATTTGAAAGCCTAATTTGCAGCTGAAAGGAATGTTGTACTTTTTGCTTTTGGTGCAGATCTCTGCAGAAGATAATTTCTTTCATAATTTCCAAATATATTCCATTACATAGTGGAACGTGTATCCCTTCTTAGATTCAGTGATTTTCAGGTTTTGTGCTTCCAGGGAAAAAATACACGCGGAGAGGATCTCTGATGTTTAGATATTCATGATTTTTTAAAATTCTAGTTTAAACTAATTTTGCGTGGAAGAAAGGAGATCTGGAGAGTGTTTGCAAAAACTGTGACCTTCAGGGCAAGGTTTGCCTTTCAAGAAAAGTCTATACTTCCAGGGTCTTAACTGTTATGTTTGATAGGTACTTGAAGCTTCATTTTCCTTCTTACTACCTTGAAATATTCTATTTGTTATAACTTTTTGTCTTATTTTCCTGAGATAAAAGTTGTGCTAAGTGGTAATTCACACTGTGCTTTGCTTTTCTACATGTTCCAGTTCATTGCCAGAGATATGCTTTTCATGGTGTTCACCAGATTTCTTGGAAGGTGTGACAGCTGCAAACAGTATCAGCAGTGCCTTGGCAGTTGTGTGATCAGAGCAAAGCCAAACTACGGCTGAAGCCCTCTGTATTTTCCATAAGACGCAATTTTCTCTTGCTGCTAGTGAGTGATGCATCTTAGCAGTAACATTTCAAAGGTGTTTCGTGTCCTGGTCAGGAAATAAAGTTCTTCACCAAGTTCTCTTCCTTACCTAGTGGGGTTTAAATGTTTGTTTGTTTCCAAACTGGAGAAATACTGGGTTGTGTGAATGCAGAATTCAGATGCACCTGCTAAAGTTCTGTGACCTAGAAAATAGATCTGGTTTGTTTTCAGAGCCTGGCAAAACAAAGCTATTAAAAAGTGAAAGTACTAATACAGACACTTCTGACCTGAAGTTTGCAACATACTCTTCAGAAAATCTTCTGGGTTGGAAGAATGTCTAGTATGACACCCAACCCTCTTTGCGTAGTGCAACATTCTTTACCTCATTCGTGCAGTACCCTGTGTGCTGACTCTCGTGTTCAGCTTTCCATAGCTCTGGTGACTTGCATAGTTTTCAATTGCCTGCCTCTTCTTAGAGTTGTAGGGACATGCTCTTTCTTCTGAGGTCCATGTAGACCTGTAATTACCTTTTAAAATCATTGATACAATGTTGGTGCAAGTCAGAGTATATGAGGAAATCTCGTGTAGCTTTTTAAGTAGGTTTTTATTTTCTATTTTGCTCAAGGTTACTCTTCTAAATATTGTCTTAGTACAGATCTTAATGAGATAATGCAAGTCGTTTTTCTACTAAATTCAAGTTGGTCTTTGCACTTTTCAGTACATCTTTTTTCATCTTTCTTGTTGCAGTAGTTTTGGAGTATGAAAAATTATTTAAGATGATCTTTTTATGTTATGGTAATCTCCTGGTTTCTGTTTTCTAAGTTATTTCCGTGTGTGATTCTACTGTTCTAGGTATTTTTAAAATCCTTTGTTTCAGGCAGACAGATTTGAATTGTTAAATTATTTAAGTGATTTATTTGTTTTCCATCTGCTATTCCTGACAATATATCTGGTTATAATATAATAATTTTCTTTTAAATAAGACTGTCAATATTTTAGCCCTTGCTCAAGTTCTTACCTCTTCATTTTCAGATATTTTGTAGAGTTTCTCTTGCTGTGATTTTACTCTAGACTAGTCTTTCTTCTGTGAAATAGTTGATAATAGTTCATAATTTCCTTGCTGACAGTAATTTTATTTTCATATGTTGTAAGAAAAACTGAAATGATTTTTTGACAGTAGTAAATGTTTAATGGAATCACAACTTGGGCACAGTCACATAACTGCACTGCAATAGCAAAACAAGGTAATAATATTTTTATAATGGAGAAACAATTTCATGCATTAAATGTAGATGTAATTTTTATGCATACTTGCAAGAGCTATTAGCACAATAGTTGTAACAGAATTTCAAGCTTATTTTCAAGAAAGTGAGAAATTAATAAATTGCACTACTTAGTGAATGAATCATCAATTTTTTTGTCACCCTACATGCTGGTTGAATAGGCCACAATTACATTGTTGTTTATAATTCAAATTGTATTGATTATAATGGCAGGATTTTTTTTTAATAAATTGAAATATTAATCTTTCTATATTTTGCAAGAAAATACCAAATTAAGGTCAGTTCCATGCCACACATTATTAAAATGCATGAAATAAAAATAGGTCTGCTGAAACGCCAAAATCCCAGCAAGTGGGATGCTGGTATATTGAAGACAACTGCCCTGCTAAAGAGTGACAAGACTGGGTGAGAAAGTCTTTAGATGTCAGAGTTTCTGGTTTTTATGGCGTCAAACCTCATGTCCCTTCATAGGGTATTTTAATGCTTCAGAACTCACAGTGGAAAAAATCCAGTTTGAGTCCCAGGTCCAAAAAATTACTTTGAAGATGAATTTTCCCAGCTTACAGGATATGAAAGGGAGCAAATTATGGGGACAGAAGCAGAAGTCAGGAAACTATTAGATTATGTGGTGTATTACCTCAGCTTGATGAAAAAAAACAATCTGTATTTAATTCATTCCTGGAGATTGACTGCCACTTTCTGATTCACTGGGAATTCAGTTTAATACTTTCTTATAAATCTTAAGAAATAAATGAAGATAGTGTATTAATATACATTCTTAAATGTTGCTGTATTGTTTGAAATTAACATATATTTATGTACAGCATATATTATAGGTAGGTATACATGAATATATGCTGTAAAAGTGGCTTGCAGGTCAACACTGTAAAAGGAATTGTCCTACTGCTCCATTTAATGTCTGTTCCTTTGTAATAATATACAATAATGGAAGAAGTTGAGATTGAGTTATTTTCTGTTTTCCAGACAGCTATAAAGGGATGGAAGACAGGGGATGTTCTGAGCATATATAGTGAGGAAAATTGAGATGTTATGAACAGTGGTGCAGACATGAAACAGTCTTGAAATAGTCAGCCAGGGATAAATAATCTGGACCTTGTAAGTAACTTCCAGGATGGTAGTGATGGAGGGGTGGAGGGGTCACCCAGAAGCTGTGCGAGTCTGCTGCTTGTTTGTGATTTCCTTTCACATGTTACACTGCTGTAGGTGAGCACCTTTTTTTTCTACATAGAACTAGACCAGCGACTCAGGTCAGAAGAAACAGTTCAAATAAAATAGATGTTTATGCAATTTAAAATATCTCTCTGACTTCCAAACATTTCCATCAATGCCATGCTTAATTTTTTTGATGTGTTTTTGAAATTGCAGGCTTTCTTGTTCACTGGTAATGATCCACAGACAGAAAGAGCAAAATGAGTGAAAAATCATGAGACAGCAGTGTTGCAGGAACCCAGCAGCTTATTCTATACTTTTGTCTCCTGTTCTGTTCCTCACCTCTGCAAAATAAGATTAAAAAACTGAAACCACCATAAGCAGAGCACTTCTCTTCCCCTTATTCCTCCATTTCTGAGACATCCTCAGTTCGAGAGGAGAAGAGACCCCATTGATGTAGTTTTGGGAAGGCTATCCTAAAGCCGTGCACTTTCTCCTACTGGGCACAGCTCAGCAGGGGAGGTTCTCGGTTTGGAGCAGCAGTGATGTGGATGGGAGGAGGTTGATTATGGCAAGGGATGAAAAGCATGCATTTACATAGTCTCCTTTTCCCTGCCACCTCTCCACTCTCCAGCAAGCACGGGTTTATTTTAGCAATGGCCTTCTGAAGCAGGATTAATTTTCCCCTGAATAGGTCAGGCTGGAGCAGAGCCAGGAAACATGGCCTTTCATAGCTGGGGTGACTCAGGAAGGCAGAGATACCTACTAAGTAGACAGGGCCTATAACTGCTGGGCCAATGCCCAGTGCAAGAGAAGTAGCCTGGAATAACCTTTCTGATAAACATCAGAAAAGCCCGTATGGAGTCTTTTTCCAGAAGCTGATGCCAGGCTGAACCAGGCTGTAGTGCTGCCCTCTTCTGTTTGGATTCGGGGAAAACAGTAAATCGGTGATGAAATCCCTGAAGTCCTTCACAAAGCAGGAAAGCAGTAGCAGGTGAACACTTCCTTGCATTTCAGGCAGTATTTCAGCCTGTTGGAATGTCCCTTGTATCTTCACTAGCAGTTCTGTTCATAGCAACAGAACATAGCTAATAGTTTTATTGGGGTTTAGCACTGGTAGGGCCCTTGTGGATCTGCAAAGCAACTTGTGACAGAAATCATGCTTTTTGACCTGCTTGTTTGTGTTTCAGTGTGCAGGGGAGATGCAGAGTAAGGAATTTCCATCAATAATTCAGATGCTAAAAGCTTTGCCATACTTACTATCATGTAGAATCATTAATTTCCCTACTTACATGTATTTGTTACAAAGTTGTGTAGGAAGCTACAGCCATCTTTCTCAAAGTACATGACACCTGGAGGTGTCTAGAACCTTTTTACCATAGCTAATTCATCAGACAGCGTGGAAGCAAAATGGAAACAACCTGATATTTCATCAGAACGAAAGGGAATTGCCATTAAGGGGTATTTCCTGGCCCTGATGCAGTATACTCCTGATAGACTTGGAGCCTGTGTAGCCCTGAACACTTGCACATCTGCAGATATCCCAGCAGCTGTAAGAGCTGTGTTTAGGGATCTGCTCTGGAACATAACAGCTGGGCTGATTTCATGGCCCTAATGAAGTAAATAAGCTCATGGTGTATGATTCTGGAAACTCACTACTTTGCTTTAAAAAACAGGTATTAATGTTTAGCTTTGATTCCATCTTAATGCTTGTATCTTTAAATGTGATATGCACGTTTCACTTTCTGGTACTGATTTTAAAGCACTTGCCTTCAATTTCTTTGTCACAAACATCCTGTCCCAACTGTGTGGTATTTTGACTTAGCTATCAATGTGCCTGTGGCTCCCTTTCAAAGGAAAGAAGCTTCTCATTTTCTGACTAATAAAAAAATCTATAAAATCTAAATAAATGCAGAACTGATCAGAACTTTGTGACTCAGCTAATGTTGTACAGTGATATATAAAAGTAACTGTAGTCATTAATCCTGTCAGCAACTCAACAAATTGTTGTACAATGTGCAGAGGCTTGTGGTGACTTGTTTATGCAGGTGGTTAATGAATAATAAAATAAATAAAAGCTTCTTTCAAAATATATGAGTTAATTAATGATTTGTAGGGGTGTGATTTCACTTTGGGAAGTGGCTGTAACAGTGGAGCTATGAGGCTGTTTATTGGCTTCCCCTGCCTTCAGGAGTGAATACTTTTAATTTTGTTAGAGCAACCCTTTTCTAACATTCAAGTCTGCAACCACAAACTGAACTTTAAAGGCGAGGACTTTTCTGCTTGTGTTGTAAACCATAATCAGGCCATAACTCTGGGCCTGTTTGGGGGAAGACAGAAAACCAGTGTAACCAGCACCTTCAGCCTTCCTTTCCACTTGGTTTACTCTTCATTTTTGCAATCATTTGGCTTAATTTCCCAGGCTCCCAATAGCAGAAGAGTGAGACTATACCATTGTCTGACTGGGATGCTGATTTATGCAAGCAATATTCACAGCTCAGCCAAGCTGACAGGAAGACCTTGTTTAGTAGAAGTGATCATATTGCTTTCTACAGAGCCCAGATGTTTGGTTGGTTAGTGTTTGATTCCATCACATTAGCATTTACAGCAGAAAACAATTCTAATGGAAGATAAAAACCAGATCAGTTTTTCTTGTAGTGTCAGATCTTGAGGATATGGGTTGAAAAAAAAAGTGGGAATGGGTAAAATCTGATTGTGTCTTTTCTTTCATAGATTTCACAGAGAAATGGGAGATGGGAAAATCAGTCCAGCATCTGGTGTGACTGCAATTGAAGCAAAGTCGGAACATCTGGTTCAGTCTGATTTTATTTCACTCTTGGCCACATTCTGATAAACATCTGTCCAGTCACATTTATTTAATTTAATTTGTGACTCCTTTGTGAGTGTAAACTGCTGAAGTTGCAGAAGTCAAAGAAGTCTGTGAAATTTGAAACACAGAAAAATCACCTGTGATAGAAGAGAGGGATCCACAATCTGGTGCTGCCGTATGAGCACCTTCTGAGATGAGTCAAGAAATTATGCATTAAACATGTGTGTATCCTTCACATTGTATTCAGTGAGTTGACATGTAGCTAAAGGCTCTGTGAATATCTGCATTGGGACAGGTGAGTTCCAGCCTGCACCAAATCCTGCAGTGAAAGATTTGCTGAGAATTTGTGGGCTTCATTGCTTGGAAAGTGGCAACATCACTAAGTTCATTTCAAGAAGGAGCATTTGCACAGACTTGCAAAGACCATGATCCTTCTTTTATTAGTTGGCTTCCTAGGTATTTCCAGGTATTTGGATACTGAGGAATTTTGGTTTTGTTTTTGTTACTTTCTGTAGCTGTGCAGAGCAACTTCCATTGGTGTGCTCTCAGTCCCTTACAGAGGCAAACAACAAACAGAGACCAATGGAGAAATCCTCAGTCTTTAGCACCTTTGCACTCCTCTTGAAGCTGCTGGATAAATGGTTTAAGGAACCAGTTTGAGTAACCAGGTGGAAATATCTCTGTGCTTGGGGTTTGGCAACATCAGTAAAAACTGTATGTAGTTCTCAGGCTCTCAGGATTTTTTTTTTTTTTTTTTTAAATGCTTCTCAACTGGCCTTGTGTATTTCTCAGTGCCTTGTTCTGGAGGAATACTGGTCACAGAGGACCAGTTCAGAAGTAATTGTTTCGTTTAACATATGCCAGCAAAGTGTCCTAAATAATTCATTACTGTGCTCAGCTGGTTGTTTGAGATCTCTGATATTTGTTTATGTAAGGCAGTATTTTGTAAACTCCATTAAATCCTATGCCATTCCTGAACAGTGTAGGCTGAACCTGCATGCCAGGAGGGGGAAGGGAGACAATTTTTCACTTACCATATAGGGTGGGCAACTTTCTTGAAATGGAATTGGACCCTTTCTCCAAGGGGAAGATGGACTCTTTGGTTAAAGTAGTTAAATCCTTCACTAACCTAGGCCTCATTTGTTTTCATTGTATATGAAAGTATACTCTCTTAGTATTGTTTTGACTTTTTTTACATTTTTCTCAGGAATAACTGACAAATTAAAGAGAAAGGTGAATAATGAGTAGGAATTTCAGAAAGCAATTGAATGGTGGTGAGAATGATTTTCTTCATCCAAAACAATCTCTCTGTGGGGACATAGAATTTTAACTTCCTAGGAGCGCTTCCTTCAGCATGCTGTTTCATAGTGCCTACAGCTGAATGCTTTCAGGGCATTTGTGCTTCTGTATAAGGGAAACTATGTTAAGTAACTGGATTATTTAAGAGGCAGGGAAATAATGCAAATTTTTCCAGTTGATTTTTCATTTTCAAGCCACAAATGGACAATATTCTGCCACCTTGCCATCCTCAGTGTGCCCAACATACTGATGACCTGAAGACTGAAAGTCTGAAAATGATTTCATTGTTCTTAGTTCAGTCGTGTTGGAGATTCTGGTCCTTTGTTCAGGATGGTGTTGTAGCTGTAGCTTCAAATATCCTGTATCTTTAAGGGGAATATTGCATTACCATGTTTTATTTGTACTTCATTCTGAGTACAGAGAGCAGTTTCTGCTGTCTGTCTTTAAGAGCGGGATCTCAACACTGCAGGAATGAGTTTGACAGCTCCTGATTATGCTTTGATTGTTGTCTGTCTGAACATGTGGAGGTATCTGCTTCATGGTGGTTATTAGTCACCAGCTGATAGTGCTTCAGCACAGATTTTCTTCTTTTTCAGCATTTTTCTGTAAGTTGCATTTATTTCAGATGTGGAGGGGTTTACTGCTGTCAGTGTTTTCACAGCAACAGATAGCTTTACATCAGGATCCTCTTAGTTCTTTCAGCTGGAAGTCCAGCTGCATCCATCTTCTGGTTTTTCTAGCCAAGGTACATCTGTGGATGGCTCGCACTAAGTGTCTGAGATTCTTTAGTCATTTCACCCATTTCACTAGTGGACATTTCTGGGTGTTGTCCTGAACAGAGGGGAATCACTGAGTGGAAAGTAACAAATAATTATTGGAAGAGATGCACTTCCTGCTACCACAGGTATAACTGAAGTCTCTTCAAGACTGCAGGGGATGTGAAGCTATCCTGTCAAACAGCTTAGAAACTGGTGTTCACAGAGAGCTTTCTTCTGTGTTCACCTCTGCAAATAGATTCCTTTTCTTGCATTACTTATTCCAGGCTGGCAACAGGAGGCTCTGCTGCACCTCCTACAGTCCACTTTCAACAAAGAAATAACAGCTGTCTTGGTTGTCACCAGTAGTTATAATTCTTCATTGCTTCCTTGTACCTCACTTTTCTTTTGGGTATAGTTAAAGACCTGCTTGTCTTGGAGGCACCTTTTCAGTACGTTATTGCATTATCAGTGGAGCCAAAGAGTGGCATTGGACTGTCTGTTCTGAAATGTCTGTCTGGTATCTGCTATGATAAGCTATTTGGATGGATGTGACGGGTTGGTCCTGGCCAGCATCTAAATATCCACACAGCCACTCAGTCATTCCCTGGCAGGATAGGGGAGAGAATAGGCAGAGCAAAAGTTACAAAATCCTTTGGTTCAAGTAAGGATTTTAATAAGTGAAAGAAAAAGGGATGCAAAGCCAATCATTCACCACCTTCCACAAGCTGTCTCTGAGAAACAGCTACAATGGCTACCTTGGGAGACAACCTCACACCCAATTTTTAATGCTGAGCATGATATTATACGGTATGGAATAATCCTTTGGCCAAATTGAGTCAGCTGTTCTGGCAGTGTTCCCTCCCATCTTCTTGAAAACACAAGATGTAATAGCTTTAAATTGAGAGAGAGCAGCTTTTCATTAGATATTGGGAAGAAATTCTCTACTGTGAGAGCAGTGAGGCACTGGCAGAGGTTGCCCAGAGAAGTTGTGGTTCTTCACCCCTAGCTGTGTTCAAGGCCAAGTTGGATGGAGCTTTAAGCAATCTAGTCTTGTGGCAGGTGTCCCTGCCAGTGCCAGCAAGGCTGGAACTGGATGATCTTTAAGCCTCTTCCAACCCAAACTATTCTATGACTCTTGTGCCTGTCCTCCCCAGACTATTCACTAGACAGGGACAGTGTGAGAAAAAGAGAAAGCCTTAATGCTCTGCTGTGTAAGCACTGTTTAGTAATAGCCCAGACTGGTGTGTCATCAGCAACACAGTTTTAGTCACAAATCCAAAATACATATGGGCTTTCATGAAGTTAACTCAATTCCACCAGACCTGGTAGAACACAGCTTCTTTACACTAATTCATAGTAGATCAGGAGTTTCATGGATGGCATAAGGATCCTGATGACTCAATGACAGCTCAACTCTTTCTCCCTTCCCATCATATGTTCCCCATCTCCTCTCATGTCAGCAGTAGCAGTCGTGTAGTCTTACAGAAACTGAGTTTAAGCACGTCCTCAACAGTGAGTCAAAGTTGTTACGTAGGCAGGGACCTGGGAAAAGTGACAGAAGTGACCTTTCTGGAATAGACGTGTCAGTTTGTGACATAGCTGGGTGATTGTTATACAGTGGCTGTACTTCTTCATTCTTATATACCCCTAATTAATCTCCCCGAGCTCTACTTTGCTCCTTCTAAATGTCTGCTATCACCATGTGGTCTGTAGCTCCTACTTCAGCTTTAGAGTATTTAGCTAGAGAAAACTATATTTGTAAAAAAGGATCCAATGACTTGGTTCTCTGAAGCTATGATGCATGGATCTCTCATTAGCAGTTAACTAGAAAAAGAAGCAGAATATTTATTGTATGGTGTAGAACTAGATATAAAAGTCACTCATACATTATGTATGCCAGTGCAAGATGGACAGAGGAGATGAATGTTCAACTTTGTGTGATTTTTCTCAGAGGGTCTCTACACAGGTCATTAAAATAGATATGAAGTATTACCATGTTTTTCAAACTTTTTTTTTTTCTCCCCCCCCCCCCCCCCCACCCCCCCCCCCCCCCCCCCCCCCCCCCTAAATCTGAAACGTGTGCAACATGTGTGGGAGGGAAAGTTTCCGTATAAAGTTTCTCTACTGAAAAAGCAGAGTGGTATTTTTGGAATGTCCTGGCCACTAGATGGCAGGATGCACTTTGGATAAAGGAAGCACTAGGCTGTGTTGGACACTAATTTGCTCTCGGTGTCCAAACCTCCTCTTGAGATTATCGAGAGTTTTGCGGGAGAGAGGAGCTCCTGCAGCTCTGGAGAGAATTCTAGTTATGTTATGGCCCTTTGACATCACTAACATGCATTTTTAAATTTTTCCCAGGAAAACAGAGACCTTAATTGAATTTTGCCAAGCTTGACACAATAAGATTATAAAGAAAAGCTGTGATTTAGCCACAATTAAACCATATGTTAGTGAACGTGTTGGAGAAATCTCTGCCTCTTGTGCACGTGCTGTTTCTACTGTGCCAAGTTCTGAAGTACTCAGTCCTTGAAGTGAATTCAAAAGAGGAGACTAGCCCAACATGTGACCTTGGAATCTGGCTTCAAATAGTTTAGACTGACAGTTTGCTGCAGGTGGAGGATCCAGTTAGCATTTAGAAAAGTTAAGGGCTTTAATTTAAACTTTTTCACATCAATTTCATCTTGGATTAAATCTTCATCTAATAAATTCATCTGAATGAAATTTGTGTAATGGTGGTAAGAAACCATAGGTATACTTAAGTTTAGAGTGGAATTATTATAGTATTCAGAATATTAAGATGAGGAATTTGTGCACATTTACTAGCCCAAATATAAATCTGTGTCTGGGGAAGTTGTGTGTAACACCCCTCTATTCTGCAATGGAGCCCTAAACATTGCTAAATTGCAATGACCACACTAAGATCAGGTCCGTCACCGAGTCTGTGAGCTAATGAGGGGTGAAGGTAAAAGCTATACCAAACTGGGTGCTTTGTCATGGTTTTTGTAGCATTACACTTCTTACTAGCACATCTAGAAATTTTGTAGGGAAATTCTAAAAAATTTGAACTTTGATCTTTTTAGTTAATAAATAGCCAATTCTTAAATTAGTTGACTCATTTAATAAGTATAATGACAAGTTAATGTTGACTTTATCAGGGTATACGATCCTATTAACAAAGTCCCTCAAAATGAAGTAAACTATTTAACAAAAATGACAGCATTTTCAAGTTTATGTTTTGTGATGTTTGAAATTGATTTTTCTTTTTCTGGAATATTTTTATACTTTATTTTAAAAAAAAGGTGAAAAATATTTTAAATTAGTTAAATTGTAAAAGAAATGTGGTTGACAAAATGAAAAGTGTAAGTTCAGGGAAACAAATGTTTTGTGAAAAGCTGTTTCAGACAGGACACTTCAGCTTGTGCAAAAGATATTTTCAAGTGGTGTATGCTGTGACATATTGTGCAATTTTTAAATCACATTTTCAGAAGTTACTTACTTGTAGTACTTGCCACTGGCTAAGCTTTGTTACAAATGATACTTCTTAAGCCTGCTGAATCATGACTCAGATCCTTTGGCTGTAATGAAATACAGGAATTTTTTTGCCAAGTTTCACCCACATTCAGTTTGGGAGCAATCTACATCTGTTTTCACAGAAAAAAAATGTATTCCTAGTCTTTTACAGAAGAGTGTCTCTCTTTTGAGGCTGCCTGCAGTGCACGTACACTATTCATAGACTACTAGGCTTGCGCTTAGCCTTTTTATCTGTCTTATCTGCATGCAAGGGCAGATTCAGAGCAGGGTAACCTAACTCGTGGGCTTCCAATCGCATCTGAACTGGAGGTGAATGTGGTGTTTTTCTGGGGTATCAGACATGAGGTATCTCTTGTGCTCCAGTGGGAGATGCTGTATTTTTAGCGTCCTTGTGGGCATCAGGGAGCAGCTGCAGTGTGCAGATCCCAGCTGTGAGGAGAGCAGGCTGTGCTGGCAAAGCTGCAGCTGGTGCACTGCTTCTCGCTGAGAGGGTGCCTGGTGGAATTGCCCAGACAGCCTCAGTTACAATGAATGGAGCAGCAACTGCTTTATTCCATATAATGTCAGATTTCTGGCTTGCTGTGACAAAAATGCCTCCAAGTTATCTGGGACATTTTTAAAGTCCTTTTTGAGAGAAAATGTCCTGTGTGGGTGAAAAGCTCTTCTTCTTTTAAATATAACTTTTTGTGTTGGGTTGGTTTGGTTTTTTAATTATAAAAACTCTCTTTTGCCACTTGCACTGTCTGAATGGCTTCCTTTTGCTGTGTCTACATTTCACTTCAGAAATCTTCTGTAACATCTCCATCTGTTCAAACTTCAGAGCTGGGAAATGGTAACTTCCCGCCCCGACCCGGGTTCCAAACACTGCAGTTCTTGGATCAGGAATCTGCCCCTGAAAGAAGCCCTTTTGCAGTGAGGAATAATTTTTTATTTTGTCTGGTAGACTGTTACCCAGCCTGGATTTTTCACCCATGCTCTATAGTCCTGTATGGTGTCCCTGCTTATGACACCGTCTCTGAGCTTAGCACCCAAATAAAGATGTTCTGTCGAGTCTCCATGAGGCCTCTCAAGATATTTTTCAACTTTTTACCTGCTGTTGAAGCAATGGTAAGGAGATGCAAAGGTCTTGTACTTGCCATAACTGACAAGAAATGCTTGCAGCAGCAGTAGATCCTTGCAGTGCTGCTGTGGATGTCTGTTTTACTGTGGAAAGGTATTTGGTAGTCTAGCACAATTACTTCTTCCCATTTTAATTTTCTCTCACTTCCTGTTGTTTCTACCGATACTTTGAGAGGCTGCTTAGAACAGAGGCTAGTCAGTGCTAAAGGAATAAAGAGGGTACTTATTAAAAGGCCTTCAAAGGATACACCCTGGGCAGTACAAGAGCCTGGCCATGGCTACACCCAAGATGGGCAACGGGTCACACATTTTCACACTTTTATAAGTTTTGGTCCATTTATATATTGGGGTCAATTGTCCAATTACAGCTTCAGGTTATGAAGTCCCATCCTTCCAGTTTGCTCTCCTCAATTCAGTGTTTATACTTTTTGGGCCTAAAGCTGCAACAGTGTCCTTGGTTCTCCAGCTGGAGAAGGATTTGTTTTGCCTAACTACCCTGTGAAGAGAACTTGCCAACACTTTACATGAAGTTCAGAGTTATATACCAATGCAGTACAGAATCTGGAAAATATGAAAGATAAAACTTAAAGCATCACTACTACTAACTCAGCAGCAAGGGAGATGCTGCTGTGGCACATTTAGTATCGACAGGTGGTGACAGCTTGCAGCCTTTTAACTAGTACTTTGATTAAACCTCCTCTAAGTGTGAGTTTTACAGTAACACAAAAAACATATGGTATCATTGAAATAGCTTTGCCTGAGGGGAAGACACATGGAGCTGGGTTATGGGAGATTCCTTTGGTAAGGGTAGAAAGGTGTTGTATTAAGGAGTGGTTTAAGAGACATAGCATGAGAGTTCATGACACTTGGTTTTATTTCCTACCATTGTGTGACACTGGAAAATGCATCCCTTGTCCCTTCTATGGCAGGCAAAAGTCAGTAACTATAAAATCTATATGTTTGTGAAGGGCACAGGTGTTGGGAATGACAGAAAATCATCTAGACATGCTGAGCAACCTGATTCATGCTTATAAGGAGTAGAAGAATCCAAGATACAGGAGGGAAAACAACACACTGGACAATTCAACAAAATACTGTACTCATGCAACATGATGCATTGCTAGCTCTTAAGAACAGCCAGTTTGGCAGGCTATGGACTTGCTTACATTTTCTCACAATATATATGGGGATTATAATGGGAATATTTTCTCTTTGCTTTTTGATTTTTTACATTAGCAACATGAGAGCCTTTTCTTTGAGGTGTTAGAGACAGGGTGGATAAGAGTTGCAGTGATAGTGAGACTCTAGGGATCTTGGCTTGCCAGTGATCCAGAGCTTAACACATCGTGGTCTGTGTTAACCCCCTTGCCAAACTCTGTCCCCTCCCATCAGCATCCTGGTGCTGTTGTGTGCTTACTGAAATGTTTGACCTCTTTAGTTTTTATAGGGAAACAAAAGGGAGACAGGCACTCCCGGTGCTACCTTTCCTTTTCACACTGCACCCATGGAACAAATTTTTATCACTTTGATTGTATTTAAATAATGAGAGACTTTTGGGCCAAATTTTGGAAAGCATTTGAGTATCTCATTCCTCTTAGGAGATCAGGCTCTGAATAGCCTGTGGTGTGATCCAATAACCCTGGCAGATTGTTGCCTACTAGCCAGCCGGGCCTGAATGGCAGGATAAAATGTGGCTGTAGGAGCACCACGTTGTCTGGAGCACTAGGTTAAGCCGTACTTTGCTGCTGAAGTGAGCATCATCCTGGCTGATGCTTTGATGGAGAAGTTGTGATTAAATGGGAAGACATTTGTGTTGTACTACTGCTTTCCTAAGTGGCTGAAGGATCTGGCTTTTGAATTAAGCATTCTCTGAAACAGCGTTCAAGTATGTCAATATAAATGACAAGAATGGAGGGGCCTGCTTAATGTTAAATGCTGGGGATTAGTTGGGAAAATGTCCTGCAATAAAGATACTGTTGCAGTATCATGAACTAATGGTGACTTGGAGTTGAATTGCAGTAGCTGGGTTATTTGAATCATTACAAACTAGAGGGGCAACAGCATATAAGCAAAGAATTAATAACAAGCTGGTTAATTTTCCTTTCTCTGCCTCTAAATCTTTCATGTCAGTTTTCCCAGCCAGTGTTTTACACAGAGATTGCAGTGGTTCAGCTTTCCAAGCCTAGTTTTTATACATTAGGTGACTCCCCTTCAAGAAAGTTGCCTGACAGGTAAAGTTACATTTGGGGTTTTCCTTGAGATCTGTGAGAGGACTGAAGTGCCAAATAGACATCCAACACCACAGATAAGGACGTGCCAATACTGTCAGTGTTTTTGTCATGAGAGGTGGGAAAAAGGAAGGTTTTCTGGAGGGAAGTGGAACTGGTGATTTATGCCAATAAATTTCAATATAATTTTTTTAATTCCATTGTTAAAATCACTTTTCATAAATGTTTCATAAAATCACGTGCCCAAATCATTGTTGCTGATTCCTTAAAAATTGCCAGAGAGAACTTGCTTCTGGTTCCTTTGTGACACTGATTTGTTAATGTTGCTTTCACAGGCAAAATACTTAGTGATCCCTTAGAAAATGTACAAGAGGTGCTGACAGAGGCCATGTTTTTTGTAAGCAAATGCAGCACGTAGCTAATTCATGCTATGCCTGCCAGCAGAAACCTTCGTTTCTGTGCACATGTTTGCACATGGGAACAGTGAGGTTGTGCACCCCACAATTGCCTGCAGTTTCTCAACAACTCCAAGTATCTGTGCCTTGCCCTTGTTTCTGGGCCAGATCTGAGGTCACACTGCTGGAATAATCCCCTTAGCTTATCTTTCTGGGTATATCATGCCCTGTTTGAAAATTCCTCCCACTTAACTTCTTCTTACAATCAGATCCGTATAAATGCCTCATTCTTGCTTCAAATGCCCATCAGAATTTTAGACTGCTTATCCCTCTGACATGATCTGCAGTCCTATTTGCCTTGCCATCTCTGCTTCTGTAGCATGCTAGTCTTGACACCTATTAAGTTCTTCACCTCTGCTTTCTGTGCTTCTTCCCATTTGCTTTCTTACAGAGGGTGTGTTTTTGCATCTTCTCTTTTCCAATAATGACATTTTAAAAACATGTTCTTGCATAGGTACCCAGTAGCAGTGTTATTATAGATGATTAAAAGACACTTCAGTAACCGACTGAAACATTTGCTGGATTTCCCAATGTACCTTAACTTACTCTGTCTCTTGGATGTAAGATATGAGAGGTAAGAATGTCTATTTGGGGATATTGCTGATATTAATCATAGGATAAAATGGAAATAACATTTTTTAGTTTGCATGTGCAAATGTAGGTATTGGTACGATAAACCACATGTGACTTTTTGCAGGTGTTCCCTTTGCCAGGGTTCTGGGCTTCTTGCCAAAGCATTTTCTCTCAACCTCGCTGTTAACCAGTCCCTTGTGTTTTGCATCAGCTTCTGTCTAAATAGGCTTAGCCCTCCAGTTAATAGATATCTTTTTCTCAAGCCCTGCCCATTGCACCTGCTTTTGAAAATGTGCCCCAGAGAACCCAGTGATTCGTCCGTTGTATGCTGTTGTTGTTTGATTAAATCATTGCTTAGTTTCAGGTGGCTGCATTTGTGTGCTGGAACACTTGATTCTCCTGTTTACTGCTTTTGTACATCATGGAAGTGTTTGTAAAGCTTGAGGGGAAGTTCAGAATTAGAGTTATAATATCAGTGTTTGGGATAACAAATGGTATAGGCCATACACTCTTCATTCAATGCTTTTTCTGTTTCCACACCAGTGAGCATGATGGATGTAATGTAGTCACAGCATGTTTCCAGAAATCCTGAGATCAGTAATGTAAAATAGGTCTTTGGCATTTTAATAATGGAGAAAATGTCAGTATGCAAAGTTGGTACAGCCTTATTCCTCCCTTCCCCCAGCTTAATTCCCTTAGGCCAGCCTATGTATTTTCTGACCTTGCAGATTGTCCTGGTTTGGGACAAATTTGGGAGAAAACCCCTGCAGAGGATCCCTCTAAGGAAGCAAGCCCAAATGGCCCCTCCCTCCAACCGGTCCGGTAAAAAAAAACCTCTTTGGAGAAAAGTGGAAAAAACTATTTTACTAAACAAATGAAGTGCATACAAGTATAAAGAATGAATAATATGAAACAATAAAACCTCTCCTTCTGAAGTGAGATGGCAAATTGAGAAAGTCCTTGCCGTGGGTGTAGCTCGGCTCTCTCTCTCAGCCTCTCCTCAGTCCCAGTCCCTCCGGCGCTGCTGGAAAATGCCGAGGTCCAGGCCCTGGTGGGCTGCAGGTGCAGCCCCCAGTGCTCCCCTGGGTTTTCAGTCCAGAGCAGGTTTAAACAGTTCCAAGAAAAAGGAAAAAAACAGTCCAGGGAACTTCTCTGCCCTAGCTAGCTGAAACTAACTAAAAGCAAAAAAAAATCTCTCTGTCCTGCAGTCTCTCCAAGCCTCTGCCGAACACCCCGTCCGCAGAAGAATGTGGAGGAGTCGGGCAGTTTTCTCAAAACAAACTCCGAGCTTCTCCTTGCTCTTAGAACCAGTCTTAAAGGCACAGGACTCAATGTACAGCACAAACAGAACAGACGATTGGGGATACAAACATCATAAAGTTACCCTAGGACACAGATACACTATATGGCAGGGAGAGGAAACCCTCAAGGACTTTACATTGATTCTTCTCCTATATTCATGGGATTGACCACCCTACAAAGTAAATATGTTCAGTCACGCTTTCAGATCACACCTTCAGGATCAGCTTCTGTCTCCTGGATGCATTTGGGAAGCTTGGGGACCTTCAACACTGAAATTACTTCTGACATCTCACAAGAGGGACTATGGCACCCAGAAATCACTGGGTGCTTTCCAGGCTACTGTTTTCCCCAGTTGTGTTCAGGGATGGGTTCTGTGTCAGTAGCAGTGCTTCAGTTGTAACTGTTTGAAGGCTGATGAACAGTGAAATGTCAAAGAGAACATGATTCTGACCCATCCTCCTTATAGAAATGACATTATTTATTTAGCTTTTTAAATGATTGTGGTGTTTTCCTCATAAAATGTATTGTACACTGTCAAGTGTATGTCTGGGGTTTCAGAGGTCAGCTGTTCTGATGGGGTATTACAGATTACAGTTATAGGCTAATGCTGAAAATTGGAAATTATTTATAGGAAAGAGATAGTTAACCTCTCCATGTGAGTATAAATATATCCATATTGGCAGTTTACAGTTCATTACCTTTCTTGAGCATTAAACATAGACAAACCTTTTATTTTGTTGTCCCCAGTCTGGCTGGATATGGAGAGCAGTTTGAGACATTCTTCTTATGAAAGCAGTCTCATCAGAAGCCCTTGTTGTGATTGCTTCAGTGGCCTGGTTCACTCCAGGTTAGAGAGCCTCTAGTTCAGGCTACCAGCTAATAATGAATTATCATTTCCTTAAGTGACATTAAATGAGCAGCTATTCAGAGCTATACTGAACCTATAGAATAAGAAATATTCTCAGTAATTATCATGGTCAGATTGGGTCCAACACCAAGAAAATCCTGACTCCTTTGCCTGTTAAGGCACTTTGTTGTTAGGGGTTTTTTCCATTTTGTTACCTGAAGTGAAGATTTTTCTCTCATTTTGCATCAAAAAATTATTATTTTTTTAATTGTAATTTCTATGGGTTTTTTCTTAGACTTACATTGAAACTTATGTAAGAGCTTACATAAGAGGACCTATCTTTTGCTGTGGAGAGGGAAAAAATAAAATAAGCCAGAGCCTGGAGACAACTGGACTTAATTAATGACTGAAAGATTGTTTCTTTGCAACTGGATGTGCTAAGTCATCTGTGTGTGAATTTTTGTCTACTTCTATGCTTTACAAAAATTGCTGTTCTGCAGCAAATGACATTGTGAAAGAGGTAGGGCCTCCCTTCAGTAATTATGTAGTCTTACTTTAAGAGAGGACAAATTGGCTAATAAACATTTAGACAGACTTCAAATCTTATGAGCCTGTGTTCCTCTCCTTATTCCCATTTCTTAGATTACAGCAATTCTTTGTCTTTAAATCCCGAGCACTGTCCAAAGAGCTTCATTTTGCTTTTTGAACAGTTTGTGGCTTTGTTACTCCCCTTACTTTTTGAAGACACTGATGATGAATATGAAAAGGCATTTTCTTTAAATGTTGCAGTAAGTGCTACTCTTTTTCTTCCATAGATCTCATGTATTACTTTATTTGGAACCTTTTTAGCTTTCTTTGTGACTATGGTTACACACGGAGAAGTAATATAATGGCTAAACAATCTCTCTGTTCTAGTTTCAGAGCTAAAAGTTGGACAATTTGCCTAACATTTTGGGTTTTAACACAGATTCTTGCTGCTTATACCTTATATATCACCTAACTCGTTTCTGATATGATACCCCTTGATGCAAATGATGGCGAGAAGGATTAGGAGATGGCAACAATCTGGAGATTTTGTTAAATGGTCATGTAAGCAAATAGATTTTGCCTGTTGATCACACATGCAAATAGCTGGTTTTCAAATGACCTGTGCAACAGTGTGTAACCCCAAAATACTTATGGGTTCCTGGAAGATTGTTCTCACTGACACTCCCTGACCAAGTTAGGTTTTATGTTATTCAGCAGGTAAAAAATGTTGTAGGTGTGCATTATTTCTGTGTGGGTTTATATATGTTGACTGAACTGAAACTTCTCTAAATGCACGTGTCTAAATGATAAGTGACTGTAGATAAGTGAAGTGAAAAGCTAGTAAAATGAGATACTGTCAGCTGAGGGCAAATGCAAAAGCAGTTGTATCTGCCTTCCTCAGCAGACTTCCTCAGAAATAAAGCAGAGTAAAGGATTCTACAGAATTAGCTGTTCTCCATGCCCCAAGCCCCTGAATCAAACCCCCAAAAGGAGTTAAGGACAAATTACACTCTCACAGGAAAATTCCTTGAGTTACATAAAATGGGAAAGCATAACAATGAAACTAAAACAACAAATAAATACTTTATTTTGTACACATTTCAATTGCCTTGTCAAAAAGAAAATATATCCCTCCAAAAGTCGGCTGAGTTTATCAGCTTTGCAAAATTATGAATAAGCGCCTTGTTCTTTATTATTGCTTAAGTCATTCTTGTTTATGCCAGTATTTCAAGGATTATGTTTTGATTGTTCTGAAGAGGTGAAAACACTTTCTTGCTGATGAATAAACACTGCCACTTCTAAATATTTGTATGCAAAATATCTTTAATGCCATTATGAAATGCTTTCCAAAAGCACTAAGAAGCTGTTTCCCAAAAAGACAGTTTTTCTCTACATTTTCTTTCATGCTAAACAGTCCAAATGAAAAGCCTTTCAGAGTTAACTAGTTAAAGCAATACCAGTGTTTTAGTGTAATGAATAACTTTTTATAGAAGACAATTGCACACAGTTCAATATGCTAGTATTTCTATTTCTGTGCCCCACCAATGCCGGGATTCTAGGGTAGAATTTCTTTCTTTGAGAAAGCTGAAGCGATCAAAACCCTGATTAACCTCTGATATTCACGTGGTGCTCTTGATCTTGAGGGCCGAAGCAGTAACAAAGAGTTAATGGCAGCCATATGCTCAGGATATTGTGGGTACTGTTGACCCAAATGTGAACTCCGCGAGCAAGTGCTGCTAACTCCTGTTTGTTTCAGGTTTGGTGTGGAGATTACTGATGAAGAGTTTGAGCTGCTACTTGACAGAATCCCCCTTGATGAAGATGGAAATGTCAGATACCCCCGTTCATGCTTAGGTTTGATTTCTGGTATACAGCGTATGCATTTTATTTCTCATTTGTAAGTAGAATTATTTTTTAATCTAAAAGGCTCACGTAACATTTCCAGACTGAATCTCATTTCTTAACTGTGCTTCTTTATGACATATTTATTGGACAGAGTGTGCTGATTAAATTTAAAATTAGCTGATGTCATGGGTGTATGCTGCTTGTAATTTAGTTGCTCTTTACATGCTATTTACATGTTTTAGAAGAAAGACTTCAAAGTTATATAACAAATCTTTGTGTTTTCTGAAATCTGGGGAAAATGTCAGACTTCTAAATAAAAGCTAATTGTTTCCAGAAAATGGTCATAAATATACTCTATATCTTTGAGAACTTGAAGCATTTACAGACCCTATATATAGTCTGAAGTACTTCTGAGATGCTGATATTGGTTAATAGAAGCTCTACGTGCACTCCAAGGCCTAGATGTGAATTAGTTTAATTAAAATAAAAAAGCACTGGACCAGATAAAGATATTCTATTATTTCCCAAAAATTAAAACTATCCCCAAAACTGTCATGCTAGTAGCAGGGCAGAAGCCAGTGTAATTTCTGGGCTGAATGAAAGACTTGTGGAATCTGGGACTGGAGAAAGCCATTCCACCCATGAAATCCAGAGAAGTAAATTCCAGCACTTTTCCCCACATTTGTACATAAGAGTTAGACTCCTCAGTTATTTATTTTGAGTTATTAACAGGTAAGCATATCTCCAGTCTGCATACACACAAGGGTATGTAGAAGGGCAGGTACCTTCTACCTACAAGGGTAGGTAGAAGTGTGAGTTCATTGCACAGAAACCACATGGAGTACCTTCCTGAACTTCAGGTAGTAAACCAGCTGAGTACTGTAGACCTGATGACATTGCATCTTCCTTCCCATTCCATTCAATCCTCTTTCACTCTTTCTTTTCCTCTGTCCTTGTCTTCCGGCTTCAGGAAGCTTTGGGGCTGAATTCATCTGTCCATGTTTGCACTTGAGGCAGCTGGATATGACACTGGATTAATGAGAGATATGTGACCTTCTGAATGGTATCTCCAAGGCCACCTCTAAACGTGTTCCAAATAACCCTTGAATGTATTTGGGAGGGCTCTTGTTCCTCACCTTCTTTTATGCCAACACCTCCACTCCATTTCTTTACTTTATAGCCCTCTGACTGGGCTGCAGTTATCATGGATTCAATAGTGCATGAATTTCTGTGGCATGTCTTAGCTCTAGGAGTATTGCCTGATTATCCTGTGGTAAGAGTGTAAAGGGAAGAGACAGAGGATGAAGGCCATCTGGCAAAGCTCACGAACCTTTGAGGAACAGAAAGAATAAAAAATAAAACACACAGAGATGCACAACACTGGACCCTACCTCATTCCCCTTGATGTGCACTCAGCAGTGCTCTACCTTAACTGCAGGAAAAAGAGTTTAGTCTATTAGATCAGAAACTCAGAATAAGGGAGGAGGGGGTTTTAGGAACTAAAGTAACAGCCTGGCTTTTGTCACAATAGAAAGAATAGAACCTGATCGTTCAGTGGTGAAATGCTTTCTTTATAGTCTCTTTTTTTTTTTTTTTTGACTGAAGTTGACCTTCAGAATTCACTAAATCTTGCAATTTCAAAGACTATCGTCAAGCTTACACCTGTTGTATAGAGGTAATTAATGTTTATACAGGAATCTTTTGACCTTCAGTGGCATAATTCTGTACTTGAATGTGATCCAAACAAATATTTTTATAGCACTATATATATTAACTATTTTTTCCCAGGTTAAGTGGGTGGGAGTCCGTAGGCCTCCTAGCATAGCTTAAGTAACAGTCCTTTATTTGTCTTATTGTGAGAACCGGAGGCCAGATGCTTCTCTTGAATTATTTGTATACTTATATGGGGTAATTTTGCCTAGTGCAAAACTAGAGTGTAAGTGGGAACGCAGTGTAGGACTGAGATACAGTTTTCACTTTTATCAGCCACTCAGTCTTTCCTCCCATCAAACCAAATATTGCTTGCAGGCATTGCCTAAGACTCCTGGCTGTATGTAGTGGGTTGGCCCCAGCCAGCAGCCAAACTCTCAGCCAACCACTCACGCAGTGGGATGCCAGGAGAAAGTAGGAGGAATAGAAAAGAGAAAGCCTGTGGGTGGAACTAAACATGGGGAGATCACTTACCAGTTTCAACTGTGGGCTTGGGGAAATTCAATGTGATTTATTGCATATATATATATATATATATTTTTTTTTTTTTTTCAACTAATTTAGGAGGGGAAATTACAAACATTAAGATACACAGGGAAAAGAACTCTCTTCCCCACCTTTCCTAGGATCAAATTCACTCCTCCACTCCAGACTCCTCTCTTGCCATCACCACCAGTTACACTAAGTCCCTTCAGCAAGGAAGCCACTGGAGCGGTGTGTAGTGGGGAGGGGGCTATGCTTAGGATGTAGTGTCTTCTCTCTGCTGTTCCTTCCATCTTGCTGTTTTCTTCTCTTCTGTCATGGGCATTCCATGGGCTGCTGTCCCTTTCAGGTGAAGGGGGCCCTGTTCTGGAAGGCAGCAGGGCAGGAATGTGACTGCAGTAGCTGAGTTAATTTATATCCCGAAGCTCTGTTGCTTAATGGGCTGACAGGACCTGACCAGAGACAGCCACCATGCATGCTGCAGAGTTATTCTTGGGAGTGTGCCTGCCTGTACATGGAGAGAGGGCTCCTTCTCAACTGAGTTTTGGCATCTAGTTTACCTGGAAAGAAATCAAGAAACCTCCAGTGGGATAAGTTGAGGTCACATTTAAATCACAGTTTGCAGGAATTCAGCATGCCCTGGAGTCACATTTTCCAGTTTCTCCATATCAAGGATGAGTCTGGAATGTTGTGGTTCCTTTCTGGCTTTCTGCTGACAGCACAGTGTGCAGGAAGGAGATACACTGATAGGCCTATTGACATATGATGTAACCTCAGTAGACAGCCAGGCCAGGAGTCTGGACTGCACCTAGGTGTCTCAGTTTAGACATAACTTCATAGTGTTTCTAGCTTTCTTGGACCTTTCTCACCCATTTTTTCTTAGGAAAGGAAAAAAATATTGGTTCTTCATTTTGTTTTTCATGCTGGTTCATCTTTAAATAATGTCTACAGAAACAGAAGTTAAAAGAAGCATTTAGGAAAATCTATGATCTGTCATTAGAATGGCAATGAACAAGTTTCATTTACTGAATTAACATTTTAATTGGGGCTTCATTGAGCTATAAATTAAATGTATTCTATGTCTTCAAATATGATGTTACTTTGGTTGGAAAGGAGTATTCTTGAAGGTCTAAGCCTGGCTGAAAATGTCTCTGCATTGGCTTGTGATGGTTTTCTCTTTTCCACAGTCCTCTGTCTCCCTCATCCCCCATTCATTATCCACCCAGGGAGGACTGAGACAGCTGATAAAAGTACAGGAGACTAAGCATCACATGTTCATTCCCAGTCCCATAAATACTAACCAGAGGATAATATAATGTCCTCGTTTCAACTTGGTTGGAGTTAATTTGTTTCCTGGTAGCTGGTGTGGTGCTGTGTTTTGGATTCAATATGAGAATGATGTTGATAACAAAACAATGTTTGGTTATTGCCAAACAGTGCTTATCCTGAGTCAAGGACTTTTCAGTTTCCCTGATGCCTTTTCAGGCTTACCTAAAAACAGAGGCCAGACAAAATTAAGGGAATAAAAATTGGGTACATTTATTGAAGGACCTTTAGGTACATTTTTGGACAGACGAAGCCCCCCTAGGGACTACACCCAAAATGGACGACGAGTCATGAGTTTTCACACTTTTATAAATTTGGTTCTTTGCATATTGGGGATTAATCTAATCTTCTAATTACAGCTTTAGGTAATGAAGTTATCCATTTTATCCCAAGTTTGCTCCCCCCCACAACTCACTTTTTACACTTCTCAGGGCCTGAGACAGTAAGATGTTCTTGATTCCCAGACCTAGAGAGGAATTGTTTTGTCTGACCAAAACGTGAAGACAGTAGTTAGCACTGTACATGGAGTTTAGAGCTATACACTAAAGAATTACAGGATTACAAATATATGAAAAAATACAAGCTAAAATCCTAAGGCATCACCCAGGCTCTGCCAGGGAGGAAGTGCACAAGAAGCTGTGAGGGAGGATGGCCAGGAGAGCTGACCTGAACTGGCCAAAGGGATATTCCATACCATGGAATGTCATGCTCAGGACATAAAGTTGGGGAAGTTGGCCGGGAGCTTCTGATGGCTGGTCAGGGACAGACTGGGCATTGGTCAGCAGATGGGGTTTATTCCTCTCCCTCTGTTTTTGTTGTCTCCCTTTTCACTGCAATTATATTTTATTGTTATTGTTATTAGATTAGTTTTATTTTATTTCAGTTATTAAACTGTTCTTATCTCACCTCACAGGTTTTACTTTTTTTTTCTCCTTCCCCTCCTTATGTGGTGTGAGTGAGTGTGGTACTTACTTGCTGGCTTAAACGGGATACTTAAAGAATTGAATTGACTAGAAGCAGAAGATAGTTTGTGAACCTGAGGGAATATAACCAGTAAGGATAACATGGGAACTTTTGTCCACCATCGAAGATAAACCATACAGAGGTTTAGTGTAGAAGGAATGGTAAAATCTAATTTGTTATTCTACAGTGGCATTTCATATTAGCAAGGATGGTAAGTGGATTAATAAAGAAAAACATTATTAATAATCTTCCACAGAGATATTAGCCATAAGTGAGATAACGTTTCTAGAAAAATGTACTATTTTATACTTCATTTTTGAAACAATAGAACCTATGTATGTGCTGAAAGCTGTTCTGTTATCTCCAGTTTTATCAGCTGGACCTAATGAAAGATGTCCATAGACCATATCATGGTTACCTTCATGCTGTAATATGTGTGCATCTGATATTAATCATGGATACTTTAGACTTTAATTAGCTGTGTGATAGTGGCATTTATTGCTCATAGACTCCAAAAGGAGGAAACTACCCAGAAAGGGTAGTTCATCAGTATATCAGTTCCTCAGTAGCCTGGCTCCTACTGCACAGTCTACAAATTTCTGACTCTTGTGGTAGCAGGCTGTTTGCGTATATTAAATAGAAAGGAGATGTTATGGCAGAATTAAGGCCCTGGTTACAATGTCTCTGCCTGCAGCCTCTTTCCACCCAGAATATATTCATAGAAGGAAAAGTTTACACCAGCTCGGTTTTCTAGATTTACTTTTAATGATGGTACTTTTCATCCCTTGCCTCTTACAGTGGAACTTTGTTGTCACTCTTGCCTTGTGAGTGGCACAACTGGAACTGACTCCTTCAGTATTTCAAAGAGTATTATGGTGTGCTTGTTCCTTGTATGGTACATGTAGGAATAAATTATATATGCCAGTTGTGTAGGACAGGGTTTGAGAAGTGTTCAGTATATACCCTAATGTAAGTGAAATCTGTAGTTACACCCTCTCCCAAACTTCATCTTCTCAGATTGAGTACTACATAAAAAATGTTTTTGAAAATCCTAAGTAACTTGCCTTGGCAGATTTATTTATTGCTGTTCCATAAGAACATAAGAAGAGGAAATTAGAGTGCTAAAATACTGTGTGAGCTATTGTCCCAGCTGACAGCTTCATTAGGGATCACTGACACCAAGTCACTTGGGTGAAAAGTGACATCCATATGACTCTGCAGAACAGTTATTTTGCCTTGCACACAACCTTATTACCAGCTGTATGTCTTTGATGACGCTGATTGGGAAGTACAGTGTCACCTACAGAAAAGTGAGCTGGGCATGTTTCAAACCTACAAGTTTAATGGTCCATACTGCAGAGCAAATACACATTAGCTATGCCCATTTAGTTTGCTGTATCATTTATAGAGATACACTGATAGCTACAACCTGAGCTTGATTTCAGAGACAATTTGTGACAACAGACAGGAGTGACTAGGATGAAAGATTAATGTCACTTTTCAGTGCTGCATCTGATAAAAAGCTAAGACAAGAAGTCAGCTACAAGTTAAAACATCTTTCCAAACCCCTATGTGCCTTTCAATCTCCCATCCTTTAAAAATAACTTTTCTTTTCCCTGTTGTCTTCTCAAATCCAAACTGTATGTAGGAGGTGTCTTCCATCCTTTAAAAATAACCTTTTCCCTGTTGTCCTCTGAAATCCAAACTATATTTAGGAGATGAGTGTTCTTCTGATTGCCAGTCATTCTCTCACACACAGATTTTTCATTCCTGACCAGCTGTCAGACATAGCCCCCTAACACAGTACCCAGTGGGTTGCTATGCCCTCCTGCACTTCTTGCTGGATCTGTAGGTCAACCAGACTCAATGTAGTCTCATTTTGTTTCTTAATTTTTTAGCTTTAGGGCCCTTTATTCACAATAATTGGCTGCCAGTAGTCTTGGAAAATAAATACTATAGTCATAATGTTAAATTGGAAACAAAAGTTGGAAAAGGAATACTCAAAGGGCTACTTTTTCAGATGTAATTTGAATCTTGTGAAGCTTCAGTAGAGCAGAAAAGGTCTGGCAGAAAGCCAGATAGCAAGGAGGCTCTCCTAGTCACAGGAGAGATTAGCTAGAAGGAATAGGAGAGAAAAATGACTGGTGTTGTGAAGAACAGAGAGGTAGGTAGAAGGAAGTGGTCAGAGCAATGCTGTGTTACTGTCCAAGAAAAGTTTTTATTAGAACCTTAATGCTGAGGCATTTGGGGATGAACCTGATACACCCACAGGTCTTTTTTGCCATCAGTTTGAACAGCAGCTCACTCACAAGTTAGTAGTCTAGGCATGCCTTCTCCAGGTCCATCCCTAAATGTCACAAAGCTTTTCTTTAGTGTGAGAAGTACAGTCAACCTGCTTCTGCTTGCCTGGGCTATATTTGTCAGGAGATGGAGATATGTCCCTTAGGGATGGTTCTAAATATACCACATGGGGTCTGATGGCCAATTTCCCACACACAGCAGAAAGCTGTGAACATCCTGGTGGGATATCAGATCTTGCAGTCTTGCTGCTCTCCAGTTAAGTAACTGTACTGCTGAACTATAGAAGGAAGAGCAGCTGCAGCGATCTGAGATGCTCTGTCAGTGAAGGATTGCAGGACAGGAGACCTTAAATAATAGGATTCACCAATGTATGCCAGTGCCTTCTATTTTTATTTTTGTGTTCTTTCCTGTCTCTGGCTCATCATGTCCATCTGAAGTTTATCTTTTATGTATTAACTTTTCTGCTGCTTATTTTTACCTACTTCTATTTCCTTATTTTCTATCCTTATGGTCGTTCTTTTCTGTAAATGGTGTTTTCCTCTGCTTTCTTATTTGCCTGTATGCAAGCTCTCTTCCAGTAAATGGCACATGATCCACCTTTTCCCACTCTGATCTTCTTTCTCCATCATCAAATTTTAGTTTATATCTTGATATCTGTCACGCCTTTTCTTTCAGGGATCTCATGCCTCTTGATATCTCTTCTGAAGACTGTCTCTGCTTCCTCTCTAGAATCCATGCCACCTTTCTCCTCTTTTCCCTGTTTCTGCTTCTGTTCCCTCACTGTTTTTCTCTCTGC